>NC_088201.1:209690983-210890983 GCF_037126465.1 Ornithodoros turicata | reverse complement strand
ATCTCGCTCCACCTCGAAGGATCGACCCATTCAAAAGCACCTGTTGGGAGATGGAAAGTCATCGCGTACGGGTACAAACTGTTGACGTCGAGATACTGGATAAAAGTCTTTTCTTTCTGGGAGTCGTAATCGTCGCATCCCTCGTGATTAGCCCGACAGTATCTGTGGAAGCTGTTACAAATGCCTCCCCTGATTCCCTTCTCGATCGTTTCGTACATCTCTTGGTCGCTTATGAGCTCGAGTTTGACATTGGTGAGCTTCAAAGCGCTACTCCACGCGTAACTGGCGAGGGACACGGTGCGTAAGATATCTAACCCATCCGTCTCTAGCGCAATCTTTCTGAAATACAGCACGATGTCGCACAGCTGACAGGTGTCGAGCGTGACGTAGAGACGCGTGTAATCTCCTAGGTCCTTACATTCGAACAATTCGAAAATCTCGAGGGCGTACTGATAGTCGTCGTCCGTGATCTCTTGGTCGTTCAGGTCACTTTTGAAAGCTTCCTTTGGCGGTAGTGCGGCCAAATTGTAGGTTTCGAAACTGTCGACGAAGGTGTACGGGTAAACGCCCTCCTGAGAAGGCGACGGAAACGGTCACCAAACATTTGACGGCTGCAATGAAACGCACTCTCGCCACCGCTGGAGAGGAGCGTTTCTACCAGGTTAGACAACGAGAGGTTGAAAAACTGCGTGGTATCGCGGAAATGGAGCTCGCCAATATTGAAGCCTCGTATTTTTTCTGTGGTAGACGCTAAGATCCACGGTTCTCCCATATTTAGAACGTGCATGTGGCGGAGAAGGGAGCTCAAATCGTATTGCAGGTTGTGCACGCAGACGACAAGTTCTTTGGTGTTACGACACGTAAGGTTACACGTATCACACAGCGTCGCAACAAAATTCGAGGAACCGGGGTCTACGAAACGGGTGTGGTCATGATGCGACACCTTCCGCGTATGTCGATTAAATTCGCACCCGCAAAATTCGCAGTGCGTCGCGCACTCGTGTCGAACAAGGTCTACCACACTCATGACCAACGGTGAGGGAAGACGGTTCAACCTATCGATTTGATCGCTAAATCGCTTCAGTGCGAGCAAGCATTTTTCTGCCACGTTGGGTCCCAAATAGCCATCTACGCCCATTATTTTCCCATCACTACTTCTCACTAGCACGATGCTATACAGGCTCATCCTGTGCACACTCGAGGCGTCGTTAACGAGTGCATCCTTTTCCAGTATGCTTTCCGTGTCCAATACCGCGAAATAAGGGTAGGGATGCATGTACTGTATCTTGTTGAAGGAGACGCTCTCCCCCGCTTTTGGCATTTCTAGAATCACTTCGTTTACGTCTCGACACAGACGTTCGTGCTGCTCCAACGCCCCTCTCGTCCTATAACCACTCGTGCATTTCTCGCAATAAAAATAGTCACCTCGCCCCATGAAAGTGCTAAATTTTCTGATTCCATAGAAATGCTCCCTAACCTCGAGCAGATGGACTTTATCCTGATAGAGCGTGCAGGGAATCCGCCCGGTAGATATCGAATTCGTCTGCTCGTCGAACACGTAGATGTACACGGAGATTTTGTTTTTTCTCTCCCACAGGGAAATGTCTTCGTAAGTGACTGGGAAGCAGGGCGGCCAGTACGTTACACGCGTCTCCGGATTCGAAGGATTCATGTATTTGTGGTATCTGACATAATCGTTTGGGTTGTTCCTCAACGGATGCAAGAGTGCTAGCACGCTATACTTGAAACACTCGTTTTCGTGATTCGGTGGGAGTTTGACGTTTGTGAGAGTCTTTGTTTTTCTCTTCAACATTTCGGGAAGCTCGATCGTGCACCCAATTCGCTTCGGTTTTAAGCGCGTTAGTTTTAAGTCGACACTTTGGACGTCGTTCGGGGTGAAACCAGACCCTTCTCTCGCATAGTTTTCAACGCGTTGCGAGGATTCTGCGATAGCAGCATTTATCGCGCCTTCGATTTCTTGGTGGTTATGAACGACTCTCATGTGAAGGTTCACGTGGAGGACATGAGAAGTCAACCCGTCGGCTCCGTCCTTAACCATGAGCGCTTTCGAGCACAGACAAAATTTGAAAGGCATGGGATAAGCTTCGAGGACGCGCGTGATTACTGGAGCTATGCTCGGTAGATAAAGTCGTAAATCGTCGACGTTGTCGTCGTGCGGGGAACAGAGAAGAGTGTACCTAGTAGCCGTTCCGTCAAATGCCTCATCAGTGACAAAGAAAGGAAGGAATCGTCTCTCCGTGACGGAGGGATGATTCTCTACGACGTGTTCTCTCAATTAAACGATTCTACTACCCCGGACAGGCTCAGCTAGGTTTTGAAATTCTGGGCTCGCATCTGGTGATTCATCTCCAACCCTGCCAGACAGAGGAATGAAATCTGCATACGACTGATCCCCTTCCCACATGAGCAATTCGTCTGCATTGTCATGTCCATCTAGGGGTTCGTCGTCGTCGTCCGTTTCAGGTATTACGAAAGGGTTACTGACTCTGTCGTCGTCGTCGTCGTCATCTGAAAGGACGACTGGGCTATTACCGAGATTCTCTATTCTAGCTTCGTGCTCTCTTTCTACGGCCACAAGCATGGCATCGATGGGGTCGTACTGACATACGAGAGAGCGCGGCACTGCGGTCAAACAAAATCAGTACGAGATTTCCCATCACGAAACAATGCTCACTTTTCCCTTCAGTTGAGGAACGCTTGAGATTGATGATGAGAGAGGATAGGATGAGTCCCTGTGCGTTCAGTGTCATGCGGTGACAGCGGCTATCGCTTCCTGAAAAACAATGCCATACATAGAACACACTCACACAGCAGAACCAGTCAACTTACATTTTGCTCCACGAAACGCCTCGTGTCGTGGATGAATGCCCCTCATGGGCTGTCGATCAATCGTCGTAGAACCAGCGCAAATTTTATAGTCGCTACACCGCTCTCCTCCTCCTCGCATTGCGATGGTGTCGTCTGTACTTTGACCACCCAGCCTTCCGTCTTTCGCGCCTTTTTGCGATGTCGCATATGACAATGATAATACCGTCGACGTTGAATAAAACATTACACTAATTTCTAGCTAACACTCTGGGCCGACTTGTATATGACGACGAGAAGACCCAGAGTGGGATTCGAACCCAGGATCCTTCTACACTGGGCGCGACACACTAACCACCAATCTAATTCGTACTGCTTGACGTTTTTCGTATTGCGGGGTTCGTGTCTACACACGTCACAACATGTTCAAACACGTCCAAACATGTTCAGACACGTTCAATGACGTCATAGAGAGGGTGAGAGGAACGAGTGTGTCCAGGGGCGACTTCGAGGTTCGTCGCCCGTGTCTAAACACGTCCAAACACGTCCAAACATGTTCAAACACGTCTTAACATGCCCAAACACGTTCAATGACATAGAGAGTGAGAGGCAAAGCTTTACTATAAATGTCGAAGCGAACGTTCGATCGTCATTCCATCATGATCAGCTTGGTAGATCATCGTAAGTAATACCCATGACGTCATCATCGTCGAAATGTTTGAAGAGTTTCGTTTCCAGTGTACAACACTTTTGCTGCGCGTGAAGTCGGTTTTTTCCCGCCTCACATATTTCGGGAGATTGGCAGCGCCCGCTTCTTCTGCACCAATTGCGGTGGATTGTGGTCCAAAGGTACGCTTCCTCGTTATTTTTTTAATACGTTCTATAATCGTTCACATTTTTTCAGAGCAAACGGACCGATTGATTCGCCCGTTTCTCGGCTGTCGGACGGTGCCGTTCGACGTACGTTGCGAAGGACTTCGACTATTGAAGGAAGATGGAGAAGATGGACCATCAGTGTCACTCTGTGACTGAAGAAGATTGTACGTGTGTGTTTGAGTTAAAAAAACACGCGTTTCTCACACTCCTTTCGTTGCAGATTACGAATGGCTACTGACGGGAGATCTGCCCCTGGTCCTAACCTTCAAACCTCCTCCGAAGACCTTGTTGCGAATCGGCGATCAACTGACTACCTGTCGCTGCGGTGGACTCTGGTCGAGAAACCCCAGCCATTGGTTAGACTCGAGCCTTCGTCCGTATTTGGGCTGCCTTCCCGGCTACGAAACCAAAGCTGGAGCCTAATTCATGTGTAACGAGAAATAAAAAAAAGGTTGTCTACTCTCATTCCGTCTCAGTCATGATGACGCCCGAGCAGAGGTTTGCCACCTTTGTGCAAACGCGAATGTATCGGGACTTGCTGCGATTACGCGATTATATTCACGGCGATAGCTGCGAGGGAGACTTTCGCTCGATTCTCAAGACGATACCCTTACGTCTGTTCACCGTCAGTGGGAAGATTGCAAAGAAAATGAAGCGTTTCGTAGATTACAAGCTCGAGCTGTTGGAGAAGTATAGACGAGGAGAGACAGTCGACCCATGTCTCATCAACGCGGGTTTCAACCGACCTATCGTCCGTCGCTACTGGCTTCTCCACACATCCCTCGACGTCACCGTGCAGACCGGCGACGACGGCGATCGTCGGGTCAGCACGTTGGAAGATCGTCTCTCTATTTTTACGAAACGAGTTCGCTCACGAGGAGACGTTTTATTGTTTCGTCATTCTCTTCGAGGTTACAGGAAAACATGGATACACAACTTTTCAAGCTGTAGCGTTTCGACATGCGCGTGGCTACGTAGATACAAAAAAGCCCGCAGTAAGGCGAAAAAGGCGATTGAATACACTTGTCCTTATACTCGTCCACTACAGGTACAGTCCTTCGAAGGTTTGCTTCGATGGGGAGAAGTCCGTAGCTGTCGAAAAACACGTCAGACCCGTCGTAGTTTTTCAGGTAGAGCACCCAGTGCTGCCCGCGCCTTCTTCGCTCTTCGGCATTGATGATTAAATAGCCGGGCTTGCGTAAAACGAAGGCTTCGTCGGAAGCGCAAATGCCTCTCAGCATGGAGGAAGCGAGGGGGTTCAGGGACACGAGTTCCAAGATGTCGCTCTCATACATCTTTTCTTATGAGAAGGTGACCGTACGGTCCTTGTCGACGCACATGAGCTTGGGACACTCGGAAATCAAGAGGACGGTGACCGCGTGTGGAAGGGCTTTAGCGAAGCGTAATTGCAGGCAAACGTTTCCTTTTCGCCACTCGTTCGAATGCGAAGGAGAAGAACACTTGTCCACGTCCAGGTTGAAGTAGAGAAGGAACCCGTTCGTTTTAAATCGCTCGTAGCTATACTTGAAATGTTTCTCTCCCAGTTCTTGCAAGAAGTTAAAGTAGGGAATTTTGACGAGGTCGTTCTGAAAGTCGTACTCGGCTCGCACTTGCTGTCCGTCCACGGAGAGCATCGAATGAGACAGGTCGTAATGGCGGAATTTGTAGGGGTTCGATTGGATGTCGCCGAGAAAGTCGGACGTGGCGAGCAGGGCGACGCATAATTTGGAAGGTACCCTTTCGGGGTAAACGTTTTCAAAGTGAGCGTCCAAGCTCCCGGCACTCAAGCTCCGCACCTTGGTTTCCAATCCGCGTAACACGTAGATGGCTGGCGTGGTCTGAAGCCGCGGCTCGTATTCCAAAAACAGGGAAGGTGCCAGCGTCACCTTTTTCAAGTGTAACGTCATTTCTTTAATGTCCACCTCGTAATTGTACGTTTTCTTGTCGTTGGGGACCGATACGAGTTTAAATTCGTCGTTGTTTAATAGGAAAACGACGCGAATTTCGACGGCAGGTACCATCAGGCGCGGCTGTTGAAACAGGTCGGTATTGATCTAACCGACCAGGTTAAAGTATTTTCCACCCTTCGTCGCGTCGTACCGTTGTTTCGGACCGCGAGACGAGACGTCGTAATCGTTCTTTAAATGTTCGTCGTCCTCGACATAGAGTCCAGCTGCGTGCACTGTTTCTTGAGCCATGGGCGTGGAATGAAGCACGACGTCCAAAATACTCCTGTAGGCGTATAACTCGTTGGAAATGACGAGCTTGTTGTTCGCATAAACGGTGACCGTCTTAAACATGCCGCTCAACAGGTGGTTTATTGGGAAAACGACATCTTTCTCGTCCATTTCTTCCCCGTCGTCGCGAACAATGCGCATGGTCAAAGACACAAAACTGCCGTAGAGATCCAAGTGCGCCCTTTGCAAATTTTGAATAGAAAATTCGATTGCAGAATTATTTACTCCATTGACAGGATAAAAGAGTTGGTACGAAGTATCTTCCACGCCGTATTGAATGGAAGGGGGTTCGAATATCATCACGTCACTCGTAAGACAATGCGGTGACCGTTGCGTCTGTATTGTTGCTTTCGTTGACGTCATGACGGAGCGCGCGCAGCGGATGTGTGACCTTCACGGCGTACCAAAGATATCTGCAGGTGCGTCGTGTGTCGGTGCCTTTTGTTGTCTTTTGCGGCATTTCTTTCCATTGTTGTTGTTGTTTCCAGAACCCTCCATGGAATCCAGCACGTCTCTCCCCGTTGCTATGGCCGTCTTTTTTACTGCACGCGATATTCCTTCGCCATCGGCCAAATTCCGCGCCAAGCGCTTCAACGTTCTCTTGGCGATCGGTTTTATTTGCTGCCAGATGGGAACGATAAACTTGGATATGTTGCTCAACACACCGCCCCCTCGTTGGAAAAGGGGTCCCGTGTACACGGGAATTATTTTGGGGGAATTACGGTACATATTTGAAATGCAACGTTAGATTGGTTCTGCCTTTGGACCGCAACGGCAAACGTCTTCCCGTTTCGTCCGCGAGAACGATCGTCACTGAAGGAATTTCGAATTGAGACAGGTTAAAATACTGGATGTTATCTAACGTGTAGGTGACGACGTGCTTGTCTTTCTCATAATAAAAGGGTAGTATTTTTAGTATCGTTTTTTTCCCGCTCCCCACGTACATGGGTTCCACGATATCTGTGTAGACGATTATGTTGTGAAACGGGGGTTCCAGGAGTACCTCGACTGAGCGCGTGGCATCCTCCCCCGTAAACACGGTACGCGATCCGAAGCCCAAAAGCACGGCCAGGTACTCGGAAAGTCTTAGGGTGGAGGTGCCCTCGGAAAGCCGAATTTTACATTTCTGTTCGGTTCCGTCGAAGCTGAAGCGCGCGCGTTCGCCTACGCGCTGGTTAATCGCATTTAGAAGTGCTTGCGGCGTCGCATAATAGCCGGGAGGCAGATGTACTTGCAAAGATCGAGGAATTTTCGTCTTGATCGTGAAAGAAAATTGGCGCGCTACGGGGAGAGAGACGCGTAGCGTTTCTTCGTGTCCCTGAGCGGGTGTGAGATGTAGCAGCTTGACAAAGGGTTCCGGTACGTGCAACCCTTTCGGTGTTTTCAGAGAGTACACGTTATCCGCGAATTCTAGCGAGGTGTCCAGCTTGTGCGTCTGGAAATACTTGTTGAGTGTGTTCCGTAGGGACGTGGTTTCCGAATTCAAAGTGACGTCGCCGAAAGCGATGGGTGCGGCGTGCTCTAATAAGATGGAGGTGGCTTCGCTTCCGCTCAATTTGGGAGGTTTCACCGCACGACCTGCTTCGCGGGACGCTAGCGAGGCGTCGAGCGCCTGTGCGAGCCGAGGGTCCAATTCCACGGCTTTCACGTCCACGGGTAAGACGATGTCGTATCGCCATTTATTGTACGCGAAAGAAACGTTGAATTCCGAAAGGGCTTTTCCCAAATCCCTCTCGAGATCCGAGGTGACACCAAAAGTTCTGCCGGCTTCGACCGTGTCCTCGAAAGAAACCTCGATTTTCGCATCTTGCCTTTCGTACCCGATATTTAAAAAATCGTTACTTATGCTGAGATCCATCAGACCGACTTTATACCGATTCGAGAGCTGAAGCGGACTATCGAAAGCTACCGTGAAGGCGTTGAGTTTATTCGAGGGAAACTTATCCATGCTGGCGTTCGAGAGCAGGTGGACGTAGATGTCTGACATCATTTCCCAATCTTGACCACTTCGCTGCTCGGAACCCAACTGTCGTGTTCTTTGTCGTAACCGAACCAGCGAACCAAGGAGAAGCTCTGACCGTTCACTTGCTTCTTTCTCAGCACTTTCGTTACTGGCCAAGGCTGATTGGCGTCTCGGGTTACGACGAGTACCTCCTCCGGGTAGAAAGATCCGTCCACTTCCTTACCCCGGTAATCTTCCAGGTGTACGACGGGAGGAGAGGTGTCTCTCAGGCGGGAGACGGTGAAAATCTGAGGCGACCAACTCCCTTCCGAGCTCTTATGAAAACCTTTTCTGTGTAGTAGGACCCTCACTTTATCCCCCAGTTTGAGCTTCTTTTTCACGGAGGGTGCGACGGGCTTCCCATTTATCTTATTGAACAGCTCCAATTCGTTTTCGGGCGTGACTTCGGACGGGCTGATGCCCAAAGTCCTGTGTTTGGTGCTGTTGTAGTCGCGCACGATCTTGGGAAGCGCGGAAACGAAGTGGTATTTTCCCGTTACTCTAAAATAACAGAATATTCTGTCGCGTAAAGTGCGTATGACGCGTTCTGCCTGCGATGCTTTGATTACTGGAGAGAAGGTAGAATACATGTGTACCTTCTTTCGTGAGAGATACTCCTTGACGGTCTTGTTGTAGAATTCCCCGCCTCTGTCGCAAAAGATGCGTGTAGGTACGTTACCTCCCTGAAAAAGTCTTATCATGGCCCTTTTCATTTCGGCGGGCCGCTTCGTCTTTAGTGGGAGGGTGCGCAGAAAGCGGGAGAGGGAATCGATTGCCACGAGAATGTAGCGGTAGCCACCGTTGAATCTCTTGTATTTTGAAAAATCGGCGAGATCCATTTGCCACACGTCGTTGATCTTGAGCGCGATGATGCGCCTCCTATTAAACTTTCTTCTGACCGGATGGTGTAGCGTGTAGGCATCCAGCTTTCTGAGAATGGCGAGAGCCTTCTTTTTGCTCAAGTGATGCGCTTTTCTATAGCGTTCCACACCCCCCAAACCACCCTTTCGTTTCTCATATCCCTCCATAAGTCGTCCACGCAATGGAGGCCTGCTGCTGCTGCTGCTGCTGCTGTTGAGGCTCGCGAGATTTGGGTAGAGAAATCAGAAGCAATAGTTTCGAGACTTTGGGGAACCAGGAAGGTTTCTTTCCCGTCTTACGTTGCAACAAATAATTCGTTCGTAAACGGAGGAGTGTCTGATGGGCTTGCCCGACACGGAGACACAACCCTCGCGATCCCAGGAAAGAACCTTCTTTAATTCCAAGACGACCCTTTCCGCTTCCTCCTCGTCCACCTCTGGAGAGAGGAGCGAATAGTCAAAGTCATTTGTAGCGTCGGACGCCTTGTTTTTATTGTAGTAGGGGTCAAATCCGTACTGCTTTAGTATGCGATACAGTGCTTGCAGTATGAGTTTCACTTTGACGTCGTCACTCTCCTTCGAGGAAAGAATGTTTCCGATGGAGGAGGTGGTCACTTCAATTCTCTTGGCCATTGGCGAAAAGGTTCAACACGGCGGAAAGCAGGAGAGGAACCACCGACGAAAGAACGCCCTGTCCTCGCTGCTGAGACAGATAGCGCTTCAAACGTTGCGGATTCTTGTGAATCTTTTTGTAGGCGAGCCGTCGTCAAAAGCGTTTGTGCTTCTTCAAACGCGCGAACGTATCTGGAGCTAGAGCCACCTTTCCGTTCAATACATTGAGGCAAATTTCGGAGAGGTGTTTCATGTCGGACGAGGACGAACGTCTCAAGACGTCGCGACGGCGTGGAGGGGGTAGAGTGGAGAGTACTTTGAGTAAAGTGGGGTGAGGGCGGAGATTCATTTCGGAGCGTAGATATATTGACATTCTCCCAGAAAGATATTGCTATGCAACCTGTGATCCTCGTGCGTATAGTTGTGAAGATCCACGAGTAAATATGCGTGGGGCGACGACATCGCTTGTTTATATGCGTCCAGAAAATACTCCAATCTTTTTCTGCCAAATAGCTGTTGGCCGAAATGTTCCATCTGGTGCACGCTGCGCACGGTGCGCCACAGGACGACGTAACTGGCGTTGTAGGATATTGTTCTAAAATGGCTACTGTCAAAAAAGATGTTTTGAACGAGTAAGAAGATCAACGCGTTGGCGTGGTGAGAACCCCGAATTAAAAGATCGGTCACCTCCTTCAAGGAACCGGCGTTGGTCACGTGATCGTCGACGACGATCAACGTAGCGCGCGACGTGTCCCACTCTCGCGGTAGCTCCTAGGTAAATTTTACGGAGTCCCCAAATTCGTCCTGCATGCTCGGCGAAGCATATTTCTGCACGTAGAATATTTGTGACGGAGGCTTGTCCACCACGTCGTTCAGGTTCCTCAGCACGTTAGCAACGAACGTAGATTTGCCGCACATGGAGGGGCCGCGTAAGATACAGCGAAAAGGATGACGGAAACGAAAAGGTTCGGGGGAAGACATGTTGCGTGCGTACACGTTTCACGAAGAGAAAGAAGAGACTGAGACTCGAAGAGAAATGCATAGCATTTATTTACACGTCGTCGTCGTCCTCTACATCGGAACTGCGTTCCCAATACAGATTATCCAGGCTAAAGTTGGACTTCTTTTTCGCCAGTCTGTCCGCCGCTAAGATGCGGTCGAGCGTCTTCATCTTGTCCTGACACATTTCTTGACGCGCTTGCAACCATTCCAGGCGGTGGACTTGAAAGGCTTCCTCCACGATGCCGCGAATAAATTCGCGAAGTTCTTCGTTTTTTGTCTTTTCCTTGCGACGACGAGAAACGCAGGAGAATAAACCACACATGGCGTTTTCCACGTATCGGTCAGAATGATGACGCGAGCGCGGTGCGCGCTGCCTTTATACAGATAAACGCGCGCGTGCAAAGAACGGAGAATGAAACCGAAACCACCCGTCGCCGCTAGGAGCGCGCGCAGCGGAAAGCCGAAACCGAAAATACCCGCGGGCGGCGCAGAGGGAGCTAGGAGCGCGCGCGCGCATGCGCGGACGGGTGGAGCAGAGGGCGCGCGCGCATCCATAGCTGCCGCTGCGCGTCGCCTCACTCAGTTTCTCTCGGGCTGTCGCGGAAGACGGGCGTGCGCTCCGCGCGCGCGCTCAGTTTCTGGCTGGCTCTCGTAGAGAGCAGGCGTGTGTTCTCCGCGCTCGCTCCGTTTCTGCCTGGAAGTTGCTGCGGGGGAAAAGGTGAGTGATTTGACGCGCTCCTTTTCTCGTATGTTTGCCGTGTTTAGCGGTGACCGCGCTCGTGTTAAGCCTTTTCTCGCATGTTTAGACTTGTTTTGCGGTGAGCAAGCCTGTTGACGCATGTTTAGCGATGTGTGCCCAGTGGTTCCCGCCTTGTGTTAGCTGCGTAGTGTTGAGGTTAGGCCTAAGCGCGCTCCTTTTCTCGTATGTTTGCCGTGTTTAGCGGTGACCAACGAGTGATTTGACCGCGCTCGTGTTAAGCCTTTTCTCGCATGTTTAGACTTGTTTTGCGGTGAGCAAGCCTTTTGTTCGTGTTGACGCATGTTTAGCGATGTGTGCCCAGTGGTTCCCGCCTTGTTCCAGGCCTAAGCGATCGTCCCCGTAAGCCTTTTTCCCCGATGTGTACTGTTTTCTCCGTGCTGTTTTAGCAGTAGCGGTTAGACCTTTTCTCTCGCATGCCTAGACTTGTTTAGCAGTGCTGCCATTTTTACCTGCCGCTAGTATCTTGTTCTCTGTCTTTCTCCTCTAGAGCTATGATGGTGGCGCCATCTGGTGTGATGCCTTGCAACTAAGTGGCCACCTGTCGTCGATCTCTGCAACTACCCGACGTCAACAAGCGCTGGTCACCCCGGAGCCGTTTCTTCGCCGCGGCATCATTGATTTTCGAATAAATTGTTTCTCTCCACTCTATTTCTATCTTTTCATTTTATTTTCTACATATTTTTTTATTTTTTAGCAGCTCAACTAGCCCACAACTCACACAGTGGTCTGGACACGTCCTAGATGCTCCCCAATTAGTGTAATTACTCTCTGAATTATCCTAATTACTGTGGGGGGTCCCAAATTGCTCTAATTGCTCATTAATGGCGTCCAGGCCACTGTGTGAGTTGTGGGCCAGTTGAGCTGATAATATACTACTGGGACCGAAGTAACTGCTTCACCTTTTGTAAGCAATTTTCAAACGGGAAGCGGGAGAAACTATCAAGCATGCCAAATTGGCGTACATCATCCGTTATATGTATTAGAGAGTGGAAGTTGAGAACATAGATTCCTTTGCCATAGACTTTGGTACCATGGGAAACAAAGCGATATAACAATGACTCAGCAAGGTCTAGCATTTCGGTGGTTGCATCTGGCCTATTCAGCAATGAAACTGCAATGTTCAAGGTCAGAAAATGTTCATATATGTTTTCTTCAACTATTTTTTAAGCACTACAGGACCTGTATACAAAAGAAACTGCCTCCATTCCGTGGCCTTCCGCATGCAGCACTCCACTAGTGCCCTCGGCTTTCTGTTAAATTCAATGGGAATATGTGTTTTCATGTTTAGAAGGCGCCTCGCGCTGTGGGATAACTTTGTTTTCGTTACACTTGTTGCAAGCCAAAAGCTAGTAACGATTTTCTTAACAACACCGAGGTACACTACATGCATGCTATCTAGTGGTACCTGAGAAACCAAGTCAATTCCCAGGTTCAAAAGTGGTGATTTTCCATTATGGTGTGCAGAATTTGTTTGAAGATTAAAGCTGTGTCTGGTTCGTTTAATAGCAGTTTGATCTCTGTAAATAACCTTCTTGCCTTCCGGATAATATTCCCCTTTAACTGCACGTCTTTCACAGGCGCTGTAGCCTGTGTGACCCTTGCTGCATTTCACAAAAGCGCGTGGAGGTGTGTCGCACACAAGTCAATGAAAAGCTACCGTATACGACTTCCCACGGTACGTGAAAACCTCACTGGTAAGGGTCTTCATTTCCAAAACAAATCTGGCAAGGAATGTGCCAACACACTCAGGCTTTGCAAGTCCACAATAGACTGCGGCTGGGAAGGGCCTCAGAGGAAGACATTCCCTTACAGCGATAAGTATGTGCCAAAGGCTTACGTTCCTGCTTCGATTTAACGGCAGACCATCAATGTTTACCTGGCGCCTAAGCAAGTTTGATTTGACAAGCCCGACTTCTAATAGCTTTTGGATTCCACGCAAAATTCCGAAGTACCCCCACCCCCACTCCCCACCGCACATCTGCTCCAAGGGTACAGATTTTGGTGTTGACAGCAGGGTTCGTCCGTCAAGTGGCAGATCAGGATGGTAGTTGTAAAGGATTTTTAACAAGCTTGACAGGTGTTGCAATGGAATTCCAACTGGGATAGCCCACACTGTAAGCTGCACAGAAAGTGTTGCCTGCATGGTAGCTGACTCAGCACCCCTATTCTCCGTGTTCCTATAAAACAGGCATAGTTTTCGGTCAAAACATAACCATCTTCATGGAACTTTCTACTAAATAAATGGCAGAATGTGGTACAACAACAACAACAACATATATATTGTGATGATGAAGTGGGGAGGTTTTCCACTCTAGGAGTGGAACGCTACCCCATAGCTAGGTGTCTAATATGAGTGGTGACAAGGATGAGTAATGA
This sequence comes from Ornithodoros turicata, assembly GCF_037126465.1. Classification (NCBI taxonomy): domain Eukaryota; kingdom Metazoa; phylum Arthropoda; class Arachnida; order Ixodida; family Argasidae; genus Ornithodoros; species Ornithodoros turicata. The sequence continues at coordinate 210,877,432 of NC_088201.1, read as the reverse complement.
CGATGAGAGATGGCGGGAATGATCGAAGTGGCGATGACGATGCTGGACGTGATCGTGATGGTGGGAATGTCCGAGGGTGCTGCTGGGGTCATAATGAGTCCTTTAGGCCTGTCGCCTCAAAGAAGTCAACCACGTCACGTAAGGCCGCCCTGGAGTCGGCCGCGGTGTCCCAAGGGCCGAGGATGGTCGACAAGTTGAAGGGGCGGCAGCCAAGGATGGCATGCTCTGACTGCAGTGTACGCCTCTCGCTGACATAGGTCCGGCAGCGGAGGAGTATGTGCTCAACGTTGGCAAGTACGCTACACTCGTTGCACATAGGGCTAACCTCACAGCCTAGCTGGTATCGATAGGACGGAGTGAAGGCCACATTCAGACGTAGCCTGTGGATGAGTGACTTCCGAGGACGAGGAAGCTTTGCAGGCAGCCGGTATGACAGCGTTGGGTCTACATTTCCCAAAGAGGACATATTTGGAATGCCGTGTTGCCACTGTAGGGTAGACCAGGAATCGGACAAGTGCCTGAGGAGGGATCTTCTGTCTCCTCTCGAGAGTATAATGGGCATAGAAGGTCGTTGTTGGTGTGCAGCTGCAGCGGCAGCGTCGGCCTCGTGGTTCCCAGTTATTCCGCAATGCCCTAGAACCCACTGAAAGGCAACGTAGTGGGAACGATCTTGTAGGGACTTCAGGGCGCACAGGATGTCTATCACCACTGCGGCAAGGGAACCGCGGATGTCCATGTTTTTAATGCACAGGAGAGCTGCTTTGGAGTCTGTGTAAATTACCCAGTGCCGCGGTTCACAGCCTTCCGCATATGTCAAGAATAACAAGATAGCATAAAGTTCAGCGGATGTCGATGAGGTACGGTGAGATAGACGACACCCACGTGTAACAGACTCTGATGGAATGGCAAAGGCTGAAGATGAAGTGTCCCTGGTCGACGATCCATCCGTGTATGCAGCGGTACTGTTGCGGTATTGAGCCTCGATGAAGTCAAGGGCAAGTTGCCTAAGAATAAAATCAGGATACTTCTTTTTGTTGTTCTTGAGGCCGGGGATAGAGACAGTGACAAGCGGCGATGGCAACGTCCATGGAGGCACTTTGGGTGCCGTCTGATCGACCATGAATTTGGGGATATGAGGTCTGAATGATGTCACAGCAGCATGAACCGTCGCGTTCCGTTTAGCGTGAAGCTTGTGAGTCAGAGTGTGACGGTTATGATGGGCACGTAGACGCAGATAGTGGCGTGCAGTGGTACAACAAATACGGCGTGCATGTATAGCATGTGTATGAAAATGTGAATACAAGTTATACCAAAGAGACCTTATTTAATGGTAGCAAAAGGAAAAAATAAAATAAAAAAAAGAACGCGAACTGAGGACACAGCTTGTTATGACGAAGTCCCATTCTTTTCCGGTATGATGAAGTGCAATTGACGTGAGATAGTTAGAAAACCCATACATATAGAAACATCCTGTTGTCAACCTCCATGTACAATATGTATTATTATTTAGCTGGAAAAGAAGCCATTCTATGTACATGATGCGGTTGTGAATACTGTTTTTGTGGAAAAAACGGGTCCTTACTCTCAGAGAAATATGCTACAGAACAAGAGATGAACATGAGAACTGCAACATAATACATGTGCAGGCAATGAAAATGGCTCACTCACATTTAAATGTGTACTTACAGATCATTAGCAGAATCCTCCCATGGACGTGCAATAGCCTCATTGACACTGCAAATGAAATGTAGGAGAAGACTGACACATGCAACACAGCTGCTGTTAAACATGGTACAATATGGAACTGAATTTGTTGACCAGGTGCATGCACTTATCTGGTCAGGAGCAGACAGAGATTGCAGTAGAATGCACAGGAGTGGCAAGTTTCTTGTCAACACGTATACTCACACATCCTCCCCAGAAACCTCAGAAGAATGGTCGTTATCAGGCTCGACAACACTGAAGACAAAAAGAAAAAAACAGAATGCGCCTATTAGGAACCGACTTTACAGTTACTTATCATGAGCATATGATGCGCACTGCATTTTCGATTCGTGAATACTCACCCACTTGCATAACATTCCTGCACAGACGGTGTCGCTAGTTGTGCTGCGAAGCGAACTTGAACGCTCCTGTAGCAGTATAAGCTTCAGGTGAGACGCATGATATGTCTTTTTTTTCCTATTATGGCATGAACAGCGAGTCCTCGTCAATGTGACCGACTGCACCTCATTGTAACGAACATGTCGCTGTGTCCATATGTGTCATAATACCTTTTATAATTATTGGGCATATGAATTGTTTGGGTTATACCCCGTTACGCGCAGTAAATACCACATAACCACGGCATAACCTAAGTGAGCAGCAGGTATAAATCGGATTTAATCCGATTATCCGACGCAAACCATTTTACCGCGTGGCTGTGGTTGGATTGATGCCTTAATGACTGCTCCACTTCAGGCTCAGAAGCATGAGGTGAAGCCCACTTGCAATTTGCCGGCACCAACATTTTAAGTGCCTAAATAAAGGAGACATATCCTAAAATTCATAACTTACCAGCTTACTACGCAGGATTAACACGCAATACGATGTTGCATGCAATTGAAATTAAAGGACTGGTAAAATTTGGAAAGGTTAGTTTCGAAACGGATTTCGGAAGGCGAGGCTAGCTGTCACATACGCAGAAACCTAACCTAACCTATCACTAAACTACCCCAAGATATCATAAACTGGTTGGTACAGTTTTAGGTTAGTTTAGTGCGGCTGTGGCAGCCTGCCTTGCCTTCGGAAATAGTTTAGATAATGAGGTGAAGCCAACTTTCGAATGGTGACGCCTGCTAAAGGAATGCCGCGGTATTATATACTGGATACGGCTTTCACGGTCATGGACCAATATCCGTAGAAAAGACTGCGCTGATCTGTCAAGTTCTCCAACAAGCATTTCTGAAGCAAGCGCAGAAGCGTATACTGTGACAACCGAATTTGAGTGGGAGCGCTGGGCAGACGCATTTTTACCCGATTACGCCCCGGATTTTCACAGAAGTATCACCGGACTTATACCCCACGAATTTTCTACAACAAATAAATAAAAGCCAAAATACTCAGGTCTTTATAACAGGAGACACCACATTGCTATGACAAACTTCATTTGCAGAGACATACCCAAAACTAATTTGCACATTACGTACAATGCACTTCAGTAAGCCTATGAGAGATTTTAAGTTCACTTTTCACAAAAAGCGCGCGATATGTATTTATAAAATCGCTGCGGGCACGTACGTCTCGAGTTCTCCTCGGGAATGACACTATTTTTAACACATAAGAAGGCTCTGGTGACTGCAAATGATTTGTTGATGTGTTACACTTTGATTACGTGACGGCGGGGCTCTGACTGCGCGATATTCGAATATCAGATTAACAAAATTGTCTTGTAGGAGTACAAAGAAAGGTGGTCATAGAAGACCTGTCAGTTTCAAGAACGGGTGTATACTCACCGGCCACCCAATATGTCGTCTTCATCAGATGTGGCGGTGCCATACACTTCCCGAATGTGACCATCAACACGTTTCTTCCGTTTTCGTTGGAGCTGGCGAGATGAGGTTCCCTTTTCCTAAGCATCGCACATGCTGTCTCAGCAAGTACGTTCCAAGAACGTATGTCAATAAGAACGGCCGAACGTTTTCCGCCGATAGGAAAGCTTACACGTACAATGATTCTGTGACGACGGGTAAGACGTTTTTGACGCCGCTCATGGGACATCATCGTGATGCCATGTGACAGCGTCAAGCGCGATAAAGTCCTCCCCACTACCCAAACACTCTGTGCGCCCGGCTGTGATCGTTTGTTGTTCTCTTGTCACTCTCACTCAGGGGGCGGGAGCGCCGTAGGGTGTTCGAACCCCTCCCGAAGTCGTGCCTCCAAGCGCATTCAGAAAAGAAAAACTAGAAAAACAATCTCTCTTCCATGTAAGGTTCGGCAGCCCCTCCAAATTATTTTTCTCGACCGGATGCCGCATTCATAGTTATAGTATTGCCGGCTTTTTGGCTATCGCCTGCAACTGAAATATGCTGTGTGCCAGTTTGTGAAGTATGCCACGCGGCTGTTTTTTTTTTTCCTTTATATATGCTATTTATCTGGTGTTCAACTTTTTGTAGTCTATATATCTCAGACAACAACTAGCCAGATCTGGGAACAGAAAGAGTGTCCGCTGAGCAAAAATGCCGCGCTATTTTCTATTAACACAATTTAACATGAAACTTGAAAGCATTGCCCTCGTTCCTTTCCATTTTTCATAGTTACTCATTCAGCAAGCCTTCGTACAATGTATGGAAGCTTACATGCTTCGCCCTCCGATGCTCATATTGTTCACCAAACGTATGACACATCTGGTCAGCTAAAGAAGTACACTATGTTTTGCTGTTTTTATTACTTTTCAACTTTCCTATTTTGACGCATCATTTGCGTAACATAATACGCGATTACACATTGCATTGACATATATAATTATCAACTCATGTACACGCAAATAACAAGCGCCGATTAGTAACTTTAATGCTCATGTATTCGAATGCTCTGCTCAAGGTCATGAGGTAATTATTTTCTCGTGTTTAGGCTACACCTTCAATAAGCACCAAAAAGCGCAAGTGTGTCGGAACATTCTAGCTTCCCGCCGTACAAAATGATTCAATGTCTCATTTTAGCGTGATCAAAATCAAGATCCGTTTTTTATGACAGATGATACCGTATGGTATCTCCAATTGTGAGTTATTGCGTGCCAATAGTCAGTACGTGCATTAAATTGACCCACAGGTTTTGCGTGTCACTAATGCACTCATTTTACTTTTGATGTCTATTGCATTTGAAGCAGCACTGCGGTCACTGATCAGTGGAATGGACTTGTCAATTCCCCTTCATGTAATCTAGGTCAATTCTATTTCAAGCAGTTAACTGTATCTCACATTTGTATCAGGGGAGCGAGGGAGTATACTTTTCTTTATTTATATCAGAATCGAAGTATAAATAATTTTGTGTAATTCGAGTGACCAAGACTCGGTTTTATTGACCTCGTAAGCAGTACTCGTATTTTTGAAGCGGCCAGCACACTCGCGCCATACGTACTGCAGGCATGTGTGCGGCTCCAAAAACGTATCGTGGTGGAGAGGCTCCCAAAAGAGAGTCCCGCCGTTGGGTCACGCGTCTTGGCGGCAACAGGTTGGGGATCAGCAGCGGGCGACCCGGCCGATGAAAGAATAACCCACTCAGAAAGCCTTCCGGCGAGGACGACGGATATAGATGTGGAGATGTATGGATTTGCAGACTTGACGCGAAAGAAAGTTGAACGAGTGACTCATTAACCAACTCTAAGAAGACACTTCAAAGCATTTATCAACAAGTCAATCTGGCCATACGTGGGAAACCACACGTCAGATGGTCGCAATGTTGGTGGATTTTGAAGAGAATGCGGGAAATATCGTGTCTTGGAGGAGAACTTCTCTGTTTTCAATACAGAGTGAACATGTCTCTGTAGCCAGCTAAATGTTTCACCAGTTCGGAGTGGGCTGAATAATTCGATTTGTTTAGTTCACGTTCTCACAGTCGTAGAATAATCCTCCCACCAATTTGTCCAAAGTCGGTGGCACCAAACAGACAAGAGAAGTAAGTAAAAAAGAAAGAAAGAAAACAACAAACAAACGAACAAATAACAACTCCAACGTGAACCTCGTCAGCAAACAACGCGATCGGTGATATGGGTGACAATACTTACGAATGAGCACCACTATTCATTCTTAGTCGTATATTTTACACGCACAGCTTGATACCATGTTGTCGGAGTTTATTTTAGATTTTTCCCTATCTTGAACGGCTATTATTTCATTGTCTCTGTTTCATTCTTTTTTATTATTATTATTTCTGTGCGACACGCCATGATAACACAAGTGTTTCAGCTGCTTCACAACAGCGGGAACGACGCGCGCAGCATAAGCATTTGTTGCCGGTCAAAAAATTTCTCACTTCGCTCCGCAACTGATGGCTCAGACTCCGTATTTACGGGATTTGCGGAATATGCCGAAAAACACCCGCCGAATGAAATGTTAAATCAGGTGCTACGTGTCGAAATTGCCGGTTCCCAAACGGACTCCTGTTTTCCTCCGGAGTGCCAACTTGCTTTATCCATAGCTTGCTTCTCACGTGGATTGTACTGCGCTGTATCCACTAACCTCTACGTCAGGGTAAAATCTTCACCTGAAACACTTCAATCGGTGTGTGATATAGAAAGATTAAGTAAGCGTGAACGCTCAAACAACGGAGAAGAACTCCATTGCGTTGTGATTCGCCTCCGTGAGCTTCGACTCTTCCACAAGTGGTCCACCTTATGCGTATCATTGGCACCAGCGGCCTTGGCCGAGTGGGCTATGGCGCTCGCATGTTCCACAGACTGGGAGGTAGTGAGATGATCGAACCCTACAGTCGGCTGTGCTCCATGGGGTTTTTCCTGGGTTTTCCCCATCTGATTAAAGGCGTTTGTCGGCACAGTTCCGTGTGAAGTCTGCACAGGACGCAAATTTCCCCCTCCCACCTTAGTGAGGCCGACTACGGCAAGCGGTATTGCAACACCTCCCCGTGTCATTGGGGAAACATTAGAGAGAAACGTACACTGCCTCACAATTGATAAACCTCAACCCTAAACAAGGCAGATTCTGCTGCAGCGCCTGTGAAAATGTGCATTGGAAATCTTGGCAGTTCCAGCGCCAAGCATAACTTATTGCGCGCGTTCTCCAAGATCTATACTGCCAACCAAAAGAAGGAACAGCTTGCTGTCGGAGTGAACGTGATCGTGCTGTCGGAGTGAACGGAGCAGTGATCTACTCATGTTTGTAGCGTTCAACGAAGCGCGCGAATGTGCTGTACATTGTAGTTTGTAATAAGCAGTCCTTTCTTTCAAAATTAACTTACACGTAACATGAAAAACGGTTAGGAGCAACTAATATTTATTCGAACAAGAACTTTCGTGCAAGAGACTGCACTTCTTCAGGTTGAAGAAGAAGTGCAGTCTCTTGCACGAAAGTTCTTGTTCGAATAAACATTAGTTGCTCCTAACCGTTTTTCATGTTACGTGTGTGATTCCCTCTTCGCGGGCTCCTTGACAGTGTTTTATTTTTTTCCCCAAAATTAACTTAGTGTGAGTTGCCGACTTTCGGCGTCTCTCAAATGCTGAAAAGATTTCACACAGATACACACACACACACACAAAACAAAAACAAAAATATTAGTGCGGAAACTGCAGAATGTGTGCAAAAGTGCCAGACGACCGGAACAGAATTGCTTCGGTTTTTCACCAGCAGCATGGCCATGTGTTGTAAATATCATAGCCCACATTAAAATGCCTGAAAAGAAAAGAACGAAAAAGAAGATTGGGGGGAGAGGTAGTGGCATTGCCTACTGGGCTAAGCGCTGGTTACTCGCGCCAGGGACGATGGGTGAGACGGGTTTGGATCTTACCGCCAGCGGTTCTGAGTGCCTGGTTTTCCCCAGACGATAAGAAGCGCGCCGGCACAATTCCCTACGAAATCTGCTCGCGTCACACGTCCACCCCCGAGCAACGTACCGCGTGCCACATCGTGAGGCAGGGCGCTCGTAACGAACGTACGATATACCAGCATCACCATTCAATTTGTACTGTTCCAGTCCGCTGGATTTGCGCTCATAGTTCTCCATTCCTCCACAACAGAAAGGTAGCATCCTACTCCTATAGAATAAACAACGTCCCTATCACGTGATCAGGTATAATTGCTGTTGTTGTTCTTCCTTCCCTTTGGTTTCTTGCACATAATCCCAACGAAGTATCTAATATAAAGCTTTTGTGCTGGCTCCACATACGTCTCTTCTCTCGTTTTTTTTTTCAACATATTTTCGCTTTTTTTCGCTGAAGTTGGTCGGAGAAGTGATACCCGGCAACTTGAATTTCGCGACTGCCGACAATTGCCTGTAGATCCACCATATATAAACGAACGTATACTGGAGAACTTGCATGGGTAAACGCCAAAACATATTTCCACGCGAAAAAAAAAAAAAAAAACTTCTACATTAGTCATTCGCAATTTCTGGTTCCGTATGTTGATCGCTTTCACAGATCATTTTCCAGCTCATCGTGGCATCGAAGAGTGTTGCTACGGGTGTTCTTGAGAGTGTTCTCTCATTTTGCTCACGGGCTTGACAGCTCGAGCTTCCGCCTGTCATTTCTTTTTCGTCATTGAAACATATCAGATGAGTGGCAGCTATTTCTCGTGCTACCATCCATTTTCGTTCCTTTTGTTGTTCACTCCAGTTTGGAGATATAAGAGCACCTGCTTGATCAATCTTATGCGATTAGTGCTACCGCAGCATAATTGAAAGTGAAACAGGACTTTGTGCGAGAAAGGTCTGCCATGAACGAAAAGTGATGGCAGCTTTAGTACAAACTTGTCTTTCTTACAAAGTATCCATTCCTGAACACGATCCAGTTTCGACATATATTTTACAATTCTTTCAATGGTTTGTTCACCGTATTTCCCCATGAAATCATGGTTTCCAATTGCATCATTATGCGAAGGGTGGGACCTGCCGTGTGCTGACCTTTCACACTCTCCGAGGGCCACAACGAATATATGCACTTTTTAAAACACATACGAAATGCTTCAGTTTTCACTACTTGCGTGTAGACATACACAACAATCACGCAGGTGGGTGAAACACACGAGGCAGGATAACACAAAGAAATAACTGAAAGCACAGTGCATTCTACGTTCCTATAACTGGCTCCGCTCGAATGTCCCTTCGCCTTCGGATGCTTCGAAACCCAGCCTTCGAATGTCCCTGAAGTGTTCGTACAATGACAGAACGAAGTCACCGACATGGCTAGATTTGCTTCTTTCATTATTCTTAAGCACTTGAGGCGTTGTGTGTTGTGCTTTCATCTGTGTTTCTGCCTCATAACATCAATTCCCATCGCCCGTTCGTACAATTCACCGCCCCTCTCATCCCATATGCTACTTGCCGCTTTACTGACCCTTGATGTTGCCGCTGGGCGGTTGGAACCACCGCGTAGGGTCGGCTGCAAAGTAGAGGTGTGAGCCGTGGGCATTTTTTTCGGCGGCGGCGTACAGCACGTTGAAGACCCGGCGGCGGCGGCGGCGGCGGCGTCACGCCGATGCTGTCATATCGGCGTGCGCCCCGTGGGCTGTCAATATGTTCTCTTCTCCAACGGGGACGCACGAACACCTCAGAGCGGGGGTATTTTCTCCATCATAGACACCGCGACGATGACAGTATTTACTGTACCTTGCACGAAACAAGTGCGTCAGCACTGGATAGTATTATGAAAGAAAACCGAACACACAAAGGAACATTAGGAGAAATAAAGCACTTCAAGAAGGTCGTCGCCCAAGAACTTCGACTGGGCGCGTTAAGTGCGCGTTAAGCGCCGGAGAAAACAACATAGCTAGATAATCAGAACGACGAGCCATCCCTTTAATGGCAACCACACGTAACAGCTATAGCGAGTGCTGAACGTTCACAGGACGGCGACGCGTGAAAGCTCTGTCCACTGATCCAGTGGCTCTTTTTGGGAAACCATATATATATGCGAACGTTAGCAAACCATATGACATAAGGCGCACCCACCACGTCATTGAACAGTATTTTTGCGGAGGCTGTAGTTATCATGAATAAATACTGTAAAATCATTTAATTTCGCAGCCCTAAATTTTCGCGAATCGCGTAGGGATATATTCGCAACAACTAAATTTCGCGCGCTCCTCGAGTTCCTCGAATTTTCTCGATTCGCAAAATTCGCGAAAATTAAGGTCTCGCGAAATTAAAGGGTTTTACAGTACAAACTTGTCAAGAACGAGTGGGTTGAGTCTGCCATGCTTCGCGCGCATTATAAGCCCGCAATTCCGCGATTGAAAACACCCTCTCTGACTGTGTGCTTTTCGCCGGCACTCACAAAATGCACTATTTGCTACGCACTTTTCGAGCGCAGAAAGAGCGACGGGTAATCCACGTGAGAGGACCAAGTGCTTTGGAGCGATCGAGCTGATTGGTGTAGGCGCTAATCTGTTGGCCAGATAAGGCGAAGGTCACTTCATTTCTGCGCTCGGAAATTGCGTACTTCTTGTTTCGGTTCATTTGCATAGCGACATTCAGCGTCGGATATTTCAACAGACGTGCGCGTTTAAGAATTTCTTAAACAGGGAATGACTTTCAATGATGAATATCTTCCGTTCTGCTATCCCGTTTTTACGCGAAATCCCTTAATTAAAGAATTAATGAATTTGAGGTAATTAATGATCTTATAATTACATACTTTCTTCGAGATAATATTCAAAAGCGGCATGTATTTCGTTCCGCTATTTTTTAAACAAAAATTCTGTGACGAACAAAAAACAAAACACCCTGTATATGGATAATGACCAGTGCTATGGTGTTGGTGGATGACCGGCAAACAACCTGCAAGAATTGAATGACAAGTTTTCCTGGAGTTGTGCCTCCAGGGTCGACTGTGAAACGAGACTCTAAAGCATAAACAGCATATCAGGAGAAGACATTGTTACTGCTAAAAACACCACAAATGCAGCCTGGAACCTAAGATGAAAGAAAAAAAAACATAATATTAGGTATGTGAGATATTCGTTTATAGAAAGTGGATCAAAATGGGCACATTACACAGCCGCGCCCATTTTTCAACATCGGCGGCGGCTGCGGCGGCGCGCCGACAGTTTTTGTACGGCGGCGACGGCGAGGGCCCGACCTCCGGCGGCGGCGCTTCGGCGCGGCGGCGCACACCTCTACTGCAAAGCTGCCGCCAAAAACTTCAAGGACACAAGCATTCGTGACAGGAGCTTTCGGGAACGACGGGATCAGAATATCGTCAACGTTCAACGTGCCGCGTTCACAGTTCTGTGCTCAGATTTGCCATAGTGTTTCGGAGGACCAAATATCGCGTAAGTTACTTGTTACAGATCATGTTGTTCTCGCTTGACAACAAGCAGAGGGTTTGCTTTATTTGGCCCCTTAGATTTGTATAGAAGGAGAGAAGGTAGTGTGGATTAGGCTCCCTAGTGTGGATGATCTGAACAAGGCCTGAGCTTGGCCACACAAATGTGACCTGCACAAAGTTTGTATTTCCATCCCTTGTTCACATCTGCCCCCTCTTTCCTCATGCGTTGCTTTGCGGCTTTTTGACACAGGGTTTATTTTTTACCTTCTCAACTGCGTACGGCCCCATGTACTTAAAAATAATCGTTAGAAATCTGTGGTTAGAATGCTTTAAGCCTGATGCTGTACCGGAGCATCTGAGCCGTTTTTGTGGAACTGGACTCCTCGTTTACAAAATAAAAGCATAGTCAATAAGATACCCCAAGGTGCAACTGTCACTAAACTACAGTAAATAGGTGCTAATTATACTTCGATTTGATTTGGTTTGATTAACATAAAAGCAGACGCGCTAGAAAAACGAGAGCCGCAGTACTCGCGTACAGCCCTTAAGTTTTGTGAGATTAGTATATTTCAAATACCACGTGCCTTCCTCTTGTCGGCATATTATGGTAAAAATAATTTGTGCGATTTCAAATTTGCGAAAACACTAGACCGCGATATTCGCGAAATTACCACTTAGCAAGTGTCTGAGTGGTAACTTCGCGGAATCTTTTACGTCTCTGAGATACAATAATTAAAGCAGGACTAGCTGCTACGTAGTTTCCACCTCACTCCCGTCACCCAAGTTCACAATATAATTGTTGTGGCGACTGTCTGTATTTGGGTGTAGTGGAGCAGTGTAATGGTACAACTGTCCTAAGACGAGAAACCACAGAGCACGCGATGATTTCACGTGAGGTCAGGTAGGTTATTCAGGTCAGGAGGGCCACGCGATTTGGAGCGGTGGAGATGATTGGAGTAGGTGCCGGTCAGCTGGCCAGATCATATACGGCTCTGGGCCAGATAAGCCTCCGTCGGCGTGGATGATGCGCTCTTAAAGCGCGCTCTTTCGGTTTCGGCTCATTTGCATACCAAAATTCACCGATTCACAGCACGCGCTCTTTTCTGGATTTATAAAAGATAGAATGGCTTTCAACGAGGATTGTCTCCCGTTCTGCTATCTCACTTTTCCCCAGAATTACCTAATTAAAGAGCTAATTAATGAATCTTAGGTAATTAGTCATCCTGTAGTTACACACTTTTTTCCAGAGGGTGTCCGCCTGGCCGCGCATAACTCAATTGTAAAAACGACATCTGTGCAGCTCACACCTTTTTAATAAAAATTCTGTAAAGGATCAAAATAAACACCCTGCATACTCTTAAAGGAATGCTGCTAAGAAGTCCATGACATGTATCAGATATGGATAGACAATGAGAAGGCCGCAGGAAGGATGTAGTTACTGAGGGTTACTGTGGCATTTTGGGTAGACTTCAAGGGGAACTGTGTCGACTTACACCTGCATAGAGCGAAGGAGGCCAGGCAAAAACAAAAAACAACATGCCGGACAGAACAACGAATGGAAAGATTCCTACTCATGAAATCCCAGTCCATAGCCAGGTCCTTTGGCAACCACCAGCTCCGGTGGCGCAGCGGTAACGCGTGCGCTTGGAGACTGGGAGGTCCGCGGTTCGAATCCGCGGGCCGGCTGTGCCGTCTGGGGTTTTTCCTGGGTTTCCCTCAGATGTGTAATAGGCGTATGCCGGCACAGTTCCCCTGAAGTCGGCCCATGGACGCAGCTATCCTCCCCCCGAGCGGATTCCGCTCGGTCTTCCACTTCACCCTTTCCTCCTCTCCACCATCTTTCCCTTCCCGAGAAACATGCCGCCTAATCAGGCAGGCAGACCTCTCGGGTTCCTCCCAACGACACTCCTCCTCCTCCTTTGGCAACCACCTGAGAGTGAACAGTTTTGTCTTTGTCGTACAGTTGCGAACACACAGCTTATAATGCTGCTGTTTGTCGTTGTATAGCATCTGCGGACGAGCACTTCGTCCCGTCGCCCAAGGTAGCACGAAGCTCGACACAAATACAGAAACCGAGGAAGGCATACAATGCTGCTGTCACCTTCCACTCTCAACCTTCATTGAGTAAGGACAATTATCCTTATTAAGGGTATTGCCCTGCATGAATAGGGTGAAAGCATATGTTTACATAAACTGTCATACAGGTAGAAGAAATGGCGTTCCCCATCACCAACGTAAAATGACGCCAGGGGGGAAGGGTAAGAGGAGAAGCGAATAACTTTGTTTGCATTTTGGGTTCTCACTTTTACATAGTGATTCTCTAATCCACTTTATTTCCTCATATTGCAGACATCACAGTACGTCGTTCAAGTCCAGTACGAAGTCCGAGTACGTCGTATGTCCTGGACGGTATGACTATTGCCTGATTCTGTGGTGACAAAACACAGAGGGATGTGGAATTATTGCCCGTACCCCCACATTCACTTCTGGAAGGGCACCGTTTTGGCTCGAGAAATGGACACCTGTATCCCTTAAAGCGATCCTCTGGTGGTGCTTTTGATGAAAGTCTGAAAGTATTTTCTATCCTATGAAATTCACAATAATTGTGGAATCTATGACAAAAACCGGAAGTGGGCACTCCCCCCTCCTTCGTTCCACTGCCCTTGCCTGTATCTTATAGAACATCATAAACTACGCAGCGTGGAAAACGTGATATTGATTGCAGTGTGGCTCCTACAACTTCGATAACGGTTCTTAGATGCCTCATAGCTTGATTCACTTCCAGGCTCTGACAATAACCCGGATGATGTGCAGCCACATCCAGGACAATTTTGCAGCTCCCCCTTTCAAAGTGAATCTTATTATATGGTATATCGCTCATACCAATTTTGTGTGGAATATTCACTTAATTTAAAGGCAGATACACAATTGCTGAAACTGATTTTGGGCTTTGTTTGACACAGCCCCCATGACGAGTATAGAAAGTGGAGAGTGTGCGATGATCAACCAATGTAAGTATTGTGTTGCTAATGGTGTGATAAAGTAGTTTTTCAAGTCTTAAGAACAGGGCTGCGATGTAGCGTTAACTCACGGGCTTTGAAAGCATCAATCCGCGTATTGATCTTTCGCCTTTGGGCCAGGATCTTTCGCGGTGGAGGGAGGCGAAAGGGAGCCGGTCCTTCATATTTGGAGAAGGGCCCCTTGATAACGCGGTCCGCCCCTGGGTGGGCCGTGTCTTTCAACGCGCGGCCGAAAAACAAGGTCGTCGGGGCAGTACCGCTTGCGGTGCTGATCCGGGAAGATCTTTTCCTGATCTTATTTAGGCTTGAGGGTTGCTCTGCTCGTACTAACACATTCTATTATTCCCTGCAATGACATGAAAGTCATAAACAACTACTAAGGTAATTTTCAAATTACACAAAGGTGTGCACCCGGGGACAGGATCGTATGGTAGCCACTGAAACCACCGAAGAGAGAGGGAGAACATACACACTTTTGCTGCACTCTTGACTGGAATGGCTTCACCTACACGGAAAACAACTATTTAAATGTCCCACGTAACTGCGTGAAACTGCACCAGTCCATAGCATTGCTGATTCATCCTGATGAAGTACAGACTTCTTGAATTAGAATGCTGAATATGAGTGTTGGCTTTACCTGCAATCATATTGGCAATGGATGGCCAGATATCCTGCCCTGGTGTTTATGGAAGTCACACGCTTGTGAAAGCTTGTATTAACACACCACCCTGTATCATTCAACAGTTAACAGAAATGCAGTACACACATACATATGTTGATTGCAGCATCAGGGTTGTGTACTGCTTTACTGTTAGCTGTGGAATGATTACGTTTGACTAAACTGGATGGTGTGCTAGTATAAGCTTTCGTGATCACGCGGATTCTCCGGCAGTACATTTGACCACTGCCACAATTGTGGAGGTTCTCCTACATCCAAGGATACATACAGTTACAGGAAAAGCTAACACCAAGATTCAAACAGAAATGCAAGAAGTCTATGTCATCAGGATGAATAAGCAATGCTGCGTAAATGAGCCTTCAATTAGATTGCTACTGTCGGCAAAACTCCTTTCTGTACGTTGTTTTTCAAACGGAATATTTCATCAATTTTGACACCGTTGAGAACAGGACTCTCTCGGTTGGAAACATCTATCCCATTTATCTCCTGGTCTACTGTACCTGTAGGACAGTGTTCTGGGTGGTGTGTTATATGCTTCACTTGGGAGTGATATTATTAGTTCAAAGAGGTCTGGTACAGAGCATTTATGAGATGTTTTATATGACGATTTCATATATCTCTCATTTCCGGCATGTTCAGAAAGATCATGCATCAACTCGAGGGGCATTGTGGACGATATGAAAGTTGTTAAGAAAGATATGAATCAAATCAAGGAAATTGTGCAGCAACTGCAGAAGCAGCTGGAGGAGCTAAACACAGTTCCACCACCTCCTGCTGCTCTGAAAATTCTCCCAGTGACAGGAGATGATGACCTGGAGGCGGTAGAAACATGCCTGATGACTCAAGAAAACTTTGACGCATTTGTATGTTGCTTCTTCTTCAACACAATGACGCTAAGTTCATTCACATTTGGTAAGAAACTTGGACACCTACGTGACACATCTCTTTTCTAACAGGTCAGTCACTTGTGGACAACTGGCGGGTCATCTGTGGCAGAGTGCACCCTGGAAACGTCCTGCAAAAAATGATGACGTTGGACATCGCGAGTGTAATCTGCTACTCAGGAAAAAATGCGGACAAGCGGACTTTCAAGTCACTGAAAATGTCCGATTTGTTGTATGGTGAGAGCACTGACTTTTCCTAAAGAAATAAGTACCACGTATGTTTCAGAATTGTAGCCAGTAATCAAATGTGGTAGGTGCTATCAGGACGCGCATCTATCAAAACACTGAACTGACTAGAACATCGTAATTTATTGCATGAGTTTCACTATTCTTTTCATTTTCTTCTTGCAGATTATGCCGTCAGTTCATGGACTTAATTTAGTATATAGGGGCAGTAGTATTCAGTGGTACAAGTAACTCTTTAGATTACATACAGCAATGTTCCGTCTGCATTTCACTTTGCTGTTCTAACAATATCTATTGGAGACATACTTCAGTGACAGTGATGCTTTTACACCAAAATAAGTGATGTTTAGCTCCAGTTGTTCTACATAACTCCATGTTATTGGATCAAAGCACTTGTCACAAGCACATTGCTTCCCACAACAGCACTCAGGGTCGTACGTGGCAATGCATGCATCGCCTGTGCAAAAATTTTTTATTAGATATGCAAAGAACGAAGAAGTTGGAGGCCCTCTGTGTGGTTTGTTTCGTGCCCGGACTCAGGCATTCTTAGCATTAATAAAAAACAATTCATCAAAAACTATCATTAGTTTCATGACTGGGCAGCGGCTTGCTATTAGGGGCAGATCTGGAGGGAGGGGAGGAGCTCCTGGGGTCCCGACACCCTCAAAATTCCCAACTTTAACATAGGGTCTAACGGGCAGATACTCAATACACACTGCATGTGCTGCCTCATAAGGGGCCCTCCTCTCACAAAAATCCTGCGTTGCTTCCGATATGAGCTTCGAGCTCTGCTTTCCGAGTGCGTACTTGTCACAAGCAGGAAATTATTCTCGTACTTTGAAGTCATATTCAGTGTCACAGAATATTAGAGCCATTATATGATTTTTCGCTAAAATATGTATCTCACTTTTCAGCTTGTGTCCGCAAGCTATTTCCGTCAGCCGGGGACACAGAAATCGCAACTGCAGCGCGGAACTTCTTCAGGTTTGCACCAGCGATGGTAAAAAAGAGGCAGCGGTAAGTCATTATAAGGGACTTCTTGTGCTGCCTTCTCTGTTCATCTTGGGTGTTGACATAAGAGCTTACATGTAGTGTTGTGCTATTCACCGCCTATAAGTGTCCTTTAGCTTTCTATAGCTGTTTAGCATTTTACGTGCACTTGTTAAGTTAGTCACCTTGTGGTTTTTACAAGTTCACACTGACTGAGTTCACTGAGTTTGTCTTCTTGCATCATGTTTCAGTGAGGTGATAACTTTGTAGTCATTCATTCTACAGATGAATTGGCGCATTACGGCCAGAGTGCATGCTGCGCAATTAAAATCCCAATCATTATCATCGTCATTATGATGCATGTGGTAGTTGCTTGAGCTGTACATGTGAAACAGATAATTATATATTCCAGGGGTGACCATGCTGATATGACTGACTTTCAAGATGTATGAGAAGAAGGCAGCCGAGGATTCACATGAACTCCCCTGACACAAAATATTCTGAATCTTGTACATAAATAAACAGGCACAAAAACATCATTGATTTTCTTCATGAATGTCCGATCACACATTGTAGATGGTGTGTCAAGAACATAACATGCAATTAACTTTACACAAACATTCTAATGAAGAAATGTAGAACAAGAACTATACATGAATTACATTGGGATGAGGTAATTCACCGCAACAATTGCAGTACCATACCTCAGTGCATGTGAAGAAATGTAGAGAGTTCTATTGAACTATGTAAAGAAAATGTATAAACATGTGCTGAAGGGCAACGTCGAACAAACGTAGAAAGGTGTACTGAATGGCAACATAGAAAAAATTTAGAAAGGTGTACAGGGAAACAACGTAGAAAAGAGACATAACTCGAATGCTGAATCAATGTGAAAACAACGTTGGTATATGTAGAAATTTTGTAGCAAAATCACTGTTGATTCTACTATTTTACAATGCGACATTTTCTACGCCTAATCTACGTTGTTTGCTGACATAGATTCTACAGTGCTACTGTAGAACATTCAACGTTTTGTTAACGTAGATTCTACATATCGATGTTTACTGGGATGGTGGTGTAAACAGGAAGTCCAACACGAGAGGGAATAAAGGGGGAGAGGAGGGTTCTTATGTATTTAAGGCTTCCTTTCATAAAATAAAAATTATTTGGTTGGCAGTTCAGTGTGGTGTCCTCGTCCTTTTTGTGTTCCGTTCTCGTCTTTTCCTGCACAGGGGGTTTTATCGTTTTTAACTATATTAGACGTAAGATGTGAAACAGTGATTACGTTCACAAAGCATATGCACAAATGAAGTTTACTTTGTTGTAGATCACTGATTATAGATTTCTTAACACAATTTGTTTGCTTTGCTTTCACATGACTCGAGGCATGCATACAATTAAGAAATCTGTGCAGCAGTAAAAGATAAGTAAATCGTTTGTATTACACGTTACTAATATATGCAAAATTCATATTCACCCACCCATATGATTGTTGCCTTTTCCACACAAACACTTCATGCTTGATAGAAGTAAAATGTGGAACACCGTCACTGCGTACACAAAATGTGTGCACACATAGTGGCATTACTTTGCTGGACGTAACTACTTATTGTTTTGAAGTAAAATTTGTTTATGTATGGACGTGTACAACATATCTGGCCTGAGCCATGTCATGTGCCATGATCGTTACGTGTGTCTGAATGGCACGTCGTTCCGAGGAACTTTGAAATCACGTGTACTGCGCCTTCAGTAAAATATCTCACTTGTGCATTTTCGAAGTGTTGTCTCTATGCGAAGATCTAAAATTCACAGGTGACAAGTGATTGCAAAGCAACATATGCGCTTTACCAGTATGTATGATCAACACAATGAAGAAGATTTTCTCCAATAAGGAGGGATAAGCAATATCGAGACTCCTTTGCATAACCAGAAGTCTGCTGTTCCCACTATGGTCAACCATCATACCAATATACACTTAGTGTAGGCTACTCGTTTTGGTGCAGGAAGAGGGCAGGCTACTCACCAGTGTGCTGTGAGGGTTCGTCACTGTTGTACCTTAGAAATGAGCTGTTTGATAATCACGATAGAGGAAAAGAGGAAGCATCGAGTCATTCATCTGTAACATTTTGGTAGATGTCTTCTGTTTTTCTTTTTTGCTATGCCTTCCCTTCTGGTACATGGAGGCTTTACATCAGGATTATGCAATCGAGGTGTGGTCACATTTCGTGATCTTTGGACGTCTGCATTTATCAATTAGGTTTTACCATTAGCAATATTGTAATACGTTCCATCCTCCCCCTCCTTTGCAAATATATCAAAAACATTTCAGAAATATTTTTATTCAACATGTCGTTCCAGATGTGCCTGCATATGATAGATTTGTAGCACGCCAAAACCCGCAACCACGAAACCGAAACTGTCATTCTAGCTTGTGCATGTGTTACAATGCGAGCGTTACAACAATAGCTAAGATTGTCAAAGACAACATGGGTTAGTTATTACTATTTTTTGCCTGTTTACGGCATCATTTTTCAATAAATTCGTTTGTTTAACCAAAGATGACAAAAAGACAACAGCGGCGTTTTGTGCCGCCGTAACGGGCGAACTTCGGGTTTCCGGGTCTGGCAACTGCGTTCCACAAGATGGCAGCCTCCGCTGTTTGACGCTGATTTAACGGCAGCTTGACCCACCTGGCCACTACATCAGTGCTGCTCTTATCACGTGGCACAGGGTGTGCTACCACCCTCATTATCAACACAGAAAAACAACCTAGTGGCGTGCATGGACTGTCAACAATTGCAACAATAAAAACCAACGTCCGACATGCACGGGCAGGGGAGGCAAACGTCACTGCTAATCAAAGACAATGTGCGGTCAAAGATTTAACACACAGCGGAGCACAGCACACTGTCGTCTCTGAGACAGACGCATCTGCGAAGATGTGCAATGAAGAAAAAAATGGTGTTCCTTCACAAATTTTTTGCAGACGATCTACCGGACGGATTTTTGTTCTGAAAACAGCTACATATCAGGTGGCCGAAATGAACAGATGTTCTCATTAGGACAACTTCGTAGGTTTTATATTTAACAAGTTAAGCAACGATTTTTAGCTAATTAGTGATTCGACGATTGAGCAACAGATGGCCAAGAACGTCCGCCGGCCCACACATGATAAAAGTGAAAACAGGATGTCTATTGCCCTTATAGACCCATTAGTGCATAAAGTTGAATTCTTGATATTTCTGGCTCAAGTGTTGAGGCGTGACGTAATTGTATAGAAATTACACGGAACAAGTCAATTTTCGATTTTTTATTCTGAAAAAGAAATGATATATAGCGTCCGATATATCCGACACTATGCAGTCATGCGGTGTGAACTACTCCCGCTGAAGCTACATTCCGAGCTGGCTACTTGGTGTGATACTCCTCAAAACTGTTACGGTGAAGTCCCTTGTCGCATTTCGAACAAGCGAACTTCGTCTTCAGGGTGCAGAAGCCACAGCGCCCCTCCGTTGAATTCAGTCGCAGCCAGTGGCATTTACCATCGTACCGAACGTCAAACGGGATTTCGCCCTGTCGGGAAGGCGTACCGTGTGGCATGAGCAACGTCAACGCAATATCCCTGCGGAAAGCCAGGAGGGAGCTGGCTTTTTCGTGGTCACGGTGCACTCTACGAAAGAGCAGCCACACGTTGACAACTGAGACGTCGAGCAAATAAGCAAAAATTGGCCACTCCATTTTCTTTGTCACATCCTTGTGCGATAGGTCGCTACCTGCTGGTCTATGTTGTCCACTCCGCGCATTCCTTTATTGTAGTGTGCGACCACCTTGGGCTGTGGCACCGTAGCTTGTTTTCGCTCCTCACGTGACCAGCGTTTTGTTGCACCCACATCTGTCCCATCGTAATTGGTCGCCACAGTTACAACACTGTTATCGTTCCACCTAACAACCAGTACGTTCTTGGGAGTCCTGTAGTCGTATCTGCCTTGTTCCAGCTCTTTTTGTTCAAGCTCAGCTTCAGGGGACAGCCGTCCACTCGATTTTCTCGCACAGTACCAGTTGCACAGTATCCCATCTCAGAAAGATGTTCCAAAAGCTTGACTGACGTAAAATAGTTGTCGAAGAATATCTTGTATCAGGAGTTTGGTGGGATTTCAGCGCCTGTCAGAAGTGACAGGACGGTATCCCCTCCGAGTACGAACTTCTTTGCAGGACCTTCAGTCTTCCCAACGTATATTTCGAAAGACAGCATATATCCGCTTGCTGTGCAGATAGCCCAATTTTTGAAGCCGAACCTTATGGGCTTGCCTCGAATAAACTGTTTTGCGAAGTGCCTGCCATGGTAAGGTATCATACTTTCGTCGATAGACAAGTCTTCGTCGATTGCGCCGTGACGCTTGAATTGGGCCTTCAAAAGCTCGAGAAACGGTCGAAGCTTGTACAAACGATCCGTGGTGTCCAGCTTGCTGCTGTCGTTTAGATGAAAACAGCGCAGAATAGACTCAAAGCGGTTATACCGCATGCTGTCAGCAAGGATCGTTGGAGTGTCACTCTGTCGAGACCAGAACATCATTTTGTTTGGGTACTTGGCATATCCTGATAACAGAAGACCTCCTAACAGGACTAAGATTTCATCTTCTGTAACGGACAGGTCCGTGTTCTTCTGTGCAGCGTACAAATTAGTTCGCTCGCGAAAGAGACGCATTATATCCTTGTTCAGGAATAGTTCAAGAAACTCGTGACGTGGAACAGTTCTCTGCTTCTTTACTCGGTGGTCTTGGATTGCACTCTGTCAGTGTATCGAAAGCTGGCTGCTGTTTGCGCCGGAGTTTCGCTGACGAGGCCTCGCCCTGTGTGTTTCCAATCGTCTTGCCTCTACCCTTTTTATCTTCTTGAGACCTTACAGGTTATGCTTTATTGGTTGCTTTCCCCTTCTTTCTCAGAGTTTCCTCAGTAATCTCCCTCTTTCGCTTCACATCCACGTCTGCACTCCGAGCTCCTGCGGAGTTCCTGAACTCCCCTTCACGGAGTAACCTTCATCTTCATTGCGGCCTTGAGAACGATCTGGCGTATCAGCTGAGCTTATTGATTGCTGTGGATCTGCACACTCATCCTCACCTTTCTCCTGCAGCTCACAGGTAGTTTGCAACATGCGCCGAGCGAGATGATTCAAATTTCCTACATGTCCGTCCTCAGAGATATCACTGTCCTCGTCTGTAGTGTCATTGCTGTCAAGTGGAGGAACAGCATAAATCAGGGCCTCTTGATGATCGTCGTCTTCCTCAATGATGGATAGTATCGCGTTGACGCTTAGTCTGTAAGGATAACGCATCCTAGGTTGCAGATTCTGTCGAAAGCGGAGATGTGGTGTACGTAGTGCATGGCGTTCGAATTATCGGACGCCGTGTGAAAAGTTGATTTTACCATAAAACGATCTAACATTATGCCATCAAACCTGTCCTATAATATGCAGAGAACCTTTACATAACGAAAGGCACCACGGAATGTCCCCACTGAAGCGACATTTGCATGAAAGTAGCGTCGAAACTTACCCGGTCTTGACAACGTGGTGCGTGGGGTCGTTCATGTTGGACATGAATGCCTGTATGGCGTGCGCGCGGGGATTTGAGGGCATCGGAGCGCAGGGTTGCTCGGCCGAGTCATTCAGGAATTCAAAATGAGCAAGAATGCCGTCAAAAAAGTAAGCGAGTCGGTTTTACACGTTAAAAAGTCGCCGTCCGATATATCGGAGTTTATGCACTAATGTGTTAATGAAAAATTGTATGAAAAGCACACTCTGTATATACCAAGCACATATTTCTGTTGATTCTACATTCTACCTTCAACATCTTGTCAATATTTACCACGGAAGTTGTGTCTCCAGTCAACATACTGTGCACCCAATTTGTTCGTACTCTATTTCGTTTTTCATTCTAATGTACCGTTCGCATGTAGAGTAAGGCCTGTTTGATGTGGCATTTCTCTGACGCATGTCTTCATTAATAATAATATTTATTTGATACCTTCGTAGTCATACCCATTTTTTAGTACATCTGTAAACGACTCATCACGTATCGTACGATAACCAATAAACAAAGGAAAAAAACACATTTTATTTTCCACTGCAATTATAATGATCAGTCATGTACGTTGAGAGATATAACAAGAAATGAGGTCCCCAACAAGCGCAAGCCAAACCCTTTGTCTGCCTCATCGTCATCGACATTCTCCAACCACCGTTTCAAATAGGCGAGGCTTGCAAGTGACGAAGCGCTTCGGCGTCGCGGTTCGGTAGGATATGACATTTTGTTATACGAAAGGTCTTTAGAACGCAAGCATCATGCATATTTACGTATGTACTGGGCCAGGGTCACATGTTTAGGAACAGTCAGTACTCGGTGAGCGGCGACTACTCGTTGAGCGTCCGAACTGCTCGCAAGCACCTCATACAGTATGCCAAAACTCAAGCAAAGCCATTTAAAATGCGTTTCGATAAAGCTATTATCGATGGGAAGGCCTACGAGTACGACGCCGCACACGGGAACGTTGTAGAGTGTAATAGTAAGAGATAGCTCAGTGCTCCCCGACCTTCTTCAGCGCCCATACCTCCTCTCCCCTCCGTGCTCTACACAAATACCCGCAGTGTATTAAATAAGCGTGATCACCTCGAGTACCTTGTTTCATCGAGTTGTTCCGACATTGTCGTTCTCACAGAGACGTGGTTGAATAGCGACATAAGCGATTCGGAGATAATGCCGTCCTTTACTGACTTCAAATACTACCGCAAGGACAGGGAGGGGAGGAGAGGTGGAGGCGTTCTCATCGCTGTAAAAAATAATCTTTTGTCACACCTTGTTCCCGTTTCCTCGCTACTGGAAATTGTCTGGGTATGCATTCAATGTAGATCCTTTAACTTGTTATTAGGCGTGTGTTACCGACCGCCAGACTATGTATCTGATTTCGTGAAAGAACTAACCATTGTAATGTCGGACATTATTGTACGTTTTCCTAATTATAAAACAATACTTCTTGGCGACTTCAATATCACTGGTATCGACTGGAACAAACCATGTATCATCCCCGGTTGTTCCTCGCTTACCAAAGATTTTTTTAACCTCTGCCTAGATTTTCATCTCCACCAAATGGTGTTAACCCCCACTCGTGTAACCGAAAATACGGCAAGTGTATTAGACCTTGTACTCTCACCAGTGCCTGATGTATTTGGTACCTTTACATATATGCCTGGAATCAGTGATCATTCTGTCATCCATTTTAGTCTGCATCTTGATACCGCAAAGTGTCATACCACGAAAAAGCTTATTCGACTGTACGACCGAGCGAACTTCACTGCGATTAACGAGACTCTTTCCTTGTCACTCGATTCATTTTTATCAAACATGCCACATCATTCCGTCCAAGACAACTGGCTTTTCTACAAATCTCTATTGTGTTCCCTTGTGACCAAGCATGTGCCATCCATGACCATCACTGCTTCATCTCATGCTCCGTGGTACAGCAAATCCATCAAGTCATTACTAAACAAGAAAAAGGATTT
This sequence comes from Ornithodoros turicata, assembly GCF_037126465.1. Lineage (NCBI taxonomy): Eukaryota > Metazoa > Arthropoda > Arachnida > Ixodida > Argasidae > Ornithodoros > Ornithodoros turicata. Next base: position 210,853,080 of record NC_088201.1, on the reverse strand, counting down.
ATTCAGAAGAGCCAGAGCAAGGAATTCCGTCGTGCTGTGGAGCAGATATCGGTCGTGCGCTCTGTTGTACAAAAAAGCAATCAAAGACGCAAAAAGAAAGTTCTTCTCTCAGGGCATTTCCAACATCCTTGTCCAGAACCCTAAAAAATTCTGGTCCGCGATTAACCCATCGCAAACCACTGGTACAATATCACTGCAGGACAACGGAGATCCAATACCACCTGACCAATGCGCCGAACTGCTCAGCATCACTTTCGCTGGTGCCTTCACTGCTGAAGATTTGAGCGATATTCCTGAATGCCCATCTGCTTCTTGCCCTCACATGAACCCTATCGTCATAACTGAAAGCGGAATTCTAAGGCTCATTGATTCGCTCCCAATCTCTTCATCGTGTGGTTTCGACGGTATCAATTCAAAAATTTTAAAAGGCACTAAATTGGTTTCTGCCTCTTATCTGACAGCTATCTTTCGTCAATCGCTGTCACAGGCTGCGGTTCCGGATGATTGGCGTGTGGGTAAAGTCATCCCCATTCACAAAAAGGGTGATAAGCATTCCGCAGCTAACTACCGCCCAATTTCTTTAACCAGCGTCCCATCCAAAATTCTTGAGCACGTCATCCACTCAAACATAATATCATTTCTTGAAAACAATGAACTCATCTCTGCGTACCAACACGGTTTTCGCAAAAGCTTTTCTTGCGAAACTCAATTGGCCTCCTTCATCCATGATCTTCATACCAACCTTGATAACAGATTTCAAACCGACGTAATATTCTTAGATTTCTCCCGCGCTTTTGACCGTGTTCCGCACGGGCGTCTAATGTCCAAGCTACGCAGTACAAACATTGATCCCACAACGCTATCTTGGATTTCTTCCTTTTTAACATCCCGATCCCAGTCAGTGTTTGTTAACAGTACCTTCTCGGAATCTCAACCTGTATCATCAGGCGTCCCTCAGGGCACTGTCCTAGGGCCCCTTTTGTTCTTAATATTCATCAACGATCTCCCCTTGTCAATTCAGTCATCCATTCGGCTATTCGCTGACGATTGTGTCATTTATCGCCGCATTTCTTCAACAGAAGATCACCGCATTCTCTGTGAAGACTTGTCTTCACTCGATAAATGGTGTACGAAATGGCTCATGCCGCTTAATATTGACAAGTGTTGTTATGTTCCATTCTGCAGAACATCACCTAAGTACTTACACTCATACTCCCTTTGCGGTTCTTCAGTTCCATCTTCCACGTCCTTCAAATACCTGGGTGTTCATCTACAAAGTAACCTTTCCTGGAACACGCACATAACCTCCATTGTGAAAAAGGCTAACCGCACTCTAGGGTATCTAAAACGGCATCTTTCTACTGCTCCTCCTCACGTCAAACGCTTGGCCTACATAACACTCGTCAGGCCTCAGCTAGAGTACGCCTCTGCCGTATGGGACCCGTCCACTGCCTACCTCATCCATGATCTTGAAGCCGTCCAAAACCGCGCAGCCAGATTCATCACCAATAACTACTCACCTTATGCGAGCATCTCCTCTCTCAAGGAAGGCATCGATCTCGCTCAACTGTGCATTCGTAGAAAGGTTTCGCGTTTATCATTATTTCATAAATTTTATCACTCTCCTGCAATACGGTCACCCTACATCATTCCTGCTCATAGAATATCTTCACGTATCGACCATCAACTCAAAGTAGCACGTGTCAAATGTAACACTTCCATGTTTTCGAATTCATTTTTTCCTAAAACCATCATAGAGTGGAATAACCTCCCATCTCGTATCGTCACCATACCTAACCCATCTAGCTTTCGCGTGTCTGTTAGTAATGTATAACGTCCGTGGATAACCTTTTATGCTCAGTTTTTTTTTTCTTTTTTTTTTTCTTCGTTGTTGTTGTTGTTGTTATTGTGTTGTTTAAAATGATCCTTGTCGCTTTATTATTATTTTTTTTTTCCTGTAACCCACTCCTCCCATGTAACGCCCTCCCGAGGGACTCTTGGGAGTAAATAAATTGATTGATTGATTGATTGATATTTTGCACTGGAATCTCTGGAGCATCAGGACAGTACTGGCCAATACGGTGAAGAACTACGCTGAGCTAATAGCCAACACCGCGGTGGGTGAGAGGTAGCATTCCTTTGTTCTCCGGCATTCAAGTTGAGGTGAGTTTTCGTTCTTCCTATTTCCTCACGTAAGATTTGTGCAGTGTCATTTTTGTCAACAATCACATGTGGTAGGGGTCTGGATCAATGACAGCTAAGTATGCAAAGTATGCAGCTATCCTTTTCTTTACCTACAGACTCCGGTGCGCATCACTGATGCATTCACGCAGACTGTGGGACTATGTTATGTGTGTATGTGCGTTATGTTCTTTGGCGTACGTTCAAACAGTACGTAGTGCAGTTATTTCAGATGTTGCATATTGGAAATGTAGGTATCTTCACATATATTTGATTCATGTACTGTTTGGTAGGTTCTTACTCGTATGATATCTTGCATTGGTGAAAGCAACGGTGGCGCGTTCTATGAACAATGAGAATCGTGTTAGTAGATGAGTTGTGGCTCAGCAAAAGGAGCCTTTGATATAAAGGACATTTTCACATCTGACTGCGCTGTTGTCCAAAGTTCCTTGTTTTTTGTATTAACGCTAATCTTGCTGTACAGTGAGCTTGTTGTGTTTTTACATTGTTTATCAGAATGCTTGAACTGCGGGAGTTGTTTTCACATGCATGTGATATCACTCTAGACTGATAAAATATGTATGTTTTACAGGATCCACACACGCACACACACATCTGTGATGCACCTGGTACCTTTACAACAGTGAAAAGCAAGGCATAAACCAGAAGAGGTTGCTTAGGTCTATCAATGATTACGCTGCTTCCGCATCAAACCATCTATACTCCGAACGAAGTAGCAGTTAGTCATTGTCATCCATTTATTCCCACTTGTTGCAGAGTGCATGTTCATTAAACCTATTTATCTATGTATTTGAGCTGCTATCCAACATATGGAGTGAACAATCTGCACAAACACAGTGACATCCCTCACTGATCCTGACGATGTCACTAAAGGACAGAAATGACATCCTGGGAATGTTTCCACAGGATCCTCAATGTGTTGCGCAAGTGTGGGAACCAGAATCCAGAGGTGAACCTAGAGACAACGCCCAGGGGCAAAAATGGGACAACTAAAAACAACTTTACTACAAGATGATCGCTGAGGAGTTTCATATAAAAACCGGGTAGTCTCAGAAGCACTACAGAATCTTGTTCTTCTTCGTGTAGCTATAGCGATAGCTGTAGCTATTCTTTTATTTCTCTCTCTTTTAGAAGTGAGCAGACGTTTTCAGCAGAAACCAAATATTTTTTGCAGTTTTTCAACCTGAGCCACCAGCCTGTCATTTCCGGTTACTCATCTTCATTTGTTCAGTGTATTTTGGATGACGGAGAATGGGTGCCGCGGTTTAAAAAGCAAAATGCAAGAAATATAAAAGGTATGTGCCACTGAGTCTAAGCGAGCCCACTTGTAAGAAATATGTGGCAGTGGCAATTCCTTCTGCAGAGAGAGCAGATACAATACATAGATTGTCCTGTGAACTTCCACGTGTGCGAGAGTCCTTCTAGCATCTCAGTCAAAACGAAGGTTGAGCTGCCTAAGTTTAATTGAATTTCATGCTCAAGTAACACTGAAGTGATGAGTTGCGTGGAGTATTAAGTTACAACCAAAATATCGTCGTTTTTCCTTGTGAGTTGGTTTAAAACAAACAGCGAAAGTTGAAAGTACTCCGTGTAGCATCCCGACAGGTACTTTCCTCAGATGTTCATGACAACAAGATCACAATGACGGATTCATTAAGCTATATTTTATCGCACATTGAACCCAGAGCATGGGGCACCCATTGAAATCATTCAGTCTGTATCTGTACCCTAGTGTTTGTTTGTATTTTCTGTTTGTAGTATCTCTGTAAGTTATACATGATATCTGCTGGTGCGATTGAATTTGGTTATGAGAAACAAATAAAAACACCAAATAATGGGCGCAGGCATTAAAATGTACAACACAGTATTAAAGCGACAATGAAAGGATATTGGACAAGCCTGCGATCCTTTTCAAGATTTGTTCCTCTTTACTAAAACATTAACCCTGTTAAATAGGAAGTTGAAAATCGTTCAAGCAACGAAAATATTCGACAATAACCACGGCCGTGAATGGAGACTGCTACGACCCGCTTTCGAGGCGAAATGCCCATGACGTCAATCACAGCGCATGTTACCGATTCGCCGACAGTCTTTCACAATAAAAATTTCCAAATATGCAAGCAAGCTTGCAAACTTCAGCATGAGATATGTTTTGATTTGACCTGGAGGTAAGATCGTATCTGTCGATAACGTCTGTCGGTGGCCTTTCATAAAAATAATTTCATGGTCCCTTTAAACTAATTTCCTTCTCCAATATATGACCTCCGGTGGACGACCGTAGGACGTACGCAAATGACCATCACTAGAAATTCCCATGATGACGCTTTCTCGATATCTTCCGAACATCCCATCACGGAAGAGAGCGCGATGATGCTTTGAGAACGTCCTTAGGATCACGAGTGTTCTTGGGGATGTTATTGGTTATATTTCAGGGAGGGCCTTTCTGAAGAAGGATCGCAATCATGTGATTATTATTATTATAGCCATTATCAGTGACTCATTTTCGTACATGTTTCACTAATTGATTTAAGACTTTATTTAATGTGCACATAAAAGGACATGGCCCCCATTTCTTCTTGACTATTCACTATTACACATTTGAAGTATTGTATTCGGACACATTTAGGTTTCAGGACCCCTACGCTATTGTGCCAGCAGTGCGAACAGAGTAGGAAGTAACATAGTAGGAAATGTAGCAATAGACAACGTAGAACAAACAGGATTTCACAACACAGGTGATATGAACCTAGAGAAAAAAAAGTAAACGTAGAAAGAACGTTTTAAAATTTTGTCGATTCTACACGTTTTTGAGTGGACGTTTGCTATGTAGATTCTGCTATGCATGCTATCGCAGATTCTATAATGTTATTGTAGATTAGCAATGCTATTTCAACGTTGATTCTACATTTCGCGGTTGTCTGAGGGCGCACTCCGCTCTGGATTTCGAGTTAGTGCCTGATTTTCTGTCCATAAAGAGCGATGTCATGAATATGTTAATGCATTCAATGAATAAAAGAAAGAGCTTTGTGAAGGGGTTCTGTAAGGAACTATTTGGTCACTTGGACTGTGGAACACAGACTGTTAGTTGCAGAAAACTTGTAGACTTATAAATTGGGATGACGTCACAGCCACTGAGCAAGCGATGTGGCAAAAGCGAGGGCACCAGGAACTGGTTGTCCTCTCGCCTGGTGAAGACGTGTTGCTGCCATGCTCCTAGCAGGTGGCGGTGGTGGTATGGATGGTGACCTTCGAGAGATTTTGTGATGAATGGATTTACGATGAGGACTGTTTTCGACTCACTACTGTGTGTGTGCTGGAATACTTTTATGCTGGTAAGTGTCTTTTCCACTTTGTTAAAGCATATTTTCCTTAGGCTTCTTCTTGTGACCAGTACTTTCTCTATGCATGTGTTCCTGAGTTGATACGTCTAGCAGCTTCGTGAGCGGTCACTCTGTGTGTATCGTTTTTTTGTTAAGCAAGATTATCTACATTCCTTGTTGAAGCAATATAATTCCTGTCTTGACCTGCAGTCATCATATTGATAGTGCTGCCACATCCTTGGTCTGGACGACAGTAGTGCTGGCATGTCAACACAGTGATGAATAATTTTGCAATTGAATTAGTTCACAATGTTACTGACAGGGGAACAGATGTGTGATTTCGTGCAGGGCAAAAGAGCATTAAAATTCAGTTCTCAGGATCTCGACAAGCTTGGACTTGCCATCCGCCGCTCCCCGATCAAAAAGTTGTCTAAGACGCCACTCAAGATTTCCTGAGAGGTCTGAGAGGACCTTTCAATTTTTTAAATGGTTGGTGCAGAAATAAGGTGTAGAGAACATGACATAACATGCAGAAAAAATTTGTAGTTGAGGTTGTGCTCCGTAAAAGCAACTGCTTAGACTCACTTGCAAAGAGGTTGAACTACACAAGAAATGGATCTAACGTAAGGTATAACGAAAATTTCACAGATTGTAAGGAGAGTGTTGTGTAGAAAATTCCCCTGACCTATAGAAAAGTAAACATTGGACAAACTGCCAGATGTGTCAACATAGGACTGCTTGAGCACAAGAATACCAAAAAGTAGAAAGCAGTTCATGAGTAGGACGTCTAAAAACCTGTAACAGTTCTGCAGCTGTGTTTGAAAAAAAAAGGTTTAGGGAAATGTTATGGTACAGGAGCGCTATATTGTTTCAAGAAGCAATGCAGATCAGGTTGTCTGCACATAATTGTGTTAGTCTGTGCTTGGTATTTTACTCTGATAAGATATATGAACTCCTTGAAAACCTCCGTGGCTCTACGTGGCGCTGATGTGTTGTGCAAGGTGTTTTGGGTGTCGACTTACTAAACCTTTGTTGAAAGTGCAGTACGCCCGTCCGGTGTCGTCCTTATTTGACTTTACCACTGTTTTTGCGATTTTATAGGACAGTTCAGCCATGCCAGGATCGTTTGAGAGGAGCTTTCAGGCAGCTTTGATGGTTCGTGCAGCACCTCCCAGTGCAAGTTGCTACATGTTTTCCACGCCGCTTGACATGTAACCTCGTCTGTGTTGCAAAATAGTTTGCAACATTTCACACGTTTGTGAATTATTCCTCCAAGGTACAGGCACCGTGCTAACATTGTATTGCCACTCGTCCTTGAACATATTGTTCTTGCAATCCGTGCAATACTGCACACAAGTGGAAGTGTTTCCACCAGTCGCCAACAGATCAATCAGTCTGTTTTGAAACGTCAAAATGTGAGGACGCGGATATTAAGTAATTCGTGTGTTGCCTTCGAGATGTTAGCTGTTTTTGATGTATGTAGACAATGCTGCAGATATGCGTTTTGTGTGACAGACATAGCTGTCCCTTTTACTCTCTTACCCCTGTCCGCATTATGAGTGCTGATGTCAAGATTGTTACCAATCGCGCTTTTTGCAAAACGGTATGTTATGTATTTCGACACTTACACACTGACTTATACTGTCATTTTGAAATTGTATTTCTTGAAGATCAAACTCGTAGTAAGCGTCAGGCAAGGAAGTCTCAGGCATTTCTCTGAACTTGGTGGTGAGAACCCAATCTCGCCGCAGTTAGATGGCAGTTTAAACAAGCAAGGCGAACTCAGCTGTGCACAGCAAGTCCCCAAGTGTACAAATCAAAGACAAAAATAATCACTTAGAAACTCAGTCATTTAAGAATTTTTTTCTCGACGCTGTTCGTTGTTCGGACACTGCAAATATGTCTACCATGGGTTTACAGTGTGTGGGATACGATTGTATGTCTTAATGATTAATGTACGCTTTCATATATATGCCAGTACTAAATCTAGTTCCTGTTGCTGCTATTTACTGTTTTGTGTACTTTTTGTGAGTGATCCTTCAGCTCATAATAAGTTTTCACAATTTTGCAAAACATTTGAAACAACAGTTATGTATTAAGGGAGTTGCCTCAGGAGAGAAGCCGCCGATATTTCGAACAGAGACTGTTCTTCTTCTGGGCACCGTCCTCATCATTGGCATGGTATTTAAAGGGTTAGGTGTGACGTGTTTAAAGGTTCATGCGAATTGTGGGTCACAGCCCGCAGGGAAGAAAGGTTCCGTATGGGCTTCTACGGCCAGAGTGAATGGATGCTTTGTTAGAGTGTGGAGGGGATTATGTGAACGTAGTGATCTAGGCTACAGACCGGTTACAGAAAAATGGAACGTTCACGAACACGTGGACGAAACTAGACAACAGGCAAGAATTGGCGAGCATAACGAAAGATAGGGAGGTTAGTGGGTACGTGGGGAAAATTCCAGAACGAGCAAAGGTTTTTTTTTATATTTGTAATACAACGTTGTGGCATGCAATAAAGAAAGTAGAAAGCAGTGCCCATGCAGAACATAACAGATGATAATGGAGGTAGAAGGGAAAAGCATATTTTATTTGTGAAGTGTTTCTAGGGTGCCTTGTGATTTGTTGACACCGGACGGGTGAAGAGCGTTGAACTTGTATATCAGATAACACTCCCTATCACGTCTGTCACGTGCGGATCTAAACCAGGTTTCTAGAATATATTGTTTAATGTTGTCAAAATTGTGACGAGGAACGTTAAAGTGTTCGGCGACTGCTTTGGGGAGTTTGTTGGACGTGTCGGTTCTGTGTCCGGTGAGGCGGTTGTTCATTTGTTGGCCATTTGTTTCAACTCCCTTCCTACATCTCTACCGGTTCGCTGGGTTTCTACCCATCTACGTTCGCTACTGACGATCCGATGGCCTCAGGGGGTAAGCAACCCGTCCTCTCTTTCTCACATGTCGCACTCCTAGCGGATAGCTGTTACAAGTACATACACGAACTCATCCCGCACGGAGAACACGGACCTCACATACAGTTCTCAAGCGGCGCAAGAATACGAGACATCATGACACATGTAACCGCCGCCCCACCGAACGTCACGCACTTCATACTCCACGTAGGGACCAACGACATCGCACGGTCGACAGCACAACATGTCATCCAGGAATTCGAAGCACTAGTTTCCTTCATCACAAACAACAGACCAGGAGGTGAAATAGTACTGACAACGATACTTCCCCGAAGACAGAACAAACACCGTGCATACATATACCAGGACATATGGCTACACGAGTTCGACAGGAAGGCGCACGCTATCAACAACCACCTCATCCACATGCGTCAGGTACACACCAAAGTTATGGTTATCACACACGCAGCTTTCGAATACCACGCTGAAACACATCTCGCTCGGGACGGCATCCACCCAAACCACGCAGGCGTACGAGCTGTGGGACACAACATCAAACACCCAATGGTCCATAGATGCCGTCCTGCACTGACAAACGCTCAAACACAACATCCTCAACCAGCTTACACTTTAAGTGCCAGCACCGCAAACACGCCAGAACACACGGTGGCATCAAAGGGCACCACAACGACCACTGTACCCACGCATACACACGCGGCAAACGACAACACTCCAAACACAACCCGCACACACACAAAGTTCACGCAAACTGTGACACGGAAAACCACAAGCACGTAAACACAGACAGATGACGTCGAGCGAGTCTCCACAGCCACTGACCCCACAGCCACCGACCCCACAGACACGACGCACACGCACATCACGCAGAAAACACCGTTGACTATCTAATCACCAGCCTACTATGCAGTCAACGAACTTTCTACGAACGCGAAAACTCATGGAGAAACGTAGCCGATACCTACATCATCTACGGATCTACACCCACCACCTGGCTCACAACGCAGTACCTAAAGGCCTCACCCCTAAAACAGTTCCTGCATTAGGAAAACTGACACCTGAACTAGAGCTAGAGTGGGCGTCAGCCCTTAACAACACAGCCCGTACATTTCTAGAAATATTAAAGAAACAGTGCCACGCGCAACTCGCTACGATCCAGGCCCATATGAACAATATCAGTCTCACCTACGCGGAGGCAAACACTCTCGAACTACACATTCAACAACTCAACCGCGAGATAGCTAACAAGGAACACTCAAAACTCGGAAAACCGAATTCCAACAACGGCACGGATACCGGACCCACTAGCACGACACACGCAGCAGCCGAACAAATCATTTCCAGCACCACAACCACAACTCTCCGCAACATCGCTGAGCCACCCCGAGAAAACGCTGACGCAAGCACCGTAATAGATATATTACGCTGACTAACCAGCGACGAACTACAAGTCCTCTCTAGGAGGTTAACATTCCGCCCTAAACTCAATTCTGTTAACGAATACGAAATCCACAAAGACTTATCAGACTTTGCGAGACGGCTACGCCTTAGAGAATTCTTCGCTCACACAACACAAGAAAACAACAACGACCTCCGACTACCATCAACCTGGACACCAAATCACGGCCGAGAACCCGCATTAGACATGTACATTAAACAAGTAAGCAACGACATCCTTCGCGGTATTTCCCAAAGCTGGCGTGGCCACAACCTCACGAAAACACAGCGTGACATCATCAAAGCGCTAGCTGACAGAGATGATATCATTATCAAGCCCGCAGATAAGAGTGGGAGTATCGTCATCTGGCCCACAGATAAATATATTTCTGAAGCTCATAGGCAACTCAACAATACGCAACACTACCTCAAACTGGACCATGACCCAACAAAGGAGTACACGGCGCTAATAACCCATACCGTACAGGACCTCCACGAACGAAAGCTCATCACACGTGATGACCTCAGATATCTCACCCCATCAAACACAGGCGCAGGTCGTTTCTATTTACTGCCCAAAATCCACAAGGTACACGCCAACGAGCTCTATACGGCTGACATCCCCGGCAGGACAATTGTATCTAATAACAACTTACCAACAGAAAGACTCTCGAAATTCCTGGACCACTATTTAAACCATATTCCGACAACACTGCCATCGCATGTACAAGACACCCCCCACCTCCTCAGAATAATCAGAGATATAAACACCACTCGTACATTTGGTAGGGACACAATACTAGCCACGCTGGATGTGACATCACTGTATACTAACATCCCACACAACGACGGAATCACAGCCCTCCGCAATACCCTTTCTACCACAAACACCAGAAAAGACATGGAAACCATACTCGCTCTAATGGACTTGGTCCTTAAACTGAACTACTTCAATGGCGAATACTATCAGGCATATATGGCAGTTCAATGGCGAATACTATCTACAAGTACACGGTACAAGTATGGGCACACCTGTTGCACCCACATACGCAAATATCTTCATGGGGTTCTTAGAAAACAAAGTTCTCAGCGCCCCCTCATTAAAACCCACGGTGTACCTTCGATACATCGATGATATACTGATAATATGGGAACACGGGGAACATGAATTTCAAAAGTTCATAGATCTACTGAACACCGCGCATAGCAACATAAAGTTCACATCACAACAGTCAACTCACTTAATTAACTTCCTCGACACCACAATATCACTAGACAACGGCAACCTCATCACAACCCTGTACAAAAACTCAACTGACAAACAAAAATACCTTCACTTCAAGAGTCACCACCCGCGCTACTGTAAGGTTGGAATTCCTAATGGGCAGAGTGTAAGACTACGCAGAATTTGTTCAAACGACACAGATTACGCTGAGAAACTTGACGAACTCTGCAGTACACTTGCCCAAAGGGACTATCCAGACTCCCTCCTAACCGAATTCCGTCGCAAGGCACTCACACTCGATCGATACGAGGCCCTGGAAAACCGAAAAAATCCTGACGCGTGCCAAATAAGCTTCATCACAAGATATTCCAACGCACTTCCAAACATCAAAGCCATTCTACAGAAGCACGAGCCCCTCCTCCAAAGCGGTGGTGGTGGTGGTGGTAGTGGCGATAGGGCTTGCCGTTGTCGGCCTCACGTATGTGGGCAACGTCACGACTCACGCCCTGGGGGAATGTGCGTCCTGGGCCGACTTCTAAGCAGTGACCGACTTAGCAATATATTCACAAATCCCATACAGGTGACATACCGACGCGCAAAAAACATGGCAGACTCCTTGGTCAATGCCAAAATCAGCAAAACGAGCACGGGAACACGACCCTGCAACCTCCCGCGCTGCAAAACATGCAAGCACGTTCAACACGCTAACTCCATCAAAAGCACTGCGAGCAATTACACCCACCCCGTTAACCACGCATTCACATGCACAAGCTCCAATGTCATATACTGCATTGAATGCGGCGACTGCTCTATGCAATACATTGGTGAAACTGGCCAACAAATGAACAACCGCCTCACCGGACACAGAACCGACACGTCCAACAAACTCCCCAAAGCAGTCGCCGAACACTTTAACGTTCCTGGTCACAATTTTGACAACATTAAACTATATATTCTAGAAACAGGGTTTAGATCCACATGTGACAGACGTGATAGGGAGTCTTATCTCATATACAAGTTCAACGCTCTTCACCCGTCCGGTATCAACAAATCACAAGGCACCCTAGAAACACTTCACAAATAAAATATGCTTTTCCCTTCTACCTCCATTATCATCTGTTATGTTCTGCATGGCCACTGCTTTCTACTTTGTTTATTGCATGCCACAACTTTGTATTACAAATATTTAAAAAAAACTTTGCTCGTTCTGGAATTTTCCCCACGTAACCACTAACCTCCTTATCTTTCGTTATGCTTGCCAATTCTTGCCTGTTGTCCCGTTTCGTCCACGTGTTCGTGAACCTTCCATTTTTCTGTAACCGGTCTGTAGCCTAGATCACTACGTTCACATAATCCCCTCCACACTCTAACAAAGCATCCATTCACTCCGGCCGTAGAAGCCCATACGGAACCTTTCTTCCCTCCGGGCTGTTGACCCACAATTCGCATGAACCTTTAAACGCGTCACACCTAACCCTTTAGATACCATGCCAATGATGAGGACGGTGCCCAGAAGAAGAACAGTCTCTGTTCGAAATATCAGCGGCTTCTGTCCTGAGGCAACTCCCTTCCTACATCTCTACCGGTTCGCTGGATTTCTACCCATCTACCAACAGTTATATATTGGCATTCAAAATTAATTATTCAATATATTGGCATTCAAATAAAATTCAAAATTACAGATTAAGATGGTGCCATCTTAATCTGAAATTTTGAATTTCAAACACCTCTAGACGTGTTTGAAATTCAAAATTCAAAAAAATTGTCTTGAGCAAACACCCATTCCAAGTGTTTGGTGCAATCCATGCTTTGCGTAGACGATGTAAGAATGATTGCAAAAAGATCGCGAAATTACCACAATATGAAATAATACCAAAAGTGACATTCTGTTTTATGCGTGCTTTGTGCATTTGGATAGAATAGTGTTCACGCGTAGTGTAGAACCTTGCACCTCAACTGTGTTTCACAAGTTTTTCCACAGTGTGTTTATGTACTCTTGTTTGTAGTACGTGGTGTGTACAAGGCCATTTGTGTTCAGGAGATAAATATGTTGTACTGATATTCGAAACCAGTAGTTTCAGTGCTCTTTGCCATTCTGAGCCCCGGCAATTGGTGTGCAGTGGGAGGAGGGGCTGCGCGTTCTCTGGGCTGCATGCATGCTTCCCTGCAATACCTCAAAACACTCATGCAGTATCATTCCAGCTTGATCGCTCAGGTGATTCGTGAGGATCTTGTAGGGACACTACTCGTGTGGCCAAGATGTGCGTTTTTCGGGGATTGGCGTTCGTCATGGAAACAAAATGCATCGCCCCCATGCGTGCTTCGGTGTTCATTGCAAGTATTTGCAGGTTCATTGCAACTTTGGTTTGCTTGGGTCCCACTGTCCTCTTCGTGATCGTTGCTGTGGTGGGAAGTTGGCTCATTTGTTGTGCGCCTAGGCCTTATTCTTGTTACCTATTCATGGGATCTATTACTTCATTACCATATTTTGTTCTTTGTTTCACAAAAGTGAAAGTGAAAGTAAGCTTTTCAACCAAGCTGTAAATAGTGGGGTATATCCTGACGCATTGAAAGTAGCTAGGGTAGTTCCTATATTTAAAGCCGACAACCCAGACGTGCTTAGTAATTATCGTCCGACTTCAGTACTCACGTCAATAAATCTAGTTTTTGAAAAGCTGATAGCCAAGAGGGTCACGCAATATTTAGAAAAATTCAACATTATTAATGAAAATCAGCATGGGTTTAGATCAGGAAGGTCCACTTCAACTGCGACACTCGCAGTCGGTCAACTTATTAATTCAGCCCTAAATGACAGACTACTGCCCTTAGGTATCTTTTTTGACTTGAAGAAAGCATTGACACAGTTAATCATAACACTCTTGTGGACAAATTAGAGCACTACGGATTTAGAGGTCACATTAACCTATTTCTTCGGACCTACCTGACAGGTCACAAACAGATGGTCACAATTAATGGCGTATCATCGGAATACGAACAAGTAAATACTGGTGTGCCCCAAGGGTCTGTATTAGGGCCTATCTTATTCTCTCTATTCATTAACGATCTCCCCAGTGCATTAAAGGCTCTATCTTCGTTCTTTTACGCGGACGACACAAGTTTGTTCTACTAGGGTAAAACTTTGCACCAGATTAGTAGAACTATAGAAAATCATCTTCGAGAACTAGAACAGTGGTTATTTTATAATCAACTTACCTTAAACACATCCAAAACCATGTACATTATATTTCACACTCCTAAGGTTCAGATGGATGCGAACACTTTTTTGGTGACTTTATGCAATACCTTGATATGAGTCATATCAAGTCAAGTACCTTGGTATTACCTTTGATAATACACTATCATGGAGGCCACACGTAAAATCAGTACAAAAGAAACTTGCATACAGCTGTCATGTGTTGATTAAATGTAAGAACATATTCCCCACTCAGGTAATGAGACTATTGTGTTTCAGCTACATTGATGATGATGATGATAATTGGAGGTTTTTGGCGCAAAAGCGACTGAGACCATAGAGCGCCAAAATTCAGCTACATTCATACTCACATCACATACTGTCTGGAAGCATGGGGTTGCACATATCAGTCCCATCTGACTGATCCTGTACGTCTACAAAACCGGTCTGTAAGAATCATCATGTTCGCCAAATATTATTCTTCATCCAGTACACTACGCAGTTAAACATCTTACCAATTGAACAACTGATAGCACAAAAATGGGCACATCTCATGTACGGCATTGTCAGAAATAACGAACCTATACATGTACCATTGCTAAATCATCCCAATAGATCAACGTGTTAGTTTGCACTCAGTCTTTTACTCTAAGGTACATGAATTCCTTGAAAACCTGGGCACAAAAACATGTTTATGGACTTGCGCGACGTGGTGCTCCGGAGTTCTGTAAGGTGTATAGGTTGTTGGCTCATTAAACCTTGTTGAAACTGCAGTGTGTCCGTCCAGTGTTGTCCTTATTTGTATTTAGCACTGCTTTTGCGATTTTATTCATTGTTGTAGGACCATTCATGCATGCCAGAGTGGTTTGAGAGGAGCTTTTAGGCAGCTTTGATAAGTCATGCAACACTTCTCAGACCAAGTTGCTTGCTGTCTTCCTCGCTGCTTGACATACTACCTCATCTGCGTTGCAAAATACTTTGCAACCTTTGACATGTTTGTGAATTATTCCTCCAACGTACAGGTGCAGTGCTAGCATTGTAGTGCCACTCGTCCTTGAAGATATCCGTAGTGTAGAAGAAACCTTGAATCCATAGAGTACTGCACATAAGTGGAAGCATTTCCACCAGTCGCCAACAGATCAATCAGTGTGTTTTGAAACGTTTAATTGTGAGGACGTGGATCTTAAATAATTTGTGTTTTGTCGTCAGGATTTTAGCTGTTTTTGATCTATGTAGACGATGTTGCAGATATGCGTTTGTGAGTGACAGGCATTACTGTTCCCTTCACTCTTTATCCCTGTTTGTAGGTACGCATTATGAGTGCTGATGGCAAGATTGTTACCAACCGCTATTTTTGCCAAATGGTATGTTATGTATTTTGGCGCCTACATACAGAATTTTACTGACATTTTGAAATGGTATTTCTTGAAGACGAAGCCCATAGGAAGCGTCAGGCAAGGGAGTCTCAGGCATATGTCTGTTGTTGGCGGTGAGAACCCAATCTCGCCAAAGTTAGATGACACTAGCATTTACACAAGCAAGGCAAACTCAGTGGCGCACCATGAGTCCCCAAGTGTACAAAACAAAGACAAACATAATCACTGAGAAAATATGTTCTTCAACAATTTTTTTCTCAATGCTGTTCATTGTTCCAACACTGCAAATATGTCTACCGTCAGTTTACACTTTGTGGGATACGATTGTATGTGTTAATGATGAATGTATGCTTTTATAGATATGTGAGTCATAAATCTAATTTCTGTTGCTGTTATTTACTCTTTCGTGTACTTTTTGTGAGCAATCCTTCAACTCATAATACATTTTCACAATTCTGCAAGACACTTGAAACAACAGTTATGTATTTTGATAGCAGTGTCATGCCTTGAGTATATCTGTACGATCGAAGGGGGTCAATACACAGGGTGTCCCAGCTAAATGGAAACAGGTTTTTTTTTAAACATATATGTGATCTTTTCGAGATGAAGTCGGTTGCAATATAGCATATGCTGAAAGGCACTCCTGAAAAGAGCACCAGCAAACTCCTGAGGTAATGTTGTAATTAACTTTTAATAATCAACTTTTTAGTGATAAAAGCTGCAAGGTTGTCCCAATGAGAACATCTGGTCCCTTCGGTCACCTGATATCATAGCCGTCTTCAGAACAAAATCCGTTCGATAGATTGTCTGCAAAGAATTTGTGAAGGAACACATTTTTTTCTTTATTTTGTTCATTATGCAGTCTCCCGAGGAGGGTCTCCCCTTCACTCCCAATGTGAGAAGGTGAAGGGGCACAGTGCCCTCTTATGCATCGAAGATGAGCATTAATTTGCAGAAACATAACAAAAACAAATGTATCGGGTGATGCTATCGGAACTGTCCTGTTTTCTTTTAATCTTTTCCCAGGACGCAAGAGGCGATAGTGTGCTCATTCACCCCCTCACATTGGGGATGAAGGATAGACGCGCCTTGAAAAATGTGCAATGAGCAAAATAAAGAAAAAAATTGTGTTCATCCACAAATTTTTTGCGGACGATCTTTCGAACAGATTTTTGTTTAGAAAACGGCTGCGGTATCAGATGACCGAAGGAACCAGATGTTCTCATTGGGACAACTTTGTAGCTTTTATAATTAAAAAGTTAATTATTGAAAGTTACTTAGGACATTGCCTTAGGAGTTTGCTGGGACCCCCTTAAGGAGTGCCCTTCAGTATATGCTATATTGCAACTGACTTCATCTAAAAAAAGTGATATCTATAGTTTAACAAAATCTGCTCACATTTAGCTGGGACACCCTGTATATCTATATATATGAAGTTTTGTGACATGCACTTGTTATTTCCATCTCTGGTGCATCATACTACTGTATGATTCTACCATTCCAACGACAGGTGTAGTGTAGTAGACACAACTGGAGATTGATGTTCCAATGTCGCATCAGGGTATCAGCTTCTGAGAGGTCCTGAGAAGACCTGTCAATTTGAGGGATCCTCTCAGCCAGAAAGCTCCTCTCAGCCTGAGACGTCCTTTCGGAATGAGAAGATCTCTCAATCCATAACACGTGAGACCGGAGAGGTTTTTCGTGATATCTATGACCCCAGTTTGTTTGTGATTAGCACTGACGTTTGTGTAGCCTGCCCATGTATGTGGGACGTTCGTTGTTATCATTGCAATGCAATTCTTGTCTTGCCGCTAGTATGTTTTTCTGTCGTCCACACAACATACTACACCCTGGGCCTCGGGCAACAGAGTAGCGCCTGCATGATGACAAAGGTCTTAATAATTTTGCAATTAAATTACTTGACAAAGTAACTGCTAGAGGGCTAGAGGGACATATGCCTTTTTACAGGACAAAACGGCAACATGATTCAGTTCTCTACCTTTTTCTCGAACAGTAAGGACATTCCATGCTACACTCCTTGTCCTCACTTTGTTTGCGACTAAAACTGATGTTTGTCTGACCTTCCTGTGCATGTTGAATGTTGGTTATTATTGTTGCAATTCTTGGCCATGCATGTTTTCCAATAGCATGTTTCTCTGTCTTCAGATGAAAGCTGCCACAACAATAAGAATTTAAAATGTGTTGAACCAGTGGGCAGTGTCCTGAGAATAACAGGCGGTCAGAACTTACTACTAGCATTGGTGTGTCAGTAGATCGGAGGCACGCTGCGAAGACGATATGCTCACAGAAGGGGTCAAATCAAAGATAATCTCCAGCATAGGCGCGTGCTCGTTGGTGGGTGCAAAGGTCGTGCTGAAGGCTGGTAAGTGGTGGGATGCCCGCCCAGCTCTGTTGGAGCTCAGTCAGTAATGCGTTCGTTTGCTGATCTCACGATCGTGGGATCGATCACAGCAGTAGAGCACGGTAGGAAAGTGTAGAACATTAACATTGTTTCTAGCACGGTATTTTGGAGATTTCTGGTGCACGTCAAAAGAACCCCAGGCTGCCGAAATTATTGTGCAGTTCTGCCCTACTGTACCTGCAGCATCTCGCCACACAAATAGGCTGACACAGCTTACGTGTGAATGTACTTTGTTTACCTTTGTCTGGTGGTGCGTTCGAGTCCTACCACAGACTGCGCTGTCTGAGGTTTACTCTAGGTTTTCTGGCAGACTCTCCGGATGAGCGTTGGTACAGTTCCCCTTGAAATCGGCTCAGGACTCATAATAATCCCTCTGTCTTCCACTCCTTCCTCCTGTCCTCTCTCCGCTCGTAGCCAACATGAAACATAGCTGACATGAAAAAATCTAAGATCAGCAACGTCTTGTCATCCATTTCCAACGAAAAGGCAGTTGGTTTGTCATGTTTTTGTCATCATTGACCATAACTGTTACAATTTCCAATTTCGTATGCCCATGTATCCTGTGCAGTTATCCCTCAACCATGTTTGCTTCACGAGTCTTGCGAGACGGATGGCCACACATTTCCCCTAGAAGTCCCCTAGAAGTCACTACAGCACTGTTAACAGTCCCTTTCCCACTTCCTTCTGGTGTCCCCGTACGAGTGCTCACTTTTATACATCGTTCATAGCGACAGCTGATTCGTGGTGTCGACAACGGTTACAGAAACAGCATGAGATGTATTTACTGTTTCAAGCTCGTGTAAATGCGGGAGGTATGGGAACTGCTCTTCAATGCTTACGTTCATTTACTACAATTTAGTGTGCAACTTGATTAAAGTTGGTTTCGTTTCTTTTCACCTAAGATGTAATGCAAATGGCACGCATGAGTCGCTTCATCACAGGGACATTAATGGACTGCAAGGCCGAAATCATAGCTAACAACATCAGTTCTTCGGTTTTCAAGGTATGTGTGGACACTGTACTAAGCCAACTTCTACCTGGAGTTATTGAGATGGACAGATAGGTTGATGAGTATTTGATTTGGCTGAAGTTGGACTTAGCCCTGATGAACAAGCCTGCAATATAATGAGTTAGCGAGAAAACTTCTGGAGGTTTTCCACCAGGAAAGCAGGGGCCTCACCATTACGTTTCAGCTCCCACTTCCGTCGGCTTACTGTTAAGTACCTGAATAGTCCCACTTTAAAATAGCAAAATTTGGAATTGACATGGCGCTAAGTCATGCACTGAGCTGATAGCACAATTATAACAGTCTTAAGTTGGGGTAGTTGCAACATATTCATGTAGAGAAATTCAAGCAGCAGAGACTCCAGAGCCACACAAAGAACAGACTGGACAAGCAGCAAATTCACAACTGAAACGTTATTTTTCTTCAACTTTATTGATCATTCTGCAACTCTCCCCACGCATGCGCATGAGGAATTATGGAAGAAGTAGGGGGTGCAATGTAGGGGAGTCGTGTAGTAGAAGTGAGTAAAGTGCCTGTTACTTGTGCACCTGTTGCACAATGGATACGACGTGGTCTGTTCTGCGTGCTTCAATGTCCTTAGAGAAAGGTGCTATGTTTCTGACTCGATTTATGTTTCTTCAATATTATCTTGGTAAACATTCAGCAGCATGGTATCACTGCCGATGTAATATTTTGCCTATTTTGCCTGGTTGGGAAATGCTATTCTTTGTGGTTGAATATCTGTCACATAGATTATAATCATTTTGCAATTTTTGTTGTAATTACATAAAGGAATTCGAGAAGCTTTGCGTCGGAGTCCACGTATGTTATGCCGTTGCTGAACCATTTCGAAACGTAAGTATGCATTTGTAGCATTCTCTCGTAGACATGACTTATCTGAGTGTTAATGGTTCTGTTTCGGCGATAAAACCTAACGTGAACCTCACTTTTGCGACGTGATATATATTGTGTATTGCTCAGAACACTACAGCCTTCAAAGAGACACTGCTGACTTGCCTAGAGAAAGGGATGCGTTCTGCAGAGGCCTTGTACCCAGTAAGTGCTCTGTAGCTTTGTGGCGAATTCCGGAGTTAACACCGCAATTCTTTGTGTATGTGTGGCCGGCACATTATCATCGCGATCGTGTTTACCATGCAACAAGACGGACAGGCGCAATCCGGATGTTTCGCTGAACGCAGCTGATGTAATTTGCTATCAACCTATCAGCCATGAACTCTTTACTTCTCTTCCTTACCTATACCATTGCGGCCACGTCTTGTTCACGCTGTCTTACGGTGTGAAGCTGAAACGTTATTCTAAGCATAAAGAATGACACAGAGGAATATTGAGACTGAAAGGTTAAAGTTAGCCTCTTAACGAAGTACCGCCACTCTGCGGAAGCTTTTCGGCTGCGTTTCCACAGGGCTAGGAAAATCTTAACTGGCGGAGGGGGACGGGGTTGCCTACAACTTGAAACATAATCTGTTGGCTGGCTAAAATGGGGCGGGGCGTACAGAATGACAAAGATGCCGAGTTCGTCTATTTAGAGCAGTTTCATAGCTGCTACGTTCATAACTGCGTTCCTCAAAATGAGATATTCTGGAATCAGGATAAACCGAACACAGGAACAATGCAGTAAGTGTCTAGCAGAAGAGCGCGTTCTGAACATCGAGGTCGGCGGAAGGCATCTAGTGAAAACGAGTGCATGTTTCATTTGCCAAGACTGAGTCCACGGTGCAACGGTACATCCCGTAGCCAGAATCCCTGCATTCTAATTTTTTTCAGTGTCAATGGAAACGGAAGGCATAAGACTCTTAGGGGCCGTACTTTTACGACATGCTAGTTCGGAGAAGGGCTCTTGAAGCTTCACGGGATGTGGAACTCATAATGTTGTGCTACATGTTGCTTCTACGTTAAATTGCGTCGGCGGGAATGCCGGGATAAAGCTGAGTGTTCAGAACAGTGTTAGGCTGCCCGGGGTTCGAGTGACATCCCAGGGTTCACATTGAAAATTATAAAGTGACGCCCCGGTGTCGAGCAACCTCTCGTTAAACATGATGGTCAGTAACTGTTCTGACGCTTAAACACACAAACCTCGAGGTGCCTAAGAACAGAATCAATTGAAATATGACAATCACACAGCGGCGGGAATCGAACCACACACCTTTCGATTGCCGATCGAGTATGCTAACCACTACGTTGCGTTGGCATGTGCTTTCCGACGACTTACCTGGGTGTCTCATTCAACAGATGGGGCATTCCACGCTCACTCTCTTCATATTCTCTCCAATATTTGTTTTCATACAGAAACACATTCTTCAGTAGCCTTGCATTTAAACCCACAGTATACCTTCGTTATGTTGATGGCACATTTACGCATAAACATCAGGCATTTAAAAATTTTGCACCTTTCCCAAACACCAAGTACCAAAGTCCAAATCACAATGGAGCCAGTCAATCAACTAGACAAAACAACATCAACACTACAGAACGGTGAACTAGTCACAGCTTTGTACAAAATATATTTCAGAGCAACAATCCACGCCAGCGCGTGGCGTAACATCGGCTGGGGGGAGGAATGAGGTGCCACGTGACGTTCTGTCGCCACCCGTTCAAACGCTGCCTGCCTGCGCACTACTGACGACTGACGACAGAAACATGAGCTATTGAGCTATTACAAACATATATTTGGGTGGGTGGGTGGGTGTGGATGGGGGGGGTCCGGTGTGATGATCGCGAAAGGTTTTACAGATACTGGCGTCTATCTAAGCAGCATTCTTGAATACTTCAGAAGTTATGAGCGTTTCAAGATAATTCCAATCTGGCTCGGCAGCGCCGGTCATGACACCCCATATGGAATCGCATTATTGGACGTTCCAATATTCTATATTTTCATCTCTTCTCTCGCTGAATGCACACGTATGTGTGCGTAGGCGTCCTATAATATCAGTGGGGGTTGGGAGGAGACGGGCAGATTTCCGTATCGAGCCCGCCCTACCTTATGGGTCTGATTACGGCACTCCCAGTTCACGCTAGGAAGCGTGAGGAACCCTGCAATGCCTTCTCCGGAAGGAGATTTTGTCCAGAAACACACTTCAAACTGAACACGCAGTGAACACCGTAGCAACGTCTGCGAGGCATGAAAATGAGCAGCCGTTCGTCAAATCAACTTTACTGTATAATTAAATATTTCGTCCCTTTGAAAAACGTCAAAACTATCTTGCGGAAACACAAGTACCGTCTGTACTTCCACCACCGTGTGACGGGGATTTCTGGCACACATAAAATAACCCCAAGGAAGTCGAAATCGCTGGTGGAAGTCCTACCCTGCGGCACGTAAACATGTAGCCACACAGGTGTAGACGATCCCACTTTACTTGTAAATTCGGTCTCATTTATTATCACAAGGTTACGGCTTCGATCTCGATAAAGGACGCCGCGAACTTGGTGGTAGGGTACAAGTTACCAAGACATGCAGTCTTCCCCGACGGACGTTAAACACGTTGTGCAGTGTGCTGAGCTTTCGGCGCACGATAAACAACCCTCAAGTGGACACAATTAACCGACCACTGCGTCGTCTTTCATGGTCATAGTTCTCTCACGATATAAAAAGCCACGTGTTATCATTATCAGTTATTATGAATATTATAATAATTTTAGAGCACACTTCTTATTGCACGGTTCATTCGTCACAATCTGGTATACTCGCTCGCGTCTGTACCTCCTGTCGAACACGTGTTAGAAATAAACATTCGTATTACTAATAATAATATGCAGAGTACAGACCGGCTGAAAAGCGTATGATACCCGTATGATACCCGTCTGGCACAAATTACATACCGACGCGGAAGAAACCATGGTGGAATCCTCGTTAACACTAAAATTAAAACGCAACAGCAACGGGACGGACCACACCCCTACAACGACCCACTTTGCAGAATATGTATATATGCACAACGCACAAATTTTAACGCACGCGTAAATAAAGCTAATAGCAACATCCACTCTGTTAAACATACATGGTGTTTTTTTTTCCTTTATGGGTTCTTTTTTTAAACCTGCGAGAGCAGCCTTGGTGCAATCTTTGCAGGTGGCTTACGCAGCCAGGCGGACATCCCGTTGGAATGCGTATGAAACTAATGGATATCAGATTGCATAAAGTGCAATTATGAACTTTTTAATCTCGTGTTTTTGGCAAAATGCGAGATAGTAGAATTGAAGAGTGCCATTATTTGAGTCCACCCTCAGTTATAGAAATCCTGAAAAGAGCACATACTTTGAGATCTAAATCGCCTTCGGTACTCAAAAGAGGCCGAAACCAGAAGCAGGCACTTCTCGACCGCAGGAACGACATCGTCCCTGCTTATCTTGACCGGAAAGTGGTAGAAAGGTAACCGGTAAAAGGTACATATGTACGTAAGGCATGTCAGCCTATTGCCGGAAAGCGGTCTAAAGCGGTAACCGCATACGACGAATTCTCGACGAAAAACCGGCCACCGTCACCGCTTTTCCGGTGAGCCGGCGCGAGCAATGGGAACTTCACCGATTTCTCGACGACAGCGGTGGACAGAAAAATCCGGCGAAGAGAGGAAGTGGCCGCTCGACGGCAGCCAATAGGACTGCTCCACGCGCTATCCTTCCAGGAGTGGGCGTGGCGAGCATTTCGGATGCCCGTATGACGAACCTGGGAACTGGCAAGCACGCTGTCGCCCGCCCGCTGCTGTCTGAGGGCGCCTTTGTAGCGCTTGTCTCGCGAATATGCTTTGACCGGAAGAACTTCTGTGTGCCACTATAACTTTTCTATGTGTAGCAAAATATTTATCACTTAATTTGAAGTCAAAATTTAACACGGACTAACGAAACGCTCGCTAGGGCGCCACCGTCCGCCGCAGTGGAAATCTGTGCATTCGGTTCGTCCCGCCGTTTTTCCGTCCAGTTCCCGTGCCGGTGGGAAAGTTGGCCGTTTTTCCGTCGAGAAATCGTCGTATGCGGTTACTGCTTAACTGGGGATCGGATCAGCGAGTACCCCATTCAGTTGGTGGTGGTGGTGACATAACTGCTTTCCGTAGACGGTCACGCCCAGGCGGGTATCGTCACGACTATCGCACAGGGGATCGTGTGTACCGGGCCGACTTCACAGTGAACCGCCGTGACTTGTCTAAAGGCTTCTGAGCAAAATCAATCAGCTCCATCGGTACAAACACGTCGCCCTGCGATGCAAACGGCCACCTCTCCTTTTGTGCCGGAAAAGTATGTGGTTTTGCCTCATTTAGATACAAAAGTTTCCCTATTTATATCTCAAAGTACGTGCTTCTTTCAGGATATTTGAGAAGAGCTTGTGGATTTAAATCACTGACTCCAATTCTCTGATCTCGCATTCCTGCCAAAAAGTTTGATTGATGGATTTTAGGTAATTAGTGGTGGAGTAGTTACGTGCGCTTTTTGACAGCATGTGCGCCTGGCTGCATAACCCACCTGTGGAAATCGCATCTAGATAGCTCTTATAGTTTCATTATAAAGAATTACGTAAAGGATAAAAAACGCCCTGTATATTTACATGAGCGAGCTGCAGCGTGATATACTGATATATTGCATTTAATACGATGGCTGTTCAATGTGACGGACTGGTTAAATTAAACAACAAAATAAACTATCGCATAATCTGTCGCAGAACTGAAAAACTTCCCATTCACGTTTCTGAGCATTTGAACAGCCCAGATCATATGTTTGTTCGTATTAAATTACACATAGTAGAAACTGAATTTGGGTCAGCACATGACAGAGGCGACAGGGGAAAATTTCTGGTAAGTTCAACGCAATGCATGTACTTTGAATCTATTAAGAAAAAAATGAACTCTGAATACATCTCCACAAGCAGACTCTACTCTAGTTCTCCCTCAACTTTTTTGTGCATGCACGATGCTTCATTATCTATTGCGTCCACGTCCTTACCGTAATCGCACGAAACGAAACGGCTAGATATACCTTCAAACTAAAGTATACTTCACAACGTTCTATTCTTTTTAATCGGCTTTGAGGCAAACACGTATTCGGCACTAATTCACTTGTCCACCCTTACGAAGCGCTCCCAAGGACGAAGATACCCCATATTCGTTCCTAGTGCCAGTGTTTGAATTTGTTGAATATTGTTGATCCGCAGGATGCTACCCGTCCCCCAATGCATCGTAGCCGGCTCTTTAAACGGATGGTACCATTCGAAAACTAATCTAGGAAACAGATACCACTATGATCGGCATCGGCCGACAACCTACATGGTAAATTTCAAATCTACATAGTGCTTAGATATTTAAAAAAACACTTTTAAAGATCAGCTCTCGACGGCAAGACATCACCGTGACTTTACTCCCTGACAGAAGGTGTGAAAGGGCGGGGCTCAGAGTAGAAAGTCGGTGTACTTTGTGATATATGAAAACAGGTGTGAGCGGGCTAGAGGTCCTAACGAAAAATACAAGGACTGCTAAAATTGATCCCGTAGAAGGCAGACCATTTTCGTGGCCTTATGGTAGGCATCGTTGGATCCCGTCCACCTATGTAGTCGGGCTAAGGGTAAATACAGACGGCTACAACGTTCCCAGAGGTAATGCCTTTACAGAGACGAATTCGTGTCAGATAGTTCTGGGTTTGGTCAATGGTTTTCCTACCACTCAGATTGCCCCCCACATCCAAAGTCACCAGTTAAGTGTATTCACTATCGCTCTGACAACAACATTTCTAGAACTATGTGAAATTCAAATGACGCGTAGCTCACTCTATCCTCCGCGAAGCAATTATACATTATGCGGTAATAATGCTATTGAGGGCGTTACTCGTAGGCCATGAACTGGGAAAACCGTTTGCCGGCAAACAACCCAGGGACTTTTACATGATAGGCGAACGATCTGACGCTGAGGTATTAGCACCCTGATATGTGCCGTTCCAATGAACTTTAGTTATCAACGACCTGCCAAACCCTTTACATCCGGGTACGTCCATTGCGGCCTATGTTGCCCAACTGTGTACAAACTTCCGGGACCATAATAGCAAGGGTATGGAGGTGGATGAGGTTTCCCCAGTGGTGGAGTAGTGTACTTCTAAAGGCTAGGTCCGAAATTTCGGCAATGGTGATGCCCGAATTCACGATGCGTGTTATTTAAATTGATTTGTGGGACGCTTGCCATTTTCACACATGTTTCATTACGTTTAATTTCAAGGGCATGATGGCTTCGTACAACATTAACATCACCCGTGCAATCCAGAGCATGAGGGTAAGTAATCATCAGGTGATACGACGTCACAGAAACGCGTGCTTCTTCTCGCAACTACAAGCGCTAGCGTGACATTTCGTGCATTTTGCCGGGAAACATTACGCGTGAAAACTGATGTTCTTTTCAGTGACTTCCTTCCTTCTTCAAATATTCCGCACTTCGTTGAGGCAGTGAAATTACATTTTCGGGAGTTACATATTCCTTAACTGTGACGTCAGCTGCAAAAATGGACAGCGCATGAAGTCATGACCCACGTATGTCGTGCTATTCGCACATCCGGTGGGTTCGTGCCGATTTACCAATGCATTCAAAAACATTATGCAATTCAAAAGTATCGCTGCTCCACTGCTATTGGCTGAGAGTCACCTAACAGGCACATATTCCGTTTCATACAACTTGTACATTAACGGTAACACAATCTCATCCCGAGATGCTATGAAATGACAAAAATAAGCGAAATATAATTATTAGATGACTACGGCTATTTCAATTGCGGCAGCGATTTTATACCAATCACCATCAGCACCCGCGTACATCCGCCGATAGCAAAGGGTTTGCTCGTGCCGGAAATGCGTGGGAGGAGAAGAAGGCTCGGAAAGAACACGCGAAGGGTAGAAAGGAAGAACAAAATAGCACAAGCACGGTACTGTTGCCATCACATGCGCAGCCACCAAGCGTTCATCGTGCCGTTAATTTAAATGCGATAGCATTTATGAGCGAACCCTCCAAGTTTTCTTGAGGTGATAATGTTGCAGCGTAAGCCCTGCACTCATTAGCTGCTGCTTCGAGATCACGTGTCCAAGCACGGATACAAAACCTTCTAGCCAGTTGATTTCGAGCCAAACTCTTCAATTACTCTGCAAGCATCAGCTTGGTAGAAAACTTGAATTAACACAACGTGCCTGTGACTGTTAAGGGATACTTCACATAAAGAAGCCCAGGGGTGCTAGACTCGTCAACGATGGACTAAGTTCAATAGATGAGGTCGCCGCGGGGAGGAGCTTTGAACTTCGCGAAGTTCAACAGAAATGTTGCCCCTTCCCGGTTACTGAAGTTGGGCCTACGTTAGCACCGATAAAGGAAAAAATAAATAAACGGTCGGCTCGTGAGCGACACGTCCAATGGCTTGCGAGAAGATAGTAGTAACGTGGAGTGAAAGAGTGAATACGAGAAACTGCAGTAATCCTTATCGTGTATCCTTACAACTGAGCAAATGTGAACATATAAGTGTATTAATTGCGATGACACTGTAGACAGCTACGTCGAAAATTACGGAATAATCGCGGTGTCCTCCGGCGAAGCTTCGAAAGACCCTGGGTCCACGCGCTTCCGACGCTCAGTTGGACGTGCTGCTCAACACCATGGAGCGGCACCAATTCCTGGCAAGACCTTGCTCTGAGCACGTTTCGCTGTTCACCAGGGACCAGAAGTGTGAAAAGCAAAGAAAAGAAAAGCGAAGTGGCAGTAGCTCTGGGGAAGAGTGCGGAGAACGAAAAAAAAAAGAGCGGCGAAAATTCGTAACGACGGCAAAGGAACAGGCGGAGGCCCTCCCTCCGCATCTGTAACGGACGTCGAAGATCGAATTTTATCGGCTGTCGGCCGTGTGTTGATCGGCTGATGATGTGTTATGAGCTGAAGCTCTTTTTTCAGAATGTACCGATCGTGCAACAATCGTGTTTCTGAATTCTTTGTAAATTTTAGAAGATTACGAGGTGCTTTCTCACCCGGTTCCGCATGGAGTCCCCTCAGCTCTGCTTCCACTGTCCCCGGCACCGTCATGCCGCGGGCGCAACCGTCGTCCTCGGAGGCCAAGGGCTCGACGTGATGAACAAACTAAAGCCTCGCGTGGTGTTGCTTGCGTTACCGGTAGGCGTCTTTGGTGATGGTTCCAGAAGTTCCCTGTGGCCGAAGGATTGCGATCAGTGCTGCATCCACTGCCACTACGGCGCCAGTGAGGCGTGAGTCCCGTCGCGTAAAGGAGTCCTCGCTGGTCGTTCTGCCAACAGCCCATCCCGTGGAAAGCTCCCCCACTCATCGCCAAGCTCCTCTACGCCTACAATCACTGCGGAATCCGCTCGAACCGCTCGGCTCATAGTTATCTGGGACACAGACAGGTTTCGATCTGTGGCCACAATGCCCTGAAAACTTCCCGTTCCGAAGAACCGAAGAGAACAATGAACCTGTTGCTTCACAGTCATTGTCCGGCGTCGCGCGAAGACGGGTCGAAGAACCACCATACAGTGCCCTGTGACAACCGGTAATCCTCCCGAAGAGTCTGGTCAGACACTTAGTACGCGTCGCTATGGTCACAATAAACACGCCATCGGCGGAAAAACAAATACAATGCAGCAAAAGCAACGCTATCTTCTTTTATGAACTTCGATGTTCTCTACAATCCGGTGTTTTAAATTTTTATCAACCTGAAGTAAGTTCAGCAATGTCATTTTGACGTCACGTCAAAGTTCAAAAGACATATTTTCAGTCGCTTTGAACTTGTTTTGATTGACAGTCACGCGCCGTCACGTGAGCCACGTATAGCACCCAATAGCTGGCTTTATCCATATCAACACAATTCGGCCTTGACCATTTTTGGGCCTGGAATAAGGTCAGCAACGTCATTTTGACGTCACGCCAAAAGTTCAAAAGACACATTTGCAGTTGCTTTTGAACCTGTTTTGATTGACAGTCACGCCTTGTAACATGGGCCACGTGGAGCGTCCAATCGCCGTGCTTCTTCGCATCTGCTGAACGCAGTTGTGAACTTTGCGACGAGTCTAACACCCCAGGACAACTGGCTCGCGGACTTCATGAAGGAAGTCTACAATTTGCATCTAGCCAGTGACGATACAAGTCCCGCCCGTACGGAAAGTGTTATAAATTGTGTCTTCCTGAGCGGCATAGACAAGCTAGTGGTCCCAAAGTACGTCATTTGCTCCAGTCCCCACAGGCCTCTACTGTTAACTGTTGGAAAATGCCCACAAAGAGCTCATAAATGGTATCCCATTTCAATGACTATCTGCTCAGCGATTTCTGCCGGAGTTTTTCTCCGTCTATGTGTTTGTGAACGACATCAACGACACTCCTGCGGTAGGCCTGTGCGCTGAAATCTTAGCAGGCAAAATAAATGTATTGAAGATCATGCCGACTGGTAGCATGCGGATCATCCAGAGAGAGTCCGAGAATCTGTATTACACGTGATTCTGCGATGAAGGGAACTGATACCAATTTAGTTACACTTGAATCTACACGGCAGCGTCAATTTTTTTTTTTTTTTTGCCTTTTCAGATTTGCGCCTATAAGCACATCCCGATGGAAGCAAGCTACGTGCTGCATGGAATGCATTACTTGCGTGACTTTGTGCTGGGATAAGATGCAGAATAAACCATGTCCGAAACATAACGACAACTTGTTATACTTCAGCTCTTCCCTTTGTTGTGGTAGTGCTTACAGCAATCTTCGGTCACAACTGTCAAACTGTAGCTACTTACTCCTTCAGTCAGTTGCCACACTAAAATGACACATTTTTGGAACAGTAACTCGCTATTGTGCTTATTGTTGCCACTCTCGGTGAATGCAGCTGGAAAATTTGAGCCAGTCAAAGCGTCACTAAACCGCGAAAATCCCTCCTCGCTGAGTGAAATATGCCTTTACCTTGACGCCAACACAAAGCGGGATTCATCGGTGGCGTCGTACATGATTTATGAGGAAAGAAACCACAGTTTACCCTTTCCCTCTCCCCTCATTCTCATGGAAGCCGAGGATGTGCAGCGCTCTCATTGGTCGCCATATATGATTTGTCCCGTCAGAGCGGGAGATCGAGCATCCCAATGCTTTTGTGTTGGTGTCAAGCTAATGGCATCTTTCATTCCAGGGGATATTCTTATACTTTAGCGCCCCTTTAAAATATCCAGGTTAGTGCGATGTCATGCCCGGGGTCACTTTCCAAGCGTCGTCTTGTCATCTCTGAAAAGGTTATGGCGAGAAAGCTCGAGATCTGCTGGTGAACAACTTTTCAGCAGGGAAAGAAATGTGTTGTGATCGAAATGGTGGGAGCTTATCCGCAGCACCTACTAAAGAAAAGATCGAGTCTTATCTCGTATACAGGTTGAACTCCCAAGGCATATCTAAACAGGTAGCGCAACTCCCATAGGCCCCTGTGTCTTCAGAATGACGCCATGATAGAGACGGTCAGCGCCATCCATCCGTTGCGCGAACTACTACGATTGTAAATAAATGGCGTCAGAGGTGACGTCAGCAGTATGAATAATAAGTAGTGCATAATTGGCTATGGCACGTTTTCGTTCGCGCTCTTCGTTTGCGTTGTATTCCCTTTTCCTCACCCGTGCAACAGTACCAGACGAGAACACAGAAAAAATAAATAGTATCAGGTTTAATGAAACACATCAATACGGAATACATATAGTTATCACATATCTTGACAACTCCAAACAAAAGGGCACCGTGATAGCACACAGAAACGAGGCAGGTTCACTTCAGCTCCATTTCTCACCTAGAGCACTACGCACATGCAGTGATTACACGTTTGCATTTATACAATGAGTGGCCATTGCAACAAAACATGACATCGTTGGTGCGCAGCTGATTTCTGCTAACACTCACGCTATCATGGCCGCTCGTCCCATGAAATTTATTTTCGCGGGGCCAACAACAGGGGATGCATTGTATTCATCAGTTCACACGTGTTAATCTTGGCCTACAGCTCCGAGATGCCAACGTCGCTACCTGTTTAACCCAAAAAGTATACGAACTCCGCATTACAATGCACGGACACACAGCACGGATACACAGATGCACGGATAAACACGCCCACTATGACACATGTGCAAAGGAGCAGGATACGGAAACGTACTCGGGTGGTAGATGATTTCGTATATGTGCACGAGTGGGGCAACAGAAAGTTTTTTCTACATTGAAATTATGAATTAGTGCGCACACAACCCATGCCCACGTTCTAAAGTTTTTGTGTTTACGATCGTACCTCTACTGTCAACACCCAAGATCGCTCGCGCCTCATGATGGTAGCCTTGCCGATGGGTCTGATTTAGTATTTTCGCTTGTTTTCGCTACCAGTTTAGATGTACCTTGGAACTTCCTTGACCCGTTCAGTACTAACAAACCACAAGCCACCCTGGAAAAAAATAAGAATACGCGCAGACCTTTTTACTCCTGCTGTTCTATCCCCTTCATCGTCTATCTACACTGTTATGTGTTGCATGATCACTACTTGCTTTATTGAATGCCACAACTGTATGTTACAGGTATATAGGTTACAAAAAAAAGGATAATGGAAGAAAGAACAGGAAAGGAAAAAGTGTGCCCTCAAAAGTTTGCCACGTACCCACTAACCCCGTTATCTTTCGGAATGTTCGCCCATGCCTGCCTGTCGTCCCGTCTCGTCCCGTTGTTTATGCACTCCATGGTGAACTTAGCAATTTTGTGATAGGTCTGGTGCAAAGATACCTTCATTCACGCAATTTCCTCCACACCCTAACAAAGCGACCCCTTGACCTCGGCTGAAAATGACTGAATGGACATTTTCCTCTCTCGGGCTGTCGACCCATAATTCGCATAAACGCATTCGCATCTGACCTAACCCTTTAACTGCAATCATAAGGGCGGTGCCCACAGAAAAATCAAAATTTAAACAGTTCCAACCTCAAATAGGAAAACAAATGCGTTCAATTTAATATCACACCCGCACTACGTTTTCCGCGCAGTATCACGCAGCACACCGCGAGCGCGAATTAATATCCGGTGCTACAGTTCCGGAATCTCAGGTGCACAAAGAGTCATCTTCGTCTTCTTGGAAAGGTTCCGACGACTCGGCTGCCGTATTTTGGTTTGAGCCACGCGGCATCGCGTTACCAGCACGCGTGGCTCAGCGCTTAAGGTGCTGTCACACTGGACCGACACGACACCGACACTGACACGGCGCCGACGCCCACGGAAGACAGACATTGTCACCATACATTGTATTGCCAAGCACACCTGTCACACTGCGCCGACCGACAGCGACAGACGCAAGTCGACAAAATGTCGCTTCAGTGTGACAGATTTCGATAACAAAATCGGCTGGCAGACAGTGTCTGACGACATGTCAACAGCAGTTTGATCGTTGCTCAAAAATACGACGACCGACATACGACATTCACCGCGCGAAAGGATAATATTTTTTTTGAAACATCCATGTTGTGGGTGTTGCGATTATTATTTAAACAATCAGCGTCTCTGACGGAGGTGTGTTCGCGAAGACCGTTGTCCCGTTGTCTTTTGGAAAGCTTTCGCTGCGCGCGTCGTGTTGCCCCTCAACTATGGAGTTCACAACGGAAGATGAGAAAACGTTGATATCTACAATGGAAACAAAGACGTTACTCTGGAACGTTCAGCATCCCTGCTATCACCGGAAGGAGCTAAAAGAAAAGGCGTATGGAGAGGTAGCAGAGCGTCTCGGACGTAGCGGTAAGACGCAACTTACTTCGCTTTATTTTCGTTTTGTGGAATGTTAACATTTGGTATTTAAGCGTCAAGAAAATGTTTGCTGCTTGTGCGATGCGCTATTTTGACGATGAAGGTTGACTCTGGGCACGTCGCTGAAATTTGTTAAGAACGCGAACTAATTTCAGATGCTTTGAGTCCTACATGATACTTGTGTGCAGGTAAACTCCAGTAGCTTTCAGATACGTGTGCAAATGCCACTTGAGTTTATGTGCACACACCCTGTCCTAGTGTTGTGAAATACAACATTTCTGTTGCTTTGTATCATGTCCTTTTATTCAAACTTTTTCTTCTATTGTGGCGTACCTGAGGTGGACAATTGATGTTCATAAATGTTCAGCAACTGTGGTTTCGCTAAACTGCAGGCGGCTGCCTTCATGCTTGGTCAGATGCACAGCAAATTTATTAGATTTGTACACATATTTTGTACAGATCGCAGCTTTCTACACTTATCAGTTTAGTTCCACAGTGTCTGGGACTGTAATATGCATCTGAACCTAGACCAGTCTCTATGGGTTGTATAGGATTGCACTGAGCTAAACAAAAATAAATGCTGGTGTGCAACAGTGTCATGTAACAGATATGCTCTCTTAATGTATAATACACGCACGTGTCTTACAGTTACAGCAGTGAAAACAAAGTGGGGCAACCTTCGCTCTGCATTCAGCAGGGAGCACAGAAAAGTAAAGGAGTCGTGCAGGTCAGTTGCAGGGGCAGACGATGTGTACAGACCAAAGTGGATCCATTACAAAGACCTACTCTTCCTCACCTCGGCATGCAAAGAGAGACAAAGCGAGTCGAACCTGATTCTTACACCAGAAGTTGAAGTGAGAACAGCAAGATGAGGCTTTAATTGATGAGCGATTTCCATTTTATGTGTCCAAATGAAAAAATACCATTCAAATAAATGCAGTACAGCAATAGGATTTATTCACACAGTGTACATTTTGTATACAAGGTTCCGTGTTTTCGGTTTTTATTTTTAGGCATATTCGGAGTCTGTTTTTCGATGTTTATAGATTTTAACGAAATCGTCGTTTTTCTATGTTTTTCCTGGCGTGTACATGGTTTTCCCGACAGTTATCGGCGAATAGATACACAGTGTAGTTAACGCACTATGCTTATTCAACGTGGCGTTCGCTCCGGTGGCGTTTTGCGGCTAACAAAAAAGTAGACGGACATTTTTCACAACCATCGTATTTCTGTATAGTTTTCTGATCTGCATCAACAACTTGCTGGGCATGTACAGCAATTTATCTCTGTCATGTCCTGGTATGTCCTCCTATATTCAGTGTCTTTGATTAAAACCGAATGAGGGAAAATTTACCTGGCGTATGTTTTTTGGTGTTTTTCAATTAAAACCAAAAATGCGGAACCCTATCTATATAGTACTATTACCGTTCAATATCCACAATCAATTATTAAACAGTATATATGCATACCTCTGGAACGATAATGCAATATGGGCTTCTTTTTCGTAACATCATACATATATACAACTCATATACTGCAACCCATTCTGTTGGCAGGATGCACAGTCTTCACAGAGCACAATCACTTTTCCTGAAGATGGAGGAGAGGGCACCAGCATCTGTGAGACTAGTGAAGACGGGCCTGCACAGCAAGAGGAGAGTGTCAGCACAGGCGGTGCAGTAGATGGACCTGGGAGCAGTCGTAAAAAGCAGCGAACAGTGGGCAATTGCCAGGCCGCAAAACTGGAACTTCTCAAAGCTGCAGTCAGTAGTATGTCTAGTGTGGCTGCATCACCTGCGGCAGATGAATGTGACGCATTTGGAGTCATGATGGCGAACTGTGTAAGGGCAGTACCAGAGGGGCCACACAGGCAGATGACTATGTTTCTCTCCTACCAAGCAGCTATCAAATACTCTGTATCGTTGAGTGGTTTGCATGCACAAGCGATAGATATTTTGGAGCCAACAGATTAAGCGTCGGATGCCTTGCACACACAGGCATGAAGCAATGCATTTTCTGTATTAATATCATTACATCAGGTCGATGTCACATTTCTTTTTCTAGTCATATTAACAGTGTGATGTTGAGGCAGCCTGCTGGCAAAGTGCAATACAGAAAATGTGCAATTCAATTACAATTAAAAAACTCCGCCATCAAGAACCATGTAGTCAACGGCATTTGTTACCTGTATCTACCTCCTCCTGATATGAATGTCAGCTAACTCAAGTTTTATTATGTCAGTATTATAAACTGAACTCGAGTACTTGCCAAGCAAAAGCTGACAGAATAAAAATTAGGTTTGACGACATTAACATCACGAGACAGCAACAAACGTAAGAACGAATGCTGTTGACTACGCCTTAGGTGGCGTAGTTTTTTAAAGTATAATTGAATAACACATTTTTTGGGACACCCTATATAAGTCATGATGCATAAGTTTGCTTCAGACAGTTGGAATGTTCATGTATATATCCTACAATGTAAGAGTATTGAGTTTATTTCATGTTGACCAGAATTAATAAGCTTAAGTACGTTGGCGAATAAATATAGCTGTCTAGTGACATGAGATTATGTCGTTTTATCGTCGAAAGTTGTCAATGCACAAAATGTTTACATTTCATCATGTCGCAAGTCGGCCAGAAGAGATCCCAACCTCATACTTTAAGCTTGGTCAATGCTGTAGCAGCTTGTGAAGCATACAAGAATTTTCTACTGCATTGCATTCTATTGCATACTTTTTTTAAAAATACATTTTGTTTTGAAGAAGGCGCAGAATCCTTATCAATAGTCTCTTGTCACAGAGGTTTTTCTGTGTGGCCAACTGCCTCTACCAAAATGGGAGCAGTTTGAAGCCCCCAAATCCTTCCCCCCCTTCCTATGCCACTAGTGCACGACTTCATCACAAACAAGCGTCTCACATCTTGTCTGTGAAAACGCGTGTACTTTCGCTTTTATCAGAAGTGATATTTCATTAATTTGTAGGTTCGTCCCAGAACATCCAGAGTGTTCAGTGAATGTTCCCCACGCAATGAGATGCAAATGAGGTTCCTCAGTTACCTTAGATCATTTTCCACTGCCAGCCTGCTTGTCCTTCATTGCTGAAGTACTGTGTATACAGTTCCCAGTAGTAGGTACTGGACTCTCATAGTGCACAACGCCCAACTGGCCTGAACACGATTTAATTAGCAATTAGAGCTAATTGGGACCCCCCACATTAATCAGCACCCTCCAGGGAGCCACCAGACTAATTGGGGAACATCTAACTCGTGTCCAGACCAGCTGAGCGTTGTGCACTCTGAGAGTCCATAAAAAAGAAAAAAAATAGATTGAGATAGAGTGGAGAGAAGAAGTTTAATTGAAGATCAACGACGCCATCTTGAAGAAAGCGGTCCGTAACGGCCGCTGACCATCGACGGAGCACAGAGGCAGGTTGCAAAGCATCGCAGCAATGACCACCAGTTCCGGACATCCTGTGAAGTCAGCTGTGACGTCATCACGGCATGTCTGGGCAAGTTAGGACAGCTCTGGGCATGCAAGGAGAAAAATACTCGTAATACAGAGGCTGGTAAAGCAAGAGTATGCAAACCATCAATAGCTGACAAGAAAATAGAATTAGTTACACAACAAATGATCCCACCACAACAGGAGTGCAGAACGATGCGACTGCTCTATCCGACAGCCAGGCAGAGAACTGACTCGTAATGGTTTTTTTCTCCTGTATAAAGCCCGGCAGCTGCACCCCCTAGCAGTTACTTTCTCAACAAATCTTACAACAAAATTATTAAGAATCACACCAGCGCTACTCCCATTCCCAAGGCAGAAGAAGATAGAAAATGGCGGGGATGCCTGGACAACAGCAACCAGCACCCGACGTGCACTGACACGAAAATCGCAAACAAAGCGGGAAGAAAGTTGGCGAAAGGATTAGTTACACAACAAATCACCTCACCACAGCAGGAGCGCAGACCGATGCGACTGCTCTCCGTGACAGCCAGCCAGAAACTGAGCGAGCGCGGGGAGCGCACGTCTGCTTTCCGCGACAGCCGGAGAGAAACTGACTGGGGCGCCGCTCCGCGGCCGCTACGCATACGCCCTCCTAGCGCCCTCTGGGGCGACCACCTCCGAGAGGCTAAGAGTGAAGAGCATTCCTGCGCCCCCTGCTGGCCGTTCTCATTCGTCGTGAGGCTAAGAGAGAAGAGCATTCCTGCGCCCCCTGCTGGCCGTTCTCATTGGTCGTGACGTCATCCTATTGTCTCAGGGCTACCCTGTTTTTTTCCACTAATGCTCCTTTGGTCAATCTGCAATGAAGCCACAGTATGACGTCATCATGCACCTGCGTGGCTCAAGGACGCGTACGCTCTAGACAGGGGACCTATTATTTATTGAATCACTATCCCATGATTATTTCCTTTATTCTACTATAATGATTGCATAGGGAACTACTGCAGAAAAACACCATAGACAAGAGGAGATTGTAGCATTTCATTCCCAAAGTCTTACTGTACAGGAAAAAAAAATGGTTCAGCAAGACATAAAGTCACACACCTGTCCCCCTCGCGGTTACTCTCTGAACTAAATGAATCGCAAAATTATTAAGAATAGCTCTACTCCCATTCAAGGCAGCACTATCGTCAAGAATATTCCTTGTATAAAAAGAAAAAAACTACATGTAGAAGGAAAGCATGTCAGAACAAGCCCAGGCATGTCAGCACATGTTTGTCAGACAAGGGGGGAAAAAGCGAAAAGAAACAAAGAAGGAAACCAGCATCAAACTATTTCTAAGCACACGCACTCCTCTTATTCAAAAACAGTGCTGAT
Organism: Ornithodoros turicata; assembly: GCF_037126465.1. NCBI lineage: Eukaryota > Metazoa > Arthropoda > Arachnida > Ixodida > Argasidae > Ornithodoros > Ornithodoros turicata. The sequence continues at coordinate 210,815,404 of NC_088201.1, read as the reverse complement.
CATAAATCTGCCCAGGACAATACACACTATTTTTCTATTGCCACACTTTTCTCCAGTAACGGTCAATGCATTGCTACAGACTGCGTGACGTCATCACATCCTGTCTGAAGAAGACACCGGCAAAGACTCCTATTATTTATTGAATCGCAAGATTGTTTCCTTTGAATAACTCTTAATGACATTGATCCTCTCATTAAAATTCAACAAAAAGCACCCTGCATATTAACGATTTTCACCCCAAAGGCTCATCATGGTCATTAGAATTACAGTAAACTACCACTGCTCTTTTAAAATAATAAGTGAGACCACTCAACATCACCTCCAGGCTTATGTAATACATGACCCTTTCGATGCTCATACATTCGTTGTCTGAGGCTACATCTGCGAGCAAAAAGGCGCAGAAGCCGGGGAGGAAAGTTCCATTCGCGCACGCCAAAGCACAAGACAGAACGCCTTTACGGGAACATGATGGCATTCTTACCATATTAATGATTTTCTACCTTGCATTGCAGTTTAGAAACACTACTACAAAACTATAATTTTAGGAGCTCATTAAAATTCTACTTTCTATGGAAACTATAATTGCCCTATTACTTGGATCGCTATTAATGAAGCGATCCAATTTTTTCTCTCTTCCCATTTCAGCCTTGTCATGCAGTGAAGCAGACTCACATACAAAATCATTAATTTACACTGAGGGTGCCGTGAATTCAGGAATTCCTATCCTGTGCTCAAATGCAAGCATTTCTTCACGGATACCTTTAACAGCTGACTTCCTCAACATACTGAGCTCCTAACAACATCTAACAAACAATCAGAGAAACCCTCTTCTCAGCTGCACCATGCGACTTCCTTCTGCGTAAAATCGGTGATTTGAGGAAGAGAGCAGCGAAAAATTGCGCGCACTTGTGCTTCACTTAAAAAACCTGAAGCATATGCCAATAAACCAAGAAAAAGACACTCATGTCTGGTATCTGATAGTGCCACATACACAAACGCATTGTCGCAAAGAAAGCACAGGACAGGGATACACAAATTTCTTTAGGTGAGCAGGGAAAAGGCTTAAGACCTCAGGAATAATAGCAGAGTCACTGGACATCGCTACGCGGCTAACACAAATAACAAGATAATAGCGGCGGGTAAAATTGCAACACTGCTAAACAAGCCCCAACATACCATCATGACGTCGCAAACCAGGAAAAAGAAGCACGCGCGCACACACAGGCACACACAGCAGCTCAGGAATGCACAAGGAGAGGTGCTTTATAGGAATTTCTACTCCACACACTCAGATACCAGCATTTCTGCACAAATACCTATAACGCCTGACTTCCTCAACATATCGAGGAAAGCGAATACTGACACTCAACATATAACAAAAAACAAACAAATTCCATTCTCATGAACTCTCCTCTGCCGAGCGGCTTTCTCCTGCTCTACCTGGATGCTGACTGTTTCCCCTCATCTACATGCTGAGTAAAAGCAGTGAAAGGAGAAAAGAACCGCGAAAAATTACACGCATTTGTGCTCCAATAGCTGTAACTGCAAGAAACCGTAGCGCACGCCAATAAACTGAGAAAAAGACACCCATTCCTGCAACCAGATAATTCTTGCATAATGCCACATACACAGCCGCATTACCCTTGCGTAAAGAAAGCACAGGACAGGGATACACAAATTTCCCTAGGTGAGCAGGGAAAAGGCTTAAGACCTCAGGTCACCTCACATCGCCACGCGGCTAGCACAACATGACACCAACAACATACTAGCAGCGGGAAGAATTGCAACACTGCTAAACAAGTCCAGACATGCCACGAGGACGTCACAAATCAGGAAAAAAGCACACGCACGCACGCACAGAGTACAACGCATTAAACACACGGTGCGCTCAGGAATAATCGTAGCGTTACCGCACGTCGCTACGAAGCTCAACGTCTAACCCAAGACGACAGCATCAAGATATTAGCGAAGAGTAAAAATTGCAACACTACTGAACAAGTCCAGACATGCGACATCGCATACAAAACACTGCTCATCGGGGAAAAGGCCTAAGCCTGCGGCGGATCATCATAGAGCATACACAACTTCATTTTTCTATTTTGCGTAAACTAAACGCGGTCTGCTTGGAAAACGACGTAAAAATTTTCTTAGGGAGCAGAGAAATATATAAATTTCTACTCCGTGCTCAGATACCAGCATTTCTGCTCAAAAACCTTCAAAATTAAGCACTGCTTACTTCGTCAAGATATCGAACACTTAACAAAATCAAACAAACAACCCCACTTCCACTGGTAGAACACTATTCAGCTTTTACGCAGGAGGCTTTCTTCTACATAACAGTAGAGAAAATAAGAGCAGCGAAAAATTACACGCACTTTTGCTCGCATAGCTATAAGAGAAAAAATAAATAAAATAACGACGCACACGCTAATAAACTGTGACAAAGACACCCATTTCTGCTATCAGATAATTCTTACATAATGCTAAATGCTCATTTGCATTGGCCCTGCGTGAAGAAACCACAGGACAGGGATACACAATTTATGTTAAAGGGACAGTCGCATTCTCCGAGGTCAATTTCGAAACTAATGCGAATTCTAATTCCTTGCCGACCACTGAAGTGCGCCCGAAAATACCATTTCGATCCGCGGCGTACTTTTCGCGCAATCCGATGAAAAGGAAACCGGAATCCTTGCGCCCTCGCTCTCTAAAAGTGGGAGCAAACGTCACCCGGATAAGACCAATCAGCGCGCGCCCTGGGTAAATGCGAGCCGCGCGCCTGTTTGGCGATCGCGAAGCGAAGGCGAAGGCGGCGAAGGTAGCAAACATGGAGTCTGAAAACGAGAGTGATGTTTCTCTGTCTGGGGGAGATTCTGACGAACATGTAAGCGGTAGCGGCGACGAGTTAATGCTGGATGATGACCCATACTCTACGGACCCAATGCCTCTGGAACCCGCCGACCATGCACGAGATGTGGCTGCGGCTAACCCGCGGGATGACATTTTCAGGTGACGTATCTCTTTGCATGGTTGCCGTCGGATGTGCGAAACAGTTTAGAATGTTGAAATTGTTGTCGGCAGGTGTCTGTGTGGAGTCTGCGACCCACAGGAGCCCGACGAGTGCCTGTGTTGCCATTCTGTTGCCAGGGTGGCAGAAATGTGCAACAGTACCGCCGTGCAGTGCATAACACAACACCCGTTACTCAGGGACATCTGCCTCCGTAGGGAGCTTCTAGTGGTGAACGCGCCTCAATTCTGCCGCTATGATCAACATTTTAGGCGACTCAATCCCCAGGACCACAGGTAAGCCTGCTGCAGTGCTCTTCCGTTTGCTGTGATTACGACCGTAATGATTTTTTCGGTTTAAATGACCTCCCATCAAGATTCGGAAGGGTAAACTCGGGTGCTAGTCGGGTGTTGTCGGTTACGCAAATTGTCGAACCTAAAGTGAACAGGGGTTGTATACAAAAGGGCGGCTATTCTCAGCAGCTTTTTGGCCTACACAAGTTTGTCCCCCACAAATCATAAGCGTGGCCGACAGCCGTGGAACGACCCAGAATCCTGGTCCAACAATTCCATTAGGAAAAGTGAAGCAACACAGTCGCCTCAGCTAGTCTCGACATGCTCTCAAATATGCCAGTTAGCCATGGCCTGATTGGCAACACAAAACCCTGATTGACAGATATCCAGTGGGAATTCTGAAGGATAGTCTTACAAGTCTGAAAACAGAAGCATTTGAGGTGCCAATAAAGGGGGGGGAGCATGTTACTGAAGAATGTAAGAGTAATATATTTTGGGAGAAATTGGATTTTGCCGGAATTGGAGGGAAGCTGGTTCGGTAGGGAGTTAGCTGTTGGAATCGGGTTCATCCTGAAAGAGGCTGACCATTTTTCTGTTGTACTATGTTGCACACCTGCCAAACTTCCACATTCAAAATGCGAGAGACCCCGGAACTAAGAAAGGAGTGCACAGGCTTTGAACTCCAAGGTTGGGATAGTGTCTGTTCTTCTGTTCTGGCCATTGTCTTCCCAACACTGTGGGAGATTTGGCAGGTATGCAAATGCCCACAAGATATAATGCTAAACAAAAAGAAATGTCATGTGGATTTGTCTTTTCCAGCTGCCTGAAGTTCACGGCATATTCGTCATTCACGAGATAGGTCTGGGGATACCTTGGTCCAAGGAACAGACGACAGGTTCCTGGATGCGTTGTCCGAGCCATCAGGAGGGAGTTCCCATCTACGTCCTATCAAGGCTATCAGCGTTAGGACCATCGAAGCAAGGGTGTCTTAACAAGAGAGACAAGCTGGTGCATACTGATGGCTGGAACTGGAGACATGTAGTGGCAAGAGAAAAATTTTGCTGACATAGGCACACTTTGTGTAAATGAGCCCTTGGTCATCCCCCTTGCCTCCCATCAGAGGTTTTGGAGGATACTATAGGTGTGTGGTGTACGGATAGGTTTATCCGTACACCACACACCTATAGTATCCATCCGTACATCCGTACACTTTTCGTCATTGCAGTGTGGGGGATGTTTTGTCTTGTCACTCTGTATCTCCAGTTGCAGTCAACAGACTGTCTACCCATCTGTACCGCAAAAACTACTACACGTGGCAGTATTAGCTCTGGCATCAAATCGAGACTGTACTGCACTAAGTTAGTGCCGAGGTGGGAATATTTTGAATTCTGTGCAGATTTTCAATGCGGTGTAGTGACGGGAATAAAGAATGACCCTATAATTGTATTGATTTATTGTACAGTGGAGTGTGACGGAGTGGGAATAACGAAATAGCATAGGTTTATTTGCCTCCCATTATGTATGAGAGGCAAATAAACCTAAGCTATTTTATTATGTTGTGCCGTGGTTCTACATTAATGTGGTGTGAAGTCTGGGCAGTTACAGGTACGCTGCCACAGGGATGTTAGGAGGGTTCATGTTGGCAGATCCATATCTGGTGTACTAATACTCTATGCAAGTCTGTGTCCATTGTTTTCCTCTTCCTGGAATCAGGGGATGACAACCCCCTTGTGAGATGCGCCGTGAAGTGGGTCCCCAGCACTTGCTTCAGCCATGACCTCCACATCTGAAATATGGCCTTGAGTGTTAACACTCAAAAGAATATGTTGAGGCCCTAGCAGGTACAATAACAAATATAAAAATTACTATGCAAATAAATCTTCGCCTTTGCGGTCCCTATTTCACTGGCACAGTTATTTTCCTATCGACATTACGTTATAAACACTGCCAGCCGCATCACACAAGATTCCTTTCACAGAACTCTACAATTTTCAGGGCTCGTACATATCCATTATTTCGTGGGACGTGCAAAAAGAATTGCAATATTTTCGTGGCTTGACAAAACATACCACATCCAGTTGATTCCGTTGACGTGCTTGCTGCCGCCTGAAATAGAGCTAGAAATTAGCAACAAGACTGCAGTAGAATACTGATGCAAGTGTCTCGGACGTAGCCAAACACAGATTGCGATGCTTTCACATCCCTGAATGCTGCCATCATGCTTACACTATGAACTGTAGAAACATCCACTAGCTGCAATAAGATTAGAATAATGCTGTCACGTGTGAGTGTTACGTTACTCCTTCATAATACTGGCGACAATTAGCACAGCAACAACACACCAATCTTTTTTCTCTAGGGTACGCGTACTATTGCGTCAGGATGTTGCAATCATTGTAATAATTTGTGTTCATTAGTAGCCGGTGTGACTGTGACGTTACAATCGGCGGCGAGGCCAGGTGTTCGCGCAGATGTTTACTGTGACAACTGATATTTTTCATCGCAGCGTATAGCTGTGACCACGCAAAATTGTCACTTACCTCCGTTACTGGTTCCTGCCCTTGTTCCTGATCGAATGTGGTAGGGGTGGTAGGCACGGCGTCAATCTTCAGCCGCTTCTGTTTCTGCCGTAGCACAAGCCGAACTTGCAATACATCTTCATCAAAATAAGCGTCGTCGGCGAAATGACAGGAACAGACGCGTGAAACATTCAATCCTTGGGCCACACCACAGTAGTGGCTGGCGATCGCTGCCTCCCACTTTCGTTTCGTTTCGCCATTGCGAGGTCGGCGAAATGTAAGCTCGGGATATTTCTGCACCCGAGCACGTAGCACCGGTTTCCTGGCTGTGACATCGCACGTCAACGGCGTGAAATCCTAGGCCACACGCTGTGGTTCAAAGTACTTCAAAGCAAACGCGACAAGACAACAAGAAAAAGGGGCAGCCGCACGCTCAGACACACACTGAATCTGCGGCGGGAAGGAGCGCCTCCTGATGGTTGGTTTATCCGGGTGACGTCATCCAGTGTCGGCGCCTTGCGGGGATTGCCGTGCGCGCCAGAAGCGCGAACATTTAAAAATCGTTTCTGAGTCAACCAAGTGGATTTGTGCGGAGAAAATTTGCCGGCGTACATTATGAACGACAGGGAACATGACCATAATAGTTCCGGAACACGCTTCCGGATGCGACTATCCCTTTAGGTGAGCAGGGAAAGTCACTTCTACTCGAACAGCTTAATACCATAAAGTCTGAATTTTTGCAAAGGAAATAAAGCTTGAACAGCGCTACGAAGGTGACAGGCACATACTAACAAACAAACAAACACTTCTTCGAGTCTGTATTATCTTTAAAAAATAACGAAAGCACACAAAAAAAATCAAATCGGCTAGGTAGCCTACCAGACGTTGTGCCTTAAAGTTGGCTGCACGCAATGCGCGGAAGCATGCTGTGAAGCCAACTTGCGGTTTTGCTGGATGCACATGAAGTCCGATTCCAATTGGAAATCGCGCTAAGGACGTGCCAAACGTGGATTTTTCGCAAAATTAATCACAATACCTGGAATTCTGTTCATTTTAGCGGGAATGCTGGCGCTTGTGCTCCATTATTCGAAATTTTCGAATATTCGAATTTCTCGATTATCAAATTTTCGAATACGAATAGGGCTCGAATATCAACAATATTCGAAAAATATTCGAAATTTCGAATATTCGCACACCTCTAGTGAATACTGACACTCAACGATATATAACAAAAACAAACAAATTCCATTCTCATGAACTCTCCTCTGCCGAGCGGCTTTCTCCTGCTCTACCTGGATGCTGACTTTTTCCCCCCTCACCTACATTCTGAGTAAAAGCAGTGAAAGAAGAAAAGAACCACGAAAAATTACACGCATTTGTGTCGTAGGACAGGGATACACAAATTTCCTTAAGTGAGCAGGGAAAAGGCTTAAGTCGTACCGCTCAGGAATAATCGGAGAATCACCGCTTATCGCTACGCGGCTAGCGCTTTAACAGCGCTACGAACGTGACAGATACATACTAACAAACAAACAAACAACAGCAGGACCGGCGTCGGGCACTCATAAAATACCCTGCCCAAAACAAAGACTTCGCCAGGTTCGCGAGGCAATTCCATTAAAAACGCTCGTCCTATCCTACAGATAGCAATGCAAACGCGACTGCCCTTATTTTTTAAACCACCATTTCACGCAATAGTACATAAATGTATCACTCGTGCCACACGAAAAGGCAAACACTTACTTGTCAAGTGGGGTCCCAGCGCGTGCGCGCGCGCACACACTCAGGCACACACACACACACACACACTAACATTTTGACACTCACAAACACAAAGTCTATTTTCACAACCACATAAATCCATATTATTCCTCAGGTCAATAATTATCCTGCCATCGCCAAAAGACGGCACAGACATTTATGCTTACGCAAGACAATCGGTCCTCGGACACTTAAACAGCAAGACAGGGATACACAAATTTCCCTAGGTGAGCAGGGAAAAGGCTTAAGACCTCAGGTCACCTCACATCGCCACGCGGCTGGCACAACATGACAGCAAGACACTTAAACAGCAACAGAGCTGACATCGTAGTACCCTCGCGATAAATCTTTTATTCCAGCGCCGGCAGAATGTATTCAGAAAAGGCTTCGGGTGTGTAAGGTCAGCCCAAGGCGTGTTGATAGGAGCGCGCTGCTGTGTTGGGTACCCAAGCTTGCAGCCAGCGATGCTGGAATGATTATTTTATTTGATTTTATTTGGAGTCATTATCGGCTCACCTATTTAGTGAAGACCTATGAACACGGTTTGGTTTTAAAATGATGAGAGCTATAGTGTGTAGCGAACGATGTTCACATTTACGCGTCTGTATAATGATCGCTGCGTAGAAGCACGGCACCGTTTTTCTTCGTAGCGAACATGCATTCCTTTCTTTCTTTATTGGTTCGCGCCGGCCGAGTGGCGATATCCTATTACATCCGGAACGAGGACCGATTGTCTTGCGTAAGCATACATGTCTGTGCCGTCTTTTGGCGATGGCGGGATAATTATTGACCTGAGGAATAATATGGATTTATGTGGTTGTGAAAATAGACTTTGTGTTTGTGAGTGTGAAAATGTTAGTGTATGTGTGTGTGTGTGTGTGTGTGTGTGCCTGAGTGTGTGCGCGCGCGCACGCGCTGGGACTCCACTTGACAAGTGTTTGCCATTTCGTGTGGCACGGGTGATACATTTATGTACTATTGCGTGAAATAGTGGTTTAAAAAATAAGGGCAGTCGCGTTTGCATTGCTATCTGTAGGATAGGACGAGCGTTTTTAATGGAATTGCCTCGCGAACCTGGCGAAGTCTTTGTTTTGGGCAGGGTATTTTATGAGTGCCCGACGCCGGTCCTGCTGTTGTTTGTTTGTTTGTTAGTATGTATCTGTCACGTTCGTAGCGCTGTTAAAGCGCTAGCCGCGTAGCGATAAGCGGTGATTCTCCGATTATTCCTGAGCGGTACGACTTAAGCCTTTTCCCTGCTCACTTAAGGAAATTTGTGTATCCCTGTCCTACGACACAAATGCGTGTAATTTTTCGTGGTTCTTTTCTTCTTTCACTGCTTTTACTCAGAATGTAGGTGAGGGGGGAAAAAGTCAGCATCCAGGTAGAGCAGGAGAAAGCCGCTCGGCAGAGGAAAGTTCATGAGAATGGAATTTGTTTGTTTTTTGTTATATATCGTTGAGTGTCAGTATTCACTAGAGGTGTGCGAATATTCGAAATTTCGAATATTTTTCGAATATTGTTGATATTCGAACCCTATTCGTATTCGAAAATTTGATAATCGAGAAATTCGAATATTCGAAAATTTCGAATAATGGAGCACAAGCGCCAGCATTCCCGCTAAAATGAACAGAATTCCAGGTATTGTGATTAATTTTGCGAAAATTCCACGTTTGGCACGTCCTTAGCGCGATTTCCAATTGGAATCGGACTTCATGTGCATCCAGCAAAACCGCAAGTTGGCTTCACAGCATGCTTCCGCGCATTGCGTGCAGCCAACTTTAAGGCACAACGTCTGGTAGGCTACCTAGCCGATTTGATTTTTTTGTGTGCTTTCGTTATTTTTTAAAGATAATACAGACTCGAAGAAGTGTTTGTTTGTTTGTTAGTATGTGCCTGTCACCTTCGTAGCGCTGTTCAAGCTTTATTTCCTTTGCAAAAATTCAGACTTTGTGGTATTAAGCTGTTCGAGTAGAAGTGACTTTCCCTGCTCACTTAACATAAATTGTGTATCCCTGTCCTGTGCTTTCTTCACGCAGGGCCAATGCAAATGAGTATTTAGCATTATGCAATAATTATCTTATAGCAGAAATGGGTGTCTTTGTCACAGTTTATTAGCGTGTGCGTCGTTATTTTATTTATTTTTTCTCTTATAGCTATGCGAGCAAAAGTGCGTGTAATTTTTCGCTGCTCTTATTTTCTCTACTGTTATGTAGAAGAAAGCCTCCTGCGTAAAAGCTGAATAGTGTTCTACCAGTGGAAGTGGGGTTGTTTGTTTGATTTTGTTGGGTGTTCGATATCTTGACGAAGTAAGCAGTGCTTAATTTTGAAGGTTTTTGAGCAGAAATGCTGGTATCTGAGCACGGAGTAGAAATTTCTATATTTCTCTGCTCCCTAAGAAAACTTGTACGTCGTTTTCCAAGCAGACCGCGTTTACTTTACGCAAAATAGAAAAATGAAGTTGTGTATGCTCTATGATGATCCGCCGCAGGCTTAGGCCTTTTCCCCGATGAGCAGTGTTTTGTATGCGATGTCGCATGTCTGGACTTGTTCAGTAGTGTTGCAATTTTTACTCTTCGCTAATATCTTGATGCTGTCGTCTTGGGTTAGACGTTGAGCTTCGTAGCGACGTGCGGTAACGCTACGATTATTCCTGAGCGCACCGTGTGTTTAATGCGTTGTACTCTGTGCGTGCGTGCGTGTGCTTTTTTCCTGATTTGTGACGTCCTCGTGGCATGTCTGGACTTGTTTAGCAGTGTTGCAATTCTTCCCGCTGCTAGTATGTTGTTGGTGTCATGTTGTGCTAGCCGCGTGGTGATGTGAGGTGACCTGAGGTCTTAAGCCTTTTCCCTTCTCACCTAGGGAAATTTGTGTATCCCTGTCCTGTGCTTTCTTTACGCAAGGGTAATGCGGCTGTGTATGTGGCATTATGCAAGAATTATCTGGTGGCAGAAATGGGTGTCTTTTTCTCAGTTTATTGGCGTGCGCTACGGTTTCTTGCAGTTACAGCTATTGGAGCACAAATTCGTGTAATTTTTCGCGGTTCTTTTCTCCTTTCACTGCTTTTACTCAAAATGTAGATGAGGTGAAACAGTCAGCATCCAGGTAGAGCAGGAGAAAGCCGCTCGGCAGAGGAGAGTTCATAAGAATGGAATTTGTTTGTTTTTTGTTATATGTTGAGTGTCAGTATTCGCTTTCCTCGATATGTTGAGGAAGTCAGGCGTTATAGGTATTTGTGCAGAAATGCTGGTATCTGAGTGTGTGGAGTAGAAATTCCTATAAAGCACCTCTCCTTGTGCATTCCTGAGCTGCTGTGTGTGCGCGCGTGCTTCTTTTTCCTGGTTTGCGACGTCATGGTGGTATGTTGGAGCTTGTTTAGCAGCGTTGCAATTTTACCCGCCGCTATTATCTTGTTATTTGTGTTAGCCGCGTAGCGATGTCCAGTGACTCTGCTATTATTCCTGAGGTCTTAAGCCTTTTCCCTGCTCACCTAAGGAAATTTGTGTATCCCTGTCCTGTGCTTTCTTTGCGACAATGCGTTTGTGTATGTGGCACTATCAGATACCAGACATGAGTGTCTTTTTCTTGGTTTATTGGCATATGCTTCAGGTTTTTTAAGTGAAGCACAAGTGCGCGCAATTTTTCGCTGCTCTCTTCCTCAAATCACCGATTTTACGCAGAAGGAAGCCGCATGGTGCAGCTGAGAAGAGGGTTTCTCTGATTGTTTGTTAGATGTTGTTAGGAGCTCGGTATGTTGAGGAAGTCAGCTGTTAAAGGTATCCGTGAAGAAATGCTTGCATTTGAGCACAGGATAGGAATTCCTGAATTCACGGCACCCTCAGTGTAAATTAATGATTTTGTATGTGAGTCTGCTTCACTGCATGACAAGGCTGAAATGGGAAGAGAGAAAAAATTGGATCGCTTCATTGATAGCGATCCAAGTAATAGGGCAATTATAGTTTCCATAGAAAGTAGAATTTTAATGAGCTCCTAAAATTATAGTTTTGTAGTAGTGTTTCTAAACTGCAATGCAAGGTAGAAAATCATTAATATGGTAAGAATGCCATCATGTTCCCGTAAAGGCGTTCTGTCTTGTGCTTTGGCGTGCGCGAATCGAACTTTCCTCCCCGGCTTCCGCGCCTTTTTGCTCGCAGGTGCAGCCTCAGACAACGAATGTATGAGCATAGAAAGGGTCATGTATTACATAAGCCTGGAGGTGATGTTGAGTGGTCTCACTTATTATTTTAAGAGAGCAGTGGTAGTTTACTGTAATTCTAATGACCATGATGAGCCTTTGGGGTGAAAATCGTTAATATGCAGGGTGCTTTTTTGTTGAATTTTAATGAGAGAATCAATGTCATTAAGAGTAGGACAAAGGAAATAATCTTGCGATTCAATAAATAATAGGAGTCTTTGCCGGTGTCTTCTTCAGACAGGATGTGATGACGTCACGCAGTCTGTAGCAATGCATTGACCGTTACTGGAAAAAAGTGTGGCAATAGAAAAATAGTGTGTATTGTCCTGGGCAGATTTATGATGAGCACTGTTTTTGAATAAGAGGAGTGCGTGTGCTTAGAAATAGTTTGATGCTGGTTTCCTTCTTTGTTTCTTTTCGCTTTTCCCCCCTTGTCTGACAAACATGTTCTGACATGCTTTCCTTCTACATGTAGTTTTTTTCTTTTTATACAAGGAATATTCTTGACGATAGTGCTGCCTTGAATGGGAGTAGAGCCATTCTTAATAATTTTGCGATTCATTTAGTTCAGAGAGTAACCGCAAGGGGGACAGGTGTGTGACTTTATGTCTTGCTGAACCATTTTTTTTCCTGTACAGTAAGACTTTGGGAATGAAATGCTACAATCTCCTCTTGTCTATGGTGTTTTTCTGCAGTAGTTCCCTATGCAATCATTATAGTAGAATAAAGGAAATAATCATGGGATAGTGATTCAATAAATAATAGGTCCCCTGTCTAGAGCGTACGCGTCCTTGAGCCACGCAGGTGCATGATGACGTCATACTGTGGCTTCATTGCAGATTGACCAAAGGAGCATTAGTTGAAAAAAACAGGGTAGCCCTGAGACAATAGGATGACGTCACGACCAATGAGAACGGCCAGCAGGGAGCGCAGGAATGCTCTTCTCTCTTAGCCTCACAACCAATGAGAACGGCCAGCAGGGGGCGCAGGAATGCTCTTCACTCTTAGCCTCTCGGAGGTGGTCGCCCCAGAGGGCGCTAGGAGGGCGTATGCGTAGCGGCCGCGGAGCGGCGCCCCAGTCAGTTTCTCTCCGGCTGTCGCGGAAAGCAGACGTGCGCTCCCCGCGCTCGCTCAGTTTCTGGCTGGCTGTCACGGAGAGCAGTCGCATCGGTCTGCGCTCCTGCTGTGGTGAGGTGATTTGTTGTGTAACTAATGCTTTCGCCAACTTTCTTCCCGCTTTGTTTGCGATTTTCGTGTCAGTGCACGTCGGGTGCTGGTTGCTGTTGTCCAGGCATCCCCGCCATTTTCTATCTTCTTCTGCCTTGGGAATGGGAGTAGCGCTGGTGTGATTCTTAATAATTTTGTTGTAAGATTAGTTGAGAAAGTAACCGCTAGGGGGTGCAGCTGCCGGGCTTTATACAGGAGAAAAAAACCATTACGAGTCAGTTCTCTGCCTGGCTGTCGGATAGAGCAGTCGCATCGTTCTGCACTCCTGTTGTGGTGGGATCATTTGTTGTGTAACTAATTCTATTTTCTTGTTAGCTATTGATGGTTTGCATACTCTTGCTTTACCAGCCTTTGTATTACGAGTATTTTTCTCCTTGCATGCCCAGAGCTGTCCTAACTTGCCCAGACATGCCGTGATGACGTCACAGCTGACGTCACAGGATGTCCGGAACTGGTGGTCATAGCTGCGATGCTTTGCAACCTGCCTCTGTGCTCCGTCGATGGTCAGCCGCCGTTACGGACCGCTTTCTTCAAGATGGCGTCGTTGATCTTCAATTAAACTTCTTCTCTCCACTCTATCTGTATCTATTTTTTTCTTTTTATGGACTCTCATAGTGTACAACGCTCAGCTGGTCTGGACACGAGTTAGATGTTCCCCAATTAGTCTGGTGGCTCCCTGGAGGGTGCTGATTAATGTGGGGGGTCCCAATTAGCTCTAATTGCTAATTAAATCGTGTTCAGGCCAGTTGGGCGTTGTGCACTATGAGAGTCCAGTACCTACTACTGTTCCCTGACAGCTTTCGCACTGTTGGAACAGTTCCCTCCAGGTCGTGGCAAGGGCCGCATGGCTCCATGGTTGCTTACGGCTTGTCTCCATGAGCCCGGACGAACGGTGCCTGCAGATGTTTGACAGATTGTTACACTCTGGCTACACGTGTCAATGAAAATAAAGACACTGCTACACTGAAGCCATTTACGAACTGGAACAATGTGGCACACGTACCTGTGCAAATATCTTCCACATCTACTATCTCTGGCGGCAGGTAGAGCGGTCGTGTAGTCCTCTGCGTTTGGAGGTGATTGTGCAGAGCTATGGTGGCCTTGATGATTGCGGTGGGTCTTTCTGGAGAGTGGCGCAGAGGAGCCCGGAAGATCTGCCATCTGCTGCACAAGACTCCGAAGGCGTTTTCAGCCGTACGGCGTGCCCTAGATAGCCTAATGATTAACAATTTTTTTGTTAAGCAGTTCCTGGTGTTAACAGCTATATAAATATGTATGGAAGTACCTGTAGTTGAAGATCCTGGCGTCTGTGCTCAGCTCCCTTGCAGGATATGGCCTCATCAAATAATTATTTAACCCAAAGCCCTCGTCGCCCACAATTACATAAGGGGCTGACATGGAAGAGTGCGGCAAGGCTTGGGGTTGAGGGAGGACTGAAGGGGAAGTTTCCAGTTTTACCCTCAGGCTGCAGGAATTCCACACTCCACTGTCATTCATCCTGCCGTTCCGTCCAATGTCGACATACAAAAAGTTCAGTTCTGCACCTACAAGGGCCATGAGCACGACACTGAAAGTGCCTTTGTAGTTGCGGTACATGGCTCCTGTCTTGGGGGGATTGATGATGACCACGTGCTTACCGTCCAGTGCACCAATACAGTGTGGAAACTGCCACAGTGCACTGAACTGGTCTGCCACGGCCTTCCATTCACATGGTGTGGCAGGAACCTGAAATGAAGACGGCACACAGGGAAATGATTTTTATGCAGGCTGTTTATTTTTATGCTTTACAGAATTTTTATAAAAAGCTATGACAGCCCCACAGATATCATTGCTGCAATTGAATTAGACGGCAGGGCGGACATCTTCTAAAAGAAAGTATGTAATTACAGGATGTCTAATTTCCTAAAGTTAATTAATTAACTGTTTAGTTAGGGGATTTAGGGCTAAGGCAGGATAGCAGAATGAAGAGACTATCCTCACTGAAAGCCATTCGGAATTAAACGATGATTGACTCCCATTCAACCATCTCGCTTTTACCGAAAAGTTCCTAATTGAAGGGTTAATGAATGGATTTTTGGTAATAAAGTCATCTTGCAGTCACATATCTCCCAGAGGATGTCTGCCTGGCCGTACAATTCAATTGCAAAAACGACATCCTTGTTGCTCTCATAGCTTTTTTATAGAAAAATTATGTAAAGCATAAAAACGAACACCCTGTATGCACTGCGATACCGAGTTGAAAATTTCATTTAGCACTAGACAGTACAGAAAGCCAACAAGCCATTTCGTGCTACTTTTGGACAGGACCAGGAATTTAATAAGTGTTGAAATGACTTACCTTGACGAAGTCTTCTTTCAAAACCTCATATATTGCAACAGTTACCTCCGCCACGATATTTGATATGGTATTGTGCGCCATCCTGAACGCGTACTGCAGGGACATCATGCTGTCTCCTGTAATTCAGATAAGATCAGTTTGCATTTGGATCCTAGTGCTGTACGCAGTGAACAGATTACCTGTTGCCAAGTAGCGCAGCGTCACTGCTAGGCGCTCGCCCGCATCAATTGCCTCCCTGAAATTCGTGTCCTGCTTGACGATGAGGGGCCGCACTTTCCCCAAAAGATCCTCAAAAGTTGCTGTGTCCATGCGAATCCATCGGCGGTACCCTTCCGAGTCCTCAAGCGCGAGCTCTCGCATGAGATTCTCGTAGCATCCCATGCTTTTTCGTCGCAGGAGCCACTTCCTACTCCACAATGATCGTGGCTTTTTACCAGTTCCATCGTCGTCGTCCGAGTCGAGCGCAAGATATAACGCCACGGCGCACATTCCCATACGCTTCTGCTTAGTGCAGGACGCCATCTTCGAACAAAGTGGTGGCGGCAGTAGCGATGTGGCTGTCGTTCAGTGTGACAGGCATGTTTGTCAGCGACGGGCGCCGACAGCGTCCACCCGTGACGGCCGGCAGACAGACAGACGCGTCGCCCGTCTTTGGTCTGTGCAGTGTGACAGGTGCAAGGACACCGTGTCTTTCGATGTCGGCATACAAATTTTGTCAGCTGTCGGTCCAGTGTGACAGCACCTTTAGCGTGCTGGCCATGTCACGTCGTGACTGGGAGGTACCCTTGCTGGAATCGCGTCATAGATAGCAGCCCAATTGTTGACCTTCACGTCAGAATTAGGCGCTCAGTATTGCTTAGTCAGCCGGAGATGTTGGAGATGTCATGACGCTGAGTTTCGGAACCGTATAGCGAAAAATGTAGTTCCACAGAAACAAACGGAACAGTCAACCTCACAGCTGATGATGTACGATTCGACGGCGGATATTGTGGGGCTACCTGGAGCTAACACAAACTACCTGGAAAGTAATTGCTCTGACGTTGGAACACACAGAGAGACAAACACCACACAAGCTTCAAGCTGCCTGGAAACAGGAACAATTGATATATGACATTTATACGAAAAAGTCACCTTCTTTTTCACGCCTCTCTGTAAAGTGGTCAGCAATGACAAGCACGTTTACAGTATCACATACTGGTCATCAGTTCTTGATAATGCTCTTCATGTGCACTATAGTTTATCCGTTCACTTATCTCTGTGCGTCACAGGTCTTCTATGTTAAAATGACGTGGGCCCCGATCTTGAACTCTCACATAGCAAGCGTTATCGTGAAAGTAGCCTTATACTATCCCATCGCGATCTAAGGGGATAGTCGTAATTATAAAATGTTCGTTTGTTTGTCCATCAGAACAGGTCATAGTTCAGGCAGGCTTATATTATCCCAACGGAGTGCAGGAAGACTAGTCAAATTTATAAACAGTGAATTTGAAGCTGCAACTATAGAAAGTCATAACATGTCATAAATGGTGCAGGTAGTCTCATACTATCCCCGGCCAAATCCAGCACTACAACTCTCTGCGCACCAGGCTCTTTTGACCCCTCTGGACACAATCGGACATCGATCCTTGTTGTGAGGGGGCTCGTTATTTGAAGCCCCATATCACCCCCAGCAATGGAGTAGTGTATCGCCTCCAGCGGTGAAACCCGCCATTCATCATCTTACAATTAAGTTGCTGTTGTTGTATCCCACTGTAGTGTACAGTGTAGTTGTAGTCACAAAAAGACCATTTGTAGCATAAACCAGGGAATTGTAACAACAGGTCAGATTATGTGGGTGGTCTTATAACATCCCTTTGTTGTGCAAAGAATAGTCGTATTCATAAAAATCAGTTTGTAGCTACAACCCTGGAAATAGTCATAACCGGTCATAAATCATTGAGGTATCCTAAATTATCCCATGTAGTTCAAATAGTGATGATAGTCATAAAGAGTTAATTTATAGCCCTAAAAAGAAAATAGTCATAACTGGCCATAAATCATGCCGGTAGTCCCATACACCCCATAGTGGTGCAAAGAGTAGGTATAGTCGTAGAAAAGTCAACTTATACCTGTGAACACGGAAATAGTCATATCAGGCCATAAATCATGCAGATTGTCCCATACTATTTTGATGCTCGTGATGTTTATGTGCCGACACTAATCGCTGGCTGTCGATTATTGCTGCATTTCATGGGTACCAGAACAGACCCACTTAGGATCTTCTTTGTGAACATGACATTCTTTCCTGTAAAAATGACAATCTTCCAGCGGACACTTATTTCACTCAGGGTGTGATTTACTGTTGCATCATCACTCCTTTTCTGCATCTGTGCGCAGTGGGATATAGATAGTTGTTCTTATTACGACGAATCCAGTTGTTTGTCCTTTCCAAGCCTGCTAAGGCGAAGGGTAGAGCTTCATACATGGCGTTTCTGCCGTTATCCATCGCGCTGTCAGAGAGACCATAATATTTTATCCTGGCGGGGATCTTAAATGTCTTCTTAACGCAAGTGTTCCCCGTGAACGACCCTCAAACATTAGGTATCATGTGGACCTATTCCCCCAGGTCAGTGGCTGTGGTGTCCCTTCTTAACACAAGATTGTGAATACTCTTGGGCATAAATAAATGTTCTCTTGAGCGTTGAATGAACGTGCCACCAGTGACAAGTATCGTGTGGACGAGTTGCCCTCGTGGGTCAGCGAGAACAATATTCCTTCCCGGAGCAAGCCTATGAATAATCTTGAATCCAGGTGTTCCCAGAACGTACGTGCGTCATTCCATGGAGATCTTATAGACCAGGGGTCCCCTAAGGTGAGCCCCTTCTGAAGCCTTTTGCAAACCTGCGAGTCCTGTTGAATGCAAGTGTTCCAATAACGTACGTGCGTCGCGCAACGGATATCTTATCGACCAAGGGTCCCCAAAGGTCAACCTCTTGCGCAGCCATATCCTTATGTAATTCGAATCCGTAGAAACCGATCATGAGATCTCCTCGCCGACTCCAAAAAAGAAGGCAGAGCTTCTATAACGCAATGCCTTGGGGCAGAAAACACACAGGTCCACAGCTAGCAGACTGCAACGAGCTCGTCCTGGTGATGGTAGCCCAGAAGACGGCGTCAGTGCACCCCACGCCGAAAGTTCTCGTCTAGAGACCGTCTGCCTTTGTCCAAAGACTAACTCCGTGACGAGCATACCCCTACGACAGTCTACCATCGCAATTTCTTCAGTCCATTTCTTCCTCCACAGAAGCCAGAACACACATTGTGCCAAAAGTGTCATCGAGAAACAGCGCCCACGTCTAGAGCATTCGTGCCAACTACGACTTCTACTTCGCTCCTTGTGAATGAACTGACAGTTATAATCTTCAACGGTGAGCTCGTTACGTTGCTGTGCTCCCCCTTTATGGCACTTCCATATCCGAGTATCTAATTGTAAGACCTTTGACCTTGTAATTGCACATTCTGTATTGTATTAATTTGCGATATCCATTATTAAACATTTTATCTTTGCACTTGCTGTTGTCTGTCTGGTTTCCCCTACCCGGTGTCCAATCCCGCATTTTGTATTTGTGCCCGTCTCTTCCCTTACGGGACAACAGTCGTCTCATTATCATATTGTAGTGCATTGAGCAATGATAGTCACACAAAGGTGAATATATAGCCATAAAGAAGGAAATAGTCATATCAGCTCATAAATGTAGCTCAAGCTAGAGAAATGTAGCTTTTTTCCTGGGGCCACCGCCATCTTGTAGATGGGAAACGGACAATAAAGAAAAAAAAATCCTGGGGATAGTCCGGTACCATCGCATAGTAGTGCATAGAGTAGGCATAGTCACAAAAAGTCAAGTTATGGCCCTAAACGAGGAAAATATCAAAACAGGTCATAAATCATGCAGGTGGTCCCATACCTTCCTATAGTAGTGTGTAGAGTAGGAATAGTCATAGAAAGGTCAACTTATACCTATAAACAAGAAAATAGTCATATCAGGCCATAAATTGTGCAGGCAGTCTAATACTGTCACACAGTAGTGCATTGAGCAGTGATAGTCACAAAAAAGCCAATTTACAGCCGTAAAAAGAAAATAGTCATATCCCTTCAGAAATTGTGCATGTACTCCCATCCCATCCCATAGAAGTGAATGGAGACGCCATAGTCACAAAAAAGTCAATTTATATCTGGAAACGAGGAAATAGTCAAAACAGGTAATAAATCATGCAGGTAGACCCATACCATCCTATTGTAGTGCATACAGCAGAGATAGTCACAAAAAGTTAATTTAGATCCATAAGCAAGGAAATAGTCACATCAGGCCATAAATCATGCAGGTAGTCCCACACTATCCCATAGTGGTGCAATAAACAGGTACACTACCTAACCCAATCTAACCCAACACAGCATAGCATAACATAACCGAAGGTAATACATAGCATAACCCAACCAAAGACTATTCCCATGTCAGCAGGTATTACACATGTTTTTCATTAAATATGCTTTTTTGTGCACAGTAAAGGGATACTTTTGGACTCTAGGTATAGTTACAAAAAGTCAATGTATAGCCATAAACAAGGAAATAGTGATATAATGTCATCAATTATGCAGGTAGTCCCATACTATCACATAGGAAGGGAGTTGCCTCAGGACAGAAGCCGCCGATATTTCGAACAGAGACTGTTCTTCTTCTGGGCACCGTCCTCATCATTGGCATGGTATTTAAAGGGTTAGGTGTGACGTGTTAAAAGTTTCATGCGAATTGTGGGTCAACAGCCCGGACTGTTGCCTCCGGGCTGTTGACCCACAATTCCCAATTTAACACATAGATCAAAACAAGAATGGTCGACGTTTAGTAGAGAAAAATAGATGCCATTTTTCAGTTGAGTTATATGGTCAGGCGAACATTCGCTCGAAGAAAATCATGCAACTATATGATTACGAATTACCTAAAGTTCATTAGCTTTTTAATTAGGGGACTTCTCGCAAAGGCGAAATAACAGAACGGGATCTATTCGGCGTCGAAAGTAATTTCGTGTTGAAAAAAACACACAAACGCGCACGTGCGTTGAAATATCTGTCGCGGAATTTCGCTATGCAAATGAGCCGGAACTAAGCACGTTCCTGGCGCAGAAAGAGCGACATGTAACCCACGTGGGAGGGCCACGTAATTTGGAGCGATGAAACTGATTGATTTAGGAGCT
This sequence comes from Ornithodoros turicata, assembly GCF_037126465.1. Classification (NCBI taxonomy): domain Eukaryota; kingdom Metazoa; phylum Arthropoda; class Arachnida; order Ixodida; family Argasidae; genus Ornithodoros; species Ornithodoros turicata. Next base: position 210,794,838 of record NC_088201.1, on the reverse strand, counting down.
AATGGCCAGATAGACCGCTCTTCTTCCCGGATAAGACGAAGGTCGCATCGTTTCTGCGTTTGCAAACTGTGTATTTCTTTTTTCGGCTCATTTGCATAGCGAAATTGAGCGATGAACATTTCAACACAGGTGCGCATTTAACACATATTTCCACACGGAATGTCTTTCAACGAGGAACATATTCCTTTGCGGTTCCTCGCTTTTATGCGAAATCCCATAATGAAAGAGTTAATTAATCATTATTGGGTAATTATTGATCTTGTAGTTACATACTTTCTTGCGGGGAATGTTCACCTGTCCATATTACTCAACTGCAAAAACGACGTCTATTTTGCTTTGCTAGTTTCTAACTACAATTTATATGACGAATAAAAGTAAACACCTGCAGAATGCTTGTTTGGATTCACACAGCCACGTACCCGTGGCAGCCCGTATAACGCCCAAGAACACCGTGTGAAAATTTAAAATGTGGCATGTTTATTAGTGCAGCTGGTTCTTTATATCCGCAGGCAATAGAGGTTGTCCTTTAATGACTGCTGAATCTCTCTCACTGCTGCTTCACCAGTCGATTCTCTTGGGGTGTTAATGGTGATAGGGTCCATGGCTGAGGGATAGTACTCTCCTTCATGGTAGCACCAACTACATCCACAGTACCCGTGAAACCCGACCTTGTTTTGCATGGGGGGCAGAGATACGGTGTCGACACAGCAGCATAGTCCAATAAATCTGCTTTGAACAATAATGCTTCCTGACTTCCATGACTTTCATGACTTCAATGTCACATCACTGAAAATATCCTTTGCATCGTCTACAGAAACGAGGAAGGTGTTCATGTCCAGCTTTCCTTTACCACCAATCTGCCTCACAGTTTGCGGCAGCTCATTTCATCACGTGAAGTGACCCCCGGCGTCGGGAACTTGGCGCCCCCATCGCCCGGCAGCCGCCGCAGTAGCCCCCTCCTGCACTCACGGTTGGGTCGCCGCAGGAGGGAGACCCCCACGTATAGCTGTGCGTGGCTTTCCCGTGTCTGGGGAAAGCGGGATCCTGGCGGTTGAGTAGACCCGGAGGTTGTTTTGGACCCTTCGGGGCCCCTCCGGGAAAGCAACACACCGCTTTGGCCCCTGCTTCCCATAGACGGGTGGTCCTGGAAGGCCCGGCCAGGACTATTCAGCTTAGTCGCCATCTCCCACGCTCATTACTTTCTCCTTTGTATCCTTCCTTCTAGTCCTTCTCCTTTCGCCTTCTTTGGCGGCGAGGGCCAACCTTGTGCAGTCCTTTCACTCTCTTGAAACCTGCGCTAGGGTATAGTACAGAGGAAAGTTTTAGTGTGCATGGCGCACTCCCTCAGTTGGGCTCGATGGTGGGCGACACACCTGCTGTACTGAATAAAAATACTTCTGTTTATGGATAATCAACACTAAAAAAAAACCGATCGGCGCCTGAAAAGGAGCCGCACCGAAAGAACCGAGCTAAATCTTTTTGATCTAACTCCAGATCCCTGGTTTCCTAAGTTTCTAGTAATCCAGTCAACCGAAGATGGAAAATCACTGGCAAAAATCTCTCCTTTCGCTGTGGCGAAAGACCTGGAAAAAGTCATTGGTAAAGCATACAACGCAAAAAAACTGAACAACGGAGACACCCAGGTTGAAGTACAAAGTAACCAACAAAGCACTGCATTACAAACACTGAAAATCATTGGGAATACTCCTGTGAGTGTGACGACACATCGTACATTGAACATCGTGAAGGGCGTGATTTCAGAGGACGAGCTTCTCGGATGCACGGAACCTGGGATTGAAGAGGGTTTGAGTGACCAGGGTGTAGTATGCGCAAAAATAATCATGATAAGGAGAGACGGCAAGGAAATTGCCACCAAACACATTATTCTGTCCTTCAAACTACATACCATACCCACCAATATAAAGGCAGGTTACCTGAGCTGTAACGTTAGGCCCTACGTGCCAAATCTGAGACGTTGTTTCAAATGCCAGCGTTTTGGGCACAGCTCACTTGCATGTCGCGGACATCTGACATGCCCAAAGTGCGCTGGCAAAGACCACTCAGGAGAATCCTGCAGCAATGAATACCGTTGTGCTAACTGCCAAGGTAACCATCCAGTATACTCACGATCATGCCCGCGCTGGAAAGACGAAAAAGAAGTAATCAGAATTAAAACACAGCAGAATATTTCCTACAGAGCTGCTAGAACCCAGTACGAATTTCAAAAGAAAGGCAGTTTCTCCGAAGCGGTGCGTAGTGGAGTGGCACCACAGAGGAAATCCGTGGAGACTCAAACCTGCTCGCAGGTTATTGAGCCACCACCATGGACCACCACGATGAGTCACCATATTGAGCCACCACCACCACGATGGCATGCAGTCGATTTGGGATGGAGGCGTGACAGCCCCCTCCCAGAAAGGCCTTCAAAGCATGGAGGTTGATGATGACGACAGAATGTCGCAAAAGTCATCATCAAGCCTCCCTGAAATGCACCCAAAAGAAAAACGAGAAGAAGGCAGAGGAAGAGGAGCAAAGACAAGCGAACCACAGAAGCCACCCCTGCGAAGGGTCCAACCTCCTAAATGAAGCAAGTGCTACCCAGTCGGAATAACCAAGTGCTGCGCTTCATTTTGTTACTTCTTGGAATTGCCGCCATTATGAACCACTTCCTCCAATGGAATTGCCGTGGTTTGTTTTCAAATCTAGACGATGTAAATGATCTTTTTGATACCTACAATGCAGCATGCTTTTGTCTCCAGGAAACTTACTTGAATACGACCTCTCCAACTCCGTTACGTAGACACAATATATTCCGAAAGAATCGAAATGACGCGAATCGTTCATCTGGAGGTGTGGCGATTGTCACACGAGCGTCTGTCCGAGCCAGAGCAGTTAACCTCAATACACAGTTGGAAGCTGTAGCAGTGCTGGTGTGCCTGGATAGAGTAGTCACTGTCTGCTCCGTTTATCTGCCGCCAACAGCATCCATCACACAAAACGACATAGAAGATCTATGCAGCCAACTTCAAACTCCTTTCATTCTTTTAGGCGATTTTAATGCGCACAATCCCCTCTGGGGTAGTACAAGGACTGATTGTCGGGGCAAGATGTTAGAAAAATTCTTGCTCTCATCATCCATCTGTCTTTTGAATACAGGAGCACCTACGTATGTACACTCCGCTACACAGTCTTTCTCGGCATTAGATCTGTCTCTCTGTAGTCCATCTCTTTTCAATGTTTTAGAATGGGCAGTGCAAGAAAATCCATTGGGAAGTGATCACTTTCCAGTAGTATTGAAGTATATGCCTCAAGTAGATATCTTGACAACGTGCCCCCCTAGGTGGAAACTTCAAGAAGCTGATTGGAACACTTTTTCTGATAAATGCGACCTCTCTTTAATCACTGTTACTAGGATGACGATTGACGAAGCAAACCGTGTCATTACCAATGTCATCCTAGACGCAGCAATACAATGTATTCCCGTAACTTCCGGTCGTTTGCCAAAGCGACCGAAACCTTGGTGGAACAAGGAGTGTGGAGAAACACGAAAAGCCCAAAATCGTGCATAGGGTAGATTTCGAAGATACCCAACGAGTGAAAACCTTCTTCTCTTTAAAAAGGCAAGAGCCAAGGCCAGGTGGACGCGCAAGCAAGCAAAGCGGTCTTCTCGGCGCAGTTTTGTGTTTCCCTATCTTCCAACACACCTTCTAAACTTTTTTTGGGATCGACTTCATAAGATCAGAGGTGTAAACATGAGCCGTGCTACCCCTCTTTTAGTAGTTAATGGTCAGCCATGTCAAGGCTTACAGGAACAAGCCGATGCTCTTGGTGAACATTTTGAAAGCGTTTCTTCTTCCTCTAACTACACCAATGAGTTCCTTAAAGTCAAGCGTAGTGCAGAGAAGAAGAAAATTTCAATGCGTTGTGGAGACAGTCTGATGTATAATCAGCCTTTCACCAAAGTAGAGCTTAATCGTTCCTTAGAGCACACAAAGACAACTTCACCAGGCCCAGACAGGGTGATGTACTCTATGCTGAGCCATGTGTCTGGGGCATCCAAAGATGTTTTACTCCAATTTTTTTACCAGGTTTGGGTCCAGTGTATATTACCCTCAGCGTGGAAAATTTCTACTGTAATTCCTTTGTTAAAACCAGGAAAGGAACCTTAAAGCCCGGCCAGTTATCGACCCATCGCTCTCACCAGCTGCATCGGGAAAACATTTGAGCGTATGGTCAATGCTCGGCTGGTCCATTTCCTAGAGGAGAACAAATGTCTTTCTCAACTGCAGTGTGGTTTTCGCGCTGGTTGTTCCACAACTAACCACCTCGTACGAGCAGAAACAATGATCCGTGAAGCTTTCATCCGTAGACAGCACTGCCTGTCGGTGTTCTTCGATCTTGAAAAGGCGTATGATACCGCTTGGCAGTATGGTATCCTACAAGACATGTACTCTTTTGGGATCAGGGGACGCGTTCTGAGGTGTATAACAAACTTCCTCCAAAACAGGACATTTCGAGTACGGCTTGGAACAACACTATCCCGTCCTTTCATCCAAGAGAACGGGGTGCCGCAGGGATGCGTCCTTAGCGTCACTCTGTTTCTCGTGAAAATCAATTCAGTAGCTAGCATAATCCCACCTACCATGTCTTATTCATTATACGTGGATGACATTCAGGTTTCTTTCTCTTCCACGAATCTAGCAACATGTGAGCGACAGGTGCAACTAACTTTAAATAAGCTTACAAAATGGTCCCATGAGAATGGATTCAAGTTCTCACATGAGAAAACGGTATGCGTTCACTTTTCGAGGGTCAGAGGACTGTTTCCTCCACCTACTCTTAAGCTGAACGGACAGAACCTCACTATTAAAAGTGAACACAAATTTCTTGGGGTCATCCTTGATAGCAAACTGACATTCTTATCACACATCAAGAACCTTAAAACTAAATGCATTAAGTCCCTAAACCTTTTGAAAGTGCTGTCCCACAAATCTTGGGGGGCCGGTCGTGACGCTCTACATAGGATCTATGTGTCCACAGTGCTGTCTAGACTGGACTATGGATGTGTTGCTTTTGGGTCTGCTCGGAAATCTGTCCTGAACATATTAGACCCAGTGCACCACCAGGGACTGCGTCTGATAACTGGTGCTTTCCGCACGTCGCCAGTGGAAAGCCTCTATGTTGAGAGCAATGAATGGTCGCTGGAAAGAAGAAGATTTTACTTATCTGTTTTATATTCTTTGAGGGTAAAAGGGTATCCCAATAACCCAGCCATTTCCTCTGTTGAAGGCACACGCTTCAAGCAACTCTTTCTTAACAAGCCCAGCGTTGTTCCCCCATTTAGCATGCGTGTTCTTCAGGGATGTGAGGATTACAATTTCCCACATAATGATTTCACCGTAGTACAGGCCAGCCCACGGGTCCCGCCCTGGCAATCTCCTCCACGTTTTAATCGTTCCCTGGCTATGTCCAAGAAACATGACACACCACCTGTTGTGCTCCAGCAGGAGTTTGAGTCTCTTAAAAAAGTCTTGGGCAACACAGAGCTTTTTACACTGACGGTTCCAAAACACGCACCTCAGTATCATGTGCAATGGTGACCGACGGATTCACACAATCATATCGTCTACCTCACATGCTCTCAGTTTTTAATACCGAGGTATACGGAATAATCCTGGCACTGAACTACATCTTAGAAAGTCACACCAAGTCATCGGTCATTTACACAGATTCTCTGAGTTCTTTTCAAGCAGTAGGCAACATAGGGATGTCAAAAAACCTTATTGTACAAAAGGCACAGTGCCTTGCTGCTAAGGTAATAAAAAAAGGGCCTATTTTTGACATTCTGCTGGGTACCCAGTCATGTGGGTATAGCCGGGAATGAACTCGCTGATGCAGCTGCCACAGTTGCTCTTTCATCTGAGGTCAGTCGTTTTGATGTACCTTTTCAAGATCTCCGACCTACACTTATGAGGGCCATAAATAACAAATGGCAACAGCACTGGAATACCCTGCGCAGCAACAAACTTCATCTAGTTAAGCCCACCATTGTAAAACGGAAAGACATTTTTAACAGTCGTCTTCACGAAGTTATTTCTGCCAGGCTGAGGATTGGGCACACGCATTTGACCCACAGTCACCTCTTCCGCAATGAAGAGGCTCCGCATTGCATGCGATGCGATGAGACAAAATCAGTCATTCACATGCTCATTACATGTCCATCCTACGACACACACCGACTTCACCATTTTCACGAGCTGTACACATATCATACACCTCTACATCCCTCCCTTTTGCTGGGGGATGAGGCTCTTTTACCATTTGAACGGGTTTTTAACTTCTTTCAAGACATTGGCATTTTAACTGCATTGTAGTTTTATTATTTGATTTTTATGTCATTTGATACTGTAACTGTAAAGTCTTGTTTTAACTAAATCTTACTTGTACTTTTCTTACCATTGTCTTGGCGCATTATGGCCTTCGTCGCTTATGCGCCAGGAAAACCTGAATCATCATCATCACGTGAAGTGACCAAGCTGATTTTTGCTGATTTAACTTGTGCTACTTGTGCCCCATCGGTATTAAATGTATAAGAGAAGTTGTCAATTGATGACAGGACCTAACCGGGCTGGGATAATGCTTCATACTTTGCTCCGTCCAAGATACCTTCAAATTTGTTTCTCTTAATTCTATACAGTGACTGCCGGCAACCTCTTCTCTAGTGTTCGGTTTACACTACATTGTTGCGCTTTATGAGGTGCTCCCTGGAAAAGAAGCAGGAGTGACGGAGGCTGCGCCTTCAGCAACTACTAAATGTTAATTACATCTTTTAGATTTTCTGTTTCCCACTATCTGATGCACGACAGTAATACTAGCCAAACATTGCGCATCTGTGAAGGCACAGTGCGACTGCGAATATTACACCCAAGCTGAAATATCTGCTGTGATAGAATACAATATGTAGTGCATTGATTCAGTAAATTATCCAAATCACATTGAGTCTAATTCATTTTTGCGGGAATTCATTTATACTCATTCGAAAGCTCTACACATCTAATGTGACTATACCACACCAAACCTACTGGCGAATCGAAATGGAGAACCATTCCAATGAGAAATATCCTGCTGGGGCTCATTCCTTCAATGAGACATGACGGGGACATTGAATGAGTTTGAAGCCACCACTTCTCATTACATCTCACTAACACTCTCTGTGACTTCTCATTATATCTCATTAACACTTGCTGTGATTTCCCATTACATCTCATTAACACATACTGTGATTTCTCATTAAGACTCACTGAATATGGCACCATTTTCAATGTAATATTTGTCCCAAATCATCTATTGGGAACGAGAATTTTCGCAGTCACTGAATGAGATTTGTGTACGTGATATCCAATAGGTTCAATGAGATTTTCATAGGATTTTGAATGAGACGGTTTCCAGCAGGGATTGCTACTGGGTGCTCGCTTCCTCAGTCGGATTGTTACTGGGTACGCCGCGAGGGCAAAGAGACATAAAGAAATTAGACAACATTTCCAGATTGGTTGATCGGTTCATTTTGGTACATATAACAGGTATTGCTCTCCATCACAGACGAAGTCAGAGGCCAAATTACCAGCGTTGGCTCATCGTAGGAAATGTGATAGGTTTAAATGTATGTACCTACTGCACAACCATAATAACCACAAGCAAGCAGAGTTACCAACAAGCAAGAAGCAACCAGTTACTGTTTTGGTAACGAAGCAACGAAATAGTTACTTTTCTACAAATTGTAACTAATAATGTATTCAGCCAGAAAAATCTGTAAGGCGTTAGTCGCGTTACTCGTTCCTTTCCTTCGTTCACGCTCGGCTTACACATGGACGACATGGTCAATTACAATGTGGAAATTCCCGAAATTCTATACACTTGTAACACGAGGTGACTTGACCTGGATATTCAGCTCTTGGGAGCCTCTGGCCCACAGTCGTCCTTTTGTTGACTCCTAAGGTGACCGGCATGACGAATGCCGCAACAGTTGCCGTCGAGTCATTGACCATGAAAGCATTCTTGGAAAACTACTTGTGTGTGTGTGTGTGTCATCTTCCAGCTGCAGCCAATGAATATACTATAGTAACAAAGCTCACCTAAACTCGGATCCTGCGATGGCATTGTCGTTCGCTCCTGATTCGCCGTGTTGTTGTAAAGTGTGTTCACCTGACATGCACGACGAGACCTGGGGTTGATTACATGCAGCTCATGCATTTCATTAATCTAGCAGCGTATCCCGGGAAGAAACTGTAGTCCCTGTGTTTTTTCTCCCACCTCCACCACTAGTGGGGATCCAGTGAGGGTCACTCATTGGATTATAAGATGGCACATATAATAATCGCGTGGTTCCCCAAGGGCGTCAGTCGTGACGTTGCCCACGTCTGTGAGGCTGACAACGGCCAGCCCTCCCCCCCCCCCACCACCACCACCACCACCGCGTCAGTGTGGCCAGGGCTACACAAGATGTTCAGGGTGAAGGCGGCAAAAAGTGACGGGAGTGTCGTATTTCAGTGTCTTCTTTGCCTTCTCAAACCAAGATGACATAGTACATTCCACACGTCGTGTACGATTTCGAAGCAGCGTGCTCAGGTAAGCGTCTTCAACATTTTTGTTAGCTGTAGCAGTTACCGTTTCGAGGCTTATACATTAAAGACACTGCGTTTCACTGATCAATCGAATACCTCGTAGAGCCAATGCAGTGTAGTGAGGAGGTAGCCCGGGAACTTTGGCTGATTTCACTGTTTTCGACGAGGGGGGGGAGGATATGTGTACTTAAAAAAAGCAAAGGTGAGCAACGCAAAGAGACAACTTCTACAACGGCTTATGGACGTTGGTGTAGCTTTTATCAGTCACTAATAAGACTATGAAAGTCATCTTGTTTGTTTAGGACGCTTTGAATATTAGCAAATAAGACATTTATTGGCGTGTATGACAGCGCCTTGTTGCTTCCTTTACCAGGTTTGATGGCTACGGTCGCGAAAGTTCAATGATGCGATCAGAAGCAGAATCATACGTAAAGCATCTGTCGCCCACATGCAGCTTGTAAAAGCGAAGTCTGAAAGGATGTTTAAAGGGACAGTCCGGGAAAACCGGAAGTTGATTTTTTTCCAACTGCCACGGATGCTTACATGTTGTGTGGAAAGCTTCAGCTCACAAAATGGCGTAGTTTTCGAGGCACCGAATAAAAACTACTCCTCCCACGCATGCTCCTTGAACCAAGGATGCTCTATGTACGTCAGCCGTCACGTGAGCATGACGTCCTCCAATGGACACAGTGGGGCGCAGGACTGCGCCGTTTCTGGGAATGCAGAGAAGTGTTTTTTCTATGAGTGTACTGAACCGCAGGCTGCGTCGTGACACCTGTGTTTACATTGACGCTACTCTGCATTGTACTCTGCATAACATGTGATTGCTACTCAAAACCATCTTAATGGGCAAATGCTAGAACGCAACAACCAACTATCCCACAAACAGGCATGCGCAAGTCACGTGCGGCTTTGCTGTTTGCACGTCCCGCGAGAGCTCGCTGTGGCCTTTACTCAGGATCAAATGCGGCATACAAAAAATTGATTATAAATCGCGCGATACGATTTCTTCTGAAATATTTTGCACGGTGGTTGTAAGGAGTGTTAGAAATCATAAAACAGTGTTTCCCAGACCCATGTTTTTGACCGGACTGTCACTTTAAGGGAGCGACGGTGTTCAATAAGTTTACTTCTCGTGCGACGCGTGGCAGAAAAGTAGTCTTGCGCAACAGCGTCGGTGGTATTGACGAAAGTTGCGCTATTAGCAATAATCTTGTCTTTAGTTTTTGAAGATATAAACTTAACAATGATTGGGCGATTTTTACCCTGTACAAATTTAGCAAGACGATGGGCCCGCTCAATCTCTCCGGGGGCAATCTTTATTTTGAGATAAGATTCACAAGCAGATAGAATCATCCTTTCAGACTCAGCCCATGTCTCGGTATGGGAATCATTGCAACCGAAGAACGCAAGATCATTCCGTTGTGAGCGGTTAGGTTTAGGTTAGGTTTAGGATCAGGTTAGGGTTACGGATTGGGCTCGGGCTGTGCGGGGTTGGGTTCGCTTAGTTTAGGTTGTGTCACTTTGTTTCGTTTGCGTTGTCTAAAAAGTAAGTTCGCAACCAGCATGCTGTTCTAGTCCTCAGGTTGTGTTAGTTCAGGTTGGGTTGGGTTGGGTTAGGTTAGCTTAAGTGTTGTTTTGGGGTATCTATAATGCACGTCTGAATAACATTCTTAATCAAGTCAATCAGCTAGGTTGTGTTCCTGCGTAATAAATCATGCACGTTGTCTCATACTCACTCATACTCACATTGTCTCATACTCACATAGCACATACAGCAGTCATAGTCACTAAAACGTCAGTTCATAGCCATGAACAAGGAAATAGTCATAACAGGTCATAAATCACGCAGGTAGTCCCATCCCAGAGTAGTGCACTGAGCACTGACAGTTACAAAACGTAAATTTATGGCCTTAAGCGAGGAAATATTCAAAAGACGTAATAAATCATGCAGGTAGTTCCATACCATCTTATAGTATCACATAAAGTAGGCATAGTCGCACAAAAATTAATTTATAACCATAAACAAGGAAATTCATATCGGGTTATAAATCATGCAGGTAGTTCCATGCTATCCCACAGTAGTGCCTTAAGCAGTCATAGTTACAAAAAGCCAATATATAGCCATAAACAAAAAACAGTCATATAAGGTCATAAATCATGCAGGTAGTTCCATCCCTTCCCATAGTAGTGCATTCAGCAGTAATTGTCACAAACAACCAATTTACAACAGTAAACAACGAAACGAGGAAAAGGGTAAATTGCAGGTTCTTTCCCTCATAAATTATGAACGACGTCACCGGTGAATATCGCTCCATTTGTGTTGGCGTCAAGGCAAAGTCATATACCATCCCGCGAGGAGGAATTTTCTCACCTTAGTGACGCTTTGGCTGACTGAAACTTTGCAGCTGCTTTCACCAAGATTGGATGCAATAAGCACAGTTCCAAGTTACATTTCCAAAAGTGTGTCTTTTTAGTGTGACAACTGCCTGAAGAAATAAGTAGCTACAGTTGGAAGTTACTCGTGACACAGTTGTGACCGAATATTGCTGTAAGCACTACCAGAACAAAGCGAATAGCGGAAGGATAACAACTGGTTGTTGTGTTTCGGACATACTTTATTCTGCAACTTATCCCTGCATAAAGTCACGCATGTAACGCGCTCCATGCAGCATGTAGTTCACTTCCATCGGGAGGTGCTTATAGGCGCAATTCTGCAAAGACAAAAATTTTTACGCTGCCGTGTAGATACAAGTGTAACTAAATTTATTTCAGTTCCCTTCATCGCAGCATCACGTGTAATACAGAAATTGATTCGGTCTCTCTCTTAGTGACACGCATGCTACCAGTCAGTATGAGGTTCAACACATTTGCTTTGCCTGCTAAGATGTCAGTGCACAGACCTACAGCAAGAGTGTTGTTGATGTCATTCACAAACACACACATTCAGAAAACCTACGGCAGAAATCGCTGTGCAGATTGTCATTGAAACGGGATAGCATTTATGAGCACATCGGCGAGCATTCTCCAACGGTTGACAGTAGAGGCCTGTGGGGACTGGAGTAGGTGACGTACCTGGCAACCGCTAGCTTGTCTATGCCGCTGAGGAAGACACAATCTATAACACTGACACTTTTACCGTCACTGGCTAGACACAAATCGTAGCCTTCCTTCATGAAGTCCGCGAACCAGTTGACCTGAGGCTTCTTTATGTGAAGTCTTCAATAACAGTCGCGGTATAAAAGTTATAATAAATAAAGTTATAATAATAAAAGTTAATAATAAATAAAGTTAATAATAATAGTTATAATAATAAAGTTTTCTACGAAGGTGATGCTTGCAGAGTAATTGTAGAGTTTTGCTCGAAACATCCTGGCTAGAAGGATTTGGATCTGTGCTTCGACACGGGATTTCCAAGCAGCAGCTAATGAGTGCAGGGCTTATGCTGCGACATACTTCACCTCAAGAAAATTCGGATGGCTGGCTGATAAATGCTATCTTGTTTAAAATCACGGCACAATGAACGCTTGGTAGCTGCATATGTGATGGCAACAGTAGCGTGCTTGTGCCCTTTTGTTCTTCCTCTCTACACTTCGCGTGCCCTTTGCAAGCCAACTTCTCCCACACATTCCCGGCACTCGCAATCCCGTTGCCATCGGCGGACCTAGACGGCTGCTGACGGTGATTGGTACAAAATAGCCGCCGCTCTTGATATAGCCGTGTTCATCTAATAACTCTTGCACTTCGCTTGTTTTGCCATTTCTTAGCATCTCGGGATGATGTTGTGTTGCCATTAAAGCACCGGATGAATGAAACGGAACTTGTGCCCTTTCAGCCAATAGCGGTAGAGCACGACATTTTTTAATATTTTTGGGTGCGTTGGTTAATCGGCACGGACCCGCCATTGGCAGTTAGCACGGATGTGCATATGGCACGACAGACTTGGGTCATGGGACTCATGTGCTCTGCATATTTGCAGCTAACGTCACACTTAACCAACATCTGAATTCCAGAAATTTAACTTCACTGTCTCAACGAAGTGTGAAATATTTTCCGGCAGAGTGCACGAAATTTTACTCTAGCGCTTGTAGTTACGAGAATAATTATGCGTTGCTATTGTGTCATATCAACTGATGATGACTTACCCTGACGCCCTGCATTAGCTGGGTGATGTTAGTGTTTAACGAAGCCATCTTGCCCTTGAAATTAAAGATAACGAAACATGTGTGGAAATGACAAGCCTCACAAACGAATTTAAAGAACATGCATCATGAATTCGGATATCACCTTTGCCGAAATCGTGCACCTGCTCTACTACTGGTGTAAATTCACCCACCTCCATAGGGTACATCATTGTTATTATGGTCCCGGAAGTTTGTATTAAGCAGTTGGGCAACTTAGACCGCAAAAGATGTATCTGGATGTAAAGGGTTTGGCAGCTCATTGATAACAAAAGTACATATCGAAAGCACTGAGCTAAACCATGTGGTCTCGTGGAGTAGGTTCCTGAGCATGTTTGCCAGCAAACGGTTTTCCTAGTTCATGACCTGCGAGTATGTATCGCCCTCAATAGCAGTATTAGTCCACCAATAGCAGTATTGTATGATTCTTCGAGGAAGATAGATTGAGCTGCGCGTCATTTGAATTTCACATAGTTCTAGAAGTATTGTTGTCATAGCGATGGTGAACACACGTTAGTGGTGACTTTGGATGTCGGGGGCATTCTCTCTCGAAGGAAAAACAAAGTAAATCGCACGCGAAATAGTAGTTCGACGCTATTCGGTCGACGTCACACTCGCAGTTTAACCGTTTTTCGTTGACATTGCAGGGCTCCTCACGCTCCTTAGCATAATCTGGGAGTGGCGTAGTCAGCCCTCTAAGATAAGGCGTGCTCGATATGCAAACCTCTTCCCCACCTCCACTGATACCAGGCACGCCTACAAACACATACGCGCGCATTCAGCGAGAGAAGTAGCAGATAGTGGAACGTTTAATAATGCGATTTCATATGGGGTGCCACGACCGACTATGCCAGGAGATTGGAATTTGCTTATAACGCTCACAACTTCTGAAGTATTCAAGAATGCTGCTTAGATAGAAGCCGGTATCTGCAAGAACTTTCGCGATCGTCACACTGGACCCCCCCCCCGCACACACACACAAGAATGTTATGACACATGTTGTCCACAAGAATGTTATGATTATTTGTGTCAAATGCTTTCTTCAAGTCTAAAAAGATACCTAAGGCCAGTAGTCTGACACTTAGGGCTGAATTAATTATTTGACTGACTGCGAGTGTCGCAGTTGAAGTGGACCTTCCTAATCTAAACCCATGCTGATTTTCATTAATAATGCTGATTTTTTCTAAACATTGCGTGGTCCTCTTGACTATCAGCTTTTTCAAAAACTAGGTTTATTGACGTGAGTACTGAAATCGCAGACGATAATTACTAAGGACGTCTGGGTTGTCGGCTTCAAATAGATGAACTGCCTTAGCTACTTTCAATGCGTCAGGATATACCCCACTATTTACAGCTTTGTTGAGAAGCTTAGAAAAGCTGAGAATGACGTTCAGCTTCACACCCCAAAACAGCGTGAAGAAGACGTGGCCCGCAGTGATATAGTTAAGGAAGAGAATTAAAAAGCTCACGGTTGATAGGTTGATAGCGAATTACATCATCTGCGTTAAGCTAAACATCAGGATTGCGCCCGTACGTCTCGTTGCATGGTAAATGCGATCGCGGTGATAATGTGCCAGACATACATACACAAAGAACTATGGTGTTTGCTGCAGAAGTTGCCAAAAAGCCACAGAGCACTTACTGGGAACAAGGTCTCCTGAAAACGCAACGCTTTCTCGATGCAAGTCAGCACTGTCTCTTTGAAGGCTGCAGTGCTCTGAGCAATACACAATATAGCACGTCGCTAAAGTTACGTTTACGACAGGTCTTATCGCCGAAACAAAACCATTAACACTCAGATAAGTCATGTCTACGAGACCATGCTACAAATGCATACTTACGTTTTGAAATGGTTCAGCAACGGCATAACATATGCGGAGTCCGACGCAAACCTTCTCGAATTCCTTTACGTAATTACAGCGAAAATTGTAAAATGATTATAATATATGTGACACATATTAAACCACAAAGAATAGCATTTCCTAACCAGGCAAATGAGGCAAAATATTACAGGGGCAGTAATATAATGCTGCTGAATTTTTACCAAGGTAATATTGCAGTCACATCAATCGAGTCAGAAACACTGCACCTTTGTCTAAGGACATTGAAGCACTCGGAACAGACAACGTGGGACCCATTGTGCGACAGGTGCACAGATAACAGTTACTGGACACAATTGGCACTTTACTCACGTCCTACTACACGACTCCTCTACTCTACGCCCCCTACTTCTTTCATAATTCCTTATGCGCATGCGTGGGGAGCGTTAAATTAATGATGATAAATAAAGTTGAAGAACATTTCAGTCGTGAATTTGCTGCTTGTCCAGTCTGTTCTTTATGTGGCTCTGCCTGAAGTCCCTCCTGCTGGAATTTTTCTACATGAATGTGTTGCAACAACCTCAACTGAAGACTGTTATGACTGTGCTATCACCTGAGTGCATGACTTAGCGCCATGTCAATTCTAAATTTTGCTATTTTAAAGTTGGACTATTCAGGGACCTAGCAGTATGTCGATGGAAGTGGGAGCTGAAACGAAATGGTGAGGTCTTTCCTTTCCTGGTGGAAAACCCCCAGAAGGTTTCGCGCTAATTCATTATATTGCAGGCTTGTTCACCAGGAATAAGTCGAACTTCAGCCAAGTCAAATATTCATCAACGTATCGTCCATCGCAATAACCCCAGGTAGAAGTTGGCCCAGTACAGTGTCCTCACATACCTTGACAACCGAAGAATTGATGTTGTTAGCTATGACTTCTGCCTTGCATTCGATTATTGCCCCTGTGACGAAGCGGCTCATGCGTACTATTTGCATTACATCTTAGGTGAAAAGAAAGAGAACAAACTTTAATTAGTTGCACATTGAACTGTAGAAAATGAACGTAAGCATTGAAGAGCATGATGATGATGATGATTAGGATTTTAATGGCGCAAAGGCAACTTTGGCCATAGAGCACCACGACAATGGTATGAATCAAAGCTAGTTAAAAATAATCGATTTGATTTAAAGTCAAAACAGGAAAGGTAAAAAGCAGTGAAAATATTTCCATGTTCACAGGTCGTTCAGGTAACCTATGTCTCTTAAAAAGTTGTACACATAGTTAAAACTGATGAGAGGCTCGTCCCCCAGCAAATGCGCTGGGTGAAGAGGAATCCTATACTTGTAAAACAGTGAGAAGTGTTGTTGACGATGGCGTTCGTGATGGGTGCAAACTATGAGTATATGCATAACGGACAAGGCTGTCCCGCAATGCTCGCACTGTGGTATCTCCTCGCCTCGGAGATGATACCCGTGTGTTAAGAAGGTGTGTCCAGCTCTCAGACGGGTGAATAGAACTTCATTTAATCGATTTTCGAAGTGTTGTGCACACTGTTTTATCCGTGGTTTGATAGTGTGCAATTTATTCAGAGTTTGCGTGTCCCAAGAGCTCTGCCATTCTTTGTTGATAACATGTCTGAGGTCTCTCAGAAGATCACTGAGAGGAATCTCAAATGCCGTAATATCGGTATCCTGAGCAGCAGCGGCAGCACGATCCGCGCTCTCATTTCCCTTTATGCCTACATGGCTGGGCACCCAACAAATGCACAAACTGTGGCCCTTTCCTTGTATAAGACTCGCAAGATACTGTGCTCGCCTTACCAGCAGGTTTTTGTGCATGTGGAGACCACATATGGCATGCACTGAACTAAGAGAGTCTGTGTATATAACCTATGATGATGTGTGTGTTTGCAAGATATGGTTGAGCGCAACAATATGATGCCATAAACCTCAGCACTAAAAATTGACAAAATATTGCTTAAACGATGTGGCTTAGTGCACCAGATACCATGGCACATGATACTCCTGTATTTGTTTTCGAAGCATCAGTGTATATTTCCACATGGTCGCCAAAGTTTTGCTTGAGGGCTTCAAAACCTTGTTGTATTTGCAAGGCTGGGCATTTCTGTTTGTCAAATATCAGAAGAGTTGTATCATGTTGTACAAGTGGATACCAAGGAGATACCAGCTTACTGCACAACAAGGGCGGTAGATTATAGCTCGTAAAATTGTAACGTTCTACATCCCGCTGGACACGAATACTAAATGGAGCCACAGCATTTGGCTTATTAATAAAGAGCCGTTGGAAACAAGTGCTGGTTACAGTGGAGTGTGCAGGATGCTGTGGATAGCTCCTTACTCTCAGCCCATAAGACACTGCAAGGTAAAAGCGTCGCCTTTCCAAGGACCACTCGTTTGACTCAACATATAAGCTTTGAACCGGTGTGGTTCTAAAAGCCCCAAGTACCAGCCACAAGCCAAGGTGGTGCACTGGGTCGAGAGCTTTCAGGACTGATAAGCGTGCTGATCCATATGCAACACATCCATAATCTAGTTTAGAACGAACAACAGAACTGTATATGCGGCGAAGAGTCTCTCTGTCTGCACCCCAGGAACGGTGTGAAATGGTTTTAAGAATATTTAAAGATTTCAAGCATTTTGCTTTCAAGATCTTGACGTGCGGCACGAAAGTGAGTTTTTTATCAAAGACGACGGCAAGGTTGTGTTCCTCATGTACAGCAAGAGCGTGAGCATCAATAGTCAGTGTGGGGTCTGGGTACAGTCCCCTTCTCCTGGAAAACAGGACACAAACAGTTTTTTCTGAAGAGAATTTAAAACCATTTTGATCGGCCCATTTCAGCAGTTTGTTAATTGCGAGTTGCAGCTGCCTCTCACAAGTACTCAAATTTCTGGACGAATAAGCAATCTGTACATCGTCCACATACAAAGAGTATGAAATAGAACGGGGAATAACGCTTGCTACTGAGTTCATTTTAACTATAAAAAGTGTTACGCTTAGTACTGAACCTTGTGGAACTCCGTTTTCTTGAAGAAAAGGTCGCGACAGCGTTGTTCCCAGTTGAACTCTGAAGGTCCTACCTTGTAAAAAGTTGGTTATGCAACTGAGAAGTCGGCCCCGTACTCCTAATGAGTAAAGGTCTCGGACGATACCATACCGCCAAGCAGTATCATAGGCCTTTTCTAAGTCAAAGAAAACAGACGCACAGTGATTTCCTCTAACAAAGGCCTCTCGAATAGTGGATTCCAACCGGATGAGGTGGTCTGCTGTCGACCGTGCATTTCGAAACCCACACTGGTTATTATTAAGACAGTTATTAACCTCAAGATAATACATCAGTCGGTTGTTAACTATCCTCTCGAAAGTTTTTCCCAGACAGCTTGTCAGTGCAATAGGTCGGTAACTGGTTGGGTTTGAAGCATCCTTCCCAGGCTTCAGGAAGGGGATGACCGTTGCTACCTTCCATGTTGATGGCATTTGGCCCTTTTCCCAGACATTATTAAAAAACTTAAGCAAACATTCTTTAGATTCACTTGACAGGTGAGTGAGCATAGAATATGCAATGCGGTCTGGCCCCGGGGCACTGATCTTTACTGAAGACAGTGCTCTCAGGAGCTCTACCATGGTAAAGGGCTTGTTATATAGAAGGTTCTCACCACCTGTGACTGGAATGGCTTGTTTTTCAGCTTGTTGCTTTGTAGAGAGGAAATCCTTGTTGTAATGAGAAGAACTCGATATGTTATGAAAATGCTGACCGAGGAGGTCAGCCTGCTCGCCCAAGTTCTGACATGGGACCCCATTTACCTGAAGTAAGGGGATAGAAAAGCCTGTATAATCTCCTTTAATTTTCCGAAGTCAATCCCAAACCACCTTTGATGGAGTGTTGTGTGTCAAGGAAGAGATAAAACTGCACCACGAAGAGCGCTTGGCCTGCTTTCTCGTCCATTTGGCTTTCGCCCGTGCTCTTTTAAATACAAGGAGGTTCTCTGGAGTGGGGTATCTGTGAAAGATACCCCAAGCTCTGTTCTGTTCTTTGCGTGTTTTCCCACAATCGTTTGTCCACCAAGGTTTAGGACGCTTGGGGAGACGGCCAGATGTCTGTGGCACAGATTTCAAAGCAGCATTTATTATTGCATTTGTTATAACATTATTCGCTTCTTCAATGCTAGTATCCTCAAAAGATAATGATACGAGGTTGGCTTCTTTCTGAAACAAGTTCCAGTCTGCCTCAGAAAGTTTCCATCGTGGAGGTCTTGACCTTAGAGAATTTGTTGGACCACGAAATTTTATAATGATAGGAAAATGGTCACTACCACGAGGGTTTTGCTCAACTGTCCACTCCAGACGTCAAAAAAGTGTAGGACTGCACAGCGAAAGGTCTAAAGAAGAGAAACTTTGCGTTGAAGAATTTATGTATGTCGGTAACCCTGAATTTAGGAGACATATTGGCCTTGAGAGAAGAACCCTCTCCAACATTTTCCCTCGTCTATCTACTTTTGAGCTGCCCCACAAGGGATTGTGAGCGTTAAAGTCGCCTGAGATGATGTAGGGCTGAGGAAGTTGATCGCATAGCTTTTCAAGTTCCCTTTGTTCTATTAGTGATGATGGTGGCAAGTATAATGAACACACTGTCAAGACAGTGTCAAGGCAGACTTGAACGGCAACTGCCTCCAAGTCTGTGACAAGCGGAAGTTGTCTTGCAGCTATACTCTGCGGGAGGACCACAGCCACTCCGCCAGATGCACGAGCGCCAGTTGTACGGTCCTTCCTAAAAATATTATGTCTGCGGAAAGGATTATATAATTTTCTTCGTGTAAGTATGTTTCTTGTAAGCAGAAGCAGACGGCACTGTACCTTTCAAACAGGTCATGTATATCATCTATGTTAGTGTGAAGGCCTCGACAGTTCCACTGAAGGAATACTTGCCCCATAATGAGAGTGTGAATGGTAACTAAAGGGACCAACAACTTAAGAGTTACTACCTGAAGCATAACTTATGTTTAAGGTGGCAGCACCCTTTGGGGGACAGGCCTTCGCTGCTCATTGGGAGGGGCGTTAGGCCTTAGAGCCCCTACCTCTCCCTTTATCTCTTCTCTCTCTTTTTTCTTTTCCAGGCAAGCTGGATACACTCGATGAAGACTTCTGCGACATGCAGTCATCCTCATCGACGTCCATACTATGAGATATTTGGGAAGGGACCTTTAAGTTCCCGTCCCAGACAGACTGTGCGCCATCGACCTTGGACGAGGTCGTGGCTCCTTTGTTGTGGCCAGCCTCTTGATTGGCCACTGGCAACGTGGGAGGCACTTGCGTGTCTCCCACATCCTGCTGGGGGGTGTGGAGTGGAGTCTCAGTTTCCTGAAAACAGGTCTGAGTCTCCACAGACCTCCTCCGTGGTGCCACCCCCCTGCGCACCACGTCGGAGAAACTACCCTTCTTTGCAAAGTCAAGTTGTGCCTTTGCAGCTTTGTATGTGAGATTCTGCTCGGTCTTGATTCGAATTATCTGTTTCTCGTCTTTCCAACGGGGACATGACCTTGAGTACACCGGATGGTTTCCCTCACAGTTTGCACAATGGAACTCATTACTACAGCTTTCCGGAGTATGGTCTTTTCCGGCGCATTTTGGGCAAACAAGATTCCCACGGCAGACTTGTGAACTGTGCCCAAAGCGCTGACATTTAAAGCAGCGCCTTGGGTTTGGAACATACGGTCTCACGTTACAGTTAAGATAACCGGCTTTGACACTTGAAGGTAGTGAATGAAGCTTGAATGAGAGTACAATGTGTTTAGTTTGGATCTCTTTGCCATCTCTCCTTATGACTATTCCTTTTGCTGTCACAACTCCCTGATCTTTCATGCCGTCTTCAATTTCTGGTTCCGAACAGGAAAGCAGTTTCTCTTCTGATATTACACCCTTTACAATATTGAGTGTACGGTGTGCACTGATTGTAACTGGTGTGTCTCCTATCTCTTTCAGTGACTGAAGTGATATGCTTTGCTGCTTTGTATGCACTTCTACTTGGATGGAACCTGAACTCAATTTCTTTGCTTGATATGATTTGCCTATTACCTGTTCAAGAGCTTTTGCTACAAGAAATGGCGACGCTTTTGCCAAGGACGTGTTTTCATCATTGGGCTGAACAATCAAAAACTTTGGGAACCAGGGTTCTGGGGATAAGTCAGTGATATTCAATGTTTGTCGTTCGGTGCGGCTCCTTTTCAGGCGCCGATCAGATTTATTTGATTGTGACGTTTCCATAGAAGAGTATCAAGATTCAGTGCAGTAGGGGTGTCGCCCACCACCGAGCCCAACCATGGGAACGTGTCCAGCACGCTAACACGTACCTCTGCACTATACCCTAGTGCAGGTTTCAGAAGAAAGAAAAGACCGCACAAGGTTGACCCTCGCCGCCAAAGAAGGTGAAACGGAAGGATGAGAAGCAAGAGAAGAAGACAAAGGAGAAAGCAATGAGCGTGGGAGATGGCGACTAAGCTGAATAGTCCTGGCCGGGCCTTCCAGGACCACCCGTCTATGGGAAGCAGGGGCCAAAGTGGTGTATTGCTTTCCCAGAGGGGCCCCGAAGGGTCCAAAACAACCTCTGGGTCCACTCAACCACCAGGATCCCCCTTTCCCCAGACACGGGACAGCCACGTACAGCTATACGTGGGGGTCTCCCTCCTGCGGCGACCCAACCGTGAATGCAGGAGGGGGCTACTGCAGCTGCTGCCGGGCGATGGGGGCGCCACTTTCCCGACGCCGGGCATTGAAGAGCAGTTCCCACACCTCCTGTATGTACACGAGCCCAAAACAGCAAATACATATCTTATGCTGTTTTTACAACCGTTGTTGCCACCACGAATTAACTGTCGCTATGCACGATATAGAGCAGACGGACGGGGACACCAGGAAAAAGTGGGCAAGGGGATATTAACCGTCCTATAATGACTGATATTAATCTGATATTATTAACAGTAATGGTCAATGATGACGAAACCATGACAAACCAATCTGCCCTATTCGTTCAAATTAGAGGACATCCCGTTGCTGATCTTAGATTTTTTCATGTTAGCTATGTCTCATGTTGACTATGAGCGGCCTACACACAGACGTAGAGAGGACAGGAGGAAGGAGTGCAAGACGGAGGTATTCTTATGAGTCCTGGGCCGATTAAAAGGGGAACTGTACCAAGGTTCATCTTGAGAGTCTGCCACCAGCAAACAAAGGTAAACAGAGTAGGTTCACAAATAAGGTGCGTCAGCCTATTTATGTGGCAACATCCTGCATGCCGCTATGTTCCGTTACACTAATTTTTGCAACCTGGAGTTCTTTTGACGTGCGTTGGAAATCTCCAAAACACCATGCTAGAAACAATGTTTACGCTCCACGCTTTGCTACCGTCGTCTACTGAGATCGATCTGACGATCCTGAGATCCGGAAAACACGTTACTGACTGAGCTTCAGCTGAGTTAGGCTGGCAACCAACCACTTACCAGCCTTCAGCACGACATTTGCAACACGCTCGGTCAGGCCGCTGGTATGAGATGATCACTGATTTGACACCTTCAGTGAGCATATCGTCTTCTCGGCATGACTTTGATCTACTGACATACCAATACTAGTAGTAAGTACTGACCGCCAGTTCTTCTCAAGAGAATGTCCACTGGTTAAACACATTTTAAATTCAATTTACATTTTAAATTTAAATTGAATTACACATTTGAAAATTGAACATTTTGCGTGAGTCAATGCAGAACCAGCGGGCTGTTGCTTGTGAAGGACTAGCGGTTATAGAAAAACAAATAAATGCAAGGAGAGTGAACATCACTGATCATTGTCATGCCATGGCAGTAGGATCGGCAGCAGGACAAGGGTGGAGAAAGATGTTTAATCGAGTCAGAGGATTGCACACTTTTGTGAAACAAAGAAAGAAATACGGCAATGAACGTAATAGATCCCATGAATAGGTAACAAGAATAAGACCTAGACACACAACAAATGAGCCAACTGCCCACCACAGCAACATTCACGAAGAACACAGTGGGACCCAAGCAAACCAAAGTTGCAATGAGCCTGCAAATACCTGCAATGAACCTCGAAGCACACATGGGGGCGATGCATTTTGTTTTCATGACGAACGCCAATCCCCGAAAAACGCACATCTTGGCCACACGAGTAACGTCCCTGCAAGCTCCTCACAGATCACCTGAGCGATCAAGCTGGAATTAGACTGCATGAGTGTTTTGAGGTATTGTAGGGAAGCATGCATGCAGCCCAGATAATGCGTAGCCCCTCCTCCCACTGCCCACCAACTGCGGGGCTCAGAATGGCAGAGAGCACTGAAACTACTGCTTTCGAATATCAGTACAACATATTTATTTTCTGAACACAAATGGCCTTGTACACACCACGTACTACAAACGGGAGTACATAAACACACTTTGGGAAAACTTGTGAAAGACAGTTGAGGTGCAAGGTTCTACCAATCCTCATTTCACAAACTTCTGTCATCTCTTTTGGAAGATAAAATAGTAAAAGGGTGTGCTGAACACAAAACAGAGAAATGTTTGTATACAGAGTGTCACAGCTAATGTAAACCGTGGTTTTAAAACAGGCAATGTGGTGTACGCGAACAGCAGCTGTTGAACCTTTTTAACAGCGTGATCTGCCTACCCGTTTTTCCCTCAATGCTGCTAATAAATAAGCTAGGAATGAGAACACAAACTTTCCCTTATTATAGGGTCGATGTGTCAATCAGAAGGCTTAGACTGCATTGAGAAACACAGCCTGACTGCCTCACTCGATGAAGCAGATGCTCATCTATTTCTCTAGTCTGCCACTGCATCATTGTACTTGGTGTGACTGTGTGGGACTCTGTGTGACAATGTCCAAAGGGGTATGAAGGATGTGAAGTCTCAAGGTCAGTCAGCATATCTGAAATTTCGATTGCATTGGATTGCTGACCATGCTTGAAGCACGTTCAAATCGTTTTGCTATGGCTAGAAATACATAATTCTGTGTACCACGACGGTAAGTTGTAGGGTCTGGGTCAGCTTCATTCATTGCAACATGTATGTTGGTAATTTTACCAGCGTTAATGTACAACAAGTTCAATATAAGGCCACAGAACAGTGGACTGAACCATACGGTAAGGATAAGGTTGCCACATAGGTTGAGGCATATGGCACATCTGGATTGGTCTGCACTTCTTGATGCACTTCTTGATGCACTTCTTGATGCACTTCTGGTGCACTGCAGCAGAGACAGCGTGACAGCATTTCTCCTATTTTCAAGAAAGAGTTATCGTGTTCTGTAACAATATCTCACTCGATGCCTCACATGGGCCAGGTCTTTCAGTGTGAGGGAACAGTATGGCTGCAGATGTTTATGTGACAGAATTTTCTATAAAGAACATTGTACTGACACATTATTTACTCCTCTCAACACTTCCGAAAATGGGGGAATAGAGAATAATTTACTTTGAACGTTGCTGAAGTCCACGCATGTCTATGGAGAGCGCCATTGAGAATTGCACTCTGAATTAACATCTGTACAAACGTTCATGCACTTTAATCATAGGCACGTTGCGATCAGTAACGCCTGCTCCGTGCAAGCGTTCAAATGAGCCATATCTGACCCTCGCTGATGCAGCCAGGCGCGGATCTAGCGAGGTCCAGGGGTCCGGACACTCCCTAACTTCCAGACTTGAACATAGGGTTCAGTGGACCAATTCCAGCATGCACGTGGCACGTGTCCACAGCGGACCCCCCTCGGGAAAATCCTAGATCCGGCCTAGAGTGTAAAACACGTATTTCTCCTGCTGTAGGTTCATCAGAAGCGCCTTGATAAATGTCCCTGACATGCGAACCACTTGGTTGAGAATTGTAGGACATAAACGCGTCATGTTTCAAGAGCATTGTACAACTGTTACTCGTATCACCATGCCCTGACTAAGCGTA
Source organism: Ornithodoros turicata (assembly GCF_037126465.1). Taxonomy (NCBI): domain Eukaryota; kingdom Metazoa; phylum Arthropoda; class Arachnida; order Ixodida; family Argasidae; genus Ornithodoros; species Ornithodoros turicata. Next base: position 210,770,241 of record NC_088201.1, on the reverse strand, counting down.
ACGGCTTCCCTCGTTCCCATCACATTGTTAGTTTCGCCGCTGTACCTTATGGAAAGTATTGCTTGTAGGCTCTCACTCACGGGAACGCTGACATTTTGTCAAAATGTGTGTGATGACATCCACATTTTTGGCGCGTCCGTGTGCAGTTTACCCCAATCAGTCTGGTTCCATTGTGGTGTCTTTTCTACCAGCTACACTCAAGCAGTCAAAGCAATGAACATTTGCCACTAGTAGCCATCTTAGCTCTCTGCAGTGGCAAATGAAGGACTTCCGAAAGTTGCTCGCAATTGTAACGTCACACCACAACACTTGCAGCCTGCAACCCGGACGAGCTTGCTAACAGTTTCAACGTTTGAACCTCACTCCCACTGGCCACCTAGAATCAGCGCAAGTTGCGTACCATCATTGAAACCACAAAATACTGGATGTTGCCGTGCGAAAACATGAAGAATGAAATTGGTAAATTTTACATCGTGTTTGGTAGCGATCATATTAAGGACCACATGTTATGAAATGAAGCCAGAACAATTGGAGGCACGGAAGGTTTGTGACGTTTGCATGCTCACAGGCAGTTCTCACAGGGATGAATATGGGGTGATTTCCTATTGCTCGCTCCCAGAGATATGGGGGACGATGCATGAATCTACTCATCCCGATGAGGCCCGTGACATCAAAGGGGGATGATCTGGGAACCATATGCGTTTGCTAGGATATGTCCTCAGTTTTCGAGAGCCGGGCAGAGAAGTGAGTAGTGATGCTTTCTTATCCTGTACAAAGTTACTCATCTGCTCACCCTAGTAGTCATCATGTGAACTAGTTCACTTGGAAAATTGTTAAGAACATTGTCGTCATGCCACCACTGCTTCTGTCCCCGAGGCAAAGGGTGTTGCAAAACTCTTGTTGTTGTAGCAGCTTTTGTGGAAGACAGGGAAGCATGCTATTGGAGGGGAAGGCTAGACAAACATGCATTGTTAATCGCGAACAAAGTGGGGAGAAAGATATCACGAGGAGTGTAGCATGGTATGTTCTCACTGTTAGAGAACAAGGTAGAGAACTGAATCATCTTGCTTTTTTGTTCTGTAGAAAGGCATATGCTCTTCTAGCAGTTACTTTATGAAGTAACTTAATAGCAAAATTATTATGAACTTTATCGTCATGCCAGCGCTACCCAATTTCTTGAGGAGAGAAGTGTGTGGCATGTTGTGTGGAAAACAGAAAAACATACTAGTGGCAGGCATCAACAGACAAGAATTGCAATGATTACAACAAACGCCCCACAGAGACACGCAGGCTAGACAAAATGCGATTGCTAATCAGAAACAAACTGGGGTCATAGATATCATGAAAGTCCTCCCGAGATTGACGTGTTATGGGAATGAGATATCCTCTCAGTCCAAAAGGACCTCTCAGGCTGAGAGGAGCCTTCTTGCTGAAAGGACACCAGAAATTCACAGGACCTCTTAGGACCTCTCAGAAGCTGATGCCGCCCTGATTCGACATTGGAACATCAATGTCCAGTGTCGTCTTCTACACCGCATCTGTTGTCGGAGTCGTAGAATCATACAATGGTATGATACACCAGAGATAGAAACAGTCAAGTGCATGTCACAAAACTCCATATGTACATATATATATATATAGATGTTTGTAAGTCAAACGTCACCATGCCAGTACTGGAAACTGTTTCGGCCTTCTTGGGCGTCATCAGCAGTACGCACGCAGGCAACTTTTGACTGGATGGCTTACAAACATGTGCTATACGTACAGCCATAGAGCTCCGGCCATTTTTTTCTCTAGTATACTTCACTGGCTTTGAACTGGGCTTTCAGTGGTGAGTTAGCTTACCCTTACGGGAGGAATCACGTGTTGCGTGACCTTCTGACGCCATCCAGTCAAACGTTGCCTGCCTGCGTACTGCTGATGAGGCCCAAGAAGGCCGAAACAGCTGTCCAGTACTGGCATGGCGATATTTGACTTACAAACGTATGCTGTACGTGCAGCCAAAGAGCTCCGGCTATTTTTCCCTAGTATACTTCACTGGCTTTGCACTGGGCTTTCAGTGGTGAGTTAGCTCACCCTGACGGGAGGAATTACATGTTGCGTGACCTTCTGACTCCATGCAGTCAAACGTTGCCTGCCTGCATACTGCTGATGAGGCCCAAGAAGACCGAAACAGCTGTCCAGTACTGGCAAGGCGACGTTTGACTTACAAACATAGGCTATACGCGCAGCTAAAGAGCTCCCGCTATTTTTTCCCTAGTATACTTCACTGGCTTTGCACTGGGCTTTCAGTGGTGAGTTAGCTCACCCTGACGGGAGGAATCACGTGTTGCGTGACCTTCTGACGCCATCCAGTCAAACGTTGCCTGCTGCGTACTGCTGATGAGGCCCAAGAAGGCCGAAACAGCTGTCCTGTACTGGCATGGCGATATTTGACTTACAAACACATGCTGTACGTGCAGCCAAACAGCTCCGGCTATTTTTCCCTAGTATACTTCACTGGCTTTGCACTGGGCTTTCAGTGGTGAGTTAGCTCACCCTGACGGGAGGAATCACATGTTGCGTGACCTTCTCACGCCATCCAGTCAAACGTTGCCTGCCTGCGTACTGCTGATGAGGTCCAAGAAGGCCGAAACAGCTGTCCAGTACTGGCATGGTGACGTTTGACCTACAAACATATGCTATAATACGTGCAGCCGTAGAGCTCCTGCTATTTTTTCCATAGTATATATATATATATATATAGTTGAAATAAATGGGAGACAGAAGACGAAAGTAGGGGAAGTAACAAAAAAGGGGTTTATTAAAACTTAAAAATCACAAAAGTTAGGGAGGATGTCTACGTTACGGCGGAAGCTCCGCCTTCTTCGGGACAAAAGAGCTAAATGTGGCCACGAGGCTGATAAGGGGCTTGAGAATGACGTGGTCGGTTGGGGGAAATTCCCGCCACCTGGCGGTTGTCAATTGGGGAAATTCCAGAGCGTTTTTGTGTCAGGTCCAGGAGTGGGGTCATCGTCCTTGTGGGTCAGTGGGGATTTTGATCTGGCTGAAACGAGAAAAGGCAACAGGGTCTTATCTAGGTTGTTAGACTTCTTATTGTTGACAGCATGCCAGGGTCCTCGTTAATGGCCGATCGGAATTTGGAAATTAGGTAAGATTCCCGTTGTTCCCGGGAGCGGTCGGAGGTAAAGTTCGACTGGAGAATAAAAACTGAGGCTTCGTTGATTGAATGTTCTGGTTGTTTGAAATGGCGTGAGACTGGAAGATTAGGTTTCTTGGTAACATCCGATCGGTGATTGTTGAATCTAATTCGGAAAGAAGTTTTTGTCCTGACCCACTGACCCCTGACCCACTGACCTACTGACCCACTGACCCACAAGGACGATGACCCCACTCCTGGACCTGACACAAAAACGCTCTGGAATTTCCCCAATTGACAACCGCCAGGTGGCGGGAATTTTCCCCAACCGACCACGTCATTCTCAAGCCCCTGATCAGCCTCGTGGCCACATTTAGCTCTTTTGTCCCGAAGAAGGCGGAGCTTCCGCCGTAACGTAGACATCCTCCCTAACTTTTGTGATTTTTAAGTTTTAATAAACCCCTTTTTGTTACTTCCCCTACTTTCGTCTTCTGTCTCCCATTTATTTCAACTATAATTACGTAGCCGTCCGATCCAACTCCAACTTTTCAAAATATATATATATATATATATACAAGGAAAAAATAGCCGGAGCTGCAACAAGTAGGAATAAATGGATGACAGTGACTAACTGCTACTTCGTTCGGAGTATAGATGGCTTGATGCGGAAGCAGCCTAATCATTGATAGACCCAAGGAACCTCTTCTGGTTTATGCCTTGCTCTTCACTGTCGTAAAGGTACCAGGTGCTTCACACATGGGTGTGTGTGTGTGGATTCTGTAAAACATTCATATTTTATCAGTCTAGAGTCATATCACATCAATGTGAAAAAACTCACGCAGTTCAAGCTTTCTGACAACTGCTACTGAAGCTATGTTGATAAACAATGTAAAAACACAACAAGCTCACTGTACAGCAAGATTAGCGTTCATACAAAAAACAAGGAACTTTGGACAACAGCGCAGTCAGATGTGAAAAGGTCCTTTATATCAAAGGCTCCTTTTGCTGAGCCAAACTTATCTACTAGCAGGATTCTCATTGTTCGTAGAACACGCCACCGTTGCTTTCACCAATGCAAGGTATCACAAGAACCTACCAAACAGTACATGAATCAAATATATGTGAAGATACCTACATTTCCAATACGCAACATCTGAAGTAACTGCGCTACGTACTGTTTGAACATACGCCAAAGTATATAACACACACACATAACATAGCCCCACAGTTTGCATGAATGCATCAGTGATGCATTCATGATAAAAGGATAGCTGCAAGAAAACGATAGCTGCATACTTTGCATACTTAGCTGTCATTGCTCCAGGCCCCTACCACATGTGATTGTTGACAAAAATGACAATGCACAAATCTTACGTGAGGAAATACGAAGAACGAAAACTCACCTCAACTTGAAAGCCGGAGAACAAAGGAATGCCACCTCTCACACACCACGGTGTTGGCTATTAGCTCAGCGTAGTTCTTCACCGTATTGGCCTGTACTGTGTTGATGCTCAAAGAGATTCCAGTGCGAAATACGCATGATGTTCTAAAGACCCCTCAAAAGTTCTAAAGACCCCTCGTATAACAAAATGTCATATCCTACCGAACCGCCACGCTGACGCGCCTCGTCACTTGCGAGCCCCGCCTATTTCAAACGGAGAATGTCGATGACGATGAGGCAGACAAAGAGTTTGGCTTGCGCTTGTTGGAGACTTCATTTCTTGTTATATCTCACAACGTACGTGACTAATCATTATAATTGCAGTTGAAAATTAAATATGTGTTTTTTCCTTTGTTTATTGGTTATCGTACGATACGTGATGAGTTGTTTACAGATGTACTAAAAAACGGGTATGGCTACGAAGGAATAAAAAAAATATTATTATTAATGAAGACATGCATGAGATAAATGCCACATCGAACAGGCTAACGGTACGTTAGAATGAAAAATGAAATAGAGTGCGAACAAATTGGGTGCAGAGTATGTTGACTGGAGAGACAACTTCCGTGGTAAAGGTTGAGAAGATGTTGAAGGTGAAGGTGGTGAAGGTAGAATCAACAGAAATATGTGCTAGGTATATACAGGGTGTCTTTTTCATAGAATCTTTCATTAAAAAACTCTAAGGGCAATGGGCATCCTGTTTTCACTTTTATCATGTGTGGGCAGACGGATGTTCTTGGCTATCTGCTGCTCAATCGTCGAATGACTGATTACCTAAAAATTGTTGCTTAACTAGTTAATTATAAAACCTACGTCCTAAATGTAAAAACCTAAAACCTACCTAACCTACCTAACCTGTAAAAATGTAAAACCTACGTCCTAAAACCTATGTCCTAATGAGAACATCTGTTCGTTTTGGCCACCTGATACGTAGCTGTTTTCAGAACAAAAATCCGTCTGGTAAATCGTCTGCAAAAAAATTCTGAAGGAACATCATTTTTTTCTTTTTTTTCTTCATTGCACATCTTCGCAGACGCGTCTGTCTCGGAGACGACACTGTGCTGTGCTCCGCTGTGTGTTAAATCTTTGACGTTTGCCTCCCCTGCCCGTGCATGTCGGACGTTGGTTTTTGTTGTTGCAATTGTTGACAGTCCATGCACGCCACTAGGTTGTTTTTCTGTCTTCATAATGAGGGTGGTAGCACACCCTGTGCCACGGGATAAGAGCAGCACTGATGGAGTAGCAGAATTCTTAAAGATTGTAAAATAAAAAAATTTTACAATCTATGTTCTAGATTGTAAAATAAAATAAAAAAATTTGTTCATGAAGTCACTACTTAGGGGTAGACGCAGGACTTTTTCTCAGTTTTCTGTCTGGCTCGGAACGTTGGTGCTATGCTGCGCTCCTCGTGATTGTTGCTGCAGGGGACAGTGGGCCGATTGGTTTCTCATTGTTGCTAACTATTGATGGTGCTCCTTGTTATATATTTCTTCGTTCTCTCTTTCACAAAAGTTTGCATCCTCTTCCTCGAGTCTAAGTGTATTTCTCCGTGCTTGTCCGGACCCATTCTTGTCCTCACCGGCCTAGACCAGCCATGATGACATCATACCAAGGTCCTTTTGCCCATAACTGCTGGCCACTGGTAGGCAGTAGTCTAGGGTGACTCGCTGCAACCAGCATGGCTATGGATGGCCGACTGGCGATGGTCCAGGTGCCATGGTCAGGTGGCAGGTGCTGCTGCTTTCTTAGAGTGATTGTTATAAAATATTGACTTTAAAATAAATTATCCGTGTCCACTCTCGTTCTATTGATTTACTTTTCATGACTACTACTTGCCCGCTAATTACAGAGTGGCCTGGAGACATGTATTTACCCACTGGATGACTCCCAATTACTTTGGGGGCCTTTAATTGCTCGCCAATTGCAATTAGACAATGTCAGAGCCCTCTGTACCTTGTTGGCAAGTGCTGGTCAACAAGTACTACGAATATCTTCATGAGACAATTCGAAAAGAGTGGCCTCGAATTCTTCCCCGTCAAGTCGCTTATTTTCCTGAGATACATCGACAGTTTTGTTATTTCGTCTTGTGACGTATATGCCTTGAAGTCGTTCTTCGAACACTTTAACTCCTTTCCCAAGCAGCACACCAATATTGCTTGTGGAAACCTGTCTTATTGTACCTTTGTTTGGTTGGTTATATACAACTGTATCATAAATGTATTTGTCGAACCTAAAAAGGCGCAGGCTCTTGCACGAAGGTGCTCGTTCTAATATACATTAGTTGCTACCAACAGTTGTCAATCGTTACAGGTCGCTTGATGAGGTGCATTGAGGTCTATCCTCTCCGGAAGCTGGTGTCAGGTCGACCTGGGACTAAGTGTTCGAAGTCTATTCCCAGTTTGGATTGTCACGTACCTCATTACGGGTAACACTTCCTGCACTAGAAGCGAGGTGTTTGTCGATCCCATCAAGAACCTGCGGCAACCCTTCGTGTAATTCAACGTTACTCGCACAATCACTTTCTGCCATGAGAGGGAAGGGCTGCCAATTAGGACAGATTCCTTGGTATAGTAAGTCCGGAAATTAAACGAAACCTGTTCCGCGTGGTTTAGCCGGCAGTGGATTTGTGGTCACGGGGTACTGGCGACCGGGTGCAAGGCAGGGCTGGCTTTGCACTCACGCGGAATTCAGTGGAAGATTGCCGCGGGCAGTAACATGCTGCAGACAGTAATGTGATGCCCGTGGGAGCGTTAAAACTCTGGTAGACCATAGTTGATATTTGGTCCTACGGAGCTTCACGATACATGATCAAATAGAATATGAATGATTTGAGTCACATTCTGCATTTAGTGTTGGCTATCATAGAAGCCCCATGTCGTCTCCTGTTTGGAACGGGTGCAGTCAGACTACGAGACCTGAACGGGTCGCTATGGAAGCCTCATTTCCGTTGACGCAATGCATTGACACTTACTCATTTTTCCGACGGAGCACATTCTCATCTGTTCAGCTTCAATCCAATACGGATACAGTGATGTAAGCGCCACCAGCAACAAAATTACTCCCCTATCTCGCATAATGCGTTTGATAAGATTCCTTCCTTCTCAGCTGCAATCGGAATAATGAAACACGTGTACGTCCTGTAAGCGAGTGTGAGTGTATAGCTTTATTGGCTCAGGCGCTAGTTCAAGGCGACGCTGTGTACCATCACTGGGACAGTCCACATGGAAGACTATTTTCCGTTAGTGAAAAATGAGCAGCGTGTCAGCAAGCGTGTTTGCGTTCGACACCCTTTCCTCGTGGCGGAAGTAATTTCAATTCCAATTCCAATTTCAATTTATTGATTTACCACATTACATGGTGGGACACAAAGCTAAAAGTTACCGGAAGTAACTTGACAAGGCTCTGCCGTCCAAAGTTTCAGCAGCATACATCATGTCATATATTATACACACAAACTAATAATAACAAATCAGTGTTTTTATCAAGCATGAAATACATAAAAATGTGAAAAACTGGTGATGATGAAAAAATGACTATTTTTATTTCTTAACAAAGACTTAACGAAAACTTAATTTATTTTTTAGTACATATGTTTAGAGCAGCGCTATTGTTGAGTTGTTCATTGAGAAACTGCGGTAAATTATGACGAAGTGATTGATTTGCATAATTTGTGCGAAAGAACGGAATCTTCCATTTATCGTTATCACGGGGCCGTATGGTACGAGTGGATTCTTCTAATTCTGAAGTAGTTTTTAGGAAGTGTTGATATGCAATATTAGCAAATTGGTATGCAGAGAGTAACTTATAGGTATATATAATATTTACCTTTATTATGCCTAGAGTCTCAAGCAAACCTTGGGTTGTCTGTAATGATGGGGTTAAATTGGGGTTATCCCAATATCGCACAGTTAACAATTGACATGCTCCAAGGCATCGGCACAGTTTACATATTTAATAGGCATAGTTTCGCGGTGGCACTGCTGACAACATGTGGTGGAACTACGGTCACGAAACTTGGACTAACCCCCAGCGCGTCCCCTCTGCCAAGCCTAACCGTCGGTAAAATGTGCATTTCATTCGCTAAAACTAATTCTATGAACATCGAAAATACTCGAAGCTGGCACGTTGTCCAGTGAGATCCTACCTCGAAACGCAGTCATTGTAAGACCTCGCAGATTTGAGCTTTGATTTTGCAGATCGTAATTTCGTTATTTTGGAATATGAGATCTGGGATTTCTAAGGCTGGAATATCGTCGAATCCGCATTCCTGCGCGTGGTAACGCATAGGTGAACGAGTAACGACTAACCCTAACCTCCTGGGAACGATGGGTTGTCTTTCTTTTTCTTTCTGTAGAACCGTGAAACGACTGTGGGCATGAGTGGAGGAATCGGTACAGCGTGGGACAAAAGTTCACGGAACACGGCACTGGCCTAACTCTTCATCAGAGCTGACCCCTTGCTAGATATCAGGAAGAGATCGAATAAGAAACTGGTGACCGACTGGTGACCGATGGGGAAATGCGACACAGCCGTGTTCCGCAAACTTTTGACTCAAGCTCTAGCTATCATCGCCCTGTAGTTGTGTCTGAGACTTCTCCTGGCCTTTCCTCTGAAATGAGCACGAGATACGCAGTGCACACCAGTGTTCCGAACCTTCATAGCAGTAGTTGTGTCGCGATGCTAATACGGAAATAAAAGGAGCAGTAGTGGGCTACACTGTTGCTATCTGCGCTGGTTATCCGACATCAGCCCCGTTTTCCTCATTTGTCCACAAGGAATTAATATAGAACTCTATTTGTCTTAGCATGCCCATATCGTCTGTCCTTAGCATGGAGTGTATGAGTAGGAGTGACATAGAATACTACAGTGTTGCAGCATACCAACAATGGAGGGTTGGTACGGTGGATCCGTACAAGCGATCCGTACCAGTGATCCGTACCAGTGGATCCGTACCGTGGATGCTTAACTACGCGAATAGGCATTTTACACCTATGTCTCTGAAATTACATAGACGAGTACAACGTTTGAAACGCTGTGTTGTTTTCTGCTAGAAAAGTACACGGAGAAAAAGTAGAACCCACAATGCCGTATATCGGTGCAACACGAATGTAATTTGAGATGTATTGATTACATCTCATGATTTATACTCCCTTAGCCTACAAGTATGATAAACATTCCCTCAGGACACCCTTTTTAAGGCGTCAGAGTCTCTTAATTGCACATACTCGTATCATATATTATACTGGGTGTCCCATTAAACACGTCAAACAATTGCAATGAAAAAAGTAGGCCGTGTAGGGAAATGCGGGCAATGGAATTTACTCCACAAACGCTATCGCCTCCTCATGAAGTGATGAGTCTCTTTTGTTTTAAGGTTGATCTTAATCCTTCTTTTGAAATGAGTTCCCTTATTCGGGTAATTAAGACCGCTTTTTTATGTCACCAAACACAATTCTGTGACCACTTCATTGCATTTCGTCATAAGGCAGGTTGGTTAGCTCAGCCCAGTCAAATATTGTAGGACAGAGCCGTATGAAAAAACACACAAGATGATTAATGGTAGTCAGTAGAGCTACGTTCCCAAACAAGGCATTTTGAGGCGCGAGAGCGTGAAAATGCCACGCTTCTCGCTCTCGCTCCTCGCTCCACTATTCCCAAACCAGAGTGTCGGAAAAGAAAGCGAAACATACGACCACTTTTTGATACGTGCCTCGATGCGATTTCTCAATGGTGATGGCACTCGCACACAACGTGGTGGCTGCACAACGGGTCCCTGGGATCTCCTCAGTGATACCTTCGTATTCTTGTCGATATCGCAGGCGCCTTTCGATAGGTATCTATCTGGCAGACATCTTGTGGCAGCATTCTCTCTTCAGTAGCATGTCCGCCGGGCAGTGTAACTGAACTGCAAGAGCCACGCACACACATCAAATACGGTGATGAGATGGAGCTGACACCGACCACCAGGATAGGCGCTGCCCCAGTGCCAATCATAGAGATTAAAGGATGGTGATTGAGATAGCACTTCAGAGCATCAAAGCGCCGTGGAGAGGCAAGTTGATGACAGAAACTCCCAAAAGTGATAGAGACCTTAGTGCACATGAGCGGGGCTAAATCAGGGACGCGGTACCCGAGGGTAAAAGGACGGCAGTCGACCGCGTGCATCCTGTACTGCAAGAACCCGCGTTCCCGCTGACAGGTGGGGCAGTTCATAAGTGGGTTATGTAAGCCTGCGCGCGCAGTACATGTGACACAAAGGCGCGACAGCGCACGGCCGAGGCGCTGCCTTATAGCTGGGGTAAACGCCACGATCAGCCGCATACGCTGAAGAAGTGATACATAGCGTCGCGGAAGGCCATAAGGAAACGACAGCGAGACACATGGATTACGGCGTGTCGTGTACCCACTGAGTTCTCATCACCTCTGCAGGGATAGCGCTGGGAAGGCCCCGACGCTCCTTCTTGTGCAGTATAGTGGAGTGAGCTGGTGTAGTCCGATACTCCGTAAAGCAGACTGGTCTGCCTCTTCGTTACCGGGTATGCCCAGATGACAAGGTACCACTGTAACGGTACGCAATGGCGAATGTCTTCTTGTAAGATTCCAGCACGTCAGCAACAGTGAACACTAGAGGATCGCTCATGCTCATTGTTGACAGACACTGGAGGCTAGCCTTAGAGTCTGTCGAAAACCCATGGTCGCACACAACATTGCTCAATCTTCTACACCGCAAAATTAAAAGCATGCAGCTCAGCCACTGTAGACGTCGGATGCGAGAGACGGGAATTGTTAGTTTTGTCTTCAGAGGGTATAACAAAGGCGCATGCGGAGCTGTTTTGCTGGACAAGCCTTCCGTAAAAGCACGAGTGATGCCCAGGTACAGATCGCTCATCATACCCAAAGTGGGAGCTTTGGACACATTTGTAGCAATGTTGTACTTTTCCTGGAGCTGGGCACGAAAGAGAAATGGATGGTAAGGGTCGTCCAAGGTGGACTTAAAAGTGCCTGTGGCTCAACCTGAAAAGTTGGAAGGTGGGCTGCCACTCAGTGCGGAACCGGAACTTGTTATTCTTATGGCGGGAAAGCTCCAGCAATAAGGCGTGCAGCCGACGATGGGCCAAGAAACGGAGATGGTGGCATAGGAGAACATAGGAGACATAGGATAGGAACCGTTCTCACTAGTTGAGTTTACTCAAGTAGTCCTCATACGGATTGCTACTGGGTGCTCGGTTACTCAGTCCGATTGTTACTGGGTACGCCGCGAGGGCATGGTCCAGGCCCAAAGAGACAAACAAATTAGAACATTTCCAGATTGGTTGATCGGTTCATTTTGGTACATATAATAGGTATTGCTCTCCATCACAGACGAAGTCAGAGGCCAAATTACCAGCGTTGGCTCATCGTAGGAAATGTGATAGGTTTAAATGTATGTACCTACTGCACAACCATAATAGCCACAAGCAAGCAGAGTTACCAACAAGCAAGAAGCAACCAGTTACCGTTTTGGTTACGAAGCAACGAAATAGTTCATTTTCTACAAATTGTAACTAATAACGCATTCAGTCACAAAAACTGTAAACCGTTAGTCGCGTTACTCGTTCCTTTCCTTCGTTTACGCTCGGCTTCTACATGGACGACATGGTCAATTACAATGTGGAGATTCCCGAAATTCCATACGCTTGTAACACGAGGTGACTTGACTTGGATATTCAGCTCTTGGGAGCCTTTGGCTTACAGTCGTCCTTTTGTTGACTCCTAGGGAGACCGGCATGACGAATGCCGCAACGGTTTCCGTCGTGTCATTGACCGTGAAAGCATTCTTGGAAAACTACTTGGGCGTGTGTGTGCGTCATCTCCCAGCTGCAGCCAATGGATATAGTACTAGAGTAACAAAACTCACCTAAACTCGGGTCCTGCGATGGCGTTGTCGTTCTCTCCTGATTCGCCGTGTTGTTGTAAAGTGTGTTCACCTGACATGGACGACGAGATCTGGGGTTTATTATATGCAGCTCATGCATGTCGTTAGCCTAGCGGTGTATCCCGGGAATAAACTTTAGTCCTTGTATTTTCTCTCCCACCTCGACCACTTGAGGGATTATAAGATGGCACATATAAAAATCACGTGATTCCCCCAGGGCGTCAGTCGTGACATTACCCACCTCTGTGAGGCTGACAACGGCGTGCCCTTCCACCACCGCGTCAGTGTGGCCTGGGTTACACAATATGTTCATGGTGAAGGCGGCAAAAAGTGACGGAAATGTAGTATTCCAGTGTCTTCTTTGCCTTCTCAAACCAAAATGACGCAGTACATTCCACACGCCGTGTTCGAATTCGAAGAAGCGTGCTCAGGTAAGCGTCTTCAACATTTTTGTTAGCTGTAGCAGCACCGTATCGGGGATCATACATTAAAGACACTGCGTTTCACTGATCAACCGAATACCTCGTGGAGCCAGTGCCGTGTAGTGAGGAGATAGCCCGGGAACTTTGGCTGATTTCACGGTTTTCAAACAGGGTGGGGGGATATGTGTACTTAAAAAAGCAAAGGTGAGCAATGCAAAGAGACAACTTATACAACGGCTTATGGACGTTGGCGTAGCGTTTATCAGTTCACATAAACGCTCACGTTGACGTCGCGTAGGTGGCGCAACAGTGGTGCAAAATAGGGAAAACAGCTCTTGCAATCGAAATTATGGAGAAAAAAGGAAAAGCAGCCGCGCTACTAATCAGGCGCATCCTATTTACAATGCATGCATCAAACAAAGCTGGCTGTATTTCATGGAGCCATGCCTTTCCACAGGAAATTTTGAGTCTTGCCACAGAGGAAACGCACAACACGTGCACAGAACGCCAAAAATAGCGGATGCCTATTTCGAGTACAAACTATTCGACTAAATAAAACAACAGATCAAGTAAAGCACGTGTCCACTTTGATTTTGACTCTGTAATAGCATGGTAACATAAGAGTGACTCGGTGCTGTCGAGTAACAGGCACGCGTTCGTTTTGCTGCTTTAGTAACGGGTAACGTACTTAGTTCCTTTTTTCTAGGTAACGAGTAACGGTATTTAGTTCCTTTTTGTTCGGAAACGTGTACATGTCTGCAAGCAAGGCACACGCCTCATCCAGTACTTATCCAAGACAGAAACGAGACATACACGATGTAAGGATGCAAGTAAAATAATGCCCATATACATTGTTGATGGTATAATTTCCTTGCGCTCGAGGCAGTGGTAGGGACAGGAACACAAAAAAACGTGGGTTCACAGGTTCAAAAGCTTTGTTTGTTTTTTGTAAGAAGAAAAAAAAACGACGCGAAAAGCTCTTGTTTTTTGTCAGAGCTATCGAGGATTGGAATGGGGGGAGACACAGCAGGACGTATTGATATCCCCGGCAAACTTGAATGCTTATCTTTGTCATGTATAGTATGTTAACATTCCATTAATGTAACTGATAAACTTTCTACTTGTGCCATCACTGTGCTTTTTCAGAATTACTTATTACGCATGCACATTTGTACAGTGAATACGTACCTGCTGGGTCTCTAGTGGCCTGCAGTATTGTCTAAATAAATGGATCAATAAATCCCGTTTGTAGTCCTAAGAAACGATATTTCAGAGTAATTATCGACCGGTTTGATTCGGTTCGTAAAATTTGCAGCGAATATTATGATGGTTTGACAGGCTTTGATGTTGTAGCGGCCAAGTGAACGAAAACCAATCAGGGCAGAGTCTCGAGGAGAACTGGTTTATTGACAACAGATGCAGTTGCGCACGTGTGTAGACTGAGCTTTACGTCTTCGCCAAGCTGGTCACGCTATAGCTCCCCCCGGCTTGAACGGAAGGAATACGTCAAGATAGAAGGCAGTAACGGGGACAAGCTGACGGTATTTGGGGAACGGTAACGGGGCGTGTTAGCATCCAGGTCAAGGGAAGAGGGAGAAGGGTTGGGGTTGTCAATGAAAGCCGGCTTCAGGCGATCGATGCTGATGGTGTCTTCCTAAGCGTTGTGGAGGATGGTACAGTGCTTCGCAGGGCGTATAAGGATTGGATGAGGACCGCTGATGGGGAAGGGGACTCGAGGGTCTTGCGACTAGCGTCAGAGCGACAGAAAACATGAGACGACCTGAGAAGATCATGGGGAATGAAAACTGGTCGGGCCGATGGGTGCTGAGGGGCGATAGGGCGGAGGGTAGCCATGGCACGGGAGAGGTACCGGACGTAATCATGATGAGGAAAGGGTGTGGGTCGAACTGAAGAGGGAGAAAGGAGCTCGGCTGGGAGGTGAAAGGGGTTGCCATAAACGAGGTCTGCCTAAACGTATGTGAAACGGTCTTGAGAGCTGCGCGTATACCGAGAAGCGGCAGCGGTGACATAGTCCAATGGCTCGGGTCCGCGCAAGCCACGACTGAGGTTTTGAAACCCAAAGAGCGGCGAGGAACCAGGCGAGCTGGTGACTATTGATCTTCATAATGAACCTTGAGACTGAGGAAATAACACAAAATAAACGAGTCTCAAACACAGCTGAAAGTTTATTTTACACCCGCACAAATATATGCATCAAGGGGGAAATGGAAGGAGAAAGTAAGATTTTCAACTGCTCCATGTAGGAAACAGGACTCGTAATGGCATTCCCAGAAGTACATATCTCTGTTGTTTCCCGTAGAATTCGTTTCATTGTGACAGCTTCTTTGACCACAGCCCTGGCCTCCTTCCAACCCGACAATTGTTGCATCCCTGGAGATGCTCGTCGAACTTAGAATGGGGATCGGCTATCTTTACGTTTGTTACATGCTCCTTTAAGCGGTCATATACGCACCTAGAAGTCTGACCCACATAGCGAAGCCCGCAGGGCTATGGGACCTCATACACAGCCGCCACAGGGAAGAGAAGGAGACTTTTGTTTCTTAAACGGTGTCGGAGGATCAGTGAAGGAGGCTTAGCGATCCAAACGAAAAAGTTTGAGAAGACAACTTTGACATTAAAGTTATTTGCAAGCGCTTTCAACTTATGGGAGAAGGTATGGAAAAAGGGACTGACGGCGCGGGTAGATCTAGGGTCGCCGATACGAAGGTCGCATGACGCCTGACAAAGGCCCTCAAGTCCTTCGAGCTCACTTTTATGCTCTCGTAGACGCGAAGTTTTCTACCTCTGCCGCCGCATACACCGATGGCTCATCTCAAAATGGGAAGTCCACGTCGGCTTTCGTCATCCCATCCGCAGGCGTAGTTGAAGGACGTCGCCTTTGGCATCATACCTCATCCACAGCTGCGGAACTCTATACCATATATTTCTTTCGGCAGCACATCGTTGATTTTTCCGGACAGGAATGAGCAGTGTTCACTGACTCAAAATCTGTACTGCAAGATACATATTAACAATTCTGGCATACGAGGCTCATCATCTCTCACCAATTGTTAGAGACGAGTATTGCGTTAAGGCGGAGATTTGGACAAGTTGGTACATAACTACATAGAAAACAGCGCAGAGACACGAAGAAGGAACCAGTACACACACAGAGCGCTGACCTGCAACCGAAGCTTTACTTCCGAAAGGGGGCAAAACCGAAAAGGAGAGAAGAAAATGAAAGGAGGATAATCAACAGCAATCTTGAAGATAACTAATCTCTTTGTACAATAGGTCCACTGACAGCTTGCTGACACATCTTTCACGTCTATTGTAAATTTGTGCTCCTTCGTAAGTTTCCCTGGCGAGCGAGTATAGCTTCTAAGTACACGTGTGTCTTTCAAACGAGGTCGGCATCCGCGATCGCGACAGTGCATGGCCAGGTTGCTGCATGTGTGGGTTTGCAGGGAGGATGAGTGTTCCCCCAGCCTGTCATTCAGACACCGTCCTGTCTGCCCCACATATGACTTCCCGCACGTCAGAGGAATGACATATATAACATTACACTTCCACTGGACGAAAGGCCCGACATGCTTTTTGTTGCATCCGGAAGCAACAGCTTCTTCACTGTTGACGCGTCGACACAACCTGCCTACCTTGTTAGGTGCAGTGAATACAACGCTAACGCCGGCACGCTGGGTAACTTTCATTATGTTGTGGTTTTGCCCCCTTTGGGAAGTAAAGCTTCAGTTGCTAGTCAGCGCTGTGTGTGTGCACTTGTTTCTTCTTCATGTCCCGTCTCTGCGCTGTTTTCTACGTGGTACGAGAATTGCGCTGCTGACAGGAGACCGTCGTTTCATACATCGGTGCCTCGTGACTCTCCTAGCTTCCTGCCAATTGACAACTCATATTCTCCCACCCCCCTATGCTGAGAAATGTTGATCCAACGCACGCTTTCCGCTTGTCACGTCTCTCACCTCTCTCTTCAAACACCTCTCGTCAAGATGCTGCTTTAGTTCATGGAATGCGTCTCGGTGTGGCTTTTACATGTCAGTGGTGTTACCGCTTGAGAACAGTTAACTCCCCGAGATGCTGGCACTGCGGTGCTCTGGAAAATCTAGAGCCAATTCTCCTTCATTGAAAAAATAAAAAAGCTACCAATCAGTAGTAGAGGGGGACCGCTATAAGAACACCTTTTTCTAATCAAGTTCTAGGAATTTCTAATCCAACACCAGCCAGTTCTAATCCAACACGAGCCAGTTCTAATCCCTCTGGTTGGTGGCCCCACTTTGAATGACAGGCCCCTTTTTGGCTCGCCCATTCATGCTGATTGGTTTGAGATGACCCCACTTCGATTGACAGGCCCCTTTTTGGCTCCACCCCTTCACGCTGGTTGGTTCAAAATGACCCCACTTTGATTGACAGGCCCCCTTTTGGCTCCGCCCACTTCACGCACATTGGCCCCTCCAAACCTACTGATTGCTGATTGATCCATCCACTTCGCGCCGATTGGCCAACCCAGTGACCCCGCTACAGCTCTACCTTAGACAGTCAAAAGGAATACATTGCAACGTTTATTGAGTACATCATGGCTGTCTTGGAGAGATTGATTCCTTTGATGCTGGGCACGGTTCTTTGGAAATGATGAATCATGTAGGTGTCTCTTGGACAGCGGCTAAGAAAAGTTTCATCCTCTGTGAGTTGACACATTCCACATGCACTGGACGCTCACGTTCAGTGGTTGAAGGCATGTGTGTAGCGATCCAGTAGCGTTCTTGTCCAGCTTAATGTCGGACCGCATAGGTACCACATGCCAATCTGTGATAGTCAAGATATCACCAGGGCATTCAAGCAGGTAGGTGTGCCTATCCTTCTCGAGCTTCATACGTCTTCATTTGCAGGCGTCCAGCGCCAGCGTGCATGAGACGAGGGAGAAAAGAACGAGGTACCATATCCTTCCACTGGTCCAACTGACGCTACTCCTTCTCATCCTCTGCATTATCTGAGGAGAGAAAGAATGCCCAGTTAAATCACACTATCTCCGTCATACACTCAAGCTTACCATATTTGCAGCTTCCGTATGGGTAGGAGTCGACGCCATTGTAGAAGTATCCTTTGTCGTCGTACGCCATCAGACTTCTTTTCACATTTCTGATGGTGTACATGCACTGTTTGTTTCCCACTATTGACACCTGTTCGTGCGATACACTACTGTGCTTGAACAGGGTATCGTGGTACGTATCATGGAGGAGGTGTTTGTGCACAATGTTCTTTTTGACCCCTTGAACTCTTGCAATTTGTTTTCCCCCCGCTAGTTTGATAGAGTACATTTTGGCTTTCAAGCATATTACTTCCTCTATGGGTATGCTACCAGTTTCACTTTTGAACGCACCAAGCCTACCACGATTCCTCTCGCTGTACAGTGGATGACCCCGATCGAAGGAAGACAAGTCTAAATGGTCGTCACACGTAACTGATCTTCGTAATACTTGCAGAATAGGCCGAGGATCAGAATATCCGTGTCAAAGTAGCAGGTAATCACCGGACAAGTGAGCTTGCTCAGCAGAGTTTCGTAGTAGAACAAGTACATGGTTAATTTACTCAGTTCTAAAATCGTGCAGCCAATCTGCAAGGGGAATTCACATCTCACTTTTCTTTTGCGCATTTCGTACATGACACAATCGGGGGACAAAATTTCCATTCTCACGCATTCTGCCCGATTCCCGAGGTGACTCGCCGTCTCGTCATCGAAGGCTACTCGAATATCCCTCATGTTAAATTTATTTAAAAGCGTTCTTCCAAAGACCGCATTATTTGAGATTTCATAGAAATTTTTGTCGGACGTCGTGCCCGAGGCAACGCGCCTGGCAATATTGTACTCTATGTAGGGATGCAGAAATGGTTCCTTACGAAATTTTAGGATTCGGTGAATTTTTGTCACCCTCATGCCCAACCTACAGTATTGTGCGAGGAATGCGTAATGAACGACGTACTCGACCTTGTCCTTGCACGTCAGCAACAGCTTTTTGCTGTTAGCTGGCTGATACATTAATTATTCGCTGCAATGGCCAGAGCCATTCCTCCGGGACCACCGCCTTCTCGGGAGCCAGGGGGAAGTAGTGCGTTAGAGCGTGGATAGATTTTGCATACTCCAAGTCGCACACATACACGTACCCCACCTCCGAATCCGTAGGGTGACGCATAAAATCCATAGAGCTAAAATCCTCGACCCACTCGAAATCGCCGATGGGGAGATGGTTTACCATACTGAATCCGTAAAGATTGTTTCAATCTATGTATGATATGTACACCTCCTCTTTATCGGGATCATAGCCACTACACAGAGGGTTGTTAACCCGCAAATGACGCCTGCTCGCCTGACAGAGCCCGCCCCTACCAACCGATTTGATGGTTCTGTACATATCCTCGTCGATGATTAACTCCAATTTTGCCTGTGTGGTGTGTAATTTAGAGCACAATAGGACGCCAGAGAAACACAATGAAGCAATTCCAATCCACGTGCGTCGTAGCACAGTCGTCGAAAGTGCTGCATTACATCAGCATGTAATAGGGCATCCGTTTTCAGGTACAGTGCATTATAATTCCTCAGATTCGAGCATCCAAAACGTTCAAATACTTGCAGCGCATACTGGTAGTCTTCCTCGCTTATATCCTCCCCCGTGAGATCATTTCGGAAGGCAGAGTTTCCCGGCAGAGCCAATTCGTCGTACACCGCAAAAGAATTAACGTGGCTCTATGGGAATACACCTTTACGAAGCAGAATTTCGTACTCGTTTCCAAATACCTGCTTCAGGCACGCCTCTGCACCCTCCATCGATTTGACGGTTTTCACGAGCTCTTCCAGCGACGAATTTAGGTACTGCATGGTATCTCTGAATAGGAAGGTGCCAATTTCGAACAATCGAATTTTTTCCATGGAACTGGCAACGATGAAGGGAGCTCGCTTCCATCCGAGAAGGTGAAATTCCCGCAGCAGTCCGGCCAAATCGTAGGCCAGATTGTGCACCATGATCGGTAATTTTTCTCTCGTCGTGCACGCCACGTTAAGGGGCTGCACAGCGTCGCAAGGTAATTTGTGTCCCTGGCACTACATCGCTTGGAATGGTCGTGATGACGGACACGGGGTACATCTCGCGTGGACTCCCGTTTACAGTACGCGCAATGGGTGGCATCACCTTCGAGTCGTGGGTGCGCAGAGCATGGCACAGAAGCTAGAGGTGACGTGACGCTGCCTCCCAACACCACTGGGCGCGAGTACGCTCTCCGTGTCCAACGCGGCGACGTAATTGTACTGCTGCTTGTACTGTATTTTATTAAATTCTACAAAATTTTCGCCAGGTTCGCAAACTTCCAATAAGATTTCGTTCACGTCCGCGCACCGGCGACGATGTTTCGCCATGCTCTTTTCCTCGTTAAAAGAGCGCGTGCAACGTTCGCATATGAAACACCTATTGTCTCTCATCAGTAACCGCTCGAGGGACTTGATTCCAAAAAAATGTTCATCTATAGCCAATAAGTGAGTTTTCTTTTCACACTCGAGTTTTGGGGGTCGCGACACGTGCACTCCCTGATCGACGTAGTCGTACACTAAACGGATATCTTGTTTTTGTCTTCGAATTCGTCCAGATCAGAAAATGAAACGGGGAAGTGGCTTGGCCACCAGTAATCTACTGCATAATTTTCACATTTTTTCCACGAATTCCTTTCCTGTGGGTGCAGGAGAGCGAGAGTATTGTATTTAAAACATTCGCTCTCCTTGCGTGCTGGTAAATGGATATTCATTAACACGTTCCTGCGTTTAGCCAGATTCGTGGGAAGTACCCCATTGCACCCGATTTTTTTAGTTTTCACAGCAGAAATACACATTTGAACTTTTTGGACGTCAGTGGATACAAACCCACTACCCTCGCGCTGGTAATTTTCAATGCGCCTGGTGGATTCCTGAATCACATCCATCAAAGTATTTGCGATAGCTCCGTCGCTGTGTCGCACTTTAACAGCTGCAGATCAGAAATTTTTAATTTTTGATGACTCGCACAAAGTAATGAGCTGCTGGAAACGACACAAATAAATACAAAATGACCTAGTCTTCGTTGCTGTTTAACACGGCGAGATTGAGTCTATTTGGTGTTTCTTATGAGAAAAATACGACGCGCAGCAGTTGCTTATTCTTGCGTGAAATTTGCAATCAATGATGATGGAATGATATTTTATCTTATTTGTATCATTAGTGACTCCCCTATTTAGTGAATGGTAGTGTGGTTATGAACCATGGTTATGGTTATGGTTATGGTTATGAATAAAAACTGGTTTGTTTAAAAATGATGAGGGCTCCAGGGAGTAGCGAATGCTGTTCTCCTTTTACACTCTGTAATATTTCTTGTGAAATATTTATATGCAAGCAAACAAAAGTACAAAGAAATGAATCCCATTCAGTATTATAATTGCTGCACGCTGTTCTTGGATGTATAGGCAACATGCATTCCTGAGATGCTGTGTTTCTTTTTTGGTTTGGGACGGTCGACTGGCGATATCGTATTACATCCGGCGGGAAGGCCTATTGTTTCGCATCCGCATATGCGTGTTCCCCGTTTTGACGATGGTTGGATAATTATTGACGTGAGGAATAATATGAATTTATGTGGCTGTGAATAGACTTTTCAAGTGCGACCTTGAACATGCAGAGCAGGTTATTTTAGGCTATGACGACTCGCCGCACCCGTGCATGTTGGGGCATGCAGCGAGGTCGCTGCTATATAAATGGGGAGGATGTGTAAAGAAGCAGCAGTCTTCGCATCACTTCGGGAGTGTGCGGAGCTCGCTTCAAGAGTAAGTATTTTTCATCCACGCTTTGTGGTGCACGTTTTCTTAGTGTTTCTTCTTTTTTCAGTGCCTAGATGCGTGTTGTGCTTTTTTGATCCTGATGAAATAGAGGATGATGAGCCATTGGAAGAGAATTCACCATCTTCGCCAGACATTTCACCTGCCACATAGCATGCTCACGTCGAGCGATCGCATCCCTATGTGGACATTCCCTTCCTGCCTTTCCTTCAAACTGATAGCGCATTTCGAGGTATCGTCAAAGCGTTTGTGCTATTGGCATCTGTTCACGATCAGGGAGTAGAGGACTTGCCACAATATTTAATGAACAACCTCCACAATATAATTGCTATATTGCGACCGCTAAGAATACCCTTTAGGTTTTGCATTTGTTCTGACGCTCTAATGATGAAAGAAAATCGAGGGGATGTAACCGCACACATAGCACATTTTATGGCGCTTGCTCGCGAAGTCCACAGCGACGGAGCTATCGCAAGTACTTTGATGGATGTGGTTCCGGAGTCCACCGGGCGCATTGAAAATTACCAGAGCGAGGGTAATGGGCTTGTATCCACTGACGTCCAAAAAGTTCAAATGTGTGTTCCTGCTGTGAAAACTAAAAAATTCGGGTGCAATGGGGTACTTCCCACGAACCTGGCTAAACGCAGGAACGTGTTAACGAATATCCATTTCCCAGCACGCAAGGAGGGCGAACGTTTTAAATACAATACGCTCGCTCTCCTGCACCCACAGGAAAGGAATTCGTGAAAAAAATGTGAAAATTATGCAGTAGATTACTGGTGGCCAAGCCACTTCCCTGTTTCTTTTTCTGATCTGAACGAATTCGAAGACAAACACAAGATATCCGTTTACGTGTACGACTACGTCGATCAGGGAGTGCACGTGTCGCGACCCCCAAAACTCGAGTGTGAAAAGAAAATTCACTTATTGGCTATAGATGAACATTTTTTTGGAATCAAGTCCCTCGAACGATTACTGATGAGAGACAATAGGTGTTTCGTATGCGAACATTGCACGCGCTCTTTTAACGAGGAAAAGAGTATGGCGAAACATCGTCGCCTTTGCGCGGACGTGAACGAAATCCTATTGGAATTTTGCGAACCTGGCAAAAATTTTGTAGAATTTAATAAAATACAGTACAAGCAGCGGTACAACTACGTCGTCGCGTTGGACACGGACAGCGTACCCGCGCCCAGTGGTGTTGGCATGCAGCGTCACGTCACCTCTAGCTTCTGTGCCGTGCTCGTGCGCAACCACAACTCGAAGGTGATGCGCGTCAGTACGCACCACAGTGAAGATTCCGCGAGGCAGTGCATGAAGGCTTTGATGGAAATGCGAGACGAGATGGTTGCCTGGTTGCCCTGAATGCCTGCCCCGCCACAATGGTGCTGAATGATGAGCAACGGGCCGAGCACAGAGCTGCCACCCATTGCGTGTACTGTAAACAGGAGTTCAGGCGAGATCTACCCCGTGTCCGTCATCACGACCATTCCAAGCGATGTACTGCCGGGGACACAAATTACATTGCGACGCTGTGCAGCCCTTGCAATGTGGCGTGCAGGACGAGAGAAAAATTACCGATCATGATGCATAATCTGGCCTACGATTTGGCCGGACTGCTGCGGGAATTTCACCTTCTCGGGTGGAAGCTAGCTCCCTTCATCGTTGCCAGTTCCCTGGAAAAAATTCGATCGTTCGAAATTGGCACCTTCCTATTCAGAGATACCATGCAGTACCTAAATTCATCGCTGGGAGAGCTCGTGGAAACCGTCAAATCCATGGGGGGTGCAGAACCGTTCCAGTGCCTGAAGCAGGTATTTGGAAACGACTACGAAATTCTGCTTCGTAAAGGTGTATTCCCATACAGCACGTTAATTCTTTTGCGGTGTATGACGAATTGGCTCTACCGGCAAAATCCGCCTTCCGAAATGATCTCATGAGGGAGGATATAAGCGAGGAAGACTACCAGTATGCGCTGCAAGTATTTGAACGTTTTGGATGCTCGAATCTGAGGGATTATAATGCATTGTACCTGAAAACAGATGCCCTATTACATGCTGATGTAATGCAGCACTTCCGATGACTGTGCTACGACGCGCGTGGATTGGAATTGCTTCATTGTGTTTCTCTGGCGTCCTATTCGTGGCAATGTGCTCTAAATTACATACCACACAGGCAAAATTGGAGTTAATCATCGACGAGGATATGTACAGAACCATCGAATCGGTTGTTAGGGGCGGGCTCTGTCAGGCGAGCAGGCGTCATTTGCGGGTTAACAACCCTCTGTGTAATGGCTATGATCCCGACAAAGAGGAGGTGTACATATCATACATAGATTGAAACAATCTTTACGGATCCAGTATGGTAAAGCATCTCCCCGTCGGCGATTTCGAGTGGGTCGAGGATTTTAGCACTGTGGATTTTATGCGTCACCCAACGGATTCGGAAGTGGGGTACGTGTATGTGTGTGACTTGGAGTATCCAAAATTTATCCACGCTCTAACGCGGTACTTCCCCCTGGCTCCTGAGAAGGCAGTGGTCCCGGAGGAATGGCTCTCGCCATTGCAGCGAGGTCTTCTCGAAGAATTAACGTAGCAGCCAGCTAACAGCAAAAAGCTGTTGCTGACGTGCAAGGAGAAGGTAGAGTACATCGTTCATTACGCACTGCTCGCACTATACTGTAGATTGGGCATGAGGGCGACAAAAATTCACTGAACCCTAAAATTTCGTCAGGCACCATTCCTGCGGAATAGAGGACAATGTTGCCAGGCGCGTTGCCTCGGGCACGACGTTCAAAATAAATTTCTATAAAACCTCAAATAATGCGGTCCTTGGAAGAACGCTTTTGAATAAATTTAACATGAGGGATATTCGAGTAGCCTTCGATGAGGAGACGGCGAGTCGCCTCGGGAGTCGGGCAGAATGCGTGAGAATGGAAATTTTGTCCCCCGATTGTGTCATGTACGAAATGCGCAAAAGAAAAGTGCGATATGAAAAGTGCGAAGTGCTTCACGGTTTTAGAACTGAGTAAATTAACCATGTACTCATTCTACTACGAAACTCTGCTGAGCAAACTCACTTGTGCGGTGATTACCTGCTACTTTGACACGGATTCTCTGATCCTCGGCCTATTCTGCAACGATTACGAAGATCATTTACGTGTGATCGCCGACGACCATTTAGACTTGTCTTCCTTCGATCGGGGTCATCCACTGTACAGTGAGAGAAATAAAGGTAGGCTTGGTGCATTGAAAATTGAAACTGGTAGCATACCCATAGAGGAAGTAATATGCTTGAAAGCCAAAATGTACTCCATCAAACTAGCTGGGGGAAAACAAATTGCAAGAGTTAAAGGGGTCAAAAAGAACATTGTGCGCAAACACCTCCTCCATGGTACGTACCACGATACCCTGTTCAAGCACACTAGCGTATCGCACAAACAGGTGTCAATAGTGGGAAAGAAACAGTGCATGTACACCATCAGAAATGTGAAAAGAAGTCTGATGGCGTACGACGACAAACGATACCTCTACAATGACGTCGACTCCTACCCATATGGAAGCTGCGAATATGGTAAGCTTGAGTGTAAGCTCAGGTAATGCAGAGGATGGGGAGGAGTAGCGTCAGTTGGACCAGTGAAAGGATATGATACCTCGTTCTTTTGTCGCTCGTCTCATGCACGCTGGCGCTGGACGCCTGCAACTGAAGATGCATGAAGCTCGAGAAGGATAAGCACACTTACCCGCTTGGATGCCCTGGTGATATCTTAACTATCACAGATTGGCATGTGGTACCTATGCGGTTCGACATTAAGCTGGACAAGAACGCAACTGGATCGCTATGCACGTGCCTTCAACCACTGGACGAGAGCGTCCAGTGCACGTGGAATGCATCAACTCATGGAGGAAAAACATTTGTGTATCTATTCAACATGTATACAACATGTATTCCTTTTGTCTGTCTAAGATAGAGCTGTAGCGGGATCACTGGGTTGCCCGATCAGCTGTCCTAGAAGGAGCCAATCAGCGCCAAGTGGATGGATCAATCAGCAATCAGTAGGTTTGGAGGGGCCAATCTGCGCGAAGTGGGCGGAGCCAAAAGAGGGCCTGTCAATCAAAGTGGGGTCATTTTGAACCAATCGGCATGAAGGGGTGGAGCCAAAAAGGGGCCTGTCAATCGAAGTGGGGTCATCTCAAACCAACCAGCATGAATGGGCGAGCCCAAAGGGGGCTTGTCAATCAAAGTGAGGCCACCAACCAGAGGGATTAGAACTGGCTGGTGTTGGATTAGAAATTCCTAGAACTGGATTAGAAGAAGGACGTTCTTATAGCGGTCCCCCTATACTACTCCAACCTACCTCAACCTGCACTCTCTGGATCTCTTAATCAGCTGGACTCTCGCCCCCTCTCTCTCTCTTTCTCTCAAAATTGCTTTGTCCCTGGCCAAACCCAGCACATCAACGCACTCCCCTCAAAGCTCTTTTGACCTTTCTGCGCGCCATAGGACTTCTATCTTTATTGTGAAGGGGATCATAATTTAATTCCTACATCACCCCAGCAATGGGGTAGAGCATTGCCCCTGGGAAAGAAACTCATCATTCATCACCTCACGAAAAAGGTTGTTGTTTATTGCTCGTGACAGTCGACCCGGAACCGCACCTACCAGCAGGAGCAAACGAAGAAATTTCTCATCGGCCCACGCGACATTTTCGTGGACGTTCTGAGCGTATTCTCCCGTACATCTTCCTCGTGTATTCTCTGCCAGCAAGACTCAAACCGTTCTCCAGCAGGACACACGGAAGCCACGCGACAAGGCCGCGACCACATTTCCCATTCCTGACGTCGCTGGTACGTGCTCGTATGTGCGAATTTCAGACTGTGTGGATTCCAATGATTTACGATGACGACAGCAAATCATGCGAACACGAGTCTACGAAACGCGGTACGGGGATTCGGTGGATGAAGAAATACCCAACCCGTGGAATCAGATACCTACGAACCGATCCCCCCCCCCCCCCGAACTATCGCTTTGAAGTGTATCTCTCAATGGCTCTCTTCGTGACTGCTGGCGGTTCTTTTCCATCGCCACAGCCGCATAATACATGACTGCATTTGGTTGACGCCTATTTGGTGCGTGACACAGACACCACGTCTATTAGCGACCTTACTTTGAACACAACAGGGGCAGGCAAGCTAACTGGTGCTGGCTTGAGGTTAGCGTTGCCTTGTGTTTAAGGGGAAACGCAGGGTAAACATTACCGTGTGTTGTTCCAGTCTTGTCTCAAGGCAATGTTAACATCATTATCTTATTTTGTCATTGGTCGTGCTCGCACACCACAGAACGCTGCCCATGAACTCCCCGACGAATCTTCGGCCTTCGAAGACTGGGTGTCTCTCCCTTGTCCGGCATTCACGAGGAACACGTTATTGTATTGCAGTCAGTTGTACTCTTGGTATATGGGCCACTTAATGGCCATGCTTACGTCACCATGAAACCGAAACTGAATGTGGAGGTAAAGTTGTCTTTCCCTATTCATAACAGAGGCAGGGAACAAGAAAAGTCAAATTCAAGATGGCCATAGAACACTCAACCAATGACACTTTCGGTTTCTAAGTTTAATATATGCTAACACGCTTTCGCGTGGGGGACCAAGCTCAACCAAGCTCCACCAATTGCTGCCAAATTCAAATTTCGACGACTATTCTTCGCGGGTTAAAATCATCCGGATAACGTCATCGATATAGAGATTTCTGCAGAATGCGATACAGACACAGGCTAAAAAAAAGGGCCCCTAACTACAGAATAATTACGCCATGTCGTACTGAATCAAAGAAGTTCAAGGTGAGGTGGTCTCGGAAGTGTAGCAGGCACTTTTTTCCTCACAACCAGTAAAATCAACGTCAAGTCTAATGGACTTCATCATAGGTACTTGGACGAGTATGGACTTCTACGAATAAACGGAAGGTTGCAACGAGGCAAAGAAAACGAAGAAGTAAAACATTCACTGACACCAGTGACACACACACTTACACACGTACTTAAGCAGCACACTTACATGCGACTATTACCGAATGGACGCATCAGGGCTTGCTCTATTCTGGTTCTGGTATACGTGACACGCTCGTTGAGCTAACGGAACATTATTGGATTATCCAAAGTCGTCAAGCTGTGAAAAGTGCACTGCACAAGGGCGAGTGTTGCAAGCGGCAACGCGGTCAACCGACGTTCCAACACAATGCCCCGTTCGTTGTGATAGAATAAACATGACTGTACCTTTCGAGGTAACTGGAACATATCGAGAAGAACATTCTGACCGAGAGTAAGGACATAGTAAATCCCCGACCGGCCACCACTGTACGTGAAACACCAAAGCATTCTTCAGTGCTAAATCCTCCTCATTTCCTGGTGGGAAAGGGACGGATGACGTTGCCAAGAGACAAGATGACAGGAGCTCACTTATGAAGATGACAGCGTCAGACAGGAGCTCACTTAACAAGAGTTACCGACGTCGTGAACAGCTCTTCAACTCCTTCTGAACCTCATTGAGAAAGAATTATTTGCTGCAACTTCGGCCCTATCACACAGGAAAACGTGGAAATGTAGTATATTTGGAGCCCCGGAGATTTGGTGCTGCTTATGCAAGACCACTTACCAAGACATCTGCGGAAGATGTGTCGGCTAGATACTATTACTCCCACTGGGGGCGGAAAGTGAGAGCGTGCACAGTCCGGCTACTGGACGGTACATTGTTGCGTCGACCTGTGTAACTTCTCCGTCCATTACAGATTCTGCAATCAAGTGAACAATGACACACTGCAGGGGAGGAGACTTGAAAAATGCAAAAGGACAAAGAAAAGGTATCACGGGGATCACGAGAATGAACGAACGTTTTCGACTAGCTGTCATCCTTTTGTCGTCGTCGAAAACGAAGCGGGTCAACGTGTTGCATAACACAGCTATCGCTGTAATAATGGCAGCGCGTACAAGATCGCGTCTCCGAGTCTATTGCTGAGATCCTTGCCGAACACAACAGGCTAGCAGTAACGTGGAATTTCGGACATGCACTGGACGAAATGAGGGATAGATTTGTTACTGGGCTTGTGCGACTCTAATTCAGGAGCCGTTCTTCACGAAGCCTGAGTCCATCTCATTATTGAAGGAGTAGAAAAAGCAATAATACACACAGCTTATAAGAAACGTGCGGAATGCTACTTAACAATACCAACCCCTTGCAGCATTTCACAGAATTTGTGTTGAGAGAAAATAATCGAAAAAGGATACTAGAAGAGAATCGCTACAGAATATATGACTGAACTGAGAAGTTTAAACCATTTGGAGCACTGTGCTTCCTCAAAATTTTCAGGCGTCGTATATTCGCAACCATTAACGCTCTGCAGTTAGATTTTTTCACACTTATTGCCTATGGGCTGCTGTAATTTGTACTGCTGCGTTTCCAGAACGCACATTGGTTATACTCACCCATGATTCCAGAAGCACTTTTCTGTCATCTTCGTCAAATTCCGCCAGTCTCGTCTATGAAACTTCACGTTATGAGCACGAACATAAGCATTGATTTAATACGTAGAGTCAATGTCATACCAGGTATCTGTTGAGGGCTCCTACATTTACAAGACAGTATTACAAATTCCCCAGGTTCCCGAAAAAGCAAGAAAGCAAGCACACCTTGCTTCACTATTCTCGCACTAGCTTAAACATGCAGGATGCTCAGCTCAGCGTGTTGCTCTTTCGGACAACTAGAGCCTTTATTATGCCTTCAAAGAACCTTCAAAGAACATGCCGGTTAACTGGTGCCTGAGCTAAGGCAATGACGGCCGCGGCCCCTTCTAAAAAATATCGCGGACGTTGCCGCCCTTTTCACAATGTTAACACTCAAGTATCCCCTTATCTGTAGCGAGACACACATGTAGATATGCATACAGACCACCATCCATATGTCCGTCCGGTCGTTTGTTTAGGGTAGCTGAGAACAACTGCATTGGATGAGGTCAGGTTCTGAACTGTTTACTCGGTTCCAGTGCGAGCCGGATCAAGCCTGCTGGCCTCTTTCTCGATGGCAGCGGCGGCACGCAACACAACCTCTCCAGGAGGTGAACAGTTGGGATGGTCGGCTCATGTAACTCGTTTGGAGCTACATGGACTTGGTGGCGGTGACGGCTCTGTGAAATGGGTGGGAGGTTGCGGAAATAGAAGACCAGCCTCGACGTAAGCGGGTTTCAACCGGGCTATGGCGACAGTTTCTTCGCGGCTATTGATGTCGATGACGAAGTTATGGTCGAAACGGCGTACCACTTTCTGAGGACCAGAGTATAGAGGATGGAGCGCGCGACGCACAGAGGCCGTGTGCAGGAAAACGTGGGAAGAGATGTGAAGGTCAGAGGAAACATGCGGCGCAGAGCTGAGAACGGTTCGAGTTGGTGTTGCACGAAGCCGAGAGAAGGCTTCTCTTAGACGCTGCTCGAACAAGACGTCAGCGCGAAGGCGGGGCGCCGAGCCGTAGACCAGCGCTGCGGGGGAGGAAGCAAAGTCTACCTGAACGAAAGCTCGAATGCCGATGAGCACGGAGGACAACATTTCTGCACAGCGCGTGGGAACCGCGCGGGCCATAAGCGCCTGCTTAAGCTGTCGTTTGAACCTTTCCACTAGGCCGTTGCAAGCAGGATGGTAGGCTGTTGTTCGGGGGCAACTTGTGCCCAAAAGCGAGGTGAATGCGGCAGACGGATGGTTCTCGAACTCTGGACCGCGGTCTGTTACGGCCCTATCAGGTACGCCAAAGCGGGCTAAGAAATATTGCAACCACGCTGTGAGCGGTGCTATCTGGCATGGCCTCCGCTTGTGCCATCGGGTGAAGCGATCGACGCAAGTTAACAAGTAATGGTCGCCATTGGATGATGGTAAGGGTCCGATGATGTCCCCGTGGACCTTGTGGCTCAGTTGTTAGCATGCTGGCCATGTCACGTCGAGACTGGGAAGTACCCGGGTTCGAATCCCGGTGCCGGCTGTGCTGTCTGGGGTTTTCCTGGGTTTTCCTCAGACGCTTTCAAAGATATGTCGGCACAGTTCCCTTTAAAGTCGACCAGGACGTCAGTCGAGACGTTGCCGACATATGTGAGGCCGACAACGGCGAGCCCTTTCACCATCACCCCCATCACCACCCGTGGACCTTGACAAAAAGTCGAGCTGGTGGAAGAAACTTGCTGAGGGGCGGGAACATATGCCGGTCACATTTGCTGGTCTTGCAGGGCGTGCAAGCTCTACCCAGCGGCGGATGTCCTCGGGAACGCCAGGGTGGAAGAGTCCGTACATGTTGTTGAAAAGTGTTGGGCGAAGACATACGGAACAATGGGTCGAGAGGACTTGGTGGAGACGTCGCATAGAAGGGCGCTGCTGGCGTCTGCGAAACGGACGTGTCGGACCGTCAAGGGCCGTAAAGTTGGATCGACGCAACCGTTACGTTTCTTCATCGGTCTTCTGTGCAGAGGCAAGAGCTTCGAGACTCACGATTGGAGAGTTCGTTAGCGCGTAGACACGGCTGAGTGCGTCAGCGGCGAGGCTCGCATTGCCCTTGATGTGGCGGACGTCCATAAAAAATTCCGCGATATAAGCAAGATGGCGAGTCTCCTGTGGCGTATAGCTTTGACTGTCGGAGGTAAAGTCGCCTACGTATGACTCATGGACGGTCCAGATTGTGAAATGCTCACATTCGACGAAGTCCTGAAAATAACGGACAACGTTGTAGGCAGCGAGTTCTTGCTGGACAACTGCTCCAAGGGCTGAGTGTGACGGGTCGACAAGAAAGAAATAGGCACGTCATGCCGGGGGTGGGCCAAAAGCGTCGCTTTGGCTAAGGCCTGCTTGACGGTGGTAAAATCAGACTGCAGATCATCGGTTCATGAAATAGGATGAGATGGGGAACGTGGCGACTTGAGAGGCTCTTCGAGTGCGGAGCTAGCTGGGACGAAACAGGTCGAGTCCCAAGGAAGCGGAGCAGTTGACGTAGCGACGAAGGACGAGAAAAGCATGTGATGGCCTTCACCTTATCAGTAAGTGGGGAGATGCCGTCAGCGGATAGGTGATGACCCAAACATTCCAGGGAAGGCTTGCAAAACTCGCAGTCTTGTGCATTGATCACAATGCCGTGGCTTTCAAGTTGGCTGTATACGAGATGGAGGTGTTTGAAATGTTGCTCTTCAGTCTGGATTGCAACGATGAGGTCGTCTACGTATGCGAAGACGCAAGGCAATCCGCCGAGAACTGAGTCAATGAAGCGCTGGCGCGGCACTGCGCAAACCGAAAGGCATGTGATGAAATTCGTGAAGTCCGAATGGTGTAATGATCGCTAAAAAGCGGTTTTATAATGAACGCTGTCTTTCGAGCGTCCTCCGGAGCCACGGGAATCTGATGGTATGTCTTGGTGAGACCTATCTTGATGAAGAATTTTGCGCCCGCAATGTTCTTAGTGAAGTCCTAACGTTGGGAAGTGGGTAGCGATCGGGCTTGGTGGCGAGGTTCAAGGCGCGATAATCTCCACATGGGCGCCAGTCACTGGTTTTCTTGGAGACCATGTGGAGTAGCTAGGGCCAATCGCTTGAAGAAGGAGGAGCAATACCAATGGAATGCATACGCTCGAATTCGTTGCGGGCAATTTTCTAATTCTCTGGAGCAAGACGTCGAGGCTTGTATTGCACGGGACGACCACCAGATGTTGAAGTATAGTGTAGTCATGGCGCACAGGTATCGTCCGATCACGAGGCATGGTAAGAGAAGGGACTTCGCGGAGCACTGCAGCAAAGGACGATGCAAGGGCAGCAAAGTCGTAGTAGGATAATGGATATGGGGTGTCGAGCCCGAGCCGAAGACATGAAGTTACGTTGCAGAATCGACGAGCGCTTCCTTGTGAACGTCAACAATGAGGCCGAAATGGTGCAGGACGTCGGCTCTGATAATGGTAAGGTCGACTGTGGCAACTTTAAAATTTCGAGTGAAAGCGTGACTGCTCAGTGACTGCTCAGCTGACTGACCTCAGTGACTGGTCGCCGTAGACTGAACGCAGGAGTTGTTTACTGGGGGGCGGAGAAGTGGTACTGGGAAAACTTTAGCTTCTGCGCGTGAGATGCCTGGATTAATCTAATTTCGGCCCCTGTGTCGACGAGTAGAGGTCGGTGAGACGATGAACAAGGTTATGAAAAACAGAGGGCTTCGATAATTTTGAGATTTTTTTGAGGCCGCTTGCCGCCTCTAGCGATCCCCCGTGACATTTCCTGGCCAAGAACAAGGGGTCGTGCAGTTGCGAGCGTGGGCGCCAAACGGCCAGTATACCAGCAGAATGGTGAAGGGTTGGTACAAGCTGGGTACTGTCTGCGTGGCGTCCTAGATCTTGGGCGCCGGCGGAACTGAACCCTGCCTTAAACACCGGCACGTTAACGAGGAACGATGGAGGCGACGGTATTTGCCAGGCCTTCATTGTCGGCAGGGAGGGCAGGGAGAGTGTCTTGTTCGCGATAAGGGACGGGAGCAGCCCGGACCGAAGCAGGTTGGGCGCCCCCCGATGTAATAGGAGTGTCAGGAAATGCCAAAAGGGTGACGTGGAAACTGATGGTTTTGCAGCCTCCATGATCTCGTTGGCATGACGGTCTAGTTCGTTGATGGAGAGATTCGTTGTGTGGCATTCGTTGTGTATCATCTATACTGCCGAAGGAAGGCGCTGCAGGAATAATTCCTTCAGCATAGTTTCGTCAAAAGCAGCCATGCGATCGCCATGCAGTTTCTGCATATGGCGCAGAAATTGTGACGGCCAGTCGTTCTCAGGTCATCAGCGGATACCATCTGCTGGTAACGGCGTCGTTCCGAAACCATCGTACGTCGGGCAATTGGCGCCTTGAGGGAGTCAAATGGGCGGTGCACAAAGGACCGCATCGGATGTCGGAGATGGCGGGAGCTACTTCGGGAGAGAGGATGGCGACGACGTGGTGGAACTCCGTGCTCTGCGACGTGATGCCTGTTAGTTCGAATTTGAATTCGGCTTTCACGAGCCATACGGTGGGATTAGCGTCGTAGAGCGGCGGTAGGGGGACGGCGACATGACTCACTTCGGCCACCCATGGAAAGGGTTAACGACGAAGGCCGGGTCCGCTTAGAGAGGAAGGGCCTGAGGTGCGCGTTGTTCTGTTGCTCAATTGGGAAACAACTACACGTCATAGTATGAACTGTTTATTCCGTTCTACCGCGAGCAGGATCAAGCCTGCAGGCCTCTTTTTCCTCGGCGGCGGCAGCGGAGCGCATCACACATTTATCTACACATGCATCAACGGTACATGTGCTGTGGTAACTTTGTATTACACCTCTTATATTTGGCTATTGTTTCTGCATTCCGTACAACATCCCAGTGCACGTAGCTGCAAGCGTTTTCGTCAGCCGCCAACAGATTAGTCATTCAGCGTCATTCAGGTAGCGTACGAAAGGCCCAAAGATAACTCTTTTGTAAAAACACTAGCGAAGGCCCGGTTGAGGACAACTGCACAGTCACCATCAGCAAGTTTCGAACCCTCGACCTCCGTCAGAGACATAGGATAAACTTTAGAACGGCGAATGATTCTCCAGAACTTGCGAGGGTTGCCAGAAAGCATGCCCGCAAGCTGAACTGAAGAGAAATTGTGTTCAGCCTGTCGAAGAGCCTCAGTACAAGGCGCTTGTCATCAACGGATCGGGAATTAAACTCAGAAATGAACGAGGGGTAGTAGAAAAGTAGCTGATCGTTCACTGACGTGAAATCTGCCCTGTCATACATTTTTGTAGGTTTCCGCGCAGGTGGATTCCGAGGGCACGATAAGCGTAAAGGTACACCGTAAGCCTTGTAGTCACTCAGGGAGAGCGGGAATGAGATGTCGCCGAAAATAGTACGATAATTTACAAAGATTACGTCAAGAATTGATGACCGGAAGGATGAAACTCTAGTTGGTTCATGAACGGACTGTGAAAAACCAAAGGGCATACGTCAACAACGTCAGATTCTTCAAGAGAAATACCACTGAGAACAGACCAGTCCTGAATAATGAAAATCGTCAAATACACAATTTTTTGCCTTGGGAAAATTAGGAGTGTGTATCGATAACACATCAGTAAACTGTGGAAGAAAATTAACATGTAGTCAGGTGGTCTGTCAAATACACCGACATGCAAATTGGTATGTACATATCTATTATTAACCCAACACATTTCCCGTTGAGATACGACGTGAACACGGGTGCAAGTAATGTCATGTCTGATACCAATCAAAACACCGCCTCCACGACGAGTACCAGGATCACGACGGCAGATATTAAACGCAGCTGAGAGTGCGGTAATTTCATGACTGTCAACAGTTGGAGACAACCAAGTTTCGGTTATGTAAACGAGTTCGGAGGAACAGTCACTAATAAGGCTATCAAAGTCATCTTGTTTGTTTAGGATACTTCGAATACTAGTAAATAAGACAGAGATCTCTTGTCGTGGAGGTCAGCTCCTCCAAGAATTTACGCACTTTGGTGACGCTTTGACTGACTCAAATTTTGCAGCTGCTTTCAGCAAGAGTGGCAACAATCAGTACACTTGCAAGTTACCTTTCCAGAAATGTGTCTTTTCAGTGTGACAACTGCCTGAAGAAATACGTAGCTACAGTTGGAAGTTACTCGTGACACAGTTGCGACCGAATTGTGCTATTAGCACTACCACAACAAAGCGAAGAGCTGAAGGATAACAACTGGTCGTTGTGTTTCGAACATGGTTTATTCTGCAACTTATCCCTGCACAAAGTCACGCATGTAATGCATTGCTTGCAGCACGTAGTTCACTTCCATCGGGATGTGCTTATACGCGCAGCTCTGAAAAGGACAAACATTTTGACGTTGCCTTGTAGATTCAAGTGTCACTAAATTGATTTCAGTTCCCTTCATTGCAGCATCGCGTGTCGTACAGAAAATGATTCGGTCTCTCTCTTGATGATACACATGCTACCAGTCAGTATGATGCTCAACACATTTACTTTGCCTGCTACTATTTCAGGGCACAAACCTACAGCAGGAGCGTCGTTGATGTGTTTCACGAACACACGCATGCAGAAAACATACGGCAGAAATCGCTGTGCAGATTGACATTGGAACTGGATAGCATTTATGAGCTCATCGCGAACATTCTCCAACGATTGATAGGAGAGGCCTGCGGAGACTAAAGTAGCTGACGTACTTGGCAACCACTAGCTTGTCTAAGCAGCTCAGGAAGACACAATCTATAACACTGACACCTTTACCGTCACTGGCTAGACACAAATCGTAGACATCTTTCATGAAGCACGCAAACCAGTTGACCTGGCGCATCTTTATGCGAAGTCCCCCATAACAGTCACGGACATGTTGTGTTACTTCAAGTCTTCTACCAAGGTGATGCTTGCAGAGTAGTTGTAGAGTTTGGCTAGAAAGAACCTGATAGGCTTTGTAGCCGTGCTTCGACACGTGAACTCCAAGCAGCAGCTAATGAGTGCCGGGCTTACGCAGGGCGGGTCGGGTCGGCTTAGGTTAGGTTAGGTTTTGTTTGGTTAGGTTTGGTTAGGTCAGGTCAAGGTCAGGTAAAGGTTACGTTCAGGTTAGTTTAGATTCAGCCAATAGCGGTGGAGCAGCAATATTTTTGAATGCCTTAATATTTTTGAATGCGTTAGTTAATCGACACGGACCCATCATCCGCAGTAAAACCGGATGTGCATATAGCACGACAGACTTGGGTCATGGGGCTCTACATATTTGCAGCTAACGTCACACTTAACGAACCTCTGAATCCCCAGAAATTGACTTGACTGTCTCAACGAAGTGGGAATGTTTTCCGACAGAGTGCACGAAATTTCACTGGAGCGCATGTAGTTACGAGAATAATCATGCGTTTCTATTGCGTCATATCAACCGATAATGACTTACCCTGATGCTCTGCATTACCCGGGTGATGTTAACGTTGTACAAAGCCGCCGTACCCTTGAAATTGAAGATAATGCAACATGTGTTAAAATGCCAAGGGTCTCACGAATCAATTTAAATAAAACGCCTAGTGAATACGGACATCACATCTGCCGAAATTGTGCACTTGGTGTTTACAAGTACGCCCACCACTCATGTAAATTCATACACCTTCATAGGGTACTGTAGTGTATCTGTTGTATGTGTTGTTATCTCTCTGTTATCTGGTAACCCACACGCGCGGGAGGCATCGACCGGTCTTATCTTATGGCGTGTAGTCTGGTTGTTTTGGCCTTGGCTGAGTCTGCGCAGAGCAACTGCCTGTGGGTTATTTAAAGAGTGCATGATCCGCGTGGAGGGACTTAGTTCATGCCTGTATTTTGACGTGACCACGTCGGTCACAAGTTCTTGCCAGGAAGACTGAATAAAGTCGTTCCGTATGTTACCACCCGTTGTGAGCTTTCTCCCGTGAGGACACAACAGGTACATCATTGTTATTATCGTCCCAGAAGTTTGTATCAAGCAGTTGGGCAACGTAGACCGCAATAGATGTATTCGGATGTAAAAGGGTTGGCAGCTCATTGGTAACTAAAGCACATTCGAACGGCACATATCAGGGTGCGAATAGCTCAGCGTCAGATCGTTCGCCTAGCATGTAAGACGCCCTGGGTTAACTCCTGAGCACCTCTAGGACAGGAGGATTGTTATTACTTCGTTCCAAAACGATGCGGTAGGGAACATGGAAAAGTACGGAGCTAAACAGTGTGACCTCGTGGAATTGGCTCCTGATCGTGTTTGCCAGCAAACACTTTTCCTAGTTCGTGGATTTCGAGTAACGCCCTCAATACCAGTATCAGTACATAATGTATAACCGCGGAACATAGATTCAGCTGCGCGTCATTTCACAACTGACCGCGGTATCGTGTGTCGCACGCAAAATAGTAGTTCGACGTTATTCGATCGACATCAAACTCGCAGTTTAACCATTTTTCGTTGACATTGCATGGTTCCTCGCGCTCCTTAGCATAATGTGGAAGTGGCGTAGTCAGACCTCTAAGATAAGGCGCGCTCGATATGCAAACCTGCACATCTCCTCCCCACCCCCGCTGATACTAGGCACGCCTACACACACATACGTTTGCATTCAGCGAGAGAAGAGATAAATATATAGAATATTGGAGCGCCCAATAATGCGATTTCTTATGGGATGTAATGACCGGCGATGCCACGCCACGAGATTGGAATTAGCTTGGAACGCTCATAACTTCTTAAGTACTCAAGAATGCTGCTTAGATGGACGCCAGTATCTGCAAGAAGTTTCGTGATCATCACACTGGACCCCCCCCCCCCCCCTTAACATATGTTTGTAATGGCTCAAACGTCGCCATGCGGGCAATGGACAGCTGTTTCGGCCTTATTGGGCCCTCATCAGGAGCACGCAGGCAGGTGGCGTTTGAACAGGTGACGTCAGAAGGTCACAAGGCGCGTCAGCCTTGGCCCCTCAGCCAATGCTAGCCATTAATAAGAGTCGTGTGTGAAAAAACGACGTGGTTTCGGGCTTTGTGCACTAGGTGCTCCAGTCTCACGCTGGCGTGGAAGGTGGCTCTGAAATATATTTCGTACAAAGTTTTGACTAGTTCACCGTCCTGTAGTTCTCTAGTTTTGTGTAGTTGATTGACTGGCATTACTTCGTCTTTGGGAAAGGTGCAAAATATATAAACCCCTGTTGTTTATGTGTCAATTTGCCATTAACATTAGGAAGGTATACTGTGGGTTTAAATGCAAGGCTTCTGAGGACTTCATGCTTAAGGTCAGTGAACATGATCCTACTCTGCCTATACGTCTGTAAGAAGTATCTGTCATGAACACTGGTTCTATTGCTGACCGACTAGATGAGCCGCCAAAAAGTTGAGCTTATCTTCTTAATATTTAAGCACACAGTTTCCATAGTCATCATCATTTATCTACCTCGAGGGATCAGGTGGGTAGCCCGTCACGTTCTCACCGAAAGGTTAAGGGATCGATCCCAGCCAGGGACTCCAGCAACTGAGTTCTAGGCACCAAGTTGCTTACATACTCCATCTTCCGCGAGGGACAGAAAAAGCGGAGTACGTGGTCTGAGATTAATCGACAGATGGACTACTGTGGCATCAGCTGATGATCGCAATATTCTCGTGACGTATATCCACGAATTACTATCATTATCACTGAACTACAACTTTCTCCCTACCGACGTTAACCATGGGACCTCATTAAAGAAACGGGACGCCCCACTGGACAGGGACATACCAGCATAGCGTAGTGGTTAATGCATTCGACTGGAAAAAGGTGCGTGGCTCGATTCGCGCCGCTGCCTGACACCTTGAGATTTGTGCTGTGTTCGCCTTTTTGTGTGCTTCAGCTTCACATCAGCTACGCTACATTATATTCACCAGGTGCCGCTACCTCATACTGTGCTGTACGTATTTGTTTCTCTATGAGAATAAATATGTGAGAGAATACGAATAAGTGCATGCAGAATGCACGTCCCATTTGTTGAATGAAACGCCCTGGTAAGTCGTCGGAAAGCAGATGCCAACGCAGCGTAGTGGTTATAGCTTACTCGATCGGCAATTGAGAGCTGTGTGGTTCCATCCCCGCCGCTGTGTGATTGTCATATTTCAATTGCTTATGTTCTTGAGGTTTGTGTGTTTAAGCGTCAAAACAGTTACTGACCTTCATGTTTATCGAGAGGGTGCTCGACACCGGGGCACCACCCTTGTGAACCACCCAATGTGAACCCTTGGGTGTCACTCGAACCTCTTGCAGTGTTCTAAACATTCAGCTTTATCCTGGCATTTTCGCCGATGTAACGTTAACGTAGAAATAACATGTAGCATTACGCTTAGAGTTCCACATATCGTGAAGCTTCAAGAGCCATTGCCCGAACTAGCATGTCGTAAAAGTGCGGCCCTATCAGTCTTATGCCTTTCGTCTCCATTAACACCGCAAAAAAAAAGAAAACGCAGGGGTTCTCGCATCCCGTTGCACCGTGCACCCCTGGAAAATGAAACATGCGGAACATTTTTGTCTCGTTTTCACCAGTCGCCTTCCGCCGGCCCTGGTGTTCACAACGCGGTCTTTAGGAAGACGCTTACAGCAGTGTTCCTGCGTTCGTTTTATACTGATTCGTGAATCTGTTATTTTGGAGGAACGCAGTTATGAACGCAGGAGCTATGAAACTGCTCTAGGTAGACGAACTCGGTGTCTTTGTCATTTTCCCGATTTTAGCCACCCAATAGATTATGTTTGAAGTCGTAGGCAACCACGCTCCCTCCTCCAGTTAAGATTTTCCTCGCCCTGTGGAAACGCTGCCGAAAAGCCTCCGCAGAGTGGCCGTACTTCGATAAGAGGTTAACTTTAACCTTTCAGTTTCAATATTCCTCTGTGTCATCGTTGTTATGCTTAGAATGGCGTGTCAGCTTGGCGCCCCAAAACAACGTGAAGAAGACGTGGCCGCAATGATATAGGTAAGGAAGACAATTAAGGAAGTGTCCATGGTTTATAGGTTGATAGCGAATTACATCAACTGCGTTCAGCTAAACATCCGGATTGCTCTTGTCTGTCTCGTTGCATGAAAAACGCGATCGCGATCATAATGTGCCGGCCATACATACACAAAGAATTGCGGTGGTTGCTATAGAAGTTGCCATGAAGACACTGATCACTTACTGGGGACAAGCTCTCCGACAAACGCATCCCTTTCTCGAGGCAAGTCAGCAGTGCCTCTTTGAAGACTGCAGTGTTCTGCGCAATACACAATATAACACCTCTCTTAGGTGAGGTTTGTGATAGGTTTTATCGCCGAAACAAGACCATCAACACTCAGATAAGTCATGTCTATGAGAGTATGCCACAAAAGCATACTCACGTTTGGATGTGGTTCAGCGATGGTATAGCATATGCGAAGTCCGACGCAAAGTTTCTCGAATTCCTTTACAACAAATACAACAAAATATTATGTAATTACAACAAAAAAATGTAACATGATTATAATGTATGAGACAGATACTTAACCACAAAGAATAGCATTTCCTAAACAGGCAAATGAAGCAAAATAATACATCGGCAGTGATACGATGCTGCTGAATGTTTACCAAGATAATAATGCAGGAATCGAGTGAGAAACAACGCACCTTTCTCTAAGGACGTTGAAGCACGCGGAACAGACCACGTGGTATCCATTGTGCGACAGGTGCACAGGCAACAGGTACTGGGCACAACTGGCACATTACTCCCGTCTACTACACGACTCCCCAACAATGCGCCCCCTCTTTCTTTCATAATTCGATATGCGCATGCGTGGGCAGCGTTGTAAAATGATAAATAAAGTGGAAGAAAAAAGCTTTTCAGTTGTGAATTTGCTGCTTGTCCAGTCTGTTCTTTATGTGGCTCTGTATGGAGCCCTTGCTGCTGGAATTTTTCTTCATGAATATGTTCCAATAACCTCAACTGAAGACTGTTATGACTGTGCTATCAGCAGAATGGATGACATAGTATTTTAAAGTGGGACTACTCAGGGACGTAACAGTAGGTCGACGGTAGTGGAAGGTGAAACATAATGGTGAGGTCTCTCCTGTCGTGGTGGAAAACCCCCTGAAGTTTTTTTGCTAACTCATTGTATTGCAGGCTTGTACATCAGGACTAAGTCGAACTTCAGCCAAGTCAAATATGCATCAACCTATCGCCCATCTCAATAACCTCAGGTAGAAGTTGTCTCAGTACAGTGTCCTCACATACCTTGATAACCGAAGAGCTGATGTTGTTAGCTATGACTTCTGCCTTGCAGTCGATTAGTGCCCCTGTGATGAAGCGACTCATGCGTGCCATTTGCATTACATCTTAGGTGAAAAGAAAGAAAACCAACTTTAATCAGTTGCACACTAAATTGCAGAAAATGAGCGTAAGCATTGAAGAGCAGTTCCCCTACCTCCCGCATTTACACGAGCTTGAGCCGTAAATACACCTTCTGCTGTTTTTGCAACCGTTATTTTCACCACGAATCAACTGTCGCTATAAACGATGTATAGGAATGAGCAGATGGACGGGGACACCAGAAAGAAGTAGGAAAGGGATTATTAACCGTCCTATAATGAATCCTAGGTGACTGCTAGGGGCAACAGGTGCCCCTCCGTCTTGCAAAACGAATGGGCACGCGTAGGTGAGGGATAACTGCACGAATAGGGATTTACGAAATCTGATATTATTAACAGTAATGATCAATGATGATCAAAACATGAGAAACCAACTACCCTATTCGTTCAAAGTGGATGACATCTCGTTGCTGATCTTAGATTTTTTCATCTTAGCTATGCTTCATGTTGGCTATGAGCGGCCTACAGATGTGGACAGACGGAGAGAGGACAGGAGGAAGGAGTGGAACCCAAGTGGAAATTGCCGACTACCAACCATCGGCCAGTGGTCGGTTTTTGGTCGGCAAGCGACTTAGCGGGCCAGTGCACCTTGGACCAACGTTGGTCTGATGTCTCTCACAGCGGTGGTTGGCGAGCGACGTTGGGCCGAAAAAAAAGTGCAACGTGTTGCGGGCGTGCTATTGAGAGATTGGCGTAATAAAGACGGACCAATGCCATTCACTGCAAACAAGCTCGAAAAGAATGCAGCTGAAGAAAAGGCGCTTGGACGGTTGGCAAAAAGCCGGATGACAGTTGGCCAACGACTTTTTCGGCCAGCCAACGTTGGCGCAATGTTGCATAGTGATAGGCAGGGCGAGGTTTGGCAAGCTGTGGGCCAGGCGGCAGATCTGTACCAAGAAATGAGCTCGAGTGGCCAAGCACTTGCCAAGCAGGGCTATGTTGGCCAGCCAAGCACTTGCCAAGCTTTGTTCAATCTCGGTATGTTGCCTTGGGGAGAGGGAAATGCGGAATTTTGTAGCACTGCATAAGTTCGACTTTCGATTCGCCAAGTGATTGTCTCAAACCAAAAGTAGTAAGAAACAAAGACGTTATCTTCATGGTGAGCTAATATTACAAGCAATTATACACCTTATACACCTCACCCTTCATTTTGACTCATACGCGAGCAGGACTCTGGAATTTGTGGAAGCTCGCGAGACAACCTATGTATAGTATATGTTCTTCCTCAGGAAAGCAAGAGCCGTTTGATTATAGTGGTCTCGGGCATATTCCGAGCTTTTAGGACTCTCCCCTACGTCGTTACCCTACGCCGCGAGACAATTGAATATGAATACGAGCGATGCCACAGGACTGCTTTGGCCTAACTTGGCACGATGCAGGCTGGACAATGCTTGACAAGCCATTGGCCAGGGTACAGATCCGTATCAAGAAACAGGCTTGTTGGCCGATAATACACCAACCAAGGCCAGGTAGGCCAGCCTTGCTATTGCCAAGCTTGGCCCAATCTTTGTTGCTTGGGCATACTTGGCCCATCGTTCCTGTTCATCGGTGGGCCGCCATCTAGCCGACAAAGGGCCAGCTATTGCCCAGACTTGGTTCTACACCGGCCCTGTTTTGGCCCCATGTGTTCTAGGCATAGCTGGGCGAACCCACTCATGAGGGCCCTCATGAGTGCCCCTCACCCTCACTTCACGCCTTTGAGGTGAGGGTGAGTGAGGGCCAGCCCGCGATCAGGCCATCCTTGAGTGCACTCATGAGGTTCTTACCCTCAAGAGGTCTCCTGTGAGTGCACTCATGAGGTCTTACCCTTAGGAAGTCTCCTGTGAGTGCACTCATGGGGTTTTGCCCCTCATGAGACCTCCTGTGGGTGCACTCATGAGGCCTGAAGAGTGTGAGGTCAGTTTGAGTGCATTCAGAAATGAGGTCAAATGGCGTTTACGAGACCTGGGCAAATTATGAAGGCACTAGTGATATGGTTCCAGCGACCCAGCTACCGGCAGGGTGCACTTTAAAGGGTTGGTGTTCCCGTTGTTAGCATTTTCGTCTACGTCGCACTGAGAACACAGCCAAGCATCCTGAGCTGACGGATTAGTTGGTGATACGGTCCAGCGACACAGCTCAGGACCTTCGCTGTGTTCCCAGCGCGACGTAGACGAAATTGCTAAAAACCGGCACACCAGCCCTTTAAAGTGCACCCTGCTGGTAGTTAGGTCACTGGAACCATATCACCAAGTAATAAGTCAGCTCAGGACGCTTCGCTGTGTTCCCAGCGCGACGTAAACAAAATTGCTAAAAACCGGCACACCAGCCCTTTAAAGTGCACCCTGCCAGTAGTTGGGTCACTGGAACCATTTCACCAAGTAATCAGTCAGCTCAGGACGCTTCACTGTGTTCCCAGCGCGACGTAGACGACCATTGCTACATACATGCACACCAGCCCTTTAAAGTGCACACAGCCGGTAGTTGGGTCTTTGGAACAATATCACCAAGTAATCAGTCAGCTCAGGACGCTTTGCTGTGTTCCCAGCG
The DNA here is from genome assembly GCF_037126465.1 of Ornithodoros turicata. Classification (NCBI taxonomy): domain Eukaryota; kingdom Metazoa; phylum Arthropoda; class Arachnida; order Ixodida; family Argasidae; genus Ornithodoros; species Ornithodoros turicata. The sequence goes on along the minus strand of NC_088201.1, from coordinate 210,726,024 downwards.
CGACGTAGCCGAAATTGCTAAATACGTGCACACCAGCCCTTTAAAGTGCACACTATCGGTAGTTGTGTCGCTGGAACCCTACCATCAATGCCTTCATAATTTGCGCACGTCTGGTATGCGTCATTTGACCTCATTTCTGAATGCACCCACACCCCTCAGGCCTCACCAGTGACTTCACTCACACTAACCTGGCGCTTCTCAGACCTCATGAGTGCACTAACAGGAGGTCTCATGAAGGGCACAACCTCATGAGTGCACTCACGGGAGACCTTATGTGGGTAAGACTTTCATGGGAGAGGGCATGTGCCCGTGAGGGCGGTGAGGGCGAGGGCGATTGAGGGCATGTGCCCGTGAGGGCCGTGAGGGTGAGGGCGAGTGAGGTTTCACCAAAATGCCCACCTGTGCTTATAGGTCGGTCATTCGCCCAACATTGACAGTATTAAGTCGGGCCGAGTAAGGCCAGTGTCAATCCCCAAGCTTGGCCCAACCTTTTCTGCAAGGAGGGTTCAACGACTTTTAGGTCGGAATCACACGTCGGCCCGGCATTTTTCTGACGTTGTTTGTCCCCTTGGCAAGACAGAGAGATTATTACGAGTCTTGGGCCGATTTCAAGGGGAACTGTACCAAGGTTCATCTGGACAGTCTGCCAGAAAACCTAGGGTAAATCTCAGACAACGCAGTCTCTGGTATAACTTGAACGCACCACCAAACAAATGTAAACAGAGTAGGTTCACACGTAAGGTGCGTCAGCCTATTTGTGTGGCGACATCCTGCACGTGACGTAGGGCAGCACTGCGCGATAATTTCAGCAACCAGAGCTTCTTTTCACGTGGCCCGGTTATCTCTAAAACACCCTGCTAGAAACAATGTTTACGTCCCACACTTTGCTACAGTCCTGGCCGGAGATCGATCTCACGATCGTGCGATCAGGAAACGAACACGTTACTGAGTGAGCTCCAGCTGAGCTAGGCTGGCGACCCACCACTTACCAGCCTTCAGTACGACTTCTGCACCCACCAATGAGCACGGCTAGGTTGGCAGGCCAAGCTCCCTTGCTAACAAAGGTTGCTAACCTTGGTCCAATCTCGGTATGTCGCCTCGTGGAAAGGGTAACGCAGAATGGTGTAGCTGTGCATAAGCTCGACTTTCGATGGACCAAGTGAATATCTCAAATCAAAAGCAGTAAGAAACAGAGGCGTCATCTTCATGGGGTGCTAATACGACAAGCAGTTCATCATTCCAGTGTTCTTTGAGCATGCATTTAATTAAACTTGGACCACTCACCCTTTATTTTGACTATCAGGTGAACAGGGCTCTCGAATTTGTGAAAGTTCGCGAGGCAACCCATGTACAGTATCAGTCCTTCCTCAGGAAAAGTACTTCCTCAGGAAAGAAAGGCAATTGCTTTTCTTTGTGAGCTCTTTTGGTCCTAGTGATCAAGGCATTTTGCTCTTTTTTTTACTTACATTGTCCACACATTGTCCATTGTAGGTAATTTATGCACTTTAAAATGCCGTGCTCACTGTCCGTGGTGGGAAATACAAGCAACAAACAAAGAATGGTAGGTTGTTGCCTTACGTAGCGAGACAATTGAGTATGGAAATGAGCAACGTTGCAGGGATGTTTTGGCCTCTATCTTGGCACAATATACGCTAGCCAGTGCTTGGCAAGTCATTGGCCAAGGAACAGATCCGTATCAAGAAACAAGCTTGTTGGCCGATGCTCTACCAACCAAGGCCAGGTATGCCAGCCTGACCACTGCCAAGCTTGGCCCAACCTTTGTTTGTTACTTTGGGTAGTTGGTTGAAGATTGGAAACACACTGGTTTGCCAAGTGATGGCAAATTGTTGGCCAAGGAACAGATCCGTACCAAGAAACGACGTCGTTGTCCAACCACAAACCAAGCGTGACCAGGTTGGCTGTCCAAGCCAGTGTCAAGGTTGGCCCAAGGTTTTCCTGTTGCATAGGTTCTGTGAGCATATTATCTTGGCGGCATATCTTCGATCTACTAACACTCCAATGCTAGTAGTAAGTAAGAGGGAGGGGGCGGGGAAAGGGGCAGGGGAGAGGTGGCGGGAGTCTAGCTGGTTGAGAGATGCGGAGAGTACGGTTCGGGAAGGTTGGTAGTGTGGGCAATGGAGAAGAATGGTCCCTGATCCTTGATCCCTGGCCACATCCAGCACACCAATGCTCTGCCCTTAAGGCTCCCTTCACTTTTCTGGACACCACAGGACTTCGATCCTTATTGTGAAGGGGCTCATTATCTCATTCCACGCATCACTTCCAGCAATGGGGTAGAGTATCGCCCCCAGCGATGAAACTCCCTATCCATCATCCCAAAATAAAGTTATTGTTGTTGTTGTTTCTAGTAGTAAGTACTGAGCGCCAGTTGTTCTCAAAAGACTGTCCACTGGTTTAATACATTCAATTTAATTTAATATTCAATTCAAAATTCAAACTACACATTTGACGTACATTCATACAATACATATTGCGTGAGTCAATGCAGTACCGGTGGGATGTTGCTTGCGAAGAACTAGCGGTCATAGAAATATAAATAAATGTAAAAAGAGTGGACACCGCTGGTCATCGCAGCTTCGCTGGCCGTCGACATGGCAGTAGGACTGACATGGCAGCTAGACAAGTGAGGAGAAAGACACTTAATTGAGACAGGGGATTTTACATTTTTGTGAAACAAAGAACAATATATGGTAATATGGTAACAAAGGTAATCGATCAAATGAATAGCTAACAAGAATCTGCCCCAGACACAGAAGAAATCAGCCCACTGCGCACCACAACAATGGTCATGAAGAGCACAGTGTGACATGTCCTCGTTTTTTGAGAGCCATGCACAGAACTGAATAGTGATGCTTTTTGATCCTGTATAACGTGACTCATCTGCTCACCCTAGCAGTCATCTTGTGAACTAGTTCACTTGCAAAATTAATAATAACATTGTTGTCATGCCAGCAGTACTTCCGTACCTGAGGCAAAGGGTGTGGCAAGACTCTTGTTGTGTCAGCTTTCGTGGAAGACGGAGAAACATGGTATTAGAGAACAAGCACGGACAAGAATTGCAACAATGACTACCAACGTTCGACGTGCGCGGGAAGGCTAGAAAACGTCACTGTTCATTGCAAACAAAGTGGGGACAAAGGTATCATGAGGAGAGCAGCATGTGGTATGTCCCCACTGTTCAAGAACAAGATAGAGAACTGAATCGTCTTGTTCTTTTGTCCTGTTCTTTTGTAAAAAAGTATGTGCTCCTCTAGAATTTACTATGTGAAGCAAAATTAATTGCAGAATTATTAAGAACTTTGTCGTCATGCCAGTGCTACTCTCTTCCTGAAGTCAAGGGTGTGGCATGCTGTGTGGAAGACAAAAAAACATACTAGTGGTGGTCATCCACAGACAAGAATTGCAATGATAATAACCAATGTCCCACCTACACGGGCAGGCTAGGCAAAACGTCATTGCTAACAGCAAACAAACTGAGGTCATAAATCCCATAAAAGACCTCTCCAGCCTGAAGTGCTATCGGATTGAGAGATCCCCTCAGTCCAAAAGTACCGCTCAGGCTGAGAGGAGCTTTCTGGCTAAGAGGACCCTTCATATTGACAGGACCTCTCAGGACATCTGAAAAGCTGATGCACTGATGCAACATTGGAACATCATTGTCCAGCATCATCTTCTACACCACACCTGTTGTCGGAGTGGTAGAACCGTACTTTGGACTTATACACCAGAGATAGAAACAGACATCTGCATGTCACAAAACTCCATATATATGTGACATATGAAAGAAGAGGAGGCACTGGGCTTGCGCGCGCATGGACACTAATTGGAAGCAACTCCATCGGGAACGGACGTTGTCTGTTCGTCGTCACACTAGTCGACAGGATAGTTACCTATTATGCCTCCAAAAGCTCAGCCACCTCTGCCGCATTTGGCTATGATCAAGTATACTGGAGCACATGAAGACGTTCCAGTCGGAAAATGGCTGCGACTTTTCGAAACTAAGGCTGGTGCCTTGGACTGGACGGACAAGCTGAAGTCCCTCTGCGATTATCTGGCAGGGGAAGCTTTCCGCTGGTACCTCAGTGAGATATTCGAAGTTTGTGAAACATGGGAGGAAGTCAAGCAGTCTATGACTATTCATTTCGGCATTGCTGTCTTGGACCCGTTCCGGTCATTTATCCACTGCAGACAGAGGCGGGAGCAATCTGTCAGGGAATATTACGAGGAAAAGAGACGATTCGGAGAGTCAGCCGGGTTAAAAACTCCTCACATGATCGCCGGCCTCACTGACGGTTTGCTCCCCGAACTCGAGCGTCGTCTCATTGGGACGGAGCCTAAGTCACCGTTGGAATGGTTGGATAACGTCCAGAAACTTGAACGTGCTTCAACAAGGCCGTCGCCTCCGACGTTTAGTGGATCTCGGGACGGTAATCGCGGTAATGGTCGCCCACAAGCCCACCCCATCGCTGGCGATGCGCTTCCTAACCGAGCGGCGACTTCGCGACGCGTTCTTCCCAGGGCCGGCTGCCGACACTGTGTGAACATCGGTCTGAATGGGCAGCTCCATTGGCAAAATGTGTGCCCATACCGACCCAATGTTTCCACCATTACTGGGGACCAGGGAAACGAGGAAGGCGACCTAAGGTCATTTACTTCGACGCATTCGTAAATGACCATCGAGTACGTGCGTTTCTTGATACGGGGGCAACGATCACCTGCATCAACGAACCGCATATGTTTAAAATGAACGCTTTCAATCAACCTCCTTCGGTACTTGCGCCATCGGATCACCCTGACTATTCTGATTTGACATTTAACTCAGCACAAGGCTCTGGAGCAGCTCATTGGAAAACATTTGCCAATGTTTTCCCAGTCACAAACGGACATAGGCACCATTACCATTGAGCAGCACAGTGTCTCGCTGTCTAACCATCTGCCGATCCGTAGGACCCCATATAGGACATCACAAGCGGATAAAGCGGAGATTGAAAAGCAAGTCGAGTCGCTACTGCGGCACGGCCTTATCAGACCGTCATTCTCACCCTATGCATCCCCAGTTATAATGGCTGAGAAGAAGGGCGAAGGGAGAACGAGGATGTGTAAAGATTATAGAAAGCTCAACGCCGTCCCAGTGCCCGATTATCAACCCATTCCCCACATCGACGATGTCCTGGATTCCTTGGGTACTTCACTACACTTGACATCACTTCAGGCTATTGGCACGTGCCGATGAACCCTGCTGACATCCCCAAAACTGCGTTTGTCACCCATGACGGCCATTATGAATGGTTGGTAGTACCGTTTGGTCTTAAAAACGCGCCAGCCACTTTTCAGAGAGCCATCAAGTCCATAATTGACAAGCATAACCTCCACAACGTCGTTAACTACTTCAATGATATCGTGGTCCATACCGCGACCTTTGAAGAACATCTTCAGCGTCTTCACGCCTTGTTAACTGCATTGGCCACGGAAAATGTCAAGCTTAAACTGAAGAAGTGTCGATTTGCTCGCACCACTATTGACTATCTCGGTCACACGATTTCACACCGGAAGATGTCCCCCAAAGAAGGCAACATGGAAGCTATCAAAAATTTTCCAGTTCCCCAAACTGCGAAGGATTTACAGCACTTCCTTAGGACAATCAATGTCTACCGGCAGTACGTCCCACACTTCAGCAACATCTCCGCACCTCTCACTGCCCTTCTGCAAGAGGACGTCAAGTGGGAATGGTCCGAAGAGTGTGAGCAAGCTTTCACTACACTTAAAGGCTGTCTGCTTAGTGCTCCCGTCCTTCAGATATTTAACCCAGACCGCACATGTATAGTTTACTGTGATGCTTCTTCCACTGGTCTTGGCGCGGTTCTTAAGCAACCAGACGACAACGGCACAGAAAACCCAGTCGCATACCACTCACGTAAACTCCTCAAACATGAATGGAATGATGCAGTCACCGAATTAGAATGCCTAGCCGTTGTCGATGCCGTAGACAAATGGCACTGTTACCTCCACGGGCATCCTTTTACGGTCGTAACAGACCATTCCGCGCTTCAATGGCTCAAGACCATAAAAAACCCAACTGGGCGACTTTTCCGCTGGTCGGTTAAATTATTGATGTATGACGTCACCTTCAGGTACCAAAAAGGCACTGCCAACGTCGAGGCTGATGCCCTATCGCGGATACCGACTGTGCAGTTGTTGACTCTCGAGGAGCTGCAGGCTCCAACGGAGGATACGACGGATAGGCCTCGTGGACCATACACGCTGCTCAATGGTGTCCCCATGGTAAGGAAACGAGGCATTTGCAAGATCTACGTTGCAGCCTCTCTCCGTAGCAAGATCCTACAGAACATTCACCAACATTTCGGGCATGTCCGCGTCAACAAGACGGTATCTCTAATCTCCCCACACTATTACTGGCCGAACTTACTATCCGACGTAGTTAACCATGTGAAGCATTGTGATACTTGTCAGAGATGCAAGAAATCGAAAGCGAAGAAATTTGGTTGCCTAGAATCATTACCACCAGCGGATCAGCCGTTTGACGTCCTCGCCATGGACACAACCCAGACAAAAATCTGGACTGGTTCCAGAATGGTTCCATTTGAACCTGGACTGGTTCCATTTGAATGTGGATGGTTCCGGAATGGCTCCAGTTGAATCTTGGTGGTCCCAGCTGGATTCGCAAGTGGGGTGGCTGGTTTCACATTGGTGAAATCAGTGGTACCACTCTGGCCTCAAATGGTTCCAGAACTTACAGTGGGAGGTACCATTTTATTCCCACAATGGTCAATTGAACCACTTTAGATTCCAAACTGGGCAGCTTCCCCCTTTGAGATCCGTTAGGGGAAGAAGAGTCCGCTCTTGCCATATAGTCTTCTGTTTTTTTTGTTTTTTTTAGCCATTATTTTGATGTATTTTAGCACACGTATGATCTATATTTCTGGGGGTTTTATCCGTTTACATCTTCGATAAAATATATGCTGTAACTTCAATTCGTGCTCGTATTCTCATCTAAAGGCAATTTATGTCATAAAATGTACCAGCAAAATGCCAAAAGACACAATCCAAAGATGATACACTCCGCCAAATAATTAGAAGAACTAAATACAAAGAGGTAATTGCACGGGCTGACCCAAAGCAGATGCAATAATTATGAGGGCGCTCCGGTGCGGCGGGACGCTTTCAATCAAATTCTAACGGCGGTCCGCGAGCGCCGCGAGAGGGAGCAGAGAGAGCGCGTCAGTTGGAACTTGACGCGTCGTTGCGAGGTCGTTTTTTCTCTTCGGTTGCCGTGGCAGATATCGGGCATCTCCTGTGCACTATTTACGTGGTGTTAGTGCGTTTTCTAAGACAACGTGATGACAATGAGTCATGTGAAACATATTGGCGATATCTCGGAGAAATTTCGACGCTAGGAAGACACAGCGTCCGCAGAAGAACCGGACGATGAAACGCCAAACGGACTGCACAGAATACTTCTTCCGATTTTAAGAGGTATAAGTGCTTACCGTGGTGCTTCGATTACTACTGATTATGTGTTTTATTTCAGGAGCTAGAAGAACCTGAGAAACATGGTTAAGACGAGTATAAAGATTAGGATCGTTTGGTGAAGAGGAAAATGGCACATGCCGCGACCTACATGGACGGATGTCATCTCCTCTGAGAAAATACAGGTGTGAGGTGGTCAACAAAACGCCATGTTCCCTGTTGTCCGTGAGTGCATCGCAAATTCAACACAAGCACATGCCTCCCCAGGCAAAAATCTGGAGAGGGACCACTTCGAAGTGGATTATCGGACAGGGACCACTTGGAATGTGGAACCATTCAATGGCTGGGACCAGTTAAAAGTGGAACCAGTTTCACGGTGGTACCACTTGTAGTGGAACCAATGGAAATTATCCAGTGGTCCCCTCTGCTAAGTGGTCTCGGATCCGACCACTTAGCAGATGGGACCACTAAATGCATGACCGAAAGTAATGCGTAGAAAAGCACATACTGTTGAAGTAAATATTGTTTATTCTGCTATGAGCATACACTAAGGATAAAGAAATAATCGATACATCTCTCACGTACTAAGTCGCACACGGGTAATCACTCACTGCGTTCAGACGAGGCATGTGCTTGCGTTGAATTTGCGATGCACTCACGGACAACAGGGAACATGGCGTTTTGTTGACCACCTCACACCTGTATTTTCCCAGAGAAGATGACACCTCCGTCCATGTAGGTCGCGGCATATACCATTTTCCTCTTCACCAAACGATCCTAATCTTTATACTCGTCTTAACCATGTTTCTCAGGTTCCTCTAGCTCCTGAAATAAAACATATAATCAGTAGTAATCGAAGCACCACGGTAAGCACTTATACCTCATAAAATCGGAAGAAGCATTCTGTGCAGTCCGTTTGGCGTTTCATCGTCCGGTTCTTCTGCGGACGCTGTGTCTTCCTTGCGTCGAAACTTCTCCGAGATATCGCCAATATGTTTCACATGACTCATTGTCATCACGTTGTCTTAGAAAACGCACTAAAACCACGTAAATAGTGCACAGGAGATGCCCGATATCTGCCACGGCAACCGAAGAGAATTAAAGACCTCGCAACGACGCGTCAAGTTCCAACTGACGCGCTCTCTCTGCTCCCTCTCGCGGCCCACCGTTAGAATTTGAATTGAAAGCTTGAAAGCCTCCCGCCGCACCGGAGCGCCCTCATAATTATTGCATCCGCTTTGGGTCAGCCCGTGCAATTACCTCTTTGTTTTTAGTTCTTCTAATTATTTGGCGGAGTGTGTCATCTTTGGATTGTGTCTTTTGGCATTTTGCTGGTACATTTTATGACATTTGCCTTTAGATGAGAATATGAGCACGAATTGAAGTTACAGCATATATTTTATCGAAGACGTAAACGGATAAAAAACCCAGAAATATAGATCATACGTGTGCTAAAATACATCAAAATAATGGCTAAAAAGCAAAGAAACAAAAAAACAAAAGGGTATATGGCAAGAGTGGACTCTTCTTCCCCTAACGGATCTCAAAGGGGGAAGCTGCCCAGCTTGGAATCTACAGTGGTTCAATTGACCATTGTGGGAACAAAATGGTACCTGTGAGGCTCCCACTGTAAATTCTGGAACCATTTGAGGCCAGAGTGGTACCACTGACTTCACCAATGTGGAACCAGCCACCCCACTTGCGAATCCAGCTGGGACCACCAAGATTCAACTGGAACCATTCCGGAACCATCCACATTCAAATGGAACCAGTCCAGATTCAAATGGAACCATTCTGGAACCAGTCCAGATTTTTGCCTGGGTCGTCTGAACGCAGTGAGTGATTACCCGTGTGCGACTTAGTACGTGAGAGATGTATCGATTATTTATTTATCCTTAGTGTATGCTCATAGCAGAATAAACAATATTTACTTCAACAGTATGTGCTTTTCTACGCATTACTTTCGGTCATGCATTTAGTGGTCCCATCTGCTAAGTGGTCGGATCCGACACCACTTAGCAGAGGGGACCACTGGATAATTTCCATTGGTTCCACTACAAGTGGTACCACCGTGAAACTGGTTCCACTTTTAACTGGTCCCAGCCATTGAATGGTTCCACATTCCAAGTCAAGTGGTTCCTGTCCGATAATCCACTTCGAAGTGGTCCCACTCCAGATTTTTGCCTGGGAATAGGAGGGCTTGCTGGTTATGGTTCTCCCAAAAGATTTATTCACTTACTGGTCGAACACGCCACACGGTATGCGTGGGCATTTCCGCACAAACACGAAAATGCCGACACCTACATTTCGTGCCTACGAGAGACGTTCACAGTTGGCAAACCTCGGAAGTTCCTTTCGGACCGTGGAACGGGGTTCACTGCCAATAAGATCAAGCGTTTCCTGAAGAACAACGGCATACATCAGCTCATCGTCGCAGCACCCACAATGCAATGGGCTCAATGAACGTGCCAATCAAACAGTCATCATGCGTCTCAAGTGCAAAATCAATGAGAGATCGCGAACGCCATGGCCGGAATTGTTGACGGAGGTCATCGACGAGTACAACCGCACTCCACACGAGGTCACCGGGTTCGCCCCCAGCTATCTGCTTTTTGGATTTCCTTCATACCAGCCGCCTCTTTCTCAGCCATTGGTGCCGTTAGAAGAGGCACGACGGAAAGCCGTCTCGAATTCCTTGGCCTACCACAACAAAAACAAGGTGCTGTATGACAAGAGGTTCATTCCCACTGAGTTCAGCCCTGGTGATCATGTTCTCTACGAGGCGCCTTGGCAGGCCAACAGAGGGAGACTTGCACCAATCATGGAGGGTCCATACACAATCATACGCAAGGTTTCACCGGTGAACTACGAAATCAACCGTCCTGTGCAGCCCCTCGGAAGAGCTACGGACATTGTGAAGATTTGTAAACTGCGCCGCTACCATCCACCCATGTGTGCTAACCTTGGAGGGGGGTAGTGTGACAAATGAACGAAGAGGCACTGGGCGGGCGCGCGCATGCACACTAATTGGAAGCAACTCCATCAGGAACGGACGTTCTCTATTCGTCGTCACATATATATATATAAATACATACAGGGTACCCCAGCTAAATGCAAATATATTTTTAAATATATATATATATTACCTTTTCCTAGATGAAATCAGTTGCGATATAGCATACGCTGAAGTGCACTCCTAAGGACAGCATTAGCAAACTCCTAAGTCAGTGTAATAATTAACTTTCAATAATTAACTTTTAATTATAAAAGCTACGAAGTTCCAATGAAAACATCTGACCTCTTCAGTCACCTGATACCGGAGCTGTTTTCAGAACCAAAATCTCTTCGATAGATCGTCCACAAAAAATTTGTGAAGGAACACCATTTTAGCTTTATTTTGTTCATTGTGCATCCCTAGGAATCGTCTTTCCTTCACCCTCAGTGTGAGATGGTGAAGACGCACAGTGCCGCCTCATGCATCGAAGATTAGCTTTAACTTGCGGAAACAAAACAAAGACAAATGTATCGGTGACTCTATCGGAACTGCCCTGGGTTGCCATTTTCTGTTTTCTTTTAATCTTCTCCCAGGTTGCAAGAGGCGATAGTGTGTTCTTTCACCCTCTCATATTGGGGGTGTCGCAAAGAGGTGAAAAATGGTGTTCCTTCAGGAATATTTTGCGGACGATCTATAGGACGGGTTTTTGTTCTGAAAATACCTCCGGTATCAGGTGAGCGAAGAGATTAGATGTTCTCATTGGGGCAAGTTTGTAGCTTTTATCATTAAAAACTTAGTTAAGACATTGTCTTAGGAGTTTGCTAATGCCCTCCTAAGGAGTGCCCTTCAGCATATGTAATATTGCAATTGAATTATTCTCGGAAAAGGCTATATAAATATTTTAAAAATATGTTCGCATTTAGCTCGGACACCCTGTATATATATGTATATATATACAGAAGAAATAAGTTCGCACAGAGCACCACCAAAGGAATATTTTCAGATGACTTCATTTAATTCATTTTGAAATTACACAGACACGACGTTTCGAACGGTGGACCGTTCTTTTTCAAGTGAAAAGATATAATGAGTTGGTCAAACAGAAAACACTCACTTTCGTGTGCTTCGACAGTGGTGGGGGAAGGGAAATCATAAATTCTGTGTGCGGGGTCCTGTCGAGTGTGTTTCGCACGTGGGTGGGGGTTTTGGGGGGGGGGGGTCTTTCCCTAAGACGCATTTGTGTGGAAAGGACTCGTTTGCGTCGCGTAAACGGGTGTAGCTTCTTGTTGTGTTGTAGGCGTTATTATTTCTTCATGTTTTTCACAGTGGACAGCGATCCCGGGTGTTCGTTTAGTGCCGGATTGAATTTATGTATTAAAAATGATTCCTTCATTTCACGATCCCTATCGCTCTTGAATCCGGATTGTAATGTGGCAATAGAGAGTTTCTCAATCGCATGTTCTGGAAGGGCCATATGCCTAGACAGCGGGAGTTCCGGTTTTGTTTTGGTGTGGGACTTGTGGTTGTTGAAGCGAATTCTGAATGATGTGCAGGTTTGTCCAATGTATTGAGCTTGGCATATGGTGCAATGTAGAAGGTATATTACGTTTTGAGTCCCACAGTCAAAAGTGCCATTGATATGGAATTTGAAGTTTGTGGTGGTGCTGGTAACATCCCGTGCTGACACCATGAGGGGACAAATTTTGCAGCGGGGTTTTTTGCAAGGCCTGCAGCCAGGGAATTCTTTTTGTTCCCTCGTGACTTTTGAGTTCACCAGTACGTCCCGTAAGTTTCGCGGTCGTCTATAAACAATCTTTGGAGCCTCTGGGAAGACTTCCCGAAGATGTTCAGATTGGTGCAGAATATTGAGATGGCGTTTCAGAATGGATCCGATGCCAGCTACATTTTGATTGTAGGTTAAAGTTAAGCTCGGCGCGCAGTACTCATCGGTTTTTGAGGAAGCTGTGGGCTGGTTGGGACCTAAACGCCGAGCTTTTTCAATTGCGTCATTAACGACATCGGGAGGATAGTTGCGATCGGTGAATGCGTGCCGTAGATCACCTAGGTTTTGTTCGAGGTCGCTGTCCTCTGTGCAGATACGCCGGTATCTGCATGCTTGACTATAAGGTAGAGAGAGTTTGCAGTGACGGGGGTGTGAGCTATTAAAGTGTAAGTATTGCTGACTGTCAGTTGGTTTTCGGTACACCTTAGTTTCCAGTCATTGGTCCCTGACTGTTACTGTGACGTCCAGAAAGTTCGTAGTTGTGGTCGAATAGTTGTGGGTGAAATTGATGCTGGGGTGCGCGTTGTTGAAGTCCCGAATGAATTCCAGTAGTGAACTCTCAGTGTTGTCCCAGATTATGAATATGCCATCGATATACCTCTTATAGAGAAATGGTCTGATGTGGCACCGCGACAGAAAACATTTTTCCAATTTACCCATGAAGATGTTCGCGTAGTTTGGGGCCATTTTTGTGCCCATAGCTGTGCCATTTATCTGGACGTAGTGTTGGCCATTAAATTCGAAGTTGTTCAGCGTTAGTATAATTTCCAATAGTACCTTCAGTGTGGCGCTGTCCACGTGGTAGGGACTGTCCGACGGTGATTTCGTGTAGGCTTCCACAACCGCCTCGATGCCGTCAGAGTGGGGAATATTAGTGTAGAGGGACGCTACATCAAGGGTGACATATAATGAAAAAAAATAGCATAGGCTCTTTGGCTGCACGTTGAACATTTGTTTATATGTCCCAAACGTCGCCACACCAGCATTGGACAGCTGTTTCGGTCTTATTGGGCCTTCATCAGCAATGCGTAGGTGGGCGACGTTTGAGCGAGTGCCGTCAGAAGGTCACGTGGAACGTGATGTCCTCCCGTCAGGGTGAGAAACTCACCTCCGAAAGCCCAGTGCGAAGCCAGTAAAGTATTAAGTGAAAAAAAAATAGCATAGGCTCTTTGGCTGCACGTTGAACATATGCTTATATGTCCCAAACGTCGCCACACCAGCATTGGACAGCTGTTTCAGTCTTATTGGGCCTTCATCAGCAATGCGTAGGTGGGCGACGTTTGAGCGAGTGCCGTCGGAAGGTCACGTGGAACGTTATGTCCTCCCGTCAGGGTGAGAAACTTACCTCCGAAAGCCCAGTGCGAAGCCAGTAAAGTATTAAGTGGAAAAAAAATAGCATAGGCTCTTCGGCTGCACGTTGAACATATGTTTATATGTCCCAAACGTCGCCACACCAGCATTGGACAGCTGTTTCGGTCTTATTGGGCCTTCATCAGCAATGCGTCGGTCGGCGACGTTTGAGCGAGTGCCGTCAGAAGGTCACGTGGAACGTGATGTCCTCCCGTCAGGGTGAGAAACTCACCTCCGAAAGCCCAGTACGAAGCCAGTAAAGTATTAAGTGAAAAAAAATAGCATAGGCTCTTTGGCTGCGCGTAGAACATATGTTTATATGTCCCAAACGTCGCCACACCAGCACTGGACAGCTGTTTCGGTCTTATTGGGCCTTCATCAGCAATGCGTAGGTGGGCGACGTTGTTGTTGAACTGTTGTTTCTAATGTCTTGCAGAATTGTGAAAATATATTATGAGTTTAAGGATCGCCCACAAAGAGTACATGAAACAGTAAATAGCAGCAACAGAAAGTAGATTTAGTACTGACATATACAGGGTGTTTCAGAAACGTGTCATTCGGACTTTGTAAAAAAACTGAATTTTAATTAAAGGAAATTGAATTTGTTTAATTGAACTCCAAAATTTCTCAAGTCAACCTAACGTTTTTTTACAGAATTAGAGAGCCCGTAGCGAACTTAGTTAGATCCACCAAGAAATTGGCTCGGGTATTCAACGGCGCACAAAATCAGTCGCGAAGACGCGCGGAGAGCAGGACATGCTCCTGCTCCCAGGAAGCTAGAACAGTTTATCGCCGAACCGGCGTGCAGCACAAGACGTGCCGATAACAAGGGGGTTGACATTCCACCATACATTGATAAGCGGCAAACAAAAATGATTCCACCTCTTTTTTCCCGCCTTCTTTTTTTTCGACCTTCTATCTTTCATGGGGGCAGGAGCATGTGCTGGTCTCTGCGAACCTTTGCGTCTGATTTGGTGCGCCGTTGATTACCCGAAACTTTGAAGCCTCAATTTCGGGAATTGTTTTGGCAGTTCCATTTGCAATATCGAGCGGATTTCTTGATGGATCTGACTAAGTTCGCTACGGGCTCTCAAATTCTGTAAAAAAAAATGTTGGCTTGGGAAATTTTGGAGTTCAATTAAAGAAATTCAATTTATTTTAATTAAAATCAAATGAAAATATTTTGCAAGATGGCAAATTTAGTTGCCACACAAATGCCGTTTACCCCGTATTTTTCCGTCGCCCCGTTTTTTTATCAAGTCCGAATGACACGTTTTTTGAAACACCCTGTATATGAAAGTGTACACTAATCATTAACACATAGAATCGTATCCCACAAAGTGTAAACTCATGGTAAACTTATTTGCAGTGTCCGAACAACGAACAGCAATGAACGCTTGGTTGCAAGCGGGTGGCCAATCAAAGGTGCGTGTCTTGTTGAGCAACTGGTAGAGGGGATCAGCTAATTCCGCGAAGTGCGGAACAAAACGACGATAATAGGAGCAGAAACCCAGAAACGTTCTGAGGGCAGGCTTGTCTGTTGGCACAGGCCAGGACTGGATGCACTCAACTTTTGCTGCGTCAGCTTGCACTCCAGCTGGTGAAACACGGTGTCCCAGGTAGACGACGGAAGGCTTGAGAAACTTGCACTTTTTAGGATTGAGCTTCAAATGAGCCGTACGTAGTCTGTGAAAGACCCGCCGCAAGCGATCTATGTGCTCAGTCAATGTCCTGCTGTGTACGATGATGTCGTCAATATATACCAAGCAGACCTCAGGAGGTAGCCCAGACAAGACAGTTTCCATAAGTCGTTGGAACGTCGCAGGCGCATTGCATAAGCCGAATGGCATAACTTTAAATTGCCACAGTCCTCGGCCTGTGGTGAACGCCGTCTTCTCCTTGTCCTCCGGGGCTACTTGAACCTGCCAATAACCGCTGCGTAAGTCCAGGGTGGAGAAGCACGTCGCACCTGCCAACGTATGTAAAGTGTCGTCAATGCGGGGCAATGGATAAGAGTCCTTCTTCGTAACTTCATTTAGGCGCCGGTAGTCCACACAAAATCGTGTGGAACCGTCCTTCTTTTTGACGAGCACTATGGGCGATGCCCAGGGACTACAAGAGGGCTCGATCACGTCTTGACTCCTCATGTCTTGGATGAGCTGGTCGACTTCCCCGAGGCTACTCAGTGGTAGTCGTCGGGGCACCTGCTTGATGGGACTTGCGGTACCAGTGTCGATACGGTGCGAAGCGGCGGTGGTCTTGCCAAGGTCAGCGGCAGCAAACGAGAAAACATCGTGAAACTCTAGAAAGAGGGAGCGTATCTTCTGTTTGTGGCTCTGTGAAAGCACCGGCTCCGTACTGTTGACAAGCTCGTCGATATAGCTAGCTAGACATGAATCACCACAGGCGGAGGGATCTGCGGCACTGTCTTCTCCGGTAGCGGGGTGTATCTCCACGACCTGACTACACCTCGCTAGGCGTTGTCCTCGCTGAAGCACAATGGGTGAGGGAGTGACGTTGAGGATACGGATTGGTACCAATGGATGCGCGTGACGAACCAGGCTGCGAGCAACGATGATGCCAGCGGTTGGAGGCCCTTCCAAGCACTGCTCGACAATGGAGACCTTGCATTGTTGCTTGGACGGCGCCGTTCCAGGAACAATCACTTCGGCATACGGTGGCACCATGACAGTCCGACGACACAGGACATAGGGGTTGGGGTCAGGTGCAGTAGTGGTGCACGAAGAAAGGACTAGCTGCCGGGTCCCCAAGTGTAGAATACCTTCTCGGAGGTCAAGAATACATTGGTGGTCTTTCATAAAGTCAAATCCTAGTATGCACTGATCCACGATATCGGCGACGTAGAGGGCATGTCGAAACTCTTGTCCCGCTATAGTCAAAGAGACTGCGGCGACGCCTTCCACCGGTATAACGTCGCCGGCTACAGTTCGCAGTTCTTGCACACTGGCTGTGTAGAGCATGAGGTCGGCGTTCGGCAACGTCTCAACAAACGACGAGCTAATGAGGCTTATTGAAGCTCCCGTGTCCAGCAACATTCGGCATGACTTGCCGTTGACCCCCCCGTCGATGTAAAATCCAGAAGTTGAGGGCGCTTGACGAGAGACCCCTACAGCTGGACGACGCCCCCTGCGCCCAGCTAATACGCGTTTCCCGACCGCGGGCCACGTCTCCTGCGAAATCCCGAGTTTCCCGTAGTGTTAGGTGACCGGAAAGGTGGACTTGGGCAAGAGCGTCGTAGGTGGCCCCGACCGCCGCAGTTCCAGCACGTGAGTGGCTGCACAGCATTTACCTCGCATGTCGGCGAGTCATCGTCCGAAACTGGAGCGAGAGCTCTTGCTTCACCTAGGACAGGACGGGAGAGGCCCTGCGTTGTTCTGGCCGCACGCTTGGCCGTATCCACTTCTAGTGCTCGTGTTAGGGCGGCCCGCAGACCAGTGGGCCCCGATAACCGAACGGCTTGCTGCACATCCACATCGGCTATGGCGTCGATGAAGTAGCCTACGGCCACCGTGTCTACGACATCCTGGGCACAGTCGGCGAAAACGACTCGAACTTTCCTGTCAATGTCGAAAGCGAGCTCACTCAATGACTCCATTGGGAGCTGGACTCGGCTTCTCAGTTGCGCATGGAAGAGGCCTCGCTGGTGACGATCTCCGAAACGTTGCTCGAGGGCCGCCGTCAAGTGCGTGAAGCTCCGCCTCTCGGGGTCGGGCAGAGCCTGGAGCACCGAGAGTGCAGATCCTCGCAGAGATGAGACAAGGTGGCATGCCTTCTGGTCGTCTGACCACTCATTAGCACCTGCCACTACCTCGAACTGCGCCAAATAGCTGCTCCACGGGATATCACCATTGAATTTATCCGGCTTTGCGGTGACAGCAGACCTCGTTGGAAGACGACCCAGGCCCAGGGTTCCAGGAGTTTCTCCAACGCGTGTACTCGCACTGCCCAACGGAAACGACGGCGGTAGATGAATCTCATCACGGGCAGGCTCTTCAGGCTGACGTGCCGTGTCAGAGAACTCCGTCCGCATTCGCTCTATCAGGCTGCGCGTGTTCTCCTGAAGTAGAGTCCGTAATTGATCCAGCGTGACGAATCCCGAGTCACCGGACGAACACTCCGCTGGAGCAACGTCAGGAGGAGCCTGCCTACGTCGACGTGGAGGCATTGCGGAATTAAATCGCTGGGCGCTTCTGACTTCTAATCCCACTTCTGACACCAATTGTTACAAGCTCGCAGGGAGGGTTCGAAGTCCGTTCTGGCCAAACCCGTCAGACACAATTCTCCTTGCACCAGCGCACGTGTCCATGCCCGGCCCAATAGCCTCCTCTTTATCCACCGCAACAGTATTTTGCAACTTGCTCTGGGAGGTATTGCACGACCCATCAAAGCTACCTGAAAGCTCATCTCAAACAACTCTAGCGTGCCTGAATTGTCCTACAACGGTAAATAAAATCGCAAAAACAGTTCTAAAGACAAATAAGGACAACACCAGACAGACACACTGCAGTTTCAACAAAGGTTTAAGAAGCGACACCCAAAGCAGCTTACACAGCACACCAGTGCCACTTCACGCCAATTCATCAACATATTTTTGAGGCCGGGTTTTCAAGGAATTCATGCATCTTATCAGAGCAGAAGACCGAGCACAAACAATTATGTGCAAACAACCTGATCTGCCTTGCTTCTTGAAACAATAACGCACGCCTACCATTACATTTCCTTAAAACCTCATTTTTTTCAAGCGCAGCTGCACAATTGTTACAGGTTTTTAAATGTCATACTAAAGAACTGCTTTTTACATGTTTGCCTTCTTGTGGTCAAGCAGTCCTGTGTTGACACATCTGGCAGCCTGCCCCATGTATACTTTTCTAGAAGGTCAGAGGAATTTTGTGCACAACACTTTCTTTACAATCTGTGAACTTTTCCTTATGCCTTATGTTACATCAATTTTTTGTGTAGTTCAACCTCTTTGTAAGTGAGACTAAGCAATTGCTTTTGTGGAGCACTACCTTAACTCCAATTTTTTTCTGCATGTTATGTGATGTTATCCACACCTTATTTGTTTTAGCAGTGTTTTAGCAATTTTATTATTTGTGAACAACATGCCCAAACAGGTACTTTATCCTACAACACCTTTCATATTTTCTCTAATAGTCCTATCAGACTCTCCAGGGGTACTGAAAGGTCCTAGCAGACTTTGAAAAAAATTTAATTCAATTGGAAAATTATTAACCACCCTGCAATACTGTCGTCCGACCAATAATGTGGCAGCACCATCATTATGATGGTGACAGGTCAAGACAAGAATTATACTGCTTCAACAAGGAATGTAGATAATATTGCTGAACAAAAAAAAAAGAAACACACAGAGCCACTGCTCACGTGGCTGCTAGACGTGTCAACGAAGGAACACATGCACAGAGAAAGTACCGGTCACCAGAAGAAGCCTAAAGGAAATATGCTCTAATAAAGTGGAAAAGATACTTATGAGCATAAAAGTATCCCTCCACACAGTAGTTAGTCGAAAACGCTCCTCATCATAAACACATTCATCACAAAATCTCTCCAAGGTCACCATCCACACCACAACCGCCACGTGCTAGGAGCATGGCAGTAACATGTCTTTACCAGGCGAGAGGAGAGCAGATTCTCAGTGCCCTCTCTCTGGCCATGACATCATCCCAATTTATAAGTCTACACCTTTTCTCCAGCTAACGGTCCATGTACCACAGTTCCAATAAGTAAATAGTTCCATACAGAACCGCTTCACAAAGCTCCGTCTTTTATTCGTTCAATGCATTAACATATTTATGACATCAATCGTTATGGACAGGAAATTAAGCATTAAATCAAAATCCACAGGGGAGTGCGCTCCCAGACAACGACGAAATGTAGAATCAAAGTTGAAATTGCATTGAAAATCCGCAATAGCATTATAGAATCTGTGAGAGGATGCATGGCAGAATCTAGATAAAAATATCTGCTCAAAAACGCGTACAATCAACAAAAGTTTTTAAGCGCTATTTCTACGTTGAGGTGTGTTTTCTCTACGTTGATATAACGTGTTGTGAAATACTCTTTATTCTACAAGGGGTGTCCAAGTCAAACCGGGACTTTTAATTTTTCGCAAAAGTACACTGAACTTACAGGCGAGAAATTTGTTTTATTTTTCAACGTAATCTCCAGCTGCACTAATGCATTTGTCCCAGCGTTTCACGAGGGCTTGGATGCCAGCAGCGTAGAAATCCTTACTGGTGCGTAGCAGCCATCATCGGACCGCATTCTTGACCTCGTCGTCTCAGCTGGAGTGGCGGCCCCCAAGGAACACCTTCAGTGGCCTGAAGAGATACAAATCGCTGGGGGCGAGGTCTGGACTGTAAGGGGGATGTAGCAGCAAGTCCAAGTCAAGTTCCCGTAAGGTGCGTGTTGTGCGATGCGCGGTATGCGGGCGTGCATTGTCCAGTAGGAGGAGGACTCCTTTGGTGATGAGACCTGGCCGCTTTTGTTTCGGTGCCTTATGCACATCCCTGAGAACCTGGCAGTAATATGCACTATTGATGGTGGTACCACTGGGCAGAAAATCTACATGAACAGCGCCAGCCTTGTCCCAGAAAACAATGGCCTGAGACTGGCCATCCATTGGCCACCAACATAGGGCCAACCTTTCTGGCCAACCTGGCCAACGCTGACCCATATATGGCCTTATCACGGCCCAGAGAGAAATTTTGCATGAGAATGCTACCTCCGAGCGGCGAAAGCAATATTGGCGAAACACTGGCCGACGTCTGCTTCCAACCTAAAAGTTGTCTGGCCAAGCTTGCAAAAAAAAAGCTTAGGAGAAGGTTGGGGATTCACAATGGCCCCACTCGGGCCGACTTAGCTGGCACAAGCTCGGGCCAATGCAGAGGGCCGACCTGACAGATGTAGGGCCGATGTCTGGCCAATAAGGAAAGCAGCTTGGGTACTGACTGGGTAAAAGTGGGCCCAAGAATGGCCCATGGAACAACACCTGTGCATGAGCCAACCACGGCCCGTTCCAAAAAAATGCATGCACTCAATTGTGTCGCGGCGTAGGGTAACGGCGTAGGTGGAGAATCGTAAAAGCTCGCAATATGCCCGAGATCACTAGAATCAAACAGGTCAGTATAAAGAAAAGAAATTGCATTTCTTTTCTGAGGAAGAACAGCAGATACTGTACGTAGGTTTGTCTCGCGAGCTTCCACAAATTCGAGAGTCGCGTTCGCGTATGAGTCAAGATGAAGGGTGAGGTGTCTAAGTTTAATTCTACGCGTACGCAAACAACACTGGAATGAAGAATTGCTTGTCATATTAGGTCACCATGAACGTAACATCTTTGTTTCTTACTGCTTTTGGTTTGAGACAATCACTTGGCCAATCAAAAGTTGACTTATGCAGTGCTACACCATTCCGCGTTTCCCTCTCCCTGAGGCAACATACTGAGATTGAACCAAGCTTGGCAAGAGCTTGGCTGGCCAACCCAGCCGTGCTCGGCAAGTGCTTGGCAAACAAGCTCGGTACACGGCTTTCTTGCTGCAGATCTGTCCTGGCCGACGGCTTGCCAAACCTCGCTCTGCCTATAACAATGCAACATATAGAGGACGTTAGAGGACACTTTATCTTTTTTCATATGGCGTATATGACTCTACTGTGACATTTTCAAAGAC
This sequence comes from Ornithodoros turicata, assembly GCF_037126465.1. Lineage (NCBI taxonomy): Eukaryota > Metazoa > Arthropoda > Arachnida > Ixodida > Argasidae > Ornithodoros > Ornithodoros turicata. The sequence continues at coordinate 210,704,681 of NC_088201.1, read as the reverse complement.
TACAACAGAGTCTACGTAACTGTCTCAATCTTAGGTAATATGTGCACTCCCAAGAACTGATTGAAATCGTCATAAAGAGACCTCATTGGCCACTTACCTTGGTACTACGTGAAGATGAGTTCGGTAACCGACTGACAGCAAGCTACGGTGGCGTCCCGCGTACTAACCTTCCGAAACTGGAGGTGTTCATGAATGATAGTGTTCAACGTTCCCACAGAAAGGTCCGTCTTTCGAGCCAGTTCGAGACATGTTATCCGTCGGTCCTTGAGGATCAGGCGCTACACAAGTTGGATGTTCTCAGGAACTCTGACACTGGGCTCTGAGCCACCCTAGCCGGGATCGTCCTGCACTGATGTACGGCTGTCTCGGAACCATTTCGACCACTCAAACGCTGTGCTGCGGCTAAGTGTATTGTGGCCATACTGAGCCTGAAGTCTTCTGTGAATTTCAGATGATTTTATATCTTTATTCACGAGAAACTTCATGATAATTCGCTGTTCGATCCCAGCGGGAAAAACAACGTCGGCAAAATGCCGCGCCGACGTCTACTTCCAACCTAAAAGTTGTAGGGCCAAGCTTGCAGAAAAAGCTTGGGCCAAGGTTGGGGATTGACAATGGCCTCACTCGGGCCGACTTAGCCAGCACAAGCTCGGGCCAATGTAGAGGGACGACCTGACCGATGTAGAGCTGATGTCGGGCCAATAAGAAGCCAAGCTTGGGTAGTGGTTGGGTAAACGTGGGCCCTTCAATGGCCCATGGAACAACACCTATGCATGGGCCAACCACGGCCCGTTGCAAAAAAACATGCATGCCCAACTATTAAGCAGCGCACCGCACCATGCAGCTTTGGCTGCCCCCCAAGGAGAAAAACGTCAGCAAAATACCGAGCCGACGCGTGCTTCCGACCTAAAAGTCGTTGGGCCATCCTTTCAAAAAAACGTTGGGCTAAATTTGGCAATAACTAGGGTGGCCTACTCGGTCTTGGGTGGTGCATCGGCCAACAAGCTTGTTTTTTGATAGGGATCTGTACCCTGCATTGTGCCAAGTGAGGCGAAAGCAGTCCTGTGGCGTCGCTCGTATTCGTACTCAATTGTCTCGCTGCGTAGGGTAACGGCGTAGAGGTAGAATCATAAAAGCTGTCTGAGAAAAATCAATAATGCCCGAGATCACTAGAATCAAACAGGTCAGTATAAAGAAAAGAAATTGCATTTCTTTCCTGAGGAAGAACAGCAGATACTATACATAGGTTTGTCTGGCGAGCTTCCACAAATTCGAGAGTCCTGCTCGCGTGTGAGTCAAAATGAAGGGTGAGGTGTCTAAGTTCAGTTTGACGCCTACACAAACAACGCTGAAATGAGGAATTGCTTGTCATATTAGCTCACAATGAAGATATCTCTGTTTTTTACTGCTTTTGGTTTGGCCAATCGAAACTCGAACTTATGCAATGCTACACCATTCCGCGTTTACCTCTCCCCAAGGCAACATACTGAGATTGAACCAACCTTGGCAAGAGCTTGGCTGGCCAACCGAGCTATCCATGGCAAGCGCTTGGTCAATGAGCTCGTTTCTTGGTACAGATCTGCCCCCTAGCCGGAGGCTTGCCAAACTTCGCTCTGCCTATCACTATGGTACATTGCGCCAACGTTGGCTGACCGAAAGAATCGTTGGCCAACTCTCATCTGACTTTTTGTGAACCGTCAAAGTGTCTTTTCTTTCTTTTTGTTTCAAGTAGTAGCTGTATTGTTTTGGGGTTTGTCTGCCAGCGTAGGGCCGACATTAGCCTGTCTTTATTGTGCCGAACTCTCAAAAGCACGCGCGCAACACGTCGCACAACGTTCTTGGCCCAACGTCGTTCACCAACCACCACAGTGAGCGACATTAGACCTAGGTTGGTCCAAGGTGCAGTGGCCGACTTAGTCGCCTGCCGACCAAAAACCGACCACTGGCCGATGGTTGGCAGTCGGCAATTTCCACTTGGGATGTGCGTGCTCAACTCGTTGTCGGCTGTCTTATCCAGCATGTGTCTTCTGTTTTGCACAAACTTTGGACCACCACGTGGTGAACACGGAGGTCTGCCGCATGTGAAAATGACCAAAAAGAAGTAGCGCGAGCCATTTGTGCACTCAGGATACAGAAAGTCCCGGTTTGACTTGAACACCCCTCGTACATTGTCTATTGCTACCTTTCCTACTATGTTACTTCATACTCTGTTCCACCACTGCTGGCACAATAGCGTAGGTATCCTGAAACCTGAATGTGTCAAAATACAACACTACAGATGTGTAATAGTGAATATTCGAGCAGACAATGAGGACCATGTCCTTTTATGTGCACGTTTAATAGAGTCTTAAATCAATTAGTGAAACAGGCACAAAATGATAGTCCCTGATAGTAGCCCTAATAATCATATCACATGATTGCTACCCTCTTCGGAACGGCTATCCCTGAAAGATAACCAATAACATCCCCAAGAACAGTTGTGATCCTGAGGATGTTCTGAAAGTGTCATCGCGCCCATATCCGTGATGGGATGTTCGGAAGAGATTGAGAAAGTGTCATCATGGGACCTTCTAATTATGGTCTTTTGCGTATGTCCTGCGGTCGTTCACCGGAGGACATCTATTGGAGAGGGAAATTAGTTTAAAGGGACCATGAAGTGATTTTCATAAATTCCAAGTACCCTGCCGCAAACGGTTCTCATGAGCCATCACTACCATACACACATCAACTTTTAACGGGCACAAACCCTGCGGGACCATGTAGGTGCACGGTTTCATTTGGACAACAACGACGTCATGTATCTGCCGGCAAAAGCAGTAAAAATATGGCGAAACACAAATTTTCAGTGATGGAGGAAGAGATTATGTGAAGCACAAAATTTCTAAGAATCGTTCCGTAAGCAGCAGCTCCTAAAAGGTCACCGACTGAGACATTTTCTAATGAGAAAGAACCTCAGAGAGGAAAACGTGCTCCGGCAACCTTGCTGACAATCAATGGCTGCATTTCACTTCTGGTAGGATTCTGTGTCAACTATTAGATACGATGTTAGCTCCAGGTTCAATTAAAACATATTTCATGGTGAAGTTTGCAGCTGGCTTGGAAATTTGGCAATTTGCTTGCGAAAGACTGTCGGCGAATCGGTAACATCTCCTGTGATTGATGTCATGGGCATTTCACCTCGGACGCGGGTCGTAGCAGACGGCATTCACGGTCGTGGTCGATATCAAATATTTCCGCTACTTGAATGATTTTGAACTTCATATTTCACAGGATTAATGCTTTAATACAGAGGACCAAATCTTCAAAATGATAATGAGCTTGTCAAATATCTTTTCATGGTCCTTTTAATACTGTGTTCTTCATTTTAATGCCTGCACCCATCAGTTAGGATTCCGAATTGTTTGTCATAACCAAATTCAACCAAATCAGCAGATATCATCTATGGATTACAAAAATACTACAAACAGAAAATACAAATAAACACAAGGGTACAAATACCGATGGAATGATATCAATGGATGCTTCATGCACTGGGTTCAATGTGTGATAAAATATAGCTTGATAGATTCGTCATTGTGATCTTGTTGCCATGAGCATCTAAGGAAGGTGCCGTCAGGCACCTTTCTTACCCTTCGCACACGCGGAAGTTCGCAAGCTAATCTATATATTATGGTAACGCTTCCTGCACTAGAAGCCAGGTGTTTGTCGATCCCATCAAGTATCTGGGGCAGCCCTTCGTGTAATTCAACGTTACTCGCCGCAATTAACTGGTGTATTCTGTATCCCACAATCACTTTCTGCCAAGAGGGGGGTTAGGACAGATTGGATTGGATTTTGTTCTATTATACGTTTTTCATACATAGTACTGAGATAGGACCGCTAGGCAACCTTGTATTGCGGTCCAATTTTGCATTGAAAGTATACGAAAGAAAACTGACACAAAACTTCATGTAGATAGGTAGCACAATAATAACAAAAGTAAGACAAAACAAAAAAGTATAGCATACGTTTAAACATGTTAAGGCTACCTGCCCCCCTAAGTTCTAAACACAGCGAGTTCCAATTCTTTGCTGCGAAATATAGAAAGCAATAAAGACCGTAATTAGTGCGCGGCTGTGGTAATGTAACACAGAGGTCATTATTCCTGAGATATATACATATACATTCCAGTGGAAAAATTTACAGATAACAACGAAGAATGAGCCATATTATGCAAGATTTTATACACGAGATTAAGGCACATGTACCGAACAAGCGTGAAAATATGTTTGATACCAAGAGCTGAGAAAGCAAAGGTGACCGATTCAGAAGGTGAAAGACCCACAATTATCCGTAGCGTCTTTTTTGCAACATATATATCTACAAGTAGGTTGCAGATTTCACCTGTATGTGATCCCATACGCTTCCAACCAATAGGAAATGTGGCTGCGAATTAGTGCAAAATAAACATGCAGTAACACACTTGTGGGGATGAGGTGCTTTAATCTTGATAAAGCAAATAAACATTGAGAGGGTGTCTTTCTTACATGTATAACATGAGATTGATAGCCTAGACAAGAATCTAGATGCATACCCAAAGAGTTTGCTTCAACAACATGTTTGAACTTAGCACCACAACAAACAAGGTCGAGATTTTGATGAGCAATTGTCTTCTGCCATAGTTGAAAAAACATATAACAATATTTCGCTAAATTTATTAACTTATTAACTTATTTACCATGATCCACTCAGAAAGCCTTTCAAGCATATAGTTTGCCTTCCCAAATATTTCATTTATACAAGTACCATCAACGAAAACATTGATGTCATCGGCGTAGAGCACCCAAGTGGCACCTAAGAACTCGGGAATATCATTAACATACAGCAGGAACAGAACTGGGCCAAGTAAAGCGCCAATATTGCTTGGTATTGTAAGTCCGCAAATTAAACTAAACCTGTTCCGTGTGGTTTAACCGGCAGTGGATTTGTGGTCATAGGGTACTTACGACAGGGTGCAAGGCAGGGCTGGCTTTACACTCACTTGGAATTGAGGGGAAGATTGCCGCGATGCAGTAATATGCTGCAGACAGTAAGTATGATGCCCGTGGGAGCCTTGATTCAGCGTTCAACCACAGTTGATTTTGGGTTCTACGGAGCTTCAAGATACATGATCAAATAGAATATGAATGATTTCAGTCACATTCCCCATTTAGTGTTAACTATCATAGAAGTCCCCTATAGTCGTATCCTGTTTGCTACGGGTGCAGTCAGGCTACGAGACCTGAACGGGTCGTTATGGAAGCGTCATTTATCATTGAAACAATGCAATGACACTTACTTATTTTTCCGACGGAGCACATTCTCATCTGTTCAGCTTCAATCCAATACGGATAGAGTGCTGGTAGCACCACCAGCAACAAACGTACTCTCCTTTCTAGCATAGCGCGTTTGATAAGATCCCTTCCTTCTCAGCTGTGATCCAAATAACGCAACACGTGTACGTCCTAAAAGCGATCGTGCGTGCGTTTATAGGTCTGTTAGCTCAGGCGCTAGTTCAAGGCGACGCTGGGTACCATTAGTCAAACAGTCCCCATGGAAGACAACATGTTTTCCGTTAGTGAAAAATGAGCAGAGTGCCAGCAAGCGGGTTTGCGTTCGACATCGTTTCCTCGTGGTGGAAGTAAATTGGGGTTATCGCAATGTCGCGCAGTTAACAATTCACATGCTCAAAATCCATGACATTGCCACAGTTTAAATATTTAATAGGCGCAGTTTCGTGGTGGCACTGCTGACAACATGTGGTGGAACTACGGTGACGAAACTTGGACTAATCCCCAGCGCGTCCTCTCTGCCAACCTAACCGTCGCCTAACCGTCGATAAAACGTGTATTTCATTCGCTAAAACTACTTCGATGTACATCGAAAACGCTCTAAGCTGGCACATTGCCCTGTGAGATCCTACCTCCAAACGCAGTCATTGTAAGACCTCGCAGATATGAGCTTTGTTTTCGCAGATCGTAATTTTGTTATTTTGGAATATGAGATCTGGGATTTCTTATACTGGAATATCCTCGAGTCGGCATTCCTGCGCGTGGTAACGCATAGGTGAACGAGTACCCTAACCTCCTGCGAACGATGAGTTGTCTTTCTTTTTCTTTCTCTGTACAATCGTGAAGCGACTGTGGCCATGAGTGGAGGAATCGGTACAGCGTGGGACAAAAGTTCACGGAACACGGCACTGGCCCAACTCTTCATCCCCCCTTGCTAGGTATCAGGAAGAGATCGAATAAGAAACAGGTGACCGACTGTTCTATCCATCTCAGCATGTGTGTCCAATGGAGAAATGCGACACACCCGTGTTCCGCAAACTTTTGACCCAAGCTCTAGCTATCATCGCCCTGTAGTTGTGTCTGAGACTTCTCCTCGGTTTGTGACCTGAGACTTCTCCTGGCTTTTCCTCTGATGATGAGCACGAGATACGCAGTGCACACCAATGTTCCGAACCTTCATAGCAGTAGTTGTGTCGCGATGCTAATACGGAAATAAAAGGAGAGTAGTGGGCTGCACTGTTGCTATCTGCGCTGGTTATCCGACATCAGCCCCGTTTTCCTCATTTGTCCACAGGGAATTAATATAGAACTCTATCTGTCTTAGCATGCCCTCATCGTCTGTCCTTAGCATGGAGTGTATGAGTAGGAGTGACATAGAATACTACAATATTGCAGCATACCAACAATGGAGCTGGTACGGTGGATCCGTACCGTGGATGCTTAACTACGAGAGTGGGCATTTTACACGTATGTCTCCGAAATTACATAGGCGTGTACAACGTTTGAAGCGCTGTGTTGTTTACTGATACAAAAATACACGGAGAAAAAGTAGCAGCCACAATGCCGTACATCGGTTCGACACGAATGTAATTTGAGATGTACTGATTACTTCTCATGATTTATACTCCCTTAGTCTACAAGTAGATTAAACATTCCCTCAGGACACCCTTTTTAAGGCGTCAGTCTCTCAATTGCACATACTCGTATCATATGATATAATTGGTATCCCATTGTTGGAACTCAACGAGAGACAAAGAGAACCGGCTGGTTTGAACTGATTTATTTTCCGCGGCCACGCGGGCGCGAGGTGATGAACGAGGATGATGATGGCAGCGCTGGGGCTGCTACATGGCTCCTCCCTCAGCGTTGATGGGATGAAGTAGCGGAGAGGCACAGCGGACATATCGTTGAGGGGTGTGGCGGGAGAAGTACTGGGGAGGATTGGGGAATCAACAGTCTGTGGTAGAGGCAGGGGCGCGTCGACTTTGTCGTCCAGGAAAGCCGGTTTGAGCCGGTCATGCGAGACCGTTTCCGTGCGGTTGGCTATCTGGACGGTGAAGGGCTTGGGGCCACGGGACATGACCAGAAAGGGTCCGTCGTATGGGGCCTGGAGGGGCTTGAGCACCCCGTCGTGCCTGACAAAGACGTGGGTAGCCGTCTGCAGGAGAGGGTGCTGGTAAGACGGACGGGTTCTAGATCGGGGGTGGACGGGGCTGGAGGTCGGCAAGGCAGGGCCGTAGTCGCTCGATATAGGAAGTTATGTCGACTGGAGTGGTCGGGGCAGAAGGAGGGACGAAGGCGCCGGGAATACGGAGCGTGGTCCGTAGACAAGTTCAGCAGGGGTACATTGGAGGTCCTGCTTGACGGTTGTGCGTAGCGACAGCAGTATGAGAGGTAGTGCTTCTGTCCAAGGGCATGTGGTAGTGGCCTTGAGGGAAGTCTTAAGGCTTCGGTGGAGGCGCTCTACCATTCCGTTAGCTTGGGGGTGGTATGCCGTGGTACGGGTTTTGTGTCCGCCCAGCAGGGCGGCGAGCTCGGCAAAAAGACGAGATTCGAACTGCCTGCTTCGATCCGTTGTAATGGTAGCAGGCGCGCCGAATCGGGCGACCCATGTCTGGACGAAGGCAGCTGCTACCGTAGTAGCGGAGATGTCAACAATAGGCGTGGCTTCCGGCCATCGAGAGAACCTGTCGATGATCGTGAGGACATAGCGGAATCCGTTTGATGGAGGCTGAGGCCGACGAGGTCGAGATGTATGTGCGCGAAACGGATGTCCGGTTCAACGAATCGACCAGGGTTCGAAGTCGTGTGCCGGGTCACTTTGGACTTCTGGAAAGCCTGACAGGAGCGAACCCAGCACTTGACGTCGCAGCGCATACCAGGCCAGACGTAACGTAAGGAATTACCTGTTGCGTGGCACGGATACCGGGGTGCGCCACAGAATGGAGGTGATCAAACACCGAGCGGCGGGTTGGCGGGTTGCGGAAAATCTATGATCGCTCGGATTTTGGATGGTAGAGGAGAAATGCCAGCCGAGGAAATGTGATGGCCCAGGAAGTCCAATTCGGGAACGCCGAACTCGCTCTTGTTAGCGTTGATTATTATGCCGAAATCGGTGAGGCAGGAAAATAGCTGGCGCAGGTCGGCGTCGTGCTGTTCGAGTGTTGGACTGGCCACAAGAATGTCGTCGATGAAGGCATGGACATTCGGCAGGCCACGGATGACACGATCGATGAACCGTTGGAACGATTGAGCTGCATTACGAAGGCCAAATGGCATCCGTGGAAATTCGAAGAGCCCGAAAGGGGTCGTTATGGCAGTTTTTGGGATATCTGCCTCGGCAAAGGGGATCTGATGGTATGCCCGTATGAGGTCCAGCTTCGAGAATATAGAAGCGCCATGTAAGGATGCTGTGAAGTCATGGACGTACGGGATAGGGTACTGGTCGGGGATGGTAACGCGATTTAAGGCTCTGTTGTCCCCGCCAGTGGCGTAGCTACGAGGGGGCTTAGGGGGCTAGGGACGATCGCGAAAGTTCTTACAGTTCATGGCGTCTATCTAAGCGGCACACTTGAATGGTTTCCAAAGTATAAGCTTTTCAAAATCCTTCCAATCTCGTGACACCACCTCATTGGACATCACAGTATAATCGTATTGTGAATGTCAAAATCAATTATTTTCGTGTTTTTTTTTCAACCGCATGCTGCGGTGTGCACAAGTATTGTGTGTTGTCGCAACCAGGATCAGCGGGGGGAGGGAGTGGGGCGGGTTTTCGTATAGAGCCCCCCCCCCCCCTGCCTTGGAGGTCTGGCTACGCCACTGGTCCCCGCAGGGGCGCCAGTCGCCGGTCTTCTTAGGCACCATGTGCAGCGCCGACGCCCAGCTGCTGTAGGATGGGCTGATGATTCCCTTTTCCAGCATGAGGTCGAACTCCGCGCGTGCAATGGCCATCTTCTCCGGCGGAAGACGGCGGGGACGAGTGAAGACCGGGGACCTGTGGTCTCGATATGATGAACCACGCTGTGCTTCACGGGCCGGGTCCAGTCAGGAGGTCCAGTCGAGTTAGCTGCGGGAAGTCCCTCAAGATGACGATGAAGGGGTTGCTTGAGTCCTGGTAGAAGGCAATTCGAAGCGATTGCAAGGACGAACAGCCGCCACATGCCCGACACAGTGAGGCTGGTGGAGGAGTCTATGAGTTTGCGAGGGCGCATGTCGACAAGGAGATGGTGGTGGGTAAGGAAATCGGCTCCGATAATGGGTTGGGTTACGTCGGCCTCGAGAAAAATCCACCGAAAGGTGCGTCGGAGGCCGAGGTTTAGGGTGAGCGACTGCTGGGCATAGACCGGGATTCGGGAACCGTTCACTGCAGTAAGGGAATACAAGGATTGCTGTCGATGGTCTGTACTGCTTGCGGGGATTACGCTGACTTCGGCCCCAGTGTCAATGAGGTAACGTCGGGCAGAAGCTTGCTCGCGGACGTAGAAGAGGCGACTGGAGGAAGAGCCTGGGCCATTGGTCGCCATCAATGGTCCGCCGACTGGTTTCCCTGTTGTTGCCATGAGCAAGGTAGGAAACAGTGGTGTACGTCAGCACCGAAGCGGCGGTGGTACCAGCACACAGCAGGGCTGCGGTGTCGGCTGGCGGAACGGTTCGTGGAAGGGGACCGTCTTGTCCTGCGGCCACTTCGGTCGCGCCTTTGCCGTCGGAGATGGGTGTCTGGTCTTGACGCGTGGGGAGCGGCTATGAACGCGGCCAGAGAGCGGAACTCGCGACAAAGGTCGTCAATGGTGGACTGCGGGGGCTGGCGCGGTTGAAGTCGGGCAGGTTCCGAAGGGAGCAATGCCGGGAACACAGCAGCTACAGCTGGATTGGCCACCTCCATAACCGCGTCAGCAAGAGTGGCCAGCTGGTCGAGAGTCATGTCAGCCGCTGTGGCCAGGACCATTTGTACATTCTGCGGGAGTCGCCGAAGAAAGAGCTCACGCAGAAGGTCATCGTCCACGGAAGCTGATTGCTCGCCGAGCAGCTGTCGCATGCGCCGGAGTAATTGAGAGGGCCTGCGATCACCGAGCTCTTCTGTCGAGGACTTGCCAGTATGTCGTAGACTTCATCCGCAGCAGAGGGAGTAAGGGCTGAAATGACTTGGTAAAACTTGGTCTGTTGTGCGGTTATGCAAGCCAAGTTAAATTGCGCCTCAGAATTGCGCCTCAGGTCGAAATACGGGGGCAGCTTCATAGCGACGGCAGCCAGTGAAGACGTTGGGGATGGAGCAGAGCTGGCTTGCGGGTCGCCGAGAGGCATGGCGGAGCACGGGCCAAGGTTCTAGAATGTTCGGTCACGGAACGTTCGGTTCACCAGTTGTTGGAACTCAAGGAGAGACAAAGAGAATCGGCTGGTGTGACGACGAGAGCCCAACTGATTTATTTTCTGCGGCTACGCGGGCGCGAGATGATGAACGAGGGTGATGATGGCACCACTGGGGCTGCTACACCATTAAACACGTCAAAGAATTGAAATGGAAAAGTACGCTGTGTAAGGAAATGCGGCCAATGATTTTTACTCTTCAAACGCTATCGCCTCCTCATGAAGTGATGAGTCTCTTTTCTTTTAAGGTTTATCTTAATCGTTCGTTTGAAATCAGTTCCGTTATTCGGGTAATTAAGACCGCTTTTTTATGCCACCAAATATAATCCCGTGACCACTTCATTCCCTTTCGTCATAAGGCAGGTTGGTTAGCTCAGCCCAGTCAAATATAGTAGGACGGAGCGGTATAAAAAAAACACAAGATGATTACGATAGTCAGCAGAGCTACGTTCCCAAATACGGCATTTTGAGGCGCGAGAGCGTGACAATTCCACGCTTCTCGCTCACGCTCCTCGCTCGACTATTCCCAAACCAGCGAGCCACCTAGCGCGAGTGTGAAAAATCGGCAAAGCTAGCGTGAATTCACCATCTCGCTGATATCTGCGGCATCCCGATATTTCCCTCTCGCTTTCAAGATGGCGGACATTATTAAACAAACGAAAACGAAACAGACGACCATGCTGGCACATGGAAATGTAATAAATCTAGTAACTACGATAGTTCTTACCGCGCAATATCAAGCACAAAAATTACAGCTATTTTGGATGCTTCGGGCTTTTTCAACAATTGTGTGTAAATAAATTCGCTTGAGAGACCGCTAGGGGACTCAATGTCGCAGCACATAATCACGAAGCTGACCTATGCGGAACCGGTGGTAAAATACTAGGAAATTTAGACAACCTTAAAAAAAACGTCAGATGCGGTTATGAAGGCGCGCGTGGTGTGCCAGGGCCAGTGCAAAAGACGCAAAGGATATCAAACTGTCATTGCAGAGCACAGAAATCAGTGCATAAATTTGTGCGCTTCGTACAAACGCTGAAGAAAGGATCATCCACAATCATGTTTGCGCCTGTCTCTAATTGTGCACAAAGTTTAAAATATCTCGAATGGCATTATATGAGATTACTTTGTGGAACTACGCGCATTTTGGACGACATGATGAACACGGCCTTCTGTTCCAGCGTTTTTCGTGAATACCTTTAGCAACAGAGAATCTGGACGCGGTGTCGCTAAGCGATAGCCTGTGGTAGTGAGTCCTCGACCTCGCCTCGCTTTCCAGCTCTCGCTGTAAAACTCGCTCGTTTGCGAACATAGCTTTATGCAGAATGTGAGCGCAGCTGTTGAGCTTGAATGATATACAACTCTTTTTTCTCTTCCAAACATAGTACATTCCTCAGGTAGCAGTCCTATCCCAGTTCGCGAAGTCGTTGTCCACGTTGGTAAGGTACAGCCTGGGTATGTGTCTACAGCGACTCAGTGCCACGTATACGAACTTTTGCGGATGAGTCTTGGCACAAGAATATACACAACTGATTGATACGTGCCTCCATGCGATTTCTCAATGGCGATGGCACTCGCACACAACCTGGTGGCTGCACAACGGGTCCCTGGGATCTCCTCACCGATACCTTCGTATTCTTGTCGGTATCGCAGGTGAATGCGCGCCTTTCGATAGGTATCTATCTGGCAGACATCTTATGGCAGCATTCTCTCTTCAGTAGGATGTCCGCCGGGCAGTGTAACTCAACTGCAAGAACCACGCACACACAAAATTACGGTGATGAGATGGTGCTGATACCGGCCACCAGGCTGGGCGCTGCCCCAATGCCAATTATAGAGATTAAAGGATGATGATTGAGATAGCTAATCAGAGCATCAAAGCGCCGTGGAGAGGCCGGTTGATGATAGAAACTCCCAAAAGTGACAGAGACCTTAGTGCACATGAGCGGGGCTGAATCAGGGACCCAGTACCCGAGGGTAAAAGGATGGCGGTCGACTGCGTGCATCCTGTACTGCAAGATCCCGCGTTAGCACTGACAGGTGAGGCAAGTGCATAAGTAGGTTATGTAAGCCAGCGCGCGCATTACATGTGACACAAAGGCGCGACGACGCACGGCCGAGGAGCTGCCTTATAGCTGGGGTGAACGCCACGATCAGCCGCATATGTTGAAGAAGTGATACATAGCGTCGCAGAAGGCCATGAGGAAGCGACAGCGAGACACACAGATTACGGCGTGTCGTGTAGCCACTGAGTTTCATCTCCTCTGCAGGGCTATCGCGGGGAAGGCCCCGACGGTCACTCTTGTGCAATATGGTGGAGTGAGCTGGTGTAATCTGATACCACGTAAAGCAGGCTGGTCTGCCTCTTCGTTACCGGGTATGCCCAGATGACAACATACCACTGTAACAGTACGCAGTGGCCAATGCCTTCTTGTAAGATTCCAGCGCGTCACCAACAATGGACACTAGAGCATCGCGGATGCTCATTGTTGCCAGACACTGGAGGGTAGCCTTAGAGTCTGTCGAAAACCCATGGTCGAACATAACATTGCTCAATCGTCTACACCGCAAAATGGAAAGCATGCAGCTCAGCCATTGTAGACATCGGATGCGAGAGACGGGAACTTTTGTCTTCGGAGGGTATGACAGAGGCGCATGCGGAGCTGGTTTTGGTGGATAAGCCTTCCGTAAAAGCACGAGTGAAGCCCACGTACAGATCGCTCATCGTGCCCAAAGTGGGCGCTTTGGACACATTTGTAGCAACGTTGTACTTTTCCTGGAGCCGGGCACGAAAGCGAAATGGATTGTAAGGGTCGTCCAAGGTGGAGTTAAAAGTTCTTGTGGCTCAACCTGAAAGGTTGGAAGGTGGGCCTTCAGTTATTCAGCGCGGAACCCGAACTTGTTATTCTTATGGCGGGAAAGCTCCAGCAACAAGTGGTGGAGCCGACGATGGGCCAAGAAACGGGGATGGTGACATCGGAGAACATGGGATATAAAGGATAGGGACCGTTCTCATTAGTTGAGTTTACTCAAGTAGTCCGATGATTCGAAATCGTCTTATACTCGGCAAAGTCCTGGCCGTTCTCACTTTATTTAAGGGAACATCGCATCTTTTGACGACGATTACAAAACAATTGTGGCATTCTATACTTCGAAGACAACTGACAGCGGTACCGTGTGTCGCACGCGTAATAGTAGTTCGACGTTATTCGATCGACATCAGACTCGCAGTTTAACCATGTTTTCGACCGGACTGTCACTTTAAGGGAGCGACGGTGTTCAATAAGCTTACTTCTCGCGCAACGCGTGGCAGAAGAGTAGTCTTGCGCAACAGCGTAGGTGGTATTGCCGAAAGTTGCGCTATTAGCAAGAATCTTGTCTTTAGTTTTTGAAGATATAAACTTAACAATGATGGGGCGATTTTTACCCTGTACAAATTTACCAAGACGATAGGCCCGCTCAATCTCTCCGGGGCAATTTTTATTTTGAGATAAGATTCACAAGCAGATAGAATCATCCTTTCAGACTCAGCCCATGTCTCGGTATGGGAATCATTGCAACCGAAGAACGCAAGATTATTCCGTTGCAAGCGGTTAGGTTTAGGTTAGGTTTAGGATCAGGTTAGGGTTACGGATTGGGCTCGGGCTGTGCTGGGTTGGGTTCGGTTAGTTTAGGTTGTGTTTCTTTTGTGTTGTCTAAAAAGTAAGTTCGCAACCAGCTTGCTGTTCTAGTCCTCAGGATGTGTTAGTTCAGGTTGGGTTGGGTTGGGTTAGGTTAGCTTAAGTGTTGTTTTGGGGTATCTATAATGCGCGTCTGAGTAACATGCTTAATCAAGCCAATCAGCTAGGTTGTGTTCCTGCTTAATAAATCATGCACGTAGTCCCATACCCACATAGCACATACAGAAGTGATAGTCACAAAAACGTCAGTTCATAGCCATGAACAAGGAAATAGTCATAACAGGTCATAAATCATGCAGGTAGTCCCATCCCAGAGTAGTGCACTGAGCACTGACAGTTACAAAAAGTAAATTTATGGCCTTAAGCGAGGAAATAGTCAAAAGAGGTCATAAATCATGCAGGTAGTTCCATACCATCTTATAGTATCACATAAAGTAGGCATAACCATAAACAAGGAAAGGCATATCAGGTTATAAATCATGCATGTAGTTCCATGCTATCCCATAGCAGTGCCTTAAGCAGTGATAGTTACAAAAAGTCAATATATAGCCATAAACAAGAAAACAGTCATATCAGGTCATAAATCATGCAGGTAGTTCCATGCCTTCCCGCAGTAGTGCATTCAGCAGTAATTTCATTTCATTTCATTTCATTTTAATACCCTAAAGGGCCCTAAGGCATTACATAAGGGGGAGACAATATATACAAACACTATATACCTCAAAATAGGTACAACTCAATGCACAACCTTTCAAAAGCACTTACATTGATTGGCAATAGAAAATCAGGTGGCAAAGAGTTCCAGTCGCGCAAAGATAATATCAAAGGAGAATTTCTATAATACTCACTACGGCAGATGGGAAGAGCTAACCTGTAATGGTGGTGTATGCGGTCAGAGAAGAAGGGGGCAGGGGTGACAAAGGAAGACGATGCGTTATAAAGCTTATACATTGTTATTAGTCTGTGGACCTTGCGCCTATTTTCTAAAAGTGGAATTTCTTTGTCTCTCTTGAACTGTGTCATGCTGGTTTCCCTATCATAAAGGTTAAAAATAAAACGAGTGGCTTTCGTTTGGACGGACTCTAGTTTTTGAATTAGGTATTTTTGCCACGGGTTCCAAATGATAGACGCATACTCCAGTTTGGGCCGGATCAAGGAATAATACGCGATTAGCTTGACATCAGGTGAAGCGAGACAAAGTGTGCGACGCAAGAAACCCAGTGTCCTTAGTGAGTTACTACAGACGTACTCGATATGTGCCCTCCAAGAAAGGTCACAGGAAATCAGAACTCCAAGATACCTAAACATGGTCACTTTGTCAAGAATTTCATCATTAAGAGTATAATCGCTGGGTATGTTAATATTTCGTCTGGAAAAACTCATACATTTTGTCTTAGAGACATTAATTTCCATTAACCATTGATTGCGCCATTCAGAAAGGGAGACCAAGTCGTTCTGTAAAGCAACGCAGTCCTCTACACCACTGATTTCTCTGTACACAACAACATCATCAGCATAAAGGCGTACAGAACAATCTACACGTAAGTGAAGATCATTTGTGTAGATAAGGAAGAGAAGTGGACCGATCACAGACCCTTGAGGCACGCCTGACACTACCTGTGAATAAGAAGACAGTGCACTACCCCACCTAACACACTGTGTTCTCGCAGACAAGAAAGCACGTATCCAGTTTACTATGTTATTTTTAATGCGTAATGATTCGAGCTTACAAAGAAGGCGTGCGGCAATTTGTCGAAGGCTTTCCGAAAGTCGATAAAAACTGCATCGACTTGCCTACCAGAATTCATGCTTTCATAGACGTCAGAAACAAATTCAAAAAGTTGCGTCTCACATGAATACTTTTTTCGGAAACCATGTTGGTTCTTAAAAAGCATGTTGTTATTATCCAAAAAGTTCATAATATGGGAATAAATAATATGTTCCATAACCTTACAACAGATACAAGTTAAGTATATCGGCCTGAAGTCAGAAGGAGCGGAAGGTTTTTCGGTTTTAGGAATTGGTGTAACTATTGCATGCTTCCAATCGGAAGGCAACTGGGAGCAGTTCAAAGACTGTTGAAAAATTATTTGTAGGACTTTACATGAGTACTCTTTTGTTATCAGCAGAAGCTTCGCAGAAATAAGGTCACAACCTGGGGACGACGATAAAGACAAAGATTCAATAATTTTGAGGATCCCCTCACAAGTGATAGAAAGTTCGTTGCATTCATATTGAACGTTTAGGTTAGGAACGTCACAAGCTTGCACCGAGAGATCAGTGTCAGCTTCATCAGAAAATACTGAAGAAAAATAATTATTAAGGGCTTTAGAACACTCGTCATCTGACATAGCATCGCCATCTACACGGAGAAGGTTCTTATTCGTGGCAGCCCCGAACTGGCCGCCAATGACCCTCCAAAACCTCTTAGGATTTGTTTTTAAGATCGTAGATAGATAATCATCGTAAAACTTCTGTTTGGCATCCACAAGCGCCTTCTTATATTCCGACGCAATAACAAAGTAACTTTCCCAAAGCTGTGGGCTGTTGTTAGTATGTGCTCGGCGATACAACCTTTTTTTTTCTC
Source organism: Ornithodoros turicata (assembly GCF_037126465.1). Lineage (NCBI taxonomy): Eukaryota > Metazoa > Arthropoda > Arachnida > Ixodida > Argasidae > Ornithodoros > Ornithodoros turicata. The sequence goes on along the minus strand of NC_088201.1, from coordinate 210,687,741 downwards.
CGTAACAAGCGCTTTAGGTCGCAAGTATACCAAGGGCTGCTCTCACGAGTTTTAATTTGGATTCGAGGAATATACGTGTTCATACAGTACAAAACGGCGTTCTTAAATTGAAGCCAGTTATAGTTCACCGGACGGTTATACCAGGTTGCCAGAAAACTGGACATGAAGTTCTGCATGTACGACTGAATACCAGCAACATCCGCGTTTTTGTAGTCAAAAATGTATTTTTTTAGTACCCTCTTTTGTTCGAAGTACAGGTTCAGTGTAACAGAGACTGCTCTGTGATCGCTAATCTCGTCTAAATATTGGACGTCTGTCACGTGGTCAGGCTGGTTCGAGAAAAACAAGTCCAAGGTGGGAAGGAGTTGCCTCAGGACAGAAGCCGCCGATATTTCAAACAGAGACTGTTCTTCTTCTGGGCACCGTCCTCATCATTGGCATGGTATTTAAAGGGTTAGGTGTGACGTGTTTAAAGGTTCATGCGAATTGTGGGTCAACTGCCCGGAGGGAAGAAAGGTTCCGTACGGGGTTTTACGGCCGGAGTGAATGGCTGCTTTGTTAGAGTGTGGTAGCTGTTAGCTGTTAGAGTGTGATAGCTGTTACAAGTACATACACGAACACATCCCACACGGAGAACATGGACCTCACATACACTTTTCAAGCGGCGCAAGAATACGAGACATCATGACACATGTAACCGCCGCCCCACCGAACATCACGCACTTCATACTCCACGTAGGGACCAACGACATCGCACGGTCGACAGCACAACATGTCATCCAGGAATTCGAAGCACTAGTTTCCTTCATCACAAACAACAGACCAGGCGCTGAAATAGTACTGACAACGATACTTCCCCGAAGACAAAACAAACACCGAGCATACATATACCAGGACACATGGCTACACGAGTTCGACAGGAAGGCGCACGCTGTCAACAACCACCTCATCCACATGCGTCAGGTACACACCAACGTTATGGTTATCACACACGCAGCTTTCGAATACCACGCTGAAGCACATCTCGCTCGGGACGGCATCCACCCAAACCACGCAGGCGTACGAGCTATGGCACACAACATCAAACACCTAATGGTCCATAGATGCCGTCCTGCACTGACAAACGCTCAAACACAACATCCTCAACCAGCTTACACTTTAAGTGCCAGCACCGCAAACACGCCAGAACACACGATGGCATCAAAGGGGACCACAACGACCACTGCACCCACGCATACACACGCGGCAAACGACAACACTCCGACCGCAACCCGCACACACACAAAGTTCACGCAAACTGTGACACGGAAAACCACAAGCACGCAAACACAGACAGATGACATCAAGGAACACAGCGAGTCTCCACAGCCACTGACCCCACAGCCACCGACCCCACAGACACGACGCACGCGCACATCACGCAGAAAACGCCGTTGACTATCTAATCACCAGCCTACCATGCAGTCAACGAACTTTCTACGAATGCGAAAACTCATGGAGAAACGTAGCCGATACCTACATCATCTACGGATCTACACCCACCACCTGGCTCACAACACAGTACCTAAAGGCCTCACCCCTAAAACAGTTCCTGCATTAGGAAAACTGACACCTGAACTAGAGCTAGAGTGGGCATCAGCCTTTAACAACACAGCCCGTACGTTTCTAGAAATATTAAAGAAACAGTGCCACGCGCAACTCGCTACGATCCAGGCCCATATGAACAATATCAGTCTCACCGACGCGGAGACAAACACTCTCGAATTACACATTCAACAACTCAACCGCGAGCTAGCTAACAAGGAACACTCAAAACTCGGAAAACCTAATTCCAACAACGACACGGATACCGGACCCACTAACACGACACACGCAGCAGCCGAACAAATAATTTCCAGCACCACAACCACAACTCCCCGTAACATCGCTGAGTCACCCCGAGAAAACGCTGACGCAAGCACCGTAATAGATATATCACGCTCACTAACCAGCGACGAACTACAAGTCCTCTCTAGGGGGTTAACATTCTGCCCTACACTCAATTCTGTTAACGAATACGAAATCCACAAAGACATATCAGACTTTGCGAGACGGCTACGCCTTAGAGAATTCTTCGCTCATACAACACAAGAAAACAACAACGACCTCCGACTACCATCAACCTGGACACCAAATCACGGCCGAGAACCCGCATTAGACCTGTACATTAAACAAGTAAGCAACGACATCCTTCGCGGTATTTCCCAAAGCTCGCGTGGTCACAACCTCACTAAAACACAGCGTGACATCATCAAAGCGCTAGCTGACAGAGATGATATCATTATCAAGCCCGCAGATAAGGGTGGGAGTATCGTCATCTGGCCCACAGATAAATATATTTCTGAAGCTCATAGGCAACTCAACAATACGCAACACTACCTCAAACTGGACCATGACCCAACAAAGGAGTACACGGCGCTAATAACCCATACCATACAGGACCTCCACGAACGAAAGCTCATCACACGTGATGACCTCAGATATCTCACCCCATCAAACACAGGCGCAGGTCGTTTCTATTTACTGCCCAAAATCCACAAGGTACACGCCAACGAGCTCTATACGGCTGACATCCCCGGCAGGCCAATTGTATCTAATAACAACACACCAACAGAAAGACTCTCGAAATTCCTGGACCACTATTTAAACCATATTCCGACAACACTGCCATCGCATGTACAAGACACACCCCACCTCCTCAGAATAATCAGAGATATAAACAACACTCGTACATTTGGTAGGGACACAATACTAGCCACGCTGGATGTGACATCACTGTATACTAACATCCCACACAACGACGGAATCACAGCCCTCTGCAATACCCTTTCTACAACAAACACCAGAAAAGACACGGAAACCATACTCGCTCTAATGGACTTGGTCCTTCAACTGAACTACTTCGAGTTCAATGGTGAACACTACCTACAAGTACACGGTACAAGTATGGGCACACCTGTTGCACCCACATACGCAAATATCTTCATGGGGTTCTTAGAAAACAAAGTTCTCAGCGCCCTCTCATTGAAACCCACGGTGTACCTTCGATACATCGATGATATACTGATAATATGGGAACACGGGGAACATGAATTTCAAAAGTTCATAGATCTACTGAACACCGCGCATAGCAACATAAAGTTCACATCACAACAGTCAACTCACTTAATTAACTTCCTCGACACCACAATATCACTAGACAACGGCAACCTCATCACAACCCTGTACAAAAAGCCAACTGACAAACAACAATACCTTCACTTCAAGAGTCACCACCCGCGTCACTGTAAGGTTGGAATTCCTAATGGGCAGAGTGTAAGACTACGCAGAATTTGTTCAAACGACACAGATTACGCTGAGAAGCTTGACGAACTCTGCAGTACACTTGCCCAAAGGGACTATCCAGACTCCCTCCTAACCGAATTCCGTCGCAAGGCACTCACACTCGATCGAGACGAGGTTCTGGAAAACCGAAAAAATCCTGACGCGTGCCAAATAAGCTTCATCACAAGATATTCCAACGCACTTCCAAACAACAAAGCCATTCTACAGAAGCACGAGCCCCTCCTTCAAAGCAGTGACCGACTTAGCAATATATTCACAAATCCCATACAGGTGACATACCGACGCGCAAAAAACCTGGCAGACTCTTTGGTCAATGCCAAAATCAGCAAAACAAGCACCCCGTACACGGGAACACGACCCTGCAACCTCACGCGCTGCAATACATGCAAGCACGTTCAACACGCTAACTACATCAAAAGCACTGCGAGCAATTACACCCACCCCGTTAACCACGCATTCACATGCACAAGCTCCAATGTCATATACTGCATTGAATGCGGCGACTGCTCTATGCAATACATTGGTGAAACCGGCCAACAAATGAACAACCGCCTTACCGGACACAGAACCGACACGTCCAACAAACTCCCCAAAGCAGTCGTTAACGTTCCTGGTCACAATTTTGACAACATTAAACTATATATTCTAGAAACCGGGTTTAGATCCACACGTGACAGACGTGATAGGGAGTCTTATCTCATATACAAGTTCAACGCTCTTCACCCGTCCGGTATCAACAAATCACAAGGCACCCTAGAAACACTTCACAAATAAAATATGCTTTTCCCTTCTACCTCCATTATCATCTGTTATGTTCTGCATGGCCACTGCTTTCTACTTTCTTTATTGCATGCCACAACTTTGCATTAAAAAAAAAACACGTTGCTGGTTCTGGAATTTTCCCCACGTAATCACTGACCTCCTTATCTTTCGGTATGCTTGCCAATTCTTGCCTGTTGTCCCGTTTCGTCCACGTGTTCGTGAACCTTCCATTTTTCTGTAACCGGTCTGTAGCCTACGTTCACATAATCCCCTCCACACTCTAACAAAGCAGCCATTCACTCCGGCCGTAAAACCCCGTACGGAACCTTTCTTCCCTCCGGGCAGTTGACCCACAATTCGCATGAACCTTTAAACACGTCACACCTAACCCTTTAAATACCATGCCAATGATGAGGACGGTGCCCAGAAGAAGAACAGTCTCTGTTTGAAATATCGGCGGCTTCTGTCCTGAGGCAACTCCTTCCTACATTCTACCGGTTCGCTGGATTTCTACCCATCTCAGTCCAAGGTGGAGTCTCCACGTGTAGGGGAAGTCACGAACTGCTTTAATGAGAATTCCTCACAGACTTCAAGGAATTCAGTACATTCAATCCTGTTGCGGCATTCAGGTGATACCTCGACGGACTTCCAGTTGATACCAGGAAAATTAAAATCTCCTGCCAGCAGCAGCATTTTGCTCGGATGCTTTCTAGACACTTCGGAAATGCATGTGTGCAACTTAACGTTAAAGTCGGAGCAAGCGTCGGGTGGGCGATAACAGACTCCTACAATGAAACTGAACACGTCAGTATCAATTTTGACAAACAAGGCTTCAATGTCAGTCTGAACAGGAATCAGTGTTGATCTTAGCATGCTACGAACAGCAATCATTACTCCGCCGCCACGTTTATGTGTTCTGTCCTTTCTGTAAACATCAAACAATTGATTTATCGCTAAGTGATTATCATTTATTTCACCTGTGAGCCATGTTTCGGTGCCAAGCAGTGTCACAAACAACCAATTGTCACAAACAACCAATTTATAACAGTTAACAACGAAACGAGGGAAAGGGTAAATTGCAGGTTATTTCCCTCATAAATTATGAACGACGCCACCGGTGAATATCGCTCCATTTGTGTTGGCCTCAAGGCAAAGTCATATAACATTCCGCGAGGAGGAATTTTCGCACCTTAGTGACGCTTTGGCTGACTGAAATTTTGCAGCTGCTTTCACCAAGATTGGCTACAATGAGCACAGTTGCAAGTTACATTTCTAAAAATGTGTCTTTCTAGTGTGACAACTGCCTGCAGAAATAGGAAGCTACAGTTGGAAGTTACTCGTGACACAGTTGTGACCGAATATTGCTGTAAGCACTACCAGAACAAAGCGAAGAGCTGAAGGATAACAACTGGTCGTTGTGTTTCGTACATACTTTATTCTGCAACTTATCCCTGCATAAAGTCACGCATGTAACGCACTGCTTGCAGCACGTAGTTCGCTTCCATCGGGATGTGCTTATAGGCGCAATTCTGCAAAGACAAAAATTTTTACGCTGCCGTGTAGATACAAGTGTAACTAAATTGATTTCAGTTCCCTTCATCGCAGCATCACGTGTAATACAGAAACTGATTCGGTCTCTCTCTTGACGATACGCGTGCAACCAGTCAGTATGATGTTCAACACTTTTACTTTGCCTGCTAAGATTTCAGCACACTGACGACCTACAGCGGGAATGTCGTTGATGTTGTTCACGAACACACACATGCAGAAAACCTACGGCAGGAATCGCTGTGCAGATTGTCGTTGAAACGGGATAGCATTTATGAGCATTCTCCAACGATCGACGGTAGAGGCCTGTGGAGACTGGAGCAGATGACGTACTTGGCAACCACTAGCTTGTCTAATCAGCTCAGGAAGACACAATCTATAACACTGATACTTGTACCGTCACTGGCTAGACACAAATCGTAGACTTCCTTCATCAAGTCTGCAAACCAGTTGTTCTGGGGCTTCTTTCTTCTTCTCCAATAACAGTCACGGACATGTTGTCTTACTTGAAGTTTTCTACCAAGGTGATGCTTGCAGAGTAGTTGTAGAGCTTGGCTAGAAAGAACCTGGCTCGTAGGCTTTGTTGCCGTGCTTCGACACGTGATCTCCAAGCAGCAGCTAATGAGTGCCGGGCTTACGCAGGGCGGGTCGGGTCTGCTTAGGTTAGGTTAGGTTACGGTTTGTTTAGTTAAGTCAGGTCAAGTTAAGTCAGGTCAGGTCAAGGTTACGTTCAGGTTAGTTTAGGTTCAGCCAATAGCGGTGGAGAAGCAATATTTTTGAATGCGTTGGTTAATCGACACGGACCCACCATCGGCAGTAAAAGCGGATGTGCATATAAGTAGCACGACAGACTTGGGTCATGGGGCTCTGCATATTTGCAGCTAACGTCACACTTAACGAACCTCTGAATCCGAGAAATTTAACTTCACTTTCTCAACGAAGTGGGGAATATTTTCGACAGAGTGCACGAAATTTCACTCGAGTGCTTGTAATTGCGAGAATAATCATGCGTTTCTATTGTGTCATACCAACTGATGATGACTTACCCTGATGCTCTGCATTACCCGGGTGATATTAATGTTGTACAAAGCCGCCGTACCCTTGAAATTGAAGATAATGCAACATGTGTTAAAATGCCAAGGGTCTCACGAATCAATTTAAATAAAACACCTAGTGAATACGGACATCACATCTGCCGAAATTGTGCACTTGGTGTTTACAAGTACACTACTCTACCACTGGTGTAAAATCACCCACCTCTATGGGGAACATCATTGTTATTATACTCCCATAATATAGCCCATTCTGTGCCAATATTGCCAATATTTCTGTGATAACGCCAACGGGGAGTCCGTGTAATAATAAAGCATTATCCGGTTTACTATCCACCACTGATATTAGTTGTCTCTCCTTTTTGCATTTTCATTTCTGCAGTTCGCATTGATCCACGTTACATGCAATTAAAAAAAAGAAAAACACTGCATCGCCGCAGAAACGGAGAACGGGTGTGACACAAGCAGTCCCGCGGAACTGCCAATACCAAATATCTCTCAGAAGCCTTCAAAAGGATCGCAATAGTCTATTAACCAAAAATTTCCAACCCGCTCCGACAGTACAAACGAGCGAAACACTTTCGTGAGGTGACGTACATACGCCAGAGCAACTCGCACTGCTTACAGCAACTTCAAAGCACCTAAATTTACAGAAGCGCCATCCCTTCCTATCAAGCATTGTGTTTTTTACTTGACCCACCACAATTCACTTATCATTACAGGAACCAGCGACATTTTAGCCCGTATGAAACGTCCGATCCGACTCTCCCGCATGCGCATTAGTTGTAGGATGCGTGATTTCGCTCAAACGACCACGCTCACTCTCAGTCGGCTCGATCGATTGGCATTGGCATCGCGAAGCACATGGCGGCTGCTTCCAGATCTTGAAAAGTTGAGTTGTCGAGTTCTAGTGAACGTTACAGTGGGATTGCCACGTACGTTGACTGTTTCGAACAATGTGTATCATCTGCGGGAAGTTGTTGGATGTAACGACGTACGGAATGGGGCGTTTCACACGTATCAACGTCCAATCTTGCTGTGCTGCTTGGGCTGTTGTGCTGTCTCGCACCTTGAGATTTGTGCTATGTTCGCCTCTTTGTGTACTTCAGCCTCCGATCTGTTACTCTAGATCATATTCACCAGGTGCGGCTGCCTCATACTGTGCTGTACGTATGTGTTTCTGTATGACAATAAATATGTGAGAGGATAGGAAGAAGTGAGTGCGGAATATCCCAGTTGTTGAATGAGACACCCTGGTAAGTCGTCGGAAAGCAGATGTCAACGCAATGTAGTGGTTAGATTACTCCATCGGCAATCGAAAGGTGTGTGGTTCGATTCCCACCGCTGTGTGATTGTCATACAGTCGAACCTCGATATAACAAAACCCACGGGGACTGCAATTTCTTTCGTTGTATCGAACATTTTGTTGTACCGAATTGAAGGTCACGGATCGCGACCTTTGCGACAGCGCGCGGTGTACATAAGCGTCGATCACTCCCGCGACGATACGAAAAGTTTTTCGTGAAAAATGACAACAATTACAAATACAGCGCCAAAGTGCACATACGGTATTTTATTCTTGCGTGAAATAGCCGGTTATACGCGTCTGCGTCGTGCCTAGAAGACGCGGTGTCACGCATTGTCCGTACGCCGCCGAAGCCTCCGCAGCTTTCTCGATATCGTGTTGCGATCTCCCGCAAACCTTCTACGTCTATGACAGTGCGTTTTCCGTAAGGCTCTCCGTTGCTACGGCATGCTTGTCCCCGTCAAGAAAATCATCTAGGCTGACTTCGTCACTTACGCCGCCACGCGAACGAAGCGTTTCCCACGCGCGCGATGCCGCCTTGCGTGTCGTGCTCTTTTTACTTGGCTGCAACCGGACAGTTCAAAACAAGCCCGAAAAGGAGAAGCTTTCAGTGCTTCGTCTGTGTCGTCGCTTTGTGTCCCCTGCACTGGGGTTTTATCGCTTTTAAATGTACCACCAAACAGCCCGGTTTTTATCGCTTTTTAAGGAGAAGCCTCGGATGAAAATCCCTAACCTTCCAATGACTCAGACTTCCTTTTGTAGGCTCCAGATTCCTCCCGACCCCAATCGCGCGTGCCATCTTTCGCCGCGGGAACAGGACTCTGCTCGCGCCCTTTGTTTTCATGACCCTAGAATCGGCTTTGGGGACCTTATCTCGCTCTTTTCCTGTATCGAGGCGGCGGCTAAAAAGTATTTCGTTGTAGCGGGAATTAAAATACAGTGATCTCTATGGCCCTCTGCCGGGCAATCCAAATTATTTCGCTCTATCGCGAATTTCGTTACATCGCGTTTCGTTGTAATGAGGTTTGACTGCATTTGATTCCGTTCTTAAGCACCTTGAGTTTCGTGTGTTTAAGCGTCAGAACTGTTACTGACCTTCATGTTTATTGAGAGTTTGCACGACACTGGGGCATCAAATTATAATTTTTAATGCGAACCCTTGGGTGTCACTCGAACCCCTGGCAGTCTAACACTGCTCTGAACATTCAGCTTTATCCCGGCATTCGCGCCGACGTAACTTTAACATAGAAGCAAGATGTAGCATTACGGTAAGAGTTTCACATCTCGTGAAGCTACAAGACCCCTTAATCGAACTAGCATGTCGTAAAAGTGGCGCCCCTTACAGTCTTACGCCTTTTGATTCAATTGACACACACAAAAAAGAAAATGCAGGGCTTCTCGCATCGCGTTGCACCGTGGACTGAGTCTTGGCAAAGGAAACATGTGGAACCTTTCTGTTTCGTTTTCACCAGTTGCCTTCCGCCGACCTCGGTGCTCACACTGCCTTCGTCAGCAAGACGCTTACTGGGTTATTCCTACGTTCGGTTTCTCCTGATTCCAGAATCTCATTTTGAGGAACGTCGTTATGAACGCAGCAGCTCTGAAACAGCTTTAAATAGACGAACTTGACGTCTTTGTCATTCTATACGCCTCACCCCATTTTAGCCACCTAATAGATTATGTTTCAAGTCGTAGGCAACTACGCCCCCGCCGCCATTTAAGATTTTCCTAGACCAGGAGAAACGCTGCCCAAAAACTTCCACAGAGTGGCGTTACATTGTTAAGAGACTAACTTTAAACTTTCCATTTCAATATTTCTCTGTGTCGTCCTTGTTATGCTTAGAATGACGTTCAGCTTCGCACCCCAAAACAGCGTGAAGAAGACATGGCTGCAGTGATATAGGTAAGGAAGGGAATTGAAAAGTTCACGGTTGATATGTTGAAGGCGAATAACATCAACTGGGTTCAGCTAAACATCCGGATTGCGCCCGCCCGTATCGTTGCATGGTGAACGCGATCACGGTGATAATGTGCTGGTAATACATAAACAAAGAATTGCGCTGTTTGCTGCAGAAGTTGCCAAAAAGCCACGAGCACTTACTGGGGACAAGGTCTCCTGATTACGCATCCCTTTCTCCAGGCAGGTCAGCAGTGTGTCTTTGAAGGCTGCAGTGTTCTGAGCAATACACAATATAGCACGTCGCTCAAGTGAGGTTTACGACATGCGTTATCGACGAAACAAAACCATTAACACTCAGAAAAGTCATGCCTACAAGGGTATGCTACAAATGCATACTTACGTTTCGAAATGGTTCAGCAATGACATAGCATATGCGAACTCCGACGCAAAGCTTCTCGAATTCCTTTATGTAATTACAACAAAAAATTCACATATTCAACACATATTCAACCACAAAGGATAGCATTTCCTAACCAGGCAAGTGAGGCAAAATATTACATCGGCAGTGATATGATGCTGTTGAATGTTTACCAAGATAGTATTGCAGTCACGTAAATCGAGTCAAAAACGCAGCACCTTTCTTTAAGGGCATGGAAGCATGCAGAACAGACCACGTGGGACCCATTGTGCGATAGCTGCACAGGTAACAGGTACTGCCCAGTAAACCACAAACGTCTAATGGACATCCAGTGGATGGAACACCTTGGATATTTTGGATGCCTAGTAGACATCCGGGTATGTCCACCTAACCTGGACTGGATGTACTATGGATTGTCGGAAGCTCATTCATAACTGTATAAATGGATGTCCTCTGGATGTAACGGCTGGACATTTGTCACATCCAGTGGACCTGCTTGTGTGACACTGCGACGTCAAATATATGTCCTATCGATGTTCCTGCTGGATTACCATACGACAATATATAGACCAGATTGCAAATCTACTTCTTCAGCTATTTTGTGTGCATGAACAGCGCAAATGCCGTAGCCGTGGCCGGACCCCACCCGACACGGCTAGGGCATTTCTCAGTTTCTATTGGCGAACTGGATGGAACACATACTAAAATACCAATAGTTGTGGGATGTTTGGTAAGTCTAGTGGGGGCCGAAAACGTTTGTAACGGTGACGAGGATGTGTTTCTGCAATTAATATGTACGTCTGCAATGAGTCAAACTGCCCGCTAACATTTATGATATTCCTTCCTGGCAAATATTGTGCTTGTAATTCAGGCTATTGTCTATGATGAGGTTACCTACTGAGTGGAGCTGTCAAACTGACAGATTTCCTGTGCTAGTGGAAGAGTCCTACGTAGATACTTTGCAGAGAGCAGAACGCGAACAAATGGAAAAACTTGCTTTTACTTTTTCTCCATTTTCTCACATTCTCACAAGATAGAGTCACTTTCTTTTAGTGCTATACGTAAAAATTACTATTGAATTGATAGTCGAAACTACGTTTAGTAAATGTACGTCTATATTATGTTAATCCGGTAGGAACTTTACGTGGCACTGTCTGGAGACCCTCGTGCTGGACTTTTTCTACATGAATATGTCGCAACAACCTGAACTGAAGACTGTTATAACTGTGCTATCAGCTTTCAGGGACATGGCAGTAGGTTGATGGAAGTGGTAGCTGAAACGTAATGGCAAGGTCTCTCTTTTCCTGGTGGTACAGCTCCACAAGTTTTCTCGCTAATTCATTATATTACAGGCGTGTTCATCAGGAATAAGTCGAACTTCAGCCAAGTCAGATAATAATCGACCTATCAGCCATCTTAATAACCCCAGGTAGACGTTGGCTCAGTACAGTGTGCTCACATACCTTGACAACCGAAGAACTGATGTTGTTAGCTATAACTTCTGCCTTGCAGTCGATTATTGCCCCTGTGACGAAGCGACTCATGCGTGCCATTTGCATTACATCTTCGGTGAAAAGAAAGAGAACAAACTTTAATTAGTTGCACACTAAACTGTAGAAAATTAACATGAGCATTGAAGAGCAGTTCCCACACCTCTCGTATTTACACAAGCTTGAAGGAGTAAATACATCATATGCTGATTTTCGTTGTTGCCACCACGAATTAACTGTCATTATGAACAAGGTAGGGAAATGATCAGACGGATGGGGACACCAAGAAGAAGTGGACAAGGGGATATTAACCATTCTATAATGACTGTAGGGGACTTCTAGGGGGATAGCGTGGCCATCCATCTCACAAGACTCGTGGTGACGTAGGTGACGGATAACTGCACGGATTATATGGGTTCACATAATCTGATATTATCAGCAGTAATGATAAATGATGACCAAAATGCGGCAAACCAACTGCCTTATTCGTTCAAATTAGATGACATCTCATGGCTGATCTTGAATTGTTTCGTGTTAGCTATGTTTCATGTTGGCTATGACGGGCATACAGACGTGGACAGACGTAGAGAGGACAGGAGGAGGGAGTGGAAGACAAAGGTATTATTATGAGTCCTGGGCCGGTTTCAAGGGAAATTGTACCAAGGTTCATCTGCAGAATCTGCCAGAAAACCTAGAGTAAACCTCAGACAGTGCAGTCTATGGTATGATTTGAATGCACCACCAAACAAAGGTAAACAGAGTAGGTTCATAAATAAGGTGTGTCAGCCTATTTGTGTGGCAACATCCTGCACGTGCCGTATGGCAGAACTGCGCGATAATTTCGGCAACTTTACCACCTCCGTGACCCCGAAGGCAAAGAGGCGCCTCTTCAGCCTCCTCCTCAAGATCTGGACAGGATCATATTCTTTCCAGCAACTGCAGTTTGCGTCCCCGCAGGCGACACACGTATCCGTCACTATCCCATTCACTAAATCCTAGTGTTCTTTCGTAGTTAATTTTTCTTAGTGTGATTTCTGCTTTGCAGTCTTGAGCCATAACCTTCTGTGGGAGAGCCTTTTCAGGTTCTCACAGTCAGAAATTGCTTTCTCACCATGATCCCCTATTCTTTCCCGCAGTTGCCATGCCTCCCCGTGGGAAGTACTGCAGCAAGAGGGTTCCTCCTCCTCCGGAGCTGGTGGGCCCTCACGCCAGTCCCGTTCTCCGCTCAAGGACACTCCGGTGACGTCCACAAAGTGATCAGCAGCCACTTGGACTGTGGTCTTGCATGGAAAACCGTGGGTATCACATTCGAAATCTAGCCTCCAGCCCCACCATGTCTCTGGAGAAGATACATCAAAGGTACAGCGCCACTTCCGAGGACTGACCTTGGTGGAGAGACCCCCTTGTGATCCCGCGATTCCGCTGTCCGAAGACGAAGCTCGACAACTCTGTCGCCTGTGCGATGTACCAGAGCTACATCGGCATGTACGTCGTCAGGGCCAGCTCCACCAGTTCAAACTTGAAGCCTCCCGATTAACCACTCGTGCAACCACTGATGTCTCAGCTGCCCTCGCCACCCTATGATGTCACCGACCTGACCTTCTGAGGCAACTGGTACCTCTCCCCTCATGCGCCCGCAGGTGCCTACCACTTTCTCAGCACCCGGCTCCTCCGTACTTCGAGGCCCGGCTGACGACCACATGGACGAGGAACACATACATGATCCAGGTGGCACGCTCACGTGGCAGGTGCTGCTTCTTTCTCACAGTGAGTGATCTCCCTGTCCACTCTTATTGTATTCTTTTACTTGTCATGACTAGTACTTGTCGGCTAATTTCAGAGTGGCCTGGAGATATGTATTTACTCACTGGATGGACCCAATTACTAAGGGGCCCCTAATTCCTAACCAGTTGCAATTAAAGAATGTCAGAGCCCTCTGTATCTTGGTGGCAAGTGGTGGTCAACAAGTACTACTAACTTCCTTATCGACAATTCGAAAAGAGTGGCCTGGAATCCTTTCCCGTCAAGTCGCTTATTTTCCTGAGATACATCGACAACATATTTCTGTTTTGGTCTTGTGACATATATGCCTTGAAGTCGTTCTTCGAACACTTAACTCCTTTATAGCACAATCTAATTCACCTACAACCACTCCAATGCTGCAAAAATGCTCCAAAAGCCGGGAGACGTCAGAACTGGACGAAAAAGTAGAGAAGCTGTGACTTAACATAACCTCGTTATTTTGTTATGTTAAGTCGGAGTTTCTCTACTTTTTTGTCCACTCCAATGCTTCAATCAAATTTCTTCATGTCACTGGCTTCTATGCCATTTTTCTTCTAGCCATTTTTTCACTGGCTTCTAGTTGCTGACTTTTACAGGAACCCCAAGAACATAATGACCTCCTGTGTACGTCCGAGGAAAGTCATCAGCGAACAGGGATAACATCCCCAGGACTTCCCTACTAGGTCCTCAATTTGTTAGAAATGTGACAACGTGACACTCCCCGTCATATCCTCAGGACCTCCAATGGGACCTACCAAATGACGCAGCTAGTACAATTCTGGGAGCAGATACCTTAACTTAGTGAATTATTCATTTTAGGAAGCGAGGGCACATATGCAGCACCCAGTCAGCGTGTGTGTGTTTTATATATTTTTTCAACCTTGGTCACCAGCTATCATTCGTGGTTTCTCATCTGTATTTTTTCAGCGTATTTCTCATCACAAACAATGAGTGTCACAGTTTAAAAAGCAAAAAGAGAGATATATAAAAGCCCTGTAGGCCACTAAGACCAGCGAAACCACTTAGAAAGGCATATGACATGGCAGCATTTCCTCTCCAAGACAGAACAAATACAACTTATTGCTTGTCTTCCAAACTTCAGCAGATCCAAGGGTCCTCTTCGCATCTCAGTCAAAAAACAAAGGGTGAGGTATCTAAGTTTCACTTGATTTCACACATAACCAACAATGAAGTAGGAAATTTCTTGGAGTATTAAATCGCTATCAATGTAGTAGCTTTGGTTTAAGGCATGCATCGTAAGTGAAGCTTGGGCAGTGAAACGCTATTTTTTGTCTCTTCGGAAATAAAATGCTCCATGCAATCTCCTGCCAGGGACCCTTTGCGGATACTCATACAATAAGACTGCAGTGAAAGTCTGCAAACTGTATTTTACCGCACGTCAAACGCAGCACATGGGTGGATTCCTTTAAAATCCGTCGATCAGTATTTGCACCCCTATATCTGTTTGTATTTGACATTTTCGTTCGTATTTTTTAAATTTATGCATGAGCACTCCTTCTTTGATTGTATTGGGTATAATGAGCAATAAATTGCGAACTTGATCACTGCTAGCAGGTATTAAAATGCACAACGCAGTATTAAAATAATTTACTTCTCCTGTGCTTGTCCACCGGCTGACGATCGCAGGATGTACGCAAATGACAATCACTGGAAGCTCCTATGATGACAGCCTGTTGACCTCCTCCGTTCATCCCATCACGGACGAGGACGTGATGACACTTTGAGGACGTCCTGAGGACCGCGTGTGATCTTGGGGAAACCAACAAAAAGATGCCAGTAACGTTTCAATAGTTACCGCCCTCATGTCCAGACGAAAAAGATTTCATTTCACCAATTCACATGACCCAAATGCATATCTTCCAATACAGATGATTTCCACAAAGGTGCTCATGAAATGTCTGATGATTTCTCAAAGCTTAATTATCCCTGCAATCACATTCAAAATATCTGCGCGAAACCGTGCTTTTTGGACAGGACAACGCTAATTTCTTATAAACAGAAGGAGGAATTCAAAGCATGGCTTTTGCGACCACTTATTCATCAGTGCCATCTTAACATACTACACAGTGACAAAACAATGCATGAAATATTTCCTTCTGCCGGCATTGTTACATTCCACAAGTCACGAACCATCCCAAATATCCTTACTTCTCGTTTGTATCATAAGATAACACCCGGTTTTGGTCCCTGCTATAATCTTATTTTCATTGGTACCTGAGTCACTTGCACGACAAATAACTTCGCCTTGCAAATGGACAAGCTTTGTCATGTAACTCCTTTAACATATGTTATTAATAAAGTCTATGAAATGCAGTGCTGGAGGGGAAACCTCCAACACCATGCGTAAGACGTTTTATGGTAATCAATCTTATATTCACAATATTCACTGTACTCTCCTTATATGGTGATAAACGTGAAAAAAAAGTGAATTGAAGGAGGACGGCGTTTCTGTTCGTCCGTGTTTTCTTTGCGTTTATCGCCGTGTTACTTAATCAACGCACTCTCTACATCTTCTCATATTCCCATTGGGCAATTTTAATCTTCCCGTGCATGACATGAGTAGTATGGGATCAGCTCAAGAAGCCGGCAAGTCACACAGTCGCCTGGACGCCATTAATTAGCAATTAGAGCAATTTGGAACCCCCCACAGTAATTAGAATCATTCAGGGAGTCATTACACTAATTGGGGACCATCTAAGACGTGTCCAGACCACTGTGTGAGTTGCCGGCTACTTGAGCTGATAAAAAATAAAAAATAAATAGAAAATAAAATGAAAAGATAGAAATAGAGTGGAGAGAAACAATTTATTCGAAAATCAACGATGCCGCGGCGAAGAAGCCGCTCCGCAACACCCGAATGACCAGCGCCCGCCATGTTGGTAGTTGGCACCCAGCAGTTGCAGAGATCGACGACAGGTGGCCATTTAGTTGCAAGGCATCACACCAGATGGCGCCACCATCATAGCTCTAGACGAGAAAGACAGAGAACAAGATACTAGCGGCAGGTAAAAATTGCAGCACTGCTAAACAAGTCTAGGCATGCGAGAGAAAAGGTCTAACCGCTACTGCTAAAACAGCACGGAGAAAACAGTACACATCGGGGAAAAAGGCTTACGGGGTCGATCGCTTAGGCCCAACCTCAACGTCACAACACTATGCAGCTAACACAAGGCGGGAACCACTGGGCACACATCGCTAAACATGCGTCAACAGGCTTGCTCACCGCAAAACAAGTCTAAACATGCGAGAAAAGGCTTAACACGAGCGCGGACAAATCACTCGTTGGTCACCGCTAAACACGGCAAACATACGAGAAAAGGAGCGCGTCAAATCACTCACCTTTTCCCCCGCGGCGACTTCCAGGCATAAACTGAGCGAGCGCGGGGAACACACGTCTGCTCTGTACGACAGCCAGCCAGAAACTGAGCGAGCGCGCGGAGCGCACGTCTGCTTTCCACGTCAGCCAGAGAGAAACTGACTGAGGCGATGCGCAGCGGCAGCTGTGGGTGCGCGCGCGCCCTCTGCTCCACCCGTCCGCGCATGCGCGCGCGCTCTCCTAGCGCCCTTTGCGCCGCCCGCGGGTGTTTTCGGTTTCGGCTCTCCACAGCACGCGCGCTCCTAGCGGCGACGGGTGGCTTCTGAGTTTCGGTTTCACTCTCGTTTCTTTGCGCGCGCGTTTATCTGTATCAAGGCAGCACGCACCGCGCTCGCGTCATCAGTCTGACCGATACGTGGAAAACGCCATGTGTGGTTTATTCTCCTGCGTTTCTCGTCGTCGCAAGGAAAAGACAAAAAACGAAGAACTTCGCGAATTTATTCGCGGCATCGTGGAGGAAGCCTTTCAAGTCCACCGCCTGGAATGGTTGCAAGCGCGTCAAGAAATGTGTCAGGACAAGATGAAGACGCTCGACCGCATCTTAGCGGCGGACAGACTGGCGAAAAAGAAGCCCAACTTTAGCCTGGATAATCTGTATTGGGAACGCAGTTCAGATGTAGAGGACGACGACGACGTGTAAATAAAAGCGATGCATTTCTCTTCGAGTCTCAGTCTCTTCTTTCTCTTCGTGCAACGTGTACGCTCGCAACATGTCTTCCCCCGAACCTTTTCGTTTCCGTCATCCCTTTCGATGTATCTTAAGCGGCCCCTCCATGTGCGGCAAATCTACTTTCGTTGCTAACGTGCTGAGGAACCTGAACGACGTGGCGGACAAGCCTCCGTCACAAATATTCTACGTACAGAAATATGCTTCGCCGAGCATGCAGGACGAATTCGGGGACTTCGTAAAATTTACCAAGGAGCTACCGCGAGAGTGGGACACGTCGTGCGCTACGCTGATCGTCGTCGACTATCAGATGACCGACGCCGGTTCCTTGAAGGAGGTGACCGACCTTTTCATTCGGGGTTCTCACCACGCCAACGCGTCGATCTTCTTACTCGTTCAAAACATCTTTTTCGACAGTAGCCATTTTAGAACAATATCCTACAACGCCAGTTACATCGTACTGTGGCGCACCGTGCGCAGCGTGCACCAGATGGAACATTTCGGCCAACAGCTATTTGGCAGAAAATGATTGGAGTATTTTTTGGACGCATATAAACAAGCAATGTCGTCGCCCCACGCATATTTACTCGTGGATCTTCACAACTATACGCACGAGGATCACAGGTTGCATAGCAATATCTTTCCGGGCGAATGTCAATATATCTACGCTCCGAAATGAATCTCCGCCCTCACCTCACTTGACTCAAAGTAATCTCCACTCTACCCCCTCCACGCCGTCGCGACGTCTTGAGACGTTCGTCCTCGTCCGACATGAAACACCTCCGAAATTTGCCTCAATGTATTGAACGGAAAGGTGGCTCTAGCTCCAGATACGTTCGCGCGTTTGAAGAAGCACAAACGCTTTTTACGACGGCTCGCCTACAAAAAGATTCACAAGAATCCGCAACGTTTGAAGCGCTATCTGTCTCAGCAGCGAGGACAGGGCGTTCTTTCGTCGGTGGTTCCTCTCCTGCTTTCCGCCGTGTTGAACCTTTTCGCCAATGGCCAAGAGAATTAAAGTGACCACCTCCTCCATCGGAAACATTCTTTCCTCGAAAGAGAGTGACGACGTCAAAGTGAAACTCATACTGCAAGCACTCTATCGCATACCCAAGCAGTACGGATTTGACCCCTACGACAATAAAAACAAGGCGTCCGACGCTACAAATGACTTTGACTATTCGCTCCTCTCTCCAGAGGTGCACGAAGAGGAAGCGGAAAGGGTCGTCTCGGAATTAAAGAAGGTTCTTTCCTGGGATCGCGAGGGTTGTGTCTCCGTGTCGGGCAAGCCCATCAGACACTCCTCCGTTTACGAACTCGTCAATTATTTGTTGCAACGTAAGACGGGAAAGAAACCTTCCTGGTTCCCCAAAGTCTCGAAACTATTGCGCCTGATTTCTCTGCCCAAATCTCGCGAGCCTCAACAGCAGCAGCAGCAAGCCTCCATTGCGTGGACGACTTATGGAGGGATATGAGAAACCAGAGGGTGGTTTGGGGGGTGTGGAACGCTATAGAAAAGCGCATCACTTGAGCAAAAAGAAGGCTCTCGCCATTCTCAGAAAGCTGGATGCCTACACGCTCCACCATCCGGTCAGAAGAAAGTTTAATAGGAGACGCATCAACGCGCTCAAGATCAACGACGTGTGGCAAATGGACCTCGCCGACTTTTCAAAATACAAGAGATTCAACGGTGGCTACCGCTACATTCTCGTGGCAATCGATTCCCTCTCCCGCTTTCTGCGCACCCTCCCGCTAAAGACGAAGCGCCCAGCCGAAATGAAAAGGGCCATGATAAGACTTTTTCGGGGAGGTAACGTACCTACACGCATCTTTTGCGACAGAGGAGGGGAATTCCACAACAAGACTGTCAAGGAGTATCTCTCACGAAAGAAGGTACACATGTATTCTACCTTCTCTCCAGTAATCAAAGCATCGCAGGCAGAACGCGTCATACACACTTTACGCAACAGAATATTCCGTTATTTTAGAGTAACGGGAAAATACCACTTCGTTTCCGCGCTTCCCAAGATCGTGCGCGACTACAACACCACCAAACACAGGACTTTGGGCATCAGCCCGTCCGAAGTCACACCCGAAAACGGATTGGAGCTGTTCAATAAGATAAATGGGAAGCCCGTCGTACCCTCTGTGAAAAAGAAGCTCAAAGTGGGGGATAAAGTGAGGGTCCTACTACACAGAAAAGGTTGTCATAAGAGCTCGGAAGGGAGTTGATCGCCTCAGATTTTCACCGTCTCCCGCCTGAGAGACACCTCTCCTCCCGTCGTACACCTGGAAGATTACCGGGGTAAGGAAGTGGACGGATCTTTCTACCCGGAGGAGGTACTCGTCGTAACCCGAGACGCCAATCAGCCTTGGCCAGTAACGAAAGTGCTGAGAAAGAAGCAAGTGAACGGTCAGAGCTTCTCCTTGGTTCGCTGGTTCGGTTACGACAAAGAACACGACAGTTGGGTTCCGAGCAGCGACGTGGTCAAGATTGGGAAATGACGTCAGACATCTACGTCCACCTGGTCTTGAACGCCAGCATGGATAAGTTTCCCTCGAATAAACTCAACACCTTCACGGTAGCTTTCGATAGTCCGCTTCAGCTCTCGAATCGGTATAAAGTCGGTCTGATGGATCTCAGCATAAGTAACGATTTTTTAAATATGGGTACGAAAGGCAAGATGCGAAAATCAAGGTTTCTTTCGAGGACACGGTGGAAGCCGGCAGAACTTTTCGTGTCACCTCGGATCTCGAGAGGGATTTGGGAAAAGCCCTTTCGGAATTTAACGTTTCTTTCGCGCACAATAAATCGCGATACGACTTCGTCTTACCGGTGGACGTGAAAGCCGTGGAATTGGACCCTCGGCTCGCACAGGCGCTCGACGCCTCGCTAGCGTCCCACGAAGCAGGTCGTGCGGTGAAACCTCCCAAATTGAGCGAACGCGAAGCCACCTCCATCTTATTGGAACACGCAACACCCGTCGGTTTCGGCGACGTCACTTTTAATTCGGAAACCACGTCCCTACGGACCACACTCAACAAGTATTTCCAGACGCACAAGCTGAACGCCTCGCTAGAATTCGCGGATAACGTCTACTCTCTGAAAACGCCGAAAGGGTTGTACGTACCGGAACCCTTTGTCAAGCTGCTACATCTCACAGCCGTCGAGGGACACGGAGAAACGCTACGCGTCTTTCTCCCCGTAGCGCGCCAATTTTCTTTCACGATCAAGACGAAAATTCCTCGATCTTTGCAAGTACATCTGCCTCCCGGCTATTATGCGACGCCGCGAGCACTTCTGGATGCGATTAACCAGCGCGTAGGCGAACGCGCCCGCTTCAGCTTCGACGGAACCGAACAGAAATGTAAAATTCGGCTTTCCGAGGGCACCTCCACCCTAAGACTTTACGAGTACCTGGCCATGCTTTTGGGCTTCGAATCGCGTACAGTGTTCACGGGGGAGGAGGAGGATGCCACGAGCTCCGTCGAGGTACTCCTGAAACCCCCGTTTCACAACATAATCGTCTACACGAATATCGTGGAACCAACGTACGTCGGGAGCGGGAAAAAAACGATATTAAAAATACTACCCTTTTATTACGAGAGAGACAAGCACATCGTCACCTACACGTTAGATAACATCCAGTATTTTAACCTGTCTCAATTCGAAATTCCCTCAGTGAAGATCGTTTTCGCGGACGAAACGGGAAGACGTTTGCTGTTGCGGTCCAAAGGCAGAACCAATCTAACGTTGCATTTCAAATATGTACCGTAATTCCCCTAAAATAATTCCCGCGTACACGGGACCCCATTTCCAACGAGGGGGTGGTGTGTTGAGCAACATATAGCAACCTATTGAGCAACCTATTCAAAATTTGCAAAGGGCACACTTGGATCTCTACGGCAGTTTCGTGTCTTTGACCGTGCGCGTTGTTCGTGACGACGGGGAAGAAATGGACGAGAAAGATGTCGTTTTCCCAATAAACCACCTGTTGAGCGGCATGTTTAAGACGGTCACCGTTTATGCGAACAACATGCTCGTCAGTTCCAACGAGTTGTACGCCTACAGGAGTATTTTGGACGTCGTGCTTCATTCCACGCCCATGGCTCAAGAAACAGTGCACGCGGCTGGACTTTATGTCGAGGACGACGAACATTTAAAGGACGATTACTACGTCTCGTGTCGCGGTCCGAAACAACGTTACGAAGCGACGAAGGGTGGAAAATACTTTAACCTGGTCGGTCAGATCAATACCGACCTGTTTCAACAGCCGCGCCTGATGGTACCTGACGTCGAAATTCGAGTCGTTTTCCTATTAAACAACGACGAATTTAAACTCGTATCGGTCCCCAAAGACAAGAAAACGTACAATTACGAGGTGGACATAAAAGAAATGACGTTACACTTGAAAAAGGTGACGCTGGCACCTTCCCTATTTTTGGAATATGAGCGGCGGCTTCAGACCACGCCGGCCATCTACGTGTTACACGGATTGGAAACCAAGGTGCGGAGCTTGAGTGCCGGGAGCTTGGACGCTCACTTTGAAAACGTTTACCCCGAAAGGGTGCCTTCCAAATTATGCGTCGCCCTGCTTGCCACATCCGACTTTCTCTGCGGCATCCAATCGAACCCCTACAAATTCCGTCATTACGACCTGTCTCATTCGATGCTCTCCGTGGACGGCCAGCAAGTGCGAGCCGAGTACGACTTTCTAAACGACCTCGTCAAAATTCCCTACTTTAACTTCTTGCAAGAACTGGGAGAGAAACATTTCAAGTATAGCTACGAACGATTTAAAACGAACGGGCAATCCTTCGCATTTGAACGAGTGGCGAAAAGGAAACGTTCGCCTGCAATTACGCTTCGCTAAAGCCCTTCCACACGCGGTCACCGTCCTCTTGATTTCCGAGTGTCCCAAGCTCATGTGCGTCGACAAGGACCGTACGGTCACCTTCCCATAAGAAAAGATGTACGAGAGCGACGTCTTGGAACTCGTGTCCCTGAACCCCCTCACTTCCTCCATGCTGAGAGTCATTTGCGCTTCCGACGAAGCCTTCGTTTTACGCAAGCCCGGCTATTTAATCATCAATACGGAAGAGCGAAGAAGGCGCGGGCAGCACTGGGTGCTCTACCTGAAAAACTACGACGGGTCTGCCGTGTTTTTCGACAGCTACGGACTTCCCCCCATCGAAGCAAACCTTCGAAGGACTTTACCTGTAGTGGACGAGTATAACGACAAGTGTATTCAATCACCTTTTTCGCCTTACTGCGGGCTTTTTTGTATCTACGCAGCCACGAGCATGTCGAAACGCTACAGCTTGAAAAATTGTGTACCCATGTTTTCCTGTAACCTCGAAGAGAATGACGAAACAATAAAACGTCTCCTCGTGAGCGAACTCGTTTCGTAAAAATAGTCTATTTATTCACGACATACACAAGACGCTTGCGAGACGATCTTCCAACGTGCTGACCCGACGCTCACCGTCGTCGCCGGTCTGCACCGTGACGTCGAGGGATGTGTGGAGAAGCCAGTAGCGACGGACGATAGGTCGGTTGAAACCCGCGTTGATGAGACACGGGTCGACTGTCTCTCCTCGTCTATACTTTTCCAACAGCTCGAGCTTGTAATCTACGAAACGCTTCATTTTCTTTGCAATCTTCCCACCGACGGTGAACAGACGTAAGGGTATCGTCTTGAGAATCGAGCGAAAGTCTCCCTCGCAGCTATCGCCGTGAATATAATCGCGTAATCGCAGCAAGTCCCGATACATTCGCGTTTGCACAAACGTTGCAAACCTCTGCTCGGGCGTCATCATGACTGAGACGGAATGAGAGTAGACAACCTTTTATTTCTCGTTACACATGAATTAGGCTCCAGCTTTGGTTTCGTAGCCGGGAAGGCAGCCCAAATACGGACGAAGGCTCGAGTCTAACCAATGGCTGGGGTTTCTCGACCAGAGTCCACCGCAACGACAGCTAGTCAGTTGATCGCCGATTCGCAAAAAGAAGGTCTTTGGAGGAGGCTTGAAGGTTAGGACCAGGGGTAGATCTCCCGTCAGTAGCCATTCGTAATCTGCAATGAAAGGAGTGTGAGAAACGCGTGTTTTTTTTTTTAACTCAAACACACACACACGTACAATCTTCTTCAGTCACAGAGTGACACTGATGGTCCATCTTCTCCATCTTCCTTCAATAGTCGAAGTCCTTCGCAACGTACGTCGAACGGTACCGTCCGACAGCCGAGAAACGGGCGAATCAATCGGTCCGTCCAATGCTTTTGCTCTGAAAAAATGTGAACGATTATAGAACGTATTTAAAAAAAATAATAACGAGGAAGCGTACCTTTGGACCACAATCCACTGCAATTGGTGCAGAAGAAGCGGGCGCTGTCAATCTCCCGAAATATGTGAGGCGGGAAAAAACCGACTTCACGCACAGCAAAAGTGTTGTACACTGGAAACAAAACTCTTCAAACATTTCGACGATGATGACGTCATGGGTATTACTTACGAGGATCTACCAAGCTGATCATGATGGCACGAGAATGACGATCGAACGTTCGCTTCGTCATTTATAGTAAAGTTTTTCCTCTCCCTCTCTATGACGTCATTGAACGTGTTTGGACATGTTAAGACGTGTTTGAACATGTTCGGACACAGGCAGTGAAGTTGCCCCTGGACACACTCGTTCCTCTCTCTTCCTCTTTATGACGTCATTGAACGTGTCTGAACATGTTTGGACGTGTTTGAACATGTTGTGACGTGTGTAGACACGAACCCCACAATACGAAAAACGTCAAGCAGTACGAATTAGACTAGTGGTTAGTGTGTCGCGCCCAGTGTAGAAGGATCCTGGGTTCGAATCCCACACTGGGTCTTCTCGTCGTCGTATACGAGTCGCCCCAGAGTGTTAGCTAGAAATTAGTGTAATGTTTTATTCAACGTCGATGGTATCATTGTCATATGCGACATCGCAAAAAGGCGCGAAAGACGGAAGGCGGGGTGGTCAAAGTACAGACGACACCGTCGCAATGCGAGGAGGAGGAGAGCGGTGTAGCGACTATAAAAGGTGCGCTGGTTCTACATCGATTGATCCAAAGCCCACGAGGGGCATCCATCCATCCACGACGTGAGTCGTTTCGTGGACCAAAATGTAAGTTGACCGTCTCTGCTGTGAGAGTGTATTCTATGTATGACATTGTTTTTCAGGAACCAATAGCTGCTGTCACCGCATGACACTGAACACAGGGACTCATCCCATCCTCTCTCTCATCATCAATCTCAAGCATTCCACAACTGAAGAGAAAAGTGAGCATTGTTTCGTGAGGGGAAATCTCGTACTGATTTTGTTTGACCGCAGTGCCGCGCTGTCTCGTATGTCAGTACGACCCCATCGATGCCATGCTCGTGGCCGTAGAAAGGGAGCACGAAGCTAGAATGGAGAATCTCGGTAACAGCCCAGTCGTCCTTTCAGATGACGACGACAGAGTCAGTAGTCCGCCTTTCGTAATATCTGAAACGGACAACGACGAACCCCTAGATGGACATGACAATGCAGACGAATTGCTCATGTGGGAAGGGGATCAGTCGTATGCAGATTTCATTCCTCTGTCTTGTAGGGTTCGAGATGAATCACCAGATGCAAGCCCAGAATTTCGAAACGAAGCTGAGCCTGTCCAGGGTCGTAGAATCGTTGAATTACGAGAACACGTCGTAGAGAATCATCCCTTCGTCACGGAGAGACGATTCCTTCCTTTCTTTGTCACAGATGAGGCATTTGACGGAACGGCTACTAGGTACACGCTTCTCTGTTCCCCGCACGACGACAACGTCGACGATTTGCGACTCTATCTACCGAGCATAGCTCCAGTAATCACGCGCGTCCTCGAAGCTTATCCCATGCTTTCAAATTTTGTCTGTGCTCGAAGGCGCTCATGGTTCAGGACGGAGCCGACGGGTTGACTTCTCATCTCCTTCACGTGAACCTTCACATGAGAGTGGTTCATAACCGCCAAGAAATCGAAGGCGCGATAAATGCTGCTATCGCAGAATCCTCGCAACGTGTAGAAAACTATGTGAGAGAAGGGTCTGGTTTCACCTCGAACGACGTCCAATGTGTCGACTTAAAACTAATGCGTTTTAAACCGAAGCGGATTGGGTGCACGATCGAGCTTCCCGAAATGTTGAAGAAAAAAACAAAGACTCTCACAAACGTCAAACTTCCACCGAATCACGAAAACGAGTGTTTCAAGTACAGCGTGCTGGCACTCTTGCATCCGTTGAGAAACAAACCAAACGATTATGTCAGATACCACAAATACATGAATCCTTCGAATCCGGAGACGTGCGTAACGTACTGGACACCCTGTTTCCCAGTCACTTACGAAGACATTTCCCTGTGGGAGAGAAAAAACAAAATCTCCGTGTACATCTACGTGTTCGACGAGCACACGAGTTCGATATCTACCGGGCGGATTCCCTGCACGCTCTATCAGGATAAAGTCCACCTGCTCGAGGTTAGGGAGCATTTCTATGGAATCAGAAAATTTAGCACTTTCATGGGACGAGGTGACTATTTTTATTGTGAGAAATGCACGAGCGGTTATAGGACGAGAGGGGCGTTGGAGCAGCACGAACGTTTGTGTCGAGACGTAAACGAAGTAATTCTCGAAATGCCAAAAGTGGGGGAGAGCGTCTCCTTCACCAAGATACAGTACATGCATCCCTACCCCTATTTTGCGGTGTTGGACACGGAAAGCATAGTGGAAAAGGACGCGCTCGTGAAGGACGCCTCGAGTGTGCACAGGATGAGCTCGTATAGCATTGTGCTAGTGAGAAGTTGTGATGGGAAAATAATGGACGTAGATGGCTATTTGGGACCCAACGCAGCAGAAAAATGCTTGCTCGCACTAAAGGGATTTAGCGAACAAATCGATAGGCTGAACCGTCTTCCCTCACCGTTGGTCAGGAGTATGGAAGACCACTTTCAGCACGCGAGCGCTACGCACTGCGAATTTTCCGGGTACGAATTTAACCGGCATACGCGGAAGGTGTCACATCACGATCACACCCGTTTCGTAGACCTCGGTTCCTCGAATTTTGTTGCGACGCTGTGTGATACGTGTAACCTTACGTGTCGTAACACCAAAGAACTCGTCGTGTCCGTGCACAACCTGCAGTACGATTTGAGCTCCCTTCTCCGCCACATGCACGTTCTAAATATGGGAGAACCGTGGATCTTAGCGTCTACCACAGAAAATATACGAGGCTTCAATATTGGCGAGCTCCATTTCCGCGATACCACGCAGTTTTTCAACCTGTCCTTGTCGAACCTGGTGGAAACCCTCCTCGCCAACGGTGGCGAGGGCTCGTTTCATTGTACCCGTCAAATGTTTGGTGACCGCTTCCGACGGCTTCTCAAGAAGGGAATTTACCCGTACACCTTCGTCGACAGTTTCGAAGCGTACAATTTGCCCGCACTACCACCAAAGGAAGCTTTCAAAAGTGACTTGAACGATGAAGAGATCACGGACGAGGACTATCAGTACGCCCTCGAGATTTTCGAATTGTTCAAATGCAAGGACCTAGGAGATTACACGCGTCTCTACGTCACGCTCGACACCTGTCAGCTGTGCGACGTCGTGCTGTATTTCAGAAAGATTGCGCTAGAGACGGATGGGATAGATATCTTACGCACCGTGTCCCTCGCCAGTTACGCGTGGAGTAGCGCTTTGAAGCTCACCAATGTCAAACTCGAGCTCATAAGCGACAAAGCGATGTACAAAACGATCGAGAAGGGAATCAGGGGAGGCATTTGTAACAGCTTCCACAGACACTGTCGGGCTAATCACGAGGGGTGCGACGATTACGATCCCCAGCAAGAAAACACTTTTATCCAGTACCTCGACGTGAACAGTTTGTACCCCTACGCGATGACTTTCCATCTCCCAACAGGGGGCTTTGAGTGGGTCGATCCTTCGAGGTGGAGCGAGATCGATTTTCTCAACATTCCTCACGATTCGGAAGTGGGTTACGTCTACGTAGTAGACTTGTCGTATCCAGAAGAACTGCACGCGCTCACCAGTGATTTTCCCCTGGCACCCGAACACAGGTGCGTGCACGAGAACGAACTCTCCCCCTACCAACGCCACCTGAAAGATGCGTTGTCACTGAACGCCCCTCCCACCAAGAAACTCTTGCTGACGTGCTACGACAAAGAACGCAATGTCGTTCATTATGCGCTGCTCGCTATGTACGTGAGGTTGGGCATGAAAATAAAACGTGTTCACAGCATCCTCTCGTTCCGCCAAGACAACTTTTTGCGAACCTTCGTGCAGAGGAACGTCGCGTTGAGGAATGCCGCGTCCATGAAATTCGAGCGACTTCTGTATAAAACCATGTCGAATAGTACGTTCGGTAAGACGATACAAAATGTGAGACGGATGAAAAGGTACGCTATAGCCTACGACAAAGAAACCGCGCTCAGAAAAGCTAGCTCCGTCGACTGTCAGCATTTTCTCATTCTGAGTGACAAGTGCATCTTGTACGAGATGAAACAGCGCCGCATCAAATGCACGCACCCCCTTTACGTGGGCTTCGCCATTCTAGAAATATCCAAAGTCCGAATGTACAGCTTCATCTACGAGTCGCTCTTTTCTCGCTTGACATGTCCAGTGCAATTGATCTATAGCGACATGGACAGCATAATTTTTTCTCTCACGTGTGAAAGCCTGGAAGAGCAGCTGATGAAGATTGAGAGTGAGTTAGATCTGTCTTCCTATCCGCCAGACCACCCGCTTTTCAACGACGAGCACGCGAACCAGATGGGGCACTTCAAAGACTAGACGGGGGGCGGAGTTATTCAGGAAGTCGTAGCCATCCGAGCGAAAATGTACAGCATTCTCTTGGCTGGGTCACACAAGCAGATCGCGAGAGCGAAAGGAGTTAAGAAGGACGTGGTGAGGAAACATTTATTGCACGATGCATTGCATTCTCTATTCAATGAAAAGGCAGTCTCTCAGAAGCAGTGCACCATCCAGAGTATACAGCAAACGATGTACACCATTTCGAGACTCAAGAAGAGCTTGGTCCCCTACGACGACTAGCGCTATCTCGTGGATGCCGTACACTCCTTCCCTTACGGAAGCTGCGAATACGGTAAGCTTTGTTATGTTTTGACGCGTATAGGATTACGATAGTACTCTCTCTTTGTGCAGCAACGGAAAACCAGGAAGAGAGCCCGAGAGCGTCGTCGTCAGGCATCGAGTAACCGCGTAACAAAGAGCTGCACGCGCATGTAATCGAGAATAAAAGTTCTAGTCGAGACATGCTTCTCTCTCTCTCTCTCTCGCAGACAGAAGTACGGGTCATCGTGGCAGTGTGGTAGCGGAATGGGTGTACGAAAAGAATGACCATTCCATCATCGTGCTGGTGCAGTGACCCGCGCAATGACGACGCTGCGATGAAGATTCCCCATACCCTTTCTGTTGAGGCAAGTCAGGGAGGGTGCAGGCATCTATCGACCAAGTCCTTTGTATGTATTCAATAAACATGTTTCAGTGAAAGAAAACACGCTCTCAAAGTTATTCGGACTGTTTAATGCATTGCATGTCAATAACTAAGCGGTATTTCAATAAATCAATGACAAAATTGGCGATGTAGACTGCCTGCAAATGTCGCTGCTTCCGCAGAGCGTGCTTAATATGAGCGATGGCACGAGCGAGAAGGTCCACGATGTCTGCAGCAATGTAGTTGAATTCTGCGTTGGCCAGACTCACAAATTCACTCATCAGTCCCAGGGGTCCGTCCGGAACCGTTATGCAGACGTTCTTGTAACAGGCGTAGATCCGACGCACCATCTCCTGCAGTGGCCCCGGCGAGATCTCTCCTATATTGTCAAAGCCTACCATGTCTATCACGTAGCGAAAAGCAGTGATGACGAGCTCGTTGCGGGGACTTTTGCTGCTGAAACATTCCTTCTCCATTTCTTCCCAAGAAGCGTGGGTGCGGGAACAATTTTGTAACAAGTGGTAGCTGAACATCTTCACGTAGTGATGACGCGAGCGCGGTGCGCGCTGCCTTTATACAGATAAACGCGTGCGCAAAGAAACAAGAGTGAAACCGAAACTCAGAAGCCACCCGTCGCTGCTAGGAGCGCGCGCGCTGCGGAGAGCCGAAATCGAAAACACCCGCGGGCGGCGCAAAGGGCGCTAGGAGCGTGAGCGCGCATGCGCGGACGGGTGGAGCAGAAGGCGCGCGCGCACCCACAGCTGCCGCTGTGCGTCGCTTCAGTCAGTTTCTCTCTGGCTGACGTGGAAAGCAGACGTGCGCTCCCCGCGCTCGCTCAGTTTCTGGCTGGCTGTCGTACAGAGCAGACGTGTGTTCCCCGCGCTCGCTCAGTTTATGCCTGGAAGTCGCCGCGGGGGAAAAGGTGAGTGATTTGACGCGCTCCTTTTCTCGTATGTTTGCCATGTTTAGCGGTGACCAACGAGTGATTTGACCGCGCTCGTGTTAAGCCTTTTCTCGCATGTTTAGACTTGTTTTGCGGTGAGCAAGCCTGTTGACGCATGTTTAGCGATGTGTGCCCGGTGGTTCCCACCTTGTGTTAGCTGCGAAGTGTTGTGACGTTGAGGTTAGGCCTAAGCGATCGCCCCCGTAAGCCGTTTTCCTCGTATGTTTGCCGTGTTTAGCGGTGACCAACGAGTGATTTGACCGCGCGCGTGTTAAGCCTTTTCTCGCATGTTTAGACTTGTTTTGCGGTGAGCAAGCCTGTTGATGCATGTTTAGCGATGTGTGCCCAGTGGTTCCCGCCTTGTGTTAGCTGCATAGTGTTGTGACGTTGAGGTTAGGCCTAAGCGATTGACCCCGTAAGCCTTTTTCCCCGATGTGTACTGTTTTCTCCGTGCTGTTTTAGCAGTAGCGGTTAGACCTTTTCTCTCGCATGCCTAGACTTGTTTAGCAGTGCTGCAATTTTTACCTGCCGCTAGTATCTTGTTCTCTGTCTTTCTCGTCTAGAGCTATGATGGTGGTGCCATCTGGTGTGATGCCTTGCAACTAAATGGCCACCTGTTGTCGATCTCTGCAACTGCTGGGTGCCAACTACCAACATGGCGGGCGCTGGTCATTCGGGTGTTGCGGAGCGGCTTCTTCGCCGCGGCATCGTTGATTTTCGAATAAATTGTTTCTCTCCACTCTATTTCTGGACACGGTGGTCTGGCGACTGTGTGACTTGCCGGCTTCTTGAGCTGATCCCATACTACTGACATGAACACCCACCTTTCTATTGCAGTCCTAGAATCCGGCTACAGTACTAATTCCAAATGTAAAAATCATGAGCCTTTTCTCATTTCAAAATTGTATCCTTGAAATCACAGGGATTAAACGTGCGCAGCGGTTCCCTGCAGTTGTTCAGCCCATAATATAGCTAGGAGCCACCACAATTGATGCTCCCCACGCCTGCCATTACTTGTCTACCACAGTACATTCTTCGTACTATCTCCTTTTTTTTAGCTCCTAACGTCACTTGTCTTTCCATGCAATTCAACAAGTTCTGTGCTCCACGTACATGGGTAGCCACTTATCGTACGACGTCCCACAACTGTACCCTCATTTTCAGCACCCAACTTTTCTAAGCCTAATTCCTGGAATATCTAATTTTCCCACACCGTTTGGCCTTCCTGTGACGGTTGCTCATGTGGTTCTTTGTATTCCTATCTGCTTTCTCTGTTTGCTAGCTTGTGGAAACCTGTCATTGTACCTTTGTTTGGTTGGTTATAGACATTTGTATCGCAAATGTATTTGTCGGACCTAAAAAAAGTGCAGCCTCTTGCACGAAAGTACTCGTTCCAATAAACCTTAGTTGCTACCAACCGTTTTAACATTACATAACACATATATGTTAATCGTTACAGATCACTTGATGAGGTGGGTTGAGCTCTATCCTCTCCGGAAGCTGGTGTCAGGTCGACCTGGGACCAAGTGTTCGACGTCTCTTCCCGGTTTGGATTGTCATGTACCTCATTACGGGTAATACTTCCTGCTCTAGAAGCGAGGTGCTTGTCGATCCCATCAAGAACATGCGGCAGCCCTTCCTGCAATTCAACGTTACTCGCCACAATTAACTTGTACATTCCGTATCCCATAATCACTTCCTGCCGTGAGAGGGGAGCACTGCCCGTTAGGACAAATTGGATAGGATTGGATCGGATTTCTTTTTATTATACGTTTTTCATAGAGATAGGACTGCTAGGAAACCCTGTATTGCAGTCCTACTTTGCATTCAAAGTATACAAAAGAAAACTGACACAAAACTCCATGTACATAGATAGCACAATAATAACAAAAGTGAGACAATACAAAGAAAGTCACATCACACCTGATAGCATACGTTTAAACATGTAAAGCCTACGTGCCCCCTAACTTCTAAAGACAGCGAGTTCCAAGTATTTGCTGCGAAATATAGAACGCAATAAAGACCGTAATTAGTGCGCGGCTGTGGTAATTTAAGACAGAGGTCATTATTCCTTAGAGTAGACATTCCAGTGGGAATATTTACAGATAACAACGAAGAATGAACCATATTATGCAAGAGTTTATACATCGGGATAAGTCACACCCATTACTACTACCGAACAAGCGTGAAAATATATTTCATACCAAGAGCTGAGAAAGCAAAGCTGGCCGATTTAGAAGGTGGAAGGCCCATAATTATCCGTAGCACCTTTTTTGCAACATATATATACCTCAAAGAACACATCCGGTCCTCAGGACGTCCCCATAGTCTCATCGTGTCCTCGTCCTTCGAGGTTATCCTCAGGACGCCTGAGGATAGCACTCTCGGACTGTCCGTGAAGAGTCATTCAGGTACGTCCTGTGCCCGTACCTGTGGGTAGCTAGCGGGACTAGAAATATTACTTTGTTCAGTTTACCTGTTCAGACTTTCTAAACACATTTGTTTTCTTTTTGGGCCGACCCTGGAACCTGATTGACATTTTTCTTAAATAAAGGGTGGTTCAGGGTAAAATTCTCTGCATCTAAAAAGGATGACTGTCTATGATAAATGGAGCGCATTATTCGTGGAATGGAGAGAAACGCGCGATTCTGTCGCACTGCTTTTGGCTTTCAAAGCTCCTACCTGAACGTCTCAAACCAAAAGGAGAAAGAAACATAGACTTTGCATTGATGTGGATCTAATACTTCAATCAATTCCTCACTTTGAGTATTCTTTCTTTGCGTAATCGAAAGAAACATGGATTGGTCACTCTTCGTTTTGTGTCACAGGCGAGCAGGACTCTCGAATGTACGGAGGATCGCGTTATAAGCAATAAACAGTGTCTGTTTTGGCTTCGGAATAGAATTCTAGTACCTTTCGGAGTGGGTTTCTCTGACATTTTACCCCTGACAAGATTTTTTTGTGTCTTTTATATTTATATCTGCTTTCTCTTTAAACCGCTGCGCTCTTTGTTCGTTATGAATTGTACCAGAAACGAACAGCTAGATTGTATTGCGGGAGTTAATCAAGATGTATGGAAAAGGAGAAGTTATCAGGACTGCATCTGGTTTCGTATCAATTATACGCAGAAAAATGAGGTACAGGCTGGTGCAGGTGAAGTCGTCCTAGCAAGGTCCTGCAAGGCTCAGTATGGCCACGATACACTTAGCCGCAGCGAAGCAATTGAGTGGTGCAAACGGTTCCGAGACGGCCGTACATCAGTGCAGGACGATCCCGGCCGGGGCGGCTCAGAGTCCAGTGTCAGAGTTCCAGAGAACATCCAACTTGACGACCGACGGATAACATGTCTCGGACTGGCCCGAAAGACGGACCTTTCTGTGGGAACGTTGAACAGTACCATTCATGATTTCAGTATTCTCAGTCCGACACTGTGGTGATGGCCGGCCTACAATCAGTAATTCCTCGCAAAGTGTCGTTTTCCGTGTATGCAGATGACGTCGTGCTTTGGACAGTAGGAAAATCACGCCCAGCCATACAGCGCCGCTTGCAGCTCGCTTTAAATGATGTCCATACGTACCTCACGCACCTTGGAATGGACCTTTATGCTAGCTAGGCCAATTTCCCTGTTTGGGTTGGGGCCAAGAAGCTTGAGCCGGCCCGTTCCACCGCTTCCTTGACGTGGTAATCGACTCGGACTTGCGCTGGGCTCGCCACATTAAACACCTTGA
The DNA here is from genome assembly GCF_037126465.1 of Ornithodoros turicata. NCBI lineage: Eukaryota > Metazoa > Arthropoda > Arachnida > Ixodida > Argasidae > Ornithodoros > Ornithodoros turicata. The sequence goes on along the minus strand of NC_088201.1, from coordinate 210,653,853 downwards.
AACTAAAGTGCAGCGATGGCTCCCCGCAATTCACCATCTTTCTGGCTCAGGATGGGGCTGAGATCAGCGTTCCCTGCTCGCAGTTCACGCGGCGTTGGTGAGGGCGACTGTGCTTTACAGCCTTCCTATTCTGCACATGATATCAACAACATCATTAAATACCCTTCGGTCCCTGTTTGCTCGAAGCCTTCGTCGCTGCCTCGGCGTTCCAAGAATGGCTGAAACACGGCAAGTTCTGACTGAAGCTGGTGAACTCCCGATTGAGGTTCTGCGTGAACGTGAAACGGCTCGGCACTTCCTACGTTTGCGTGCTCACATTCCCCGTCACCCGCTCCTCAGGAAAATGCGCTACCGCCCTGAAAGCGACTTCTATCAAGTAGCGCAGAGGACACGCCAGGCTCTCACTGGCTTTATAGCTAAGGACATTATACTGCCGGAAGCCCCCTGGTCTTTGCCGGTACCGCCGACTTTTGTAAGCCTTCCAAACCTTCTGGAAAGAAAAGATGAGGTCCCCCCTCAAGTCATCCGAGCCCATTTTCATGCTGTGGTAGACGAAAAGTTTTCTACGTTTACGGTAGCATATACCGATGGCGCATCCCGAAACAACAAGTCCGCCTCAGCATTCGTCATACCATCCGAAGGCGTAGTGCACGGACGACGCCTTTCACATCTAACCTCCTCCACTACTGCGGAATCCTTTTCTTTCTACAACACATCGCTGATTTTACACCGCGGGAATGGGCAGTCTTCACAGACTCCAAATCTGCACTTCAAGCTATTGAAATTTCCGGCATACGAGGCCCATCCGCACCTCTAGTCACAGATGTGTTAATGGCTTACCACACTGTCTACGCAGCAGGCCACAGACTAGTTCTCCAGTGGGTTCCTGCTCATTATGGTGTCGTGAGGAACGAGCAGGCAGACAGCGCCGCAGAAGCAGCACTCTCGTATCGGAAACGGACCAGTATTGTTCTGCTCTGAGGAGACCACCGTTCCATTCTGCGACGCCTCGCGACACCATTGGCTTCCCGCCAATGGACAACCGACATTCTCCCCCAATCTATGTTGAGCAGAGTTGATCCAACGCTCGCTTTCCGCATGCCATGAAACGCCTCTCGTCAAGATGCTGCATTAATCCACCGAATGCGCCTCGATGTGGCCTTTACAGCTCAGTGGCTTTACCACTTGAGACTAGTTGACTCTTCCACCTGCTGCCACAGTGGTGCTCTTGAGGATCTGGAGCACATTCTTCTTCATTGCAACCACTACCAGCCTTCCCGAACCGCACTCTCCGAGTCTCTTCGTCAGCTGGACTCTCGCCCCTTCTCCCTATCGAAATTGCTTGGTCCCTGGCCCCATCCAGCCCAGCAACGATCTACGCTCAAAGCTCTTTTGACATTTCTCGACATCATCGGACTTCGATCGTTATCGTGAAGGGGCTCGTTATTTTATTCCCCACATCCCCACCAGCAATGGGGTAGAGTATCGCCTCTGGCGATGAACCTCCCCACTCTCCAAAGTCAAAATAAAGTTGTTGTTGTACCATTCATGAACACCTCCAGTTTTGGAAAGTTAGTACCTGTTGGGTTCCGAGGCAGCTCTCCGTATTTGACCGGCAGAGAAGACTGGAAACCTCCCAAGAGCTAAGGTACCGTTTCGACACTGAAGGTCAGCCATTTCTTGATCGGATCATCACGTGCGATGAAACGTGGGTGTACCATTTCACTCCTGAGTCTAAACGCGCATCAAAACAGTGGAAGCATCCCGGCTCGTCAGCTCCCAAGAAGTTCCGAAGCACCACGTTTACGGGTAAGGTCATGGCCACGGTTTTCTGGGACAAGGCTGGCGTTGTTCGTTTTCTGCCCAATGGTACAACCATCTATAGTGCATATTACTACCAGGTTCTCAGGGATGTGCATACGGCGCTGAAGCAAAAGCGGCCGGGCCTCATCACCGTAGGAGGACAATGCACGCCCGCATACCGCACATCTCACAACATGCACCGTACAGGAACTTGGGTGGGAGTTGCTGCCACATCCCCCTTACAGTCCAGAACTCGCCCCCAGCGATTTCCATTTCTTCGGACCACTGAAGGCGTTCCTTGGGGCCCGCCACTTCAGCTGCGACGACGAGGTCAAGAATGCGGTCCTTTCATGACTGCTACGCGCCGGTGAGGATTTCTACGCTGCTGCCATCCAAGCCCTCGTGAAACGCTGGGACAGCATTACTGCAGCTGGAGGTTACGTTGAAAAATAAAACTAATTTCTCGCCTGTAAGTTCATTTTACTTTTGCGAAAAATGAAAACTCCAGGTTTGACTTGAACTCCCCTCGGGGATTGCAGATTTGACCTGTATGTGATCCCATACGCTTCCAAACAATAGGAAATGTGGCTGTGAATTAGTGCAAAATAAACATGCAGTAACACACTTTTGGGGACGAGGTGCTTTAACCTTGATAAAGCAAATAAACCTTGAGAGACACTAATTTCTTACGTGTATAATATGAGATTGATAACCTAGACAAGAATCTAGATGCATACCCAAAAACTTTACTTCATCAACTTGTTTGAACTTAGCACCACAACAAACAAGGTCGAGATTATGATGAGCATTTGTCCTCTGCCATGGATGAAAAACCATATAACAAGATTTCGTTATATTTATTTTTAACTTATTTGCCATGATCCACTCCGAAAGCCTTTCAAGTAGATAGTTTGCCTTCCCAAATATTTCATTTATACCAGTACCATCAACGAAAACATTGGTGTCATCAGCGTAGAGCACCAAAGTGGTAGCTAATAACTCGGGAAGATCATTAAGATACAGCAGGAACAAAAATGGGCCAACTAAAGGGCAAACATTGCTTGATATAGTAAGTCCGGAAATTAAACTAAACCTGTTTCGTGTGGTTTAACTGGCAGTGGATTTGTGGTCACCGGATACTGGCGACAGGGTGCAAGGCAGGGCTGGCTTTACACTCACGTGGAATTCAGGGGAAGATTGCCGCGGTGCAGTAATATGCTGCAGACAGTAAATATGATGGCCGTGGAAGCGTTATAAATCTGGCAGACCACAGTTGATTTTTGGTTCTACGGAGCTTCAAGATAGATGATCAAATAGAATATGAACGATTTGAGTCACATTTTGGATTTAGTGTTGGCTATGATAGAAGTCCCCTGTCGTATCCTGTTTGCTACGGGTGCAGTCAGGCTACGAGACCTGAACAGGTCGTTATGGAAGCCTCATTTCCGTTGACGCAATGCACTGACACTTACTTATTTTTCCGATGGAGCACATTCTCATCTGTTCAGCTTCAATCCAATAAGGATAGAGTGCTGTAAGCGCCACCAGCAACAAAAGTACTCCCCTTTCTGGCATAACGCGTTTGATAAGACTCCTTCCCTCTCAGCTGCGATCCGGATAACGCAACACGTGTACGTCCTAAAAGCGATCGTGCGTGCGTTTATAGGTCTGTTAGCTCAGGCGCTAGGTCAAGGCGACGCTTGGTACCATTAGTCGAACAGTCCACATGGAAGACTGTTTTCCGTTAGTGAAAAATGAGCAGTGTGCCAGCAAGCGGGTTTACGTTCGACATCGTTTCCTCATGGTGGAAATAGACTGGGGTTATCGCATTGTCGCACAGTTAACAATTCACATGCTCAAAATCCGAGACATCGGCACAGTTTAAATATTTAATAGGCACAGTTTCACGGTGGCACTGCCCACAACATATGGTGAAACTACAGTCGCGAAACTTGGACTAACCACCAGCGCGTCCACTCTGCTAAGCCTAACCGTCGGTAAAATGTGCATTTCATTCGCTAAAACTACTTCGATGAATATCGAAACACTCGAAGCTGGCACGTTGCCCAGTGAGATCCGACCTCGAAACACAGTCATTGTAAGACCTCGCAGATATGAGCTTTGATTTTGTAGTTTGTAATCTTGACATTTTGAGATATGAGATCTGGGATTTTGAATACTAGAATATCCTGGCATCCCCATTCCTGCGCGTGGTAACGTATAGGTGAACGAGTAACGACTAAACCTAACCTCCTGGGAACAATGGGTTGTCTCCCTTTTTCTTTCTCTGTACAATCGTGAAGCGACAGTGGCCATGAGTGGAGGAGTCGGTACAGCTTGGGACAAAAGTTCACGGAACACGGCACTGGCCTAACTCTTCATCGGAGCTGACCCCTTGCTAGATATCAGGAAGAGATCGAATAAGAAACAGGTGACCGACTGTTCTATCCATCTCAGCACGTGTGTCCAATGGAGAAATGCGACACACCCGTGTTCCGCAAACTTTTGACCCAAGCTGTAGCTAGCATCGCCCTGTAGTTATGTCTGAGACTTCTCCTCGGCTTTGTGACTTGAGACTTCTCCTGGCCTTTCCTCTGAAATGAGCACGAGATACGCAGTGCACACCAGTGTTCTGAACCCTCACAGCAGCAGTTGTGTCGTGATGCTAATATTGGAATAAAAGAAGCAGTAGTGGATTGCACTGTTGCTGTCTACGCTGGTCATCCGGCATTAGTCCCGTTTTCCACAACGAATTAATATAGAACGCTATCTTACGTCTGTCCTTAGCATGGAGTGTATGAGTAGGAGTGACATAGAATACTACAATATTGTAGCATTGCAACAATGGAGGGCTGTTACGGTGGACCCCCAAAAAACATATATGCTGGGAGTAATGAATATACTCTGGAGCCGTGAGGGAGTCTTCTATGGGAATGTTCATTACGTAGTAATACTAAGAGAAGGTAAGGTAGGGGAACGTTACAAGTGCGAATGAAACTGCTGTCAACGTTTCGACGACTGCGTTGTCTTGAACAGGACTCAGGAAGAGCAACAGTTCAGTTGAAGACGATGCCGTGCTGGAAACATCAAGGCCCTGCAGTCGTGTTCGAGGTAGGAACACCCTCTCGTACTGCCACAGGAGAACTTTATAATATATTGAATTATTCTTAACTACGCCAATAAGCATTTGAAACGTGTGTCCCCGAAATTACATAGATGAGTTCAACGTCTGAAACGTTATGTTGTTTACTGCTACAAAAGTACATGGAGAAAAAGTAGAGCCCACAATGCCGTACATCGGTTCAACACGAATGTAACTTGAGATGTACCGGTTACTTCTCATGAGTTATACTTCCTTAGTCTACAAGTATCCGTAGTAACGACAGGACGTAGTAACGACGACGACGTAGTACAAGAGTCCGTAGTAACGACAGGAATGACACAACAAGCAACATTGTCGTACGACAGACACATATCCCGTCACTGCAGACAGTCTCGCTGTGGCGAGAGGTACTTGTCGTACAATAAACAGTATGGGAAAGTCATACCTAATAAAAAAAACAAGAAAAGGTAAAAAAAAAAGCTCGACGCGACAGCTGTTGTATTGTTATTATTGCCGTTACTATATTATTATTGTTGTTGTAATTGCTGTTATCATTGGTAGCTTGGTCGTGTCGTCGCATTCGCTAGCTGGTGCCCGGCTGTGGGTGTTGGTAAAAGCAGAGTTGCTGACAATGGTTTGAGAGCGCATGCTCACTAGCCTCTCTCGCAAAATGACGTGCCATGTTCATTGTCTATGCTTGACGACAGCACACAAACACACACACACAAAAGACAAAGATAGCATGTACCAACACCAAAAACAGCTTCGACGATACACTCGAAATCACATTTCGTGCGCGTTACTGTCGCCATGTTGTAAGACCAAGAAACCAAGAAATGTAGAGAAACACAGAGACAAATGTGGAGAACAAAGAAATGTGCCCAGGAAACGTTCCTTTATTGGACAGTTACTTTTCTATGTACAACGAAACAAAGAAAAACTTGACACATGGTTTTCCAGAAAATAGCTTGTAGGACATACGGAATTTTCACAAATTCGATTATTTGTGTGCTAGGAAGGGTTGTAGGAATTTACTTCTTTTTAATTTAATGTACTGGTCCTTTTTAGTTCTCACGCGCACATTAATAACACCATTCGTAACGAATATTTCCTCTTCGTGTGGCTTCCAATGACGACTAATACCCCTGTCAGACGGGAGCACTTAGTGCCTAAACGGTTACGGTCTTAAGTGCGTACTGTCTTTAAAATATTGCACGACGGTCAGTCGTACGGCCTTTGCGACAAAACTGATGTGTAAAGGCAACGGAGCCCCAGCAATACAGGTTACTGCCTTCCCCAGAAACGATCGTTACGATAGAAACGATCTCGATCCTTACCAAACGCCATGGACAATTAAGATGGTGCAGATTTCCTTCAATTCGAAATAAAATGTTTTTATGAGCCGTAATGTTCTGCGAACGCTTTTTCGTGCCGAGCGCCTTAAGTTTTCCTGGTGGATATTTGCACTTTGATTGTCACTATACCTCATCAGTTCGTAGTGATACCCTCGAACCACTGCACTTCGTGTCGTCTGCATCAAAAACTGTGCGAGCACAACGAAGCATCGAAACTGCTTCAAGACAGATATCGCTTGCTGTTTTTAGAATTGGCTAAGTGCGAACCAAACGTTGCTTCCGAGTACTCACAGGATGTGATGAAACTACAGTTCCTTCAACGTTCGCAGATGCGCTTATCGGTGTAGTCCGCACCGGCAAAGCGCCTTCACGGATACCGTCTGGCAGCCTTTCGGGGTCTAAGGTGATATTTCAGCCAGGGGAGTTTCTTAGTGTCATTGCCTTAAAGGCCGTACGTGTGCCAACCTGACAGAGGTATAACATACGCCACCTGTACGCGTAGTAGGCCTGATGCTAATTCTGTTTCTGGCAGTTTCTAAACATGACGGCGCCATTATTATTTGTGCCGTTCGGTGCGGTTCCGCTGATGAAGCAATGATGAAGTTGTAGTACATGTCGAAAAAGACACAACTGAAGTGGTTCGAGGTCGCTATGGCTTGTGGTTAAGTTTTTTCCCGGGTTTCAGATGCCGGGCGGACCGCAGATCGCTGCCCACAATCCGGCACCCGCGCGCGACGATTCCAGCGCCCTCCGGCGTACATTGACTTTGATATTAGCACTTGGAGACCATCCTTGGGCCACTTCACACAAGAGGAAGATATTTCACCTGTTTCACGGCAAACCTATCAGAGTGCGCTGCAATCATCGCGCGGGGGCGCCGAATTATGGAGAGCGCTCTGTGGTGCGCGCGGCTTCTCAAACGAATTTTTGAACCTGGGAAAAAACGATATCACAAGCCATAGCAACCTCGAACCACTTCAATTGCGTCTTTTTCGACATGTACTACAACTTCCTCATTGACATCTGAGAGCTAAACCGATAATTAAAAAGTTAAAGAATTACTTACCGCTAATTAATTGACAAGGGGGCAATGAAAAAAAAAATTGGATAGACCACACAACTGCCAAGCACGTACGGTTGGTTCCATTTGTGTACAGCACTCCGTTTTTTCTTTAGCCCCTGGCCCTTTTTCGGTGGGACACCCTGCATATGTAATCAGCGGAAAAAGCCATTAAAGAGACAACTAAATGACACTACACGTGTTTGAAATTCAAAATTACAGATTAATATGGCTTCTATGGCTGCACGCAGAGAAACAGATACTCATGGAACGATGCCACAGCAACAGAGGACACGTGTTTCGCCGTGTTTGCGGCTCGTCAGCTCTGGGTGGCTGCGCATCGTTCCAAATTGGCAAACCAGGGGTCACTCAGCGAGCGATATACACCTGGGAGGGTGACTGAGCACTTCTCACTGCCACAGTGCAAGCCAGTGAATTATAATCAGCGGGAAAAAGCCGTTAGAGAGACAAGTAAATGACACTAGGCGTGTTTGAAATTCAAAACACGTGTCATCTGGTGCTGTCGCATCGTTTCATGAGTATCTGTTTCTCTGCGTGCAGCCATAGAAGCCATCGTAATCTGTAATTTTGAATTTCAAACACGTTTCGTGTCATTTACTTGTTTCTTTAATGGCTATTTCCCCCTCATTATAATTCACTGGCTTGCACTGTGGCATTGAGGAGTGCTCAGTCACCCTCCCAGGTGTAGATCACTCGCTGAGCCACCCCTGGTTTGCCAATTCCGAACGATGCGCAGCTGCCCAGAGCTGACGAGCCGCAAACACAGCGAAACACGTGTCCTCTGGTGCTGTCGCATCGTTCCGTGAGTATCTATTTCTCTGCGTGCAGCCATAGAAGCTATCTTAATGTGTAATTTTGAATTTCAAACACGTCTAGTGTCATTTACCTGTTTCTTTAATGGCTTTTTTTTTTCTGCATTATAATTCACTGGTTTGCACTGTGGCATTGAGGAGTGCTCACTCACCCTCCCAGGTGTAGATCGCTCGCTGTGCGACCCCTGGTTTGCCAATTCCGAACGATGCGCAGCTGCCCAGAGCTGACGAGCCGCAAACACGGCGAAACATGTGTCCTCTGGTGCTGTCGCATCGTTCCATGAGTATCTGTTTCTCTGCGAGCAGCCATAGAAGCCATCTTAATCTTTAATTTTTAATTTCAAACACGTCTAGTGTCATTCTTTTTTTTTAATTGCGTGTTATCGCCACGAAGCAACTGTGGCTATGAGCGGCGTGCAGATGTGGACAGACGGAGAGAGGACAGCAGGAAGGAGTGGGGGACAGGGGGATTAGTATGCGTCCTGGGCCGACTTCAGGGGGAACTGTGCCGACATTCGTCTGGAAAGTCTTCGGAAAACCCAGGGAAAACCTCAGACAGCACAGCCGGCGCTAGGATTCGAAAATATATCCCATTCCATCCGTCATTCGTCATGCGTGACAAGAGTTCTGTCGTTATAGCGGAGTCAAACTGCGGCACTGCAGGTACCGTAGTTAACGTACCTTGGGACGGAGGCACTGCATGTGCCCCTTTGTCCTCGGCTGGTCCTTTCGGCTCCGAAGTTGCCGAGTTGTCCGAAACCAGTCTCTCCTCTGAACGAGACCGCTGATGAACAGGGCCTTTGTTCCGGAGGTTGTATCTGCCTGCCGGCGAATGGTGCATCGGCTCCGGGGCTCGGGCACCGAGTGGGAGCTCTGAAGCACTCAAAAACACACTCAAGTGGGAGCTCTGAAGCACTCAAAAACACACTCAAACAAACAAAACGCTAGCTCAGAAGAAGAAAAAAAAATGACACCCCGGAAAAAGAACAAAAACAAACCGGCGGGTCCTGAATGAAAGAAAAGAAAAAGAAAAAACGTACCAAAGGAAAAATTAACAACGCGTGCTGCGTCCTCCCCGCTGTCGAACGGACGAACTGTGACCCCAAACGTTGGGCGCCAGTTGTGGAAACCCGGTGTTTCCACAACCTCGGGGCGTCAGTCCGTCCGTTCCGTCGCCAAGAAAGACACAGCAAACGAAAAGGTTCAAACAACAAGCAAGGATTTATTACATACCGCTCGCACTTGGCAAATACAGACCAGCCCACAACCGGCAATATCCAGGAAAAAGCCCCCCTGCGTTGTCACGCCACTCGCTTATATCTGCTTCCCACACATCACTAGCGCCCCCTGCTTGGGAGCGTGTGAGCCCCCGCAAGTCGCTATCAGTTCGCTGATAGCGCTGCCTTTGTCAAAGGTCATGGTCTGTGTCGTCTTGATCACGAGACCCAACAAAACATATATATATATATATATATATTACCAAAATATATTACAGAAATATGTTCCCTACTGCTTTAATAATAGCTATAATATAATTGGGGGTTTACGTCGCGAGACAACTGAGATCATGAGCGACGCCACAGCGGTCGGTCTGTGGTTTTCTTTTGCCAACCTGAGGGTTAACGTTAAGAAAGCTCATCACACGGCACCCCGTATTTAACGTCCCTCGCGGAAGACGGCGTGTCTAAGCAACTTGTACCCGGCTACCAAGTTGCTGGCGTCCTCGGCCGGATTTTTAATTTAATAACTTAATAATAGCTGTCGAAAAATTGCAAGAACCACCGTTTCGTGACTCGCAAATAGTCGGCCGAGCTCAGCTTTCCGTCAAGTTAAGCGGCGGAAAAAGGTATCCCGCCCATTCTTTTTTCGTCTTGTTCTTATTTCAGACAACTTTCCCTCGCAACGGTGCTGCCATTATCGGTAGAACCTTGGAAAAGAAAAAGCGCAAGTGCAAGTACATGACCTCCTCGGATCGCTTCTTTCGGAGATCTGAGAGTGGTCGGCTTGAAACGACACTGAGTTTTCCCAATACTTTTCAGGCTATCATCATTCCAGTAGTGAACGTATTTTTCAATACAATAGAGTAAATCCGACATGCTCTTTCTCTTTCTGTCAAAACCAAGTGAGGTTGACTTGGCAAATACTGGAGTTCAAGTGAAAAAAATAATAATTTATCGCATATTAAAAATCCGGTAAAAGTGCTCAGAAGTCGCGGCAATATCTCCCCAGGGATTAACAATGTTGACCGCGCATAATGTGCAGAGAAGTAGATTTTTTTTCGGTGCGATTTTTTATCGCGTTTGGTAACACGCCCTGTATAGCGACTGCATCCATTGTGCACGGCGACACAATTCCCGCGCCCTTCTGTTTGTTCGTCTTGCAGGTGAGCTTTCATGAGAGCTTCCGTGTCCCGTCATAGCGTCAAAGGACACTAAAGAAATAATTCCGCGCCGCTACCTTCGGAGTTGTGTGTTTCGGAGTTGTATCTATGTCCAGCACAGCCATGAGGAGAGTCCAGCACAGTCTTGGTTGGTACTTGTGCATATTGTCGATGCTTGGTGCGGGGCTGGTAGCAACTTACAACGTCTGTAATGTTGGGCGAAAGAAAGGTAATGCACTTGAATTATTGGTTTTCTTTATTTATACTACCGGCAAAAGTCAAAGTAGGGTGGTACGATACTCATATGGATATACAGGGTGTCCCAGAAAACGTGTCATTGAATTATAATAAAAAAACTACGCCACCTAGAATCATGCGGTCAACAGCATTTGTTCTTATTAGGTTTTTGCCTCCTCCTAATGTGAATGTCATGTACTCCAAGTTTAATTATGTAAATATTTGCCAACTGAACTCGGAAATTTGCCAAGTAACGGTCACTTTTTTACCCCACCAATATGAAGAGCGTGCCGAATTCACTCAAATCCATGATAATTCACAGTGATATTCACGAGCTATCCCATCGGAAAAAATAGCCGAATATCATGCTTTTCGGAGCACCGGACCATAGCGCGCGATGACGTTTTGAGCGCAATCGCTCTCAGTGCGACGAAAGGAGGTTCCGAAGCCAGCCCACAGAGTGATAGTAGAGAAAGTAACAGTTCCTAAAATTGGGAGAGGGAAAGCATTATCCCAGCGAAAGTCGGACGTGATAAGCCGTGCCTGTTTTATCTCTTTTTGCGATGTCGGGGAGGGCTGGGTTTCCAACCTCCTTTCGTCAGACTGACAAAGATTGCGCTGAAAAATTCATCGTGCGCTATTCTGTGCGACCTCCGTAGAGCGTGATGTTCGGCTATTTTTTCCGATGGGATAGCTCCTGAATATCCCTGTCAATTATCATTAATTTGACTAAATTAGACACGCTCTTCACATTGGTGGGGTAAAAAAGTGACCTTTACTAGGCAAATTTCCAACTTAAGGTCGCAAACATTTACATAATTAAACTTACGTTACACGACATTCACATGAGGGGGTGGCAAAAACCCAGTAAGAACAAATGCCATTGTCCGCATGACTCTAGGTGGTGTAGTTTTTTTATTAGAATTCAATGACACGTTTTCTGGGACACCCTGTATATGAAATGGAAAACCATGAAAATCAAGACCAGGACAAAATGAAAAAGAGTGCATCTTCGGGCAATATACCATCAACAACTGAACAGCTGAAGAAATAATGCGTAGTTCCCAGTTTTTGAATAAATTCTATAAAATGGTTAAGGGAAGAACTGTGATATGTGTTCCCTGGGAGTTGGTTCCAGTCAACCGTTATGCCCGAAACAAATAGCTGCCTACTATACACCTAAATTTTAAAACGGACTGCCTTTCTTCGAATATTGAGTACTATCTTCTTGGTCATACTGTATCTGGTCCCACACTTCTGAGGCATATCCAAGCAATGGTCTTATTGATAATATGTATGCCACAATTTTCGTTACAAAAGAATATGAGCCCAGAACACGTATAATACAAGAAAAAGTTTTTAGTAGTGGATGCACAGATGTTATTTTTATGTATGTTCTGAGACCAAATGTGAAAGTCACACCCAAATCTTTGCGCTGAGTAACAGTTAGGAATTTAGAGTTAGTACGTAGTCATGGAGCCGAATTTATTCAGTCGCAATGGATGACAAAATGTAAGGTCTTCATTATGGGGGGGGGGGGGGGCTTCGTTGAATATGAACTACTACAGACAGTAATAGTAGTTTTCACTACCAATTGTAAACGCTTAATAAATGTACCAGCGGTATAGCTCAGTGGATCCGGCATCTGCTCGTTGACAGTACAACCAAGTTCAAGCTTAATGCAGTGCTACTTGATGTTTTCCGTCAGAGTTCCTGACGGATGTCGGCAATGCTACCCATGACGTTTGACCCGAACACCTACTACCCCGTGTCATCCGCTAATCTGCGTTCTATGTGCGCGTCTGTAATAGGTACTTAGAAAGAAAGAAAGGATGTTGTAAGGAAACTTGAAACACTGTGTCAGGCCTGCTATGTAACCCATACGTGGCCCTGCCATTTGCTGGAGAACGAGAGACACAAGAGGAACCCTCTGATGGTGGAAGCATCCCGAGACGAGGTGTAGAAAATTTTAAGACATAGTTGTAGCAGCTGACGACAAAGTGTTCAGCACCTGCCTCTTGAACAGCACCTGGATCGAATGCAACGAACGGAAACGAACGTGATGATCAGAATTACAATCGGTCCGATCACACGTTTATTTCTAACAGGCATCCAACCCGTACAGTCGCGATCCTGCTATTATAGCGGTAATTGCGTCTTTTTCCCTTCTTTCAATAAGGTTGCGCCTTTGTTAGTTGGGTGCACGTTGCTGCCGTGGTATTTAGTTGCGTCTTGTTACGGCACGCTGCTCGGGGAGGACGTTGCGTTCTAGGCCGGCTTCGTAGGACTTGGTTTGAGCCTGTCTTTACAACGAAACTCGTTCTTGACAGGTCTTTTTTCCGCTGTTGCTCTTGCAAATTCAGCGCAGCATCTCTTCAAGGTTTGTCTCCCGCCACTCCGGAAACTCCACAAGCAACCAGATGCCAAAATATTTGTGGGTGTGAGTATGCTATAATACTAATTAATTCGTACATTCACAGAGAAACAGCCGATAACCATCTATTTGCAAATGCCAAGTTCCTCTCACTGATGTCAGTCATACACACTTGGTGTTGGAGTTCTCCGAAGTATCATGTCATGATCGGCTGTGTATATAAATTGTTTTGAGAACATGTGGCTTTGCTTCGCGAGGCAACTATGATCGTCAACGACAATACAGCGGTCGGACTGTTGGCACGGCACACAGTATTTTTAAACGAGGTATAGTTCGCTTTTCACGGATCAGGTCGTATATTTTTGTTGGAAAGGCTAGTGCTTTTCCTTCTTTACCAGGTTACTGCGTTATTTTGCGTGAAGTTGGGTTGTAAGGTATAATTAGTACCGGCATCGCGAAGCACTTGAATACACGCAATTTGGAATTCCCGCGCATAGGGACGAATGCAGGACCACATGTAACGACACTGTGGCGTTACGAGGGCGTTCCTACCAATCTCCTGGCTAGGCTAGGCCGTGTAGCAGCATCGCGGCCTCCGGTTAGCTGTCGTCGTCGCTCCCACGTGACCACCCCAGAGTAAACATAATGCAACGTCACGTGAACGGATGAGAGGCTCTCTGGTGTTCTCCTCCCTGTGGATCTACCCGCGCTCCAACCTCTCACTGCAAAATGCAGATAACATTGGAAACACGTAGCTTTCAAGCGAATAGTTTTATAGGAGACTTGTTTGGAGTCAAATGCTCCTGCGACATGAAGGTCTCTCAATTATCTCAGGAAGCGAACGCGTTTTTAGGAGGTCTTTACGTCCCTTTAGGAGCACGACGTCTTCCAGCGACCTCTACTTTTCATCACGTATCTGTGGCCCGGAAACTGTCGGTCGTAAATGCTTTAGTTGTCGACTGCTGTCACTGTCCTCTCCTACGTCAATGTTCTTTCTGTGTTCCGTTCCACGCCGCTCACACTCGGCGTCCTTCGTTCGGCGTTCCCAGTGCTAGTTCGTCATGCAAGGTCCTTGTTCGCGCGCATTTACGACAGCCCGAAAAGCATGGGACGTGTCTAGACCGAGCAATTAGGCGAGCGACGCGACAACGCGTGCGTGTTTTTTCTGTGTTCTTTGTAACTCATGTCCCCCAACGAAGAACGCCTGGACAATTCATGAATTAATATTTCGTTGCCTTCAGAGTCCGAAGCCGTCGTGATGAAAATCACTAGTTGGAATCGGGGAACAGTGTGGACAGAGTGAACACGACTTTACTCAAGGAGAATCTTGGGCAATATAGAGTGCCTGCAATTGTGTGATATTGTCTATTCATCCAGCCTGCATACGGCTTCTGTGACCCAGCTTCCATACTTTCGCTATACTTTCGCTTGACCTGGTTCCTTTCTGTCCCAGGTTGGTTGGCCTTTTTAATCCCTTTCCTAGAAGGTAGAAGGCATGATAATTGAGAGGGATATTCAGGAGCTGTCCCATGGGAAAAAGTACCTGAACGTCATGCTTTCGGAGATCCCGAGCAAAATTCACCACCACTTTTTGAGCGCTGTCAGTCCAATGAAAGGAGGTTGCAAACCCAGCTCACAGAGTGATAGTTCCTCAAATTTGGATATGGAAGGCATGATCCCAACGGAAGCTGGATGCGATAAGCCTGTGTTATATCCTTCTACGATGCCGATGTCGGTTGGGTTTCCAACCTCCTTTCCTCGGAATGACAACGATTGCGCTGAAAAATTCGTCAGTTATCGTGAATTTCAGTAAATACGGCATGCTCTTCACATTGGTGGTGTAAAGACGTGACCTTTACTTGGCAAATTTCTGAGTCCAGTTCGCAAAAACTTACATAATTAAACTTACGTTACATGACATTCACATTAGGACGTGTCAATAAACCTAGTAAGAACAAATGCCGCTGACCGCATGATTCTACACTGTTAAAACAGAACTTCACCACATAGCACGCTCTTAGCCAACCATCATTCCCAATAATATCATTCTGTGTCCTGATTTGTTCAAAACAGGGGGCAGGCGCCTATCTGGGACAAGATAATATGTCCCAGATAGGCGCTTCCTCCCATTTTCAACAAATCAAAACACAGAATGATATCATTCGGAATGATGGTTGGCTAGGAGCGTGCTATGTGGTGAAGTTCTGTTTTAGCAGTGTAGGTGGAGTAGTCGTCTCATTATAATTCAATGACACGTTTTCTGGGACACCCTGTGTAAAAGTGTCCACACACAAGAGCTACCGCTGAAATTCGCGTTACACAATCGTAACCGTCCTGTAATTCCTCACACGAGTCATGTTTAAATGTACATGAGTTGCCTTACGAAAATTGATCTTTCGCTGGTTTGAGAATTCTGTTCGTCTTCTCCGTCTGGTTGGGCCATGACTCAGGCTTTTCACATTATGCAGAGAGAACACTTCCTTTCATCTCTTTGATATGTTTTTGCCACTGGTCGTCGCAGAACGCGCGGTGCGTGCGCGAATATCTGTAGTCGGCAGGTGCCGCGCGTGCGCTGGAAAACTGGTTTTTCCTATGTCACACGCACGCCGAGCGCGCCCAGAAACATAGCCTCCTATATACCACATTTCTGCCCAATGAGGCGAATGCGGCCGTTCACGCAACCGTACGGGGGCCGCGAGTTTCCTCGGTCGGAAACACGGACGGTCAGAGCAGTGACGACCTTTGCCTACCCCGTAAGTGCGCGCTGCCGTGTGCTCGGTGCATACCTTGCTCTACAGTTCTCTGCGGAGAAAAGCGTCCTGGATGGGCGCATGCTGTCCGGGCTGTGTCATCGCTCGATAAGCCAGTGGTTATCGAAAGACGCCGTGCCAGTTATCGTTGGTACAGTCTCTTTTAGGTATCATGTCACTTCTCCGCCTATCAGACGCTACCGGCAATAATCTGCAATATGCGTGTAGGAAGACGGCGTCATGAGCAATACTGCTGATATCGCATTGAGGTAGCTATCACGGACCTAGGAAACTGGCGCCACTATTGTGGACGACCGAAGCATGTGCGTTTGCGGATCATTGGGCAGGGTATACAGGCTATTCGCTGCGAGATCGACCTATAGGGGGCGATACTGTCACCATTCTAGTGTGGATAACACGTGGGGCGATGTTCGGAGTTGATGATTCTTTTCCCTAATTCTTGTGTATATTCACCGGAAGATCACTTGTGCCGCGATGGTACGGTACTGTTCGGTTCCCCAATGCTCCACCTACTGCACTGAACGCAGAATAAACGCGTAAAAGCAGACGACGCGTCCACACTGCGGTAGTTCTTCATTCTCCGTAGCGCGCCGACACCGTTCGATCTCGGAGCGAATATATAGGAGGCTATACCTGACATCTTCGCAGCAATGCCCCGTGCATTTCGGCCTTTATGCACGCTAGACAACGCAACATGAAAGATCATTCTAAACGCTTAGACGCATTCTGCACTAAATAATGCTGTCAGGGAATGTGCAGTGATATACGCTCGTATTTTATATGTTTCAGATCGTGAATTATATCTGCGAAAATGCATATCTATGCGTTGAGAAGGTTGGAGAAGAGGTACCACAGGTAATAAACGCTACTTTGCAACATTGCTATAACGTACGCATGGGAAAGCACGAACTGAGAGCATAAGTTTGCTTACCTATACTTAGAAACAGATCAAGCCCTGCCAACTTTGCCCATAGATATAAAACGCTCTCATAACACTTCCGATTTTCAACGCAGTGCGGCCGCTTGCTTTAAACTGTTGCCTGTGCACTGACCACGTTAGGGAAATCACCTCCCGGAGAGACAGGGACGATGTACTCAGAGCACGTTCGCGTGCTTTTAAAGCAAACAACGTAAAATATCGTGCGCTAACAAAAAACATGTTATTCCGTTCCACCGTATGGCTGGCATCCGCCAACGTTTCTTGTGTTCGACATCAATGTGCTTACTACATTCTCCGCTGGCGAAGATACAGATCTATGACCGGAGCTCTTGAGATGTCTCGGAGTACGCTAACAAGAGAAATCTGTTCAGCAGAAAAATATATGTTTTGTCAACTGTTATCAGTGAAATTGCATAAAAATATCATGAGATCCGCGAGGTGCGAAATATACGATTAACTAAAACAATTTCCTGAACCTTGATACGATATTTGCGAAAAATATCATTTTAGAAGTACACTATGAAAACAGGACTACACCCTATAACACGGCCTGCGTCAAGCGTTACATGGTTGACGCACGGTTGACAATTAAAAAGTGACTCACTTTTTACTCACTTAAGATATTCTCCCATAACCTGATTCTAATATTAAATCAGGTTATGGGAAAATATCTGATCAACAGCACTGATCAATTTTTACCAACAAATACATGTGTGTTTTTTTGTTTTTGTTTTTTTGTTTCAAATTCTATTTACATGATTTTCCTTTCTTTTTTCAAGAGTGAAATTTACGAAGCCAAAGTAACACTTTTGGTCGGATACGAGGTGCGTGTCGGATTAACCTCCATTCCATGACAAAACACATTCCCTATTGACATTTTAATAGCTTAATAGAATGTAGAGACCGTCCTTTGGCGCGCTCACATCTTCGTGAAGTACATGAAACAATCGGCGGCGAAAACGATGACCCACCTGTACCTGTTCCCTTCTCACCGTTTTTCCAGATAACTGTGGCATTGCAAGTTGCAACCCAGCTGCCACTAAGAGCAGAAGCGTCAAACAGGAATCTCTAGGGGGAGTTTCGTGTCCCCTTTGTTCTCGATAACCTCACTTCTTGAGGGAAACTGGTGGCAGTCGACAATTTCAACCTCTCGAAATGACGGTTTTCGCAATTTATTTGAGCTGCTACCACTGTAGTACAGACTGTTTTCGGTAATCGAGAATGAGATCCTGCGTATGCTACCTGGTTTCTGAGAGTTAGTTCATAAAACATGACTTATGTCAATGAAAGTTTGGAAAATTCCTTGTAGCACGTGCTCACAGCACCGTACAAAAATGTGTCTGATCGCATAACTTTCCCTAGCGTGCTTTCTCAAAACTTTCAGAGCCACAGCTGTAAAGTCATGGAGGTAAGAAACTAAGGAGAGGGCTATAAGATCGGAGGGCCGTGGGACCCCTCTAGCGGTCGCTCCTGGCAATACCACGCCCATCTAGTTGCCCGGTCACGTGATCCCCACATGTTTCGGCGTTATGGCGGTCTGCTCGGAGGATTGGAAGTTTAGCAAACCTCATTTTCAGCAAACGTCTTACCTTCAAGGAGTCCATTCGCACAATACTTTGAAGGTTATGGGTTGTTTCAACATTTGCCGCGTGATAAATCACAGCAAACGTTGAACGAAACAGAAGAGAAGCCAGGCAATGTCACGATGACGTACGTACGTCTTCTAGCGATTTGTGATCCATTGCTTCCACACTGAGATGATCTATCTTGTGTTTCAACGGGTGTGATAACTTCTAACTCCAAAGATGTTATGAAAGCGGAAACAAATTATTCGGCCGCAGCTCGTCTCTGTATTCAGGTAAGATACGCCGCGGACATGGAGGACGCCATGTTTTATGACGTCTTGCCGTGACGTTTATGGGTCACGTGTATGGGCAACTAACCACAATGCCATGCGCGGGTCACAGCACGCTCGCTTGCATTGGGAGAGGCGCTTAGGGCATCTCCTTAGTTTCTTACCTCCATGTGTAAAGTGGAGGTATAATGGGGGAGATTCTGGAGTCAGTGAAAGAGTGTCTGAAGCGCGGTGGTCGACGCATCGAGTAAATCGCTTCCGCCCGCGCGTCACAGAGGGCGCCACAGTCTCACGTTGTAATGTCTCAGGTGGTCCCAATGGCTATCGCTGTTGGTCAGATAAGAATATGGCAGAATTAACGCGAATCTTCAGCGCTCTATAGCGTTGAGGATTCGCGCTAATTCTGCCGTGTTCTCTTTATATGGTTAATGAACCCCCAAAACCCCATGTATATTCAAATTGCCATAAATATATGCCTAAAAAAAACTGATCATTCTGAATCGTGGGTGGTCCTGACCATGTTGTGCGGTGAAGTTCTGTATTGAAAGCGTACTTACGAACACCGGGTATAACAAAGTGCACTTGGGAAAGTATCGTATTCGCAAGTGATCATTATGAGGAGATCTGAACATAAACATGCAACTTGTTGCAGTCGCGCTGTGCCTTGTTTCTCGCCAATACAGCCCCAGTGTGGGGCTCCACTACCAGTGGAAAGGGAAAGAGTTCGTAATGCAACGGCGTTTCGCGGCATTCTCAGAATCTGGATAATCTCGTCTTGCAGCATACCTAGTTTATTGTCAGGACTGATTTTCTGTGGTTGCGTTGCCTTGAAATTAGAGTGCTTTTTATTCCGTCGCGGTGCTTTAAGAAGCCTGATTTCCAGTGCAATGCCAACTTCATCCGCCTTTTCTATTCGCAGCTCATGGAGTGCATGATCGACATGATCCTCACCAAATGGGTTAGTATCACACCCCTTATGATGTTACTACTAGCTGCACTTTGTTGCAGACACAGTACCACAGCTGTCCCGCATTTACGAAAACTGCGTTATAAGGAATATGTCGCAAAATTACCGCTCAAAATAAAACTGCGAGGACGAGCAAGAAAACGCTGAAGTTTCCTCGGCCATGAGCACCCTCTTTCTTCTACATTCTGTGTTCTTCTGATGGGAGCGGAGGGGGAGATATTCTTTTATTAGAGGGAAAAGCCGACGACAAGTGCTGACATGTCAGTACTTCAGGTGACATGCCCGTAGCCCGTTATGTGTGTGGAAAATTTCAGCAACATAAACCGTCTTCACCGAATAACGGCTTGGATCTTTCTGTTCGTAAAGAACGCCATAGGGCAGCAGAAGCAAAGAGGGCCCCTACGAACAACCGAAGTCGTGTCAGCTGAACGTTATTGCATCGGACAGGTACAACTTTTAGCCTTCATGGACGAGGTTCGTGCTCCAAGAAAGGACAAGCCGGTTCCTAAAACCCCGAAGATACATGATCTTCGACCATTCCTTGACGAAAATGGAATTCTACGAGTTGGAGGACAGGTGACAGCCAGCCCATTAGCGTTCTCTCAACGTCACCCTATAGTAACCCCGGCACACTAGCACTACGGCGAGTTTGTGATTACACAGTCACATCGTCAGGTACTTCGCTCTGGAATGTGCGACACTTTAGTACAAGTTCTTCTGATGCTTGTACTATTCAGACGTGTATAAAAGTTTCTCTGGGTTAGGAACGCGGAGTGGCTTGGACTGATTCTTCAACTATAGGCAGCTGTTTTGGAGTTATCTTTGCACAACATTTGGTGCCGAAACCCGGGAACTAGTCGCCTGCAAAAAGCGTGGAGAGGTTTTCCTCATGCTTAACGACAGTAATGCATTTGATCGGATCAGGGTCGAACGAGCAGCGGGACGCACGCCAGCCACCAAGATAGTCAACGAAGCCACTGCCACGATTCAAGACGCTAACGTAACTGCAGAGGCGCTCAACGATTTCCTTGTCAAGTTGGTCATCTGCAGCTAGGAACTCCAAGCACCTGTCGACAAATCGAGTACCAAACACCCGCTGAGAACTTTGAGGTTGAGTACGCCTCAGTGCTAACATTACGAAGAGAGGGTAACGGAAGTCATTGGGAATTTGCGCCTCAACTTTGAACCACTGGGAGCTACGTAACCCTCCAGTTTCACGGCAGCTACTGCTGTAGCTTCACCGCACAACACCGGCATATTCGATGTCGACTAATAACTCTGGGGTCAAACCGCTGCGTCTTCAACTACTGAAGCTTCGAGGAGACCTCACGGCATGGCAGCCCTTCTGGGAGCAATAAAAGGCAAATGTACACGACAATCTCAAACAAGGCAAGTCTGACAAGTTCCACTATCTTCTTTCGCTATTGGTGGGAACTGCGGCGGCCGCTATATCGCGACTCCAAACAACCGAAGCGAAGTATGACGGCGCCATGCCGCTACTCACTCAACGTGTCGGTGATCGGGCGAATCTCGAGAAGCAGCTCCTCAATAAACTCAGAAACCTCGCATTGGTGAGGTCATCCAAAGACACGGCATGTCTAGGAAGTTTGTATGACCATGTGCTAGCGAACATCTGCGGACGGAAATCATTGGGAGTGCCCACCTGCACTTAGTCGGCCATGATCTCTCAAATCCTTCTTGCATCAATACAGGGCGACGTCATCCTCGAATACCACCATGGCAAGCTTCGTAATGCAGTAGACACTCCTGGAACGTCTCTACCTACATGGCATGATCCCAGGCCGCCTTCAGAAGGCAATATTGCCACTTCGACAACTATTTCCGAAGAGCTGGACCAGCTGTTAAGTTATTGAACGCGTAAGTAGAAAGTCAGGAGTTGGGACTCCCGTTGTGGGAGTCAACAAGAACTTATTGCCGTCAATTCAAAACTTGTCTGGACATTCCAAATACCTACAGCGTAAAGTCACCCATCGAACGACAAGCCAGCAGTTTCATCTGCGTTCTCACGACTGATGTTAGCGTTATGTCTCCGCAGGAAGAGGAATTGACGAGAAGAATGCGGGAGATTGAAGGTATCGGAATAAGCGATGATGCAACAGCCGGGACCAAATGAAAACGCGTTGGCAGATTACGGAATTCTGCCAACACGTTCCATAAAGGCAGTTCACAGATGATACGGGGTACGGCTTTCGTGGAAGGACGTAACGCTCCCCTCAACGACAATTGGAATGTGGCAGAACGTAGACTATTCCGGTTTTAAGGAGTATGATCGGAACATCCGCGAATATCTTGTGAACGGACATGCTGAGCCGGTTCCCACAGCGCAACCGAAAGCCCCTGACCACGTCTACTACATGCCGCACCGTAAAGTTATTCGACCTGCTTCGACATCTACAAAGATGCGGATCGTCTTCGATGCGTCGTCTCATTCGGGCACCAGCACATCACTAAACGATCATCTTGAGAACGGACCAAAAGTTCAGCTTGATCTACTGGATGTAATGGTTCGCTTCCGAACACACCAGATTGGACTCACAGCGGACATAGAAAAGGCATTTTTACATATGGTCATCGACGAGAATGGAAGAGATGCCCTTCGTTTGCTATGGTTCGACAACGTGACCAATCGAAACATCGGAGAAGATCGTTGAGGAATTGCCGAGTGGCGTATGAAAAAAGTGCCCTTTGGTACAACTGCAAGTCCATTTTTTCTGTCAGCAACGCTGAAGCAGGATTTCAATACCATTATTGTTGCGCTCAGAGACACCGCAGATGTCTTAGACACATTATTTTATGTGAGCGACTTACTGACTGGTGTTACCGACGAGGAAACTGCGCTGAAGCTATACAATGACGCCAACACGGTTATGAGGAAAGCACAAAGGAGCTTGCGGAAGTGGTCTTCTATCTCCTTGGACGTTGAAGGCGCTACCTTGGCAGAAAGACGGGGTGTGTCTAGAAGTGGTGACTGTTTAGGTACCAAACTGCTTGGACTCATATGGGATAAACAGAACGATAAGGCTGGGGGCACCTTGGACAAAATACTCAAGTTCGTAGCAGACGTCACTGGAAGCAAATGAGCTGTTCTGCAAGCTTCTGCTGGGCTCTTTGATCCTCTCGGACTACTGAACCCGTCCACGATCCGAGCCAAGCTTCTGTTCCAGTCTTTGTGGGTCGAGCAGATCGGAGGGGACGAAGCAATGCCAAGGGACAAGCAACAATTATGGAACCAGTGGTGTAACGAAGTCCCAGAACTAACGAAACTGGCAGTGGATCGGTGTCTTCTTTCACGTGGTTACCACAGCCCACAAGTACACATCCTCTGCGATGCGAACCCAAAGTGCTACGGCACCGTGACTTACCTCAGAGTAGAGGAGAGAAAACGATCTGTCACGTCCAGAATGATAATCTCCAAGCACTGAGTAGCGCCCCTCAAGAAATTGACTCTCCCTCGTTTAGAACTCATGGGAGTTCTAAAGGTATTAAAAGTGAATCTCGGCGGGTTCCCAGTTCCAGTACTTCCTACAGACTGGCTCTATCATTGCTCTATGGTGGATAAAAAAAAACTTCTATAGACTGGACTCACTTTGTAAGCATTCGAGTGCAAGAAATTTAACTGAGAGCTGACTATCGCTGCTGGAAGCCCTACCCTGGCACTGAGAACCCTGCTGACCGTCTGACGAGAGGCCTGAAGTCAAAGACACTTGCAGAACGAAACATTTGGTGGCACGGGCCGAGCTGATTGTCGCACTATACGCCAACATGGCCAAACGACAACATCGAATGAGACGCCAAAGTGGATGAGGAGAGACGCATGAAGGTCAGTGCTCTGCAAGTCTCAGTTCAACCTTGGACACCCTTGATGGATGTACGGACATTCAGCACGCATCGAAGATTGATCAGCGTCACGGCTTGGATGGTCCGTTTCGTAAATAACTCAAGGAAATCAGCTGGTAGAACCTCCAGGTCCTTGACCGCTGCAGAACTAGAAAACGCTAAAATTCAATGGGTGAAACAGACACTTTCTGAGCATCACAGCGCGGAGATGGGAGACCTCATGACTGGAAGGCCACTCTCGTCGGAATTTAAAGTAACAGCTCTGCGACCCTTAAAGTCTACACTACAGTTAGGGCGTGTACCATACTACAGCGTGTACCATAAAACTGTTGTCGGGCAACGCCACACGACACCCAGCATAGTTGATCTACGCCCTTGAAGCGGAAGTACAATGCGTCGACCCTCACTTGGGAGGATGGCGCAAAATTACCATTCAAAACGAAACTGCGAAGATGAGGAAGAAAACGTTGAAGTTTTCTCGGCTCACGAGCATGTTGATGGTGAATTAGTATCCCACCCAATTTCTTTCCGAACCCGCGCAGTCTGGGAACGCAGGGAGCACAACGCTTATTTCACATCAGAGGAGCGCGTGCTTTGGAGCAAGGGAAGTAGGCGCCAATCTGCTGGCGAGATAAACCCTTTCCGGCCCGCATAAGCCTCCGTCGGCGTCGATCATGGAGGAAAGAAGAAAAGGAGGGGCCCCAACGGCTCTTCGACAGAAGAGAGAAGGATGGGGCAAGTGACATGAGGATAGGAGGTGAGCTGTAGCTTCTTTGGAGCCATGCGAGGTCACGTTACCTGAATAGCCCAATGAGGTCACTTTGCACACGCCACTTTGGAGGTCACTTCGGCGCGCTACCGCCGCACCTCTCCGAGTATCCCGAAACTATGCGTTGGGGGCTCCCATAGAGATGTATGTAACCGAAACCGGAAGGCGCGCTGGATGTCACTGGAGTGGCCCCCAATCTCGGCTTCGCTTCTCAGAGCAATAGGGCTCCTCCTCTCTTTCCTTCCTCCATGGCGTCGATGATTTTTCTTTTTCGTCTTTGTCGGTTTCGGCTCATTTGCATACCGAAACTCAGCGATGAATATTTCACGGCATTGCTCTTTTCTGCATTCTTGAAAGAGAAAATGGCTTTTAACGAGGGTAGTCTCCTTTTCTGCTATCTCACTTTTGCACAAAATTCCCTAATTGTTTATTGCTTTACGGAATGGATTTTAGGTAACCAGTCATCCTGTAGTTACGTACTCTCTTCCAGTGGATGTCCGCATGGCCGTATAACTCAATTGTAAAAACGACGTGTATGCTATTCTCATAACTTTTCCATACAAATTCTGTCAATGATAAAAATAAACACATGTTCTGGAAAGGTAACTCCAAAGGACCTGCCTGTAATTGAATAATAATTCCAAGCCACTCCGCGTTCGAAACCCATAGAAACATTTATACGCGTCTGAATAGTACAAACATCAGAAGAACACATAGGTGCATTCTTTTCGCTTGTACCTCCTGTGCTAGATCAGAACTGGGTTATTTGCGTGCTGCTCTTTCCTGTTGAAAAGAAAGACATTCTTACTAAAGTTCCTTTCAGTAGGAAAGCGCAGCACCCGATAACCCGTCTTGCGTGGAGTCCAAGGTAGTGAAAATCCAGTGCAAGCGAAAAGAATGCACCTTGTGTTTCTTACTGATTTCGTTTGGAATATTCAGTTGTTCGACAGCAAGTTAAACCTCCGCAGTGCAAAAAATCTTGCGTTTCTCTCTCTACTGCAAGAAATGCTCCGTGTAACATCTCGTCAGGGGCATGAGTTAAACAATCCTTGAAACAGCCGACATGTGACATACTGCGGACGGCGAACCAGGGATGTCCATTTAAGATGCTCTTAAGGATACCCGCCGGACAACCGTTTTCGAATATGGACATTGGGATCTATTTCAGACATCCACAGGATCAAGTGTTCTGCTCGTGTACTTTGACTATCAGACAAAATTGAATGTCCGCGGGCAAGCTGGTGGACAGGAACCATGAAGACGAAGGCTGAACGGGGCACAACAACGTGGGCTCAGCAGCGACTTAACGCTATCATTGCTTTACTGCATTGCTGTTTCGTGAAGGCACCCATGGGCAAGTGCCACGGTTCAATAACGAGTCACAAAATTATTACACAAACTTCAGAGACACAGAAGGGAAAAACACAAGCTTCTGACAAATAGAATACCTCGGATATCATCTCTCTCGGCAATGGCTGCCGCTCACACTGACTTTTACGTATCAATCAATATATTCATTTGGTTTTGATAACCATAATCGTAAATCTAATCTTAGGTTAGAGTACACAGCGCCTCAGTATTGCTCTCAGCCTATCTTAAATTACTAGGCCAGTTCTACGAACTAGATCCCGCGTCTTCAGGATCATGCGAAATTTGTACCTTCGCAGTCCACGTACCTTTCGTTGTATTCTTCCAAAATATTATTTCTCTAGGAGAAGCCAAAGTATTATCGAATTCAGTAGATTTGAGTGTTGAGAAATCAGACGTCAGAGGGTGGCACAGCTGCAATGCGTCTCGCATTGTATTCGATGGTCTATTTGCTTTAGAGCCCCGTACGGGCTCGACCCGACCCGTGCTCAGTGTCGAAAAAATACGCCAGCACCGCGGATCACGCCGGACCCCTTCCGACAAACATGTTTAGGGGAGTCTGGCCACAATGGAGGTCTATTCGTTCACATGATCACGTGCTTGCCTCATTCCTGTGCATATATTTTCCAAACCAAGCGAAGGACACTGCATTATGCGTATGATTCTATGCTCTAGAACCTTCTTCTAGGCCTTCTAGAGCCTCCTCAAAGCCGCTTTACGTTGCTCCTGACTCTTCACATAATTCACAATCATGTTCACAAAGCCTGGTGAGAGGGCTCGTGATTGAAAGAAGGAGTTTGTCGACCACATCCTCTACCTCCACAAGAACGTGTATTGTAACAATAACGCGCTTACTGGATTTAATTTGGTTTTGTACTGTCGCGGTATGAAACCGCCAGTTCTTGTAGCTTTGTGGCAGTGTCTTCTCTTCATCTAAATTTGCTTATAAATTTGTTTGATAAGCGCTCTGAAACGCGTAAGTCACGGCTGCAAATGCTAGGCCGGTCCCGGCTCTACTTCCTGGGCCTGCGGACAAGGGAAGACCGCCGCCCGTGTCGAGTCGGGCCAAAGTCGAGCCGTGCAAAGCTCTAATTTGCATATCCTCACCACAGATTCTGGCACACAACCAAAGTTGAGCGAATAGATGAGACGCTCGTTTTGTTCCTGGGGGAGAGACGTCAAAACTTCTGATGACGTCACTTGCTATTGGATAACCCAAATCTACGGAGTTTTGCGGCCTCTTCCGAAAATACATAGCGCTGCCTGATGAGTAGTATAGAGAGGTTGAGAAACGACGACATTGCCACCAGGGCAGCGCCACCGTCGCGTCCGCGCCGACTTTTTTCGCGAGTGTTTCCTGTGCGCGACAGGCGGCGCCCGGGTGGAGGCACTTACCGGTGGGCGGCGCGTGGCCGGGGGGCTGCGTGCACGCCTACCCGCTCACATTTTTCAGCCTGGGCCGACTTCTTTTGTCATTTTTCAATCTGTGCCGACTTCAATCGCATTTTTTTCCCGATACAACAGGTGTGCAGTAAGCGGTTTACATACAAAGGATAGCCATACACAAAAGTACAAGTGAAAATATATTTATTAAAATTATTAGTGTCGAGAATTATGTTATGACTCTGTGTGAAGGAGAAAAACACAATACACGTAACAAAAGTTATACTTATTACAGCCATGATGCAATAGCATTGAAGGGGTATCATACATCATACACAATATTTTTTGTTAGTGATAATCACGCAAGTTTTCAATTAAGCAGAAGGAGTAGCACATTTTAATAAAATCAGTTATTTTTAATCGATATGATTACAATCAAAATTAAAAGTTTTATTATAAAAAGTCTAACATTATTATACGTGAGCACCCTAGCGGAGTTTTAATTACAAAGTTCTGACAAATGTACGTAACTACATGCATAACAGCTAATATTCCATATGGCACATTTAATCAAAGAAGATATTTTTAATCAATATGATTACAATCAAAATTAAAAGTTTTATAAAAAGTCATTATACGGGAGCACCATAGCGGAGTTTTAATTACAGAGTTGTGACAGGATGTACGTAACTTCATGTACAACAGCTAATATTCCATTATGATACATTTAATCAAAGAAGATATTATTAATCAATATGATTACAATCAAAATTACATGTTTTATTATAAAAAGTGACATTATTATATGTGAGCACCACAGCGGAGTTTTAATTACAAAGTTCTGATTGGGGGGGGGGGGGGTAGAGGACGATGGTCTTCCTCTACATGAGTCCCGACCGGCGATGATGGTATGCCACGGAGAGGCGATGACTGTGACCTATCTCCGTGGCCGCGCCGGTGGAACTGAGAAGCGGGTGCTCCATGCGCGTGGCCATCGTTGTCGTCGTCCAGCGTCCACTACAGGGGTCCCCCCCCCCCCCCCGGCCGTCAGATGCGTTGCGGACGCATCGCAAGAGCTGGAGTCCAGGTAACGCGTCTGCGAAAAGCTGCAGTTGAGGGCGACCGTGGTAGACGTGCAGACGTGGTGACGTGTGGTCGAACAGGGGCACGGCACACGTTGGCGGCATTTCACAGAGGATGAAACGGGAACAGCGATCCGTCAGGTAGAGACGAACGAGAGAGAGTGAGGCGCTCGGTGGCGTGGTCCTGGGGTGCCGCGACCGGCACGGGAGCCGAAGCTCGAGAGTCCCAGGTGGAGTGAGTGAGGTGCCGAGACGGGCTGAAGCGTGCCAAGGCGTCGGCTGCCGCGACCGGCAGGTGAGCACAAGGCTCGAGTGTCGCGGCCGGCAGTGAGGAGCGTGAGAAGAGGAGTGAAGAGTACCGAGATGCGGTAGGAGTGAAGGAGGCTCAATCTGTGAAGCGCGTGTATGCCGGAGGTAGTGCTTCTCGATGACGTCGTCACAAATTTGGGATGGTGAAGGGCCGAATTGCTCCGTACGTGATGTTCTTCGTCCGGGTCACCAAATGTAGAGGACGATGGTCTTCCTCTACATGAGCCCCGTCCGGCGATGATGGTATGCCATGGAGAGGCGATGACGGTGGCCTATCTCCATGGCCGCGCCGGTGGAACTGAGAAGCGGGTGCTCCATGCGCGTGGCCATCGTTGTCGTCGTCCAGCGTCCGCTACACTGATGCATGTAACTTCAAGAACAATAGCTGGGCCGACTTCTCTAGCGATTTTTTATTACTTTTTCCAGCGCGCGGTGGGTGGCGCGCAGGTGAGGGGCTGTCCGTGCGCATACCAGCGGGCCGAAGAGCTGAGCGTGCACTTATGGTTGGCACCCTGGGCCGACTTCTTTGGCTATTTTTCAGCCTGGGCCAACTTTGCTCGCTTTTTTTTCATGCGGCGCGTGGGCACTTTACATGCAAGTAGGGGCATGTACACTGACAACACCGGGATGACTTCTTTGGCGATTTTTTACCCTGGGCCGACTTCGTTCGCAATTTTTTTCAGGTGATGCGTGAGTGGTTTACATGCAAGTAGGTGGGTGAGGGGGTGTCCGAGTGTCTACCAGCGAGCCGGAGAGAAGAATGTGCCCTTATCATTCTGTATTTTTCCACCTGGGCCGACTTCTTTGTCGATTTTTCCGCCTGGGCAGACTTCGTTCGCATTTTTTTCAGGCGGTGCGCAAGTAGGGACATGCATACTGTCATCCCAGCCAGGCGATGATACCGTCACATCTGGGCCGACTTCATGCGCGATTCTCGCTCTGGGCCGTCTTCTTTCATAAATTTTTTTCCCACTACAACAGCTATGCGGTGGATAGTTTACATGGAAGTATAGTAAAGCCAACTAGTAGCAGGACTTATGATGTAACTCTGTGTGAAGGCGAAAAATTCATCCAAAAAAGCAGAAGGAATGCAATACACATAATAAAGAATATGGGAAGCTAAGTTGAATATTGCAACACGACGCAATTAATCAATTTCTTATGATGTCAATAGCACACACGCAAGGAAACAATGAGAAACACGATTAACAGCTAATAGAGAACCAAAACCAATCACATAAACAAGAGGTACACAAAGAATAAATAATTGAAAAAGAATCTATCAAACTGAGAAACATACACGGATGAATAGCAGAGAAACACTTTGAACGACACACCATCCACACGTAAACAATAGGTACATGCAATGAAATAATGAGAAATACAATTAACAGCTAATAGAGAACCAAAACCCATCGCGTAAACAAGAGGTACACAAAAGAAAATAATTGAAAAAACAATCTATCAAAATGACAAACATGCACGGATGAATAGCAGAGAAACGCTTTGATGACGCGTCTGCCAACATGTAAACAACACGCAGGAAAATAATAGCGAAACGAACTATCAAACATTACAAATTGAATTGGAAATAATATATCTTTTGAACTATCATAAAATCATCCTTGCGACCTAACAATATAGAATTTTCATCCTCCTAGGGCACTATAAACATTAGCTTGACAGAGGTATTCAAACACGCAGCACAGCTATGCTTTACACAGTACAACCAGACTCGATCCTGGCGGGGTCACTCTCTCCTTCTATACAGCCCAAAGCGAAGAATGCGCGCATCTGTTGTCAATCTACGGGGTGGGGAAACCCTCTCTCTTTTTCACATTCTTTCCTCCAAAAGGAAATATTATGCATACATTATTCTCAACTCACAAAATATCAATCGAGTGAATATCTGAAGCAAAAAAAGAGAAAGTCAAATTTATTTATTGATAGAAACAATACTCATTTGAAAATGAGAATCAAATTTAATTACATCGTTTTATGATAACTTTGCAATAGTAATTTCTACACGCAGAAGCCGCAAGCAACTCATCTGGAATGCAAATTGATGTAAAAGTTTAAGTAAAAAGCTACAATGAAAATCAACGCACCCCCCATAACTTAAAAATACTTTCCCAACTAGTAGAATATTTTTATTAATATCAATCGAGCGATCATCTGAAGCAAACTCAAAGCAGTAATTAATTTAGGGAAACACTTCCTGACCAAGCAGGGCGATACATCACAGGAACACATCTTTTTCATTCAGAGCCCACTACAAAAAAAAAGTGAGAGAAGGAAGCTGAGCTTCCATGCACTTTCGCCAAGGTTATGCCCCGCGAGGAGAACGGGGATCCCACAATGGTCGTGGTCAAAGTCATAAACTAACTCCAACAACTCAAGGCGGGAATTGAGGGTGCTTCTAGGTTTTTCTCGCTCATCACATCTTTTTTGTAAATTGACTTTCATAATTCTCACGTCAGGTGGACATTAATAACGTTCAAAACGCGATAACATAATAAAGTTCTCAATAAATAAAATTAGCACCGATTTAATTAAGTGTCGAGTCACACTACAAAACAGAACAGACAATTGCTATACATGAAGAGATGGACGGATTTTCTACTCGTTACCATAGGTGATGGGAGGACCTGATAAAAAGCTGCTTCGAAAAGGAGGAGCCTCGAAACGATTCAATTATCGCTGCATTTCAATACGTCCTAGACATGGTCCTATTCGGAGATATGGTGCAAACTATGGAATTCATGATGCGAGAACTTGTATGCCGAATCTACAATAGTTATAAAAATATTTGCACGTCAACATCGGAAGGACCACTGGGACTGATGGTGGAGTTTTTGAGGTTTGCTAACGAAGAATTGAAATACACTAGACCAAACGTAATTGTAATCATTGCAATGGGCATTGCATTAATCAAGAAAGCAATCAGATCAAATTATCATATACAAGCAGTCTATATCGCACGATTCATTACGGATTTGTTGAAATTACACCTAACGGTTGAAATGGAAAGTACATGAAAAATCTTATCACGTGATATATTCCACCCTAGAGCCTCTACACATTTATTTTGTTCTACCAGCCAATGATGTCGAATGAACAGACGTTCAATATTGTCGTGCAAGGTCTGATGTATCATCACTTATTGAAACTCAACAAACATATCAATTGCGGTGGACCACCAGACGATTTTCATCTAATACTCTCTTGTACGCCGTTCAAGAATCTTCATACAAAGAAAGGAAACATTAATAAGAGACTGTGCAAGTTCATCGCAACAAAGTGCAAGTTGTTGAAGCAATACAAACACGGCGACAACATATCACCGGCATTAATCAACGCTGGATTCTAGCGCCCAATAATCAGAGTAAACTACTTGATGTCTTGGGAATTCATCAATCAACACAACAAACGGAAACTTCAGAGTTTACAATAGAACTGTAATTTATCGAAATAAACAAGTGTGTAATTGAAATAATAATTGTATTCTTTGTCATCATTGTAATGTATTCTACACATCGCAACGAAAACAGCTTATGATTAATTGAAGATTGCTAAGGAGACGTTTATTCCACACTACGTACAAGGATCTTCGTATGGAATCAGCGCTGGCGATCAGAGATTTTACACGACCACTCTCTATATAACACCGACAGCCGAAGGAAAGAATTGTAGAAGAATCGCTAATTGAAGTTTAGAGGTATGTTACATCAATCTTTGTTTACAATTCCAAATAATCCAATCTTTGTTTACAATTCCGAATAATTCCATTGTCTATTTGCGATCAATAAAAAATTCCGTCTCTGTACACCGGGCCTAAGAATATTTCCTTTTGGAGGAAAGAGTGTGAAAAAGAGAGAGAGTTTCCCCACCCCGTAGATTGACCACAGATGCGCGGATTCTTCGCTTTGGGCTGTATAGAGGGAGAGAGTGACCCCGCCGGGCTCGAGTCTGGTTGTACTGTGTAAAGCATAGCTGTGCTGCGTGTTTGAATACCTCTGTCAAGCTAATGTTTATAGTGCCCTAGGAGGATGAAAATTCTATATTGTTAGGTCGCAAGGATGATTTTATGATAGCTCAAAAGATATATTATTTCCATTTCAATTTGTAATGTTTGATAGTTTGTTTCGCTATTATTTTCCTGTGTGTTGTTTACATGTTGGCAGACGCGTCGTTCAAAGCGTTTCTCTGCTATTCATCGATGTTTATCGTTTTGATAGATTGTTTTTTTCAATTATTTTCTTTTGTGTACCTCTTGTTTACGTGATGGGTTTTGGTTCTCTATTAGCTATTGATTGTATTTCTCATTATTTCATTGCATGTACCTATTGTTTACGTGTGGATGGTGTGTCGTTCAAAGTGTTTCTCTGCTATTCATCCGTGCATGTTTCTCGTTTTGATAGATTCTTTTTCAATTATTTATCCTTTGTGTACCTCTTGTTTATGTGATTGGTTTTGGTTCTCTGTTAGCTGTTGATCGTGTTTCTCATTATTTCCTTGCGTGTGTGCTATTCACATCATAAGAAATTGATTAATTGTGTCGTGTTGCAATATTCAACTTAGCTTCCCATATTCTTTATTATGTGTATTGCATTCCTTCTGCTTTTTTTGATGAATTTTTTGCCTTCACACAGAGTTACATCATAATTCCTGCTACTAGTTGGCTTTACTATATTTGCATGTAAACTATCCACCGCATAGCTGTTGTAGTGGGAAAAAATTATGAAAGAAGTCGGCCCAGGGCAAAAATCGCGAATGAAGTCGGCCCAGGTGTGACGGTATCATCGCCTGGCTGGGATGACAGTATGCATGTCCCTACTTGAGCACCGCCTGAAAAAATTGCGAACGAAGTCGGCCCAGGTGGAAAAATACAGAATGATAAGGGCACACTCTTCTCTCCGGCTCGCTGGTAGACACTCGGACACCCCCTCACCCACCTACTTGCATGTAAACTACTCACGCATCACCTGAAAAAAATTGCGAACGAAGTCGGCCTAGTGTGAAAAATCACCAAAGAAGTCGTCCCGGTGTCGTCAGTGTGCATGCCCCTACTTGCATGTAAAGTGCCCACGCGCTGCATGAAAAAAAAAGAGCGAAGTAGGCCCAGGCTGAAAAATAGCCAAAGAAGTCGGCCCAGGGTGCACAACCATAAGTGTACGCTCAGCTCTTCGGCCCGCTGGTATGCGCATGGACAGCCCCTCAGCTGCGCGCCACCCACCGCGCGCTGGAAAAAATAAAAAAATCATTAGAGAAGTCGGCCAATGCAGAAAAATCGCCAAAGAAGTCGGCCCAGGGTGCACAACGATAATATAAATAATAAAAAATCGCTAGAGAAGTCACCCAGCTATTGTTCTTGAAGTTACATACATCAGAACTTTGTAATTAAAACTCCGCTGTGGTGCTCACATATAATAATGTGACCTTTTATAATAAAACTTGTAATTTTGATTGTAATCATATTGATTAAAAATATCTTCTTTGATTAAATGTGTCATAATGGAATATTAGCTGTTGTGCATGAAGTTACGTACATCCTGCCACAACTCTGTAATTAAAACTCCGCTATGGTGCTCACGTATAATGACTTCTTATAAAACTTTTAATTTTGATTGTAATCGTATTGATTAAAAATATCCTCTTTGATTAAATGTGCCATAATGAAATATTAGCTGTTGTGCATGAAGTTACGTACATCCCCTGTCAGAACTTTGTAATTAAAACTCCGCTACGGTGCTCGCGTATAATGATGTTAAAACTTTTAATTTTGATTGTAATCATATTGATTAAAAATATCTGATTTTATTAAAATGTGCTACTCCTTCTGCTTAATTGAAAACTTGCGTGATTATCACTAACAAAAAATATTGTGTATGATGTATGATACCCCTTCAATGCTATTGCATCATGGCTGTAATAAGTATAACTTTTGTTACGTGTATTGTGTTTCTTCTGCATCAGATTTTTGGCTAAGTTTTTCTCCTTCACACAGAGTCATAACATAATTACCGACACTAATAATTTTAATAAATATATTTTCACTTGTACTTTTGTGTATGGCTATCCTTTGTATGTAAACCGCTTACTGCACACCTGTTGTATCGGGGGAAAATGCGATCGAAGTCGGCACAGATTGAAAAATGACGAAAGATGTCGGCCCAGGCTGAAAAATGTGAGCGGGTAGGCGTGCACGCAGCCCTCCGGCCACGCGCCGCCAACCGGTAAGCGCCTAGAGTCACTGTACCTGGGGGAAGAGTATCGTATTCGCTTTCCCCGTGTCGCCGCCTTGCTCATTCGCCGAGGCCCGTCATGTGGTGCGTTTTCCTCCTCTTTGCTTCCAACCTCCCGCCGGCTCTACGGGGAACGCAATAGCTGGGACGCATGTACGCGTACGTTCGTGTGCCGCTCTTGGTTTTTTGTACGTGAAAAGGATCTCAGAGAGCTGAGGAACTACGAACAACCATGTCTGGATGTTGTGCTGCAACGGGACAGAGTCAGGCAAAGCATTTTTCTGCATTCCGACGGGCAAAAGTGACGAGACGCGTAGATCGGCACAGAACCGGCCGGAAGAACTTCGCGCAGTGCGAAGAACAGCCGGGCGTAGTGCTTGTTGGATCTTCCAATTGCGTTCCCTGTTCTGCAGTGCTAACAAAACGCCACTATCAGGACCACTTCACACGCGACGACTTCGAGGACAAGAAGATTTGAAAGAAGTTGAAGTGGACGGCAGTCCGAAGCAGTTTTGCATACCGGACACCTACGAGGCTGAGGAAGGCTCCTATCCCCTGTTTTTCGCACGCAGAGTTCTCCAAGGAGTCACCAAAAGACTTGCACACTGAAGTTGATGACAACCATCAACTTCAAGTGTCAGATCAAGGGGCAGTGGAGGATGGTAATGCGTCGAAATATATGTAGATATGCACTATGAAAACTATTGAAACTTATTAAAACTATTCCTAAATATTGACGAAGGGGCAGTGAAGGATGGTAATGTGTCGAATTATATTTAGATATGCACTATGAAAACTACTCCTAAATATTGATCAGGGGGCAGTGAAGGATGGTAATGCGTCGAAATGTATGTAGATATGCACTATGAGAACTATTGAAACTTATGAAAACTATTCCTAAATATTGATCAAGGGGCAGTGGAGGATTGTAATGCGTCGAAATATATGTAGATATGCACTATGAGAACTATTGAAACTTATGAAAACTATTCCTAAATATTGATCAAGGGGCAGTGAAGGATGGTAATGCATCAAAATATATGTAGATATGCACTATGAGAACTATTGAAACTTATGAAAACTATTCCTAAATATTGATCAAGGGGCAGTGGAGGATGGTAATGTGTCGAAATATATGTAGATATGCACTATGAGAACTATTGAAACTTATGAAAACTATTCCTAAATATTGACCAAGGGGCAGTGGAGGATGGTAATGCGTTGAAATATATGTAGATATGCACTATGAGAACTACTGAAAGTTATGAAAACTATTCCTAAATATTGAACTGTAATTGTGAGTGAATCAACTTTGCAGAGGAAGACAACCCTGCCACAAATTTCTGTGACCAGAGCATCGAGGAGTATGCACAGGAAAATCCTGCAGACAAGCCATGCGATGGTCCCCTCGACGAGGTCGCAGTCTTAATAGAAACGAGCAAAGGCTGACGGAATATAGTGACTTGAACTCGCGGTCTACTCCTCATGGGAGATCAACTGCTTGCTTTAGAGCGGGGGATTGGAAGAACAATCCACAGCACTTTACATGTGCATGAAAAAACGTTGACATGCACATGGCCATTGAACGTGTGAAATAGAAATTTAAATGCGAAGAGATGAGCAAAAACTGGTGGAGGTTATTTATGTCAACCTGAAGCTGCACACACGAGGACATAGTTCTATGTCTACAAAACAAGTGAACTAAAAGAAAAAAAGCTGATCTATAGAGCGCAAATGAGACTCGACAATGCCTTTTAGAGGCGAACACGCGCCAACATAATTCGTCTCTTAGCTTCAGAATGCAACAAACGATACTGTAGTGACGCTTGTGCCCTGTTTCATTAAGTATTAACCGAGTCCCACCACAGGAAGTCACAAAATTTTTGGTGCACAGCCGCGAAAGCAACGCGATGTGACACTGACTACGGCTATCCTAACAAGCGATCCGCGGTGGCTTGGAAGCAATATGGCTGCCGGAGCAGACGACGCGGAGCGGTTGCGGTACTCTTACCCCGGTACAGTGACTCTAGTAAGCGCCTCCACCCGGGCGCCGCCTGTCGCGCACAGGAAAAACTCGCGAAAAAAGTCGGCGCGGACGCGACGGAAGCGCTGCCTGGTGGCAATGTCGTCATTTCTCAACCTCTCTATACTACTCTGATGGTCACTAACAGCGCCCATGTTTTGCGTGTACTCGTCGTTTCGAGTCAGCGTGTTGAGTCTTTGAGCGAAGCTTATTGATGATACGCAGTACAATAAACGTCATTTTACTTCATAGTGCGAAGTTAACAAAATTATGGACAGTGTTAGACGCAATTTTCGACAAACGTGACTGAGATGCGGCCTTGTGTTGCAGAGTATCATAACACTACGTCTCAACATAATACTATGTGTCTCACGCCTTATTGCATACACTGCGTCTCTCCGCACGGGAGGAGGTGACAATAAGATGGTGATGATGATGTGTTTATGTTTTATGGTGCATAATCGAATTTTGCTTTTAATGCATCAAAGGATCCTGAAAATTGTGACTCGTTAAAGGTAAAGCGATAATGTGAAAACAATGCACCATGTAACTTCTAGAATGAAACTCTACATGATGCAGTAAAACTTTGTATAGGGTATACAGAATTGAAATAGACAGTACACAGTCAACCCTCGATTTATGAACACCCTCGGTTCCCCGAAAAGTCGTTCATAAATCGAGGGATTCATAAATCGAAAATTCAGTTAACTGAGTACTATCGAGCAAATGCAACAGTATTTCCGAGTTGGGATTGTGTTTATAATGCCATATATTGTGTAATTTTGCTTTCGACCATGCCTTCCGCTGCGTCAATCTTGGAAATAACAGATGTCACCACATTCGCACTGGACTGGTCTCGGATTTCCTCCGGGATTTTTAACCTCCGTTTATTAATCTCCGGGTGACAGCGCCCACTTTATTCATCAACTGAGGTCAGAAACACTTGGTCGCACCTTGTGCGACCCCGGAAAACCCGTTTGTTGTTCGGATTTCGAGGGGTTAAGAACCGAGGGTGCAATACCTGGAAAACGTTTTGTCCGTTCAGGCGTCATTCATAAGACCACGGAATTATCCCTTTGAAGGTTTCTGTTGACCTCGGAACGATCCGTTCATAAACTGAGGGCAGAAACGCTTGGCAACTCCTAGTTGGTTCTCAGAAATTCCGTTCATTATTCGAATATAGAGGTTTATAAATCGAAGGTTCATAACTTGAGGGTTGACTGTATATCAAAACTCATAAGTTCGTATGAACGGGAAAAGAGGCTCATATCCCAGCGGCCAGCGGTTCTCATACCACGACCTTGTGGATACACGATAAGATGTAACGCTAAGAGGAAAATTGTGAAACACGTGGTCGTCGTTTCGATATACTGCCTGATTGGTTGCGCTGCCTTATTGCTTACTACCGATGCTGAAACCGTGGTGAAACGCAAACGGTTTACTTGAGACTTCCCATGCTTCCTTCCCATGCTTTGAAGCCCAACCAATGAGGTCACAGCGTTCACAAACAGGGAGAAGGAGGGAAGCCTGAGGGATGAACAGTGCGTCGACCTACTTGCACAGTGAATATACAGGGTCTTCAAACTTAAGCTTTCACCTTTCCCTTTCCTTCTTACTTTGCATTAAACATATTCCCCCCCCCTTTCACGAGCGCTACGCAAACACAGCGATGACAGGAAACCGGATGATAACTTTACGCTACTTGTGTAAGAAACAGGTGCTGCTAATTATGTAGCACCTGTTTCTTACTCAAGGAACAGAAAAATAGCACCAGTTTTCTTTTGTTCGCCTATTTATAAAGTGCTAGTGAAAGCTTAATTTTGAACACCCTGTATTCTTGGGAGTTCGCTGACATGCATTCGCTCTTTCACAGGAGGTGGCGCTCGAATTTGATGAACATGATAGGAAGCTTGGAGCAGAAGCTATAGTAAGTATGCTATCATCACATCAGTTTTGTAGCTAGAAGAATGTGGCGTTCGATGTTGTGTGTGTTCGTGTTTCATCATTTTAGCGCTCTTAAGTAATGCAGTGAGTTTCAAAAGACACAGAGGTAGCGTGAGAAGTTCATGTTCAAAAGAAGAGAAAAGCGACACCCACAACACCTTGTGATTTCTGAAACTACAGTTTGTGCTCTAACACTGCCTCATGTTTTTCATGGGTTTCAGCAGCGTTAGTTACTTCGGGAATGGCATGGTATGTAATGAGCCTAAGGTAGTGGCAGCCACATATTAGTAACAACCAGTTTACTTCAGATATAGCCTTGAAGAATTTCTTACCTAAAATAAATAAATAACCAGGCACGATAGACGTACAACAACACATCGCGGGCATTTCTTGCCGGGCACGCAGTGAAAGTAGTGTGAATGAGACGCCACATATTCC
The DNA here is from genome assembly GCF_037126465.1 of Ornithodoros turicata. Classification (NCBI taxonomy): domain Eukaryota; kingdom Metazoa; phylum Arthropoda; class Arachnida; order Ixodida; family Argasidae; genus Ornithodoros; species Ornithodoros turicata. The sequence goes on along the minus strand of NC_088201.1, from coordinate 210,614,756 downwards.
CCTGGTGTTTACGTGAAGGAAGAAAGCTTAAATCTTTCCAACTATAAATGTGTGCGTGGTGTCCTGCACTGCAGCAGCATTTAGGCACTCTTCCCAGTAGGCGTTCGAGTGACACATCCGTAGATGTTCAGTCATTTATCATGACACTGACGTCACTGACGATGCTAAAGTCATCGGCATTGAAATGCAGAGAACACTCTGTCGGGTTGTCTGTCGGAGGCCATGGTTCATCTGTTCTTTCAAAGAGAGATGCGTAAAACATACGCATCTATTAAATAAAACTATTCATGATACACACCGCCACCCGTAAGGTACACCGTATATGAAATGACACAATTGCAGTGCAGTTACCTATGTCAGGACCCCGCGATATACTTCCAGTCACTTCTCCCGTAAGCCAGCATTTGAGGGGAACTCATGGAAGGAAATACTTGGGTCCGACATTGCTTTCTTCGGGTTGCAAAGCGGAACGGTGCAGTACACCATCACGGCTCACATCTGAAAAACCATGCACTGGAGAAAAACACCGCCGACCACGTGTGAAAAGCAGCCAAAACCAAACGCGAAGCGGCAGCGACGGTATCCGCATGGCATGCTTCGTCTGCCGAAGGCCCCGTATTCAGCGCCACAAACGTGCGGCGGTCGCTTGGCGAAACTAAATCAACGGCGCTGGGGCTAGGTGCGAGTGTTATGGTCGTGTATTATAGGGATGGTCGTGGTGTAAGCCAACTGGTACATACTCTTCACGACGGAATTATCCGCACTATCGAACTACTGCGCGGTGATCGCCTATCAATAGTATATTCGGTGAAGGAGCTGCAGCAATATCGCCCTCGAGCGGAGGCTGTTCAATCCCTATCTCTGCAGAGAGCATGGAGGTAGGAAAAACAATACAGGGGTGGCATCCAATGTATTGCTCCGTAGACGAAAGCGTGCTGGGCGAACGCAATGCATCCTGGACAGATCCTGGTCGTACGTCACAGCAAACGTCAAGGCACACGTGACCTTAAAGATGGCTGCGCCCGTGATCGGCGGCCAAACCGTTTGTAAACAATGCGGTTGTTGTTTCTGGACGACGTTTTGGATGTTTTTCGATCACGGTAATTATTTTTATCCGATAATCTCGCAGTAAAACGCGCAATTTTACACATAAAGCCTCGTATTGTTGACAACTTCCAAAGATGTGATGACGACCGCGCGTTAAGACTTACCGAGCCGATGCGATGTACTTAAACTAAGGTGAAATGGGCTACCATGTTGCGGAAGAAGCACCGCATAGTTTACGCTGGCAAAATAGGTCATCTCTTGGTGTTATGACGACGAAAATGTGTCGGTAAGCGGCAAAACGACATGTAAACAAAGTCACATGACCTCATAATGACGTTTTCTATGACGTGCGACCAGGACAAGATGGCAGTTTTGCCAAAAGCACCCGCTTGAGGGTAGTTACAACAATGGCGGGTTTGTGTCACCCCTGTGGCCGAGGGGCCCGAATTGAGCGCCACAAACGTGCGGTGGCCGTAGTTGTCTCATGTTCAACTATTAATCAGATTTGTACAGCAACACAGGATGTGAAATGAAGCTGCGGAACAGTGTCGGGTCCCAAGCGAACAATTCAAGCTGACTAGAACACGAACGGGTGACTAAAACAACTGACCGTGAACTTACAAACAAAACGTATTCCCGTGACAGAGCTGCTTTCAGTTCAACGAGAGCCGCAGCCGGGACAGGAACACATTACCATACGTCGTTTCTACGATGGTGCTCACATTTTCACAATAAGTTATCTTCTAAAAGCAAAATCACAAGGAAAGCAGCTCGAGAAACAAAGCCTTGCAAAACCGAAACTTTGCAGGGAATCACGTGGTGGACAGGACGTGATGGCGGTTTTGACTCGAGCGACCGTTAGAGGGTGGCTGCGCTAGTCTGGGGCAGAGCCGTATATTAAAAGGAAGTCTGGCCATTAATGGGTCATGCCTATCCCTAAACTCCACCCACTTCTTCAGCTTTCTGACCAATGGAGTGTTGAAATATGGGACGCTATCAATCAACCTATCCTCACTATTTGTCCCCCTATCCAACATGGGCCGCGCCATTTCGGGTGGCAAGTGGATTGGATGGGGTTGGAGTGGATACCTCTCGCAATCTGCAAACTAGTGCATTTTTTGGTGCAAATTTGATGAACGCCACGTGGGGTGCGTGGGGTACGTCGGGAATTGTCGTCTGCTTCCGTCATTGCAATGCTGCCGGCAGAACCACCTGCTGGACACATTCTGTCGCCGGTACGATTTTTAAACAAATTACATGAATAGTTGGAATATAAAAGGCAAGAATGATTATATCCATGAAATCCAGCAATTAAATATAAGACTGTACAGCACAGCGCCATTTTTTGTTATTATTTCGTTGTGATCGCCGCGATCGCCGTGTTCACTAGGCCTAACACCGGCGACAAGACGTATTATTTTCGGATAGATATCGATGGGTGAGCATCAGTTGAAACTGATTTCCGAGAAACGTATATGAGGATGTACATTTGCAGCGTAAAATCAGAGTAGTATGTGAAAAATGTTTGTCGCGAAATCTACGCTTCACTGTGTTTGTTTTCGTCGCCATTTTGGGTGGCAGTGAAGTGTCATGGCGACCCCCTTGCGAAAAAGCGAACCAATCAGTGGAGCGAAACTGTGATTAACAGGTCGAGCCTCTTTTTATGACTCCTCCCAATGGCCAGACTCCCTTTTAATATACGGCTCTGGTCTGGGGCGAAGAGCCGCTCTTTGTGTTTCCTTCCTCCATGGGAGAGAGCCACCAAATCGAAGGAGCTAAGTGTGCAATACTTCGGCGTCACGTCGTGCAATGCCATTAATGCTGATGTCCAATGCTGATGTAAGAGATAACACCTAGAAACCAAGATGGTGAAGAGCTCAGCTCAACAGAGCAGAGCTCAACAGCTCAGCCGCCATAAGAGACACGATATATGATGATGATGATGATTCGTGTTTTAGTGGCGCAGCGGTAACGACGACCATAATGCGCCAATACAGTGATTAAAACCATTTTTTTAAGTTCCTTGTTAGCGCCACCTGTGGCTATGAGCGGCGTACAAACGTGGACAGATAGAGAGAGGACAGCAGGAAGGACTGGGGAAGAGGGAGGTTAGTATGCGTCCTGGACCGACTTCAGTCACGGTCTCCCAGTCAGTCTCCCAGTCTCGGCGTGGAAAGCAATCATCGTAACCACTATGCTACGGGAGCTGGTGGAGACACGATACACCTAACTAGTTCCGAACAGCATCTCTTCAACCTGCGTACGCCTCTGCGTCATGCCGCATCACAAGGTTCAATTGATAGGGAACAGGAAGCTATCCGAGCACATACGACGACAGCAAACACGACGAACGCGCGGCGCACATGGAGTCCGCAGGAAAAAAAAGGCAACGACACGACTTGAATAGGATTGGAGGTCAGCGACGCCGAGGCGCAGTGCCGTTCACGTGTTGAAAGGCCGTGGCCGCATCGGTCATGGTGGTGTGGCTCGCGTCAAAGTTATCTTGAACACCGTTCCAGCCTGCGAAGCGGAAAGAGAGCCAACCTGGCAGCGCCAAGCAGAAAACAACGCCTTCATAACGAGGGTCACTCCTCTCTAACCGTAAATGCCAAAACACCGTCCGCCGTTATTTCTACTAAGCTCCACCAGGGTCCGCAGGCCGGGACGCCGTTAAAGTTAACTCTGATGCGAGCTGTCCCCGGACTTCTGCGTTGGGTTAGAGGCGTTGCCTCCGTACAAATTATTTCCTTCCCCCCCCCCCCCCCCCACTGTGTCTTTCTTCTAGCTTTTTCTTCTCACCCTCTCAGCTTACAATTTCTCAGGCTGTTGTCTGCCTCCGCTCAGATCTCACTTTGACACACGTTGAAATATGACAGTCTTTGTAAATGCAAGACAGCGGCGGAAGTCGAGCCAGGTACCTCTAATGATTGCCGGTAGGGTCGCTAATCAATTGAGCTGCGCTGGTATGTACTGTCATTGTTAGTGTGTTTCAGCCTCAGAGCGGTTACTTTGCAACATATTTAATACGCTTTCTTCGGGCGCGACGCCTATACGATAGTGCATTGTTACCGCACCAGCTGAGATTACAGACAAGCTTGTCTGGAACTTGAGTTTACTGCTGTAATGTATACAAAAGGTTAAGTTTGAAGCCGAGTAACAGTTTATTTGTGATGTTGCACGAAATTTGGTTTCTCTCTCTCTCTCTCTCTCTTTATTTCAGCGCTGCGGATATCAAATGGTGCCGGACCTTGAAACGTTGAAACAGTTGATTCTGCACGTGCGGGCGGTGTCCGGATAAGACGACACGGGAAGCTTCAGGATAATCTTGCAACGAAAGAAAAGAGCTTCATCGAGCGTTAAATAAAAACATGAAAAACACAATTAATCTCGTTATGGGGATCCTAGACGAACATATTCATAACAAATGCTCATGACGAACAATTTTACTCTTCATTAATGATCTGCTGACAGAATATTTGTAAAGGACATATTAACGCTGGATGTAATTTTCAGATAATAGTGTCTCACGCGTTCATCGTAAATTGCAAAAAAGGTATTTTGTGTCCTCGTTCGAGCTTTCTTGCGGTTGATGCAAATTTACGATTGTACTTGTTTTGCGTATTATTTACCGCTCTGAAGCCAGGTAACACGGAAATGCTGCGTTCGCGAAATCTCCCGGGTCGACCCGAGAGCTCAGGGCAGCTACTCCTTGCATTCCAGGATCAGCGCGATTACGTCATGACCCGCTTTCATAAAACGGGTCACGTACGCAAGGGTAGAGAGTCCGGAGCGACTCGCGCTACACCCTGTCGGGTGAAGGTAGCGAAGAGTAGCGACGTCAGTGCTGCCGCCTGCATACAAATGTATGTTCGCCTGCTTTTGCTGCTGCTCGTTTCGGCTGCATCATAGACGAAGCAGCGAAGTTCCAGTGCGGATTTTGCGCTGATGTTTGCTTTAGAGCACCACGCACGGAACCATACACACAGCTCAGATCACCCCTTTGCATGTGAAAAGCGAAAGCTGCTTCTATGCATTTTCGAGCTAGCTGCCGACTAAAACAGCGCAACCGTTTCTCGAAGTTCCAGTGCGGATTTTGCGCTGATGTTTGCTTCGGAGCACCACGCATGGAACCATACACACAGCTCAGGTCACCCCTTTGCATGTGAAGAGCGAAAGCTGCTTCTATGCATTTTCGAGCTAGCTGCCGATCAGAACACCGCGACCGTTTCTCGAAGTTCCAGTGCGGATTTTGCGCTGATGTTTGCTTCAGAGCACCACGCACGGAGCCATACACACAGCTCAGGTCACCCCTTTGCATGTGAAGAGCGAAAGCTGCTTCTATGCATTTTCGAGCTAGCTGCCGATCAGAACAGCGCGACCGTTTCTCGAAGTTCCAGTGCGGATTTTGCGCTGATGTTTGCTTCAGAGCACCACGCACGGAGCCATACACACAGCTCAGGTCACCCCTTTGCATGTGAAGAGCGAAAGCTGCTTCTATGCATTTTCGAGCTAGCTGCCGATCAGAACAGCGCGACCATTTCTCGAAGTTCCAGTGTGGATTTTGCGCTGATGTTTGCTTCAGAGCACCACGCACGGAGCCATACACACAGCTCAGGTCACCCCTTTGCATGTGAAGAGCTAAAGGTGCTTTCTTGTGTTACTGACGTTATCACACAAGACGTAGTATTCGCTATGATCCTACGTACAGTGCAATCAACAGATACTATTTACAAATCGGTGTTTCGTACTATGTTGAAATGGGGTATAGTTTGTGTCTGAGAGCCATAGTGAAACACAGCCAGCCAAGCACATATTTTCGATGCCCTCAGGAAACTTGGCGAGACATTGTAGGGGACTCCGGATGCTCCCCAAATTTCTAGAACATACAGATAAAGGCTGCGTTTAAGCGAGAAGTGTTTAGAGAAATTCAAGACAGATGCATGTGCTAGCAGTCCGCTGTTGGATTTGCTTCTGTCCGAGATACGTTATCTCAAAGGGGACGCACGGGCACACTCAGAGTGACACAACGGCTGCCCGTGAACTAGAATGAGGAGAGGGGAATATATATAACCCTTTTCTGGTCTGTGATTCTGTTGGTTAAATTGCCATTTGTTTAGCAGCATGTGTGTATATATTCCGCTGCCTGCTAATAAATATATCAGTTGAGGGCTAGCAGTTGTGTTGTGGCTGTCTCATCGTGTCCGTGGCTGCTTGTGTTTCACTATGGCCATGTTTGCTATTGCAAGAAATAAAAAATAAAAAGACAATTGAAAAACACGAAAAGAGCGACCGGGAAAGCTGCCTGTTCTAGTGTTCACATGGCGGCAATGCAATGAGGTAACACGTTCCATTCAAGAACTGTACATAGTAGTACAGATCACAATGGCAACCAATTATTCAGATTTTTCTGGAACTATTTTGTATTTTGGAGCTTTGATTGCCCAGCGTATTATTGGAGCTTTATGTGATTCCCCCGTTGAGATATTTTAAGATTGCTGATCCTGTACTGTTTGATAATTTCGAAGATGTACTGTGTTGAGGTACAAAAGATCATATCTGTTGTCATATCTTGTCTATCTATATAAAGGTTGCGTTTAAACAAGAACTGGTTAGAGAAATCTAAGACAGATGCATGTTGAAGCAGCCGTGGTTGGACTTGCTTCTGTCTGAGATACGTTATCTCAAAGGGGACGCTCGGGCACACACGGGGTGAAGGCGAGTTCCCACGTATAGCGCTGCGCTTTATAGGGCTAGAAAATAGCGCTCGAAACCTAGCGCTGTTTTTCCGTTTGCCGTTCTCACATACAACCGAGCACATAGCGCTGTCCTGCTGGGGTCACGGGATATCTCTTTGCGACGTGATGCACCGGTGCTGCCGTGATTGCTTACTGTCTGCGTCGGGTATCCGCAGCATCAAGGGGGATGACACTTTCGATGCTGTATGTATTGGCATCGGAGCGGAAAGGCGAGTTCCCACATACAGCGTTTCGCTTTATAGTGCTAGAAAATAGCCCTCAAAATCTTGCGCTGTTTTTCCGCCTGCCGTTCTCACATACAACCGAGCGCATATCGCTATCCTGCTGGGGTCACGGTATATCTCATTCAGACGTGATGCACCGGTGCTGCCGTGATTGCATACTGTCGGCGTCGGGTATCCGCAGCATGAAGGGGGATGAAACTTTCGATGCTGTGATCGCGATACCAGACAATAGTAATCAAACACCCATGCATTGACAGATTAAACTCGTGGCCATTTTCACGTCGTCGTCGTCGTCGCATTCCCGTCTTGCTGCTTTGAGTGATCGAAAGCAAAACAGATCCCAGCTTCCGCGACGTCACGGCTGAAAGAAGCTCACGATTGGTTAACGCAGACTCACCGCTCAATATAGCGCTAGAAAAGTTGACCGGGGCTCTACTTCGACAAGAGCGGTATTATAGCGGTTCGTAGCAATGCGAGAAGGAAAATATAGCGCAATTTTCTAGTGCTATGTAGCAAAGCGCTATATGTGGGAACTGGCCTTGATGCTACGGCTGCCTGTGAAATAGAATGAGTGTGTGAATCAAAGAAAGCTTCTGGAAAATGCACAGGATACCGCAAAAAGTTTAAAAAGTGATTGGTATTTTGTTTTACGTCGCTGGTCGTTCCATAGCATCGTCGACGGTGTTACACATCGATAAATCGTATGGAAAACGTTGAAATAGACCGTTGTCGGCATTTTGTTGCTAAAACGGCTGTCGAAACGTTAGTCAATTTCCAAAGATACGCGCCCCTACATCCGGCAAGTACTGTAAAGGGGCTAACGCAGACGCGAGTTGATACAAATTCTTCGAGCTCACAAAACACAAACGACGTATCCAGTCCCAATTCCAGTCACAACATCACACGAAGCTTGGTTCACGTATGAGTTCGCAGCTGCTCATCGCAGAGCCCGGCTGTCCGCCATTAAGCACAGATACGTGAAGCCACGAAAAGCCGTAGCTGGAATCCATTGACAAGTACGAGGGCGCGTACACGTCACAGTGCCCGTTCGGGTGCATATACGTCATCAAACATGGCTGCGGCCACGTGTGTTTAGGAATGAATTATCAGTTTCTTCGACATGGTAGTGTACCGAACTGGGATAATGAAAGTGTATTTTGGGGAAAGTTGGACGTGGGCTTTCAGAATATCACAACCGTTTTGACTATTTAGGATATCGGCGTAAAGAAGGCTTTTAAAGAAGGAACTCGTGTATTTTCTTTCCGAAATTTGAGAGTAACATCTGTTGGCTGCGAAGAGGTTTTGTCCAGGCGACTGGCCGGAAAGACGGTAGTTATCAGTTGACGAACAAGATGGAAGTGAACAAACGTCAGCCTCCTAGTGCCGGTAATTGCACTTGTTCTCAATAGATAAGACCTTTGCTCTTCCATATTTGATTTTGAATTCGTGTGCTGTTTTGCTCTAGTATGATCAAGTGAAGATGAACTTGGCTGCGATGGATGCGCTCCTTTCACGCCTATCCGTGACAATGTGCCTCAGTGTATTATAAAGGCTGCCTGTTACACATCAGATATTGTTATGTGAGACGCACGTTAACATTTTCTGGTTTGTCACTATCCCTGCTGGAAACTGTCTCACTGAAAATCTTATGAAAATCTCGTTGAACCCATTGGATGCTTTTAACTGTGCAACACATGCTTGTGCACAACTATAGACCCGTTGCTCTGGGCCAGGTGGCGCAAGTGAGCAGCAACATCAGCGCCCCAAATTATGCAACACTCCCTAGTTTAGCAGAAGACGCGGCACTTTCAAATACACGGTCCCGAGTTGTTCGCAGTTTTCAAGAAGCACCGCTTTTTCTGTGGATTTCCTACAGGTTTTGTAGCTTTCCTTGGCACCATACCGTTTGAAACACCATGCGAAACCCGCTGATGAAACTCCTTACTGTTTCGATCCGTGGCCGCTTGGGCCAGAAATGGCGCTGTGCAAACTTCAGTGCAACAGCCCTATATGCACAACTGTATGCAGCACATGTTTTTAACTGTGGTAAAGGAGAGCTGGACATGAACACCTTCCTCGGACTCTGTGGATGATGCAAATGATATTTTCAGTGGTGTGACATGGAAGACGAAGCCAGGAAGCATTGTTAAAAGCGGATTTATTGGATTATACTGCTGTGTCGACTTCGTAGCGCTACCTCCCATGTAATACCACGTTGGGTTTCACGGGTACAACGGATGCAGTTGGTGCCACCATAAAGGAGAGTACTACGCCTCAGCCATGGACCCTATCACCACTAACACCCCAAGAGAACGGACTGATGAAACAGCAGTAAGGGAGATGCAGCAGACGTTAGAGGACAACCACCCCGTCTTCAGATCTAAAGGACCAGCTGCACTAATAAACATGCTCCAGTTTGCAATTATGTCTTCATTTTTCCCAGGTTACATTCGCACGGTGTTCTTCGGCGTTGTACGGACTGTCACGGGTATGTGGCTGTCTCAAGCCAAAGAGGCATTCTGCAGGGTATTTATTTTTATTCTTCGCAGAATCTTTATTAAAAAACTAGCGGAGCAAAATAGATGCCCGTTTTGCAGTTGAGCTATATGTCCACAAGAACATTCTCTGGAACAAAGTATGTAACTATAACATCACTAATTACCTAACATTGCTTAATTAACTTTTTAATTATGGGATTTCGCATCAAAGCAAGATAACAGAAAGGAATGTATTCCTCGTTGAATGACATTCGATGTTTAAAAAAAACTTAAAAGCGCACCTGTGTTGAAATATTAATCCCTGAATTTTGCTATGCAAAATGACCCGAAACGAGGCATACACACTTTGCGAGCGCAGAAATTATGCGACCTTCATCTTACCTGGGTTGAAGAGTGGTCTATCTGACAAATAGATTAGCTCCTACACCAACCAGCTCCATCGCGCCAAAGCACGTGGCCCTCTCACATGGATTGCATGTCGCTCTTTCTGCGCAACGAAAGTGCTTAGTTCTCGGCATATTTGCATAGTGAAATTCAGCGATCGGTATTTCAACGCACGTGCGCGTTTCAGTGTTTATGTAGCAAGAAATTGCTCTCGACGACGAATGCCTCCCGTTCTGTTATTTCGCTTTCGCGCGAAATCCCCTAAAGGATGAGGTAATGAATTTTAGGTAATTAGTGATCATGTAGCATGATTTTCTTCCTCCTTTTCTTCTGTTTTCTTCGAGAGAATGTTCGTCTGTCCATATAACACAACTGGAAAAACGGCATCTATTTTGCTGTACTAGTTTTTAATAAAAATTATGTAACACATAAAAACGAACACCCTGTATGTTGGCAAGAAACAAACAATCAGCAGCATCAGCAGAAGGGTAATGACTCCACCAATCTCTTTATCCAGTCCACCGATGGACTTCAGTGAATATCGCTTTTGGTTGGCCTCAGAATGGAACGCTGCGTCACTTTCCTACGTTTTTCCATGTATGTAGCAGGGTTGCGGAGTTGCCGCTCCGGAGTTGGAATGATTCCGGAATCATTCCAGATAGCCCGGAATGAAATTGGAATGCAATGGCGGAAACGGTCCTAGGAATGGAATGGTCTGGGTGCCCCGGTGGCAGTTTTGGTTTCAACGTGCTGGTTTTATGCTCTCGCACCCTTTGCACCGCACCTGTACACGGTCAAGAGTGAAATAACCTTGTCCTTGTGCTTTTTCCGTGCTTGGTAGTGTCGATCTCCTCTAGCACTGCTGGACTTGCCAGTATATGGTTACCAGTCCTTTTCTTTTATTGAGGGATATAACGGAATGGAATTGGGTTGCCAAGCTATTCCAGGAGTGGGAACTGACCGTACCTTTTCATTCCGAAGAATTGAAAGGAATGGAATTATCGCAACTCTCCATTCCTCGGAATGGAATTGGAGCGGAATGGGAGACCCCATTACGCAACCCTGGTATGTAGGGTATCCTCGCTGAAAACATACATCAGATCACACTGAAGCAACTGATTCAAGATAAACTGTTGCACGTGGAAGCAGAAAAAAACTGAGATATGCTAGAAAATTATCATGTGACAATGAGCAATAAAATATTTATTGCACGAGTTGAGGCAGACTGGCTGCAAATGAAGACACTGTCTACGCAGTCTCGTTTAACAGCAAGAAAGGCATCCCTCTGTTTGATTAATTTCTGATCCACACTAATACCCCATAAGAGGTTTGAGAACAGATATGCTAGAAATACTCGGTGTACATGCGGCAACAGTGACAACACTATAAGAAGATAATGTGATATCACACAATTTGATGCAAAGTCTGATACATGCATATGCGAAATCACAAATGTCACTTCTCAGTGTCACTTTTTCTCATTCAATTGTCCGACAAAGTAAGTCCGTCTCATGCATGCGGGATGATGGCACATGATGAAGGCAGTTCAGATAACTATAGATACATATCGGGTCGCTACTACACCTCTTGGTTCAGATTTGGGACTTGAGGATCAATCGTCCTACACACGCCGCTTACCTTTGTCTGTGATAGAGCTCGCGCACGGATCCAGCAACAAAATGCATGATGAAGCACCTCACTACACAAATGCAAAGACGTTCACATTTTTATACGGTCGAAGGAGTTGAGAGGCTACCACACTGGCGTCTTAGATCCTAGACGCCAAACAACGCCAACAAGCTGTTGCGGCTTCGGGTCCGAGCGGTCTGGTACCGGAGGTGTTCAGGCAGGGGTCCGTTACGAGAAACACAACGAGGTTTATTTACATGTTCGAAGACTCGAAGTGAACAGACAGAGGAGCCCTGAAGGTCTCCGCTTTTATATACAGTCTAGCATCAACACGTGACACCGTTTACAATAGAGCACACTTGTTGTACATGGTGGTGTGTCCTTGCCGCACGGCGTTTGTCTTCACCTTCAATGTCCGTCTCCCAGACAGCGCAATCGGCTTAGCACTACGGAAGGCAGTGGTGATACGGACAGACAGACTGGCTCGGAAGGTCGCTCGTCGACTGGATGGCCAGCGGGAAGAATGGACACATTATCCCCTGCACGCTTTTGCCTTATTTGGCTGTCTGGATGGCTGGCGGGAAGAAGGGGTGTCCTTCGTGAACACCTGCCGAAAATCCGTGTATACGTCTGGGAATGTTGCCACGACGAGACGCAACAACACCTTCCCCCGGCGGCCTGGTCATCATGATGGGGAAGCAGTTTCTCTCGCTGCTCCACAGAGATGCTGATCTGCGATGACGATGAGGAACCCCTTGGAGAGAGTGCTTCTCGCTTGAGGTGCTACTTCGAAGATGTCATGGCGGACTTGACCCCGAGACGGTTGCAGAATGGCACCGAGGGTTGGCTTGACAGAGGGCCTACCAGAAATGACCACGAAAGGCGAATATGGCTGCAAGCACAACAATGGACAACAGCAAAGAGAAGGGTAACCCCAAACCGCACACGTCGCACAAATAAGCACCCCGCATTTCCAGGCGCTATTGAGCCAGTCTTTATCAAAGTTCATTCCACACTAAGACTTCATATCGTGCTGGTTTCCCCCAAAATTACATCTACCTGATAATTGCATTACCCTAATTGCGATCAGCAGAGACACGAATACTTTTAAAGCCGCCAGCTCCAGACTATCACTCGTACCCAGAACTGCGCAGGTCAATAATGTATAACTATTTACATGAATTGAGACGAGCTTGAGCTCCTTCACTGACTCTGAACCCTCTGCTCAGGCCGTCGGCGTTGCCGTTGAGGCTCCCCTTTTTGTATCGTACCTCGTAGTTGTATTGTTGAAGGGTGAGGCACCAACGCAACAGTCGACCGTTCTTAGGTGACATGTTTTGTGACCAGGTCAGAGGACAATGATCTGTTTCTACAATGAACCTCGTTCCTACCAAATAACATGCCAACTTTTGTATGGCCCATACGAGGCAGGCACACTCCTTTTCTGAGGTGCTGTACGCTTCTTCGCGTACCGTCAACTTGCGGCTGATATAGAGAACAGGCCGTTCACGCCCACGATCGTCCAGTTGACACAGCACCGCTCCGACTCCGCGGTCACTTGCATCACATTGCACGATAAATGTCCGGTTGTAGTCCGGCGTCGCAAGCACTGGCTTGCGAGTTAGTGCCATCTTTAAATCTTGAAATGCTTGTTCTTTCAGTAGTATATAGGAGTTGGGAGGGAAACTGGATGAGAGTTAGCTATATGGGTGTCTGGTTCGAACCCCACAGCGTCTGGGACACCGTCGCGTGTGCGGAGGGCGCGGCGCCTGTGCGGCGGCTTGTCCGCGCGCTTATAACATGCATAGACATGCAAAGAAAGGGTCATACACAAAAAAGTACGAGTGAAAATATATTTATTAATGCCAATCAAGTTGAGATATATTTATTAAAGCCAATTGTGCTGGGAATTGTGCCAATTGTGATGCCAATCAGGTGAAGGAGAAAAACCCAGCCGAAAAACGTTCACCACCTGTAACAGAAGAAACACAAGACACATAATAAAGAATAATCTTACTCATTACCAATTTCACAGCTTCCATATGGGTATGACTCAATAGCATTAAAGAGATATCTCTTATCATCATAGGGCATGAGTGCAAGCTTAGTTGTTTCCACTGTATACATACATTGGCGCTTACTACATATGGTCCTTTGTGGATGACTTACCTTCACACTATTAAACAAAACATCTTTATATACATCATGATACAATTCCTTACGAGCAATACTTTTCTTAACACCTTTTGCTCTAGCAATTTGACTATCGTCACTCAATCGGATAGAATACATTTTTGCTTTCAGAGCAACCACCTCTTCAATTATCCTACCTCCAGTCTCATCCTTGAAGTGGAACAATGCACCCTTATTTTTATTGCTATAGAGTGGATGATCAGTGGGATAGGATGAAAGATCGAGGTGATCATCTGCAATCTTTTTGATTTCCTCTTCATACTCTGACGTATGAAACACACCGATGATAGAATCGGTATCCGAATACATGATGGTGATGGGACAATTCAACTTTTCCAAGAGAGTGCAATAGACAAATTCATACATTACCAACTTACTATAATCTAAAATACAAAAACCAATCTGCAATGGAAAGCTACACTTTACCTTCCTTTTCTTCATCTCATACAACACACAATTCTCAGACAAAATTTCAAATCGAATGCAGTCGTTCGAGGAGCTATATCTTTGGGCCTCTTCTTTGCTGAATGCTATCTTAATTGATCTAAATCGCCTGGGGGAAAGGAGCGTCCTGCCATAAAGCGCATTACAGCTTAGTTTTAGTATCTTCTTCTCAAAGTCTGTTTGCGCTGCAATGCGTCGCTTAATGTTCATTTCAATGTATGGACCAAAGACCATACCCTGACGAAATTTCAACACTCTATGAATTTTGCTAACCCGCATACCTAACTTACAATACAGACTCAACAAACGATAATGTACAACATACTCTGTTTTATCATTACAAGTGAGAAGTAACTTACCCTGTGCTGCAGGTTTGTAATTCAATTGGTCTTTTAGAGCCAACTGATACTCAGACAACCAGCTCTCGTCAACCTTTTGCTTCATTGGAGCTAGTGGGAAATACCTGGTCTTCTGGTGTAGCTCCGGTGGGTAGACGAGGTCGCACACGTAAATGTAGCCATACTCTGCATCCTGAGGATGGTTAATGATGTCCAAACTCGAAAATTCGGATTCGGGCACCCACTCGAATCTTCCAATAGGCAATGGCAATGTCTGGCAACCAGCATACAGACTGTTTGCATCCCAATAGGAGATGTAACTTTGCGGTTTCTCCGGGTCAAAGTTTGCACAATATTTGTTATTGGCAGCAGCATACCTCAATCCTTGTTGGCAAATACCACCTCTAATAGAAGACTCGATGGTTCGATACATATCTTCATCTGTAAGCAGCTCGATCTCGGCCTTTGTATACTTGAGAGCAGCCTGCCAACTGAATCCAGGTAGACTGACAAAGTGCAGCACTTCCAATCCATATGTCTTCATAGAAAGCTGTCTAAAATGCTGCATAACATCTAAAAGGAGCAGGACATCACATTCCAAATAGATCATTGTATAATCTTTCAATGACTTGCAATCAAAATGGTCATATGTTTCCCGAGCGAAAGCATAGTCATCTTCGCTGATGTGTGTTCCATTCAAATCGTCATAAAAACCATCCTTGGCGGCAGGCATTCTTCATTGTAGACTTGAAAGCTTTTGATCCAGGAATATGGGTACACACCTTTCCTAGTTAAACGGGCAAAGTCATTACCATACACTTGCTGTAGGCACTTAAATGCCTCAATTCCTTCCGACACCTTCAAACTATCCACCAAACAAGAAAGGGAACTATTTAAAAATTGCGTGGTGTCCCTGAATATGAGATTGCCATATTCAAAATTGCGAATCTTCTCCGAGCTCGTCGCGATGAGCCTGGGCGGGCATTTCCACTTCAAAGCATGGAAGCAATGCAACAAGGAGCTGATGTCGTACTGAAGGTTGTGGATGAGCACGGGAATTTTGCCATGATTGCTGCAACTGATGTTACATTCGTTACAAATGGTAGCCAAAAAGTTGCTGACACTGCTTTCACGACTGTGATCGTGATGACGAACCTTTTTCCTGGCAACACTAAATAACACACCACAATACTCACAGTGCGTTGCAGCGACATGTTTACGAGTTTCTTCGTCTGTGAGTTTAATGGGGGCAGGGCAACGACTGATATCGACCACCTTGTTATGAAAACGTAACAGGCAGTCGACGCACCTGGAAGCGGCATCGGGGCCTAAATATTTTTCATTTGCTAGTATTTTCGAATCATATGTTCTGATTAGAATGCAGCAGAAGGAACTCATAACATGCTTCTGCACGGCACTTTTCACGTTCGTATTAGGGTCGAGGACAGACTCTGTATCGAGTCCGATAATATATGGAAATGCAAACATGTGACCAAACTTGTTAAATTTTAGAACATTCTTACCTGGCTCAGGGAACTCCATCAAAAGCTCCTCAAAATTCCTGCACACTCTCCTATGTGACACTAGGTTTTCCTGTGTTGTAAATCCCCTCGTACACTTTTCACAAAAAAACATTTCTTTGCGACCAAACAAGGTACTATAATTCTTTATCCAAAAAAGTGATTATCAAATTCCAATAATTGCACTTTATCGTTAAATGCGAGACGCGGAACACGAGAAGTGTGGATACTCCCATCCTGATATGAGTACACATACACTTCAATTTGATTCTGTTCTTCAAATTCTGCAATCTCCGAATACGATACCGGACCGTCGGGCCACCATCTGACTCGTGCCAATGGATTCGAATCGAGATCAACTAGATACTTGCGATATGTTTTCCAATCATTTCCAAATGTTTTTTTAGGATGCAATAGCGCTAAAGTATTATATTTGAAACACTCATTGTCTGGGCATTTTACATTTGTGAGTGTTCTTCTTTTTTTCAGTTCGGCAGGAATTACAGTGTCACAGCCAATCTTCTTTTTTTCAACTGTGCTTATGTTCAATTCGATTTCGGATACGTCTCGTGAGACGTAACCAGCTACCTTCACCCTGATAATTTTCCAGGTTGCGTGCTAACTCGCTAATCATTTCATTTAGCGCAACCATTATATCCGCGAGACTATGAATTTCTCGCGACACGGCACTTAGAAAAGCAAAGTGGCTACTCATCGAATCGCCAACTTGCTTTACCATCAATACTTTCACACGCATATAAAATTTAAAAGGTATGGGATGTTGTTGTAATATGGAAACTATATCGTGCTGGTAATGTACCAGGTATTCGAACGGATCCTCGACAAAGTCGTCATACGGTGACGCGAACAGGACGTAACGTCCAAGGTACCCTTCAAAGGCCGCAGCGGTTTCAAAGAACGGAAAGTATGGTACGCTAACACCAGGATGAGCCACCGAAACATGTTCCGCGAGATTGTTCACAACAGGCTCTGGGCTATCAGGATTTTGCACGGCATCTGCCGGCGTATTATCATCAAAAACTCCATCCATCAAAACCTGATCAAATTCTAATCCCCACTCTTCATCAAACAAAGCAGGATCTAAATTTGGAACATTAGCATCCTCCTCCATACGACGAATTACCTCCTCAACGCAATCATACCCACAGATTCCACAGCGAGGCACTAGAAACAGACATTCCATAAATTAAAATAAGAACAATAAGCAAGAAGCAGACTTACTTTTCAAAGATCTCGGCAGCACACCAAAACAATTTTTGGCAAAGGAAACAAGCACTGCAACCAGGGCAACAGAACTTGGTGGAAAAAACAAGCCATGGGTCACTATTTTATAGTAAATGTGGGCGGAACCGAAAATTGCATATAGAAAATCGTTAACCAATGGCATACTAAGAAAACCAATAGGCATCCTTTCCATCTCATTCTCTCCCAAATCAACGATGGAAACAGACGAGTGCTATTCACTCTCCCTGGAGGACTGTGAGTTTTTTACAGCTTTTCTCCTCTCTTTCCAGTAACTTAAGGAGATTTTTTGTTTTAGATTACGAGTGTCTTCTGACAGGCGACTTGCCCATTGTGCAAACATTGAAGACACCACCCAGAAGTTTCTTTATACAAAATGGCAATCATCTGAGACAATGTCGCTGCGGGGGATTGATTTCATCGAAATCGTCAGACTGGCTAGATCATAACATCAGACCATATCTCGGATGCCATCCCAACTCGGATTGAGTATGAACTCGGCTGAGAGATTTCACTTGACTATACAGTGGATGATGTATAAAGACCTGATGAAATTAAACTCGTACTTGAATTGCAACGGACCTGAGAGTGACTTCACACTCATATTGCGATGTTTACCGTATCAACTCAAAACAAGACGCGGACAACTAAGGAAGAGACTACAAAAGTTTGTCGCCGTGAAATGTGACTTGTTAAGACGATACCGTGATGGTGAACAGATTTCACCGGCCATTATCAATGCCGGTTTGAGAAGACCGATCCTTCGGAATTATTACATTCAGCATTCGCACTACATCGTCCAACGAAAAGAAGACGGATCTCGCAAGATAGTGAGTCTGGAGGATTATCTTCAAAGTGCTTGTACATTGAATAAATGAGAGAATTTTTCTTAAATGAGGTATTCCTCTTCAGTCATTTTTATTACCTTGAGATCGTTGTGTACAAGGTTATTGTCAAATAATGACATAATGCTTTTGAGTGAATAATTCTTACAAAGACGGGAAGCAAATACGGAAACAAATAGGCCACAGTGGGAGCTGTAGAGACTCTGTATACACTTGTCACAATATTCGTCAACAGGTAGATCTAGCAGTTCCTCTTCAATTGGTGGTAGACCAAAGCTGTCCACATAGATGAATCTATCATTTCGATCCATCATGTACAACAACCAATGCTCTCCCGGGCCGTCGTGTGGATGCGTATTAATGACAATGAAGCCTTCTTCTTGAAGTGGCGAAACTCTGTCGACAGCGTAGGTTCCTCGATACATTCTCACAGTTTGAGGGTTCATTGAAAACAATAATTCAAGATCTAGAACGTCCATGATTTAATCCAAATGAACTGCAAGGTCAGCATTGACTGTCAATATCTTGGGGCTCTCACTTATAAGTATAATCGACACAGCGTGAGGCAATGGTTTTGCAAATTTAAGTTCAATTCTACAATTTCCCTTACGTATCGGATTAAAGTAGCCGCCAACGGACTCGTCTGCACTGAGGTTCCAATGCAATATGAATGAATTAGTTTTATAATTCTGATAACGCAGCTCGACGCTTCTATCATTCAGTTGAGATAGGAAATCATAATAGCTTCCTCTGCATAGGTCATTGTCCCAGTCGTATGAGAGTTGTTTTCGATGTCCGATCAATTGTTAGTGTTACTGAACTCACGTTGAAATGTTCAAAATTGAAAGGACTCAGTTTGAAGTCACCCTGATAGGCGTCGGTCCGTGTCATAACCATTGAGATCCGATCTGGAATGCGATCGGTGTATAGATTGTCGAAAATACCATCCACTGAGCCAGCAGTTATTGTCTTAATTTTGCTTTCTAAACCTCGCATAGTATAACACGCTGGATGTTTCTTCAGTATAGACTGGTGAGAGAGGAAAGTTGAGTTACTGACTTTGACTTTACGTAATGACAGTACTGCATTGTGTATCTTGATTTGATGTTGATGAGTTTCTCCTGGACCAGTCAATAAGCGATGCATGTCGCTGGCGTGCACAGCAGACACCCTAACATCCAATCCCGGTAATAATAGCTTAATTTGATCTGTCAAATCCGTATTAACACGCATGACAACTTCAAATAGTTTGCCACCACTTGTTCTAGAAATGAGTGCTTTAGCAACATTCGAATTTGGATCGTTTGCGGCATGTTCACCTGAATCATAAATATACATTCCGCAATCATCTACCGTTTTCTGAAGATGCGTGTTGGTGTGGAGCAAAGTATCAAGCATACATCGGTAGGAATTCAAACAATTTGATGATACCAATCGCTGATTGATATACACATTAATATACTTAAACATTGCAGCTCCCAAGTTATTCACGGGGAATACAACATCGTTGACTACACCATCCGCCGTTCTTGTATACGGATCACTCCCATCGCTTCTCAATATCTGCATAGTTAGTTTAATGTACATACTAGAAACATCGAGATAGAGATCGGATAAGTTGCTTATATTCCATTCAATCGTAGATTCGCCGCCTGTAATTGTTGATACAGGGTAGAATAATTGATTCTCGCATGATTCTATAGAAATTTGAGTGGGTGGGATTTGAAAAAGCTCACACTCCCCCTTCAAAACCAATTCGGACTGGGCGTGGACTACGTTGACCAGTGACATGTTTGCGACTGAATACAATTGTCACCCTCTCCCATGTTTTATTTTTAGGATTGTTTACCTGTAGCCCCTTTTTCCCTCCCCCTCCACTTCTTTCAAGTTGGAAGACAGTGTGTCGCTTCTAAGAAGAAATGAATCGTTTCGCAGCTCTTTCTAAGCATCTTCCCATGACCTATGGTAACGAGTACAAAATCCGATCCCGTGTCGAGACCTCGGCGTCGTTTCGCGGCTCTTCCTAAGCAGCTTTTTATCGCATCTTCCCATGACCTATGGTAACGAGTACGAAATCCGATCCCGTGTCGAGACCCGCCCGATACGCACCACTTCTAATGGTTTTCTTTCAAATTGGACAACTCCGTGTCGATGCGCCGGTTCTAACGGCTTTTTTTTTACTTACCCCCACCGCAATCCGTTATCGTCGCGACCTCCCGTGTCGATGCGCCGGTTCTAATGGCTTTTTTAAGTGGACAGTCGCACTTATCCCCACTGCAATCTTGCCTTATTTCCCACTTAGGCCTATCTTGGACTGCTCATTTTACTATCCAGTCAGACAAACGGACGCCAGCGTTGACGAAAATATTTATTCCTCACTCCAATTGGGTTGCTTGTCAAAGACGTCTTTTCTTCTTCTTTTCCTACGTCTGCCACCGCCGCCAGCGAAATCTTTTAACACTTGCGACTTAAGCTCGGATGCACTGCTTCTAATAGCTTCTTTCAGATGTTGACCATCTGATAGTTTTCGTGCCAGGTTTTTTGCTGCATTCATTGCGGTCTTAGTAACGTATGGATGTGCTCGTCGCAGGAGTGGTAATGCAAACTTGCGCAATGATTTAAAGAATCCACTGCCCCTCTGGAACATTGGTCCTGAGTATGGCGTAATATTGCCAAGTCCGTGACCGTAGTGGATTTCCGGGATTTCTTTAAGATACATGTCTAAAATGTAGAGCTAGAGCTGTTTTGCCAGGTCCTTTGAAGTGGAGAGGTCGACCAGAGTCGTCACACAACTTAATTGAAATGAAATTTATTTAATTATCCAATAGCTTAAAATATTGTATGTTTTGGAAAGCATAATGAATGATATTGTCTTCCTTTGCAGAGTATGGAACTAATTTTAATATAGGAAACTTCTTTGCACCCAAGTGCGATGATTCGATAATATCGCAATAAACTATAAAATGATGGAATAATGGTGTAAGTATGAGGTGTGTGTTTCCACTTGTACTGTTCGCAAAAGTTGTAAGTGGTGCAAAACCTAGCATATTAGAGAGGTATTCTGATAGATGAATAGTAACACCGTCAATTGGGTTGATAGTGCAGAGCTTTCTGTCATTACTATATGTGAGTAGAGCTTTGCCTTCTAATTGATTGTTGATTGTATGTAGCAGTAATTTCGGAGTTTCATAATGATCTGGTGGAATAGTTATTCTTTTTGTAACAAGTACTTCTTTCTCTATAATCAAGTCATAAGTGCGTTCAAATGGATCTCCATAGTAGTAGGCTGTATCATCTTTTATATTAAAATTATTTAATCTGAGGAGATTCTTGAGCTGTTCTGGAATAGCAAAGAGACTGTGTAATGACTGTGACAATCTATAACTATTCTCTCGGAATGTTACATTTGCTTCAATTTTGTGTGTTTTAAAAAAGCGATTTAATGTTGTCTTGATAGAACCTGGAACGAATGCGATCAAGCTATTTGAAGTAAGAATAGAAATTTCTTCTAGTATGCATAGCTGCGAAGCGAATTCCTCTCGAAGGAATGTGTCCTGACGAGGCACCTTAGAACCTATCATAGTATTGCCTTGAATGGATGACACTCCAATAGTCTCTTGCAAGTTTTCATCTATAAATTTAATTGACCTAACAGAATGTGGTAAACTGAATACATATCTCCCATCAATATAATTGAGAGAACTGTTCAAGTCTTCAAAAAGCTCTAGAAGGGCCATTTCGATAGTTTTTTTAACGACAATAGTCTTGCGAACCTCTGCAAAGTCTTTGTAATCAACCTGCATGACACCATCATCAGTCCGCGGTATATTGTAGAATAGATTACAGATAGATAGTTCTTGTAATCCAACTTCATACTTTCCACTCAGTTGTAGGGGTGCATTCAAAGCAATTGTAAAGTTGTCCAGTGTATTTGTTGGATATAATTCGGTACAATCATTGGACAGGAGGTACATATAAAACTCAGAGCCTGGCAACATCGTGCACTGGAACCCATGAATTAAATGAATCGTCATAACCAGCCCACTTCACTTTATAATGAGTGACTCCATCAATTTTCTTACTGGATATAATTTTTTCAATTGGATATGGGTCATCAGCCTCTTTAATAACGTGCTGCAATTCGTTTGCATAATATGTGCCCTCTTCTTCTACACCATCTGGGCCTGCAATGTAAAAGACAGGTGGATCTGTTTTCTGATACCTCGAAATTGTATAGACCAGTGTCCTGTGTACCCCTTGTCAAATATTGATCGATTCAATAGAACACGAACTTGCTGGCCAATTTCGAATGGTATTGTGATGTCATCATCTTTTTTACTATTGAGCCTATTGAAGAGCTCAACCTCGTTACTTTCATTCACTTCATTCGGTGTCATTTTAATAGTTCTATGGTAAGAATTGTGATAATCTTCTATAATCTTTGGAAGAATTTTAAGGTACTTGTGATGTCCTTTACTACGGAAATAACGGAATAGGCGACCTTTAATAGTCCTAATGGCGCGTTCAGCTAAACAAGATTTAGTAATTGAAAACGAATGATAGAGAACTATACCATGTCGCCTACACCAAGCCTGCACATGTTTGTTGAAGAACTCAGACCCCTGATCTACTTGGATTAGTCGTGGATATGTGCCTCTCTTTCGATATAGCTTCATAAATCCTTTCTTCACATCTTCACCTCGCTTGGTCTTGAGAGGTGTGGCCATGACTTGCCTCGACAAACAGTCTATCACAAGCAGTATGTATGAGAATTCTTTATTGTATTTCTTGTATTGGATGAATGAAATGAGGTCTGCTTGATGTAGATCATTCAGATGGAGTGAGATGACTTTCCTTCTCTTAAATCTTCGTCTTGCATCTTTGTGGAGAGTATAGACACCGTCGCGTTGTAATTCTTGTAGTGCTTCTTTCCTTGTGATTTTCTGTGCCTTTTGATAGCGTTTGACCCTTCCGAGCCCGCCGTCAGGTGATCTGTAGCTCATTCTTATGAGAAATATTCTTCATCCGAAGATTAAATCAACTTTGTTCTTTGCGGCGACTTGTAGGTCTCCCACAATATTTTCTTCTTTGATTTTCTTTTCTGTCGGATCTTGTGTGATGGTAGAAGTTTTGACACCTTTAGAAACCAAGCGGGCCTCACTCGTTTATGACCGGATAGGTACAAGACCAATTCCATGATACTAGAGCCATGAATGGTTTTGTTGTTATGAATGATTTCTCCTTTTTCATTCCATGACAAACTCCTCGGTATCGTTGACACTATGCGTCTAACTTTTTAATATTTATATTATCTGGTAGAGCATCATAATCGAATTTTCTGCTAATACTTTCCTCCAGTTGCAATGGTTTGATTATTGGCGGATCTGATTCTATTGTTGCTTTCAATTGATTTTTTATAGTGTAGTACATAGCTGTTAGCATACGTTTTACCTTTACATCTTCGCTTTCATTAGATTCCAAAATAGTGTCCACTGGATTTAATACCTCAATTTTTGTTGCCATTTTCAAACACCGGCTACCTTAGCTATAGCCCGCCCTGCTACACCACCTAATATACTAGTCAGGCCTGTCAGTAATAGTGGGAGTAATGGGACCAAACCTCCTCGTTGTCGATATAAAAACTTTTGTAGCTTCTTTGGTGATTTGTGCAATGTTTTATATGCGATGTATCGAATTGTAGCTTTATATTTCTTTAAATCTTTGTATAGTTTTGGTGAAAATTTAACATTACCATTCAATATATTCTTGCAAACTTCGGAAAGAGTTTCAATGCTGTGCGGAGGAGCCTCCTTCAATATATTTTCCCGTTCTTTTGGAGTGCAGGTTGCAAGCACTTTAAGGAAAGTTAAATGGTGATGTAGACTTTTCATTTTGGTATGAAAACAAATTGTGACTCCAGCTTGGTTATACCTGTTCGCAATCTTTTATCAGAGTGGGTAAGTAGGTGTAGGTCAATCACTAGATAACCAAATGGTTTCTCTGTTGCTTGTTCGAATGCATTCAGAAAGTATGGCAACCGTGATTTCCCGTCCTAGAAGTTCGAGTTGCGCACAAGATCTTAAATTATTGAATAATATTATATATGTGCTGTTGTGGGATAGAGTGCGGTAGTTTACATCGTTATGAAATAAGTATTGACAAAGAAAAATAATTGATGCATTCTTGTGATGGGACGCTCTCATATAGAGGTGAACCATATCTTGCATAACATTCTTTTCAGTCATGAGATCATCAACTATAATCAGTGTTGGTATGTTCTCATCCCATGTCGTTGGTAATTCTTTACTAAATGTAATTTTAGTGAATTCATTCTGCCAGCTAGCGTCATATTTACTAACATAAAATATTTGTTCTGGGACTACACTGAATACTGATAGATTTCTAAGGATGTTACGAACTAAGTAAGTTTTTCCTGACATGGAAGGTCCGCATATAATAATTCGTGCAGGGTGGATGAAAGAAAATGGTCTTACGTCGGACATTGTGTCGCAGAGGTAGAACTGAAACTGATAATAAGATGTATTGATAACTAGATTTATTACCATCCACCGTCGATTTGATCAAATTGACTTTTCGCAGACTCTCGTTTGATCCTGAGGAGACGTTCGTGAGACAAAACGCGTCTGATAGCTTCAGCTTTTGCTTCATGAATTTCCTGTTTCAGACGCCATTTCCTGTCTTCGGTAGACTCAACTTCCTCCTCTTCACATTTCTTTCCGAAACAACGACGAAAGAGCTTCCGCATAATTATTTTGGGAGAGAGCTCCTGGTCTGGGGAACGAATGGGAAAATGAGGAGGTGGGCTCACTTGAACGGTAATAAATAGGAAAGAGTGGAGAGGAGGTTGTATGATAATGAGGACGCGCACGTTTAAAAGTTTCTTCCTCACTTGACTGACACACATTCCAAAAAAAATGTCCAACGAAAACGGTAAGTTTTTGATTCGCAACGTAGTTCTTTTTTCTCATGGATATTGTCTTTTTCAGAACTCAGCTCGAGCCCAATATACTTTGAAAACGGTAAGGAATTATAAAGAATATGAAAAAGGTGTTTAAATTTGATTTCTTGTTTCAGCTCCAGAGTCGCCGCCGCCGATATGTATGTATTATTGTGTTGTGTATATAGTTGTTGTGTTTGTGTATAGTTGATGTTGTTGTGTAGTTGTGTGTGTGTGTGTATTATTAATTGATGATATCTTTCCAGCTTACACGCCAGTGTCGGATGAGAGCAGTAAGTTTTTGATTTGCAATGTAGTTCTTTTTTCTCATGGCTATTGTCTTTTTTTCAGTATTTAGCTCTAGTCCGTCATTTTTTCAAAACGGTAAGGAATTATAAAGACTATGAAAAAGGTGTTTAAATTTGATTTCATGTTTCAGCTCCAGAGTCGCCGCTGCCGATATGTATGTATTATTGTGTTGTGTATATAGTTGCTGTGTAGTTGTGTGTGTGTGTGTTATTAATTGATAATATCTTTTTTCAGCTTACACGCCAGTACCAAGAATGCCTGAATGTAAGTAAAAGTTAGAGCGTAATTACAATAATAAATGATGTTCACTTACAGATTACTGGGGTCCGTCGCCACAGTGTATGTATTAATGAAATGTATAAATTGATATTAATTTAGATTTGCTTACAGATTACTGGGGTCTGCCGCCACAGCATTGTATGTATTACTGAAATACAATTGTGGTTTCGCATAATAACAATATCTACTTTTCAGGTCAGTGCTGTGTCCAACGTGAGTTATCGTGTGGTAAGCAAATGTGACGACGTTAATTTTATGTTTTCTTTCAGGATTGGAAACAAAAGAGTTTCTAAAATATGTCATCGTTGAGACATTTAATGAAATATTTAGAGAACAATAAATGTACATATTCTTTATTATGTGTATTGTGTTTCTTCTGTTACAGGTGGTGAAGGTTTTTCGGCTGGGTTTTTCTCCTTCACCTGATTGGCATCACAATTGGCACAATTCCCAGCACAATTGGCTGTAGTAAATATATCTCAACTTGATTGGCATTAATAAATATATTTTCACTCGTACTTTTTTGTGTATGACCCTTTCTTTGCATGTCTCTGCATGTTATAAGCGCGCGGACAAGCCTCCGCACAGGCGCCGCGCCCTCCGCACACGCGACGGTGTCCCAGACGCTGTGGGGTTCGAACCAGACACCCATATAGCTAACTCTCATCCAGTTTCCCTCCCAACCCCTATATACTACTTCTTTCGACTTTTCCCATTCCACTTTTACTGGGGCGTTTTTCCGCAGCGCATCCGTAAGCGGACTTGCTATCTGTGAATAGTTTGGGATGTAGTGCTGGTAATAGCCAGCCAGGCCTAAAAACGCCCGCAGTTTGTCTTAGGCTGAGGAAAGTCGACATCCGCTGCAATCTTTACGTCCAACGGGCGACGGAAACCCTGCCCGACAACGTGTCCTAGATAGGTTACCTCTGCGATACCTAACTGACATTTCTTTGGTCGTACCGTCAGCCCAGCCCGTTGAAGACGATCCAAAACCACCCGTATGTGTTCAACGTGCTCCTCCCAACTGTTGGAGAATATGGCAACATCGTTCAAGTAGGGCAGAGCAAAACCACTCAGGCCGTCCAGTATTTTATCAATTACTTTAGAAAAGCAAAATGGAGCGTTTTTGAGACCAAATGCTAGTGCCGTAGGCCGAAACGTTCCGAAAGGGGACACAAAAGCGGCATACCGGCTAGCCTTCTGAGTCAGGGGCACTTGCCAATATCCCCTTACTAAATCTAAGGTTGAAATGTATTTGGCCTTGCTCACGGTTTCTACTCTCTCATCGATGTTAGGGATTGGATAGGTTTCGTCGCGGGTTATCGCGTTGAGGCGTCGATAATCTATACAAGGGCGGGGATCTTTCCCCGGGACTTCAACCAGTATCATCGGTGAAGTGTAATCACTTTTCGCCCGTTCGATCACCCCAAGCTCTAACATGCGCTTGATCTCGGCCTCCATGACCTCCTTCTGCCTTGGCGACATTCTATATGGCTTGGCGCGTATCGGCTGGTCACACGTGAGTTCGATATCATGAACTACAGTGGAGCTTCTGCCAGGTTTTTCTGAAAAGGTGCCCTGAAAATCACGCACAATCTGCTCAATATCGGCGATCTGTGCCGGTGTGAGCCCTTCTCCTATACGTGCGCAGGACATTATCTCCTCGACCGTTAGTCGCCGGCTATCACCGATACTGGGAATTTCCTGTATCGCCTTCCTCGGGAATATTCAAAGTGAGATTCACAATTTCCTCTCGCTTACGATACTGCTTCATAAGATTGCTGTGATATATCTTTACCGACCTCCGGCGACCTCCGAATTCGACGACGTAGTTCGTCTCTGAAATCTTTTGAACTACCGTCGCCGGGCCTTCCCACTGCACTTCCAGTCAATTTTGCTTCGCGGGTTTCAGCAACATTATCTTGTCACCCACAGCGAACACACGCTTTCTGGCTGATTTGTCGTAATAGGTTTTTGCCTTTCTCTGTGCCGCCTTCATATTTTCTTCTACAATCTCTTTTGCACAGCTAAGCCGGTGCAGCAAATTAAGCACATATTCCACGACTGTCGGGTCTTCTCCCTGGCCTTCCCACGATTCTCTCAACATACGCAAGGGGGATCTGAGGTTCTTCCCGTACACCAACTCTGCGGGGCTGAAGCCCGTGGTCTCGTGAGGGGCGGAACGGAGCGCGAACATTGTCGCGGGGAGGCACGCTTCCCAATCCCTTTTATTTTCAAAACACAAGGCCCTCAGGACGCGTTTCAATACCGAGTGAACCCGTTCGACGCAGTTCGACTGGGGTTGATAGATGAAGCTGTGGATCAGCTTTATCCCGCATTTCTCAAAGGACGTCGTCGTGAGACAACTGGTAAAGATGCTCCCATTATCGCATTGTATTTCAGCAGGGAAGCCGACGCGCGCAAAAATTGAAAGTAGGGCGTCCACTACCACTGTGGAATTGAGTTCATTGAGGGCCACTGCCTCGGGAAATTTGGAGGCGGGGCAAAGCGCCGTCAGAATGTATACCGGCGTCCTGACTTTGTAGCCGGGAGAGGCCCCACTATGTCTATCACAAGTCTCTTGAATGGTTCAGTGATAACCGGGACCAGCTGCATGGGCGCTTTCTTTCTGTCCCCCGACTTCCCTACCCGCTGGCACGTATCACACGACCTTACGAATGATTCGACATCTCTCCAACACATGGGCCAATAGTATTCTTGCAAGAGGCGAAGTTTCGTTTTACGAATACCCAAGTGCCCAGCCCATGTTCCCGAGTGAGCTAAGTGTAGAAGATCCTTACGGTACTTCTCAGGAACTACCAACTGCTCAAACATCCTGCCGTTTCGGTCTTGATATTTTCGGTATAACAGACCATCATTCACAAAAAACGTAATGTTTTTCTTCGCTACACCATCCCGGACATGATTCTGCAACTCAATCAACGAGGGGTCGCATATCTGTGCATCGGCCAAGCTTACTCGATCTACCTTGGCAAGGTTTTCGAAGTTCCGCGAAACTGGCGAAAGGAATTCTCCCTCAACTGGCGGTGGACTAACACCCGCGGTGTCATGCGCGTTTTCCTTAGGCGAACAATTCTGCTCCTTTACAATATGTTCGTCCCCGTTGCTCCCTGAATTAGCCGTGTCCGAATTCTGCTCATCCTTCTCCGCTGTCTCAGCTTGAGGCGCCTTTACCTCTACATTATACTCCATTTTTGTAGCGAGCTCTCTTGCTTTAGAGCGTGTCAAAGCCAGTACAAGTTGGTCTGAAAAACACTGTCCTCGGTCCCTGAGCAGCTGATCAGATTTGTTCGAAAACAAATATGGATACGCACGAGGAAGGTTGGCCGATACTGCTGCCTCAGTCGCGACAGTTCCCAACGGCCCTTCAATTGTAACGCGTGCTATCGGAAGACACACACTGTGCTCTTCCACGACCTGCTTTATCCAAGCGGATTCGCCGGTGTAGTCATTTTTTGTCACATACGACGGGTGCACTACATCCATTGTAGCTGCCGAATCGCGCAAAACCTTACACGACTTTCCGTTCACGGTCATATCCCGCACGTATGGTTCCAACAATTTAGCATTCTCGCCACCGTCACTTACATAAGAAAACACCACTTTGTTGGGACAATTTGCAGCGTAGTGCCCTGGTTTGTTGCAAACATAACAAACGTCGCGTCTCCTAGACTCAAACACTTTTGCTGTTTCCTTCTTTGGTTGGGCTTTGTTCTCAGACTTGGAATACGTCAGTCGGGTCTCGTTCCCGTTCTCGCTTTCACTGACCCGGTTTTTCTCAACGCGTTTAGGATGAAACCTCCTTCTATGCTCGCCTTTCCCTTGTGCGGATTGTTCCCTATCAGTTTCTTCTGTTGCCCTAGAGGAAACGGAGGCCGCACTTTGCGCCTTTCTACGTGTAACATACTCTTCCGCAAACTCGGCGGCTCTCTGTATTTTGACTTCAGTCATTCTGTCTTGTACCCAAAACATAATCTGGTCAGGGAGGCCCTGATAAAACTGTTCGAGAGCCACGCACTCTACGACCTTGTCGTGGTCTCCGAATACTTCAGCGCTTTTGATCCATTCTACTAAGTTTGCCTTTAAACTGTAGGCGAATTCCGGGTATGACTCGTCCTCCTTTTTCTCTGACGAACGGAAGCGCTGCGGAAAAGCCTCGGTGGATAGTCGGTACTTTTTGAGTAGAGCGGCTTTTGCCTTGTCGTACTCCCCCGCGTCTTGCTTGCTCAGCCTCGCAATAACGTCTGCAGCTTCGCAAGGAAGTAGGGTGAGAAGTTTTTGTGGCCATGCCTCTCGATCAAAGCCTACGCTCTCGCAGGTTCGTTCAAAGTTCACGAGAAACAGACCAATGTCCTCCCCGATTTTGAACGGCTGTAGGAGATCCTTTATCTTCAACTTTTCATTATCCCCACTTCTACCAGTCGTCCTAGCAGAGGTCTCGGATTCAAGTCGGAGGCGCTCTAACTCGAATTTCTTTAAAGCAAGTTCATGCTCTCTCGCTTCTTTAGCTTGCCGTTCCTCCCTTTTTTTTTTCCTCGCGTTCGCGTTTGATTGCTTCTTCGTCTCGTTTTCTTTCGAGGATCGTTTCCCAGCATTCCTCAATCTCCTCAACATCTGCTCCAATACTCTTAATGAGCTCAATGATTTGAGGTTTCCGCTTTACCTGCCCCGTGCTACCCCCAAGTTCTTCAAGCAAAAGCAACAAGTCTGGCACTCGCAACTTCGTCAAGTCCATGGTTCTCCCCTGAGCGCAAATTTCCCGTACCCTAGCCTTTTGAATGAAGCTAAAACTTAGTGCTTCTTATACCAAAAGGGCTAACAGATTTTGCCTATCGTTCTGGTCACTTACGATCTGGCTACAATCTGACCAAGGAAAACGGAGCACTCACCCATGTGACGAGTTACGGCCGGTGAGTTCCATCCCAGTGCTGCCAACCAGTTGTTGCGGCTTCGGGTCCGAGTGGTCTGGTACCGGAGGTAGTCAGGCAGGGGTCCATTACGAGAAACACAACGAGGTTTATTTACATGCTCGAAGTGGACAGACAGAGGAGCCCTGAAGGTATCCGCTTTTATATACAGTCTAGCATCAACACGTGACACCGTTTACAATAGAGCACACTTGTTGTACATGGTGGTGTGTCCTTGCCGCACGGCGTTTGTCTTCACCTTCAATGTCCGTCTCCCAGACAGCGCAATCGGCTTAGCTCTACGGAAGGCAATGGTGATACGGACAGACAGACTGGCTCGGAAGGTCGCTCGTCGACTGGATGACCAGCGGGAAGAATTGACACATTATCCCCTGCACGCTTTTGCCTTATTTGGCTGTCTGGATGGCTGGCGGGAAGAAGGGGTGTCCTTCGTGAACACCTGCCGAAAATCCGTGTATACGTCTGGGAATGTTGCCAAGACGAGACGCAACAACGCTAACAGACGTTTCCAAGTTCAAAACAGATTCTGAATTGATACCGATGGCGGTCGGTCGCTCATGCGACCATATTCATAACCACAAACCACATTATACCTCATCGTCCGAGTAGTGCGAAGCAGTGTCCACGTAGTTCTCCACCTTCCGGCGAAGCGCCGGATAGCGCCGCCAATAGAAAAAAAAGAAGAAAGAAAAGGCTGTCGAGCGCCTCAGCATAAAGCGAGGTGTAATTACTGCTACTGCTTAAGCTGTCTGTACTCAGCGAACTTGCCTCACCCAAACGCATTGAATATCTGCAGTAGGTCTGCTGGTTCCAAGGCGGCCACGTTAAGCAAGTGTAAACAAAGAAAATGAGGGTGAGAAGGATCTTGAGAGCTCGCGTTCCGTCCCACACCCCGAATACTCTCGGTGTGGCCTAACCTGTAACCTAATGAAGAAACCGTATCATAATCGTACATCTTGAGCCTGAAAAAAGCAATGTTCATCTTCTAGAAGGACCTTCACATGCGCGGAACTTTTTTCGACAGTTTGCAGCTCAAGATGAGCGCCGTGTAAATTTTCCCGTTTCTGTACAGACTGCAAAATAAGTTATACAGCCGAACGGTCTTACTTTTTTCGCAACCACTAAGCCCTGGTGCCCCACTTTTACACTGTAAAAAAATCTGTAATTTTACACGCAACTGATTTGTAACTCTCTTGCTGGCATATGTGCCGTAAAGTACTTATTGCTAAAAAAATTTGGAATGCACACTGGTGGAGGTGGTGGTGCTGGTGAGAAGGCTCGACGTTGTCCCCCTCACAGAGGAGGGCAACGTCACGACAGGCGCCCTGGGGGAATGAATGTGCGTCCTGGGCTTACTTCTAAGGGAACTCTGCCGACATATGTCTGAAAGCCGTATGAGGAAAACCTAGAAAGAAACCCACACAGCACAGCCGGCACACAGACAGCTCCCATAAGCGAAAGGAGAGCCACTTATATTACAGTCATATTAAACTGCGAAATCTCATTCCGGAACTGTGTAGCGTACACTCCACACGGAGTTTGTGCAGCATATATGCCGGCAACAGCGTTTGCAGTCACTTGTGCAGTAAAATTACGGATCCATATTCTTCTTACGGTGAGGACATTACGCCATCTTCTGTAGCCGGGGAATAGTAACCTCATATCCTGTTGAACATAGCACTAGGAGGCAAGCGAGCTGATGGTTTCGTGGAACAGGCACATTCCCTTGAGCCTGAGGAGGGTAACAAATGTAGGGAAGAAAACACAAACGAAGTTTACGTGTAGACTCACAAACGAGCAATGAACAAAAGTGTATTGGTGAGACATGAAAGCAAAGACAAAGTCAATCAGGTCCACAGAAATGACAACGGATGCACACATTTGGGAGAACGTGCAATTTCACATGACTCTAGCAAGGTTCGGGTGGGGCCGTTTCCACAGAGGAAAAAAAAGGTTGAGGAGCATTGAAAACCTTTGGCACTTGGAGCAAGACATGACATGCTTGCTCAATTCAGATGGACTAGACATATTTCTTACATTGTTGTCGTGTTCACGCCGTTGAGACAACGCCCTGTCTGACCAATGTACAGGGTGTTACCCTATAAAAGTCTCCCCGCGCCGGCATGCCGTGCTCGCCAATTACTCAATGCAGGCGGTACAATGTGTTGCCTACGTATAGAACTCATAAGGACATTCCATAATGGTAAATATCGAAGTGATTGAGCCCCGTAACGCAAAGTTATGGCGCAAAACGTGAGGTTCCCGTAGTCAAAACAGCCAAGATGGCGCCTCTCAGTTAGCAGACGACATCCCTTTTGGGTGTCGTCTGCTGAGTATACGTCTGCATTTTTCGTTCCTCACGTTGCTTACTTCTGACCAAAATACGACAGTTACACGAAAGCGAAATGAAAACTGCAGTTCCATCCGGCTGGCAGGATATGCGACACATCGTCGTCTGGGGAGCACCATGTCAAGTGCGCTTCTCAACGCCGCCATCTTGATTGTTTTGACTATGGGAATTGCCCGTTTTGAGTTATAACTTCGCGCTGCGGCGCTCAATCACTTCGAAATTTACCAAGATTAAATGCCCTTATGAGCTTTATATAAAGATCGCACAATGTGCCACCTACATTAGAGTAATTGGCGAATACGGCATGGCGGCACGGGTAGACTTTTATAGGGTAACACCCTGTATATTTTTCGACATTACAGGGGGATACTATCTTTTACAGGTTCTGTATATTGTACTATGTGCATAAATATAGTCAGGTGAAGGTTGTGGGCGTGTGGATAGTGTCAACACGGAAAGCTTTTGTTTTAGGGAGTAGGCAAGACGGACACCTTGTTCAGAAGCAAGTTTACCCGAAGCATGCGTAGTAGCATTCCGTAGAAAAATGGAATTACAATGGAACGACCGCTATTTGTCGAGAATTTGGGGGGACACACAAGATTCATTAGGAACCGGTAGATATGTCCCGTTGGGTAACCAGCTTGTTTTAGGTGGAGAAGCTGACGACAGACTGCGAAAGAGACACGATGACAACATGACTTGCTATGGCGGAAGACGAAATTCACTTTATGACACCATGTTTAACAGTTTTTTGGGTGAGAACTTTGACGTGAGAGGAGTGGCTTGGCGTCAGTACATCCGTACTTCCAACAGAGGGTGGGATGAAGACCGAATGTGACATCTAAGAAACCTAGAGAGCCTTCGGTAGCTTTCTCTGTTGTAAGAACGCGTTCGTGACATGAGCGTTGTGCGATTGGCCACAATCTTCTTCAGGGAAGGAGGTTCAGAAGATACAACTAAAGGCCGTCGACATAACGACGAATGAGAGTGAAGCCTTTACATGAGAAGGAAAAGGACGATAAAAGCTGGTCTGAGGTGGAAATGTCGGAGATTACGCTAAGGACATAATGGGCAAAAATCTCACTTCAGGCATGCTGAGACGAACGCAAAACGTCCAGGCACGACAGGCGTTGCGAACGCAGCATCAGCGAGCGAAGCAAGCGACCGTTACACAATGTTCAAACTTATCATTCATCGCAGGAGCGGGAACACGCAATCCACAAATGTAACAATTTGAAATTACGTTACATTAACACGAACGAACATTTTAAAAAAAATTAATCATGATTTCTTTCTACTAGTAAGTTACTTTCCGACCGTTTCTATAACTTGACCTTGCAATCTTCGTAGATATTCTTACAAATTTATTCCAGTACTGAAACTGAAACTTCCCCCAAACACGCCAACTGGTCGAGCTTCAACTGGTAGCATTTCAGTCTCCAGTTACGAGCTGTCCAGCTGGATCTGGTACCACGTAATGTCCAGCAATGGCCCACAGCCCAGCTTCAACTGGTACCAATTCACTCTCCAGTTTCCACCAGTTTAGCTTGAAGTGGTATCATTTAGTGCCCAGCTTCCACCAGCCCAGCTTGCCCCGGTACCAGTTCACTTTCCAGTTACCACCAGTGCCTCTTGAACTGGTACCACTTCAATTTTCCCTTCCCACAAGTTTGGTACCTGTTGGTTTCAGTTGGTCAACGGTTGGTGCAAACTGGGAGCGGACTGGTACCAGTTGACTTCCCAGCTTATTGTTTCGCTTTGGGTTCAGAACGTCTTTGTTTTTTTTTTGAACGATGGCCAAGCACGGCACTGTTTGTCGTTTCTGACATTTTTCTAGCGGGCAACCATTGAATGTACCTGTTGTGAAGATAAATAGGAATTGGGAAGGTTCGACACTATTACCTATCAAATCTTATGGCGTACGATCTCTCCACATGTGCAGGCCGCCGTATCGCCAGGCAAACAGTGCGGTGAGAACAGCAATATCACGACCGTCGCCAAAAAGTGTTCCACGCAGGCACTATAAGTACACATATCCTGTATACGTCACATATTACTGCGAACATAGAGGTAATGATAGGACAGTTCTATGCTGGCATTTTGTTTTGCTCTTTTATTTACGTCAGCTTGACCAAAAGAGTATCGGTTGTACAAAGTTAACCGATAATTCTTCGAAAGTACTGTATCATATGTCGTGCCACGTCGATGTTTGGAAGCGATTCAGTAAAGCACCGCTGAAATGAAAAACAGTCAGTTAATGACGTGCGTTGTGACTAATTGAGACGTGTTCAGAAGGCGTACTGCTAGAAAGCGTTGGATGGACTCATCCCAGATTCGCAATCAAAATAGCCCTGGTGTTTCAACCTTGCGGACAATTACACTACTCACCCATTACCCTGCACCCGAGACAATAGATGTACAGTCGTGACCGCTGTCAACGAATCCCCGTTTCCGTGGCCCCGCTCCGGTAAGTGCCCGAATACCAGAGACCAGTGAAAATAGCAGTGGATCAATCGACCGTCACTTTGGAGGTGGTTGATGGCTGGTGTGGTATCGTTTATTAATAACCCCTATAAGAACAAGGGCCCAAGCGCAATGAATGAAGCCCCAGGAAACCATTCCGACATGTCTTATATAACTAGTCTTCTTTCATTAAGCTTCCGACTTTTTTTCTTTTTTTTTCATTTTCAAACCTGTTGTCAACAAGTGATGCCATGCCAGCACTCCGTCACCCCCAAAATGAAAATCGACCGGTCCAATGCTGTTTTCACTATTTTCCGATAGTCGAGTGCTTATGGGAGCGAGGCCACGGAAACCGGAGATTGGTTAACAGTGGTCACGACAGCACACTGTGGATGAAGGCCAACAGGGAAACAAGCGCAGGCAACCACACGGAGGCAGCGTGCCTTGTTCTCCTATTCGCGATCATCTATACTACAGCACTGCAATGGCCCGGGCTTACCCGAAAGACCGAGCCCCGGCGGGGCCACGCTTGACAACGCCGGCCATGGTCGGGCATATACGCGAACATATTTCGCGAGACTGGAGAGCTGAATTTTCATGTCACCTTGTTCCATTGGGTGTGGGATATCATGGTATTCTCATCTGAGAACTATCACTTTTTTATATGTGATCATGCTTATTTCGTGTAATAGGTCTGGATTTCACACGTGCTCTCAGACACATTTGGGGACGATTGGTGTTGCGGGCGCGCTGAGTGTCCGGCACGAGGGTCAGTTAGGTTAGGTGTTGGGACATATTTCGTTCGCGTGAGAGTTCGAGAAAGGGGAACTAACACCGGTGCATGCGCAATAGAGCGGAGATGTGTCTCTCTTGAACCGAAAGGGTACATACACATCGCCCACGCGCCGCTGTGCGCTGCCTTCCCAAGCAAGCGCCAAGTACAGAGCGGCTTGACCGCAGAGAAACACAGCCGCTCCGTTCGAGTGTACCGCCTCACTCTCCACCAATTAACTGAGCCCTTTTCCTGCCACAGCATATTCTGCAAGCATATCCTGCACAGCAAGAGTGCAGCATATCCTGCGATATGCTGTGCTCTCTAGTAAATCAAAATAGGCCTCCGGGCCTCGAGAACACATAGAGCAGTGGCGGGCTGGGACCGGGCATGAGCATGGAAAGAGTCGGGTACGGGCTGGGCACCGGCCGGCGGGGTCGGGCCCGGACCGGGCCCTGTCTGGAAATATATATCACCGCCACGCTCTCATTGTCTTCTCAGAAAAACAGGTAGAAATAACGAGCGATACTACAACGTCATGTATGTAGGGAGTGTACTAACGTCTCTAATGGAAAAGAAGACCAGCAAATGTGGCGACGTGGTTCCCTTCAGGCAGTCGTCACAGATCATTCACTACTTTGTACGGGAAGGTTCGTTCAAAATGAATTTTGGAACTCAAAAGTAAAACTTAATTTTAGATTTTCGGCTGACTGCAACATTTTGCGCGGTTAGTCTGGACATCATAAGTCTGCTTGGCTTGGGATTGGTTCAACTCTGACGCTTTCGCTGTAGCACTCTTTACTGCATTGCCACAACGCCCATTGGTTGTACTCACCCACGATTCTAGAAGCACTTTTCTGTCATGTTCGTCAAATTCCGCCAGTCTCGTCTGCGGAACAATAGATGATCCACGTTATCAGCACAAACATAAGCATTCAGTTAATACGTAGAGTCAATGCAATGCCATTTATTTCACTCTTGGTGGCCCTACATTTATACGACGGTTTTACGAATCGCCGAGGTTGCCAAACACGCGGAAAAGCAAGAAAGCAAACACACCTTGCTTCGCGGTACTCGCACTAGTTGAAACATGCATGACCTTTGGGTTGCTCTTTCGTCCAACTAGAACATATTCGTGCATGAAAAGAACATGGTGGTGAACTACTGGCTCAGCTAAGGCGATGAGGGCCCCCGATCCCTTCTATAAATATCGTGGACGTTGAGGTCCTTTTCACAATGTTAATGCTCAAGAATCCCCTCTTTAGAGAGACACACATGTAGATATGCTTACAGACGTCCATCAGTATGTCCGTCCGATCGTGCATTTGGGGTGCATTTAGGAGAACAACCGCACCGAATGAGGTTAGATTGTGAACTGTTTATTCGGTTCCAGTGCGGGCGGGATCAACCCTGCTGGCCTCTTTCTCGTCGGCAGCGGCGGCGCCCACCCCAACTATCCCCCCCCCCTGGAGTTCTGGAGTTCAACAGTAGGGACGGTCGGCCCATGTAACTCGTTTGGAGCTAGGAGAACTGGCGGAGATAGGGCTTGGTGGCGGTGAGAGCTTTACGAAATGGGTGGGAGGCTGCGGAAGTTGGAGTCCGGCCTCGACGTAAGCGGGATTTAACCTGGCTATGGCGACGGTTGCTTCGCGGCGTAGCACTTTATGGGGACCGAAGTATGGAGGCTCGACTGTGCGACACACAGAGACCGTACGCAGGAAAACGTGAGAAGAAGTGTGAAGGTCAGAAGTAAATGAGGGTCAGAGCTGGGAACGGCTCGAGTCGGTGTTGCCCGAAGCCGAGAGAAGGCTTCTTTTAGACGCTGCATGTAGTGGGACGCCGCAAGAAGGGGGGGGGGGAGGCGCAGGCTCGAAGATCTCAGCACGAAGACGGAGCGCCGGGTGCGGGGTGGTGAGCGGTCGGCCGACGAGCGGGCGGCCGACGAGCACGGAAGGCAACTTTTCTGCCCAGCGGGTTGGGGGGTCGTGCGGGCCATAAGCGCCTGCTTGGGGTGTCGGTGGAACCGTTCCACTAGGCCGTTGCAAGCAGAGCGGTACGCTTTTGTTCGGAGGAGAGTTATGCCCAAAAGCTTCTGAACGCGGCGAACAGACTGCTCTCTCACTGCGGACCACGGTCTGTCACGACCTCGTCAGGCACGCCAAAGCGGGCTATACATGTACTAAGAAATGTGGGAGCCACGATGTGCGTGGTCCTCTCTGGCACGGGGACCGCTTCTGGGCGCCCGGTGAAGCGATCGACGGATTTTAACAAGTAGTGGCTGCCATTGGAGTATTGTAAGGGTCCGACGATGCCCACGTGGACCTTGATAGAACGTTGAGTTGGTGGAAGAAACTTGCCGAGGGGCGGCAACATATGCCGGTAACATTTGCTGATCTGGAAGGGCGTGCAAGCTTGTACCCAGTGGCGGATGTCCTGGCGAACGCCAGGTCAGACGTAGCGGTCAGTATTAAGCTTGATGGGAACACGAATGCCAGGGTGGGAGAGGACGTGGATGGTGTTGAAAAGGGTTGGGCGCAAAGTTGGTGACAATGGGTCGAGGAGACTTGGTGGAGATGTCGCACAGAAGGACGCTGCTGGCGTCTGGAAAAAAGGACGTCTCGGACCATCAGGGCCGTAGAGTTAGACCAGTGCAACCGTTGCGTTTCTTCATCGGTCTTCTGCGCAGAGGCAAGAGCCTCGAGACTCAGGATGAAAGAGTACGCTAGCGCGTGGATACGGCGAGGTTCGCGTTGCCCTTGATGTGGCGGACGTTCGTCGAAAATTCCGGAGTATAAGGAAGGTGGCGACAAGCAAGGTGACGGAGTTAAAGACGCCTACGAGCGCGGCCTAGATGGTAAAACCTAGATGGTAAAACGCTGACCTTCGAGGAAGTGCCGCAAATAACGGACGGCGGCGCAGGCGGAGGACGGAGCAAGGTGGCACATGCTGGCACGAAACCGCGTTAAAAATTTACAAGCCCCACGAAGCGGCGCAGTTGACATAGCGACGAAGAGCGAGGAAAGTCTGTGATAGCCTTCACCTTATCAGGAAGTGGGTAGATACCGTTGGCAGATACGTGATGACCCAAAAATTCCAGGGAAGGCTTGCCAAAGTCGCATTTTTTCGCATTGATCACAATGCCGTGGCTTTCAAGTTCGCTGAATACGAGAGGGAGGTGTTCGAAATGCTGCTCTTCAGTCCTGCTTGGGGAGGTTGTCCAAGTACGCGAAGACGAAAGGCAATCCGCGCAGAATAGAGTCAATGAAGCCCTGAAAGGTCTGCGAATGGTGTAATGATCGCTGTTCTTGGAACGTCCTTCGGAGCCATCGGAATCTGATGGTATGCCTTGGCGAGATCGATCTTGCTGAAGAATTTTGCGCCCGCAAGGTTCATAGTGAAGTCCTGGATGTTGGGAAGCGAGTCGCGAGCAGGCTTGGTGACGAGGTTCAAGGCGCGATGATCTCCACATGGGCGCTAGTTGCCGGTTTTCTTGGGGACCATGTGGAGAGGCGATGCCTAATCGCTTCAAGAACGACCAGCAATACCAATGGAAGGAGCATATGCTCGAATTCGTTGCGGGCAATCTTGCACTTCTCCGGGGTAAGACATCGAGGCTTGACGTGCACAGCTGGACCAGATGTTGAAATGTAGTGCAATACATCATGGCGCACAGGTCCCGTCCAATCAGGAGGCCTGGACACAGAAGCGACTTCGCGGAGCACTGCAGCAAAGGGAGATGCAAGGGCAGAAAGTGTCGTCGTAGGGTAAGGGATATGGGGTGTCGAACCCAAGCCGAAGACATAAAGATTCGTTCTAGTAGAGTCAGCGAGGGACTCCTTGTGAACGTCAACAAAGAGGCCGAAATGGTGCAGGAAATTAACTCCCATAATGGCAAGGGCGACTGCTGCGACCTTAAATATTCAAGGGAAAGCGTGACGCAATCCGAGGTTTACCGTCAGTGACCGCTCACCATAAACTGCAACACCGGTGTTGTTCACTGCGTAGAGGCGGTACAGGGGACACTTTTGCTTCTCCGCGTGACGCGTCGGGAATATGCTAATTTCCGCCTCTCTGTCGACGAGAAAGCATCGGCGCAAGGATATATCGGTTATGAAGAAGAGACGGCTTGGATCATCTTGAGATGTTTTTCTTTTTTTTTTTTTTGCGGCCGCTCGCAGCCTCTAGCGATCCCCCGTGGCATTTCCTGGCCAAGAACAAGAAGGTGTGCAGTTGCGAGCCTCGGTGGCAAAAGATTAGTGAAAAAAGACCAGAATGGTGAAGGTTTGGTACCAGCTTGGGACTGTCAGCGTGGCATCCTAGATCTTAGGAACGGCGGAACTGAACCCTGCCTTGGAGACGACGGTATTTGTCGGGCTTTGAATGTTGGTATGGAGGGCAGTGAGAGTGTCTTGCTGGCGATAAGGGACGGGAGCAGCCGCGGCCGAAGCACCTTGGGCGGCTGCCGCTGTGATAGGAGTGTCCGCAAATGCCAAGAAGGTGAAGGTGGAGACTGATGGTTGTACAACAGCCATGATCTTGTCGGCATGAAGGCCAAGTCCGTTGATGGAGAGATTCGTTGCGGTGGCCAGAATGATCTATACTGTGGAAGGAAGGCGCTGGAGGAATAATTCATTCAGCATAGCTTCGTCAAAAACAGCCATGCGATCGCTAAGCAGGTTCTGCATATGGCGCAGAAATTATGACGGCCGGCGGTCACCCAGATCCTCAGCGGACAGCACCTATGGTAACGGCATTGTTCCGAAGCCATCGTACGTTGGACAATTGCCGCCGTGAGGGAGTCGAAGGGACGGTGCACAAAGGAGCGTATATGATGTCGGACACGTCGGCAGCTACTTCGTGAAGGAGGATCGAGACGACGTGGTGGAACTCCGTAGCATGCGATGTGATGCCTGCGAGTTTGAATTGGCCTTCGGCTTGCATGAGCCATACGGTGGGATTAGCGTTGTAGAAGGGCGGTAGTTTGACGGGGGTAATATGGCTCACTCGGGCCGCCGATGGACAGGGGTTCATGGCGAAGGCCGGGTCCGCTTGGAGAGGTAGAGCCGAAGTTCGGGTTGTTCGGGTCAAAGGTCAAGAGGATGTTCCGGTCAAAACTTGTGGTAGCTCAGTAAGGAGGACAACCACACTGGATGAGGTCAGTTCTTCTTCCACCACAAACACAGTGGCCACAAGCCACACGGTGCGATTGGCCAGTTCAGTCCTTGGAGGCGACGGTATTTGTCGGGTTTTGAATGTTGGTTTGAATGGATGGCAGTGAGGGTGCCTTGCTGGCGATAATGGACGGGAGCAGCCGGGGCCGAAGCAGCTTGGGCGGCTGCCGATGTCAGTTCTGAACTGTTTACTCGGTTCCAGCGTGAGCCGGATCAAGCCTGCTGATGTCTTTATCTTCGTCGGCGGAGGCGGCGCGCACCACACATTTATACACTACATGCACACATAGTACGTGCAACCTAACTACCTAACTGCGTAGGTGGCCTGCGGTCATCGTTCTTTCGCAGGGGCTCATTTTGTTCGTTGCAGAACACGCCGCAGCAAAACAAACAAAAAATAGCTTGGGGGCAGTGCTGATTTAAAGGTTCATGGGTATTGTGGCCCAACAACCCGAAGGGTAGAAAAAGTCAATTACGATAGAGGTGAACGGACTCAGACCGTAAGTAAGCCAATCGGCCAACAAATAAAGTAAGTAACCACACAACAAATGAGCCAACAACGGCCAACAAATGAGCAACCGCCTTACATGCCACAGAACACACGCCTCTAACGAGCTCCCTAAAGCAGTTGCCGAACTCTTTAGCGTTCCAGCTCACAACGTGGAGAAAAGTA
Source organism: Ornithodoros turicata (assembly GCF_037126465.1). Lineage (NCBI taxonomy): Eukaryota > Metazoa > Arthropoda > Arachnida > Ixodida > Argasidae > Ornithodoros > Ornithodoros turicata. The sequence continues at coordinate 210,572,691 of NC_088201.1, read as the reverse complement.
AACTATTAGTTCTAGAAACCAGGTTCAATTCCACACGTGATAGAAATGACAAAAAAGTTTGCCGAAAATCCGTGGAAATGAGCCTTTTGCTCCTCCTCTTTTTCGTTGGCTCTAGTCTCTAGTTGAGTGCCAAAGGGCGTCAAAATAAGGTTACATTCACGAGCCATACGAGATGAACAGGGTTAGAATCTCCAAACCCACAGAGTCATTCCGCTCGTGGGTGACATCGTTTTTGTTAAGATAGCTCTGATTCCCGCTCCGATACCTGAGGAGAGTCGATCCAACGTTCGCTTTCCGCGTGCCACGAAACGCCTCATGTCGAGAAGCTGCATTAATTCATCGAATGCGATTCAAGGTGGCTTTTACAGCTCAGTGACGTTACCACTTGAGACAAGCTGACTCTCTCATATGCTGTCTCCGCGGTGCTCTAGAGGATCTGAAGCACATTCTTCTTGATTGCCCACAATACCAACCTTCCCGACCCGCACTCTCCGGGTCCCTTATTCAGCTGGACTCTCGACCCTTCTCTGTATGGAAATTGCTCGGTCCCTGACCGAATCCAGCCCACCAACGCTCTGCGCTCAAAGTTGTTTCTTACCTTTTTGGACACAATAGGACTTCGAGCCTTATTGTGAAAGGGCTCGTCATTTCATTCCACATATCACCACCAGCAATGGAGTAGGGTATCAACCCCGGGGATGAAACTCCGCAATCATCATCTTAAAATAAAGCTGTCCGTGTTGTTGTTCTTCTCACTCTCGTATGGCGTGCCAGAGTAACCTCCTATAGTCGCACTATATGGTGCTCGAACTAGAGTCTACAAAAACGAGGCGGAGCCAATGAATTAATTCCGGGATTTTCGGCCAATCTTCTCAGTAATTGTCGCAATTTATATCAGCGTTACATGTGCTATAAGGACTACAATGACCACGAGAAACACATTTCCGCGAAGAAAACATTAGGTGGACTTGAGAAATTTGGGAGTTAAATTCAAGAAATTAAATTTCCATGAACTGAAATTAAATAAATATGGTGCCAATATGTGGCAAATGTTCCTGGCCGAGCAAAATCCCTTGACCGCATGTCTCCGTTGCCTACGTTCTTCAATATGAATTGCTATCATGGTTGGTGGACTACCCAGTATATGCTATAAAAATGCATGCCTTGGAAATTTCCCCACGTTACCGATCGCCCCTTTATCTTTCAAGTGTTCTTCCATGTCTGCCTGTCGTCCCATTTCGTCCCGTTGTTCGTGCCCCTCCTTGCGAACTTTGTATTTTTGTAACCGGCTCTGGTGTACAGATTCCTTCATTCACGCAATCCCCTTCAACATTCTAATAAAGCAGTTAACGGACGTAGTCCGCTCACCTGTGTCGTAGAAGTGTCCATGGACCTTCTCTACCCTCCGGGATGGTGACCCAAAATATCCGTGAACCTCACGTCGTTAATTTATAAATATATTGCTATCTAAATATTGTGCAATGATGAGGCTGATGCCCAGAAAGAAGAACAGTTTCAGTCTGAAATATCGGTGGCTCTCCTCTTGAAGCACTTCCCTTCACATCTCCTCACCGGTACTCTGGATTTTCTACCCTTCTGAGGAACATGCAGTTCCTTATGGTAGAATCTACGAGAAATACTGGGAGCAGACACGGACGGCGGACACGGACGGAGCAGACGGACACGTGTCTGTTCAACGTGTTTCTCGTGCGTCCCGCCACTTGTAGCAGTTTTTGTAATCTCCCTCCCTCTCTCTCTCTATCTCTCTCTCTCTTTCTTTCTCTGCGTTTACATTTGTTGCGTCTTCGGTCGTGCTGCGGTCGCTGCGTGTGCGAACACAGCAACCACCTGAGAACACGTACTAGTATAGATATGCGTAGACATACATACCCAATTTGCTATGTAGATCCCCTCCAGACACTTCGCGTACTGTAAGGCAATATCAAATGTCAGTGTTATCGAGTTAAACAATAAAAGAACCTCTCTATTGCACTTTGCGACATGGTCACGATATATGTTGAGAGACAAGCTAGGGCGAAATCTGACACTCTGAGAACAGTGTTCAAGGCACAGTGCAAGTGTCAAGGCGCACCAGGGGTTGATGCGGTAGATGTGGGAGTCCGAAATAAAAATTTGGTTCAAACTGTTTAATTCATGCTGCTTGACCGTAGTCGCATGCGAAAATCAATGCTACTTTGGCAGGCTCACCTTCAATCTGGGTCGCACCCTGCCAAACGTCCCATATGTTACGCTCAACCATCCTCGATTTCTTTTAAATAAATTGTGGTCGGTTGATTGGCAGCCAAAGCTCTCCCGGCCTATTCGCCATACATTTTTTTTTTTTTTTTTTTCGCACCGTGGACGCCTCTTGGAGGTCGTGATGGGACATATGACCAACCTGCTGAAAAAAAAAAAGCTTTTTCGCAATCTCTTCTGAGTGAAGGCAAAGCACAATATTTCCGTGCCAAGACCCGTTGAAGGTTGATCGACAATAATTATCCAGAATTTGTGCCCGCAAAAAGCTGTATAATGTCGAAAACATTGGGAATTTTAGCCGAATTCTGCAATTTTTTCAGGACATTCAAATTGTTTAGCGCTGTTGTCTAGGAGACAGAGAGCGTGCTAACTTATTTGGACGCCCGCAGACCTGGAAGAGTAGGGAGAAGAAAAAAAATATGAATTTTGGAAACATTGCATTCCCATATTCAGCCGTCAATTGTACCCTGAGGTGGTCCTCATAAAAATATGAGACAAATTGCGTTTGATAGCACGTTCCGCGAATATTTATTTCACAAAGTTTCATCTAAACACTTTCTGGCAGGGAAAGTTTATTTTACCTTGACAACCCTTGCACTCAGTCGGGGTTGCCCCACAAGGCTGCTTCACCTCAAGACGCATCGCCGCCGCTACCGCCATGCACACACAGGAGCGATGTAACCCGATTTGCGTTCTTCATCGAAAAACTAAGAAAAACCTATAGAAATTAATCTTCTAAGCTTCAGATTCTAACGACAATGGCCTACTGCGATGACACAATTCCGTATGAGCGTTGGGCCTAGGGTTGTACTTCGGTCACAACGGGGACTGGCGTGCTATTGAATACGTATAGTAACCGCGAGCGATTATGGAAACAGCGCTTACTAACACCGAATTTACGGCGCCAGCGATTTCATAATATATTCGTATTTCATATTTCAATAAAGGATATGCAATAAACAGCGACAACACGTTAACTTCACTCGTTCGGCCACTGCCTAAGAATACCATAACAGAGGGAAGACTAAAGCTCTCCAGGTGAAGTCATTGAATACGAAGACCTCAGGAGTCCTGTGTCGCCTCCGATCAAAGTGAGCGAGATGTAAAAGGTGCATAATCGAACGACGTAGATGCAGGCTAGCTGGTGGATAAACCCGCTGATAGGCAAGCCTGCGCGATGGGCAAAAACACGTAAACAAAACACAACACGACCGCTTGAGCCATTGCGACGTGTTTTGTTTACGTGTCTTTGCCCATCACTCAGGCTCGCCTATCATATTTGCCGACCCGTCGTCGCCGAAGTATATCCGGTGCTTCTTGTGTACTGCGCAGCCGCACAATGCCTGTCTCACGAGAACCTGAAGCTTGGAAAATTCATTTCTAAACATCATTTTGCACGCAACGCATATCGGTTTCGGCCGCTCCTCTGTGTGTTTGGGCGGCGGCCATGCTTCTTGGGGTGAAGTAGCCTTGCGGTGCAAAGCCTAATGAGTGCGGGGGTGGTCAAGTTCACTCATTGTTTTCGCTGCCAAAACAAAAAGTGTTTCGATGAAACTAAGCCAAATAAATGCCCAGGGGCATGAAATCATATGCAATCTGTCTCATATTTTTATTATAACGGCCTTAGTGTGCGACTGACGGCTGAATATGTGGTAAAAGGCAATATTTCCGACATGCATTTTTTTTTTTTTCTGGGTACTCTTCAGAGTGTGCGCGCGTCAATATATTTTAAATACGTTCTATGCCTTCTAAGCCGTTAAACAGTTTAAATGGCCTTAAAAACATTGCAGCATTCCGTAAAAAATCCAAAAGTTATCGAAAGTTTATAGTTTTCTCGAGGCATAAACTCTTTACTAGTTTGAACCGCACCGGCTTTCAACAAACATAACAAAATACAGTTAACGTTTCGGGTCCCATTCGGGTCCCATCATCAGAATGACGTTGTCCTGGTCGTCACCGGGTATTTACGTAGAAGAGGAGCGTAGCATTCTGGGAGGGGGCCTGGTTGTCGATTGATAGCTTCTTTTGTTTTCTTTATGTGCCATGACTCCAGTTGTCTCCTCACCCCCCATTTGTTCTTTTTCGCCAGAATGCATGGGTTGTCAAGGTCTAACACGTGTCCTGTTTTGCGCGCGTGTTCACACAGTTCTGTTGGGTTTGCTGCTGTTTGTTGCTAATCAGCAACAAACCCAACAGAACTTGTGAACACGCGCGCAAAACAGGACACGTGTTAGACCTTGACAACCCATGCATTCTGGCGAAAAAGAACAAATGGGGGGTGAGGAGACAGCTGGAGTCATGGCACATAAAGAAAACAAAAGAAGCTATCAATCGACAACCAGGCCCCCTCCCAGAATGCTACGCTCCTCTTCTACGTAAATACCCGGTGACGACCAGGACAGCGTCATTCTGATGATGGGACCCGAATGGGACCCGAAACGTTAACTGTATTTTGTTATGTTTGTTGAAAGCCGGTGCGGTTCAAACTAGTAAAGATGTCTACTCCCGGCAATTGGACTATATTCAGAGGCATAAACTCTTAACAAAAAGTGTTGATAATCCTTCAACGGTCATGGCACAAAAGTATTATGTTTTGCCTTCACTCAGACGAGAACTGGTTGGAATTTGCAAAAAAAGCTATGTTGTTGTTGTTTTTCTTTTCCTTTTTTTTCTCACCGGGTAGGTCACTTATTCCATTGCAATCTTAAAGAAGTAGGTACGGCTCGAAAAACTTTTTTACGTCAAGAATGAGCTGTGAGAGCATTGGCTAAATGGGAAATATCAACCACAGTCTATTTGGAAGAAATCTGGGGTGGTAGAGTGCAATATCCGGGACGTTTGTCATGGAGTGGCCCATCTGGCTTCCATGCGCGATGCTTACATAACTGCATCATCCTCGAAGAGGTAATCTGATTAAGATTCGCTCAGATATTTCAGCCCAGCACGCAGTATTCGCAATTTGAAACTATTGGGGGGGAGGGATATACGTTTATTTAGGAAAGGTAAGCCTGACCGAAGGTCGGCTTGCTATTCGTAAAACAAAAATATACCACAGTGGTGCATAATACTATTGAAGTCATACTGTCAATTAGCAAAAAAGTTCATGAGCGTATTTTTGTATTCACTATGAAGTGGGTATCGGACTTGTTACCTAATTATCAAGAAGAAAATAAACAGGGTGTCCCAGCTAACTGCAAACATATTTTTTAAAAATATATATAACACTTTTTCCAAGATGAAATCAATTGCAATATAGCATATGCTGAAGGGCACTCCCTAGGAGGGCATTAGCAAAGTCCAAAGGCAATGTCTTAATTAACTTTCATTCATTAACTTTTTAATTATAAAAGCTACAAAGTTGTCCCAATGAGAACATCGGTTCCTTTCGGTCACCTGATATTGTAGCCGTTTGCAGAACAAAAATCTGTTCGATAGATCGCCCGCAAAAAAATTCGTGAAGGAACGCCATTTTTTTCTTTATTTTGTTCATTGCGCTTCTTCGAAGACGCGTCTTTCCTTCACCCCCAATGTGAGAGGGAGAAAGAGCACACTATCGCCTCTCGCGTCCTGGAAAACGATTAAAAGGAAACAGAAAATGCAACCCAAGATAAGGCCAGTTCCGATAGAGTCACCCGATATATTTGTTTTTGTTTTGTTTCCGCAAGCTAAAGCTCATCTTCGACGCATGAGGCGGCACTGTACTCCTTTCCCCTCTCACGTTGGGGATGAAGGAAATACGCGTCTGCGAAGATGCGCAATGAACAAAATTAAGAAAAAATGGCGTTCCTTCACTAATTTTTTGCGGGCGATCTATCGAACGGATTTTAGTTCTGAAAACGGCTACGATATCAGGTGACGGATAGGAACAGATGTTCTCATTGGGACAATTTTGTAGCTGTTATAATTAAAAAGTTAATTAATGAGAGTTAATTAAGACATTCCCTTTGGACTTTGCTAATGCCCTCCTAGAGAGTGCCCTTCAGCATATGCTATATTGCAATTGATTTCATCTTGGAAAAAGTGTTATATATATTTTAAAAAAATATGTTTGCAGTTAGCTGGGACATCCTGTATGTGAAATATGCTCTCACAGAAACTCTCGGTATCTGAGCACTGACCTTCTCCGCTTTCATTTTCCCACTTACAATGCGGCCAGAAGGTAAACGTCCTGGTTTCCTATTGACCTTACTGGTGGACTGAGACGTCACAGTGACTCTGCAGTTAGCGCATACCCAGGCTCGTATAGGTACGATTCGAGCTCTTTTCAACAATGGGGTCTCCCTGGTATACATGAAAAACTCATCAGGTTTCCGAACAATCCTGAACGACATTTCATTTTTTTTTCTTCAATAGAAACAGGGGTGAGTCATATAACGGGCTAGTCCCATTTAATCCATTTGCGGATTGATATATTGTGATTCCTCCCACCTCTGATTTCCTTTGCAACTTCACAGATTGTGGATTTGAGAAAGGCAATGAAAGTGAAGGAATAATACAATGTATGACATCGTTACGGATCAGGAACAACTGTGAGTATATTACATCTGAGTGCAACGTTGTCCCCAAACATATTCAAATTTTGGCAATTGTCGCAAAATCCAGCAAGCGCCATATAGATCGAACACAGACCTCTTGGTTTCCGGCCCTCGTTAGGTTTTTTTTCTACACGTTCGTCTGGAACAACCTCTATGTGTTTGAGAAAGCCAGAACCTTGCTTCTTCTTTTAGGATATTTATTTTTCGCTCAATGCATGTCTGTGTTCATATTAGGTCTTACCTTTGGGACTTCCTCTCCAAACTTTTCGACGCAGATGTACCCATTCTCGCATCCAAACTTTATGATCTGATGGAGAAACATGGGAAGCAAATGTGCGAACAAGTTGTTGAATCGACACCTTGACGGAAAAAGTGAGAACGAAGACAAGCAACGAACAGGAATATCAGACGTGGTGCAAGAAGTGTCATCATTGCTCTTCGAGCAGAAGAGCAGGGTGCTCTTCAGAATACCATAACACGATTTATGTGCAACATTTGTGACTGCCGTGTTTTTGCGAATTTGGTAAGTATGTGGCAGACAGTACGTTGGGGGAGAAGGGAGGAACATCCAATGCACTTTATCTCGTACGGAGTGTCCTTCTTGCTGTGGAATCCTCCTGACCTTTACGGCGATCATCGTTTGCCTTTCCGTGGTTCACCTTGAGAGATTCCTGAATGAAGTTGAAGCAGGATCGACAGGGATCGGACTTCGTCTACTACACATCACTCAAGTGCTCCGCGGATGTCGTAACTGTTTGTTACAGACCTACGTTCCTTGAAAGCCTCGCGGAATTTGTGGTCACTAAATTCATTCGTCATTCAGACTAGTGGTCAGTAGCAGTCTTGGGTAGTAACTAAGTTACTTTTAACATGTAACGGTAACTAGTTACTTTTGGGGGTAACTAGTTACGTTTCCAGAGAAGTAGCCTTTAACTGTAACTAGTTACTATTTCTGTGAAAGGAACCGCAAAATGTAACTAGTTACTCGAATAAATGTCGTTCCTTTTTTTTCTTTACTCTACCTTCCCCTACTTCCCCCTAACAGTTACTTGCTTCCTGTTATCCGTAACCGGTATGTGCCCCGTGCCTTGGGCTCTTGACCAAGCAGGGAATTCCAGCTTTGCGAACAGAAATTTGTTGAAGTGACCCTCAACGGTCGGAGTGGGTCATATGTGAGTAACAGTGTCACTGCCCTACCACGGGATCCTGCCTCCTGTGGATATGGACAAGGGAATCATTATGCACAAAGGAAACTTTCCGGTCAGCTCACTTGCGCTCCGACCAGTACAATGGCTAATTCTGCTCCGGTTGCTGCTACCATAAGCTTCCGAAGCCGCTCTATGAAGCGACCTTCGAGTTTTTATCATGGAAGGACGAGAATAATTTAACTGTAAAGTGCAAGCTATGGAATAAGACGTACTCGGCAAGCAGGACGTCAACTTCAAACCTGAAAAAGCATCTTGAGGCGAGTTCCTTCTTCTTGCATATGTCTCACTCTCTGCACGTTACGAAACATGTGCGTATCATCGTGCTCTCCTTTTCACCGTGATGCGCCAGGTCGCATGCACATGTCGTATTTTTCCGTGTGGGATAACCGCGTATTAACTTATACTGCTTCTGGTTAAGTGCAAAACAACTTTTATTGCACTTGAGTAAATGTAAATAAATGTATGTTTTCAAGAATTGTATCACCCTCTCATGGACATTTTTATAAAAAGTAACTGTAATGTAACTAAGTTACTTTCTCTCAGTAACTGTAACTAGCTACTCGACCAAGAAAGTAACTATAACTGTAACTTAGTTACTATTTTTGGCAGATAAACTGTAACTGTAACTCAGTTACTTTTTAGAAGTAACTTACCCAAGACTGGTCAGTAGTGTCACTAAATAAGCTACGCTTCAGAGTATCGACACAGAGTTCCAAGAGGGAGCATGCGCCATCTTGTTCCCGCGCCACGCTACCCACGCGCACGCGCACTGCGCACTTTAGCGCACGATGCCATGTATCGTGCGCGGGTGAAATGTTCCTTTCGTTTACAAGCAGCAGTTGACGGCCTTGAGTTCGCCTTGACAGCCTCGGGGTGCTGTGGTTGACAATATATGGATTATCGCACAACAATCATAGACCCTTCTCTATCCCACAACGAGCATTATGTTAGCCGTCTTTGATCCTCAAACGGGGATTGTACCGGTGTGGTGCGGAAACAAGATGGAGCTCCTGCTCTCCCTCGGACCTCAGTGTCGATACTCTGAAGTGAAGCTTATTTAGTGACTCTCGTGGTCAGAAACACGTCGTAGAAAATATTCGAGGACACTGCTGCCTCCCTATGTAGTACGCCATTCTTGATGGGGATGTCGCGATAATATGGGATTGTTGAAACGTTCTGCCTTCGAAAGGGTATGAAGACTAAATATGCGAAATGATAATGGCTAAAATGACAAGATATAATGGCTCATAGTTAAGTGAGTTTCGTTACTGCGAGTGATGATATCTGTGTACTTTTAATGCGATAGCGACCGTGGACTCGCAGTACACAAATTGCTGTTCCATGCGCTGAAAACCCAGCTGGGACGATGGATGGCGCCACGGGAACTGTGGGCGCGGACAAGCTGATGACGGCTCACCTTTCACCGTATACAGTTCGTGCGTAGTAATGCATAGCACCGGGCGTGTCCGCGAGGGGAAGTTATCACGAGGCAGCTGCGGGTATTGGAAACCCACGTTGTACTACACCTTACGAGCGATGCTGCCAAGCCGGGAGAGTGACATCATGCTTCGTCGTGGCATGTGCATTCCGACACCAAACGGTCGTTCTCGGACTTCCCATTGTTAGTGGCATGTGTGTCCGCGTTGCAGTAAATCTATTCGGGCCTGTCGTCATCGCCACAGGTTTCATGTGAAGTACAGCTCATTAAAATGAATGGCTATCGAAAGAGACGAAAAAAAGTGGGTATCATACAGTCGGTGTGTTTGCCACCGGCAAACCGGCGAGGATGGACTTTGAGGTTCATTGTGGACTTGACAGGGTGAACTAACGTACCGATTCTGTAAAGCATATCAGAACTAATGTGCAATAGTACTACTATGATACGACTAGAGTTCTTCCTGGCCGCTGTAAGGAAAAAGGTCTCCGTATTAGCATGGGGTCTACGACTTCCTCGCAGGAACCTCGTGCCCCCTATAGGGATGTGCAGGAGGGAGGTGGACAATTCGAGTGTTCATCGACCTTGAAACTAATTAAGGGCAAACGGCGGGCTCGCGGTTCCTTCACTTTCACATCGGGCAACTGCTCTACGAGATGGTTATGGGTGCTACTTCAAGGTGGTGCTCTGACAAAAAGGGCGGTTGAACTGCAGGTGCGATCAGAATAGTGTGTGCCTGAAATACATGTAACCGGAATATTTCGTTTTGAAACAGTCAGGAACGTTAGAAAACGTGTTTCACCGGATTTTGCGGCAGCCTGTGCGCACCCGGTTGAATTCAGGCAACAGTGTGAGGACAGACGTCACTGGAGTCGATTATAGATGCAGGCTCTAGGTTACAAAATCCGGTTTTCCGATTCGCAATCTGCTGCGGAACAGTCGGTAGAAACTTCTTCATGCATGCTCTCGGTGTTATCGGATTGCAATCAGTCTCGCGACGCCGTCAGCTGAGCAATTTCGAATCCCGCGGACAATGCAAATTACTTCATTGGAAGCGGAGAAGCAGGAAAGACCCGTTTCAACCGAAAGCTGGCAGTTGGTTTCAAATTCGATGTTTTGCTAACACACACACACAGAGAAAAACTTTTTTTTTTGGGGGGGGGTTGTTATTGGAAGATATCTCCTAGTGGATATCTAGGAATGACTTTTTCGGGTTAAACCCGATTCCGCCCGGTTATTCCCTTCCCCCCCCCCCCGAACTGACCTCCGACCAATTCGGATTTCCCGGAATCGGAAACCCGATTTCTCCCTGAATTCCAGTCACATCAAGTGACGTTTCCTCTGAGGACGAATGAAGTCGCCACGTGTAAAACATGTAAGAATGGGTCACTTATGTTCCCAACAATACACCCATGTGTGTCAACACTGTCTATGCCTTCGGGGTTTACCGCCGGAACTTCACGATCCCGTAAAAAACAACAACAACAAAAAAGGAAAGGAAATAGGAAAGGGCTTAATAGACAAGAGGAGAAATAAAAACACCCGATAACACACGAAGGAACAGTTATCGCCGGATTTCTCCCCGAATTACAGATTTAAAAATAGCGCCCGATTTTTACCCCCCCCCCCCCAAATCTGAGAAAGGCGTTTAATCCGAAAACGTCACTCCCTGTGGATATCACATTAACTTTATAACTTCGTCGGTAGTCCCGGTGCGACCAAGTTTTACTTACCGTCAAGCCCATAGCGAGTTGTCTTCTCTAGTGTTACATCATAACGCATTGCAGTTATGCTCCAGCATATATGACTGATGTCTCTACACCATTACGCGCAATTCAAAATCATCCCCGGATTTACATAGCAATTCACGATTGCTACCACATTCCCTCTCGGCACGCTAGCAGGTAGACCGCTAACTTTTTGGGATTCCGTTTCATACACCTACTAGTTAAGTGCTGCGGTAGATTGCACAAAATGTGTGCGTATTATTTAAAATTGCGGTTCATATGCACATACTCTGCTGCTGCTATTACGTATTGTTGTAGGGGTTGGTGGGCTCGTCTATCTGTATTCTGCGTCTATTTTCGCCGCTCCCGTCCATCGTTGAATGGGAAAAAAAATATTTCATTACAATAAAAATGTAATCTTATCGGTTAAATATATGTTAAGGCACGTCCGTTCTCCTTCTGCGAAGAAATCTTCATACAGGGGCTCACAAAACAGCATTTCTCTTCCATTTGCGTCGAGAGATGGCGCCAAATGTTTGTTGCGGTATCCCTCCCCGGTTCCCGCAAGTTGGAATAGTTGGAATAGTATTGTTGGAATAGTCTATGTGCAAGTAGGCTGATGTAACGTGAACCTGTATTGCATAGTGAAAATCGTTTGTATACGTGTTGTTTATGTGTACTATTCATCTTGTGCAGCACTCTGACGAAAAGCCTGCATTCAATATTTTGCAGCATACTCACATCGTTGAACATTTTCGCGTCGGGTTTCTTGTGAAGGTCCTTCATTATTTGAAAACATGCGTCAAATATGCGTTGCGTTGCCCGTCCAATGGCTGTTGCGTGAAACATCGCTGGCAAAGAAAAAAAAAAGGGTGTCAGGAAATGTGCATTCGTATTTATCTTAGTTGTTATTCGCTACAAGACACAGACTGGAAATGACACACTTGCGGTCGACATAACGTTAAACAGTTGAACCGCATCCGGCATTACTTTTGACCGCTCTGCAAAGTATAGGGGTCAGAACGACGGTGGAACGTAAATATTTGTGGAGAATGGGAAACTATGTGTTCCAGCTGTCGAGAAAAGAATGACCGAAGACGCGTTAGTTCAACGAGCTGTGGCGCTGCATGTGGCGCAGGATAGCAGAGAGACCGCCTTGCAGTGATGCAAAAATATCGAAACTCGAATTCGATATCCATACACATCAACGTCGCAAAAGAATAATTGACAAAATCGATTAAATATCTATGTATATATCGGCATTCTATTGTTGCATCGTTATTTTGATAAGAAATATCGGTGTACCGGTATTTGAAAAAAAAAAAAAAACATCAGGCCTTTACTTCAACACTCGAAAAAGGTTGCCCTTCTTGTCGGCACACAGCACGATGTCGACGTGGAGAGGAGTGCTGCTAACTTGTGTCACTCGTAAATTTTGTGTTTCTACGGATACATACCATCTGCTCAAGTGGTCACGAAGATTAGTGGTATCTATCACCGCTTGTCTTGACATTCCTGTCGCACGTTATGCGAAGGGCGATCTCGACTTCCTGCCGGTATAAGTCATTCCCAAACGAACGCCAGCCGACGCCTTGGCATATCTGTGGTAACTGAAAACCAACTAAGTGAAAAACGCCAAGAGAACCACGCCCCCCCCCCCCCCCTGGAAGGAACGGTGATGAGATTCCCCTCAACGGCACCGTCACCAATGTCTAATTTAGCGCTGTCTCGAGAGAGTTGGAGCTGATACATACGACTGGTTCATAGCGTGGAAAGGAGAAACCTCGATGACACGGGAGACAAACTCGGCCTTCTAACAACTAAAGTTTTACTGAACACATAGTCGGCACGATGCATTTAATTACGAGCCAGCAACATATAAGGACAACACTAATTATCCGGTATCGGTTTTACAGCTGCCTGGATAATCGTTGAAAGCTAATGTGCCATCTCAGGAAACTGAGGAACTAACTGGAACAAGTCACCAGAGGCCTGCCCTAGCGGCTCAAAGTAGGGTGCCTAAATACTAGGTACGTTCGATTAGGCCTGCACTGCCTGAACCAGTTCCGGTGGTGCTGCACTCGCCCGTTCGTTTCGCCAGTGCAGCCGAGCGCCCCCTGCGCCGTCTCGTTCGTTTCAAACCAGTGCACGCCAAGTGTAGCCCTAGTGTAAGGAAACTCTGCACTCCCGCAAGGGTCAGTTCAACGGTAGTGCAGAGTAATGGCGGCAATGGCAGCAGACGACACAAGGCACATAATAGTTAACAGAAGTGCCGGAAGAGGCGTTTGAATTCGAAGTCGAAATAACGATTCACTACAGTTTCGGTGTACATTGGTACACGGTTCCTGTCAGTTCGCAGAAGATTCAACGCTATCACGGTTACCACGTCGTCGAATTCTTCGTCCTCGCTGTCAGAATCCACAAGTTCCATGGCTGTTTGCACAATTGTTGAACAGTTCGTTGTTTTCGAAATTAAAAAGCAGCAATGCACGTGTGACTGAAATGTCACACGCGATCTTACAATCTGTAGCGATGTTAAGACTCGCGGAGAGCAGAAGGCCTGCACTAGCGCTGCACTTCGATATTCGTTTCGCGGCGGCACTAGTGTTGCACCGTTGAACTGGAGCTGGCCTAGTGCTGCGGTAGTTCAGAACTGGCCCTGCACCGCCCTGAACTGGTTCAAGGAGTGCAGGCCTAATCGAACGTACCTACCTCTGAGTAGAGTGACGACAACCGCGCAGTCTGCCGCGAATTTCCGCCATATTGACTCCCACGCACAGCTCGCGATACGTTCACAAGAGTGCAGCGGTAACGCTTTGCGACACACTGCATTTTAGAGTTGAGTAAATCCGTAGCAAAGGCGGTTTCACAAAGTTGGAGAGATCGGTACACAGCATTCGTACATGGTAAGCGTGGGAGTCAATATGGCGACATTCGCTTCTACAAAGGGTGACTCCACCCAATGCACAGGGGGCTAGTGTTGAGGCTCCCTAGGTAAAAGCGTCCGTTCGCTGTTGCTAGGCAACGTCGTGCTGAAGACTGTGAAGGAGTAGGTTGGAATCCTTCCACCGCCTCTGCTGCCTGGGGATATCCCTGGGTTTTCCGGAAGACTTTACACACGGACATCGGCTAGTTACTCGAGAATCGTCTCACTGCGCGTACTCACCACCCTGCAACCCGGTCCTTCCTGCTGCCCTCTCCCCATTAGTGCACGTCTTAACTTCACCGATAGTTATAGTTGCTTCGCGGCACTCACAAAGAACGGGGTTGTAGGCCAAGTGGAGAGCAGCCCCGTGGATAGTACTTTCCTGCTGCTCTGCTTGTGCTACACAAGGTGCAAAACAAGAGTTGCAGATCAGTTTTCCTCGTCTTGCGCGGTTCAGCGGTACCGCACGCTATTGTTTAAGACGCCTCGCAATTAAATCAAATCAACGTCCGTACGTCCATCCTGACCACAACACCTATTTCGTTGATTATTGGCGTTGGAGGCTTACGTGTTTGTGGCCTCCATGCGGGTGGCCTGCCGGGGCTGCTGCCTCGTTGTTAAGTCCCGCAATGAGGCTTGGCAGTGACGTCATGTTTGGTCACGTGACATTGGAAAACATATTGCAGTCTGAAGTCACAGTAGGAGGGCATCCCGTGAGTTGTTGCGGTATGCGTGCAATTACGAGAGAAAATTGTAAAAACATACGGTGCTGCCTCATTCGGCCCAAAGAAAGACGCCTCTGAAGCATCCCCATGTTTTTCCCATGTCACGTGGCTCCAAGGCGCGCAAAGGCTGCGCGTGACGTCACGCGCACAAGCCTCATTAGGAAGGGTGTGGCGATCTGACTGTGGTCATAATGAGACTGCGCGTGCAGTCGTACTGTCAAGCTGCCGATGTGTTTGCTTCAACAGCAATCAGAGTGTGTTCAGTGTACAGCCAGCAAAGTGCAGTGTCACAAAGTACGTGGTTGAAGCATCTGGTCGGTGCCGGAAGTGTGTACCATATATTTCGGGCACATTTATGCGTGCAGTCAAGCGTACCCTTTTCGATATCTTAAACTTAGACTTTGTGCGGGGTACGAAGAGGAAAATATGTAATTTGATACTTTTGTTTACAATCACAAAAAAAAACGAGGTATATTTCTGGAAGGCACTTAAAAATATGTGAAGAAACTACCGCTAGACCTGTCTAATGGTTCTCACAGAAAGCGAGAAATAACTAAAACTGTCTCAAAGAGAGCCGCACCTGCTACTATCTTAAATATTTATTGATTGATTGATAAATTTCTTATTTCACAAATGGCCGGTTTCACGTCAGTTCAGGCAGGGAGGTCCCATCGACCTCTTGGATTTTCATTATTTTTTTATATTTAGAAGCTCATCGTACATGATGACCAACAGCGGTAAAATGAAGAATTTCTACGGAATAGTTTTCGCGCAAAAAACTCCAGAAAATCCGGCCCTGAATTCGAGTGCTCCAGTTTTGCCCTGTTTGCACGCGTATATCTCCCGAGTCTTAAAAGATACTGCAGTGAAATTTTTTTAATACTTTAGTAGGCCTACAGGCCGGCAGTCCAAGCGCAAATTTTGGCGCGCAGGAGCAACGCTCCATGATATAAAAAATGGCGAACATGCTCTCTCGTGCGGTTTTGTTGCAATTTCGACGCGTGATTTCTCTGACTGTAGATATTCTTCACTACCCTATTTAGTATCACTTCACTCAGCTTTTAATGCTCTTTCATCTGGTATATATATCGTGCGTGTACCCCCTACAGGTATCTGCTGAGACAGGCAAATGTCAAGGTATATTTCGAAAAAACAAGGATTTTGAGCGTCCGTTTCTCGAAAAGGCCCCTTTTTATTTCATTTATATTTTGCCAGGACACGGCCCGATCTTAGACCTTTCATCTTACGTAAAAACATCCTGCTTCAAAAGACATACACTGGCGATTAGCCCGTTAAAACGCGTCCCTAGTCTGCGTGCGTACTTGTCGGAGCCCGGCTGCCGGTACCGTGGGATGGCGGGCCTCCTGTCGATGTCGTACAAAAAAGGGACAACTTTGTGTAATCAAAAGTGGTAGTTTATGTCGATATAATTACAAGACTGCGAAAAGGCAGTATTTTGCAATGACAGCGACAAATGATTTCACTAATTTTCTATGAAAACGTCAGTCTTCTGCACTCACTGTCCACAGTACTAGCTATGAATGTTTCTCGGCCTAGACTTTCCGGTGTCTTGCTTTCCACGCATGCGAACCCTGTATGCCACTTTGATGCGGTATAGGTTTACCCACTGTTTTTTCTTTTGCATTGTAAAAGAAGCCACGTCCTCAGCCCGTACATGGAGTAAGTGGACGCACGTTAGGTGTTTTGGCAAGCACGTTATCACATATTGTGACTCTAAGATGACGTCTCGCTCGATTGAACGCAAGTTAGGTGTCATGGCATGGTGCTTGATTCCTGTCACACCGATCATGTGCACCGATCCTGTCACACGCACTTTTGTCGTGGCCTGTTCCTGAACAGCCATGTCGCGCTCGCAAAAGTAGATTTGGAGAGCTGATATAGACCCTATGCCGATTTTTAAAATGGCTCGCCGCTCCATCTGACACGTAAATCATTAGCTGCAAGAGGAACATTCTCGTCAAGGCATTCTTCAATAGCTATGGAAGCTAACAGTGACCGTGCTGAATCGTGACAGAAGTCTTCGCTCACCACACCAAAACTGTGCGTTTCCGTGCCAGCTGTTACCACACATGTGAATATGGAAATCTGTTTTCCGCAGTGGCACGCTTGTAGTTCGCTATGCATGGCTACTGTCCAGTTTTGAGCGAAGTCGATGTGCATTAGGTGCGTCTCCCGTATGGCTCTGCTCTGAACGTATCTAATGTAACTATGACAAATGCAAGAACCCGCCCACTTCCCTAGCCCTGAGAAGAAATGTACTGCTGCAAGTTCAGCACAGCACACGCATTTCGTGCTAAAAGCCCTCTGCATAACTTAAAAATATCGTAAAATGAAGTAACGCAAGCTTCGCAGGAACTTGCGGGAACCCTGAAAAAAAAAGCAATTCCTAACTCGATATTTATTTGTGCAGTATTGGTATCACCGTGTACGGAGCTTGCAAGAGTGAGGTTTTACCTTCGCTGACCATTAAGTTTGACCTAGCCTTTGAAATACGGCTTTACGGCAACGTAGGATTTCATTATGATGCTTTGTTGGAAATCACTAGCTCCCAGAAGTGAATTATTTCTTCAGCAGGACGTCAAAAGTTTGCTTACGAATAGCTCAGGTAAGGCTAAGGCCAGACAACCTTGCTCAAACAAAGGGAGCATCGACACGAGGCCCGCCATCCCGCGGTACAGGCAGCCGGGCTCCGACACGTACGCACGCAGACTAGGGCCGCGTTTTAACGCGCCAATTGCCAGTGTACGCCTTTTGAAGCAGAATTTTTTAACGTAAGATGGAAGGTCTAACGTCGGGCCATGTCCTGGCAAAATATAAAGGAAATAAAAAGGGGCCTTTTCGAGAAACGGACGCTCAAAATCCTTGTTTTTTCGAAATATACCTTGACATTTGCCTGTCTCAGCAGATACCTGTAGGGGGTACACGCACGATATATATACCAGATGAAAGAGCATTAAAAGCTGAGTGAAGTGTTACCAAATAGGGTAGTGAAGAATATCTACAGTCAGAGAAATCACGCGTCGAAATTGGACCAAAACCGCACGAGAAAGTATGTTCGCCATTTTTTATATCACAGAGCGTTGCTCCTGCGCGCCAAAATTTGCGCTCGGACTGCTTGCCTGTAGGCATACTACAGCATAAAAAAAATTGACTGCAGTATCTTTTAAGACTCGGGAGATATACGCGTGCAAACACGGCAAAACTGAAACACTCGAATTCAGGGCCGGATTTTCTGCATTTTTTTTTTCGTGAAAAATATTTTGTATAAATTATTCGTTTTACCACTGTTCGTCATCACGTACGACGAGCTTCTAAATATAAAAAAATAATAAAAATCCAAGAGGTCGGTGGGACCTCCCTGCCTGAATTGACGTGAAACCGGCCAAACATCAATCTTCAAATATATTTATTGCTTGAAACAAAAATACCAAATAGAGAGAGGAGATGAGAATATCATACACATCGCATAGCTGTAGGAGGAAATGATCATGGATATACAATACACGAGGATCAAAACTGCAAGAATATCAAAAACACTTCAAGGACAACCACGGCCAGAGGAGCGACCCTGGTAATCTGTCTTCTCCGCGAAGAGCGGCTGCGGTGTTCACAGAGTCGGGTGCACATTTCGGATAGAATCACCGCCCAAATCCTCTTATGCGTATTGTTGTAGCAAAGAGCACAGATTCCCACGTTCTCAGACTCGTTGCCACCATTGCGCCGTCGTTCTCCTTTTTTTTTTTTTTTTTTTCGTCTGTTACAGTTGTGAGTTTTTAAGAATGTAATTGAATGCACTCTCGTAATGGAACTTGGCCGCATGGCACGCTCGCAGTCAACGATTATGCCGAATGTCATAGTTATGATTATTGTCACAAAAAGGCATACGTCCCGCGTTTTCCAGATGTCGGGAGTGGCACTCTGCAAAGGTTGGCCTTGGATCAGAGTTATTTGTTGCCCCCTTTTACGCCAGGTTTTGAGATAGACATTGAGATTCGCCGAAAATACTTTCTAGTGCATAATGCATAAAGTAAAAACCCCGAGACTAGGGAACACGAAGGGACAGACACAACACGAAGTCTCAAACACAGCTGAAAATTTTACTTCACATACAAGAAATATATACAAACAGAAGGGAAGGGAACAACCAGTTGAGGACAAAATAGGAGGTCATTTCGGGGGAACGAACAGTCTGTTCAGAGCTGGACCAAGGATTACGGATGGTTTGCTGCCACAGTTCCCACAAGAAGTTATGAAAAGGGTCTCTCTCAAAAGCCTTCTGTGAGGGTCCACTTCGGATGCCTTTACCATTGTTTCATCCCATCGAGGGAAGCAATCTGAGCATTCTTCCAAATGTTTTGCAATTTCAGAGTGTGAAGCTTTATTTTTTACTTTTAATGAATGCTCTCTCAAACGATCATTTAAGCAACGTTTTGTCTGGCCAATATAACAGAAACCACAAGCTAAGGGGATCTGGTAAACAACGTTTGAAGAACAGGGGACAAATTTATTCCGGTGATTCTTGCAAAAAACTTCAGGTTTGGCGTAAGGCGGTCAAGGCGGAAGTTATTCTTGAAAACGAGGCTGACTTGAAACTTCTTCGCAACGGCTAACAAGTTGTGAGACACTTGGTGAAAGTAAGGTAAAACCACCCGTTTGGGGACAGAGGGCTTAGTTTCAGGCGAACCAGGAAGCAAGGTGTTTAACAAAACATTTAAAGCACCAAGTACCATATGATGGGGGTAACCAGCATCATTTAAACGGAGAAGCGGACTTTCCACAGAGGGAATGATATGATGACAAGATTTTTTTACGGCATTTGATAGGATACCTTTTTACAGTTTTAGAATGACAACTTGAAGCGGGCAAAATGGGTTTAGCTTGAGATTTGCCGTAAGACCAACAAAGAGCGGACTGTAACAAGAGCCTGATATCAAGAAACTGAAGCACGCCAACAGTGGGGAACTCACTGGTAAACTCAAGCTCTGGGGCCGCGGACACAACTACATTTTTACACTGATCAATAACACTCTCATTGGTGGAAATGAAAACCAGATCATCTACAAACCTTTTTACAACGACATCATTTGAAGACAGAGAGGACATAAATGATAATACAGCGTTGTCAATTACACTCTCCCTCTATGGGATGAAACAATTGTAAAGGCATCCGAAGTGGACCCTCACAGAAGGCTTTTGAGAGAGACCTTTTTCATAACTTCTTGTGGGAACTGTGTCAGCAACCCATCCGTAATCCTTGGTCCGGCCTTGAACAGACTGCTCGTTCCCCCGAAATGACCTCCTATTTTGTCCTCAACTGGTTGTTCCCTTCCCTTCTGTTTTTGTATATTTCTTGTATGTGAAGTAAAATTTTCAGCTGTGTATGAGACTTCGTGTTGTGTCTGTCCCTTCGTGTTCCCTAGTCTCGGGGTTTTTACATTACGCATCATCTTCACCAGCTCGCTTGCTTCCTAGCCATTTTTTTATTGTACTTTCTAGTACTCTACACGTGGTAACAGACTGGCTACTGTGACTTTTACTGCTCTCTTGTTTTCACTACAAATCTGTGAAATGAAATTTACGAGCTCGACACGTATGCACGTTCGCTAAACCCACCGCACCATTAGTGGTGTCAGACCGCTTACACAGCTTACAACTCCTCTAAATAATGACACCTGCATTACCTGTCTTTGGGTCTACGTCACAAATATTGTACGGAGTTCCAAGAGCCGCACTGATAGCCGGGAAGAGGCACAAGTAGAAAACAACAAAATCGTTCACTAACATGTCGATGAGTAGCAAGGAGGAAATGCGGAGAAAGCGTTCAGCTATCTCATTTCCCCCGCTGCTTTCGCCCTATTGCAGTATTGACATTGCAATATTGATGCACCTGCACAATGCCCGAGCAGCATGAAAGACAAACATGAGGACACAACGGGCTTTAATGGTAGTGGGATGACAATGTGTTTCACTGTCATTTTTCTTGCCTGCACGTACGTGCCTGCAGGGCACGTGTATGATTGATGATATTCAATAGACGTTGTTTTAGTCGTCTGATGGCGATTTCGGGTGATGCATTTGGGGCACTTTTTTCTGCCCCGAACCCGAGCGGTAAATTCGGGTGGTGCGGCCAGATCAAGAGCCGCGTGTTCGGATGATGCACTACGGAGCAGTTCGCTCGCCCCAAGAGCACTTTTTTGGCTCTTGCTGCGAGAGGCCGAGCCAAAACCGCCCTCAACTCTCTTCTTCCGCTCTCGACGGCGAGCATGCGCATATATGCGCCTCGCGAGTGTCGTCTGCTACGTATTGCTCCTGCGGCTGTCTTCTTGTCATATGGCCTGTCATCTGTTTCTTTGTTGCGTTTACCATTGACGGCATGGATCTTTACGAAAGTAGTAGCGATGAAAGTTCAATTGACACCGATAATGCGAATTACAAAGATTATGTGACCTGCTTCCCGCAAGCTATGCTTGTGATCAGGTGAAAGTGCGCGACGATGCCAACGACATGCCGGAAGTTCACGAACACAACTAACGCACAATGCGTAGCGAGCGCAGCGACCCTCGCAGAAGAGCGGTAGAGCGTCCGACAAATTCGGGTGATGACTGCCCCAGAGCGACTCCCGTGCAGAGCATGCTCTGACCCTGGGCGCTTTCGCTCGGATTACCAGGTGCATCACCCGAAATCGCCATGAGTTTGCGTCGGAGCTTTGTGATTCAGCTGTCCGTGCACCCCAAGCAAGTTAAAGGGAAGAGTGCGTCACAAGTAAAGATCATCTTGTTATCTACCAGCACGAGAAGCACAGGTGATCTTGTGCTGGAGAGGCACTCGCTCACTTTTCCCCAAATGCTGACGTCTCTCAGTTCGCGTCATTACTGTTACTGTATGCACCACATGTACAATATATTACAAAAAAATATTTAGGATAAGATGTCAAATACGATCGGCGCAACACTGTGCACAGCAGAGACTAACTCAGTCTCAGAGTTGTACACGTTACTCGAAAAAAAGTAATTGATTACAATTACTGTTACTATACTGCGCGAAAAGTAATTCTTTACCGTTACAAATTACTTCATCAAAAATATAATACATTACCGAGTAAAAATTAACACGTGACTTTTCCCGTTACTTTTATATTGTGGGCCGTATCAAAGCCAACAAGCCTGCAGTGAATGCAACCATGCAGCTCTTGTTGCAAATTCTAATGACACCAACATACATGATAAGTGAAATTCACAAATACATTTAATAGCCACGTACAAAGCACATACGTGCGTTTATTACAGATTTATATACACATTTAAAACAACATCGAAGCATTCGCTTCGTTTTGTTACTATTGTTATGTTCAGCCCGCACAATTTATCAATACAGTCACCTATTTTACTGTTACTCCAGTAGTTGCCAGTAGGTCGCGGTTTTAAGGGATTACCATATTACTGTGCATGAAACACGTGTGGACTAGAGACTGCCGTTACAGTGACCTCTGCGTTATTGCTTCAGTCGAACTCGTGGTGGAAACACTGAGTCAGTGTTTCCTAAACTGTTGTTCGCAACCCCAAGGGGGTGTTGACAGATTCAGCTGGGCGTCACGAATCGGATCAGAAACTACAAAGAAGAGATGCCATAGAGACCATGCACTGTCCAGTATTGTTCGGCCCAAAAAAAAAGGTCGTGGTAGCGGATCAGAAGGACTACTGCTGGGCCTGCTACTACTACGGCTCGCTGCACGAAATCAGCGGGGGGGGGGGGGGGGGGGGGGGTCGTGACGCGATATCTTGTAATTGTGATTTGTCGCAGGGGGGTAAAGTTTGGGAACCACTTGTCTAAGGCCACCATTTGATGTCGCTTCCCCAGAGGTTCTACAACACATGAGAGGTCGGAGAGTTGACATGACACTGGCTAACGTACGGGGAAATTAGATGGGTAGAAATCCAGCGAACCGGTAGAATGTAGGAAGGGAGTTGCCTCAGGACAGAAGCCGCCGATATTTCGAACAGAGACTGTTCTTCTTCTGGGCACCGTCCTCATCATTGGCATGGTATTTAAAGGGTTAGGTGTGACGTGTTTAAAGGAGCGAATTGTGGGTCAACAGCCCGGAGGGAAGAAAGGTTCCGTACGGGCTTTTACGGCCGGAGTGAATGGCTGCTTTGTTAGAGTGTGGAGGGGATTATGTGAACGTAGTGCTTGTTTTGTTGATTTTGGCATTGACCAAGGAGTCTGCCAGGTTTGAAGTCAGGTCAGGTCGTGAACCTTCCATTTTTCTGTAACCGGTCTGTAGCCTAGATCACTAACAAAGCAGCCATTCACTCCGGCCGTAAAAGCCCGTACGGAACCTTTCTTCCCTCCGGGCTGTTGACCCACAATTCGCATGAACCTTTAAACACGTCACATCTAACCCTTTAGATACCATGCCAATGATGAGGACGGTGCCCAGAAGAAGAACAGTCTCTGTTCGAAATATCGGCGGCTTCTGTCCTGAGGCAACTCCCTTCGTACGGGGAAATTAGTTTGTCGCTAAGCCCCAACCAGGTTTCCACCGGCGTACTGCTCTGAGCGGTGACGTTCGTCTTAGCCTTGGTTTGATGCTGACCGAGTGTCCGAGATCGGGCTATTTGACAGCATTATTCTGTACGAGACACGGCTTCTGTGAACTGCAGGTTATGAGGAGTGTAACTATCAAATACACGCGTACAAAAGCATCACGCCCACGCACACGCATGCATGCATATACATATACAGTGTGGTAAAAATTTCTGTCGTTTTACTGTGCAAGTACTGCTAGGTCTGCTACCGGTGCATGTGCCGTTAGGCTGCACAAAGTCCGTTTGGTGTGCATGTTGTACGGTACGGGCCTTCGCATTTTATTTATTTCATTTATTTATTTGTAATACCCTCAAGGTAGTAACTCTACAGAGGGGAGTGGGTTAGAAGATAAATAAGAACATCAACATTATACAAAATAAAATACAAAGGAAGGGGAACATTAATAACACAGAAATATATTGGTAATTGATCAATCAAACGACCGACAACTAAATAATGATGATGATGTGAGATGTTATGAGTGCAAATTAGTTATGCAATACACGACAAATAATCAAGTAACACATTGTTAAAATGTTAATGCAAACAATACCGGAGTGTCGAACCGCAGAAAATACGGGTTCGGCTCCGGTTCGGTAGCGCCAAAAATCGAACCGGTCTGCAAACCGGTTTGCCGCCACAAACCACGCGAACCGGTTCAACATTTCCGTTTTACATCTCCCATAAAACTGCTTTTATCATCCTCGCTTTTATTCCCTATGCTTTGATTTATCCTGGTTGCTTTTATCAGGAAATACGTGGCTAATAGCTCACAGCTTTTGTCTGCATCGACATTTTTAGTGACCAAGTGCTTCCTCTTGCGAGAGAAAGAAGGTATGGATGAACAGTTGCAAATAGTATCCACGCTGATGAAGTGGTGTAGACCTGCTACTGTCTGTTTCCCAGTCGCTTTTTTCACACGCATAGTGCCAGCAAGACACACACGAGGAAGCCAAATATGATGTACAGCTTTTTGCATGGATGACGGTACCGAGCGGCACACTGCATTCGCAGTATGAATAGATGTGAGACCGTACTGAGGCATGTCGAAAACACGTCTGCCGGTCTCGCCCTGTCCGGGCTTGCAGCTGTGTACCAGATATTCCACAACGCAAAGGCAATGTGTCACGACACAATTCCACTACCAGTAAGAAGGACTACATTTATTTTTAAAACCACCACCAATCATACAGGCACCGTTCTGAGTATGCTTCTTTTCTACCTTTCATGTTTCTAACTTGTTTAATTTCTAGTGCACACGTGTAAAGGGAAACGTTGCAATGGGCACTTGCTTAATCATATATTCGACTCATAGAGCCACACAACTGGTCTCTACTCCTTTCCTGCTTCATTCCGTGGACGATGGCAGGTCAATCACCTTTCGGAAAATCCAGCAGTTGCTAGCAGAGGACGGCCGCGACGGCTGTTTGAAAACCCGGCGTTCGACGAGCGTCCGCATGGCGCCTCCTCTCTGAAGGGGAGCGCGTGCATGGGGCGCTAGCCGCGGCGCTCACAAGGACAACTGCGCTTCAACGTGTTAAAAAAGACGCTCAAAGCGTACTTACTATACGTACGGTGAAAATTTGCGAAAATCTATAATATGAAGACTAGTGTGTCCACGTCCGCGGATTAAGAGCCATCTAAGTCTTATGCTGACTTCTTTTGTGTCCGAACCGTATCGTTGCGAAGAGGTTACTGCTATTATTTTTTCTGTTTTTGCTCTGGTTCGGGTTCGACATGAAAGTTTCGGTTCGGGTATGGTTTTCGGTTCGGCTTTGGCTTCGGTCCAACACCCTGAACAATACTACAAATTCAGGAGGGAAGATGATTCAACTTAATGATGTGCGAGGAATAAACGAATTAGCGGAAATGGTCATGGAGGCTGAGGGTACAAAAACCTGATGAATGTGATCCATTCTTAATGAGATATAGTGCGGAGGGGACATGAATTCCTGTTTTAGTACATAGTTATGAAAATATATCTTGCGAAAAAGGTAAGTACTCGCTATATATTACGCCGCGTTTCTAAGGTTTGAAAGGGAAGTTGCTCCCTCATTAACATCACGCTGGGTGCCCGGTTACGTTTTAGGTATAGCCACGAGAGACATTAGCTTTGTGAATAACGAAGTCTATACATGTACATTCCAGGACAGGTTATATAGGATAAGATTACTCCAAGGTATTTGTATGATGTGACCTGATCAAGAAATATGTTGTCAATATCATATGGTCCTAGCGAGAGCTGCTTAGGAGTAATTCTCATCTGGCTGCATTTGGTAATATTTAGTTCCATTGTCCATTTTTGACACCAACGGCGGCTAGACTAGACGGCGGCAATAACTCTGTACCATCGTCAGATTTAATATCGCCGTAAATGACGCAGTCATCCGCATACAATTATATGGACGATGAGACGCAATTCGTCAGGTCATTGTTGTAGATTAGTAACAGTAGAGGACCGAGTACAGAACCTTTCGGCAAGCCAGGTGTAACGGGTAGTTGAAAGCCGTGATTATCAAGTCGTGATTATTAACGGAGACACAGTGGTAGCGAGAAGTTTGAAAAACACTCATCCAGGTTTTACTGTGGATGTTTAGTTTGCTTAATTTATCGGATCCGGCGTCCGGATACTCCTCCGCCAGAGGGCACGCTGGTTATCTGAGACGAAAAGAGAGAAAAACACGGGGCTCGTTATCCGTGGGGCCTTTTTTTGGGGGGGGGTTGCCTGCTGCCGAACGTACAACCAGACGAGAAGTTGTGTTGAAGGTAAAATAAACTATGTTGTTTGTTTGAATTTTTGTCTGTGCTGCTTGTTCCTTCGCGCGCGGAACGAACGAGCTGACGCCCCGAGGTTGTGGGAATTTAGGTTTCCACAGCTGGCGCCCACCGTGAGGCCCGAGCTAGTCTGTTCCTGGCGGGGAGCAGGCGGCACGCGTCTTGCGTAGTTTGTAATAGTTTTTAGGTTAGTTTATAGTAGTTGTTTTAGTTTGCGGTTCAGTTGTTTGTGTTTCATTGCTGTTTCTTTTTGGGTTTGCGCGTCTGTTTTTTCTTAGAGTTTTTCAGCTCCCACCCGGTGGACGAACCCTCGGAGCTGATGGCTGACAAGGCGAAGGTGTCCATGCCGCAGTCTCACGCCATTCCAACGGCAGAGCTCCTGTCACGCATGACGGAGTTGTGTTCGTTAGTGGTTCAACGCCTGGATGACGGGTCGGTTTCGCCGCCGCAGGCACAAGCGCCTCTACGACTTAACTTGCAGGTGCCTACCTCCTCAGGTTACAGCGGTAAGAAATCTGTTGCCGACTTCCTGGACGACCTTACAGCTTATCAGACAGGTATGGGAATTTCGAACGAAGTTCTAATCCAACGCATCATGCAGGTTGTTTTGATCGGAGACGCCGCCCGCTGGCTTCGGTTGCAATAGGAGTTTACGTCTTTTCAGGACTTCCAGAAGAGTTTCAAAAACGAATTTCTTCCCCCGGATTACGAATAACGTGTCCTAGAGGAATTGCATAAGCATACTCAACATCCTGAGGAAAACTTATCTGAATTCATTCTGGCATTATAAGATCTGTACAGCAGAGCGGATCCCACTGCTACGGAAGAGCAGCGCATCGCACGGGCTATACGTCAGTGCCACCCGAGCTTCTGGCCCTACTTAAGAGCCTATCGCTTTAAAACCCTTGAGGCGTTGGCCCAGGAGGCTCGTTCAATACAAGGCGACCTCCTGGCTGAGCTCGAATACCGGCCCACTCCGCCCCCGGAGCTAACGTTGGAACCGCGTTGCGCGTGGTCGGGAGGAGCCGCCTCGGTCGAACGCCTGCATGCAACAGATTTGGGTGACAACCCCCGTAATTCATACAATGCGAAGTCATCCCACCGAGCCCTAGATCCCTTCCTCTATGACCAGAGGACAATCCCTGCAGGAACGTGCCTTGACAGACCCGTCCCGCCCCGAAGTCGCGGTCAACCTGGCCTTTCAGCGAGCGAAACCCCACGGCAGCGGCAGCGGCATCATCCTGCGCCCCCGCTGCCAGGAGCGCCCAACGGCTGTTGGAATTGCGTCAGCCCTGACCATTTTCGTCGGCAATGCCCGCGACAAAGACCAAACACCCGCAATGTGCCATCGGGAAACGGTCGCAGCCGGCGTCCATGAATGATCGCTCGCTCAACGACGTCGGCAAGTTGCGAACAAAGCAAGCAAACGGTTACTATTTGTGGCCTTGATCAGTCAAAAACTAGCTTTGCAAGCAGTAGGGTAACGCAAAGAGATGCTTTGGCTCCTCTTGCTTTTTCTGTCCGAGATTTCACCGAGGATAAGGAACCAAAGATCGCCGTTCGAATTTTGGGTAGAGATTACATCGCCCTTATCGACACGGGAGCTATCCCAAGCAGCACAATGTACCGAAAGTCGAGTGCAATAGGGGTGGACGGTATGTGTCTTATCAATGTTCTTTGGTTTCACCAGTTCGTTCAAGGTCTTCCACCTACCCGTCCACCCCTATTGCACTCGACTTTCAGTACATTGTGCTGCTTGGGATGCTTTCCCTTATCGGAGACCATATAAATCTTACGGAGAGAGGCTAGAAGTAAAGGCGGGGAGGAGGATCGGAGGAGAGTAAAGAACTTGAACGGGGCTCTTCCCTCTCTCAGTGTATGCGCTCGGAGACAGCCATATTGAATCAGCCGAGGAAATGTCGTGTATTTCTATCCCGTGAAAGCAGCCACAGTTCCGAAAACTCTTGCAACACCTGCTCGGTTGCTCCTCTGCTTCCCTTGGCTACGTATTTTGTGGGTGTCCGCCTCTATCCACACTTGTAGTCAAGGCTGGTTTGTCTGGTTGAGGCAGCGGCGGAGACAGCGTCCCCATGTGGCAGGTCCCCCAAACTCACCTCGGAAAAGCGTGCAACGAAGAAGGCCGCCACTAGATACCCCACTGTTGCCGTTCCGGATCACTTCAGCGCGCTAAGTTTAGCGGCAAAATGTTTTTGTTGTTTCTGCGAATGAATCTAGTCTTTATATGTCCAAATAAAACGCGTATAACAACTTTCTGTGTCGTGTTTCACTTTCTGGTCGCGTTTTTAAACGTGTTGAGCGATCGGAAGGATCTAGTGCACGGCTGCGTGCATCACACAGCGTACCTGTCGTACCAGGCGCCGCCAGTGGCGCCGCAGACGCAGTCGTCCGTTTCTCCTTCGGTGACTTGGCCTGGCTTGGATTGTGCTTTAACTGGATCTTTAGCGCGCTACAATCAAACGCAAGCCAACGTCTGGTAACAATGGGGTATCTAAGGGCGACCTCCGGCATTGCACGCATCGGAATAGGAACAAATGCATGGGAAAATGGCGACCTTGGGGGACCTGCCATGTGGCGTTCGGGTCGTGTTTTTGTTTCTTCGTGTGTGTGTGTTCTTTTTTTTTCATATATCTCACGGTTTCATGGATTCTGGCTGTGTGTTAATGTTCCAAAAACATTTTTGGCGTTGTGTTTGCTGTATGCTTACGGGATTCCTTTTTTGCATGCGCCACGGCAACAGTAGCTGATTCAATATGGCGCTCCCCTCGCCCGTACGTCCCAGTTTCGGAGGTTTCCTTCAAGCGTACTTCTTAAGATTTGTATGTCGGGGACAGTGTTTACAAACATTGCGTATCGCAGCATGTGGAATTGCAATCCACAGATGTCACTCTTCGTCTCCCAAACCGGTGCAGTTCAAAGGTCTCAGAGCCCTTGGGCATTTCCTGTTGTTCTGGCTTTGAAACGTGATGGTACAGCCTCGTCCAAACTTAACTTCGACACGGCGCCGGCCTGCGGAGAAAGAGGGACGACACCCTAGCGGCTCTAACTGGAATTATCGGGAGTGAGCGTTGAGGGCTGTCCTGCTCGCATCACGGGGGTGCCCGTCTAAGAACTGCTGCTACGCTTCGAACGGGCGCTGACTTTTACGTGGATATTACCTTACGTTATCTTCACATCGTTCCAGTCTGTTCTGGAGATTGCTGCGGGCGATTGAAATCTCGCCATCTGATCAGTGATTGTCCGCGCCGTTCAACGCTCTTCACCCGTCCGGTATCAACGAATCACAAGGCATCCTAGAAACGCTTCACAAATAAAATATGCTTTTCCCTTCTACCGCCATTATCATCTGTTATGTTCTGCATGGCTACTGCTTTCTGCTCTCTTTATTGCATGCCACAACTTTGTATTACAAATATATATATATAAAAAAAAACTTTGCTCGTTCTGGAGTTTTCCCCACGTAACCAATAACCTGCTTATCTTTCGCTATGCTTGCCAATTCTTCCCTGTTGTCCCGTTCCGTCCACGTGTTCGTGAACCTTCCATTTTTCTGTAACCGGTCTGTAGCCTAGATCACTACGTTCACATAATCCCCTCCACACTCTAACAAAGCAGCCATTCACTCCGGC
Source organism: Ornithodoros turicata (assembly GCF_037126465.1). Classification (NCBI taxonomy): domain Eukaryota; kingdom Metazoa; phylum Arthropoda; class Arachnida; order Ixodida; family Argasidae; genus Ornithodoros; species Ornithodoros turicata. The sequence goes on along the minus strand of NC_088201.1, from coordinate 210,542,850 downwards.
CGTAAAAACCCGTACGGACCCTTTCTTCCCTCCGGGCTGTTGACCCACAATTCGCATGAACCTTTAAACACGTCACACCTAACCCTTTAAATACCATGCCAATGATGAGGACGGTGCCCAGAAGAAGAACAGTCTCTGTTCGAAATATCGGCGGCTTCTGTCCTGAGGCAACTCCCTTCCTACATCTCTACCGGTTCGCTGGATTTCTACCCATCTACGTTAGCAACCATGTCATTTGAACGCGTCATATTGCTGTAGTGGCGTCACATTGATTGGAATTAAGCAACAGAACGAAAGCAATAGAATAATAATACACGTAAATGCCTTGCGCTGGAAAAGATTGTTGCTTAAAGCACCACATTCCGCGCCACGTTGTATCATAGGTTCGGGATGGCCAGCCAGTTGACTAGCTTATTCCATTCTCCCATTGATTCCCCTTGTGTGCTAGCGAAGAAGTTAAACATGTTAACTACATAATGTGGAGTAGCCGGCGCTTTTATGAGTGCTACACTTTATTTATTTATTCAAACAACAGCAACGCGGATAAGTAGCTTGCTATATGTTCAAATAATTTATGGTAAAGAAAGCTTTGTAGAACGTCGTAAGAATGGAATTTTCCTTGCGACATCACACTGTTGTTACTCGCTCGCATTATTCACATATTCACTGTCCATTACCACTTCCATGCTGCTTCAAGAATAACTGGGGTTTGTTGTGCGAGTGAAATTATCTTGTAGCGCTTGAACGCACAAAGCCTCTCCCGCGCAGTTAATAGCAAGGAAATGGCCGAAATAAGGCCGAAACAGCTGTCCGGTACTGGCATGGCGACGTTTGACTTACGAACAGGTATTATGCGTGCAGCCAAAGAGCTCTGGCTAATTTTTTTTCCCCTTATACACTTGACTAGCTTTGCACTGGACTTTCAGTGGTGTGTTAGCACACCCTGACCGGAGGAATCACGTGCTACTTGACCTTCTGACGCCATCCGCTCAAAAGTTGCCTGCGTGGTGCTGACGATGGCCCAATAAGGCCGAAACAGCTGTCCAGTAATGGCATGGCGACGTCTGACTTACGAACAGGTGTTATACGTGCAGCCAAAGAGCTCTGGCTAATTTTTTTCCCTCATACACTTGACTAGCTTTGCACTGGACTTTCAGTGGTGTGTTAGCACTCCCTGACCGGAGGAATCACGTGCTACTTGACCTTCCGACGCCATCCGCTCAAAAGTTGCCTGCCTGCGTAGTGCTGACGATGGCCCAATAAGGCCGAAGCAGCTGTCCAGTACTGGCATGGCGACGTTTGACTTACGAACAGGTGTTATACGTGCAGCCAAAGAGCTCTGGCTAATTTTGTTCCCCTTATATACACTTGACTAGCTTTGCACTGGACTTTCAGTGGTGTGTTAGCACACCCTGACCGGAGGAATCACTTGCTACTTGACCTTCTGACGCCATCCGCTCAAAAGTTGCCTGCCTGCGTGGTGCTGACGATGGCCCAATAAGGCCGAAACAGCTGTCCAGTAATGGCATGGCAACGTCTGACTTACGAACAGGTGTTATACGTGCAGCCAAAGAGCTCTGGCTATTTTTTCCCCCTTATACACTTGACTAGCTTTGCACTGGACTTTCAGTGGTGTGTTAGCACTCCCTGACCGGAGGAATCACGTGCTACTTGACCTTCCGACGCCATCTGCTCAAAAGTTGCCTGCCTGCGTAGTGCTGACGATGGCCCAATAAGGCCGAAGCAGCTGTCCAGTACTGGCATGGCGACGTTTGACTTACGAACAGGTGTTATACGTGCAGCCAAAGAGCTCTGGCTAATTTTGTTCCCCTTATACACTTGACTAGCTTTGCACTGGACTTTCAGTGGTGTGTTAGCACACCCTGACCGGAGGAATCACGTGCTACTTGACCTTCTGACGCCATCCTTTCAAAAGTTGCATGCCTGCGTGGTGCTGACGATGGCCCAATAAGGCCGAAACAGCTGTCCAGTAATGGCATGGCGACGTCTGACTTACGAACAGGTGTTATACGTGCAGCCAAAGAGCTCTGGCTATTTTTCCCCCTTATACACTTGACTAGCTTTGCACTGGACTTTCAGTGGTGTGTTAGCACACCCTGACCGGAGGAATCACGTGCTACTTGACCTTCCGACGCCATCCGCTCAAAAGTTGCCTGCCTGCGTAGTGCTGACGATGGCCCAATAAGGCCGAAGCAGCTGTCCAGTACTGGCATGGCGACGTTTGACTTACGAACAGGTGTTATACGTGCAGCCAAAGAGCTCTGGCTAATTTTGTTCCCCTTATACACTTGACTAGCTTTGCGCTGGACTTTCAGTGGTGTGTTAGCACACCCTGAGTGGAGGAATGACGTGCTACTTGACCTTCCGACGCCATCCGCTCAAAAGTTGCCTGCCTGCGTACTACTGACGATGGCCCAATATGGCCGAAACAGCTGTCCAGTACTCGCATGGCGACGTTTAACTTATGAAGAGGTGTTATATGTGCAGCCAAAGAGCTCTGGCTAATTTGTTTTCCCTTGTACACTTGACTGGCTTTGCACTGGACTTTCAGTGGTGTGCCAGCCACCCCCACCCCCACTCCAATGGCGATGACACCACCAAGACTCGACACAGCACTCCTGGGCTCGACCTACGACAGCCGCCAGGTGGAGCAGCCCTCCTGATTCTGACGTCGTTCAAGACGCGTGTAAAAGCTCCAAGCAATCATTGCCACCCCGTAGTCCTGACGAAGGCCGAGCTTCCGCCGCAACGTCGACGTATCCCAAGTATGCACGGGCACACAATGAACAGATTCGAGAAGAATCCACCAACGTCAAGCAATGCGGGAGTAGTAGTAGTGTCCCGTTACTCCCTTGGCACAAAAGGCGTTCCCCCCAAAATTGAGATGCCACTGTAACTATAGAACGTCGAGCAGCCCCATCGGTGGCTGCATCATCAGCGCCTTTTCTCAAAAAGCTCCTTCCGTGTCCAAAGCTGGGACTAGTTGTAATCGCCGTAATGAGCGTTCCTCCAATGTACCGGAAGAGTAGATCATACTGAAAGTATCCACTCAATCCACACTTGACATCCCATCCAATCCAATCCACTTGACAGCCCCGGCGTCGGGAACTTGGCGCCCCCATCGCCCGGCCGCAGCCGCAGTGGCCCCTCCTGCATTCAGGTTGGGTCGCCGCAGGAGGGAGACCCCCATGTATAGCTGTGCGTGGCTTTCCTGTGTCTGGGGAAAGGTGGATCCTGGCAGTTGAGTGGACTCGGAGGTTGGTTTGGACCCTTCGGGGCCCCTCCGGGAAAACAACACACCGCTTTGGCCCCTGCTTCCCATAGTCGGGTGGTCCTGGAAGGCCCAGCCAGGACTATTCAGCTAGTCGCCATCTCGCTTTTCGTCACTTTTCTTTCTTCTTTTCTCCTTCTATCTTTCCTGCTTTTCACCTTCTTTGGCGGCAAGGGTCAACCTAGGGCAGTCTTTTCACTCTCCAGCAGCTGCACTCGGGTATAGTGTAGAGGTCAGTGGTGGCGCGCGGGGCGTGCCCCCTTGTTGGGCTCGATGGTGGGTGACACGCCTGCTACACTGAAACAGTGCTTTCCTTTTATGGATTCTGAGAATTATAAACATAAAGATCGGCGCCGCAAGCGGCACCGCACCGATGCACAGCCAACCCAGATACTAGACTTCACTCCAGAACCTTGGTTTGCCAAGTTTCTTATTATCCACGGAGAAGACAATACGAAGCCTTTGACCAAAATATCACCGTTTGTCGTTGCTAGGGAGCTTGAGAAAATCATTGGGAAATCCTACACACCAAAGAAACTGCCGACAGGAGACATACAAATCGAAGTACAAACGAAACTGCAAAGCACCACGCTACTCTCCATCAATCGAATCAGCGATGTGTCAGTTACGATTTCCGAACATAGGACACTCAACATCATAAAGGGCGTAATATCACAACATGAGCTTCTCGACTCTTCTAACTCTGAGGTCGAGGAAGGCCTGAAAGATCAGGGTGTAGTAAAAGCCCTGCGGATTGTAATGCGCAGAGACGGCAAAGAAATCACGACCAAACATATCGTACTTTCCTTTCAGCTGCACAAACTTCCGGCAGACATCAAAGCAGGATATATCGACTGCCCCGTGCGGCCTTACGTTCCTAACCCACGTCGTTGCTTTAAGTGCCAACGTTTTGAGCACGAATCGCAGGTCTGCCGGGGACGCACTACCTGCCCAAAGTGTGCCGATACAGACCAAAATCATACAGCAGAAACCTGTCAAAATAAGATTAAATGTGCAAACTGCAGTGGCAATCACCCAGTCTATTCACGGTCCTGCCCTCAGTCGCAACAAGAAAAAGACACCCTGAGGATTAAAGCAACTGAAAACATCACATACAAAGAAGCACAAACAAAATTTGAGTTTGCCAAAAAAGGCGGTTATGCGGCGGTGGTGCGTAGGGGAGCGACGCCACCGACGAAATCCGTAGAGACCCAGACGTATGGGTCTTTACTCCAAGCTCCTCAAACACAACAACAGCCTGCGGAGAGTTTCCCTCTGTTGGCTCCGGCTGCTCAAATGGGCAGCCAGGAAATCGTGACCACAGCCTCTGCAGAGGTTGATGATGTAGTCTCAGTCTGGAATGGGCTCACTGGGAGTTCAGTCCAGACAGACACACACAACATGGAGCTCGATGATGATGACTGCATGTCGCAGAAATCATCGTCAAGTCTCCCCAGTTCATCTAACCCACGTGCTCCTTCCCAAAAGAAGGAGCAAAAAGAGAAACAAGGAGGCCGAGGTAGGGGCAAGTCCCAAGATAAACAGAAATTACCCCCACCAAGTGTTGTACCTCAATACACACAATGGCCAGTCTCCCTTTGTTCTTGTTAATTCACACTTTCATTATGGGGCAAGTATTCCTTCAGTGGAACTGTCGAGGCCTTCACACTAACATAGATGATATACATGACCTGTTTGAAAAGTACAGTGCCATCTGCTTCTGCTTCCAAGAAACATACTTACACGAAGAAAATTATAATCCTTTCCGCAGACATAATATTTTTAGGAACGACCGTACAACTTGGGCTCGTGCATCTGGCGGAGTGGCTGTGGTCCTCCCGCAGAGTATAGCTGCAAGACAACTTCCGCTTGTCACAGACTTGGAGGCAGTTGCCATTCAAGTCTGCCTTGACACTGTCTTGACAGTGTGTTCATCATACTTGCCACCATCATCATTGATAGAACAAAGAGAACTTGAAAAGCTATGCGATCAACTTCCTCAGCCCTACATCATCTCAGGCGACTTCAACGCTCACAATCCCTTGTGGGGCAGCTCAAAACTAGAGAGACCGGGGAAAATGTTGGAGAGGGTTCTTCTCTCAAGGCCATTATGTCTCCTAAATTCAGGGTTACCAACATACGTAAATTCTTCAACGCAAAGTTTCTCTTCTTTAGACATTTCGCTGTGCAGTCCTGCACTTTTTTCACGTCTGGAGTGGACAGTTGAACAAAACCCTCGTGGTAGTGACCACTTTCCTATCATTATAAAATTTCGTGGTCCAACAAATTCTTTAAGGTCACGACCTCCGCGATGGAAACTTTCTGAGGCAGACTGGAACTTGTTTCAGAAAGAACCAACCTCGTATCATTATCTTTTGAGGATACTAGCATTGAAGAAGCGAATAATGTTATAACAAATGCAATAATAAATGCTGCTTTGAAATCTGTGCCACAGACATCTGGCCGTCTCCCAAAGCGTCCCAAACCGTGGTGGACAAACGATTGTGGGAAAACACGCAAAGAACAGAACAGAGCTTGGGGTATCTTTCGCAGATACCCCACTCCAGAGAACCTCCTTGCATTTAAAAGGCACGGGCGAAAGCCAAATGGACGAGAAAGCAGGCCAAGCGCTCTTCGTGGTGCAGTTTTATCTCTTCCTTGACACACAACACTCCATCAAAGGTGGTTTGGTATAGACTTCGGAAAATTAAAGGAGCTTATAGAGGCTTTTCTATCCCATTACTTCAGGTAAATGGGGCCCCGTGCCAGAACTTGGGCGAGCAGGATGACCTCCTCGATCAGCATTTTCATAACATATCGAGTTATTCTCATTACAACAAGGATTTCCTCTCTACAAAGCAACAAGCTGAAAAACAAGCCATTCCAGTCACAGGTGGTGAGAACCTTCTATATAACAAGCCCTTTACCATGGTAGAGCTCCTGAGAGCACTGTCTTCAGTAAAGGTCAGCGCCCCGGGGCCAGACCGCATTGCATATTCTATGCTCACTCACCTGTCAAGTGAATCTAAAGAATGTTTGCTTAAGTTTTTTAATAATGTCTGGGAAAAGGGCCAAATGCCATCAACATGGAAGGTAGCAACGGTCATCCCCTTCCTGAAGCCTGGGAAGGATGCTTCAAACCCAACCAGTTACCGACCTATTGCACTGACAAGCTGTCTGGGAAAAACTTTCGAGAGGATAGTTAACAACCGACTGATGTCCTATCTTGAGGTTAATAACTGTCTTAATAATAACCAGTGTGGTTTTCGAAATGCACGGTCGATAGCAGACCACCTCATCCGGCTGGAATCCACTATTCGAGAGGCCTTTGTTAGAGGAAATCACTGTGCGTCTGTTTTCTTTGACTTAGAAAAGGCCTATGATACTGCTTGGCGGTATGGTATCGTCCGAGACCTTTACTCATTAGGAGTACGGGGCCGACTTTTCAGTTGCATAACCAACTTTTTACAATCTTCAGAGTTCAACTGGGAACAACGCTGTCGCGACCTTTTATTCAAGAAAACGGAGTTCCACAAGGTTCAGTACTAAGCGTAACACTTTTTATAGTTAAAATGAACTCAATAGCAAGCGTTATTCCCCTTCTATTTCATACTCTTTGTATGTGGACGATGTACAGATTTCTTATTCGTCCAGAAATTTGAGTACTTGTGAGAGGCAGCTGCAACTCGCAATTAACAAACTACTCAAATGGGCCGATCGAAATGGTTTTAAATTCTCTTCAGAAAAAACTATTTGTGTCCTGTTTTTCAGGAGAAGGGGACTGTACGCAGACCCCACACTGACTATTGATGGTCACGCTCTTGCTGTACATGAGGAACACAAATTCCTTGGCGTCATCTTTGATAAAAAACTCACTTTCGTGCAGCACGTCAAGATCTTGAAAGCAAAATGCTTGAAATCTTTAAATATTCTTAAAACCATTTAACACCGTTCCTGGGGTGCCGACAGAGAGACTCTTCGCCGCATATACAGTTCTGTTGTTCGTCCTAAACTAGATTATGGATGTGTTGCATATGGATCAGCACGCTTATCAGTCCTGAAAGCTCTCGACCCAGTGCACCACCTTGGCTTGAGGCTGGTACTTGGGGCTTTTAGAACCACACCAGTTCAAAGCTTATATGTTGAGCCAAACGAGTGGTCCTTGGAAAGGCAACGCTTTTACCTTGCAGTGTAACCAGCACTTGCTTCCAACGGCTCTTTATTAATAAGCCAAACGCTGTGGCTCCATTTAGTATTCGTGTCCAGCGGGATGTAGAACGTTACAATTTTACGAGCTATAATCTACCACCCTTGTTGTGCAGTAAGCTGGTATCTCCTTTTTATCCACCTGTAGAACATGATACAACTCTTCTAAAATTTGACAAACAGAAATGCCCAGCCTTGCAAATACAACAAGAATTTGAAGCCCTCAAGCAAAACTTTAGCGACCATGTGGAAATATACACTGACGCTTCGAAAACAAACACAGGAGTATCATGTGCCATGGTATCTGGCGTATACACTAAGCCACATCGTTTAAGCAATATTTTGTCAATTTTTAGTGCTGAGGTTTATGGCATCATTGTTGCGCTCAACCATATCTTGCAAACGCACACATCACCATCGGTTATATACACAGACTCTCTTAGTGCAGTTCATGCCATATGTGGTCTCCACATGCACAAAAACCTGCTGGTAAGACGAGCACAGAATCTTGCGAGTCTCATACAAGGAAAGGGCCACAGTTTACGCATTTATTGGGTGCCCAGCATGTAGGCATAAAGGGAAATGAGAGCGCGGATCGTGCTGCCCCTGCTGCTCAGGATACCGACATTACGGTATACTACCAAACCACGGATAAGACAGTGTGCACAACACTTCGAAAATCGATTAAATGAAGTTCTATTCAGCCGTCTGAGTGCTGGACACACCTTCTTAACACACGGGTATCTTCTCCGACGCGAGCAGACACCACAGTGCGAGCATTGCGGGACAGCCTTGTCCGTTATGCATATACTCATAAAATAAGGTTAAAATTTGGGCGGGTTGGTATGACATCTTTTAAAATGGATAAAATACCCCAGTGCGAAGGTAAAACAATGGGACGAGACAAACACAGACAAAGGGACGACGCACAGCACTGACTGCAACCAAAAGAATTTATTTCCGTCACCATCTCCTTTTTATACCAATACCTTCTCTCCACACTAACTACAGCATCACGTGAGAATACATTCTACGCAAGAAAACATTCTATCTTATCAGACAAGGTTACTGATGGTACACTTATGCACGAATTCCCCAATTTCTTTATCGTTAAAGCTTCCAAGTATAGTAACGCCCCTTGTTTCTTGTTTTTATACAAAACTTTTGTGCTATTAAGGTCGGGTTCACATCCATTACACTGTGCGAGGTGCCCACCTAATGTCGTTTCCATTCTTTTACTATTTTTGTTATGTTCTCTTAGCCTTGTGTTTAAGCACCGTGTCGTCTGTCCAACATATTTCTTCCCACATTTTAATGGAATACTATACACTACCCCTATAGCACATTTAACGTACGTTGTTTGATGTTCAACTTTACACCCGGTGTTCCGCTCCTTATTTACACTATTAAGTAGGGAATTAAGACCCCATCCCTTTCTAAACACGACATCTATCCCAAACTTCTTCGATAATTTCTTTAACCTATGCGATGCCTTATGCACATACTCAATGGCAGCGAACTTATTCTTCTCCCTAGCCCTTTCTTGTTTTGATCCATTTATTAAACGTGTTAGTACACGACTCAATATGTCAGTGATAATTGCTTCCGGATAACCAGCCCTCTCAAGTCTATGTATTTGCGCAACACAACTCGCAAACATTCTGTGCTCACAGGATCTCTCTAGCGCGTTTTTTTTACAACATTTTGAGCTGTAGCATTTTTTACAGTTTTTGAACAACATGAATCAAAGGGCATCAAAGGTTTCTCTGTTCTTTGCTTATATTCCCAACAAAATTTTTCCTGACAACATGTGATTTCAATATCCAAAAACTGTATGCAGTTATCATTGGCCTCTTCCACTGTAAATTCGAGACCCCTACTTTTGCTGGTAAACATATCCTTAACTCTGTTACATTCTAAGCCCTTATCCAGAATGATCAAATAATCATCCACATACCTAAACACAGCATGAACAGGCCACTTATTCACATCTAATTCCGTTTGAATATTCTTGTCAATGTTACTCATCACCAAGGAGCTCAAAATCGGAGCTATTCTTGACCCGATACATATGCCTTCCTTCTGTCTATAAACTTTCCCTTCCACTTCAATCAAAGTTGACATAATATATATTCTCACCAACTCAAGAAACTGTTGAACTGAACATTTTACATTGTTCTGAAACCTTATAACCCCAAAACGTTCAATACAGCTTTCTATACATTCGAACATGACTTCAGTTGGAAGATTGTAATAAAGGTCCTTAACATCTAATGATATTATTGATTTACCCTTTGCGTTCATATCCTTAAGCTGCTTTATAACATCCGAAGAATTCTTTATCTCAAAGGGGTCATCAATATTCAACATAGCCAGGTGTTCCTGCAGGAAAGAACTAACAACACTCTGCCAAGTTTTTCTCTCAGATACTATTGTTCTAAACGGGTATCCATCTTTATGGAGCTTTATGGTATAAAAAACTTCCAGGTATTGGCTTTGAGCATTTTTTACTAAATTCGAGAATTTTTCCCATTGACACTCTTCAAACCATTTCTTGGCTTTTGATTTTAAATTCCTACTTGGTCTACCCTTTACGGTACAGAAGTTTTTTTCCAATGCTTCCCGCTGTTTTTCTTTAAATTCTTGAGAATCCACGACGACGAATCTGCTAGTCTTGTCGGCTACCAATAAGTGCAGTTCACTGGTTTTTAGTTCGCTTATCACTTTCGGCAACCTTCGATTGAAAGGCGATTTCTTTACACATCCTCGAAGAGCATCCACGGCATGATCCATGAGCGTGATCTTCTGCGCATCCGGAACTTTCTTACTGACTTGGTACGCCATGTCAATCAGGTCTGTTGCAGCTGTGGATGTCGATATGTAGTTAGTGTGGAGAGAAGGTATTGGTATAAAAAGGAGATGGTGACGGAAATAAATTCTTTTGGTTGCAGTCAGTGCTGTGCGTCGTCCCTTTGTCTGTGTTTGTCTCGTCCCATTGTTTTACCTTCGCACTGGGGTATTTTATCCATTTTAAAAAATATACTCATAGTTTGCACTCATCACGAACACCATCGTCAACAACACTTCTCACTGTCTTACAAGTATAGGATTCCTCTTCACCCAGCGCTTTTGCTGGGGGACGAGCCTCTCATCAGTTTTAACCATGTGTACAACTTTTTAAGAGACATAGGTTACCTAAACGACCTGTGAACATGCAAACATTTTCACTACTTTTTACCTTTCCTATTTTGACTTTAAATGAAATCGATTATTTTTAACTAGCTTTGATTCATACCACTGTCGTGGCGCTCTATGGCCAAAGTTGCCTTTGCGCCATTAAAATCCTAATCATCATCATCATCATCATCACCACCACTTGACAGCCAAAATGACGCTGACCAGGCTGGATAGAATGACAAATCGTGAGGACTGGTTGATTGATAGTGTCCCATATTTTAATACTTCATTGGTCAGCATGCTCTAAAGTGGGCGGAGCTTCAGGTATAGCCGTGACCCAATAAGCGCCAGACTGTCTTTTAATATACAGCTATAGCAGGGGCCTGCTCTTGATGAACCCTGCAGGGAAGACATTGGCACTTGTATGGCCTCTTGCCCATGCATGTTCGCTTGCGATCCTGTAGAGACCGTTACGGTTGAACTTCGCGGCTGTAGGGACCTGCTCTGTGTGAACTCCGCAGGGCAGAAATCGCACTTGTATGGTTTCTCACCCGTGTGTGTCCACTTGTGATCCCGTAGATACCCGTTTCGGCTGAACTTAACAGGGCAGATATCACACTTGTATGGCTTCTCTCCCGTATGTGCACGCTTGAGGTCCTGTATATACCAGTTCTGGCTGAACTCTGTAGGCCAGACATCACACCTGTATGGTCTCTCTCCGGTATGCGTCCTTTTGTGACTTTTTCGGTCTATACTCTGGTCGAACTCCGCAGGTCAGATATCACACTTGTATGGCTTGTCTCCCGTGTGTGCACTCTTGTGATCCCATAGATACCCGTACCGGTTGAACTCCGCAGGTCAGGCATCGCACTTGTACGGCTTCTCACCAGTGTGCGTCCGCTTGTGACGCTGTAGGGACTTGCTCTGTCTGAACTCCGCAGGGCAGAGATCGCACTTGTATGGTTTCTCACTCGTGTGTGTCCACTTGTGATCCCGTAGATACCCATTTCGACTGAACTCCGCAGGGCAGATATCACATTTGTATGGCTTCTCTCCCGTATGTGCACGCTTGTGATCCCGTAGATAGCAGTTCTGGCTGAACTCCGCAGGGCAGTTGTCACACTTGTATGGCTTCTCACCGGTGTGCGTCCACTTGTGATGCTGTAGGGACTTGCTCTGTCTGAACTCCGCAGGGCAGAGATCGCACTTGTATGGTTTCTCACCCGTGTGTGTCCACTTGTGGTCCCTTAGATACCCGTTTCGGCTGAACTCAGCTGGGCAGACATCACACTTGTATGGCTTTTCACCAGTATGTGTCCTTTTGTGACGTTTCAGGTCTGTGCTCTGGTTGAACTGTGCGGGGCAGACATCACACTTGTATGGCTTCTCACCAGTGTGCGTCCTTTTGTGACGTTTCAGGTCTGTGCTCTGGTTGAACTCCGCAGGGCAGAGATTGCAGTTATATGGTCTCTCCCCTGTGTGTGACCTCTTGTGACACAGCAGGTCCATTTTCTGAATAAACACTGTGGGGCAGAAATCGCACTTGTATGGCTCCTCTCTCTTTTGTATCTCCATGTGCGTCAGTAGGTGCCCAGGTAACCGTAAGTGAGCTATGTCCATAGTGCCAAGCCCAGTGTTGTTGAATCGTGGTTCAGTTGTTGATGTGTTAATATGCGCCTTTGCAAAAGTGCAACTTGAAGAAGCTTCATCACAAGCTCCTGTGGGCTGATCTTTATTATGACGCGCAGCACTGCTTCCTCTTGTTCCTGAAATTTCGAAAATTGAACAATAAACTGGCATACTAGTTCAGGCGCAAAACTCTGATATGCGATTTCATATCGATCATTTTATTTTCATTCGTTCAGATAATACATACAATTGACGTGTAACTGAAGGAACCTGAGGGAAAATCACGGTTAAAGGTTCATGAAAAGTGCCTACGCCAATCTGGAGTTAGGTAAGGCTACATCGTACAATACAATAACACAAAAATAAAGCAACAAAACAAACAATACCGGGACAGATAAATCGAATTAAAGCATCGTTGCATAGCAAAGCAGCGATAACAACTGATCAATCCAGAGCAATTAAAGTGCACTACGAGCTGGTACCTATGCCTCGCTCGATTTCTAAAACAAAAAAATGACTGATGCTTGTTGTACCATGAGACCACTGGTTCCGCCCGGATTCCCAGAAACACGAATGACAGCCTCCCATAGTTTGTTTTCACCACATGTAAGTTCAACATACTACCTGCTCCAGCCCCCATGCATTGGTTTTGAACCGAGGTGACTAAAATTAATTTTGGCAAGCAAGATTAAGGTGTAATATGCAGTGAGTAAAGTTGTGTACGCTTTAAGAAACTGTCTCTTGAACTCAAAGATTGTGAATGTCACGACATGGGACATGAGAGAAAAACGGCCAACAAAACGCGATCCTAGCAGCCCGGTTTTGCAATACCTAAAGCACACGAGGATGCATTTTGTGAGTTAAGGCCCAAGCAGGAGCACAGTAAGATAAGTGCCAATGTGTAAGGACCTAATACAGACACAGTAAGACAGACAGACGATGGGAAATTCTTTCGGGTTCTCCCAAGAACACTTATAGCATATGAAATCCTGCGATTGATATGATTAATGTGCAATGTAAGACAAAGAAGTGTTACAAAAAGAACGCCTAGAAACTTGGTTTCGTGACGAAATTGTAATGAACCTCCCGGAAGAGATAGTGAAGCGTGCGTGACAAATTATGCTAATGAGAATCAAATCATGTACACGTTTTATTTGCATTTACTGTAATTTATTAGTACGGCATTACCAATGTCTTTATCAAATTTTAATGATAGATCATCCATATCCTTGCAGGCTAACGGTAACGTAGTGCGATCTGCATACAACGATGCTCCAGAAAATCCAGTGTGCACAGGTGGGTCGTTGATGTACAGTAAAAAGAGAAGCGGACCTAGTAATGATGCCTGCGGTATGGCAATATTAGAAACTACAGGTTCACAGAAAGCCTCCTGACACCTAACAATATGAGACCGGTTTTCGAGGCAATTGGCAATTAGACCAAATGCAGGCCCTCCTGATCCCATGCACGGCTAAATCAGAAAGAATTTCGTGGCTGACACATCAAAAGCTCTAGAAAAGTCAAGAGAAAAACGTCCAGGCCACTGGATTGTTTTATGCATTCTGTAAAAGTTAAAAGAGCTATTTCCGCAGAATAAGCGCTAATAATTCTATAGAATAGGCGATTTTTGTAATGGACTTTCAATGATTTTGCCCACCACAGGAAGGATCAAAATCGGTTTGTAAATACTGATACCGGAAGGATCACGCTTTTTATGTACGGGCACAATGATCGCACATCTCAGTGAACCAGGAAACCGCCTTGCCTAAAAGAGAGATTCACAATGTGAGATGTAGCACAAGGGATATAATGTCCTTAGAGTGGGATTCTGCAACAAAATCCCCACAACGATTGTGACATAGCAGTAACCCTTGCGGTGTCAGCAACATAGATACAAAATATGGCGTTCCCAAAGTTTGCAGATTTTATTCGAACGAATTATTTCAGTACCCTCAGGGCTTTACAGCATTATTACGAATTATTACGAAGTGAGCGCTTCGGCCTCTATGAAGCAAGAGGGCATTGAAATCAACACTGCCGATGTCATCCTGCATGGAAGAATAGAAGCATCGTAGCAGTCGACAATGCCGGGTGACGTCACAGTATCTTCCTCCGGGCGAATGGCTGTGCGCTTTGGATGTTGGTTTCGGTTTGGTATTGTGATCATTTACGTATTAATTACTCGCACAAAATGAACGCGAATGTTGTATTCGGTATTGAGGGAGCGGTCCGTGTTTGGTATAATGCTCGCCTTTTTTTTTTTTTTTTTTGAATCCTTCCAAACTCTTCCTTTAACCAGTTTCGATTTAGATGCGGATATGTTGTCATACCCAAGTGATATATGATGAAATAATTTCGGCCACTTCCGTAGAAGGTGCTGGTTGACGAAAAGCGATTGCAGAAGACGATATGGCATAGGAGCAAGTGGTACGTTGTCCTCATCGCTATAAGCAAACGAACCATAAAAAAAGGGCACTGAAAGGTGCAGCAATCTACGGTGGTCTTCGCAGAATAGTATCTTACCTGTCCGGGCCCTGATGGTCTCCCTATTAAGAAACTCTTTGACTACCTCCCATTTACCTATGGTGGTTGAGCAGGACGCGGCTTGTGAACAATAACGACGCCTCCTAGCGTGATCAACCACCCTAGACAAGATGCGTAAAAGACTACACCGCACCACGTAGACGGGTAGAAATCCAGCGAACGAGTCGAGAAGTACAAAGGGAGTTGCCTCAGGAGAGGAGCCATCCTGAGGCAACACCCTTCGTACACTGCACCACGTTCACTCTGCCCTGTCAAGCTAGCTGTCAATTTCCAATTCCGCAAATAGCCCACATTGTGTGGGATCGAGGTTGCAAGTATGAAGTTCACCTCTCCCGCCTCTGGTATCTGCTGAGAGATGAAGTGTTGGACCTTCAGACGGAAGGCCCCAAATTCGGCTCGAGAACACTTTCCTTTTCCTGTATGAGTGTTTTTAGTTTTATGTTGCTGCGTCCCAGGTAGCTCCCAGCTTACTGCGAACATATTTTGAAATATATCTAACACTTTTTCCAAGACGAAATCAATTGCAATATAGCATATGCTGAAGGGCATGCCTTAGGAGGGCATTAGCAAAGTCCTAAGGCAATGTCATAATTAACTTTCATTTATTAACTTTCGAACTATAAAAGCTACGAAGTTGTCCCAATGTGAACATCTGTTCCTTTCGGTCACCTGATATCGTAGCCGTTTTCAGAACAAAAATCCGTTCGATAGATCGCCGGCAAAAAATTCGTGAAGGAAAACAATTTTTTTCTTTGTTTTGTTCGTTACGCTTCTTAGAAGACGCGTATTTCCTTCACCCCCAATGTGAGACGGAGAAAGAGCACACTGTTGCCCCTCGCGTCCTGGAAAAAAATTTAAAGGAAACAGGAAATGCGGCCCAAGATAAGCCTAGTTCCGATAGAGTCACCTGAAAGATTTCTTTTTGTTTTGTTTCCGCAAGTTAAAGCTCACCTTCGACGCATGAGTCGGCACTGTGCCCCTTCCCCCTCTTACGTTGGGGATGAAGGAAATACACCTCTCCGAAGATGCGCAATGAACAAAATAAAGAAAAAATGGCGTTCCTTCACGAATTTTTTGCGGGCGTTCTATCGAACGGATTTTTGTTCTGAAAACGGCTACGATGTCAGGTGACCGAAAGGAACAGACGTTCTCATTGGGACAACTTCGTAGCTCTTATAATTAAAAAGTTAATTTATTTATTTAAGTACCCCGCTGCTCCACAGTCGTGGAATTGTGCAGGGGAGAGAGGAATACATAGAACATCAACACAAAAGACCAATAACACATGGCTAACCAAACATAAAGGATATCATAATTTAACACAGACTTTGCTGGGAAAGGAATTCGTGTAATTTCTCCGAGAACAGTTCACTGGAAGGAGAGAGAGCAAGGTCACGTGGAAGGTTGTTCCAATCCGCTATCGTTTGGACAGAAAAAGATGGTTTGAAAGTAGATGTTCGAAAGCGATATGGCTCGATCTTATAGGCGTGGTCCAAACAACCTGAAAGGAAACAAGGTTTCTGCAAGTACAGAGAACCTGAAATACCGGACAAGCTATGGTAAATGTCATAAAGTAGCTTCAAGCGAGCTATTTTTCTGCGGCTCTCCAGCGATGGCCAGCCCAGTATGGACTTTAGTTCAGCAGACCTCACATAAGCGGAGTAAGTATTGGTGACAAATCTGGCAGCCTGATTTTGTACCTTTTCAATTTTGCTTAGTCCGACTTCGCCGGGATCCCAAATTAAATTAATTAATGAAAGTTAATTAAGACATTGCCTTTGGACTTTGCTAATGCCCTTCTAAGGAGTGCCCTTCAGCATATGCTGTATTGCAAATGATTTCATCTTGGAAAAAGTGTCATATATACTTTTTAAAAATATGTTCGTAGTTAGCTGGGACACCCTGTGTATGACGGCTACCTCCAGGACACAGTCGATTGCTTCCTGTGTTGACTCTGCAGGTGCATCGCTAATAAGAGGCGCTAGCATTGAATGGGTTTTAACATATTTGGAGTAAGTGTATTATTTTGAGCTGACATAACAGCAAAGACAAATCATGCAGCTGAAGAATCATCCTTGATCACACTCCAGATACAGCTTTACCACATGACACACGCAGGGGGAATTACGGAACCGAATCGAGAAGAATCCAGCAACGTCAAGTGGGAACCGGAAAAAATGTCCCCGGAAGAAATGTCCCCTGGAAAGTATGTCCCCCGGAAAAAATGTTCCCTCGAGGAACATCCACTCTTCGTACGCGTGGAATTTTTGCGAAATCCCCGGTTGCGATATTGCAGGTCTTGAAGTCCTCCGGCTCAAAACAAATACTGAAATTCCTAACCACTTACTAAGGGTTTTTGCTTTGAAAGCTCGACCTACTTTCACTTACGATTTCTCGTAGGGAATACACCGCAATCAATTTCACGTTCGTTGATACAATGTGACACGGGTTCGAATCCTGTCACCAGGTGTGCTCTCTGAGGTTTTCCCTGGGTTTTCCGTCGGACTTTCCCGATGAATGTCGGCTCACTTAGCCCTGAAGTCGGTCCAGGACGCATACTAACCCCCTGTCGACCTCCCTCCTGCTGTCCTCTGTCCACGCCTGTACACTGCCTACAGCAATAGTTGCTTCGCACCGCTAACACGGAAAAACATTTTCTCTGCTAATTAGCACAAATATGAAGTGTCACAGAAAGTAGTACGCCGTCCAGTTTCAACAAATCAGGAGAGAAGACGTCATTCGGATTGACCAGGAGCATGTCAAGTTCTTTTTTAGAAGTGTGCAGATCGACGTGCACGGTGATGTGTAAAGAGGAAAATAAAATGCGGGGAGAAAGCAACAAAACTGACAGACAAAAATATGTCTAGCGGTATCACATCTCGGGAGCCCCATGACTGTACAGGCCACATTGTTGCAAGACACAATGAAGTAAATTCACCAAAACTGACGCACAGCGACTACCTAGGCAAAGAAATGCTATGTGTGAATAGTCATTTTAAAATGGAATTGAATACGAATAAATTAAGTGACTCGTTGAATAACCGTAATTGGATACATATACAACATATATTGTATTACAAACATGTACGGTACGTACATGTATTCGTAAGTATAGCGCTTACTCTTTTCTTTTTTTTTTTTTGTTCTCCATGTGCCGGGTCTCTTCAAATATATTCAGTTTAGTGGAAGCATCAATTCGATTTGGAATTCGAACATTGAATTCCATATTTGATTAGGAAATGGAATAGGATATACGATTACTCGCTTCAGTGCTCAAAAATCCAAACATTCACACCGTCCTATATAGTAAAACGTCGACGTCCGAAGTCAACCAGTCCACGCGTACCAAAAGTGAATTTTCCTCAGGGGACATTTTTTCCGGGGACGTTCCTTCCAGGGAACATTTCTTCTGGGGACAATTTTTCCGGGGGCATTTCTTCCGGGGACATTTTTTCCGGGGACATTTCTTCCTGGACCCACGTCAAGTGATAGGAGACAAGTTGATGTATCCGGTCACTTCCTTTGGCACAAAACATGCTCCCCCGAGTGTTGGGATACCACTGTAACGATTGATCGTCGGACAGCCCCATTGGCGGCTGTATCATCAGCGCCTTTTCTCAAAACGCTCCCTCATTGTCCGGAGCTGGGACTATAGTTGTAATCGGCGCAATCAGCGTTCCTCCGATGTACCTGATCATATTGCAGATCGTCCGGGCGTATCTATTTCAATCCCATCCAATCCACTTGATACCCGAAATGGCGCTGCCCATGTTGGATAGATTGACAAAGCGTGAAGAGAGGTTGATTGATAGTGTTCCGTATTTTAATACGTCATTGGTCAGAAAGCTGAGAGAGAGAGAAAGATCATGGGTCTAGTGGCACAAAGGCAGCAAATGGTGAGTGCATGAGAGATGAGGATGAGAGAGAGAGGAGGACGACGATAACAAGTGAGTGTGGCAGTTAAAAGCTATCTACAGGTATGAGCGATGAGATGGTCCAGGACGAGAGATTTACATGATGAGTTGGGTGACATAGCGGCTAAAAGCGGAGCAATGTTGAACATCTACATCAGAAAGCTGAAAAGTGGGTGGAGCTTCAGGTATAGGCATTACACAATAATGGCCAGACTCTTAGTATACGGCTCTAGCAGGGTGCTGCTCTGTATGAACCCTGCAGGGAGGACATTGCACTTGTATGGCTTCTTGCCCATGTACATTCGCTTGTGATCTTGTAGATGCCCATTTCAATTGAACTCCGCGGGGTAGACATCGCACTTGTATGGTACCCCACCCGTGAATGTCCGCTTCTCATCCCGTAGGTGCACATTCCAGATGAACTCCGCAGGTCAGACATCACACTTGTATGACTTCTCACCGGTGTGCGTCCGCATGTGGTCCCGTAGGGACTTGCTCTGTCTGAACTCCGCAGGGCAGGGAATGCACTTGTGTGGTTTCTCACCCGTATGTGTCGACTTGTGATCCCGTAGGTACCCGTTCCGGGTGAACTCTGCAGGGCAGACATCACACTTGTATGGCTTCTCACCAGTGTGCGTCCTTTTGTGACGTTTCAGGTCTATGCTCTGGTTGAACTCCGCAGGGCAGATATCACACTTGTATGGCCTCTCTCCCGTGTGTGCACGTTTGTGATCCCGTAGATACCCGATCCGGCTGAACTTCGCAGGGCAGACATCACACTTGTATGGCTTCTCACCGGTGTGCGTCCACTTGTGATGCTGTAGGGACTTGCTCTGCCTGACCTGCGCAGGGCAAAGATCGCACTTGTATGGCTTTTCTCCCGTGTGTGTCCACTTGTGATCCCGTAGATACACGTTTCGGCTGAACTCCGCAGGGCAGGCATCACACTTGTATGGCTTCTCACCGGTGTGCGTCCTTTTGTGACGTTTCAGGTCTATGCTATGGTTGAACTCCGCAGGGCAGAGGTCACAGTTGTATGATCTCTTCCCTGAGTGTGTCCTCTTGTGACACAGCATGTCCATTTTCTGAATAAACACTGCGGGGCAGACATTGCACTTGTATGGCTTCACTCTCTTGTGTGTCTGCACGTGCTTCAGTAGGTGCTCAGTGTTGTCGAACCGTGGTTCTGTTGTTAATGTGTTAACATGAGCCTTTTCAAAAGTGCAACTTGAAGATGCCTGGCCTTTATTATGAAGCGCAGCAGTGCTTCCTCTTGT
Source organism: Ornithodoros turicata (assembly GCF_037126465.1). Classification (NCBI taxonomy): domain Eukaryota; kingdom Metazoa; phylum Arthropoda; class Arachnida; order Ixodida; family Argasidae; genus Ornithodoros; species Ornithodoros turicata. The sequence goes on along the minus strand of NC_088201.1, from coordinate 210,522,811 downwards.
TTCTGAAATTTTGGAAATAAGACAATAAACTGGCACGGCAGTCCACGCGCAAAACTCAATTTCTCAATTTTTTTATGTCAATCATTTTATTTTCATTCTAATTGACGTGGAACTGAAGGAACCCGAGGGAAAATCATGGTTAAAGGAGCTCTGAAAGCCATCTAAAAAATATTCTGTTCCGAACGCGTTGTGGAAGCAGGTAACTTAACTTGATAATTCACGGAAAATTTTCTCTGTACGCGATGTTTCTCGTAGAAAGAAAGACACTTGAACATCGCCGCGCGCATTTCCATTCAACTCGCTCCTCCGGGTCAAACGAGGAGAATGAAAAAAAAAAAAAAACGTCATTGGTGACGTAATAAAAGTTCAAGGTGGCGACCGCGCTTCTGTCCGTGTCAGTGCTGACTGGTTTTCCTTTTCTTTCTTTCCGTTTTCTTTCTCCCTGTCAAGCCATGAATAAGGGAAGACTTCGATATGCCTGGTCGTGAAACCCCCGTTCTCGAAATTCATGTTCTGGAAACAAGGACAACCAGGGAAAATGGTTCTTCGTAAGATCATAATTAAGAACATAACATCACTGTTTAACCACTCAAATGCAGGGGTTTTCGATATGTGTTCAAGTCGTTCACCCTTCCTCGTTCACCCTTTCCTCCTCTCCACCATCTTTCCCTTCCCGAGAAACATGCCGCCTAATCAGGCGGGCAGACCTCTCGGGTTCCTCCCAACGACACTCCTCCTCCTCCTCCTCCTCCTCCTGTTCAAGTCGTCGTAGCAAACGAAAGACATATTTAGAAGCCATTTGGCTTAGCAGTGCGGCATGTTGGTTGGTTTGTTGTGTGCTTGCAATATTATGGCTGGGTTAGTCACAGTTTGCCGTTCCCACGCGCGACATGTGCATTTTATAGTCAGCTACAATTTACGCTAGTCACGTGCTGTTTCAGTGCACGCTGATATGTCGGTGGACACAAACTTAACGGCGTTGTCGGTCACTATATAGTGGATAAAACTGATGCACTATATGGTAACAAAACAAAAGGTGCCGAGCACGGATGAACTCAAGCTTGCGTGTCTGCGCCGTCCACATTTGTAGTCTGCATCGGCCAATTCTCGTTTAGCTCGATAAGTTGACTATATATATATATATATTAAGTTGACTATAAATTGTGGTGGTCTTATGACACTGCTTGGCTATGTTGGTGTGTAACTCAGGCAATGAATGTTCAACGCCCGATGCCACGACGTGCCGGCGACGGCATATTGCGATAGATTTTACTGGATTGTATCTGACGATGTATCGACAAGAACACTCCTCCAGCTGAATAAGGAATTAACTGAATGGCTAGGGAAGTTGCTAGTCGAAGTGACGGGCACTAGTGATCATAGCGAATTAGTGATACAGCGAATATTGATATAGTGACATAGCGAACGGAATTAGTGATCATAGCGATGCAGCGATCATTTTGATGCGTGAACTGAAGCCGCGCTTAGTGCTGCACTGTGTTTATACTTATTGCCGCCAACAACACAACAAACAGTCACCACGATAACGAACAGCATACAGAACAAAGACATGGTCAGAACCAGAATGTCGAACCGAAACGTTCCGGTTTCCGTTCCGGTTTGATCATAAACGGTTCGGTACCGGTTCTGCTCCGGAGCAAAAAAAAATAACGGTTCATACCGGTTTTAAGCGGTTCCACCTCTAGAGGGCATATGCATTCCCACAAAAAAAAAATCAATGTTGCAAAATGTAAACCGGTCTATTCCACATACATTGTTTTTAATATTAATAGGCAGCTGAGAAATTGGTAGCTCCTGGCTCCAGTTAAGAACTTTGAAAGAGAAACAATCCTGAAAGGAAGAAATAATGTCTGTTCAAATAGGCTTTCTCGACGTGGAACGTCCATTGGAAGGACGACGACCATTCGTATATCGACATACATTCCACCGTAACCGTATCCCTCGTAAAGTACTCGTGACATGACTTCAGAACACGTGACGTCAGTCTGACTCGCCTATTCGTAGTCGAAACCGGCTAAGTTTTTTTCTTGGACCGAAAAGCGTTAAATAAATGTTTCGGTTTCAGTCCAGAGCGAAAAAAACGTATACGGTTTCGATTCTGTTCCGGTTCGCACCAAAATAGCGGTGTTTTTTTTGTTTGTTTTTCAGTTTTCGGTTTTGGTTTTCCGTTCGCTCCGACACCCTGGTCAGAACAGCGTTCAACTGGCACCTTCAGTTTATTTTCATAATTCACCTACTCCGGAAAGTCGCTTTAGGGAAAGCAAGGTCGAGGGGGGAGAGGTTGACCGATTTTTGGTTAACTTTGCTCGCAGTTCAATGAGGATGGCCTCCGCAATCTCGCGGCCTAACCTTGAACAGTGTCTGTAGACCTGACAGAGAGACCTGATAGAGAAAGACAGACGGACGATGGGAAATTCTTTCAGGTGCTCACGAGAACACTTACAGCATATGAAATCCTGCGTATGATACGATTAATGTGCAATGTAAGACCGAAGAGGTCTTTCAAAAACAACGCCTAAGAATTTGGTTTCATGACGAAACTGTCATGAACTTCCCAGAAGACATAGTGGGCGTGACAAGATTATGCAAATGAGAATAAAAAATCGTGGACACTGTCTTATTTGGATTTAACTGTAATTTTTATTTGCTTGTAATTTGTATTTATAGTTATTTACGGGCTTGCCCTTTGAGTCCCGATGTAACTGTGAAAAAAAAAGTATCATAAATTAATTGATCCTATCTTATTGGTTAGTGTGGCACCATTAAATGAGATTACCAATACCTTTCTCTAATTGTAATGATAGATCATCCATATGGTTGCCAGCTAACAGTAACGTTGTGTCATCTGCATACAACGATGCTTCAGAAAATTCAATGTGCTCAGGGACGCCGTTAATATAGTCGCCGACCGATTTTTCGGACTTATAAAAGACACAAAATCTGTCCGAATTATCGAGCAGTCCGAATTTTCAGTAATTGACGCAAATCTCTCCTAAAATGGTTTTTATTAAAGAAAACTCAATGCGCATCTACTTTGCTGCGCATACGCGACAAATGGCATCCCAACGTATTTCGGCTAATGTCACGTTGTCACGGTAGACATTTCCGAGTGTATCGACGGCCGTGAGTATTGCTGCCGTTGAAGGGGTAACAATGGGTGCATTTTCTTATCCAACCCGAGCAGCCAGGAGTTGGGTAACGACGTCAGAGCCTTTATGATCACGTGATTCCAGAGTAGCCACCTTTGATCGTAATTTTCGAACGGTTAGAGTTACTCTGCGCTCAAAATGGCGGACTGGCCTGACGGGCAAGACGATGTGGAAGTGGTGGCATACTGCCTGTTTAACAACTTACCGCACATGCGCGCACTCTAGCAGATTTTGCACATGTTCGACAGTTTTTAACCAGTCTTACATTTCCAAATTGAACACCACCGAAATTGTCTGTCAACAGGACGGTTGGTAGCAGACGACGCATCGTCGTCTGCTATCTTGTGTGTGACGTCAGAACGACGACTACCTTTCTTCAGAGCAGAGTAGAGACAGCGAAGAGTTGTCACTCCCTGGCTATTCTGACTAATTTTCGCCGCAGAGTTATGACGTCATTTCCGCTACACTGGCTATTTTTCGCCGGCTGGAAGTAACTCGGAGTTGCCAGAGTTGAATAAGAAAATGCACCCAATAGCACTCGCGTCATCGTCGTCGTCGGAGCCTTCCGCTGGCAGGTCGAGGACATATGAAACGATTTGCCCATCAAACATTTCGGCAAAAAATTCTGCACATTCGTCCAGTTTGGGCGTATGTTTCAAACGTTACACTTGCAGGTATTGTCATACCTGAGCTTCGGAGGTCCTCTACCAATGCCCGGCCGTCCGCCGATCCGTCGTCGATGGCGAGACCCACTGTGCTCGTAATGTCATTGCAAGATCCGGCTTGACAAAAACTGCTCGCTACAGTACTCCCTTTCACCGCTTCCCACGACTCCCACGAGTCGGCAAGAATATGGAGCGCGGCGACAAGCGTATAACGTTATAGTTACCGTAATTTCACGCGGACAAGCTGCATCGCAGATATGCCGCAGGACCCATTTTTAGGAACGTTTCAAAAATATTTTGGCAGATAAGTCGCACTCGCAAATAAGCTCCGGGCAATGCGAGACAACTGATTTGTGCGACAAAGCAGGCCATAGAGAAGGCCATAAACCCTTTACACCCATAAACCGGTCAGCACGGTGCGCCACAAAGGAGGTCGGGATCGGATTCTGCCCTTGTTGGGCGTTTTTCGTGGATTGATGGGTCAGTGGTCTTCCAGAAGACGTGAATCACTAGCTGTCACTTTCGTTAAAGCTGCTTGGGGGAATTCAAAAGGAAGATCAATTCACTCGAATGTGGACCCGTCCCTGTTACGCACTGTTCATGCATCGGCAGGGCAGTGCTGTTACAGAGACACTGTCCGCCCTTTCGTTAAAACTGGCGTATGGGGAAAATACCAGGAAACAAATAGTCATCAGATAAGCCGCACAGGTGAATAAGCCGCAGGGCGTCCGTGAGAAGAAAAAAAAACTCGCGCATAAGCCGCGGCTAATACGCGTGAAATTACGGTAGTTTCGTTTTCGTAGCACAGCACAACACGCGAGAGCAGGCGGGACCGGTAGATAACTTTGAGATGTTTTATGGTTCCTTGGTCCATGGGCTGCAGGACACTCGTTTGATTCGGAAGCAAGAACTCTAAAGGTATCGCATGGAGGCTCTGTACTGCGCCATGTGCTGCGCAGTTGTCGATGAACGTGATATGACACTCCTCTTGCCGACATGCTCGCGTCTTCATCGCATTCGCACGAAGTCGATCGAGATATCCTCAGAATCACTTGAAGGTGCCAAAACATGGGTAGTGATGTGACTCGTAAAAATTTAAATACAACTAGCGCGGAAGATGTCCACAGGTGGGGAGGACGTACTATAAGGTTCCGTATCCTTCCAACGTCCTGGCTGCAAAGCTGTGACAAGGACGCTTGCACATAGAAGAACGAAACCGTAGAGCATGGTCGTTCGACGTTTTCAGCGATGCGGGTGTCCCACCGTCTTTCCACTTGTATAGGAGATTCAGGTTGCAGAGGATGTCGCATCAATCGATGACTTTTGGAACAGGTTGGAACAGTTAAAGTAGCACAGAAGCCATTTTTAACACCCTGTTTTCTTCCTATAAAACTATTAAGCAGGCTAATAAGGTGTACCATGCCAAGTAATTCGCACCACAGAGTCAAAATTATCGCAGATATTGAATTTAAATTACGCCGCACAAAAGCGACCATGCGCAACGGTGGTGAAGAGCAGTACCAGCCTGTGATCTACTTGGAACCTCGCGTTGTCGCTATATGGAGAATGCTCGCTGATTGGTCTGGAGAAATGTTGTCTGCTACTCCGCTGTTCGGGGTTGCGAAAAAGCCTTTCTCCAGGCTCGGTAATGATTCGGCCGCTCCTTCTATCCCCAATTTTCCGGAAGAACTGGCAAAACTGGTTTACGGCGGCAAAGGGGCAAGGCGCTGACCCCCGCTTACTGACGAACCAGAACGAGTTCTCCTTATACCGTCATCGGTGACGTGGCATATCATACCTTTCCTCCTTGTTATCCGCTCCTTGCAGTAGAGTTTCTCCAGCAGCTGGAGCGCCCTCTACCAGCCACGTGTTAACATTTGAGTAGTAACTTCGGGCGGGTCTCCTGCTTTCCTTCGGTTTGACTTGTCTCGCTAAATGGTGTCCACTCAAGCGAAGCTTATTACAATCGCTCAGTACAGCGCAAATTTATTTAGTGGCTCTAGGTTAGACAAAGTTACACTGCACGTTTGTAATTTTTTGTAATGAAACATGTATAAGACGCGACGAGCTTACTATGCATGACTCTAGCAGGCAAATCTCGCCGAAATGAAAAAGGAGTCGAATACTCCCACTTTCTTCCGTGGGTTTGACATTTTTACGGTTGCTGGTTTTTACGGGTTTCTTTTTCTTCTGATGCTTTTTTTTTTTTTTTCGGTGGGTTTTACTTCGTCACGTTTCTCTTTTGATACATTCCTTGTGGAATTCGAGGGAGAGGTGAAATTGCGGTACTACACGATCATCCTGATAGGAAAGGCTCGTAATAGATAATAGTGCGTTTTAGCATACCGTACGCTGTCGCTTTTGCGTATACGTAAGGAATAGCCTCTTGGTTCTGCGCAATGCGCTGCTTGTGTCTTGCGCGTGCGAAACACCAACACTTTCCCTTACGTGCGCAAAGGCGACAGCGTACGTTATACCACGGTTATACTGAAACACACTATTAAGTGTGCAGCAAATTACGCTGAAATCCACCCCTCATTACATGGTTTTCTAAACGGCAACAACGCAAAACGGCGTCAGTGCATGTGTCTGTGTCTGACTTTTTAGCTCCCCAACAGTGGGGTTTTAACGCTTTTAATCATGAACCTAAAGAGACCTTACGTAATTATTAAGCTAAATGTGCCGTCATGTCTGCTGTTCAACGAAAGAATGTCTAAAAATTGCTGTGTAGTTCTGCATTTTCGAAATTTCATTTTCATTTCGAACGTTTCTGCAGAATATACTATTAAAGTTGTGCAATGCGCTCTCATAAGCATAATTTCGTTGATACCAGAGAGCCACCAGGCCAAGAAAACGCCAGTTCAGATCCGCGGCAATTTTAATTGAAATTCATTGTCACCTGTACCGTTTGTGAATAGTTTATGCAAACTCAGGGACCAACGTAGCCGTGACCTACCTCTCCGCGTGTTTTAAAGGGACTCTGACCAGAAGTTCGACAAATATTTCGTTTGCATCTATTACGAAGGTATAATATGCCTCCAAGCCACGCGCGAAATATTTTGGCTGTGCGCGGAGGCAAAGTTTGCCAAACAGGGAGGTGAAAATCGGCTTCGCTTTTCCCCCTCAACTCGCGCAATCGGGGCCGAAATCTAGCCTCTTTGCAGTGGACATCCGCCAATTTCCGTGTGCGTGACGAAGTCACGAGGGCCACGTTTCATTGGGCGCCCGGACCGGAAGCTCTGTTGTTAGTGAGTCTGTGAGAGCGCCGGCATCCGTCCGGAATGCCCGATCGGGCAATATGGACGTCGAAGGCAGAAATGCGGAGACTTCGAGCCCGGAACTTCTTTCTGACCTTTCTGCGATTGAGACATCGAGAAGAAAATTCTGCGTGCTGAACAGCTCGGTAGGCTTTCGAAACGTCGCCGATGCCGCGAATGCGAGACGAAGTTAGAGCTCTACGAACATCAGTTACAGATGAAGCAAACAGCATGAGTCGCCTGTCTTCAGGTAAGCGATGAGCTTTTTAACGCACACTGTGATCGAACATGTAAACGTTCGCAGAAATTTCGTGTTCTGATATCTAATGCGCACTTGCTGTTCATGGTGCCGGTGTGGCTGGTGTGTCATAATGCCGAAGGAGATCGAATGCTTGTGCTGCAAGGAGCTCGAAAACACTGCCGAATGACTGCAGTATGAGTGCATTACAACCCACAAAGATTTCCAACTTCTATTCTTCAATATGACTGTCCTGAAGGTCGCATATTGAACTCCGTGGGCACGCGAACCTATGAGCGACTGTATTCACAAGTAAGTCACACGTGTCCTTGTCGAACGATGTTAAAATTTGGGCGCCCAAAACTGGTTTGGTCCTGCAATAGAGTCGTTAAAAACTCCAGTACAGGGCGCAGCACATAAAAAGGCTATACAGTACAGGACTCTGAACTGGAGAAAACCAATATAGGCAATTTTGTAATTGTCAGTGTGCTGTGTCCCGAGTCACGTTTTTATGTATTGCCCTGTGCATAAGGTTTTAGCGTAGGTTTTTAGCGATATTGAGTGTTCTTGATTGTCGATTCAGTGAAAAGTAAAACAACTTTGGGTTCTAAAAGAACACAGCATGTGTAGTAATGTACAAGGTGTGGGCAGGTAAACTGCAGTTACTCTCAGGTACATGTAGAAATGACAATGCACACACACTGTACTGTAACCGGTTACCTATTTGCCTAAACTATATTTTATGTACATCTGTGTAGACGATGCAGATACACTGCGTATCGCCAGTTTGCAAGGTGAGTATGGCACAAGCTTGGAAAAAACAAGATCATGGTCATCCCAGCCTGTGCAGTGAAGAGGGTCTGGCAAGCCTTTCCCACAGAAAATGCCACAGGCTTCAAGTACCCAAGATCCTAACTGGGGGTACCTCTTCGCACAGCTCGTCTATCACATTTAAAATAATTCAGCATCTGTATTTAGGATGATCTATAGCTCTCAGGATGATGCATGGTTCATGAGTTCAACATGTTGTGTTGAAACACAACACTAGTCCTTTTTAATGAGTCTTGCGGAATGATAGATGAGCACTCCTTTCGTGACATTGTGTACCATTGCTACAGTGAACAATTTCTTGAGCAAGACTGATGAACGAACAAAAAATAGAGTCTTGTCTTCCAAATATGTATGTTCCTTGTAACTTCCGTATTTGTTAAGTGACCCATGTTGATGTCCCCCCTCATGTAATAGTTGTCACCTCTTCTGGAGACAGGAATAAGCTTGAGACCTATGTCCTCGACTCACACACATACTAAGAACCTTTGACACAGATTAACGTATCTTCATTCCAGCTCTTTCACTTTCAGATGTTCATCTCTGTTGAGTGGTCTGTCATTCTTGTAATACAGATTGGAATTGAAATGCAGGTGCATAAGGGATGCTCTGAAAGAAAAAAGTGTTTGGTTTTAGTCCTCTTAATGTTTCTGAAAACGAAAACAAACTTCACGGTGACTACTCTTCTGAAATTAGCAATTCCAGGATGACAGCAAAAAAAATATCTTGCCATATCATTATATCCACCTGGCACTTCAACTGAATAATGGCAGTTGAAGATGACGATGATTCAATTTAATGACGCATAAGCAACTCGGGCTATAGTGTGCCAAAACCATGGTAAAACTGTGACTTGTTAAATATCAGATGATTATACTAAAATAATATACTTTGTTGGTTGGTAAATTGAGATATAGACAAAAACATGATATGAAGAAAAGGCAATTGAAGAAAAGGCAATTGTTGGCTTTGTGTGACTGATGTCGAGTTTGCCACACTACGTGTTGAATAATAATGTACGCTGATACGCTGTAGCATATAAAGTACAATCATACACACGCTCAATATGTGGTGGATATGTGAAACCAATATACACATGCTTACATTTCAAACTTTCTTGAAAAAGGCAGTCCAAGTCTGTCGGATTTGCCAGACTCTATACAAAGCCAGTAAGCACAGTGTGGAATGACTGATTCATCTTTCGAAGGCAGAGGTGCAGCTACCACGACGCTTCGTCATCTCAATGCTTCGGAGCGGCATAGCCTAGTAAGAAGCCATCAGAAGGATCTCATAACGATAACTTGGTCGAAAAAGTGGAGGGTTCTGTGGGATATGTAAGAAAGCATACGCGTTACACAACAGCTACGAGAATGATCGACTGCACCTGCATGGTTTTCAGTACGTAGACTTGGAACTGAAAAATAAATGTGCTAACCTTGTTGATACTACTTTTCCGTCAGGACCACACGAGAGCACATTTGGTTTTTTTAGTTGAAGGTATCATCAGGTCTCCATGCTCCTTTGAGATGCAGCAGACAGAAGTTCGCTGAGGCGAGTGACTGCCGTTGCGGTTCGTCGCTTCGCAACAGATCAAGAACAGTACACCGCGACGATAGGTGAAACGTTCAGAATATGGTGACCAACTCCAACACCAACCCAATGACCCGAACAAAGAGGATGAACCGGGAGTCACACAAGTTCGCAGTTAGAGAGCTCGGCATACGGCATCCATTACAGCTGACCGGATACGGAAGCATATATCGAACGCCGTGTACAGATTGAAAAGAAAATCGTAGAAACTGTTGCAGGTGATAAATGCAGGGTATATTTTTCTTCTTGAGGCTCTGTAACAAAAACATATTAACGTAGAAATGCCATTTCACGAAGGAAATTGACAGATATTGCGTGGCCACGTGACGCGTTTGAGCCAATTGTGGGTGTTGCGAGTGGCCCCCGTGTTGACGTCATCTTGATGGTGGGCCGGGGTGGATATTCTATATAAACGTATGTTTTCTCGGTTTGACGCTAGGCGTGCTGCACTCGGATGAAGTCGAATGTTTAAAATTCGAGTTTAGAGAAACCGTGGGGTTTTAATGCGTGAATTTTCGCATGGAGAGTCGTTGTTGGGTGCTTTATCGACTACAAGTACGAAAGAGCTCCCACAGTTTCTGGTCAGAGTCCCTTTAACTCTACATATCTAACAAAAACCATAATAATACCATAACCGTTCAACCGCAACATAACAATTGGGCAAATAGACAACTTCTGAGATTACATGCGTGCGGAAATAGAATTCCGCAAAAGTCAGGGATTTTGGCATGAGTCCAAGCCAGCACACGTTACGACAATACCCCGGGAAATCTTCAGCCGAATGATGTGCATTCACAGATCCTTGACCCTTTGACAGCGCTACTCCATAAAAAAAAAAAAAAAATGTCCAGGCAGTTCATGGGTCAGAAACCGTGTCATAACAACAACCAACAACTTTAGCTACAGTATTTCTGAGGCCAAGTAGAGCAGGAACAGCCGCGACGCAGTCAAATCGCGTAGTCAAAGCAAGCGAGGATACGCACCCTTCACTACCCAACATTTTGCACAGCGCTGGTAGGGGACATACGACGCTGGCTCCACCTGCCTAGTGCAAGGAGCGGATACCCGGAGTGGCGAGTTAAGGGTGAACGCGCGGAGCCATGTTTATGCAAGTTTTTTTTTCTGGGAAACAAATTGCACACATCAAAACATTTCGCGCTACGAGTCAAAGGTCCACGCGAATAGTGGATGAACAGCGTGGAGGGAAGAAAGGGTCCGTACGGACTTCTACGGCCGGAGTGAATGACCGATGTGTTAGAGTGTAGAGGGGACCATGTGAATGAAGTGATCTTAGCTCTCCATCACGAAAGGAATGACCGGTTACAGAAATGGGAGGAGGAAGAAACGAACACTAGGACGAAATGGGACAACAGGCTAGGAATTGGCGAGCATTCCAAAAGATAAGAAGGTTAGGTGGGGGAAGGTTAGCATGGGGAAACTTCAAGAGCAAGCAATTGATTGGCAACGCCCTTCGCACTTTCCTCCTGGTTCGCTGGATCTCTACCTGTGTCTACATCCATTATACGCAGTTGTTTATGCGGTCGAAGTCTACAAAAGTAAAGTTGCAATAATGCGAAATTGGATATAGAATCTGTGTATATGTATTCTGCTACGTGGAGAATCTTTCACAGACCGGAATACTGATACGTGGTGCAGGTGAAATCAAAAAGCAGTCCTGTTGCATCACTCTTTTTTGTCTATACCATGCCACTGAATTTGGTGCTGACTAATATCGTTGTCACAAAGGCAATCTTCGATCATCAATGAAGCCAATGTCAATTGATAACATGCGCTGCACCACCAACCATGAAAGCGTCAACTTCTCAAAGAGCACTGGATCCTACTGACCCTGACAAATTACATACCTGGTGGCACAGTGCACATGTTCAACCGCAATTGGTTTCAACTGTCATTGTAGAGTGCCTATGTGACAGCTCGTGTAAAATACCCTCGACAATTTTCTACTTACCAACTGATGTTGACTCATAACTCTGTCCCATCTGGTCCTGTTCTGTCAAGATAGCAACATTGTAAGGCTCTGTCTTCACTTCTATGATTGGGTGTTCATTTGAAGGTTCCTCTTGAGGTTCTTCATTAATGTTACACATCCCAGCCATCAATCCTGAAGTAAGGCAAAACAGGAGAAACGTAAGCCACCTTGCAAAGCGGCTATCCTTGCTTTATCTGATCAAGAAGACGAAGGCCCCGCCTCCTGGGTGCTGGCCAATAGGGGGATGTGGAGGGTGTGCACTTCTCAGGCCTCTGCTCTCACCTAAGAGATGGCACAACAGTGTCGCAAGGCCTTTGGCGTAGTGAACCAATCTAACCAACTGCTGAACGAGGCTTAGGCACGAGTGTAGCTACCGCTATTACGCCTGGTTCAAGGCTTCTGCCAAGGCGCGCCAATCAAACCCAAGGCTTCACCGTCCATCAACAAGGGAAGGAGCCTAAGCGGGAGTGTCGTGCATGCTGGTAAACGGACGGAGAAGCCGTGGGCTGTATTCGTGCACCATGACAGAAGCCTCGCAGCAGACAGCTGTCGGTTAGGTTGGTCCTCCATGACAGAAGCCATGCGACACGTGAAACCACTGTCTCACGTGTCGCAGGGCATCTGTCATGGAGGACCAATGTAACCGTACTGTTACCGTTAACGGTAACACTATGTCATCTCCTGGGCAAGAGCAGAGGCTCGGAAACTGCCTGCCCCCCCCCCCCCCCCCCGCATCTTCCTACTGGCCCGTATACAGAAGGCGGACCCTGCCTTGCTCTTGGTCAGCAAACGCAAGGATGGTCGAAGGAAAATGTTTCTTTGAACTAAAAAGAGAAAAGAAAGTGTGACGAAACTTCAGTACTTTATGTGACCATTTAAAATAATCTACGCTACAACGAGAAAAACTAAGCAGAAACAATAGCCTCTGTGCGCTGCTGTCCCTCCAGTTTTCGATCACATCCAATCAAAGGCGAACCACACACTCTGAATTGAAATGGCTTACCACAAAAAAGACAAAAAAAGGAACAATCAAATCATTATTATACGTTCCAATTTTTACTACCAGTGGGAGGAATAATGTAAAACAAAGTTTAGCAATTTATTTGGAGCACGCAAGACACGCGCGTACCATATCTGGCTGCCTATACCGCTGTTACGTGTACTTTGCAATGTTTTTTAGGCTGTCAACAACAATTTTTCCATTAAAGGATTCCCACTCAAGACAGAACAGTTATTCAGTGCTATTTTGTGAACCTTGTCCACAAATGAAGTAGTGGGGTACTGACATGGGCGTTCCCAGAATTTATTTCAGGTTCATTATCGCTTGATCTGCGGCGTGCAGTTTTTCTTTCATGTCCTTTATGTCGTTCAACAGAGTGGTTTGCCCAACCACCAAGCGGGGGAGTATTGCGATTGCGTCGAGTAAACGGGACACTTGTTCCTCCGTAACCATAGCCAAGCCTTAGAGTGAGCAAATAGTCTGTGCTTCTTCTGGGCACCCTTTTCATTCCTGGCGACAGGGAACGGTCCGCAATGGGATAGGCACTCGAAGTCTGAATGCTAAGAAGGAAATTTCGCCATAGTATGAAATAAATATATTGTATTAGGCATATAAAACTTTAGTTCAATCTTGTTTAGAGTATGCATGCGCAACTCCAGCAGATCGAGGACGAGCTCCAAAGCCTCAGACTCTCTCCATCAGGGCTTGTCCTCGAACACCTGCACCTTCCAGACTCTGCTTTGCCAGTCACTTGTCACGTATCCTATGGGCTCGCCACGACCGCTCGTTCCTGCAAGTCTGCGCCGTGCGCTCTTCGAGAGTCTTCATAACATCGCTCACCCAGGCGTCAGACGTACCATCAAGATCATCTCCGCGCATTACGTCTGGCCCGGCATTAACGAGGAAACTCGGCTTTGGTCACATGCTTGTCTGGCTTGTCAGCGATGCAAAGTTCATCGCTATACCATCACCCCCCCCCCCCCCCCATCCCGTTTCCTTCCTCCCGACGCCTGCTTCGACCAAATCCACGTTGACATTGTTGGTCCTCTGCCGCACTCCGGAGGGAAACGTTACATCCTAACTTGTGTAGACTGATTCACGCGCTGGCCTGAGGCCGTTCTGCTTGACGACATAACAGCTCAAATCGTTGCATCGGCCTTTGTCAACACGTGGGTTAGCTGTTTCGGAGCCCCTTCAGAGATTATCACTGACAGATGAGGCCAATTTCAATCTGCCTTGTTCCACGCCCTGACCAAGACCCTCGGTTGCACACGCCTTCGGACAACTTCTTACCACCTGGCCACGAACGGCATGGTTAAGCGTCTCCACCGCACCCTGAAAGCTGCCATTATGTGTCATCGGAATACATCGGCGTGGGTTTCCAGTCTGCGCGTTGTGCTCCTCGGCCTTCACACAGCTATGCACTCCTCACGGAATTGCTCGACGGAGGAGCTGGTGTACGGAACCACCCTTTATCTGCCCTCCAAGTTCTGTGTTTCCCAGCAGTCGGCGGACCCGCAAGGCCCTTCCGACTACCTCGCACGGTTACAACAGGCCTTCCCCCACCTTCGCCCTTCTCTGCCACAAACGCACCACAGCCATTCTCCTTTCGTCAGCCCGGACCGCTCGACTTCGTCCCACATCTTCCTCCGGACTGATGCTGTTCGCAAGTCCCCTGCAATCGCCGTACTCACGTCCTCACCTTGTCCTGTCTCGCACCGCAAAGACCTCCGTGATCAAGGTCAACAGAAGACACGAGACTGTCTCAAATGATAGACTGAAGTCAGGTTACCTCCTGAACCCAAACGTCTCGCCTGCAGCCTCCTTGGTTTTTCTGGACCCATCGCCCCGGCCCTTACCGCGCTCCCAGCCAACACTGTTACTTGGAGACCTATAGTCTCCTCCAGCGGGGGGACTGTGTAGCAGCATCGACATCATCGCGAACCGAGCTTAGCTCACTCACTGTGTGTGAGCAATAAATCATTCTTAGTCTGGCTCTCGTGTCTCTCGGTAGTCCCTTGCCTTGCTCCGCCACAAATGAAAATTGGTTGCGAACAGCATAAGATATTATATTCGGATTCAAAATTTCGGACATTCGCACAATTCTAGTTGACGCGCTTTGTGCGCTCAATGCATCCAATCATTATAGAATGCCGCCGCCGTGGCTCTTGGCACACAAGGGCTCACTCTTTTGCCACGAAAATCATTCATGGGGACACAACAGTGATGACAGAATGTCGGACAGCCACACTGGTGGCTGTATCATCAGCGCCCTTACTGAAAAAACAAAACCTCCTCCTCAGAAGACTGGATTAGTAGAAACTGCCCTAACTAGCGTTTTTCGAATGTACCTCAAGGATTAGTCACATAACCATTTAGTCATTGATAAAGCTAATGCTACCAGATGTAAAAAAAAATTGGAAACGGTTTTAATCTCTTGTACCACACTCGACTGTTATCGCTCCGTATATTGCACGTGTGCATCACCACTCAATCCAATCGGTTGGGGACAATGGAGTTGACACTTGGACCCCCTCTTTCTTCTGTACGGTTTCTACTCCAAGAGTTCCGTGGCTGTGAAGCTACAGGATCGTGCTCTAGCTGAGCACTTCTGTTCTGCATCAAGTTGGCAGAACAGAGGAAGCTCCTGAGTGGCTTCTCACTCCACGATGCGGCTAAGCAGTACAACATCACAATGTACGGCTTCTTGCCCGTCTGTGTCCGCTGGTGATCATGTAGGTGCCCGTTCCGGCTGGATTCTCCAGGGCTTGTATGACTTCGGTCCCGTGTGTGCCTGCTTGTGCATCTGAAACTGCAGGTGCCTGCTCTGGCTGAAGTCAGCAGGGTAGACATCACACTTGTATGGCTTCTCGACAATGGCTGCCCACCCGTGATGCTGTAGCGACCTATTCCAGTTCAACTCTGCAGGGCAGGCATCGCACTTGTATGGTTTGTCACCCACGTGTGTCCAATTGTGATCCTGTAGGTGCCTGCTCCGGATCAACTCTGCGATGCAAACATCACACTCTTGCCTGTGTCTGTCCGCTTGTGATGATGTATTTACACGATCCAGCTGGACTCTGCAGGGCAGGCATTGCAGTTGTACAGGTTCACGGTCATGTGCGTCCTCTTGTGGTCCCGTAGATGCGTGCTCCGGCTGAACTCCGCAGGACAGAGGTCACACTTGTATGGCTTCTCGCCCGTGTGTGTACGCTTGTGAAGCTGTAGGTTTCCACTCTGGCTGAACCCTGCAGGGCAGATATCACACTTGTATGGCTTCTCGCCTGTGTGTGTTCTCTTGTGACGCTGTAGGTCCGAGCTCTGGATGAACACTGCAGGGCAGATATCGCACTTGTACGGCCTCTCGCCCATGTGTTTCTTCTTGTGACGCTGCAGGTTTGCATTCACAATGAACTCTGCAGGACAGAGATTGCACTTGTATGGTTTCTCGCCTATGTGTGTCTTCTTGTGACGTTGCAGATCTGAGCTCTGGATGAACTCTTCAGGACATATATGGCACTTGTATGGCCTCTCATCCACGTGTTTCTTCATGTGATGCTTCAGTTGCGTGCGCTGGATGAACCCCGCAGGACAGAGGTCACACTTGTATGGCTTCTCGCCTGTGTGTGTCCGCTTGTGAAGCTGTAGGTGCCCACTCTGGCAGAACTGTGCAGGGCATACATCGCACTTGTATGGCTTTTCACCGGTGTGTGTCCTCTTGTGACGCAGCACGTCCGCACCTCGGGTGAACTCTGCAGGACAGAGATCACACTTGTATGGCTTCTCGCCCGTGTGTGTCCGCTTGTGACGCTGTAGCTGGCCACTCTGGCTGAACTCTGCAGGGCAGATATTGCACTTGTATGGCTTCTCACCTGTGTGCGTCCTCTTGTGACGTTGCATATCCGCACTACGGGTCAATTCTGCAGGACAGAGATCACACTTGTATGGCCTCTCGCCTGTGTGTGCCCGCTTGTGACGCCGTAGGTGTACACTCTGGCGGAATACCGCAGGGCAGATATCGCACTTGTATGGCTTCTGACCCGTGTGCGTCCTCTTGTGACGCTTCACGTCTGTGCTCCGGGTGAACTGTGCAGGACACAGGTCACACTTGTATGGCCTCTCACCTGCGTGCATCTTCTTGTGACACTGCAGCTCCAGGCTACAGATGAACGCAGCAGGACAGAGATTACACTTGCATGACTTCTGGTCCGTAGGCTTTGACACATGGTTCTCGTGACTGACAGACTGTGAGAATGCAGAGGGAAAGATGTCGCACTCAAAGCTATCCTCTCTCATCCGAGCATCCGAAGAAGGAGAAGCTGGACACTTTTCAGACTCGTGGCGACGCTCAGCAAACATGTGGCAGTTCATGCTGGCTTTCGATGTGCATGCACATGGCACTGGTCTGCACTGGTCTGGAGGTTGTTCTGTGGGTCGGCCCCCTGTAGTGACTACTAGCGTGCTGTCGAATTGCGGCTCAACTTTTAATGTGCTGATCTTGAGCTGTGCATTTGAAAAACTGCAAGCTGAAGATGCTTGATCACAGGTGCCTCTGGCTGGGCTGGTATGGAGCATACCAGTGCTTTCTCTTGCTCCTGAAATTCCAGAAACCTGACAATAAGAGAGCGTACCAGTCCAGGCGCATCTCTGATTCATCATTTTTAAGGACCTATATGGCACCATGTTCAATGTGCTGCGTGTTCGTGTCCAACTGCGCAAACTGTCCCCATTTTGCACAATAGACGATTTCAGAAAATGCGTCAGCGGCCCGCGCGGCGGCGCACAGTCGCTGTCTGCGCGCTGCATTGTGGGAGAATCAATCCGGCTGGAGGGAAGGTTGGTTTCGGTTTCTGTCCTGGATGCCGCCATGTACTGCGCAGGCTAACTTCCCACACGGATAACCGCCCTGACAGCCGTCTTTGGCTGGACTGTATAAACCTCTACCCGAGAAACGTCATCATGACGTTGATAGACAGACCGAAACCGAAACAGCTCGGAAGGGGAGAGCTGGGTTTCACGAATTTGCAATTGTTTGCTGCCTCCTATTGAAAGAAAAGTAGGACCGAGGGTCGCGTCCCTTTCAGAGACCATCGTAATCCCCTCAAGACCGTGGCTTTCGGGCGCGACCTTGTTCGCCACTAGATCTGAACGTAGTTCAACTCTACCAAACTCGCGGCGCTGTCGGACACTATGACGTCATTTGTTTACATACAGGTAGAGGTCTATTCCTTCACATGGAGTAAGTATACATGTTCAATACTTGATAGGTAATAAATTAATAGTGGCTGCTGTGCAGCGCCGCACTCAACACTCGTACCGTGGAAGCACATGGCACTCCGTTCAGTGCCTGTGCTTGTTTCGGAAGTGCGTAGCGGTCTGTCGGATGGCCCAGCGATGACCTGAACGTTGGTGTTTATTGGAGAGTTCTTGCTATACCAACGGCGTCGGACTTCCTACAAACTTCCTATTTCTTATGTACCGAATTTAACGCGACGAAGCCACATACAGTCTTTGTTTATTGGAAGCGTAACGATTCACGAAGAGAGCTCTAAAAGAAAACTGGAGACTATTTATACGCTATTGAGTTAGAAACTGGTGCTACTTTCTGTGTAGCACCTCTTCGTAACTCAAACAGCAGAAATGTAGCGCTCGTTTTGCTTTTATCGCTGTTTTTGGAAGGCGCAGTGTTTCCAGTAACGAAGACACCGTCTATGTCGCAAAGCTGAATTGTACTGAACTGTTATATAAGGATACCATGTAAGGATACAAGGGGAAACCTCCTGCAACCGTTGCTATCCCTTTGCGTTCTTGTTGCTCATGCATGGCTGGTTTCCTCTTACATTTCATGTGGAACAAAAAGAAATAAAGAAAAAGTCATTCTGTTTGGCCTAGTGGTAACATGTTGCGTTCTGAAGCATAGGTTCGCGAGTTCCAATCCTGGCGTGAGAATTTTTACGAATTTTTGCTGTGGCATTTTTTAAAATGTAATTATTTCCTGAGTGTTGGATTTCAATACTGCTTTACACTCAGGACCTGCAAAGCTCTAATGAATAATGTGCAGACTCTCAAAGCCAATCGTACAAAGGACTCCTAGGCACTGCAGTGTCTATCTTGTGCAATTCAGAAGTATAGTTATCCCATTCTATACGTTATTTCAGACCACTTCGCCCACATTCCCAGGGCATCCCAAAGGGTCCATGGACGAAGCAAATGAAGAACTTCCCGGAAGGATTTTGCGAAGCATCCATATCCGATTATCAACATGAAAGCGGCGCCCAAAAGCACTACTCTCAAGGATATACAATGTTTAAAGGGGACAAAGGTGAAGAATGTTCTACTCCATTACTCATCTGATACGTGGGTCAAAGCATCAGTAGAGGCATCGTTCACCCTGCGAAAAGAATACAGTGTGTTGTGAGCCCCACAGGCAAGATAAAAGGTGGTTGGTGTGGGTGCCCCGCCGGTCAGGGAGGGGTGTGCAAGCATGATTGTGCCGTCGCCTGGTTCGTACTACACGTCATTCGTCCTGGCATTTCCTACATCCCTGGCAGCTTGTCGTGCACTCAAACCACAGCAGTGGGGGCATCAGTGTGCTAAGGGTGGTCTTAACTGCCATGAGTTTGCACAACTTAAATTCATCAGGCATACACCCGGAAACTGTGACCGCTCTCCACGCAAGACAAAATTAAAAGCTAAAGTGAGACCATCAGAAAGTGCTTTGAGAACTCTTGCTGAAAGTATGACTAGTCAGGGAGAGACATTGATGCACAGCAGGATATTACGTGAACGCAATTTCCAGCCGCTTCCAAAGAAACAGCCCGCATCCGAAAGGCAAACCCACAGTCAAAACCCAGTGAGCCTTCCTCTCAGAGTCATGTGGGAAGAGGAAAGTCGAAAGTTCCCGAAGCATCATCAGCTCAGCTTGCAAAATGCACAGGAGCTGGAGAAACAGACGCGCGGGCAAAGCTCTGTCAAGCTATGGGCGTCCGAGAGGGCTACCGGGATTACTGCTTCTCACTTTGGAGATATCGTAAGAAGGAGAGCTCCGCTTACAGAAAGCCTCGTTGAATCTGTCTTTTCCAAACGGTGTCATCCGACAAAATATATGAAGATTGGACAAGAAAACGAGAAGTTGGCGTTGGTCAGATACGAAGCTGACAAAAATGTGCAAGTTTTTCCAGTGGGGCGTTGTGTAAACCCTGGTGTTGCGGACCTTGGTGCGTCACCTGATGGCCTTGTTTATGATCAGTAGGACCCGGAAATTTAAGCACTAAAAACGACGGAAATAGGCAGGCATTTAGGCCTCAAAAAAGGCCAAAACAGGCAATAAAAAGCAAAAATGGGCAGGTTCATCTGGTACGCTCTTTGGCTTTCTTGGTGTTTCAGAATGTCCCACCAAGGAAAACTTGCTCGTTTATAGGCCACAGTACCATATCAGCCTTGATGTCTGGTACGTACCAGGTACGTACCAGACACACGTACAGGTACGTACGTACCTAAGATTGGCCAGTTTCTGGTTTGAGAAATCCATGCACTACAGGTTCATATCGGCCATGGAGTTTCCATTCCTACAGAAACATGGAACTCCCTCCTGACCTCTGCAACGGACAGCAAGTTCATACGAAATGTATGTTCTGCTATGTGGGGTGAAGATGTCCTCTGTGAAAGGAGTGTGAAGGGCCAAAGATGCAACACCAAGCATGATGAACATTCAAAGCCACCACTGACACCACAGAAGCTAGCAGCAGCACGTGATATGTACTTTGTTGTGCATAATTCCTCTTGGTGCTATATGTATTGATAGGAAATGTATTGAATTGCCTGATTCCTGACTGTTCCATGATTGCTTAGTATTTGATGTGTATACTTTCCAGGTGCATACCATGAATATGTATGGCAGGCCAATGCCAGGCGGGATGTCAAGACCACTCCGTTCAGCGACGCAGTATTTAATAGAATCGTCGGAGACAAGAGTCAGTATCTTTGTAAAAAAAATCTGTCTAGTATTTCTGAATGTTGGGTGCGCATTAAATGATATACTGTGGAAACTACTGTGGTTTTACATTATGGCACCTGTGACAGCACAATTGCATTATTAATCTCCAGCATATGTACAGCAAAATGCAGCAATCATTGCTGTTTGCAACACATTTTCAGCACAGTACAGCAGAACAGCTGTATAGTGCAGAAGTGCAGCAAAATACAACAGGATATGAGTAAACAGAATTACAGCACAATGCAGCAGGAATACTACTTGCGGCAGATGTGCAGCAAAATACAGCAGGATGGCTGTAGAAAGCAGAATTACAGCAGAGCACAGCAGGAACACTACTTGCAGCAGAAGTGCAGCAAAATACAGCAGGATCGCTATTGAAAGCAGAATTACAGCACAGTGCAGCAGGGACACATTTGCAGCAGAATTAATGCTAAACACTGCAGGTCTGCTGTACACAGCAGAGCGTCTGAATTTCCGGCATTCTTGCTGTATCCTGCTGTGTTAAGTTTCATCATTTTTACACAGAATTTCAGTTCATATTTTTGACAGGGACATAAATGCTGAGGCTGCAGGGAAGCACGCTATATCTTTGGATCAAATGTACGCAAAAAAAGGAACAACACGCAACATGCAGTTACAAAAAGCGAAGTGCAGCACTCAACACGAGCCTGAAAGCCGCACTCGCACTTACATCTCTAAAAAGGGCTCTTATGGCGTCTAAAAATGTTTGAAAAAAGCCACAATGCAATGTAGAGTCGATAAAAAGGCAGGCAACCCCGAAAATGTCGTATTTAGGCGCTCCTGGGCATTTATAGGCACATGCCTAAAAATTCGGGCCCTATAATGATCAGTCTATCATGGAGTATGGATTGGTTGAAGTCAAAACGCTTGCAAAAGCTAAGGAACAAAACATCGACACCAGTGCTGCAATTTTGAGCAAACTGGCTCCGTTCCTGAAGTGTGGAAAGCTCAAGGAAACGCATAAACACTACTATCAGATACAGGGGCAGATGGCTTTAACCGGTCTGTTGTGGTGCGACTAGGTATCTGACAGTGGTTCGGGCGAGCCACTTGTGGACAGAATTTACTTTGATCAGCATCTCTGGACAGATGTTTTGCTTCCTACATTGCTGAGCTTTTATCAGGTTGCTGATGTGATGAAGAACGTTTCATATGTGTAGATATGTATGCATGTATGTAAATTAATTTTGTGTAAATAATAGGCACATCATATGCAGAGTACGGAAGGATAATTCTTGTAACTATGTACATATCTCGATGCAGTTCAATGGGCTACTCTCTAAATCTGGTGACGCCTTTTCAGCGTTAAAAAAAAACAGTCCTTTTTTGACACTAAAGTATTTGGTTAATAGTAAAAACATGGTTGTAACTAACAGTTATTTTCTTAAGTGAAATTAAAGAACACACTTCAAAGACGTCACTGACAAATTTGTAAAGTATACTGAATACCGCAGGTTATAGTGGTTTATTCGAGCTGTTCAAAGAAAGAGCCCACGCTGACTGCTGAATTTCGGGGGTTTGTTTCGGAGTTTGATTATTCAAAGTGTAAATAAGATAGAGCCGAAATGTTTCGGGTACGTTTGCTCCGTAGGGTAGCCTTTCCAGTAACATAAGTTCGGAATCATTTGGAGGAACCGACATTCAGTGGAGAGAAACAGTCTTTGGCGCAAAAATAAGTGCCTTTTGTTAACGCTGAAAAGGCGTCACGTAGTGATTTTAAGCGTCACCAGATTTAGTGTGTAGGAATCATATGCTAAATCGTGACAAAGTAACAGAGCTCCCAACATGTAAAACACACAATCTGCAGGTGCTTTTTCAGCATTAAAGGTGAATGCGCTGCAAGTACTGTTCAACTTTACAGAAACAGATGGATCTTGTTTCGTACGCGGAACATTGCAAACACGCGTAATCTTCCACAGGTGCTGCGCACAGAGTGGCAGCCCCTCAAGCTATTTCCTTGTCAGCAGTGGTTCATCTAAGAAGTTGCACAACAATGCACAAGTCTTCCAAACAAAATTGAGCGACCCCGACATTGAGTCACAAAAAAACGTACTTCAAAATTCGAAACGTTTTCACATTCCGAATAACACGTTCTACATGAATGCGAACTCTAGCCATCCTTCGTGTTGTTGTTGTTTCATCTTCCAGGGTCAGCTGTGGAGCACCATTTAAGAATGGGGGAATATTTAAGCCAACACTCAGTGCAGCAAGGTCCTCAACAATAAGAAATCCCCGGTCCGCCATAACACTGTCGCCTGGTTCAAGTAATTGATACAGTCCACTCTGTTTAACCAGAGCCTTATCTGAGATCCTCCCAGGTGCCAAGTCACTTACAAATGTAACAAACCCATTTGTAGCAATACCGATGAGACCTTTTGCTGTGTCATGCGACTTTTATGACGAGTAGGTATCACTCTGAACTCGCAGGTCACTCGGGGTCTCAATGAAGAGTTCTGTGCAGTCCAAGATGACTCTAGTTGTTGGGTATGATTCCTCGAATACTTCCGGCATAAAGTCATTCACGGTCTCTCTGGAAGGCCATATCGCTGTCCGTTCCAAGTAGTTGCTCAAGAATTCAGTCCAAAATGAGCACAGTTCACTCACGTACTCTAAACTGATATCGTATCTAAATGACAGGTCCCTTTCCAGTAGTCCCACCCTGAGTCTGACGAGAACAATGATGATGAGCTGCTGCTCCTCCGCAGAAAAAACCCGATTCCTACCTCTGTTTGATGGACTCTCGGTGCAAGCGTTCTCGTAGTCTTCACAGCCTGCCTCAACAAAGCTGCAAAACCTTTTGAAGCGCTCCAGACTATTAAACCCAGTGTAAAAATGAAGCTGTTCATCGTCGGAGAGAACGCGGGCGGGGGGGTGCACCTGGTACAGAGCTCTTGAATGGAACTGCTCCGTTCCGGTTTCATCTCCAAGTCACAAACATAAGACTCCAACTCCTGGCGTTCCTTGGAGAACTTTTCACCAGCTGTGGCCAGTGTTGCATGAAGCTTTTCCAGTTCATGGCTTTGTAGTTCAACGGCTGCTTCGAGTTCAGTGATACGGCACTCAAGCTGCTGGTTCCTCTGATGCAGGTCGTCATTTACCTGTGGCAACCCTACATTCACGTTCTGCAGCGCTGCATTCTTTTCATGAAGGCTCGAAACTGCTTCTCGTAGCCGTGAACATTCTTGAGTGAGCTTTGCATTTACATCTTCAAGCTGCCTGGGCTTGGTAGCATTTGTTGCATTCGAATGTACTGTATTCGAATGTTGCTGTAGGTGCTGGAATCAGATTTGTAATTATTTTCGCTTCTGCAAGTAGAGGTAGGAAATAACCGAGCATAGAAATGCTCTTACCGTGATCGTATCCCCATCCCAGTCCCATCTTAGCTCACACTGGGATATGTACCCACTTCTGGGCACAGCTCCAATGTGCAGCTGACATCTTCAAAGGACGTTTCCACGGTAACCTCCACAGCGGTGTCTAGCATGGCTGAATGGTTGCCATGAATAGAGATAAAGAAATATCAAACTTTTTGTCCCGTTGACGGACATGGTATATAGTTCCCATACCTGATTGGATGAAAGTCCCAGGCGTCAAGTAGCGTGGCAACTTGTCCATGTACCCCTTTCTTCCCGAAGTGTTGAAGTGTGCGCCGCAGATCCTTTGTTTGGGTTTAGGCTCCCATGACCCCGGTAGCACAGTGTTCTAGATAAGGGCTTGTACCCAGAGCTTGCGCAGGGGATCCGTCTTGGGAAAGTAGTGCCACGACAGTTTTTTGTTGTACCCAGTACGATGATTGCAGCTGGGTACAACGCAAGGGCTCGTCCCTCGCAAAGGGATCGATGTCATCTCTGAGGGGAACGAAAAATAATTTTTTTAAAAAACTGTTCAAGTGGGCACAACACGCGCCGAGGAATACTTCTTCGTACAGCGACAGACAAAAAAAGGGAATAATAAAATCGAAAGAAGTCGTGATAGGTGGTCTTCGAAGTACTGAGTACGTCACTTGTTCGCCTTTCGAATCGAGTCAGGACAACCGCAAACAAGTCAAACTATCCTAAGCCAATCTTCCCGTTTGTCAACTTCGTGTCGACATTACGAGCCACGGATTGCAAATGCAAAGAGCGAGGCATGCAACCCACAAATTATTTGTGGCGAGCTTATCGTCAGGCTTAGCTTCCTCTGTCGACTCCCCTTTAGCTAACAGTCGGAGACAAAATTTCCAGTAGTCACACACACGTACCATCACGATAGAGGAACGAGCACCATTCACCTACCTTCGATCAGCTGTTTTCGTCCAGTACGTCCGGTAGATGAAGCAAATCAAAGAAAGCTCAGACCGAGCGAAGAAAACACACCTGCCAAGGCGAAGCGAAAACCAAAACAGCCGCTCGTTCGCCCAGAGTGCATCTCCCATGATGCGCTGCGAGGCTGCGCACACCATGCCACTACGCGGCGTCATCCAGCATTTGCTGAGATGGACGGTGTTGGACCTTCAGATGGAAGCCCCCTACCCCCACCCCATCCCCCAACGGAGTTAAATTTGGGACGGTCACGGCCTTTTTTCTTTTCTTTTTCTGTACGACTATTTTTATATATTTAAGCTATGCTTATTGTTTTCTCAAGTCTCTGGCATCTGTACTCAGTGTTGTGTAATTTTCCGTAAACCTTCGTACTGTTTTGAATACATCAAAGCTGTACTATAACGCATATGTGCTAGGTGCTGGCACACAAGTGTGATTGGATAGTAAGGATCGTAGTACGGGCAACATGCACAGAGATGGAATGATGAAACCGGGGTTGCCAGCCACGACTCTTGAACGCTAGTCAATTTCCAACTGAAGCAGTGATGAAATGATCATGGAGAGATTATTACGTACAATCAAAGCTCGCTCGTGAGGTTGGCTTCTTCACAGACTGTCACCCTCCTGTACTAACGAATGAAAAATATTCTATGGCATGTTTTCAGATTAACGTTTTGCGTTTGCACACTGTTCTAGCTAATAAAAGTGGCACTCGCTTCGCTCATTTTTAGCCCATTCTTTAAATCGCTCACCAGATAATTTGTTATCAACTTTTGCGTGAATTTATTAATGAATTAATTGTGTATCACATGTCGCACGATATAGGCACACATCTATGCACTGCATAATTGTTCAGAAACTTCCCTTCAGGTTTCAAGATTGCGCTATATCTCATGCACAATTAATTAATTAATTGTGCATCAGATGTAGCACAATATAGGCATACATCTATGCACTGCATAATTGTTCAGAAACTTCCCTTCGGGTTTCAGGATTGCACTTTATCAGATGCACAATTAATTAATTGTGCATTAGATATAGTGCAATCCTGAAAGCCGAAGGGAAAGGGATGAAAGCTGAGTTGTTTTTGTAAACAAACCTTGACCACACATAATCACTCACTCCTATGTACTTTTGCAATACGGTTGCGCTCGATTATGTAGAGCGTGCTGGTTAGGGCTGAACATTGTGGGAGCATGCGCGAGTGGGAAAGCACACCGTGCACCATTTTGTACTTGATTCCTTAGGTTGCATCTACCGTTCCTTGTTTTCTCACTTAGAAACATCATCATAATGTAGTCGTTTACGCAGTGATGGCCACTAACTACTTCTACAGTAGTTTAGTTATAACTACTAACTCCTTTGCAATGGAGTAGTTTAACTAGTAGTTCAACTACTTTTCAGGGGACAGTTAAAACTACTTCCTTAACTAAGTTGTAATTTATTTTAAGTACATCTCTAACTACTCAACGTGGTCCATCAACACCAATTCCATTCTATAGTGTTCTTGGACACATAAATGTGGACCACAAGGAGCATTAAAAGTGAAGATTTAGTACACATGCATGGCACAATTGCTCTGCACCTCCGTTCTCATCAAACAAGTGGCTCAAGATAAAAGTTGGAAGCACAATCGTGCTGTAAAGCTTGCAGCAAAATCATAAGCAGTTTGTGCCTGCAGTAACCTAACTAGTGTAGTTTACTACTCGAAATAGTAGCTTAACTAGTAGTTGCCACTACATTTCTGCAAGTAGTTGATAACTGGTTTTTAACTACAATCAGTTTGTTTAACTACATGTAGTTAACTACTGGCCATCAGCGCGTTTATGCAGCCAAACTGTGCAAAAGTTGCCGTAATCCATAACTGGATTTGGTGGAGCGAGCCATCACGGCTAAAGGCTACACCAGACCAATGGCCAGATGCCATGCCCGACCAATTGCCACCCATGAAAATCGTAACGCCCATGACAAGTGCCGACATATCAGTACTTCAAGTGACACGCCTGCATCCTGTTACGTGTACAGAAGCTGGGTTGCGGAATGGGATCACCCATTCCAATTCCATTCCGAGGAATGAAGATCTGGGTAATTCCATTCCTTTCAATTCCTCGGAACAAAAAGGTATGGCGAATTCCCACTCCTGGAAGGGCTTGGCAACCCCATTCCATACATTAAATTCTACGATAAAAGAATTAGGACCAGTAACCGTACTAGCTAGCCCAGCAGTGCTATAGAGGAGACTGGCATTACGCAGCACGGGAAAAGCGCAAAGACAAGGTTATTTCGCCCTCCTCCAATCCTCCTCTTCTTCATTGGCATCATCATTACAGGAGTTTTCCACTAAAGTAACTGGTGCAAGTGATGTGGGGTTGCGGGCCTCACACTAATGAAGCCAAAATCTCCATTTTATTTTTTCATAAAACTAAACCAAGCCATCGCCCTTGACCGTGTGGCACCCACAGCATTGCATTCCAATTCCATTCCGCCTGCGAAAAAATGCCCAATTCCATTCCCATTCCATTCCAAGGACAGTTTCAGCCATTCCATTCCAATACCATTCCGGGCTCTGATAAATCTGGAATGATTCCGGAATCATTCCAATCCCGGAGTGGCAACTCCACAACCCTGATCGAAAGGCTCCCCCAGTAGCATAAATCATTTTCCTCGAACAACAGCGTGGATCGTTCAGTTTGTAAAGAAGGTAAGAGGGCTGCAAAAGCAAACGGAGCCCCATCGAGCAACGGAAGTCATGTCAGCTGAACGTTACTGGATCGGACAAGTACAACATTTGGGCTTCATGTATGAGATTCGTGCTCTAAAAAAAACAAGCAGATTCCCCAAACTTCGAAGATACATGATGTTACACCATTCCTCGACTTAGATGGAAGGAATTGTGCGAGCTAGAGGACAGTTGACAGGAAGCCCGTCAGTGTTCTTTCAACGTACGCCCCATAGCAATTCCTGCACGCTCGCACTACAGTGAGTGAGCTCTCGATTATACAGTCACATCATCAGGTACTTCACTCTGAGGTGCATGACACTTTAGCACAGGTTAGAGACGTCATGTAACAACGGGCCCGTTTCTGCCATTTTGGTGGACATTCTTTTCACCAAAGTATTTTGTGAGCTCGGGGTCAACACTGCTTCTTCCAGTAAATGTACTCCCAACTTTCATAATTATGTTCATTAACGGATAGAAATATGTGCAGCTTCTAAAAAAATTCGCGGGAAATTCACAATGTAAATGCAGGACTGAGGAGATGCGCACAAAGTGGGCAGCGTGAAACATGTTCACTCTCATGTTAATGTTAACTCTCATGTCAACAGTTCATCTCACTAATGCAGCCAACAAAATACGTACAACGCAGAGGTACCCCTCTCTCACGATACTTTGTGCTGGGTGAAAAGTTCGGAGTAGAACATCATTGAACAAGCACAACACCACAAGGTAGCTCACCATGAGGTATTTGAATTGAGCATTTTTTGATTATTCGAATTCAATTTGCCATCTGAAGAAATTATTTGGGTTCAATTCACACTGCAACTATTTGCGATGGAAGTTTTGCTATTTGCGCAGCTTTATTACTGGATGAAAATATTTGGAAGTTATTCGAATTCTTCGTTTTCAATATTTGTGTTCAACTTGCAGTGAGTTTCAAATGTTCAAAAACAATTCACGGTCAAAATTTTGGCACTCGCACACCCCTCAAAAGTAGGTACGCTAAGAGCAAAAAGAGTATGAAAAACCAGGCATTCCATCCAAAATACTCTCCGAAATATTGGAAGCCGAAATACATTGGCTCTATGGGGGCGTTTGACTGTGCCAAGAGCTATATCCAAAAAAATTGGAAAGTCTAAATTCTTGGTCTCTGAAATATGAGTCAGCGACTCTAATATTCCTGTGGCAAAAGCAATCTTCAATAACCACTGAAGCCAACGGCCATAGAAAATATGTGCAGGGCCACCAACTGTGTAACCATATAATGTGCCAACTTCTCAAACAGCACTGAATTCAATTCACCCCAGCATGCTAAAAGGTCTCCAACAACACACTTTTAGATCCATTTCATGTGCGCAACATGGGTGAAGTGACACAAAAATGCCTCCAAAGTGTACGTCCTGAGGATGTCCAGAGTGATAAAAACGACCAGTAATGGGGACGTTCGTTGGCATTTCATGGTTCTGCATTGAGCCTTTTGGAGCTGCTTTGTATGCGAGAAAACTAAATTGTCATCACGAAGGGGTTCATTATTTCATTCCCCACATCACCACCAGCAAATCCTGCATCAATGCAAAGTTGGACCAGGAATCTGCAAAATCCGAATCTTCCACAGAGGACAGTACATGCCGGAAAACTGGCACATGCCAAAGAGAAACCCGAAACAGCATTTCTGTTGAATCCTTCTTTTCGTCCACGTGTTGCCGTCCAGTTTGATGTTGACAAAATTCCCTCAACCATTTTGTATTTACCTTCGGATGTTGAGTCACAGCTGTGTCCCATCTGGTCCTGCTCTGCTAAGATTGGAACATTGTAAGGCTCTGTCTTCACTTCTATGATTGGACGTTCGTTCGAAGAGTCTTCTCGAGGTTCTTCTTTGATGCGACCCGTCCCAGGCATCAATCCTGAAGTGAAACAAAAAAAGGGGAGAGAAATAAAGACACATTAGAAAGCTTCAAGTCATGTGATGGCCACTGGACTGAACTTATGAACTAATAAACAAGGGAAGGGTGCAGGCTAGCTGGTATAGATCCACGAAGAAGACAGAGAGAGACAGACACAGAAGACGACACATGTAAGTTCTCAGACACACGGCAATAATTTATTGGTTCATCTCAACTTAAAAGCTGAAAATCTTCAAAGGGGTGCGAGAGGCATAAAAGACACATTATACTAACTACGTTTCCCCTAGTGGCGATCTGCCTCCCAGGTTATCAGGAAGAAAAACAGGTGAAGCATTTTTGAAGCATTTTTCCACCGTCAAGGTGTAGGGTTGAGATGGTGGGAGTTAGAGCCCTGCACCATCGGCGGATGGAAATGGATATCCGCGGATATCCGCAAGACACTTGCGGATTCGGATGAAAATTCAGCACTTCCTGCGGTGTGCGGATCGGATGCGGATATACCGCGTGCTGTAATTCTTCAACCAGCAATTTATCTGTATTGCGCGCCGACAGTGAGCGCATGCTCGGGTTCACCTTTGACCATGCACGGCCAAGACGGTTGAGGGGGCATTCTGGCGTCCACGCGAGCAACGGTGGGGTAGCCTTCTACGCCTTGCAGAAGTCTCTCCATATTGCGTTTGTTGAAAGGTTTACCTTCGCTTGTCGTCATGACTCCTTCCGTGACAGCATGGAGGCATCCGAAATAATACAAACATATGCTTCCTGCAGTCTTTACGCGCCCTATGAAACGTGCGGCTTTTGCGGATCGAATGCAGATGGTGCGTTCTACTCAGCGGATCGGATGTGGATGTAAACTGTTGTGTACGCTGCGGATGCGGATCGGACGCGGATAACGTGTGTGCGGATGCGGGTCGGATGCGGATGCAAAAAATCTCATCCGGGCAGGGCTCTAGTGGGAGTGCTCCCGTCCCGGTATTTACGGTAAACGAAAACATATGCGGTCTGTGATCCACAGGCCAAAATATGCATGTGTGTAAAGTGGCCTCTTCGCAGCCACAAGTCCGGTAGTGGACTGCTGTCGGGACATGTCTCCCATTACGTCCACTTAAAAGAGGGACCCAAGTAAAAAGGGTACCGACGGGATGGTTGGGAGGTCGGTCCTTATTGCTCTTACACCTTCGGGCAGGGAAGGGTAACAGAAACAGTATATTACCGAAATTGGAGATGGTAACGATAACGGAAACGCATACCATGGTCCTCCATTACCGGAAACAGAAACAGAAACGAAAATTATCGTCCGGTATTGAATTCGGGTAATGGCTATTCCTGTTGTGCAATGGCATTTGCGTGACTTTTAATTTTTGTTTTTGTTTTTTGATGTCTCCATTCCCTGTAATGCACTACATAGCACACGAGAGCATGGAAAGAAGGCACAATATTGGATCTCGAGGGTGCATCTCTTGTTTACCCCGTCCCAGTCCTCGTAACTCCATGGCATCCACACATGACTATACTCCACGAGGATGAGAACCTACGGTCTTTAGTAGGGGTGTGCGAATATTCGAGTTCTCGAATTCGAATCGAATATCAAACGCTCGAACTGTTCGATTGGCGAATCGAATATCCAATAAATTGCTTTTTCGAATATTCGACTATTCCACGAAAAAAAAAAACTATTCCTTGTAAAACGACTATTCCTCGTAAAAGGACACAACCCGAAAGTGGGCTTCACCTGATGCTTCTGTGCATGAGGTGAAGCCTGCTTTACGAAATTGCCCTGGCTGCAGGACCAACACAGGCGGGACAGTGTTTAGTTTAAGATAACGTTATCCAAACTTAGTTTTGTATACGTCATCTGTGGAAAGGGTGCCGCCCCTCCCATATGCAGTTTAGCGGTGCCGACGGGGGACTTTGATTTGATGTCTGCGAGGTTGCCTTTAAAAAGTTAGGGCTCTTGAATAATGACTACAGCCCACGAACAAGAAGGGTGTCTTAAAGGTGTCC
Organism: Ornithodoros turicata; assembly: GCF_037126465.1. Lineage (NCBI taxonomy): Eukaryota > Metazoa > Arthropoda > Arachnida > Ixodida > Argasidae > Ornithodoros > Ornithodoros turicata. The sequence continues at coordinate 210,491,128 of NC_088201.1, read as the reverse complement.
TTTATGTCCAAAATGTCAGCAGCGCAACTTCCTCGGGCGAGAGCAAAGGAACTAAAGGGTGTTCACTGCAAAGCTGACGCACAATGCAAATTCGTTTGTTTCAGAAATGGCCTGTAGTTGTCTGAAACAATTACAGCCTCATCCGTATAACAGGTCACTGCCGGACATAAAATTTTGAAATGAAGGTAACCACTCCAGTAAGTGTAGGCTCACCTGAAAAGCAGGAAGCATTCTCATGTAAAATTAAAGAGTAGGGGTTTTTAGCAGAAGAATTGCACGTCTCTCTTGTGACAGTTAACGCCAGAAAAATTACACTAAAGGCATGGGCTACAAAATGGAAACTTTTAGTGGGAAAGTCACATATTGTAAATTTTGCACGAATATTCGATATTTGATTCGGTATTCGGAATTTCTTCTCCCATTCGATTCGATATTCGATTCGACTCAAAAAATTCGGATTCGCACACCCGTAGTTTTTAGTTACTTATTTTGCACTTTTTTTTCTTTTTTCACTGTGGCCATGGCAGTATTATTTACAGGTGAGAGCATCCGCTTATGAATGCGACATTGGATGAAGGTTACGCCCATCTTGAGCTGCTGGACTCCGAATGACCAAAGACCTGTTCCTATATTATTTATTTTAAAACTTGCAAGATGTGCGCATCCCAACGATACAAAATTACTTGCGTAGTGTGTACGCGTGACACCAAAGCAGCACTTAGGCAAAACAGGGTGGTGACAGAGCCGGATGGGCTGTCCTCCCGCAGCTCTATAATAGCCGTTCCTTTACCGGAAACAGTAACGGAAATGAAATTGGAAGGCCGGTATCAGAAACGAATAACGGAAACGAAAACATTGCAGCAACGAAAATACGTCCGTTATCCTTCCCTGCCTTCGCAGCACGTGTGTGTCGTTACGGGCTGGAGGAACAAATACACTTTTCAAGACTGTATTTACGTACACGATATAACTACGTGTATTTATATTTTAAATAGTATTTCAAATACAATGTATTTAAATACTGCCCATCCCTGCATGGGAGTTGGAATCTTCAAAGGAAAGCGACGAGCCCAAAGATAGGCACAGTAAATCAGGTGAAAAACAACAGTGATTATAAAACCTAGGGGAGGACAAAGACTGGGACAGTCAGATCGAAATGTGAACCCAGAATGGACGCGCCAGGAACCAAGTCCGAAGTTATCCGCGAATCGGTGTCTCGAAATTCTGAAGTGAGGTGAGGTGAAGTGTGTTGTCGACAGTCAGCAGGAACTCGTACCCGAACACCTCGCCCAATCACGTCATCATTATGGTTGCGAAATTAGTCATTGCAGTTATGTTTGAAATCACCGCTCCCACCAGGGTTGCCGAGTTGCCACTTGGTCAAGGTCGAAATAACCTCGTATTTCACTCGGGATTACGAAACTAAAGCTAGCACCCGATCTTTTCCTTCCAGCTCCTCTTCTGGCATTTGACCCCAAAATTCATACCTATATCTACACGGTTTCCCAGAAAACGTGTCATTGAATTATAATAAAAAAACTACACCACCTAGAGTCATGCGGTCAACGGCATTTGTTGTTACTAGGTTTTTGCCACCTCCTGATGGGAATGTCGTGTAACCTAAGTTTAATTATGCAAATTTTTGCGAGCTTAACTCGGAAATTTGGCAGTAAAGGTCACTTTTTTACCCCACCAATGTGAAGAGCGTGTCTAATTTACTCAAATTAATGATAATTGACAGGGATGTTCAGGAGCTATCCCATCGGAAAAAATAGCCAAATATCATGCTCTACGGAGCACCCACAGGATAGCGCGCCATGAATTTTTCAGCACAATCTTTGTCAGTCCGACGAAAGGAGGTTGGAAACCCAGCCCACCCCGGCATTGCAGAAAGAGATAACACAAGCATGGCTGGGATAATGCTTTCCCTCTCCCAATTTCAGGAACTGTCGCTTTTTCTACTATCACTCTGTGGGCTGGCTTTGGAACCTCCTTTCGTCGGACTCAGACCGATTGTGCTAAAAAAGTCATCGTGCGTTATGCTCCGGTGCTCCGAAAAGCATGATGTTCGGCTATTTTTTCCGATGGGATAGCTCGTGAATATCACCGTCAATTATCATAAATTTGAGTGAATTCGGCACGCTCTTCATATTGGTGGGGTAAAAAAGTGACCTTTACTTGGCAAATTTCCGAGTTGAGTTCGCAAATATTTACATAATTAACCTTGGAGTACATAACATTCACATTAGAAGGTGGCAAAAACCTAATAAGAACAAATGCCGTTGAACACATGATTCTAGGTGGCGTAGATTTTCTATTATAATTCAATGACACGTTTTCTGGGACACCCTGTATAGGACATTCACCACTTGAGTATATAGTTTATACAAGGATTTTACCATCAGCATCACCTCCTGATGAAGACTCCCTGCAGTGCTGTTGCAGTATCTGGCCCTCTTCTGGTAGACATGGAATGTCGGGTGGTTCCAATTTTACTCTCACGAGCTGACCACTGAACTCTGAGGAGAGCTGCATCTCTTCAGGTTGTGAATCCGAGGGGCTGGAACATGATGATTCAAGGACACAAGTATATCTTGCCTCTTCCTTCATGGGGAGTAAACTGTTTGCTGTCCTTGTCCCATGTAAGGTAAGAGAGAGAGAGGCAGGTGGGTTTGGAAGGAAAAAAAAAAATATAGCCCCAGTTTCCATGAGTGTAATACAGAACTCGAAAATGCTGAACAGTCTACAGTCAAACCCCTTTACAACGAAACTCAGGGGACAGCAAAAAAAAAATTGCAGTAAAGGTATTTTCGTTAAAAAGGATGTCCATTATTGGACCTATAGGGCTCCAGCGGGACCGCAAAAAAATTTGCTATAGTGGTATCTTCATTAAAAAGTGTTCGCTATAAAGGAGTTTGACTGTATTGATGAAAGTGCCAACTCACTGTCTGTTGGAGGGTTGGCTGTGTCTACATGGGTTCTCTGTTAAGACAGAAGAGGTGGCAGTGAGAGGTCCTTGACGAAATCCTGGGTAGACTTTTTTCCTTCTGAAGAAAGAAATACCGTGCTTGTATTTGTATTTGAATACTTTCTTGTTTCAACACATGACATTTGGAAGATGTAAAGGGTGACGTGCAAGGAGGACGCTCCCCCCTTTCCTAGATATTCCTCACCACCGTGAAGTAATGAGCAATTTGTGCAATGGACAACATCTGAGTAGCTGATGGTCGATTCTATTTCAATGATCATCGTGCCTAAAAATAGAATACTCAGTGTGTCTGTGTAAAGCTACACAACTTCCACTGCACGGATCACTTATTGCCATGCTTCGATTTATTTATTTATTTATTAGCAGTATATTCTGAAGAGACGAGATTATTTTTACGGGAGGATGAAAGTGTGTATTCTTCCCTGAATGGTATGACTGTCGTCGATTCAACAATCTCATTGGAAACACTTTTTTATTAAAAATTATTATTTTTCAAAAAATTATTAATAAACTTTATATAAAAAATGTTATTGGATTTCTCCCGCAAATAAGCTGCAAGGCATTCTTCACAGGGTATCTTATTCTGCAACGTCACCACGGTCTCAACATGTACAACTAGTCTAAAGAACTTATTATTTTGGTTTATCTGCGTCATATATTGTTTGTTAATAAGACAATTTGCTTTATGACCAACATCGTGCTCATAATAACGGGGCTTGGCGGCAATCGAAAATGATGCTGATGTCTGTCATGGTCTGCAGTAAAGAGCCTTTAAACGGATGGTCTCATAAGGTGTACCATTGGATTGCCCTTTGTTGAAAATGGAATACCGCGAATTTACCCCCACAAAGCGAGTCAGGGTTATTAAATAACAGAACTGAATTGATAAAGATTTTTCCATCAGACCGCGATTTGTGTTGGCAACAACAAGAAAGGCTACGTCACCCTGCGGGAAAGTTTGTGATTGGATGCAGAAATCGTCTGCTTTTGTGCGTGCTAGTGCACCGGCGTGAGAAGACGACTTCCAGAAGAGACTTGGAGACCGTGGAAACCCTCGTCCATTTCCTTTCAGTTCTCAGGCAAAAGACGCACGTTCTCAGAAGCGCTGGTTTAGAACAACCATCTCAGTTCTCAGAAGCAAGTTAAAAGTCGCAGGCCAACCCCTCTCACAATCACAAATCCGAACTCATCCATCACCAGCGCGTGCGGTCGCATTATGGCGCCGGCCAAAAATATATTGCTCGCGCTTCAATTACATTGCAAAAATACTCCAAAAGCAGGGAGACGACATAACTGGACAAAAACAGTGGAGAAACTCCAACCTAACATAACAAAGTGACAGGTTTTACTCAGACGTTTCGTCGGTCATGCGACGGACATCATCAGTGCCAAACTGAATGAGGGATTACACAACTGGTCGCTATTTAAGGAGATGAGAGTATCGTTCGGGAAGGGGGGGGGGCACGGTTTTTGTTACAAACCGAGGGGTCACCGCGTATGTGCCAAGACTCTAGAAGGTTCCTGGGTCCCAATCTTTGTTCGCGAGCCAATGTCACCACGTTGTCGAAGTCGAAACAATGTCCCGTGTCCCAACAATGCTCTGTAAGCTCCGTCTTAAACCGTGTGGCGTCCGTCGCGCTCTTTATGTCCCGCTTATGTTCTTTGAAACGAGTGTTCCGTTTTCTGCCTGTCTTGCCAATGTAGCACGCGTCACAGTCTTTGCATTGTACTTTGTAGACTACTCCAAACTGGTCACCAGTCTGCAGTAGTCTACATGTCTACAGTCTACATTTCGTCCGTCGCATGACACACGAAACGTCTGAGTAAACCTTGTTATTTTGAAAGATGTTAACGATGAAAGATGAAAGTCACTGAAAAGGTTAGCCAGCTGTAGGACTCGAACCCACATCTTCTGGATTACCGGTCCAGGGCTCTACCAATTGAGCTAAGCTAACACGCCTTCCCAGCAACTTCCAGGGTACGTCATCTTAAGGGACAAACCAGCCGCTCACTCTCACTCTTCCTCCTTTCACTCTTACATTTTTGCTGTCTTTCTTGATGAATTCAGTAGCCAATGGCCATAGCACACCAAGGAAACTGCAACTGAAAATCGTCCAGAAACGGAAACGAAAAGCCGAGTTTTTCAGTTACCGGAAACGGAAACCATAATATTTTCGGTTACCAACCCTGGGCACATTCATGCACGAGCAGCATGGACTAAAAACACAGATGCGTGAGCTGAGACGATGTTCGCTGCTTGGCGCCGAAGCAAGAAAGAGTCCCGTATAATTTGGATTGTAGCTTCGTAACTGTATCAAAGTTTTGAAAAATGATAGCAATTGAAGTCAACTTGTATTTTCTGTTTTTTTTTTTTTTTTCATTTTAGTGCTCCTTTAAGTTATAATTGGAAATTTCAATGCACGCGCATTAAGGTTCCTTATTGGTCATTGCAGCATGTATACAATAGCCATTCCTTCCTTCCTTCACAATAGCTATACTCATTTATGAGGTGACCCAGGTTCAGATCAGCGTGCTGGATGTGCTGCCTAGGATGTTTTTTCTCGGTTCTCCTCATGTGGAGGCTTTAAGACAAATGTTCTGTGAAGTCTGCCCAAGAGGCACAGGTTAGAGCCCTGCGCGGATGAGATTTTTTGCATCCGCATCCGACCCGCATCCCCGCATGCGTTACCGCGTCCGATCCGCATCCGCGGCATACACAACAGTTTACGTCCGCATCCGATCCGCAAAAAGCCGCACGTTTCGTACGGCGCGTAAAGACCGAGGGAAGCATATGTTGGTAAAATTTTGGATGCCTCCATGCTGTCACGGAAGGACTCACGACGACAAGCGAAGGTAAACCTTTCAACAAACGCGATATGGAGAGACTTCTGCAACGCGTGAAACGCTACCTCGCCGATGCTCGCGTGGTTCGAGATGCCAGAATGCCTCCTCTCCCGTCTTGGCCGTGCATGGTCAAAGGTGAACCCGAGCATGCGCTCGCTGTCGGCACGCAATACAAAAAGATTGCTGGTCGAAAAATTACAGCACGCGGTACATCCGCATCCGATCCACTGCTTTCACATCCGCGTCCGATCCGCACACCGCAGGAAGTGCTAAATTTTCATCCGAATACGCAAGTATCCTGCGGATATGCGCTTCTATCCGCGGATGGTGCAGGACTCTAGCACGGGTCCCTCTGCCATATTACTGCCGCAACCACCACCAGGCTCTCGAAAGTGTGCATGCACACATGCACTTCTTCAATAACAAGCTACACGGCCACACGTTTTCCTCCGCATCGGACTGAACACATCAACAGATCCTCCAAAGTTCTTTAGGCTAGATTGAGGATTGGGCATACATGGCTCATGGATCACCACCTACTCAGAGGTCAGGATCCGCCAGCTTGCGTGCACTGCGGTGACAGCTTGACTGTCTCGCACGTACTGGCACCGTGCCCTCACTTCGAACACCAACGCCAACAGTATTTCACCGCACACTACCGATACCGTGTCCCACTCCCCCCAGCCGTTCTACTGGGTGACACTCGTCTTGTGCCGTTTGATAATGTCATCCAGTTTTTGACCACGTGGGGGCTACTTAGTCAGATGTAGATGTTCAGCATTGCTCCCCTTTTAGCGTTTATCACCCAACTCCTCGTGTAAATCTCTCATCCTGGACCATCTCATCACTCATACTTGTAGATCGTTTTTAACTGCCACACTCACTTCTTATCGCCGTCCTCCTCTCTCTCTCTCTCTCTTATCCTGGACCATCTTATTGCTCATACCTGTAGATAGCTTTTCACTACCACACACACTCTCTCTCACATCATCTCTCCCATAACCATCTCCCACACACTCACCACAGTTTTGGCACTCTATGGCCTTTGTTGCCTTTTTGCCATTAAACGCATAATCTCTCTCTTTCTCTCTCTCTCTCACTTCTTCATGGGGTTGTTACTGAAGGAGCATGGAAGTAACAATTAACGTGGCTCGAAATCCTGCTTCTTCTGTGAAGCTGTCCACCAGGGATTACCTGGGTGCAGAAGGTTTTTTGCTCTGCGGCGTATTGTCACTGCGGAATATCACATATTGTCACTGCGGAATACAGCATATTGTCACACGAGCCCAGTGTGACTAAAAACTGCTCGCTACCCTTCCTTCTTTTTTTTTTTTTCTTTTTCTTCTTCTCGCCTCACGCACTGCTTGTACATGCTGGAGCTGTGTCATTGGACGTCACTGGTCACGTGCCGGAGCCCGCGATATTTACATTATGTCTTCTCGTTCGCCAATGTGCTCTTTGCATGTGGAGGGGCTTCTTTAAAGGCGTGCGGAACAGAGCCTTGCGCGTGTTCTATAGGTCACGTATGCCAGTCATTCTTTCGCGGGAGTTCATTTTATATGTCACAGGAGACGTCGCATATCGAAAAAAAAAAATTGGGGTGGTGACCTCCATGACTGCTCTAAAGGAGTACAGAGGACCATCCAAAAAAATTTCAGATTAAGACATCTGATGAAAGTGTGTGTGTGTCATTATACCGAATAGTGCGAAAAGTTTTCATGTGTGCAATTTGTTTCCCAGAAAAAAAACTCTCTAAACATAGCTCCGCGCGTTCACCCTTAACTCGCCACTCCAGGTATAACGAGGATGAGGAGGTATGATGGCACGTCACCGATGACGGTATAAGGGGAACTCGTTCTGGTTCGCCGGTCAGTGGGGGTCAGCGCATTGGCCCTTTGCCGCTGTAAACCTGTTTTGCCAGTTTTCCCGGAGAATTGGGGATAGAAGGAGCGGCCGACGCATTACCGAGCAAGGAGAAATGCTTTATCAGAACCCCGAACAGCCGAGTAGCAGATGACAGTGGAGTAGCAGACAACAATTCTCTAGGCCAATCAGCGAGCGTTCTTCTTATAGCGTCAGCGCGAGGTTCCAGGCAGATAACAGGCTGGTACTGCTCTTCACCACCGTTGCGCACGGTCGCTTTTTGCGGCGTATTTTAAATTCAATTTCCGCGATAATTATGACTCTATGGTGTAAATTACTTCGCATGGTGCATCTTACTGGCCTACTTAACAGTTTTATAGGAAGAAAACTGGGTGTTAAAAATGACTTCTGTGCTACTTTAAAGGGAGACTCCGCACCAAAGTCATGTTGAGGTAACGGCGCGACGACATCGATGGGTTCGGTATGATACGGATACGGCAGTGAATACGATTTTTCATCCTCAAGTGGCACAGTTAATTGAAAAGGAATGCTTTATTTTCCGTTGAGTGATTAGGCACTCCTCCACGGAAAAGCAGTCCAGCAACATTGAGCTTCACCTGGCCGGTATTCCTGGTGTTACGGCTTTCTGTAGTTTTTTTTTTTTTTCGTCTTACCGCCGGCGAATATTTTAGAACGGAATCGAGGAAGCAGATGACTGGTCATCCATGTGGCACAAAGAAGTTAACAAGCGCCCGCATGAAAAACAGCCAGTGTCACAGACGGACAGGAGGTAGGAGACGGAAGCTTGATGAGTTTCTGTTTCGTTTTGGGCTTCCCAGCTCTTTTGACAACCGACGAGCCTCTGTCAGCCAACCAGCTTTACTTCTCATTTGGAAAGAATGTATCGGACCTTAATTACGGGACCATTATAATAGTTTAGGATTGTCTCGGAGTCTCCCTTTAAGACCCCCCCTGGTTTGCCACTTTACAAATCTATGTACCGTGAAAGTGCGGGCTCGCTGGATGTTATAGGAGATATACGAAATAGCGCCATCTATCAAGCACGCCGCTCCCGACCGCCACGGCTGGGGCAGGTCTCTCACGAGCTGTAGCGCGGCTAGAGGGGATTCCACTAAAAACGAATCCATGGCCGAACGTTTTGAAGCACGATTCCTCGGTGGAATACCGAACATTCCAGCTGAATGTACGAACGACAAACTCTTCAGAACTCTGGTCTCAACTGCAGAAATAGCCCTACAGTTTTGCGGTCGATTCCATTTCCAGCAAGATGTCGGAAGGCATTTATCATCGACGTTCGGCATTTGTACTTACTTTGTTTTGTGCAATACTTCACTTTTTAGTTTTGTCTACTGTTGCGATCATACGATTAAATGAGATCCTGGTCCTATAAATCTCGGCATTTTACTGCGTCACAGTGGGGGACAATTTGATTTCTTCTCCTCGGTGAATATTTCGGTACAGGAGCTTTTCATACCATTTGCCAAACTTTACCGGGCAATCTGTTCCTCGATATCTTGAGATCCTTGGAACCACGCCACAACTGTAGTGCTGCTGTACTCGGTAGTTGTGATATACATGTATAATCGGACGATTTACTACTATAGGTTTCAGATTTAGATGTTGGAAGCAGGGAAGGGTACCATTATAGTAACGGAAACAGAAACAGTATATTACCGAAATTGGAGATAACGATAACTGAAACTGAAATGCAAACCACAGTCGTCTATTAACGGAAACGAATTTATGCAACGTCCATCTTAGTTCAGGGGGCTCACAGACGGAAGTTTGGAGATGTATAACTCTGACTAGAAGCTCGTAGGATAGTCTTTTTTTTTTTTTTCGATGTGGAGTCTTTCAATAAAGACAGGCTCTTATTCTTTTTTATCGCTTTTCCTCCAAACGGCCTAATAATAATAATTAAATATTTGAATAAATGATGCACTTGACTGCTGAGTCATTCCAGATCAATCGTCCCAGTCGCGTGGCTCGACCATCGCGGATTTCCGAGAAAAATAAAAATTATAATGTTGCCATTGATGGCAACATGAACCACACAAAGTATTTTTTCCGGAAACGCGTTGAATGGCCGCTAGGGGGCTTTGAACTCTCGCAGGAAGCAGTAAACCAGGGCGCGCACTGGGCGAGTGCGGCTTCACGTTGGTAAAAATTTCAAACGGGACTGTCTTCACAAAGCATTGTACTACCTCTGCACTGGTCCACACCCGTCCGCCGCGGATCATTCGCATGGGAGCATTCGGTGAAATATCCTCTAAATCCACTGACTTTGCGATTTTTTTCCGGGCTAACTATTAATGAAACTTCCAACAATTAATTTTTTGCGAGTTCAGACCTGTCCAAGTAATGCGCAGAAAAAGTTTGAAGCTCGAATATCGCACGCTTTTTCTTTGAAAAAAGTCGCAAAGTTGCGTGTTCAAGCAAAAACCCGTAACTTTGTTGAGCCGCCCTGAAATTTCTGAACATGCTGTGACATTGAAACTAGCTCAGAACAGTAGTCCAATGTTCCAATAATCATAACACAAACTTTCTCACAGGTGTTTTTCGTATAAGGTGCGCAGCGATTTTTTAAAGTTGCTCTGGTGCCTGCAAGGGCCGACCTTGTCTTAGCCGAAGCACGCGCGACACGGCGGCTTCTCTTGTATTTCTCTGGACAAACAGAGATTAGGGCCACATACAGCGACAAACCTGGGCTCATGCACCGCCATATTGACGCGACATAATGAGTCTTCCGGTGGCCTTTACCCATGTCATCGTGAGGGACACTCCGGTGCCTCCATGAGCAGCTGTTGCTTTCTGTAGGACGAAAGACCTTGATCAGCTAATAATTTCGCGCTAACACAGACCCGCTGCCGACTGCGTCCTCTTAGAATTCACTCTCAGACCTGGCGGCGTCTACATGTCGGAAGTGGCGGATGGGTGAAGGTATAGTTAGTGCCCATAACCAACTTCGTGAGAAACAGAGAGAAGAAGGTAACATATCCTTGAGTCTGAGGAATAGAGGGACAACATGACAGAGAACGAGGAGAGACGAAGTGCACACGAACACTCACAGAAACAAACAGAGATAAGTCAGTGCTGTTATCATTTGTGAAATCCTACTGGTTTGCTTCTGCAGTGTCTTGTGCATTATAGTTGTGCAGCCGGCGACGGTGCGCGTTGCTTATGGAAGGAACAGCTGATGACAGTGGCTCAGTCGCATGAGATCCTGATTTGCCGTGCTTACCCTGTATTCACACGAGTCAGTTTTCTGCCGGCTGACGCTCAGGCGGCTGGGAACGTCACCGCTCTCTGGTGCCACGTGACCGGCGCTCTTCGCCACGTCACCACTTTCTGATCTCCGGAGCGGCAGTCGGAGGCAGCCGGATATCTTGTCCTCCCGGCACAGATTCTGACGACCGACGGCGTCTGCTGCCGGGCAGAAGGAGAAGGTGACGCAACGGATACTTATCGCGCTAGCTTTTTATTTCATCAGGATTGTTCTGTATGTGTCCCATACAACGGCATTCACTGTACTATGGCTAATTCTGAATTGGAACGCCAACGATGCTTGGCTTTACCGCGAAAGTGGTGCAACGACACACCGGCGCAGCAGCTTTGGAACAATTATGCAATGCATAGATAGATGCCTATAATATAGTGTTGCATAGAAAGCTTTTTCTCTACGTCAGACGAAACATACACGGAATACAAAACATGAATTTTATAAACGTGGATATTTCTTTCGCTGGACAGACGTTGACTACACATAATCGTTCGCTTGCACCTTTCCAATACATGTATAAAAACACAATAATTGGAAGCTACTCGTCCTACCAAAAGGAAAATAAAAATTGATTTGATTTAATTTAACTTAATTAACTATTGACTACCTGTAGCTCGTCATCACAGCTTCATCGCCAGTCCATCACTTGTCGGCACGCTGTAGCGCCTATATTGATGCTCAGCATCGAGATACGCTTCATTAGTGGAAAATAAAACCGAATGTGACAACGTCTAGTCTATTATCAAAATACTCCGACAGGCGTTTGGGTCGTGATGTGATGTGAATAAAGAAAAAAATGGGGATGTTAGTTTCGACGAAGTCAAACTGGCTACCCCAGTACACTTAATACAGAAAGTTCAAACAGATGATGAGATGATGAAAACACAAAGGGATGATGTCCAGAGACGAACAGAGATGATAATGGAGTTCAACATGTAGGTAAAAAGTTCAAGAGCTGCGCCCAAGTGAGAGTAAAGTGGCGGAGTCGCCGGGGGCACACAGGACACATCACACATTCACCGTGTCATAGGACCGTGTCGTTTGGGTCGTCCACGCGGAGATTTGGGTTAATGCTGTTTTACATTCCATAGCGCTTCTTGGGAACGTATTCTTTGGCCCATATCTTGTCCCGTTTCTCACGTGAATGCACTGTGAACCATCCACAAGGAGCCAAGCTTTTTCTTTCATTGGTCCATCCTACGCTAGACACGAAATTCAAGGGCGAGTACAGAAGGGATCGGAAAACTGACAGCCGCCGGGAAAATGACTCGTGTGAATGCTAGATAACGAGCGGGCGTCTTCAGACGCGTAGTGACCTCGTTTATCTCGGATATCCTCTCACTCCTTCCCGACTTGCTGCCGGCAGAAAACTGACTCGTGTGAATACAGGGTTATGCTCGCTCCAACGTCAGAACTGCACGGAAATTGGATTGCTTTATTTTTCGTATCTGGAAGATGACGAGCAGTTCCTTATATCGTCCAGGGCTTGTCGTGACGGCAGAAATATCACGAAGATACGCCTGTACCGCTATGACATGTACGTTCAGCACTACCCGCAAACTCCAGCCTCGAAGAATTGTGTTGTCCCGTTTTCCAGTCACAGGAAGAGAGTGAAGGGCACAAAAAAAAAACATTAACGAGAGTTTGGCACGAAGGGCTGCATCACTGTCTGTGATGCCTGGCGATCGTCTTTGCGTAACGCGCTACAAGCAATGCCTGAAGTTTGAAGAAGAAAGCGTTCCCGCGCCGCAAGGAGCCCAAGCTTCTTCCGGTAGTAGCACAAACGGTGATGAGCCGTTGGCACTGTTAAATGCATCGCTGCAAGTATTGGTCGAAACACCTGTGAAGAAGAAGCGGTCGATGCCTCCACGGGAGACATATGCCAAGATGAAGGTTATGAAGATCCAGACGCGTGAGGTCGATTATATCAAAAGGCTTGGAGTAAAACTCGCCGGAGACTCAACCGACAAAACAGCCATGGCTCGTGACTACGAGAACGTCCTGTACGAGCTCAAGGAAAAATACAAGGACGAAGTTTTGCCAACTAGGAGGACTTCAATTCTGACCCTTGCCCCTGCCTCCTGGTCAAGACAAAAAGTGATGGACTTCGTTGGAGCCCCCGAATGGCAGGTGCGAAAAGCTAGGGAACTAAAGTATAGCAGTGGGGTCCTCGCGGAGGAAATCCCATGGCCGAAGAAGAGAAAACGAACATATGACATTTTTACGAAGAGGACACAGTGGCGTACTGCCTTCCCAAAAAAAAAATAAAATAAATAAAGACGTCATTAGGGGACACCAGAAAAGGAGAGTCCTCGTAAACATTCGTGAAGCGTATGAGGCATGGAAGAGCAGCAATCACAGCCTGAGAGCGGGGTTCTCAACATTTGCTAGCCTTGGCCCAGTATGGTGCGTCTTGGCTGGGGCACCTGGAACACATTCCGTTTGTGGGTGCAATCAGAGCCTGAAGTTGATGCTGCAAGCTATAGGGTCTACATAAAGTCACACGGAGCTTGTGCGACTGTTGGTTTGTGTTGCACTGTGTCCGTTGCCCTAGGGTAGGTCATGCCAGGCAGCACCTTCAAGACCAGGAACTGCTGCCAAAATAAAAATCAAGGCAAGTAGTTGTTGCTGTCTGTGCTTTCTGTTCGCGTTTTTGTTTGAGCAAACGTAGGAAAGCTCGCTCCCTTCCCGCGTGCTGCGGCTGAGACAAGGTCGGCCACTGCAGGCTGCCTGCGGCACCAGGGCCGCGCTCCTTAAACGAGAAACACCTCTGAGAAAATTTGTGTTATGATTATCGGGATATTGGACTACTGTTCTGAGCCTGTTTCGTTGTCACAGCGTGTTCAGAAATTTCAGGGCGGCTCAACCAGTGTGTCTACCAACCTGGAAAACAGGGAATAGTCAGGGACTTTTGATGTGACTGGAAAAGTCAGGGAATTGTCAGGGAATTTGGCTAAAAAGCAGCTGAAGTCAGGGAAAATCGCAAACAAGTGCCGTGATGATGCGCGGCGAATCGCGAGTGCCGACCGGTGGTTGAGAGGCGATGCCGCAGCAACGTTACTGCGAGTAGCCGTTCACCAGTATGACAAGCTCTGACGCAGAAAAGTAGGGTAGCCTCACTAATACTTAATAAATGGTCTGTTTTATGTTGGATCTGGTATCAAAACGTATGAGCAGGCACCAAGTTCCCTTTTGTTTTTGTTAGGGAATTTGCTTGAAATAGTCAGTGAAAACCTGGAACAGTCAGGGAATTTGAAGGCTGCAGTTTGGTAGACACCCTGTCAACAAAGTTACCAGTTTTTGCTTGAACAAGCAAACTTCGCAATTTTCTTTTAAAAAAAACGTGCGATATTCGAGCTTCAAACTTTTTCTGCCTATTACTTTGGCATGTCTGAACTTCTAAAAAATTAGTTTTTGGAAGTTTCTTTAATAGTTCGTCCGGAAAAAAAAATCGCAAAGTTAGTGGATTTAGAGGATATTTTACCGAACGCTCCCACGCGAATGATCCGCGGCGGACGGGTGTGGACTGGTGCAGAGCTAGTACCAGGCTTTGTGAAGACAGTTCTGTTTGAATTTTTTACCAATGTGACGGCGCGCTCGCCCTGCATGATTTACTGCTTCGTTCGGGAGTAGCGGCCATTCAACGTGCTTCCGGGGAAAAAATACTTTGTGTGGTTCATGTTCCCACCAATGGCAACATTATAAATTTTTTCCTCCGAAATCCGCGATGGTCGAGCCACGCGACTGGGACGACTGAGCTGGAATGACTCCATACCAAGCGAACGATCAAAACGCGAGAGGGTCGCTGCCGAGGGCACTACAGTCCTATAGCGAACTGACTGGAACATGATTTGCCGCTCACCCTGAACGTGACGTAAAAGACGAGTAGACGTCAGCCAGCAGCAAGAGCACTCCAGAAGGCCACACAGTGCTTCTTCACGAGCGATGTGGCTACGAAGACCAATCGCGACAGCCTGAACTATAGCTGCGTCCCAGAAGTCTGGGCAAGCCGGCCGGCAACGAGGGATTCGAATTTGAAAGTTGATGTCCGTGAATAATAAAACCTATTGTTTACACTGAGTGCGCGAAACCGGCAAGGGTTCTAAGAACAGCCACAGTTGCTTCGCGGCGCTAACACGTAAATAATAATAAAAAAACTAAAGTTGACGCTTCTATTTTAACCGATGCATGCGATGACTGTACTCACCGCAACGTGTATGGACCGACGAAAGCGCTACATTTATGTTGTCCATTATTCGGGAGACATCGGTTCGGAGCTGGATTCGAAGCGGCAGCGGAGCCAAGCCATGTTTCAGACTGTGGGACAAAACATGGCAGAGGAGTCCCGGCGAAAAGCCCACAAAACGCGTTATCAAATACCCTTCGTAAATAAATATACTGCGAAAATAAAATATATTTATTTCCGAGATAACATTTTAACGACGTGGTGGCGCTGCTGCGTAAGGTCGAGTGAATTTCGGGAGCGCTAAGGTGCCTTATGTAGTTGCCATGGAAACCGTGGACGGTCGACTAGGGACTTGAGTCGACGTTCGTGTCCATGTAAACGCAGCTGGTGGGACAAATAGTCTCGTAGAGCTCTTCCTGCTTCTACCAGGGGGCCGCTCCAATGAAGAAATACGCAAACTTTTGTCCCAAGCTGTACCCTGTATGTATCTCTGTGTATACACTGTTCACACGAGCAATTATGAGCTACAAGTTTCGTTGTAGAGACGAATAAACACAGGCTTGCAAAGCAGTTTTGCAACATTGCGTCGGCTTGAGTCACAGAAAGGCGTCTTGCTAGGGGTGTGAAGCGGAACAAGATGAAAGAGAAACCCATATCGCGCTCATACATCGCGGACATCGTAACAGCAGCGTCCCGTCCAGTTTCACTCATACACACAGAGCGGGTCACACAACATCGCTGACACTTAGATAGCCAGCTATATGAGAGAGGCATTCTGCGCTGAGGCTGTCCATCTGAGCAGCACCCGTGGACGATGCATTGCACACAATCCTGTCCTTGCTGACTGCGGTGATTTCGAAGTAGTGGTCGCGAATGTAGCGTTGCTTGCTGACGATCAGTGAATGCGCCTGTTCTTCGGATATCTTTAACTTGGACAGGATGGCTCTCCTGAACGTCCCCGTGTCATGTGTCAGTTCAAAGGCCTCCACCCAGCGCTTCTTGACGACGGTATCCTGAGACATGAAATGCAGGGATCGATCTTGCAAGACTCGGTTCCGTTCAGTCAGGGTCTCCATGCCCACTCTATCATTAAGAATATGAAGTTGAAATTTCGTTATAGCATAGTTGCGCATCATGCGTTGCTCCAGCTCGTGCACCGCGCTGGACTTTAGAGGACGCCCTATGTGTATAGATTGCAAGGCCTTGTTTTTACTTATTACGTCCGCAAACAGGTGAATTACGTCGCTGACTTGGATGCGAACCTCAAATGCAGAGAGCGAAGTGTTCTTCTGCAAACCCTGTGCTAGTAGCTGTACCATTTCCAGCACTCATTCGTCTGTTTCTCCGTAATTGTTTACCGAGAGAGCCTGAATGCCTTTTCTGCGCTGAAGACATCCAGCCAGCTGCTGCACTAAGTCGCGAGACAGATTCGATAAATCGAGGGACATTGACTCAACCAGCACCCCGTCTTGTTGAAGAAAAGTACATAATTTGTCCAGTGGGAAATAATTGCCGTTGTTCCATTCCAGGGTTATTTCCTTGAAATGCTGCGGCTGCATCAGGAGACTGCTACCACCCAACATCTCATCGGAGTTCATAGGAAATTCCCTACGGATTCGAGGGACGAGCATGTCTAATTCCAGCATGCGCTTCGTCAACGTAAAGCCTGTGCCGAAGACCACGCTTATGTTGAATTGATTTTCTCGCAGAGCTTCATACATAGCCATTGCTCCCGTAGGTGTGATATGACAACCTTTCATGATCACTTCTCGAAGACCCCTTGCCATACGCAATCCGCCTGCTAATGCAGTGCACTCATCCGTGCCCAGGGCATTGCGGCTGATGTCCAACGTGCGTATCGTCGTGTTCGAGACCATCAGTCGGCCCAGTGCCTCAGCCCCTTCCTGGCCGAACCCTTTATTTTTCAGAATGAGTACCTTAACGCTGCTGTTGCGGGATAGCGTGTTAGCCAGCTCTTGTAGGAAAGGGTCGATAAGCATTCCACTACAGCACATTGGATAACCTACATACACGCATCCGGAGAGATCTAAATAGGTGATCGACGCATTCGATAATAATGAATCGCAGCTCCTGTCGTGGTAAATATCGCCGCACAGTGTCACAGATTTAAGGTTGCATACTTTATCGGCTGGCTGCATAGCATCGAGCGTAGATACGTACGACGACAAAACGTTTCTACAGCGAGGACCAAGAGAAAGTGTTTTAAGAGAACGTTTCTTCGCCAGCTCTCTGCCCAGCTCAATTGCTACGTCCGCATGAATAACCTCTTGTTTGAACTCGAACACTTCCAGCGACTGTGCCTGACGCACCACTTTTAATATCATGGCCGCTGTCCCCATTGGTGTCCCGATTTTGTAGTCCTCAGTGGTCGAAGGAAACGTAGCGATACCTCCATATGGTTGCGTATAAGCGTCATCGCCTCTGCGGTAACGTATAGTGTTTAAGATTAACTCACGCACGTCCGACCGTGCTGCCAAAGATCCCAGGATGGGACCTAGAATATCGATATGCACCCAACGGAAGCAGAAACATTTTATACTCTCGTGTTCACGTATGAGCCTTAACACTATTTCCACAAACGCAATGATGTCGTCGTTTTGGCAATACAGAGCGTCGTTATCGGTTACGAAGAGCGTCAGCACATCTGGGTCAGTCTCAGCCAGGGAGAAACCGAAGCGCGAAAGCGCCTTGTTGCAGACGACCGGTTTGGTCACCAGGATGCATTCCCCCCTTATTCCATGGGTGCAACATTTCCAGGAATCTAACTCGTGCTGCAGAGCATGCAGTTCTTCCATCTTGTGCAGCTGCTCGCCGAAGGCGGTCTGGCCTGGGAAGACATAAAGATGAATATTTTACGGAAGCGTTTAACAAAAGCTACTGGGTGTAACACCGCAGGCGCACAGCTCAATGGTCGTTGGAACCAGTGGGCACTGAATGTGAAATGAGCGTGTGACGTGTGAACTTTTCCGAAAACAGGGTGGCCGAAGGGGATCACCCATTCCAATCTAATTCAATTCCAAAGAATGTAAGATTTCTGATAATTCCATTCCTTTCGATTCTTTGGAATGAACAAGTATGGTCAATTTCCACCGCTGGAGTGACTTGGCGGCGCTATTAAATTCCTTTAATTCTATCAATAAACGAAAAGTGACCGGTAACCGTACCGGCTAGTCGGACATCGCTAGAGGAGGTTAACATTACACAGCACAGAAAAAGTCCAAAGTTATGTCGCTCTTGACCGACCGTATACAGGTGCTGTGCGTGAGCGAAAGAAGCGCGACAGCAGAATCCAGCTGGTTGAAACTAAAATCACCCAATAAAATCACAAAATAGGCACTGGATACAAGAAGATGGTTAATTGTGCACAGATAGGTATGTGCAACCCGGAACTTAACTTCTGTGTCCATTGCGGCCAGTGCTGTCAAAAACTGCGAGCGGACAAGTCGATCCTGCTACAGGGCCCGATTCCGAGACACCCATACCGCGCCAGCGTTTTTTTTTTTCTTTCCTTTTTTATGTATTTTATTATTATTATTATTATTTTGGCTACCCTCGTGTCGTGTCGTACACAACACAAAAGGGTAGGAATCCAGCGAGCCCGATACAGCGAAG
Source organism: Ornithodoros turicata (assembly GCF_037126465.1). NCBI lineage: Eukaryota > Metazoa > Arthropoda > Arachnida > Ixodida > Argasidae > Ornithodoros > Ornithodoros turicata. Next base: position 210,472,312 of record NC_088201.1, on the reverse strand, counting down.
CACGAAGGGAATTGCCTCAAGATGAGAGCCGGCCATATTTCCAAAAAAAGACTGTTATTCTGGGCACCGGCTTCATCATTGGCATCCTATTGAAAGGGTTATTGGTATGACATGTTAAAAGTTCACGCGAATTGTGAGTCAAGCCTGAACGGACCGAAAGGGTCCGTTCAGGCTTGCCGAGGTGAATGGTCGCTCTGTTAGGATTACGGGAATAAAGTCCGCAACGGAAACCAAGGAAGACACGGAAGCCGTCCTCGCTCGAATGAACTTTGTCCTTAAATTGAGCTACTTGGAGTTCTATGGAGAATACTGCCATAAGTATATGCTGTAAGTACGGACACACCTGCTGCACCCATGCACCCAAACATCGTGTCTCAAGAAGACAAAGTTCTTAGTGCCCTCGCATTCGAACTCACTTACCCGTATTCACCAGTCGACTACGGTCTCGTACCCCCTGCCCCTTTCATGAAGTGTACCATTCGATTGCCCTTTGTTGAAAATGGAATGCTGCTAATTTACCCGACAAAACACACCACAGTTATTAAATAACCGAATTAAATTGATAAATATTGCAGAGCACGCCGCGATCTGTGTTGGCAACAATAAGAATGGCCACGTCGCCCTGCGGGTAAGTCCGTGATAGGATACAGAAATCGTCTACTTTTGCGCGTGCTAGTGCATCGGCGTGAGCAGACGACTTTCAGAAGTTACTACGCACCGCGGCAGCTCTCGTACATTTTCCTTCAGTTCCCAGGTGAAAAATGCGCATTCTAAGTAGTGGCAAGCATGGTGGTTCAGAACAACTATGTTCATCCTCAGAAACAAGTTAAAAGTCGCAGAACAACCCCATCCACAATCACAAATCTGAAGTCGCTGGCCATCGGCGCGCGCGGTCGCATTACAGCTCCGACCAAAAATATATTACGCGCGCTTCCATTACACTCCCCGTTGTACACTGGTCATGCTTCGAAATCAAGCGTCGCTGACGACGTACATCAAGAAGGAGAACATGTTTATTTAAAAACCGCATTAAATACTCGCGGAAAGAAAACACGTGACTTAGCTTCCACGTATCCGATTGTGCGGGGAGACCCACTGATCTCGATTGTAAAAGGCTGGATCGCGGATTGGGAGCGCGAGCGTGAAGAAACCGGCCGCCATCTTACTGTACCCACAACAGTCGCCGCAGCGATCATGGCAACTTCTTGCAATTACGGTCGTACCAACCGTACTGGCAAGGTTACAGGGCCTAAATTTATACAGGTGAGTCACTCTTTATCGAGGAATAAATAGGCGTCCATTCTGTATATGTAGTTGACCATTATGAAGTGTTTTTTTGTCCAAAACGAGCACTGGATGCAGGTTGCTTGATCGCTCTTCCGACGTTCAATCGAGCACACTTGCATTTTACCCGGCGGCAAATACAGTTTGAGTGCATAATATGCTTGAAAGAACACGTTACACTACACAGGTAGTGTTGTCATCAATATATGTGCGAGCACTCGAGCGCTTTTTTGCATGCATTGCTAGCATGGTACACGGTGTTCTCTGCGGAAGCAAGTGCCACATTCATTTCTTTGAATTACCTTCGCGCACAAGTTCGGTATTACGTCATAATGAGACCAAGATTGTCACCTTTTTTCATGTATTGGTATTGTTTTGTGCCTTGGTTTGATTTGTGACAAAGAATCCTACGTAACGGTGGTGTGGCGCCACTTGAATAACGCCTTTGTGTCTGAGCTGTATCGTCAGCTTGTTACGATAGTAATAATCTGTAGCGTGTCGTGCTATTTGTAGCAGTTTTTAAGGCAAAAGTGGTCTCTCAATACAGGTTTCATCATGAGGGCTACCCAGTGAATAATCTGTGCAGTGTGATACGGCTGGGTGTACAGGTAAGTATCACGTTCCTCATCCACTGGTTTCTACTTTACAGGAAGGAACAACCTCAGTGCACGCACTGTGGTTAGCCTCTCTCAGTTTTACATACTTTCTTACATGTTCACATCAGAAACACACCTTACACTTTAGGCTCCTTCACCCAGCAATATAATAATTAGAGATTATAATTCTTTTTAGAAGAGTTCCCCATATTCTTTTTAGAATAGTTTTTAATCTTTTCAATTTTTAGAAGAAACAGGGATTGTAAACCATGTTTTAAACTGATGATTTAACATTTGTCCAATGCATTTATTAAACAACATATTCATTTTTAACTGGTTGCACCCAAACCAATGTTCTGATGTATTATTTCGTTTGTTGTCGATACACCATAAAAATTGGAATAATCATCATCAATGCAGGTTACTTCACAGCTGCCTCGACATACTCAAGAAATGGGTGCAGAACCTGCGTAATGCCCACAAACTTTGACTACCACAGCACCTCCAGAAAGTACAGGCATATGTGTCACATGGGATTTTTAAAGACATTCACAGTATATAATACCTTGTATGAACTGTTGTAGATCTAAGCAGCCTCTACAGTACACTCTCAGAAATTAAAACTTGTCAGGGAACTGTGATAATTGTTTCAGTTAATAGGCATGCACATATACGCTATAAGAAGAAAATTATTGTGAATGCACTTCCCTGGCTACTCATGTTGTTTACATCTACTGTTGATCACATTCATTTATCACATATTATATTCTTATATATTATTATTATATTATCACATATTCGATCACATTAAATTTAAAATTTAGCATATATGAGAAAATATCAGGAGGGAAGTTGCTATTCATTGCTCATTCCAACCTAAAATTGAGTGCTACAAATTTAGAGAGCGTACCTGACCACTGTAATTCCTAAAATATATATTGCCATTGTAGCAAGGTCACAAAACAATAAATGTAGTCTTTTGCGACCTGCCTTACACATTTTCCATGCTTTACTGGATTGCAGACATCCTGAGCTACACACTGTAATTCAAACAACTGGGCATTCGAGGATTACGTGTTTGTATCGCTCATGTTTGTGACCTGCCTCGACTAATTCTCGTTCTTTACACAGAATATAAAGCTCTAAAAAATTATTGCGCAGGCTGCATTTTTGCACTGTGTGGTTATGCAGATTGACTGTACAGCTTTGTATTGAGAGATTGTGCTATTTCTTGAGAAACAACACAGTGGAATATCAAAGCAAGGCACACTTAGAGGTGCTCATTCTAGCATGAAATCTCTGTAGTAGCACCAGTGATGGCCAGTAGCTAACTACATGTAGTTAAACTACCTGATTGTAGTTAAAAAGTAGTTATCAACTACTTGCAGAAATGTAGTGGCAACTACTAGTTAAACTGCTATTTTAAGTAGTTAACTACAGCAGTTAAATTACTGAAGGCGCCAACTACCGATTTTGCCGCAAGCTTTACGGCGCGATTGTGCTTCCAACTTTTACCTTGAGCTACTCGTTTGATGAGAACGGAGGTGTAGAGCAATTCTGTCGTGCATGTGTACTAAATCTTCACTTTTGTTGCTTGTCTAGTGAAGCCTTATTTGCTGTGAAATAATTCTGCAACTTAGTTTATCGCATAGTCACAGAAATAATCCCGCCGCAAGCTTTGTATTTGACGATCGTAGCAATGCCTTGAGCCAAAGTTTATCGTTGCTTGTGATTCATATTTAGGTGTCCAAGAACACTACAAGGGATTGGTGTTGGTGGACAATGTTAAGTAGTTATAGATGTAGTTAAACTACATTGCAGTAGTTGAACTACTAGTTAAACTTCTCAATCGCAAAGTAGTTAGTAGTTATAGTTAAACTACTGTAGAAGTAGTTAGTGGCCACCACTGAGTAGCACTGATCATTGTCTGCTTGCTTTCTGTATTGATTTATAGCAGACAGTGAGATGAAGTTCACAATGGACAAATAAGCTCACACAAAGAAAGGAATGCAACTTGAAATCATGTACATCTTAGCTACAATGTGCTGTATTACTCTTATTAAAATTTACATGTTTGTATATCTTTGTTCCACAATCTCAGTTATTTTTTTAGCCACTTTGGTAGTTGTCACTTCGTAGAGGCGGACATATTCATCCAGTTGTGTCAACACAAATCTATGCAACTGGACAGTTTAATGTAGTGAGCATGGTGTACTGCACCATGAAGGACAAAGTTAGGGAGCAGATGTATGGGACATAACACTGAATATGTAGTAAAATAATACAGATGCCTCTGCATGACTAACCACCTAACTTCAGTAACGAGTGATGAACATGCAGTCTTCAGACAACTTCAGGAAATTAATACATCATGTATGCGGAAATGGTTCAGAAGATTTACCAGCACCCAAAGCAACAGTTTCACAAGTTCCGGCCAAATGCATTATGTTGGCGCACAAGATAAGCATGTAATTATTTCGTTCCACTTTACTGAACTTTATGCACCCCTAAGAAAATGAAAGTGTGGGAGGAAAGGGGGGTTCTGAAAAGGAACAGAAGTAGTGTGAATTTCTTGTTAAAAAGAAATGAAAAATTCCACACACATAACCACAAGATTTATGAACCTATGGTGAAGCAAGCTCTTACACAGACATGTTTTTCGTGTGTTACATGAAGGTCAGTTGTGTTGGGGGATGCCAGCCACATATTTGTATAGCAGTAAATTTTCTTCACATGTAGCTTTGAAGAACTGCTTACTTGAAACAAAATAAATAACCAGGTGTGGCACATATACAATCTAATGTCACAGGCATTTGGTGCCAGTCATTCAGTGAAAGTAGTTTGCATGAGATGCCACATATTCTCCTGGTGACGATGAGGGGGAAGGAAGCTTTCCAGCGATAAATGTATGTCATAGTGTCGCGCATTGCAACAGCATTCAGGCACTGTTTCGAGTGACAGATCCATACATGTTAAAATCGTTTGTCATGACGCTGATGACACACTCCTAGTTACATCCGAATTTTGTTACCGTAGTATTCCCATGTTGTGTATAACCTCCACTCACTGGTTTAGGGGTGGAGTGTGAGTCAAAGCAGAGGAGAGCCGGTGTGATATGGGAGTACCCATTCTGCGTAGATATTGTACAGGACATGTCATACGGGAAAAACCGTGGACACTTAGCATGCACCTGAGCTGGTGTAAGGGGAACAAGTTGTAACATAACTGAATGTACAGTGAAGTACTACACATATGCATATCAGAAGTGGATATTGGTTTGGTTCACTATTTTTGAACTCAGCTATTCAGAACACGTTGAAGACAGGCACAACACCAGATTAGAGGCATTGTGGCATTCGCAATAAATAGAAGCATGACAAGGATGCAACCCGAGACAGGGAAATAAACAACAGACAACAATTTTCTCAGAGAAAATTGTTGTCTGTTATTTATTTCCCTGTCTCGGGTTGCATCCTTGTCATCATGAACCAGCTTGTCTGCGCCCTCTCTCTGTTGTCGAAATAGAAGCATGATTGCAATGTGCATGCGGGAGTATATTATAAATCATGTAGCATGATTCCATAGGAATGTGTTTTCCCATTCTCAAGATTTACCTGTACAGGATATGAGACTACACAACAAGAGTGCACTGATCACACCAGTGTAAAGCTGCAGTGTCGTCGAGCAATGTTTAACGGTCCCGCTCACAGAAATGACGCAGAACAGCATGCATACATTTTAGCTTGAAAGAAAAGCCTTCTGTGATATTGCTGTGTGATAAATGTTTGAGGTTTTATGTAGTGCTTGCGTTGTTGCCTGAATCTAGGTGTCGTGACATAAATAAATATATATATATCGTATCTTTTGTTGATCACTGATTGACTGGAGACGTTTTCAAATTGCATTACCGGCTACTGTAAAACAGGCGACTGTGAGTTTGCAAAATGAAATATCACATATCGGTGTTGGGATGATGCTTCTGCTGAAATAATGGTTTCAATGTAACAAACACACGGGTGGTGTATTTGTCCTCTAATCGTTACCCAAGCTCAGGCTTTCCATATCAGGAAGAATGGTCCTTGTAGGGTAAAACTCTAATTTCGCGGCCCTAAATTTGCGCGAATCGAGTGACAGGGATATACTCGTGACGGCTAAATTTCCCGATTTCGGCTCCCGAGCTCCTACAGCTTCTTCTTCTCGAACTCCGACTCTGTTTTGAACTATTTGCGTGCCCTTAAAGTTCTCGGATTCTCTCGATTCGCGAAATAAACGGGTTTTACCTACCTTTATCCTAGCCGTACGCTTTCAAAATGCGCGTCTGTAATTGCCCCTGAATTTGTAACCGCATAGTTTTACATATTGCAGTTACCCTATTGTTTCGATGACAGAGACAGCATGGCTTTGAGCTAGATAATTCCGACGAGTCTATACGGACAGGAGAACACACAGCGAACTCAATATTGAATCCTTCGTGCGCGCTCTCTATCCGTTTTGCCTTGTCGCTGTCCTCAGATTCAGTCATGTTGCCTCTGTCATGTGGAACAAAATAACGGGCGCGCGACGTGGCACCGGTACTGTAGGTGGTTTTTCGTGCTGCATACCCTGAGCTGCATACCCATGTAACGGGTATCATACGCGCTACACCGTATCTGTGTGCAAATGGCACCTTTGTGTAGACAGCACACGGTGACGCCTGTTCTATGCGGCAATTTTTTTTTTTTTTTGAATGCCTCTTATTAAGTGTCACATGCCTAAAAGTGTAGACGAGGGCAGACTTATGCCCGTTACTCGAAAAGAATAACTGACTACCGTTACCAATTACTCGACTCCAGATGCAATTGGGTAACGAGAAGAAAAGTAAAGCGTTACTCCGCTCGTCACTTTCCATCGAGGAGGAGGAGGAGGGAGGAGGAGTGTCGTTGGGAGGAACCCGAGAGGTCTGCCTGCCTGATTAGGCGGCATGTTTCTCGGGAAGGGAAAGGTGGTGGAGAGGAGGAGAGGAAAGGGTGAAGTGGAAGACCGAGCGAAATTCGCTCGGGGGGAGGATAGCTGCGTCCATGGGCCGACTTCAGGGGAACTGTGCCGGCATACGCCTATTACACATCTGAGGGAAACCCAGGAAAAACCCCCGACGGCACAGCCGGCCCGCGGATTCGAACCGCGGACCTCCCAGTCTCCAAGCGCACGCGTTACCGCTGCGCCACCGGTGCTGGTGTCACTTTCCATCCACGCAAATTATGCCCGCATTTGTGTGCCTCGGAAAAGGCAAGAGGGAAAAAAAAAAAGAAAGGTTCAACAGCGGAGCAGCTGAAATAAGACGAGAACCAAAAACGTGTATGACAAGTAGATCTGCATGTCTACTGTATTTATCGCCTGAGGTGTTTATCGGGGAAGGGGGTATATATATATATATTTATTTATTTATTAAGAAAAAAAGAAATGAAAACAACAGACTTCACTTCGGGCAACGTGTATGAAGGATGTGTTCATCTCTGTTGGAAAAGTAATCAATTACTGAGTAATCGATTACTCAGAAAAGTAATTTATTACTCAAAAAATTACTTTGACAGCGAAGTAAAAGATTAATTGAAAAAATACTGAAAAAGAAATTGATTACAAGTAGCGCAATTACTAGTAACGCGTTACGCACAAGTCCGGACGAGGGACAGGAATAAGCGACGGGAACTCCCGTGGTATGGTAAGAAAAAAAAAAGAAAAAAAGAAGAAAAAATTGCACTTGTTACGAATCCAGGTTTATTGGATGCAGAGGATGTTAGAGAAGGAAACGAGCATGGCCGTTTCAATTTCAATTTCAGTTCATTTTAATGGAAGGTGGAGGCGCAAAAAATCAGTCCGGCTTGAGAAACGCTGCTCCACCTTTTACATTGTGCAGCCGTTACAGGAATAACACACTTTTTATACCAGATGTATACGCAAGCGCTGACTAAGTTCAACCAGATGCAACAATATGCAAACAATCTAAGATAGAACAATTATACAGTGTGTTTCAGTTAAATCCCCGGGCTAAATAATTCGCGAACGGGTGCACCAATCCACGAGCTTTCTTTTTTACAAGTATCTGTCCGATACCACCTACAAGCTGCACACCGTGTGGATTAGTGGGAGGCGCTCATTATTAAGATAAAAATGCAAATGAGTTTCGTAAAAAAGCGTAACTTCTAAAGCAGGGCGCTGTCGGCATTAAAATGGGTACTACCCCTTTTGGGACCTTCAGTGGACACCTTTTAGAGAAAAATCTGCCACCGAAGCGGGTCATTTGCTGCAGTAATTAATTGGTTTCGGTTTACGTATTTTTGTCGCGGCTTGTCGCTGCGAAGCGCAAAAGGACGCTCTTTCATTACCTTATCCATCAATGAATTACGTCCTTACACCAATGAATTACACCAATGAAATACGCCCTTTTGCGCTTCGCCGCGACCAGCCGCGAAAAAAATACGTAAACCGAAACCAATTAATTACTGCAACAAATGACCCGCTTCGGTGGCAGATTTTTCTCTAAAAGGTGTCCACTGAAGGTCCCAAAAGGGGTAGTACCCATTCTAATGCCGACAGCTACCTGCTTTAGAAGTTACGCTTTTTTACGAAACTCATTTGCATTTTTATCTTAATAATGAGCGCCTCCCACTAATCCACACGGTGTGCAGCTTGTAGGTGGTATCGGACAGATACTTGTAAAAAAGAAAGCTCATGGATTGGTGCACCCGTTCGCGAATTATTTAGCCCGGGGATTTAACTGAAACACCCGGTATAGGCAGTGACGAGACATTGAAACCTTTCTACAAAAGAGCCAACTGTGGAAATATTAGCTACGTATCTAAGAAGAAATTACCCGTTGAAGCACAGCTACTTGACTGACACATCACACGTGGCAGAATAAGCTCAAACAGGACCCTGAGCTCCAAGGACAACGGGCCGCCAGCAGACTGAACATCTAACATCTCCCCACCCTTTTTAGTTGCACTTCACGGGAGTACAGAAAAGTGCTGAGGTTTCCATTCTTGTGGGTTAGACACATTAGAGTTGTGCTCTACAACTTTACAAGTAAGCCATTAACATGCTGAACATGTGTTAGCATAGCTCAATTGGTAGAGCCCTGAACCGGCAATCCAGATGATGTGGGTTCGAGTCCTACAGCTGGCTAACCTTTTCAGTGACTCCCATCTTTCATCACTAACACGTGTTCACTAATTATGGCGATTAATAATGAAAGGTGACTAACGGCTCCTCTAATCTCATGCTAATTCTAAGAAAAATCACTCGCGAACTCAAGAGAATACTGACCAATCATACGTGATGCACCCCGCATATGAAGCGCGGTGTTTCAAGAGTAAGTGGATAACTGTCTCTCTTACTGAGTCTCCAATGTGCTGACGGCTTTTGGCTATATTAGATGGTAGATAATACGGGCTACCACAACAAAAAGTCAAATGTGTTCTTTCTTTCAATTTATTCTCGTATTTTCTCAGTCACAGTAATGTGACTGAGAAAATATCGCCCCATAATGATACAACGTCGTATTCTTTCTCGCCCGCAGACATACGATGTCAACGTTCAAGCGGTCATTTGAGGTATGGCGATAAATATGTAGAAAATACGTAAAATTGCTTTAATCCCGGAGACATCACCGATGTACACATATGGCACAGTAGTGACCCAAGTCTACACCGCGTACGATTAACAGCGCCATGTGTGAAGACATAAACAAGAAAAATGTTTTAGAGAAACGGCAGGCATGGTTTGACAACCCTAGAAACAAACGGTGTCACGGTGACAGCTTGAAGAGGGGAAAACAGGTGATATGAAGAGTAAGGTGAAAGTTAATTATAGAGGTAAATATATACGTATATCCCCTCAGTTGCTACAGCTAGATACTTTCCTAAAAAAATATACCGCAATCCTCATGTAAAGAGGAACTTTCACATGGAGTACAGGTCCCGACAAAAGTTTACGGAACACGCGAGCGGTGTATTTTCTCCTCGGTACGACACCCTAGCGGCAAGCGGAAGCTGGCGAAATCAGACCAGTTCACTGCCTCAGAGGGCTGGACGATGATTACTGTTGTGTGTGCCCGCGAAGTGAGTTGGGTTTAACTGTTGTGCTCGTCAACAGCTTGTGACTCAACGTCATCAATCAATCAATTATCAATGTCAGCGTCAATTGTTTATCAGCTCGTCACGCGTCGTCCATAATAAAGCAACTGTTCACAAGATACCTTTCTTTCTCTTGTCTACATATCACAGCTTTCCACTAAAAGCAGTACACCGTAAAGTGTTGCCACTATGATTCATCCTTGTTATCACGATGATAGCGGCGAGCTCCCTGTCTCATCACATGTTGGTGAGCACAATAGTAGAATCCAACTCACTTTGCGGGCACATACAACAGTAAGCATACCGAAACTACCACTGTTTGTAGCTAAGAGCGCAGCCGTCCACCCCTCCGAGGCAGTGAATTGGTCTGATTTCGCAAGCTTCCGCTTGCCGCTAGGGTGTCGTACCGAGGAGAAAATACACCGCTCGCGTGTTCCGTAAACTTTTGTCGGGACCTGTACCAGTCGCAAACAACTGGGTGGAAGAGAAAAACCAGATAATGGAATGAAACTCTATTTGGTTTGTTTCGTGCGGAACAGGTACATTGAAACCATCTGAAAGGGGTCAAGACTTACTGCCGTATATACGCTCTTTCCCGGTGCTAGCCGACAACGAAGTTCCACCAGCGTCCCTGCTTCAATAGGGTCGAAATATCTTATTGCGCAATGGCGACCACCACCAAAAGGAATCGCCTTAATGAATCACGAAAACAGACTACACGTGTGCGAGTCTGCCTATCTCGTAATAGTGTGAACGTTGTGGGACTGACTCCAAAAAGGGGCAAAGACCCAGTCGACCCTGCTGCAATAAGAGCTATGTTCCGTGTACGAGTACTAAGTGCCACCCCCGTAGAGTAGAGTAGAGTAGAGTACCGTGCACCTAATCCCTTTTGATACAGGGCAGATCCCAAAAATAGGTTCACAGGTGCGAAAAAATAGACAAAAATAAAACTAATTAGATAAAAACGTGCACACACACACAGTCACACACACACCACCAGGAAAGATAAACGCGGCAGCGAACACGCCGTGCCAAAGCATCTAAAGGTGAGTCACCTGATCCCCTGCATCGATATGGATTACACAGCTCTAGCGAAGTGCCCTCAGTAACAAAAGAGCGACTTGCATTACTAGAGGCCTAAAACCTACATAACTTACCCGTTCAAAGCTCCTTCCAAACTTAGGCTCACTTTCCAAGCTTTTTCCAGCTTTTTCGGAGTTTGCATGGGAGTTTCGCTTTCTTCCACTTATCGATTGTTTATTTTGGTTTATCAATGATGTTGATGCCGTTGAATGGCTCATAACGACATAGCAGACGACGACAACCTTCAATAATGATCACCTAAGTTAATTTAATTGATTCTTGCGCTTTGAATACAGCTAGAAGTCAAGCTTGAGTTCTTCAATATTTGTGCCATAAATAATGATCTTATTCATCTGGATCATGTCTTCACATTTTATGTCATTTTACACTTAGCGCCATCTCACACCGTCGGCAGCAGCCTTTCACATCTCTATGCCAGGCCCTTAGTTGCGAAAAGTTCGAACGGGCGACAAAGCTCAAAGCGCCCAAACAAGGATACAAACCGCATTCAAAATGCTAGTCAGTGAATGACACGGTGAATATCGGAGCCGAAAGTTGATTGTGCAAACGAAGCGCGAAAAGACGAAACACTCTAGAAGGGCTTAGACACGCAGTCTAAAAGGTTTCGAAGCAGATCAAGCTGAAGTCAGACAGGTGCTTCTGCCCCGACAAAGGTAAAAATTAAATCAAAGTTACAAAATTACACACACATAAACAATATAACACTGTTTATATTGCGCTATGTTATGTTAGAACACTTCCTTGAGCTTGCTACACGTGTTACTGTTCTGGGATGTCTGGGAAGTTGTGTTCTTCTCAGGGGTTTCTTTCTATGGCTATCTCTCTCCTGTCTTGACTTGTTCTGTACCATGTGGTGCTCTACTGGGTGACAGTCTCGTGTGATTCGACATTACCGCTAGACTGTGACAATTAAAAAGCGATAAAAAACCGGGTTGTTCGGTGTTACATTTTAAAAGCGATAAAACCCCAGTGCAGGGGTGCTTCGCGTGTGTGTCGTCCTCTTTGTGTCCCCTGCACAGAGGTTTTTATCGCTTTTAAAATGTGAAAATTAACCTGCCACAGTAACAATGACGGCAACGACGGTACGAATACAGATCTATCAGTTGCAGCCACATGTGTGTGTGTGTGTGTTTTACGGTTGCCTTTATAACATTACTAGAGGTGAGCGCAGATCATGTTGACAGCATCCGCACTGCACCCGCGCATTTAAGATTTGCATCTGCTGATTATATTTGTGGGGGGAAAAGACACATGATGAAAATTTTATCGTACGTTTGCCTTGTTCAACATGTGAAACCACTCGGGAACATGATGCCACACAGAATTCCCCAGTTGCGTACGATCCGCCTGTCCACAAATGACGAAGTCAAGAAGACGTCCGTCAAGGGCAAGGAAGCGAACGAAAAGAGCAAGGAGCGTTGCTGCAGCGCGCAAGAGGATGCGGCTTCTTGCCACATCGTTGGCGGAACACTCTGACAGGTAGGGCGTCGCATGGCATAATTTATAGCTGTCCAATCCCTAAGGTGGAAACATCCCCTAAGCAGTGCAAAACTTGTTCGTAAGAAAAGCACGAGATGGACTGCAGAAACAAAAAAAAAAAAAAAACTAGAATAAAATGAGAGCTCACTTCGTTTTTTTTTTTCATCTTTAGCTTGCAAAGTGAGTAATGACCAAATGCAGCGTTCTGTTGCTGACTCACGTTGGGTATATCATTCCTCTCTTTACTAGAGGGAATGCGTAAGCGTTACAGTTACGTGCTCTGGTAACTGTACTTACCTACTCTCGCACACGCTAACAGGTCTTCGTAATTTCGCCCCTAGGGGTAAGCCCTGCACAATTGATGCGGACGTGATGGACGCCGAAGCACATAGGATGTCTACCTCAAAACGTCAAAACACGGGAAAGCCACAGGTTTATTGAGGACACTTGCAAGCGCATGCAAACATCTGGACCTAGGGTTGCCACCAGGCCGGTATTATACCGGCACGGCCGGTTATTTGCTCGCTGTGCCGGTTGCCGGTAGGAAGTTGATGCCGGCAGCCTTTTGCCAGTATTTCTGGCTCAACACCTTTCATAGGGACTTTTACAGGGTTTTCCCTTTGACATTCCACTACAGCTTGAATAAATCTGGAGCACAGACCCAAGTCCGCAGTCACCAGTCATTTTCTTAGTTATTCATTATTATTATCATTGTTGTCTTGAGCGAGTACACGCGTTCTTTCTTTCTCTCTCTCTGTATACTCTCCACCCCTCCCCACTTTCCCTTTCCTGCGAACATTTCCTCCTCTCCCTCTATTCGACCTCCTCTCCCTCAGCCGGTATTTTTCCCTACGAAAGGTGGCAACCCTATCTGGACCGCGCATGGGGAACGGCATCCCCTATGTCAAAGGCATTTCTGAATCTGTCCGCCAGGTTTTGCTTCCGTTGGGTATCAGGGCTACGTTCAAACCTAAACTTCAACTTCGAAGTGTCATATCGAAACCAAAGGACCCTGTCCCCATGGGAAGACCAGTCTGGAGTAGTCTACAAAGTACAATGCCAAGACTGTGACATGTGCTACATTGGAGAGACAGGCAGGAAACGGAACACTCGTTTCAAAGAACATAAGCGGGACATAAAGAGCGCGACGGACGCCACACGGTTTGAGACGGATCTTACAGAGCATTGTTGGGGACACGGGACATTGTTTCGACTTCGACAACGCGTTGACCTTGGCTCGCGAACAAAGATGGGGACCCAGGAAGCTTCTACAGGTTTTCCCAGCGATTTTTAATCCAAGTTCCAGCTAAATTAACCCGTGCCCCATAAAGTTTGCATGGCACGTGGATTAATTTCGATGGTGCTTGGATTAAAACTACCGGGAAAACCTGTAGAGTCTTGGCACATACGCGGTGACCCCTCGGTTTGTAACAAAAACCGTGCCCCCCCCCCCTTCCCAAACGATACTCCCATCTCCTTAAATTGCGACCGGTTGTGTAATCTCTAATTCGGTCTGGCACTGATGATGTCCGTCGCATGACGGACGAAACGTCTGAGTAAACCTCGTTATTTTGTCATGTGAAGTCGGAGTTCTCTACTTTTTTTTGTCCAGTTTTGTCGTCTCCCGGCTTTTGGAGTAATTTTTGCGGAGAATACTTTCCACCTTGATTTACAGCATATGTCGACCGACTTTCAATTACTCGTCAACTGTGAAGTACAGGTAGGCACCTATCCAGTGATGGCCAGTAGTTAACTACATGTACAGTGAAACCTTCTTATGTTGGACACCCATGGTGTGTCCTACTTATAGAGGTGTCCGAGTTACAGAATATGAGGGAAACAAAAAATGGAAAAGATCACAGCTGTGTTGCCAGAAATGTCCCCTCTTCTTTACAATTTATGTTCCTTAGTGGTACCTGGTGGTAGTGGTACCTCTACCCACTCTTCACTGATTATTATTATTACTGATTTTAGTAGATTCAGTTCCGTTCAGATTCCACTCAATGGCATTACCTGTGGAGCTTTTCGAGCAGCTAGGACTTGTCTCTGAAGCGTCAGCCCGCTTTTCATTGCTTTGGTGCAGTGCACGTTCAAAGCCTCTAGACAAACCGAAGACAAGTGCTTACACAAAGAATTACAATGTAGACTGACAGCACTTGTTTTTGGACTCTAAGAACTAAAGCAACAAAATGCTGAGACTAGCGTAGGGGAAAAAGAGGGCGAAAGTCAAGGCCACTGGCTCATTTTGGGTCTTTTTGGTGCAAAGATGGGCCAATATTGGGGTAATTTGGGCAGGGTTTTGTCCAACTTAGCTGGGAAAACCCTGTCCTACTTCCGAGATAGGGAGGTGTCCGACATAGAGAATTCCGTCCCCATGTAGTTTCGACGGGAGCCTGCCCGTGCAATGAAATCTTCTCAGACAGGGAGTTGTCCGAGGTAGGGAGGTGTCCGACTTTGGAGGTTTTACTGTAGATATTGTGTCCCGGGTCATTCCAGAGCAAGGATTGCCAATACAGTGAAGCACTGTTGTACTTCTGTGAATCCTGACACACCGTACGTGGCCACGAGCCCCGATCGCCTGATTGATGACGATGGCATCCTTGAGATCAAATCAAATTGAGATCAAGCGCTGAAAACCACCCGTCCACGGTCTAGACTGCTAAAAGACATGCCATTGGCGTCAGGGTCTCCATGGGAGGTTCACTGTACCTGCACCGATCACATAAATACTTCTTATCAGATCCAAGCGCAATTAAATATAACTAAGAGAAGTTATTGCAAGCTTGCGATCTGGTCACCCAACACGGCTGTTTTCCCCAGCTGAAAATGTTCTAGCTACATTACCTGATGCCAGAGATAATCGATCCTCATGTAACAAGACACATGAAATTGAGAGAAGGTGCTGTGGAAATGAGTGACCTTCAGGACCTGCTGTAGCTGTTGTGCACGTTTGTCCTTGCGGATGTAGTTCCGTAGACGGGCTTATGGCTTTTTTAAACAAATGTAAACAGACATCAAATAACGGATGATTTTACCAGAAAGGTGAGAAAAATTACGGATGAAATCAAACAAAAATCAACGTTGTAGGGCGTACCAAACGTATAAAAATTAAATTTTATCGCTCGTTTCTTCAAGACAAAGGCTCGACGCCCACACCGCCTAGTGCGTGCCTGGGGGGAGGGGGGAGAGGCGCCCCCCAGACCCCCAATCTGTAGAACCTAACCTGGACTAACCTCACTAAAGTGAAGTGATTTAGCCCATTTCAACGACCCTACCTTTCGCAAGGTGGCAAGTTTCTGTTCCGTATAGGCTTAGCACTCCCGTGTTTCTCCTGCGCTAGAAGAGCATCAGTTCTTCAAATGCCTATAAAAAAGCTTCTAGACGACACATTCCTCTAATTCTTGTTTTTTTATACCCGTTTATATTGTCTCCTCTTACTTCAGTACATTATGTCGCTTTTGAACACTCCAGCGAATCAGAAAAAGCCATAAGCCCATCTACGGAACTACACCCGTCATTACTACTCCGTCGCAGGTTGTCAGGTGAAAGCATACCGAACTGTAGGAAGCAGGATTTCAATATTTGCAGAATGCACTGCAAGAGTGACAGCCTTGACTCTGCTTGGCTTGGATGTAACATGCGTTTAGCAAGATACAGCTGATCCACGTCCAAGCCAGCGTGTCGAGAACGATTTCTTGGCAGTATCTCTTGCATGGCAGTAGACAATGATAACTGTGTGACAATTTATAAGCAATCCGCCACTGAGCTGTATTTTTTTTTTGCTTTTTAATGATCATTTCGGTTCCTGGAGCATGTCAGGTATTGTGTGCGCAGATAATTTCGAAACAGTTCAAACAAAACCGAAGAAAGAAAGAAAATGTTGGCTATTTAGTTGATCGTTAGAAGCCTTGGCCTCATCCGATGCCGACTAATCAGAAAAAAAAAAGAGAGCAAAAGTTCTGCTAGGCTAACCTTGAGGCATTTCCTTTGGCACAGCTCTGGCAGTGCATTTCGCTGATAAAAAAGTTTACATCAGTAGCACGTGATACAAGCTCTAGCAAGGCTGCGCTAAAGGACATTCCTCAAGGTTAGGATCCTAGCAGAAGTTTCGTGCAAGCGGATAGTCGCTCACTCTTTAATTTGAGGACCGAAAAATTACAACAGGTTACGATTAGTACACTTATAGTTCGACAGCTTTTATTCAAGGGCATCATACTCAAGTGCATTGCGCCACACATCTCGAAGCAGTGGGTAGGGTTCCTTAAAACTCATCATGGTTGCCGCCTGTCCCGCAATTACTATGTTCGAACGAAAGAAAAATAAGTCATATTATACAATGATCGGAAGGACAGGACTATGGTGAACTATAGTTCACTATAGGACAGGTCATGGTAAGCTAGTACAGCCATTGTGTCGTAACGACGGCAGAAAAAGACCGTGTGGGTTTCGTCAACATGTAGAATGCAAACTCTCTGAGTCACTTTTCCAACGCGATTTTCTAATACGAATGATTAAACGGCGCACATTCCAAAAAGTAGTATGTCTTTTCGTGTACACAATTTTCTTTACAAGGTGTTTACTATTAACCTCTTGCTTTTCTTCACACTGAAAAGAAGCAGCAGCAGCCAGTGAGCTCCTCGTACCTTGAAATGGAGTAGTCTAACTAGTAGTTCAACTACTTTTCAGGGGAGGTAGTTAAAACTACTTCTTTAACTACTGCAATGTGTTTTAACTGCATCTCTAACTACTTAACATTGTCCATCAACACCAATCCCATCCTTTAGTGCTCTTGGACACCTAAATATGAATCGCAAGCAGCGATAAAAGCGAAGATTTAGTACACATGCACGGCACAATTGCTCTGCACCTCTGTTCTCATCAAACAAGTGGCTCAATGTAAAAGTCGGAAGCACAATCGTGCCGTAAAACTTGCGGCAAAATTGGAAGTAGTTGGCGCCTGCAGTAACCTAACTACTGTAGTTAACTACTCGAAATAGTAGTTTAACTAGTAGTTGCACACCACATTTCTGCAAGTGGTTGATAAGTACTTTTTAACTAGAATCAGGTAGTTTAACTACATGTAGTTAACTACTGGCCATCACTGACTTCTACAATAATGAAAGAAGAAAGATGAAAGTCGCTGGAGAGGCGTTTTAGCTTAGCTCAATTGGTAGAGCCCTGGACCGGCAATCCAGAAGATGTGGGTTCGATCCCTACAGCTAGCTAACCTTTTCAGTGACTTTCATCTTCATAGTTGATTTCTTAGGCAATTTGAGGCTTTGTTTGTACCTGTCCCTTCTATGTTGTTCCAGCCTCAGAACATCAGTTTATCTCTTGTTCTACAATACTTTGTACTTCAGCTTACCTTAGTATTTCTGTACAAGCGGTGGACGTTCCACAGATTTTTCATCCTTAGGTTGATTGTCATCATCATTCTACGCGTTTTCACAGGAGCTGTCGCTGTCGTCTGCTACGGTCGTTGTACATACGCTTCTGCGCGTTCAGAATTCAAATTTCCATCGTCCAATCATGGCGTGCCGATGAGTAGCACCCCTGGCGGACGGGCTCCTCATAGGGGTTGCTGATTATGACGTGGTCGTTATACTCTAGTAGGCCGTGGTATAGACACGCAAACGCGCGTGCATTCGTCGTTTCTGATTTTGGTCCAGAAATATCACGTGGCTCAACAGTGCGTGGCGCCATCTATCGGGAGAAGATGACACGAGTGGGTTGGATGATTCCGCCTTAACGGAGAACCCATGCAGACACGGTTGGGGGATCCTCTGACATACTAAATATTTGTTTCTAAATTCGGGGGGTAAAATTCGGGTAAATAAACGTGTGCACTAAATTCGTGCAAATTCGGGTGAAAAAACTCCCGATGTGCTAAATTCGGGGAGAAACCTGGCTCAGTTACTCAAACTAACTGTAATGGTTTGGTACAGACGGCAATGTAACTGCATTTGCTGCCGAACAAGTAAGTTAATGCATTCCTACAGACATCCCAGTGAGGGGAATTTGCTGGGTAAAAATTGGGGTAAAAATTTCACCCTAAAGGGTGAACCTTCAATTCGGGGTGCAAATTCGGGGACTAATCGGGTAAAACCCTAAAACTTCAAGCTCTACATATACAGTATACTTATGGAAACTGGTGCTGTATTTTTTTCGCTTCTGAACTAACTTGTGTATCTTTCTGTCTCTCTCTTACCTTCCATGATACTAGGACAGCAAACAGTTTACTCATCATGAAGGAAGAGACAAGAGATCCTTGTGTCCTTGAATCATCACGTTCCATCCCCTCAGATTCAAACCTCAAAGAAATGCGGCTCTCCTCAGAGTTCAATGGGCATCTGGTGAAGGTAAAATTGGAACTGCCTGATGTTCCATGTCTACCAGAAGAGGCCCAGACACGGCAACAGAACTGCAACGAGTCTTCACCAGGAGGTGATGCTGATGGTAAGATGCCTTTACACTATTTACACTATATACAAGGCTGGTTAATGTTCTATAGATATACTGGATGTCCGGTGAGAAAGTGTCATTAAATTTCTAAAAATAAGTTTAACTTCAGAAAATAGTGAAACTACTTGGAATACACACACACAGACTTTTGCCGCAGATTCAGGCCGCTTGCTTTCGCGTCACACATTAATTAAAGGTCAGCTACGCCGATTTTTTGATGTGTTGAAACGGTTGTGATATTCAGAACGGGCACATCCAACTGCCCCCGAAACGCACCTTTGTTTCTCAATTTTGTCTTCCTGTTACGAAAATTAATTCATCAAAGAAACCAAAACAAGCCATGGGCGCAGCCATTTTTGTGACGTAGATGGGATAAACCTGCTCCATCTACGTAGATAGAGGATCGTGCGTCTGATTGGATGAAAGCTGAGGCTTTCTCTGACTTCCCTGGCGTCTTCTTCCGCTTGCGAGGAAATCCAGTTATGGCCGCCGGCTACGGTGAGCGTTTCGTCCGAGGTAATCCCGAGAACAATTGAACGATTGAAACAACAACCGCGAACTCACCTCAACATCATTTTCGGCGTGAAATTGTGATTATGTGCTCGAGAACTTCGCAGTTCAACCGTTCAGCTGCCATTCATGTCAACCCGTTTGCTGCTTTTACAACAAGTGCAGGAATGGGAGCGATTGAGCAACAACGTGAGACTTGGTGATTGATTGAGCATATACCTGCAGAGGACTGGTCTTCAAAGAAAGAAGGCCGTATTTCTGCCCATGCATGTCGTGCGATTGCCAGACTTGTTACACGAGATACATATATTGTGCAGCATCATAGCGCGACTGCAATCAACGACGTAAAAATGTATCGTGACCACTCGAACTGCATTCGTTGAACCATTCGTCGGTTATATGAAAGTGCTCATTAGAGCTGCCCCGCACAAAAAGTGTTGGATGTACAGTAAACCCTCGTTAACTCGAACTCGCTCATCTCGAAATATCGGTTATCTTGAATATTTTTTGCGTCCTGATCCATGCCCCAATGCTTCCTATACATTTGGGCCCTTTTAAGTCGAAGCTTTTTTTTGCCCGAGTACGGATATCTCGAAATCCCATCACCGGTAGGTCAGCGTACCTACGGCTGATAACGAGCATTCTTCGGTCCCCCAGGCTAGGTCAAGGTCAAAGCCTTTCAGTCCTCACAAGAGAGAAACTGATGTTCTGAGGCTTAGCTCAATTGGCAGAGCCCTGGACCGGTAATCCAGAAGATGTGGGTTCGATCCCTACAGCTGACTAACCTTTTCAGTGACTTTCATCTTTCATCACTAGTGACTCACACCTCACGCGCCGCTAGCTGTGGCAGGCAGACAGCACTCCCCTTTCCACCCAACGTCACTCCTCCTCCTCCTCCTCTGCATTCGTCCGAGAATCTCTTCGTTTTGTTCTTCGCGGCGCCATGATGGCTGAACAACGCGCATGAAAGTCCCTGACTTTGGAGCGGAAGGTGGCACTTATCAAAGGCCTGGTAGCAAGTTCATCAAGCCAATAGCATGAACTGTTTCATTCATGCGGGTTTCTGGTCTTCCACCGCCGTACCGGAGCCAGTAGACCACTTCAGTGGCTGTGATGAATTGTGCAACGACGTGATGCGCCTCGCATGTTTTGGGGAGAGTGATTTAGGACTTCAACATCGAGGACTATGCGCTTTACGACGGCGATGTTCCAGTAGCGGTGAACTGAGTGATTCAGAAATCGTCGAGAGTGGCCGCGGTAGTAACGTGCCGGGAGGAGCGTCTCATGCGTTGCACTGAAGTGCTTGAAGATGCTTTCTTGTTCACAGACGCAAATGCCAAGCAGATTGCTATTATGGAGTTATTCAGTCTCAGATGATGTTAAAAAATAAATGGCTTCGGAATTGTTTACGAGCCCTATTACTGTAGGAACGCTTTTTTTTTTACGTTTCATAACATAGCGCATTGTGGTAACATCGTGGCAACGTAATTTTCGCTGTTCGCTTAACTCGAAACCCCGCTTATCTCGAAAGTTTTTCCGGTTTTTACGACTTCGAGTTATCGGGGGTTTACTGTAGTTTTGTAGTGTGTTGTTTATCTCGTAGAGCGCATCGCGGCATGTAGGTCGAGAGCCCTTATATGTATTTTTTGCATGTTTATTTGAGTGTGCGCATTGTTCTATACCACACAGGCCATATTTCATTCATAATAGTTTCGCAAATAAACACGTACGGGTCGATCTCGTATTGCTTTTGAGTTAGGCATAGTGTCTTCAGATCAGGGTATGTGTATCCTGTTTGCTGGGCCCAACAGATGTTATTAAGGGTAGTGCAACATTTCCCACTTCTTGAACCATGTTAACATTGCCAGAATAAGGAACATTACACTGTGCTGTGTATTCTACACTCAGTTGTCTCACGACGTAAACCCCCAATTATTATATTGGGTACTCCACATGTTCAACCAGTCAGCACTTCCCATATCCTATTTTTGTTTTTAACATGTGCTTAAAATTGCACAACTGCCACTCAAGTAACTTTGCCACCAAATTAGTCAGTGACAAAAGGTATATGGACTTTATCACAAATTTAATAACCTTGGTGGAAATGGTTGATGGTAACCTCTGCCTTGTACGGTGCACTTCATAGCAAAATACACAATAGTCCAAATGTTTGCCTTGTCCACAAATGCCCTGTCAAAGCTGAAAGACTCTTATCAAAATGGGGAAGTGGGCTTGCTTGTCCAGAGAAACAAATATGAAACTGCAGTGCTCAACGTAAATAACTGCATGCTCAGCAACTAAGGCTGGTGATGCCGAAGACCTAATATTTCTAGGTTAAAAGGAACAAAGGCGAAAAGACCACTGCAGCGTATTAATGTTGTTTCAAAAGTATAACACCACACAATTTGTGAGAGTCAGTTGGTGTATTTAGTGATGTTGGTCACCTCCTGCACCAATTTTTAATAAGAATCAAATGCGTTGCTACTAACCAGGACCTAAGCCTGACCTATGATCTAATAATAATAATAGTATCTATCTATTACCTATATGGACCTTCACCACTAGTTTGGTCTAGGTTTCACACGTGGCTTCTAGTGAAATTCGAAGCTGCTCTGTAGAGCTGACATGAGACTTGCAGAGTAGAGAATTTTTTATTTATATTTTCCAAAGAACATGTAAAAAGCAATGTGCTGTACCAACTGTATTCAATGAAATACAAATATACTTTGTTTTAGCTATGTGCATATTAGCAGATTACGGGTGACCGATGACACACAATGGGCGTCAAGGGTGAGAACACAAGAATACTACCACTGCAGGCACTGTCCTGAAATTCTAAGTCACCATTTGTCAGAAAGCAATGACCACGCACAGCCTAAGGATCATATTGAGCTCCTTCTATTATTCTTTTTATTAACAGCATGTTGGCTGCCATCCAGTCCATGAAAGTGACCCTTATCGTTGAAAGAACGGTTCAACAGCAAGCGAGTTGGTGATAGTTGGTGATAGTGTCCATGATGGCGAGACCTGAAGAGGAGATACAAGAAGGGACATAAACACACTATGTTGAGACATTGTGTATGTCCCTTCCTATCCCTCGTCTCGGGGTTTTTCGCTATGGACCTTCATGATGTTTCCTTCGGCAAACTTTACATAATTTTATGTAGAATTGTGAAGGTACAGCCAGGCGCTGTTAGCAAATCACACAGTACTTTTCTTGAATCAAGAATCCATAGAAGGTGCACAGTCATCTTCAGCATTGCACACATCTATGGGACATGTTAATCACTTTGGAATGTCACAGACATGTCATGGAGGCTGGCACATGATTAGTGGTGCTGAACAGACAACTATTTGTCATAGTTTAGGCATAAAAACTAGTTTTGTCACCTGCATGTTGAGACAGATGTATCTCTACATACTTTTCCATTACACAAATATATGAAGCAGCAAATGTACCCTCTACTTTATTATGGTTATTAGTCAACACTGCCAAGAATGTGGGAACACAGTCTTGTACCACCTACACTCTTCAAAATGACCTTCACACACGACACATTGTAGGTCAACGAGACTCCAGAATGATGTCCTCTCCCTCCCCATTAGCTGAAAACATTTTTCTACAACCTTGCATAAGGGGAAGTTAGTACAAGAAATGCACACATTCCTTTTTTGAGCAAATCAGTATTCAGAGCGTTACCATACGGTGGTAGGCCTGCAGTGCATTACGTGGTACAGCACACACTGTAAAAAATTTCACCGTAGAACATGTCCCCCATTCTAATGACAGTCTTCTCCGGTTTTTCAAACTGCCATTTCCCATAGTGCTTTATGGTATGACACAGTATTTCTAAATCTTTACTGTAGTTTACTGGTTGTAGCAGAAAAAAGACACGACTGTTTCCGATCACAGGACGCAAGCCATAAGTGCTATACGGAAACAGTACATGCTGCTCTCTAGCAGTTGTTCGTGTTTGAACATGGTATGGTGCATGCAGGGTAAATTCCATGGTTAAAATATCCAAATGTGAACAACTGTTAGATTACATGATGTAGAATGCTCTATAGTACAGTAAAACCTCCAAAGTCGGACACCTCCCTACCTCGGACAACTCCCCATGATTTCATTGCACGGGCAGGCTCCCATTGAAACTACATGGGGACGAAATTCTCTACTCCCTATCTTGGAAGTAGGATAGGGTTGTAGAGGAGGTGGTGTCCCCCTACATGAGTCCTGACCGGCGATGATGGAATGTCCCAGCGGGCAGATGGTCGTGGCCTCACGCTAGGACGGTGCCGGTAGAACTGCCGTGCCAGCGCCGTAGCGCGTGGCAGCAGAGGCACGTCTTCGTCGTCACACACGGGCCGCCACATCACTCCCCCCCTCAGACGCGGAGCGGTGTAGAGCTAGCGGTTGGGGTCCGCGTCGATACATGAAGAGGAGGAAGACGGGCGACACGTGGAACAGGGACGACTTGTTCAGAAATCGCAGTAGCAGCAGAATGGTTGGTGCGGGCAAGCGCTGACCGGGCGGGTTCCAGGGGCGGTGTGAGGGCAGCTATGCCGAAGTAATTCAGAGAGGGGCGACAGAACCGCGACCGGTTCGTGAGCGCTGGGCTCGTAGTGATGTCGCCAAGGAGACTGCGGGGAGGACCATCGTGAAGCACGGGGAGACCGGGAGTAAAACTCACTGTGGCCTCCGTGCGTGTCCCCGGTGGAACGTTGGTCCCGGAGCCTCTTGACCGCATCTGGACGAGCTGCTAGTGTCTTGTATGGAAGCCTGGTGGGAAGGCGAGGCGGGCAAGGTTCTTGGACCACAAGCGTAGCAGATGCGTGTGGGGCGGTCGACAGCGGCGTACCGCGACCGGTACAGGAGCGTGATGCTCGGGAAGGTGCCGCTGGTGGAAGCCCGAGGAGTGCCATCACGAAGCGTGTGGCGACGTGACGTGGAGTGTGGGACCATTGCGACGTGAGCTGGGTAGATGGGTACAACCACGGTGTTTCGCGGCCGGGCGTTGCGATGAGTAGAGCTGCGGTGGATTGGCGTTGTCGCCTAGCGGTTCCTCGATTGAACGATGCACCGCACCTTCGGAGATGACTTCAGAGGTGGGCTTGCAGGAATTTCGGATGGTATTGGGCCGAATTACGCCGAACATGGTGTTCGTTGTTCGGGTCACCAAATGTGGAGGTCGGAAAGAGAGATGCGCAGACCATAAGAGCCAGGGTCGAACTAAACGTTTATTCCACTGGGCGGCCCCAGGAAAACTATAGCGCGCTTAGCGTGCCGCGCGTAGGTGCGTAGCTGGCCGGCTTCATCGTTGTCGGCCGGCCGCAAAGCGGTGTCTGCTACAGGGCCCTCCCCCTAGACTCCGGAAGGAGCGATCGGACCAGGAGACCTTCTTGCGGGGAAGGGGATGGGCTGGGATGGCAAGCGGCGGCGACGCAGAGAAGGGGACTGCAGAGCAGGTGGGAGAGACAGGTGGCTCGACGAAAGCAGGCTTGAGCCTGTCAATGCTCACGGTGTCAGACTTCCCGTTGACGTTTAAGGTGAAGTGTTTGCTGGAGCGGCTGATGACTGGGTGCGGTCCGGAGTATGGTGGCTGCAGGGCTTTACGCACGGCATCACGCCGCACAAAAACGTGCATGGCGGTTGAGAGGGCTTGGGGCACGAAGGGTGTGCGGCCGGGGCAAGTACGCGGCGAAGCTGGTCGGACGTCCTCGAAAATCTGGCGCAGCTTGTCGACGTATGTAGGCGGGTAGGTGACAGAAGCTTGCGACGGGACGAAGAAATCAGCTGGCAGGAGTAAGGTGGTGCCGTAAACGAGTTCGGCCGGGCAGCAGCCGACGTCTGGTTTCGTGGTGGCGCGAATGCCAAACAGGACGATGGGAAGGATGGTAGGCCAGTTGACGGCGTTTTCGTGGGCCATAATGGCTGCCTTTAGTTGACGGTGAAAGCGCTCCACCAACCCGTTGGAAGATGGGTGATAAGATGTGGTTCTGATTCTGCTCGAACCGAGGAGCTGGAGGAAAGCCGAGAAGAGCTTGGCCTCGAACTGAGCACCACGGTCAGTTGTTATAAGGGATGGCACGCCAAAACGGGCGATCCAAGTGGCCAGGAATGTTTCGGCCACAGTTGCAGCTGTTGCATCAGGCATCGGGGCCGCCTCTGGCCAGCGGGTAAACCTGTCGACGGCGGTCAGGAGGTAGCGTTGGCCAGAGGTAATTTGACCTGGGTTTTGTCCGACTTTGCAGGGAAGACCCTGTAGCAGACACCGCTTTGCGGCCGGCTTCATCGTTGTCGGCAGGCCGCAAAGCGGTGTCTGCTACAGGGTCTTCCCTGCAAAGTCGGACAAAACCCAGGTCAAATTACTTCAATATCGGCCCATCTTTGCACCAAAATGAGCCAGTGGCCTTGACTTTTGCCCCTTTTCTCCCCTATACTGGTCTCAGCATTTTGTTGCTTTAGTTTTTAGAGTAAAAAAAATAACAAGTGCTGTCAGCCTACATTGTAATTCTTTATGTGAGCACTTGTCTTCAGTTTGTCTAGAGCCTTTGAACAAACACTGCACCAAAGCTATGAGAAGTGGGCTGACGCTTCAGAGACAAGTCCTTGCTGCTCAAAAAGCTCCAGAGGTAATGCCATTGAGTAGAATCTGACCGGAATTCAATATACTAAAATCAGCAATAATTATCAGTGAAGAGTGGGTAGAGGTACCACTACCAGGCACCACCACCAGGTACCACTAAGGACCTTAAATTGAAGAAGGGGGACATTTCTCACAGCTGTGATCTCTTCCATTTTTTGTTGCCGTCATATTCTGTAACTCGGACACCTCTATAAGTCGGAGACGCTTCGGCTGCACCGCGGGTGTCCAACATAGGAAGGTTTCACTGTATTTATGTTCCGTGTCATGTGACCACAAACAATATATGCTTTTGCTCATGCTGCACAGCACAGGCGAATTGATCTGCATGTGAGGATAATAACATGAAACCCGAGGCGCGGAGGAAATGCATGACTTTACGGTCTCTGTGTCAGTTGTTTCATGTTGTAATTGCGTACCAGCTGGCCTGTACCTGAGAATAGGTTTGATGCATTGTACACGCAGCATAGACATGCAGTATGTAGTGTGTTGTGATAGTAATGCCAATTGAAGAATAATGCTCCAGGTGGATTGTTTCGGTACAATCTTGAACTATGCATACCAAGGGGTAAGGCATCTGCGTGACAGGTTTACCTGGAAGTAAGAATGTAAATGTTAGCTGAAGTCATTGAATAATTAACATTATCAATATACTGCTGCACATGATACAAACAATAGCACACAAGATGCTCCGATATGTTCTGCAGGAATGTCTCTGTACTCACAATATTAGTACAGCAGCTACAGAAAGGCATAAAACAAGTTTTTGTATACATGATACCACTTGAATGCAACAAAAGCTACTGCTGCACTGGCAAAACACCACAGCGGACAGATTTACCTTACTTCACCTGAGAAAAAGTATGTACTGTCGCACACATGATGCTGTTTGAATGTCTTGAAAAACATAATTTATGGCCGAAAGACATCAACTGGAAGATTTCGATTTACCTTAGTCAAAACTGAGAAAAAGTATGTGCTGTTGCACACATGAAACTGCTTGAACTGCCCTTGAGCACTCTGGAAGAACACCTTATTTGTGACCAAAATACAACAGCTGAGCCAACACTGAATTTATACCTTACTCAAAATACACAAGATGTGCTGCCGTGCATATGATACGATGATACTGCTTAAATGTAATGCTCTGAAAGTGCTGGCACCTCAATCATGGTTGCTATAAGATAGCAAGCAACAGCAAGGGTATACGAACACAAGAAGTCGAGCACAAGAGATGGAATGCACTTGATTAATCAGAAAATGAAATGTCTCAGTGCCAGGTGTCACTGTTCCGTCACTGATTGGCACTGGTGACAGCCTTCAGCTTGAACCCCAGACGGTGATAGTTGAGACGTGGAGTGCAAGCTTTTCGGTGGTGCCAGAATGCCTGCGAAATCATTTAACAAATAAGGCAATTCCAAATCTGTACTGAGAATACACCCGCTGGGGCGTAATCTCTAAAGGATGAAGTAGTAACTGACAGATAGCGTATTTTTCTCTTCTACGTGATGCAATTTGCACCGCATGACTGACTTGTCTAACATTACGCGTCTGACCTTTATCTGCTGCCCAGTCCTGCCCCTGCAATCTCCTGCTGCAGATAAGGTTGGCACAGCATCCCGGACGAGCCATCTTCGGCTTCTTGTGAAAGAAGTTGCGCATTGCTTCCGTAACATTCGTATGAGCCAGATGAACTGATCAAATCGCTGCTTTCGAAGGTGGCACACAGTCGAAGTTGTAACCGATTGTTGCAGTCAATTGATTTCTCTTTCGCCTTTCGGAAAATTGTGGTTTGAAACACTGGAACTGCATGCTGAAGTGTTCTTGCAGACGGGAGCAAAACGCTCACGCATTCTCGGCATGCAGCACAGAACACGAACCACACCAGGAAGTCTGTACTGGTTTAGCAAATGCTTTGCAGTCGAAGGAAGCAAAACTCACGTTCCTCGTGGGTTTAGTGAAGACCAGAAATATACTGGCTCCCTAATAGCGAACTGTTTATCACTTCCCCAATGTGAATCTGCGCAGCAGATGGCTCGGCAGAAGAAACTGGACGGCTTGGCGGAAGAAACCAAGCCAAAAGTCATGCCCGCGCCGGGCGCGGGCACTTTCTCCCCAGAAATGCTGTAGGTGTGGCCTTTTTGGGGTTAAATGCCTAAAGAGGATTCGAGAGGGGAAAATGGGTGCTATTTTTAGTTCTGTTTTAGTTCTAGGATATAAATTGCTAGTAAATAATGCACGTGGAACTGGGTACTGTCTGATACGTGATTGGAGTTGAGTGAGAAACCGGGTTTAACCAACACCACCTAGATGGAGAAAACGTTAAATCCTCTCCCTCCTTCCCTACTGCGATTCACCGTTCTGCAAACTCAAGTAGCTGCAAATGATTCCAGCTCATCTGGAACCCGCAGCCTTAAATATTTAGGCAAAAAGTGCAAGTGCAATCAGTTTTGAGACGGATTCAAACCGTTTTCCGCTTTATTTCCAAGTTTTCCTATCTAGTACGCAGGGATGTCCCATCGCAACTTGCAGACGACGGTGGTTCTTCTCCATGGCCATGGCTGCTGAAACCATGTTCGTGACTGGCTATGACTGTTGAAAACATGGTCCCCATTGGCTGACTCTAATACCCCTGTCACACGGTAAATTTTAATGTCATTCCCAGCGAATGATATTCGCACTGAATGACATTCGTTTCGTGACTCACGGTGAAATCAAATGGCAATACAGGCAAGTGAACTCAGGGAACTCATTGCTCCAGAGTCTGTTGCTCCACGTTCACTCACTGAAACTAGTACATAATTGTGTACAGGCTCCACTAAAATGAGCAATTTGCTCGCTTCGTCGTTAGCACAGTCGCAGCTTTAGTCGTAGAAATCTTACGGAGAGAGGCTTGAAGGAGGAGGAGGATCGGAGGAGAGCAAAGAACCTGAACTGGGCCCTTTCCTCTCTCTGTGTTCCCTCTCTCGCGCGCTCGGAGGTACCAGGTCGAATCAGCCGAGGGAACGTCGTGCATTTTTTGCCACTGAGAGCAGGCGCAGTTCCGAAAACTGTTGGCAACCCTTGCTCCTCTGCTTCCGTGGCTACGGATTTCGTCGCTGTCCTCTTCTAGCCACGCTAGTAGCCGAGGCTGGTCGGGGCAGCGGCGGCCCCATGTGGCGTCCGCATCGTGTCTGTTCTTTTTCTTCTATTTTCTTTTTTTCAAACCTTGGGGTTTCATGGATCAGGGCTGTGCGTTGCTGCTCCGAAAACATTCTTAGCCTGGATTTTGCTTCTTATTTAAAGGGGCACTAAAATCTCAAAACAACCTGTTCTCAAATGAAAGTCAGTGTTTCATTTGGTGGAGGTCATGCAAAATTACTTCACACAGCGTTACCGTTTAGAAGAAAACGCAATGAAAACAGAGCTGTCTTTGGCGGCAACGAATGGCATCCCAAGGAGGCAAAGATTGGTGGCATCCAATGAGACCGCACAAGAAGCTTGCATACCTATTGTGAGGTGTGGTTTTGGAACGGGTTTCATTGTAGTGTTCCGCGCATGAGTGGCATGATGCGCACTGCTGCATTTTTCATTACTGGTCCACTGAATTGTACCCCACAACAGTTCTCACGTATGCCCAACTGACAACATTTATCTTAACGTCCCTCGGATAGCGACGCCAGTCTGCTTCACAACGCGCACCATGTTTTTCACAGGGACTACGCTTTATGGCGTCGCACATGCAGGGTTGGCTACCGGAAATGGAAGCAAGAAACGGTAATTACAGAAATTCAACAGGAAACGAAAATGGAAACGGAAACAAAAATGTTTTAGTTTCCACTACCAGAAACCGGAACGGAAACGAAATTCAAAAGTGGTAACGTTACCGGAAGCCAAATTCGCAGGACGTTTCCCTCAGTGTTTTCGCGTTAATATGAAAACTACATATATCCGCACTATTCTTCCAGTCATCATTCATTATTTTTGGGACTTACTTTCGTGCTGAGCCCACTGTGCAGCAAGATGGACGTGAAAGTTTTGGATGACGTGTTATTTTTGCGCACGAGCGGAGACTTTTGAAACTTAAAGGCATGTATTTCCGCAACCTAGAGAAGCATCTACTTGCAGTGTATAAGATTCGTAACAAACTTTGCATTAAAGTTTTTAGTGTCTGTGTTTGATGTGGCTGTCCTTTTGCATCTATTGTGTAACTGGAGTATCTGACACGAAAAAGCCAAAACCAGACAGTACGAGTTCCGGATGAGAAACGGAAACCAGTACCGAAATTACATCGGAAACGGAAACAAACCGCAACCGAAAATCGTCCAAAAACGGAAACGAAAAGCCGAGTGTTTCAGTTACCGGAAACGGAAACCATAATATTTTCGGTAACCAACCTCTGGGCACATGCATGCACGAGCACCATGGACTAAAAACACAGATGCGTGAGCTGAAACGATGTTCGTTGCTTGGCACCGAAGCAAGAAAGAGTCCCGTATAATTTTGATTGTAGCTTCGTAACTGTATCAAAGTTTTGAAAAATGATAGCAATGGAAGTGAACTTGTTTTTTGCATTTTAGTGCTCCTTTAAGTTCTAATTGGAAATCTCAATGCACGCGCATTAAGGTTTCTTATTGGTCATTGCGGCATGCCACCAATAGCCATTCCTTCCTTCGTTCCTTCACAATAGCCGTACTCATTTGGGAGGTGACCCAGGTTCAGATCTGGGTGCTCGCTGTGCTGCCTAGGATGTTTTTTCTTGGTTCTCGTCATGGGGGGGCTTTAAGAGAAATGTTCCATGAAGTCTGCCCAAGAGGCACGGGTTAGAGCCCTGCGCGGATGAGACTTTTTGCATCTGCATCCGCGCACACGTTACCACGTCCGATCCGCATCCACGGCATACACAACAGTTTACATCTGCATCCGATCCGATGAGCAAAACGCACCATCCGCATCCGATCCGCAAAAGCCGCATGTTTCGTAGGGCGCGTAAACACCGCAGGAAGCCTATGTTGGTATAATTTCGGACGCCTCCATGCTGTCACGGAAGGACTCACGACGACAAGCAAAGGTAAACCATTCAACAAACACGTTATGGAGCGACTTCTGCAACGCGTAGTACGCTACCTCGCCGATGCTCGCGTGGTTCGAGACGCCAGAATGCCTGCTCTCCCGTCTTGGCCGTGCATGGTCAAAGGTGTACCCGAGCATGCGCTCGCTGTTGGCGCGCAATACAAATAAATTGCTGGTTGAAAAATTACAGCACGCGGTATATCCGCATCCGATCCGCTGCTTTCACATCCGCATCCGATATGCACACTGCAGGAAGTGCTAAATTTTCATCCGAATCCGCAAGTATTCGCAGATGGTGCAGGGCTCTAGCACGGGTACCTCTGCCATATTGCTGACATAGCCCGCCTAGGGCAAGCAATTCCACCACCACCACCACCAGGCTCTCGAAAGTGTGCATGCACACATGCACTTCTTCAATAACAAGCTACACGGCCACGCGCATCGGACTGAACACATCAACAGATCCTCCAAAGTTCTTTACGCTAGGTTGAGGATTGGGCACACATGGCTCACGCATCACCACCTACTCAGATGTGAGGATGTGCCAGCTTGCGTGCACTGCGGTGATAGCTTGACTGTCTTGCACGTACTGACATCGTGCCCTCACTTTGAACACCAACGCCTACAGTATTTCACCGCACACTACCGATACCGTGTCCCACTCCACCCAGCCGTTCTACTGGGTGACACTCGTCTTGTGCCGTTTGATAACATCATCCAGTTTTTGACCATGTGTGGGCTACTTAGTCAGATGTAGATGTTCAGCATTGCTGCTCCCCTTTTAGCGTTTATCACCCAACTCCTCGTGTAAATCTCTCGTCCTGGATCATCTCATCACTCATACTTGTAGATAGCTTTTAACTACCACACGCACTCTCTCTCACATCATCTCTCCCATAACCATCTCCCACACACTCACCACAGTTTTGGCGCTCTATGGCCTTTGTGCCATTAAATGCATAATATCTCTCTCTCTCTCTCTGTCTCACTTCTTCATGGGGTTATTACTAAAGGAGCATGGAAGTAACATTTAACGTGGCTCGAAATCCTGCTTCTTCTGTGAAGCTGTCCACCAGGGATTACCGTGCAAAATGTTTTTGCTCTGAGGCGTATTGTCACTGCGGAATACAGCATATTGTCACACGAGCCCAGTGTGATGTGCAAACTGCTCGCTGCCCTCTCTTTTTTTTTTTTTTTTCGTCTCTGCTTACGTGCTGCTTGTACATGCTGGAGCTGTGTCATTGAACGTCACTGGTCACGCGCCGGAGCCCGCGATATTTACACGATGTCTTCTCGTTCGCCAATGTGCTCTTTGCACATGGAGGGGGTTCTTTTAAAGTTGTGCGGAACAGAGCCTTGTGCCTTGTGCGTGCTCTATAGGTCATGTATGGTAGTCGTTCTTTTGCGGAAGCTCATTTTCTTTGTTACAGGAGACGTCGCATAGTGAAAAAAAAATAATAAAATGGGGTGGTGACCTCCATGACTGCTTTAAAGGAGTACAGAGGGCCATCCAAAAAAAATTTCAGATGAAGATATCTGATGAAAGTGTGTGTGTCATTATACCGAATGGCGCGAAAGGTTTTGATGTGTGCAATTTGTTTCCCAGAAAAAAACTCATGTAAACATAGCTCCACGCGTTCCCCCT
Organism: Ornithodoros turicata; assembly: GCF_037126465.1. Taxonomy (NCBI): domain Eukaryota; kingdom Metazoa; phylum Arthropoda; class Arachnida; order Ixodida; family Argasidae; genus Ornithodoros; species Ornithodoros turicata. Next base: position 210,439,425 of record NC_088201.1, on the reverse strand, counting down.
TAACTCGCCACTCCAGCTATAACGAGGATGAGGAGGTATGATGCCACGTCACCGATGATGGTATAAGGAGAACTCGTTCTGGTTCGCCAGTCAGTTGGGGTCAGTGCCTTGTCCCTTTGCCGCCGTAAACCTGTTTTGCCAGTTCTCCCGGAGAATTGGGGATAGAAGGAGCGGCTGAAGCATTACTGAGCAAGGAGAAAGGCTTTATCAGAACCCCGAACAGCCGAGTAGCAGACAACAGCGGAGTAGCAGGCAACATTTCTCTAGGCCAATCAGAGAGCGTTCTCCTTAAAGCGTCAGCGCGAGGTTCCAAGCAGATCACAGGCTGGTACTGGTCTTCACCACCGTTGCGCACGGTCGCTTTTTGCGGCGTATTTTAAATTCAATTTCTGCGATAATTATGACTCTGTTGTGTAAATTACTCCACATGGTGCATTTTACTGGCCTACTTAACAGTTTTATAGGAAGAAAACTGGGTGTTAAAAATGACTTCTGTGCTACAAGGGAGATTCCGCACCAAAATCATGTTGAGGTAACAGCGCGACGACATTGATGGGTTCGGTATGATACGGATACGGCAGTGAATACGATTTTTCATCCTCAAGTGGCACAGATAATTGAAAAGGAATACTTTATTTTCCTTTGAGTGATTAGGCGCTCCTCCACGGAAAAGCAGTCCAGCAACACTGAGCTTCACCTGGCCGGTATTCCCGGTGTTACAGCTTTCTGTAGTTTTTTTTCCTCTTACTGCCGGCGAATATTTTAGTACGGAATCGAGGAAGCAGATGACTGGTCATCCATGTGGCACAAAGAAGTTAACAAGCGCCCGCATGAAAAACAGCCAGTGTCACAGACGGACAAGAGGTAGGAGACGGAAGCTTCATGAGTTTCTGTTTCATTTTGGGCTTCCGAGCTCTTTTGACAACCGACGAGCCTCTGTCAGCCAACCTGCTTTACTTCTCATTTGGAAAGAATGTATCTGAACTTAATTACGGAGCCATTATAATAGTTTTGGATTGTCTCGGAGTCTCCCTTTAAGACCTCCCCTGGTTTGACACTTTACAAATCTATGTACCATGAAAATGCGGGCTCGCTGGATGTTATAGGAGATATGCGAAATAGCGCCATCTATTGAGCACGCCGCTCACAACCGTAATGGCTGGGGCAGGTCTCTCACGAGCTGTAAGCGCGGCTAGAGGGGGTTCCACTAAAAACGAATTCATGACCGAAAGTTCTGAAACATGATTCCTCGGTGGAATACCGAACATTCCGGCGGAATGTACGAACGACAAACCCTTCAGAACTCTAGTCTCAACAGCAGAAATAGTCCTACAGTTTTGTGGTCGATTCGATTTCCAGCAAGATGTCGCAAGGCATTTATCATCGACGTTCGGGATTTGTATTTACTTTGTTTTGTGCAATACTTCACTTTTTAGTTTTATCTACTCTTGTGATCATAACATTAAATGAGATCCTGGTCCTAATAGTATCTGCATTGTACCGCATCACAGTGGGGGGCAATTTGATTTCTTCTCCTTGGTGAATATTTCGGTACAGTAGTTTTTCATACCATTTGCCACTCTGTACCGGGCAGTCTGTTCCTTAAAGTAGCACAGAAGTCATTTTTAACACCCAGTTTTCTTCCTCTAATACTGTTAAGTATGCCAGTAAGATGCACCATGCGAAGTAATTTACACGACAGGGTCATAATTATCGCAGAAATTGAATTTAAAATACGCCGCAAAAAGCGACCGTGCGCAACGGTGATGAAGAGCAGTACCAGCCTGTGATCTGCCTGGAACCTTGCGCTGACACTATAAGGAGAACGCTCGCTGATTGGCCTAGAGAAATGTTGTCTGCTACTCCGCTGTCGTCTGCTACTCGGCTGTTCGGGGTTCTGATGAAGCCTTTCTCCTTGCTCGGTAATGCTTCGGGCGCTCCTTCTATCCCCAATTCTCCGGGAAAACTGGCAAAACAGGTTTACGGCGGCAAAGGGACAAGGCGCTGACCCCCACTGCCCGGCGAACCAGAACGAGTTCTCCTTATACCGTCATCGGTGACGTGGCATCATACCTCCTCATCCTGGTTATAGCTGGAGTGGCGAGTTAAGAGTGAACACGCGGAGCAATGTTTATGTGAGTCTCTTTCTGGGAAACAAATAGCACACATCAAAACCTTTCCCGCCGTTCGGTATAATGACACACACACTTTCATCAGATGTCTTCATATTAAATTTTTTTGGATGGCCCTCTGTACTCCTTTAATGTCTTGAGATCCTTGGAACCACGCCACAATTGTAGTGCTGCTGCACTTGTTAGTTATGATACATAATTGGACGATTTACTACTAGGTTTCAGATTTAGATGTTGTAAGGTATCTGGTTCTATCATTGCTGCTTGTTCTCCTTAAGCCATGACTTCACCACTTGCCGAAGTCACCACTTGTGACTTCGTGATCAACATAAATGCTATGGTTCTAACCAGAAGTAAGCCTGGTTTTGCGCAATGCAGTTCAAGTACGAGAAGTGATTTTCCTTCCAACGGTGCGAGGCAATTCAGACATGCACACACAAATAAGATTTAAAAATTATTCATAGATGATGTCCTATTCTCATATTCTGGCTTATATAGTGGGTCGACTAATTCCTTCTCTTATCTTCCCTTGTGCACGAAAAATGGTTTTCTGAGATGTGTGCGTGTGTGTAATGTGTGTGGAATTTGCAGAACACAAAATTGATGGAAGTTGATGTTCTGAGGCTGGAATACAGCAGGGAACACACGTAGAGACCGCTAGTTATTGTGCATATGTTTATTTGGAATAGGGTGTACGTCATGAGGGCACACTACGTACATCTGCAGTGCAATATTGCAATCTATTACACTTGACAATTCACCTGACAGTTGTGACATAATTCGTCATAAGTTCAATGATTTTACGAGGGAGCCAAATCAGGTACACTGACATTAGGTCTGTCTTTGAGGTTGTGCATCAGTGGTGCACGAGGTGGGCGTTTGCCCTCACGAGCCTCGCCCTCATCTCAGTTTTCTGGGGGAAAAAATTTCCTTACCTCAAAATTTTTTGAAAATATTTCCTCACCTCAATTTTTTATTGAAAATTTTTCCTCACCTCAAAAACTTTTCGAAAAATTTTTCTTGCCTCACCTTACCTAAATTTTTTTTAATTTTTTTCCTCACCTCAAACATCACCAGAAAAACTGTCTCCTTTTTTGTCTTGCTTCAGGAACAATAGGTGGCATGTGTCACATTAAAGAAGAACCTCGAGAGGACCCTTCAAATGAAGACGCAATCATAGAAGTCAAGACAGAGCCTTACAATGTTCCAGCCTTGGCGAAAGAGGAAGAAATGGGACACAGCTGTGACTCAACATCAACACTGGAAGGTAAATACAAAATAGTGGAGAGGATTTGGCCAACACCAAATTGAATAGCACGACATGGACAAAAAGTGGCGTGCAACGGAAATACCTTCCAGTTTTCTGTTTGTTACGTATCAGTTTTCCAGCATGTATGGAGGGTACTCAAACCAGGCAAAACAGACCTGGAAATCCTTTATCCAATTTCGCATTACTGCAACTTTGGACACACAAACAACTGCACGTAACGATGTTTGTGTGAGGAGATAAGGAACAGTAGATGCAACCAGAGGAATCAAGTGCAAAATAATCCATGGTGCACAGTGTCTTTTCCTGTGTTTGCCTTCATGTGCTCCCACAGTGTTTAGTCCTAACAAACACGCTCTATGTCTTCTAGTGCTACTGTAATGAAAAGTATAGTGCTGGACAAGATTTTACGAAACACGCTTCGGTGCATTCCTTCTCCAGAGTGATGCCCTAGCAGCGAATAGGACCACGCAGACTTGCAAACAGGTTACTGTGTTACCGAGGCACATGTCTGTAACTCTGTACAGTCCCATTGGCTACTGGCATTGAGGAAAGAATGTGACAGAGCAGGTTTCAAAGTCCAGCACTGTATGAGCGAATGATTATCCGTGGTCAAGGTCTGTTTACGGAAAGGAAGCTGTCATAAAATTCTCACTTTGTATTCCGTTTGTGTTTCTACCATACAAGTGGGATGTCTGTCCTGCAGAGTTCTTCCAGAGCACGGACCTGCAGCGTCACGAGAGCGCCCCCACAGGCGAGAAGTTGTACAAGTGCGACGTCTGCCCTGCAGAGTTCAGTCTGAGTGGGCACCTACAGGTTCATAAGCGGACACACACGGGCAAGAAGCCATACAAGTGTGACGTCTGCCCTGCAGAGTTCTGCCGGATCTGGAATCTACGGGACCACAAGCGGAGACACGCGGACGAGAAGCCGCACAAGTGCCAGCTCTGCCCTGCTGAGTTCTGCCGGCTCTGGAGTCTACGGCTTCACAAGCGGACACACACGGGTGAGAAGCCATACAAGTGCGATGTCTGCCCTGCACGGTTCATTCAGAAAACTGGCCTGCAGTGTCACAAGAGGACGCACACAGGCGAGAAGCCGTACAAGTGCGATGTCTGCCCTGCGGAGTTCAGCCATACCAGGTACCTTAAGCGTCACAAGCTGGGACACATGGGCGAGTAGCCACAAAAGTGGGACCTCTGTCCCGCAGAGTTCAGCCAGACAATGGAGCGAGGAGCCATACGGGAGCATTCTTTGTTCTGAAAACTTGAGGCAAATCACAAAACTGCCCCTTTGCGAGGGGGTGTTTATGGACGTGAAGCCATACAAATGCAACCTCTGTCCCGCAGAGTTCAGCCACTGTACGCGCACACGCACTAGCCATGGAACAAGCTGCTAGCTGAGCAGGAGCTAGTTCCAACCAGTGCATGAGCCTGTGGTTTCACAAGTAGCCAGGGGTGCCTGGGATAGCAACAGTACAAGTGTGGAGACCGTGTGCACAAGAAAGAGGCCATCCAAGGATCAGTTCTATTGTCCTAAACGTGGAGGCCTGAAGAAGCACGTGGTCATGTGCAGAGGGTGAAGGCTGTGCATACGCACTTCGTTTCCCACGTCATTTTGTTTCTGTCGGATGTTGTAAACCTCACTCGCATGAACAGACTGAGGTTGGACTGGTGTTGGATTGGGTGGCGATTCTTGTGAGATGTAAGGAAACCCAGCGTCAGGCGAACGATATCTGTGGAGGGATCCCTGCTAGACAGTCCTGTGTGCCAAGAGTGATTAAAACCAGTTGTGATGTTTGTTGTGTCAGGTAGCATTGGTGTGGAAATGTGCGACAAACTGGTGGTGCCATGATGTGACCTGATTGGCTGACTCTTAGTAGTTAACGTCACGTCGACAAATATGCATGCTTTCTCTGTGTAGGTTGTGTTGGCCATATTGATCTGTTGTGTAGCACGAAGCATCGTAAAAACGGGTCCCAGCTTACGTCTGTACCTTTTATGCAAGTTTTGGGCGCATGGCCTCGTTTTTGAAAAAGCTGAGCAGGGGCCCAATACTAAATTTTCTTGTCTCCCATTCCACCTCACTCACTCAGTCCTTTCGAAGGCAAAAAGTGGTGACTAAAGTCTTAAATCGTGTACCGCAACTATTTCTTTATTAAATGTGTTAGCATGGGGAGTGTCAAATTGGGAAAAGCTGCTTGTATGTATGTATGTCTGTCCATGTGTGAGATGGTGAAGCCTCACTGGGCCAGTGGATTAAGTGGACATGCAAAGGGGATACGAGGGGGTAACTATAAATGGAGGCAAATTATTTGAAATTTAAGTAATCGAAGGTAATTAAGAGTAACAGGTGATTGGGGGAATTAAAACGAGGAAGTTTAGTTTAAAGGTAAATGTAAGATGTATGTAATTAAGGGAAAGCATAAAAGAAATTAAAGAATTCTGTAGGTCACCCCAGGCTTCAGCGGAGGTAATGAAGTGTAATTAAGGGTAATTAACTGCTATTTAAGGGGAATTGAGAGTAATTATGGCAAGTAAACATAAATGTAATTAAGGGAATTCAAGATTACCTCATTTAACCTGCAGTTACCAAAAAGTAATTGAAGGAGAATTGAAAGTCATTGAGGCAAATTAAAGAATAATAAATGGACTTGCATATAGGAATTGAAAGTGTCAAACCTGAAATGAAGCATTGACTAGATGTGGGTAACTGGAAGTGGATACCTGGAAGTTAAGTATGGCCCAGAAAAAACAGTTAATGCTAACGCATTTCTTGTATAAACCGCTAAATCGCCAGTGAATTTCTTATTTATTTCTTAATACTGTTGGCCCTTGATGTGCCATAACTGGAGAGATGCAATCCACACATATGAACTACGGTAAATTTTAAGTACAGTAACTACAGAGTCGAACTCAACGTCAAGAGAACACCTGCAGTTCCAAGAGCATTCAACTGTGCGATATAGAAGAGAAGTCACAGCGACTATCCTTGACTTTGCTGACCAAGAGCGAGGGAGGCTCCTCCCCCAAATGGCGCGCCAATAGGAGGACTCGGGAGGCGGAGCGCTGCCGCCTCCGCTCTTGCCTAATACATGGTGCATCGGTAGCGCTCGGCTCGGGATATGTGAGCCGCTGTCGTCTGCTTCTTCCGGTAGAGCTACGACCTTGAAGCCTCTGCTCTCGCGTAAGAGATGGCGCAACATTGGCGCTCGGTAAGGGCACGTGTGGTCACCATAACTTTGAGCCTCGACCTTGAGACTGGCCGGTAACCTAAATTCCGATGACGCGGCGATAGCAAACCATAATGCGTAGTTTTGACGATTATGCTTCATGGATATGTTACTACATTGCCAAATTTGTGGCCAGTTCGACGTTTCGCTCCCCTCTTTCGCGTAAACATTGTCTTAGCTCATGAAAAATGAAAGAAATATTTGTTCTACTCCTCGCACTGAAATAAATCATTTAAAATAATTGTACTGTGTGTTTCTTTTTTTCTTTTTGTAAGTAGTTACGCAAGTATGTAAAAAGGACAGAAATGTTGCTGCTTGTTCTACTCCTCGCACTGAAATAAATAATTTAAAATAATTGTACCTCTGTATGCAATAGGGGGATAAGTCGAAAAATCCTAAAATGAGAAAAGGGGCCTGATATGATTGTCCGTCCCATTGACACACATGCATTTCCCGTTTTTTTTACCATGCTGTAGCGGGCCAACAAATCGCAATAAGGTCCTAAGTTTTCATTGGCAGGTGCATACTGGTATGTAGATGTCATTGCAACAAAAATAGTAAAAAGAGGATAAGTCGACTTGCATACAGAGGTTCAATTGTGCTGTGTGTTTCTTTTCACGTTTTTTTTTCTTTTTATAAGTAGTTACGCAAGTATACTGCGTAGTTTTGACGATCACGCTTCATGAATGTGTCATTATTACATTACTAAATTTTTTGGCCAGTTCGACATTTCGCTCCACTCTTATGCGTGAACATTGCCTCAGCTAATGGAAAAGGAAAGAAATGTTGCTGCTTTTGTTCTACTCCTCGCACTGAAATAAATCATTTAAAATAATTGTACTGTGCGACTCTTTTTTTTTAAGTAGTTACGCGAGTATGTAAAAGGGAAAGAAATGTTGCTTCTTGTTCTACTCCTCGCACTGAAATAAATCATTTGAAATAATTGTACTGTGTGTGTCTTTTTCGTTTTGTAAGTAGTTACGGAAGAAAATGTTTCGTTTTTGTAAGGGATTCCGGGATCGAACGTCGTTTGGTCGAAAGCTGTCGCGGAGCATTTGGACGAAAGCCATTTAATCGAACACCGTTTGACCGAAACGGCAGCGGTCATGAAACAGAACACACAGACAACGTGACAAGATTAAGAAGCAATTCCCCAAGACCCTGATACCTTCTGCATATTTCCTGCAGATATGTTGGAAAAACGCAGCGAACCACATGTCTCACGTTAGCGTGGGCGTAGGAAAAAATTGTCCCAGTTTGCGGAGCATTTTACCAAATGAAATGTTTGGGCGTACTTTTAGCAATACGCTGAGACAGTATCAGCCACGAGGATATGAGAGCGGAGCTAGATGTCTAATTTTACTTTCAAAGTTCCTGCAAACGCAGTTTCAGCAAATGCAAATAAATAGCAAAAAAAAAAAAGCACATCATCGGATCGCCTTCTGGATGCGAAAAAGTGGATTAGGATGAGAAATGTGTTTATGGGTGAGCGGATGACACAGAGTGAAATATTCCTTGGGATAACAGCATTTAGAACTGAAGCTTTCTTTTGTTGTTTTCTTCTTTTTTGTTTCATCAACGCTCCAAGTGAACGAATAAAAGAATCGATCGAACGACTGCTGCCGTCTCGATCAAACGGTGTTTGATCAAATGCCTTTCGACCAAATGTCTCGCGTTCGATCAAACAGCTTTCGACCAAACGACGTTCGATCAAATGTCCCGGAACCCTTACAAAAAGGAAGCACACACGCAGTGTACAATTATTTTCTTTCATAACTACTGACAAAAAGAAAAAAAAGACACACACACACACACAGTACAATTATTTTCTTCCGTAACTACTTACAAAAAGAGGAAAAAAAAGAAACAGAGTATAATTATTTCAAAGGATTTAGTTCAGTGTGAGGAGTAGAACAAGCAGCAACATTTCTTTCCTTTTTACATAGTTCTGTAACTACTTACAAAAAGAAAGAAAAAGACATACAAACAGTACAATTGTAAATGATTCACTTCAGTGCGAGGAGTAGAACAAGCAGCAACATTTCTTTCCCTTTTACATACTCGCGTAACTACTTAAAAAAAAAAGAGTCGCACAGTACAATTATTTTAAATGATTTATTTCAGTGCGAGGAGTAGAACAAATATTTCTTTCATTTTTCATGAGCTAAGACAATGTTTACGCGAAAGAGGGGAGCGAAACGTCGAACTGGCCACAAATTTGGCAATGTAATAACATATCCATGAAGCATAATCGTCAAAACTACGCATTATGGTTTGCTATCGCCGCGTCATCGGAATTTAGGTTACCGGCCAGTCTCAAGGTCGAGGCTCAAAGTTATGGTGACCACACGTGCCCTTACCGAGCGCCAATGTTGCGCCATCTCTTACGCGAGAGCAGAGGCTTCAAGGTCGTAGCTCTACCGGAAGAAGCAGACGACAGCGGCTCACATATCCCGAGCCGAGCGCTACCGATGCACCATCTATTAGACAAGAGCGGAGGCCGCAGCGCTCCGCCTCCCGAGTCCTCCTATTGGCGCGCCATTTGGGGGAGGAGCCTCCCTCGCTCTTGGTCATGGATGCAGAGTTACACGCAACCCTCTAACGCCCTAATAAATACTGGTAAATCGTGTACGTGTTATAGCCTATTGCAGTCTTCTAGCATATAAACAAAATATACAGAAAAAAATACTTTTGTCGAATTTCAGCTGCAAGCCTAGACAACCTAATGTTTATTTTTACAGAATCAAGAAGTCCGTAGCAAACTTAGTCGAATACACCGGAAGCTGCAATCTCTAATGCTACGGCGAGTGCACAAAAAAATGTGAAAAGCGGCTTTTTTTTTACGCGCGTATTTCAACGTTGCACGAAATCGGCCACAGAGATGCGATGAGAGGAGGACATGCCCCTGTCCACATGATAGAACGAGCATTTAAAAAAAAAAGAAAGAGGAAAGGGGAGCTGCTGCTTTGTTTTTTTTTTTGTTTTTTTAACACTTATCAGATTATTGCGATTTCTTTCATTGCCTTTTCCTTTCCCTTTCCTCTTCTTTTTTGCAGTGTTCTGTCAAGGTTAGCGAACTGTAGGGCTCGAAGCCACATCTTCTGGATTACCAGTCCAGGGCTCTACCAATTGAGCTAAGCTAACACGCCTTCTCAGCGACTTCCAGGGTGCGTCATTCGAGTCCTACAGCTGGCTAACTTTTACAGTGACTTTCATCTTTCATCGTTAATTTCTTAGGCAATTTGAGGCTTTGTATGTATTTGTCCCTTCTATGTTGTTCCAGCCTCGGAACATCAGTTCCCTCATGTTCAACAGTTGCCGCTTGCGTCGATCCCTGTCGTATGAATGTGTGTGTGAGTGAGCAAAAATGTAAGAGTGAAAGGAGGATGAGTGAGAGAGAGTGGCTGGTTTGTCCCTTCAGATGACGCACCCTGGAAGTCGCTGAGAAGGCGTGTTAGCTTAGCTCAATTGGTAGAGCCCTGGACCGGTAATCCAGAAGATGTGGGTTCGAGTCCTACAGCCTGCTAGCCTTTTCAGTGACTTTCATCTTTCATTGTTTGGTATACACCCTGATTTTTTGAAGATGGCAAACTTAATTGTCGCACGAAAGTCGTTGACTGCATATTTTTTCGTTCTTACGTTTTCTCATAAACCCCAATTGAAATGGTTCGTGAATCACCCTGTATAAATCTCAACGCACAGTTTGAATACTCCCAGTTTTTTCCCACATGGATCTTCATATATGGGTCCCTGACATCACCTACGTACACGAGACTTGGCCTGGCGATTGATTTATGAGCTGATAGTTTTATGCCGAAGAGGGGGTCTTGTTGAGCTTCCTCCTTGACATACCCGATTTCCTAATCGCTGAAGAGCATATTTTATACACTGGGTTCAGAACAGGTACAGAGGTGGCTGTCACATGACTTGAATCCTTGCAGTGTGGCTTACTTGTCTCCTTTTTTGTTTTACTTCAGGAGCAACAGTTGGGATGTGCAACATTAAAGAGGAACCTCAAAAGGGATCTTCAAATGAAAATCCAATTATTGAAGTGAAAACAGAGCCTTACAATGTTCCAGTCTTGGCAGGACAGGAACAGATGGGACACAGCTGCGACCCAACATCAGAAGGTAAACACAAAATGGTCTAGGGGATTTGGTCAACACCAAATAGAATGGCACGATATGGACAAAAAGTGGCATGCAACGGAAATGCTTTTCAGTTTTTTGTTCATTATGTATCAGTTTTCCAGCATGTGTTCTCTAGTACTGAAGATCAACTAGGCAAAATAGACCTGGAGATCCTATGCAGACTTGCAAATAGGTGACCAGGTTACCTAGGCACATGTCTGTAACTCTGTGCAGTCCCATTGGCTACTGGCATGCAGCAAAGAATGTGACAGAGCGAGTTTCATAGTCCAGCACTGTATGAGCGAATGATTATGTGTTGTCAAGGTCTGTTTATGGAAAGAAAGCTTTCATTAAATTCTCACTTTCTATTCCATTTGTGTTTCTACCATACAAGTGCGATATCTTGTCCTGCAGAGTTCTTCCAGAGCATGGACCTGCAGCGTCACAAGAGGGCCCACACAGGCGAGAAGTTGTACAAGTGTGACGTCTGCCCTGCAGAGTTCTGCCGGACCTCAGATCTACGGGTTCACAAGCAAAGACACACGGGCAAGAAGCCATACAAGTGTGATGTCTGCCCTGCAGGGTTCTACAGGTTCTGGAATCTACGGGATCACAAGCTGACACACAAGGGCGAGAAGCCATACAAGTGTGATGTTTGCCCTGCTGGGTTCAGCTGGAGCCAAAGCCTACTGCATCACAAGCGGACACATATGAGTGAGAAGCCATACAAGTGCAATGTCTGTCCTGCAGCGTTCAGCCGGAGTTCCTCCCTACAGCATCACAAGCGGACACACACGGGGGAAAAGCCATACAAGTGCAACGCCTGTCCTGCAGCGTTCAGCCGGAATGACTGCCTAAAGCATCACAAGCAGACACACACAGGCGAGAAGCCGTACAAGTGTGATGTCTGCCCTGCGGAGTTCAGCCGGAAGGGAAATCTACGGGGTCACAAGCGGACTCACACAGGCGAAAAGCCATACAAGTGCGATGTCTGCCCTGCGAAGTTCAGCACCAGTACGCAACTAAAGGCCCATAAGCGGACACACACGGGTGAGAAGCCATACAAGTGTGATGTCTGCCCTGCAGAGTTCAGCCGGACAGGGATCCTACAGTACCACAAGCGAACGCACACAGGCGAGAAGCCGTACAAGTGTGATGTCTGCCCTGCGAAGTTCAGCCGGAAGGGGAATCTACGGGATCACAAGCGGACACACACAGGCGAGAAGCCATACAAGTGCGATGTCTGCCCTGCGGAGTTCAGCACCAGTACGCAACTAAAGGTTCATAAGCGGACCCACACAGGCGAGAAGCCGTACAAGTGTGATGTGTGCCCTGCGGAGTTCAGCCGGAAGGGGAATCTACGGGATCACAAACGGACACACACAGGCGAGAAGCCATACAAGTGCGATGTCTGCTCTGCGGAGTTCAGCACCAGTACGCACCTAAAGGTTCATAAGCGGACACACACGGGTGAGAAGCCATACAAGTGTGATGTCTGCCTTGCAGAGTTCAGCCGGACAGGAATCCTACAGTACCACAAGCAGACGCACACAGGAGAGAAGCCGTACAAGTGCGATGTCTGCCCTGCAGAGTTCAGCCAGACCAGATACCTTAAGCATCACAAGCGGACACACATGGGCGAGCAGCCATAAAAGTGAGACCTCTGTCCCACAGAATTGTGCCAAAGCATGGAGTGCGAAGTCATAGAGGAGCATTCTCTGTTCTGAAAACCCTTCGCTATCAATCTGATGTCCCAGGTACTTCACTTGAGTCTGAAAGAACTGGCATTTCGATTTGTTGATGCAAATGCCATGTGCTTGTAATCTTGTCAAGACGTCAGTGAGACACGTTCTGGCCACTCTTGGCGGTTCTTCCCCGAAATTAACACATCATCCGGGTAACCAACTGTTCCTGGTAATCCACGCAAGGTTTGATCCATCCGTTGACGCACTTGCTATTCCGTATGGCGGAACACGTGAAGCGAAATAACCTGAGATGTGTGTTCACGGTCAACAGTTCCTCGGAATACTTGTCCGTTTCAAGGTGCAAATACGCTTTAGTTACGTCCAACACTGTGAAGCACATTCCTCCGGACAAGCTGGCAAATACATCTTCTGGAAGTGGCAGTGGGTAGTGATTCACTTTTAGATGTGGCTTTACTGTGACTCTATAATCACCACTCAAACAAATCTTGCCAGTTTCCTTTTTTGGCACGATAACTAGGGGCGTGGTCCATTCGCTATGCTGCACAGGGTACAAGATAGAAAGGGAATACAGTAGAATATCGATGATACGATCACGAATGATACGAATTCTCTTCCGGTCCCGACCGGAATGCGTATTCTTCACATGTATTAGAGTTCGGATGATACGAACGCGTTATCTTGCCTTTACGGATGATACGAATGAGCCGAGGATGCGACACACGCCGTTCCCCCGTGACGCGAGAGCGCGCGAGTCATGCTGCTGCGTCTTTCGAAAAGGGAGGGAGATCCTCACCACGAACTCCCTTAACCCATGTAGCGCAATGGAAGCAATGACTTTCCTTTTGGTGGTGGTGGTGGTGGTGGAGATAAGATCGAAGGGATTGAACGGCCCGGAACCTTATCTCTGTTTTGACCTTTTTACCCCCCCTCGCAACAATAAACCGCGAAGCTGTGTGACATCGCTCTGGCGGAAAAACAGCGACCGGAACCCCAGAACACGTGGAGGGAACATATCAGGATAACTTGTGGCAACATTACGCGTCACCATTCCGCAAGTCGGCTTCACCTAACGCCTGCTTGCTTTAGGAGAAGCTCGCTTTAGACCACTGTCGCGCGACTCGCGGGTGAAAAGCACGTGCTACGTCTTTTGAATCATCTCGCGTATTTGGGCAGCATTGGCCAAAAACGGAGACACAAAAGCGTTACAACAGACCACTTTCATTGACAGCAACGGAAAATGAACAGTCACTGTCTATTTTCTTGCCTCAATTTTTATGTTGGTTTAATTCGTTTGATACGAATTTCGGATGATACGAATTTTTTCCGCGACCCCGTGAGATTCGTATCATCGAGATTCTACTGTAGTACAATAATACAAGAGTACAAAGTACAAACAAGAATACAATGGTATATAGGCAAAGGGAACAGTCATAGCTTCACAAAATACGGGTCTCGCATCATCTTTTAGCACCGAGGTTCCCGTGTACCCCTTAATGCTTCCGAACCCTGTTCGAAATACTTCTTGAAACGTTTCAAACACGTTCTCAGACTCGCGTACATTTCCGGAATTGCTGTTTTATACTGTACTATGTGTTGCATTGACCTTATAAAGCTGTTCTCATTACACTTGGCATTGATGTATCACATCCTGCTGACCTTATAAATTGTTCATAACTAGACCATGAAGTTTTCGGGTTTTATTTTTTTCCAAATTCGTGGGGTAAAATTCAGGTCAGTCATTTGATGTCGAAAATTCATGCAAACTCGGGCGGAAAAATTACCATCATATGGGATAAATCGTGCTCTATTGTCGAACAAACGTTCGTTGTACAGCCTATCCAGAGTATCAGACGTTGAGATCAACCGTGTATTTTGTGAAAAATTAGTATGTCATTGCCGTGAGGTGCCTAGCTTAGGTGCAGTTTTGCGGGTAGAAATCGGGTTTAACCCTAAACCGGTGAACCTCGATTCGGGGTGCAAATTCGGGGGAAAATCGGGTTTAACCCTAAAACTTCAGGGTCTATTCATACCTGACATTGATGTATTACTTCCTTTGGATATTGGTATATAAGATGCATTCTCCACACACTGAAACATTCATTCTGCGACATGTCTCCACCAGCAAGACATCCACCTGAGATACCTGTAAATGTCGTAGTGTTAGTGTTGTCTGTATCATTCAGATTTAAAAGATATATATATTCTTTTTCAAAGCTTTGTAGAATCGACAACAGCTACAACAGTAGTAGATGGGGAAGAGTGATTTCTCTCTCTCTCTCTCTCTCTCTGTCTCTCTTAGGTTCCTGAGCATTTGGAACAAATGCCGTTGTCTCTCGTATTGGATACATTTTTTTTTTAAAAACTTCCGGCCCGTGCGGTGCCAGTACGGTGAGTATGTGTCTTTGGCGGATTTGTTGAGTTTTTATATAACTCTGGAATGGAACTTGGTTGGAATGCCGAAGAGGGTCAAGCCTAGGGCTGTGCGAATATTCGATATTCGTACCGAATAACGGTACCGCGCTATTCGTATCCGAACCGAATAACATTCGAATACTCGAATATATTCGAAATTCCGCAAGCTGGCTTCAACTCACGCCTCTGAGCGTTTGGCGAAGCCTACTTTACAATTCTGCGCCTCAAATATATCCTGCAAGGTGGCTTCACCTCATGCTTCTGAGTGTTAGGTGAAGCTAACTTTGCAGTTTTGCGCGTGCGGACATGACGATATCCTGCAAGTTGGCTTCGCCTCATGTCTCCGAGCATCAGGCGAAGCCTAGTTTACAGTTCTGCCCGTGCCGTGGGGTTGCAGGCATGGTTTAAACGTGCGATTTGAGGGATCACTGAAAATTGCCACTTTTGAGAAATATTTTAGCAAATGTTGGCAGAGATGTTTAATTATTTTGAGCTTTGGCTGGACCAGCTATAACGCCATAGAAAGAGGGATTTAATCACACAGCCAGCTACGGGGTTATGTCTGGAATTACAATTTTCAGGACAATTCTAGCACAAACGTATTCATCAATGACATATGTGTATATAGTTCGCAGTCAGTCTCACAAACTACAACTGAGCACAAGGTTTCAATGCAAGCTTTTGCTTACTATTCAGTAATAAGCAAACATTTTTGTGTGGTATTCGACATTATTCGATTCGCTACTATTCGAAGATTTTACTATTCGATTCGTGTTCGATTCGAACTCAAAAATCACTATTCGCACAGCCCTAGTGGAGAATGCGTCATACGTCATAAAGGCTTGACTCAAGCCTTTATGACGTTGTGCGCCAATCGAGCTTATGTATTCACGATGTCTAATTTGTTTGATGGCGAGACTGCGTCCGAAGATAGGATTCAGGAATTAATCGTGGATGTTATAGATGGGTTGCACCGGCCGTAAAGAAAGAGGGAAAAGAAGCACGCGTATAGGGCGGAGTGCACCGGCCCTAAAGAAAGAGGGAAAAAGCACTGGGAAAGCTATGATGTGACGTCACGTGCAAGCCATGTATAGTGGCGTAGAATGAACCATTGACAGGAGAAGATGCGCGTTTTCGCATATTGGTTTAATTAATAAAAATTATGATGGCGGATCGAAAGTCTTGCATTCTTGCGTGGTGTGCTCCGTTGACGTTTTCGAGTTATGGGCTGGTGAGTTTCGCCGACGTGATTCAAGTTAACCGGAGTTAACTTCAGGCGGATGTACTGGTAAGGTGTCAGATGTAGAAAAAGGCGTTAATGATGTATCCGGGATTGCCCTGATGGCTTGGATGATGAATCTCCACGTGGTAAGTATCTTCGAGTTGTGAAAGATGGTGAGAGTTCCTTTGTCTGTAGGCACTCTAAGAATTTGCTGTACTCAGCGTTGGACATTCGTAGAATGACTTCTCACTCCTGCTCCTCTCGGTTCTGGTGAAGCTCGTGCAGGACGCGTTGCTTAGCCTGATCTGCCGTCTGGTGGTGGTGGCGGCCCAATGTCTGGTTCGTCGTGACGTGCACGTTTCCGTCTGGGTTATCCATAGCCACGTACTTCTTTTACCAAATGTTCGACCGATCCTCTTTAGTGCGAGCCCCGAGCAGTCTTCTTCAGAATTCTTATTGGTTATGTACGTTCTGGTGGTGTTCGTCCACGCCGTCTTTCGTAGGACCCAAGTACTTGTGGAAGGGTAATGGCGAGTTCGAATGCTCTTCGTCTTATATATACCCTCTGTCCATCAACTAAATCTTCGCCAAGCTGAGTACTTGCCCAAATCCCAAAGGGATGTTTACATCGACGGCATAACAACATGTCTGCCCTTCCCCATAATGAGAATGATGTCTTCCCTTCCCCATTATGGTAAGGAGTGGAGTTTCCCTTCCCCGGTGGGGATTTCCGCCCCTATTTAACCTAACCCAAGCCAAGCCATCTCGTTTTGTTGTGGTGGCTTGTTGGTGATGTAAATTTTTCCTGGCCGAAAAATGCTATTCCAATCAAGCCCAGCTGCTGTTAAAGGGGCCGTAAACAGGCCACCAAACATTTCTGAAATAATGATACCCCATGAAAGAACACAGCTCATAATACCCAAATATACATTTCGTTCGGTTCGTGCCAGCTCATCGACCCATATAATTGCTATCAAAGATGAGTAACCAGCGCGCCTCTCTCCACCACGCATACGTCACATGGCTACTCAAAGCTGCAACAAACTCGCATGACATGCGCTTTAATTGAAAGGAAATTTCAAAAGATACGGGCATCCCCGCTTGAACTAAATGCAGACGACAGGATGCGTTGGGCTCACCAATATGGCTGCCGGTGACCACGCTGTGAAGCACCCTATGCGCGGTCCAGCCTATTCTATAGAGATCAGGTGCATGCGTCCTACGCATGAGAGGAGGCAGTGAGAGTGAAGGAGGGCGCCGCCGTAGCCAATGGGGCATCCCGAGTAGAGTAACTGGGAGAGGAGATATGCGCAAACGCTTGCAGAGTGTATGGCCACCTGCGGAGCATGCATACAGGGTGTAAGGGTCGCCAGCGAGAAGTGGCGCGAAGCACGTGTGCGGAGATGTCTCCCCACTTGGGAAGTTCCGAAAACACCAAGGCGTCGCGGTACCTCCGGAGGGGGGACACCAAAGCGCCGGGCCCCCACTGGCAATAAATCTGTGGAACGACCCAGAAATTTACACTGCTGGAAGTTACAAAGTGCACGGCTTGACGGCCAGGGCCGTACGGTACGATAACCCGCATTTATTAAAATACGTAGGCCACACCCCCGGTACTTGAACTGTTTTTAGCTAAATAACCAGCAGTGGGCGGACATTTGGGAGGTCCTGGTCCAGTTGCGATTTGAAATTAGCCCAATTAGAAGATGGATGGGTGAGGGCCAGGGCCGTATATGATTGGTGAAGTTGACAGCGGGGGCGCGGGTCAAGATGTCACCTCACGAGGGCCTGCACGGCCAAAAAACCTGGTCTAGACCTGGGCTCCGACGCGGAAGGCACGCTCGGAAACAAACAACTTTATTTTGACTTTGGAGAGTGGGGAGGTTCATCGCCAGAGACGATACTCTACCCCCTTTGCTGGTGAGGATGTGGGGAATAAAATAACGAGCCCCTTCACAACAACGATCGAAGTCCGATGGTGTCCAGAATTATCAAAAGAGCTTTTTGCGCAGATCGTTGCTGGGCTGGATTGGGCTAGGGACCAAGCAATTTCGATAGGGAGAAGGGGCGAGAGTCCAGCTGACGGAGAGACTCGGAGAGTGCGGTTCGGGAAGGTTGGTAGTGGGGCAATGAAGAAGAATGTGCTCCAAATCCTCAAGAGTACGACAGTGGCAGCAGGTGGGAGAGTCAAACTTGTCTCAAGCGGTAACGCCACTGAGCTGTAAAGGCCACATCGAGGCGCATTCGGTGGATTAATGCAGCATCTTGACGAGAGATGTTTCGTGGCATGCGGAAAGCGAGCGCTGGATCAACTCTTCTCAACATATGGGGGGGGGGGGGGGGGGGGTGAGAATGTCGGCTGTCCATTGGCGCCAAGCCAGGGGTGTCACGAGGCGTCGCAGAATGGAACGGCGGTCTCCTATCAGCAGAACAACACTGGTCCGTTTCCAATACGAGTGTGTGGAAACATTACATCGCGAGCCCACCAGATTCCCTGTCTTATGGTTACCAAATGTCAAACGCGTAAATAGTCGTATGTAAAGACACCCTCGTTGGCGTCCACATCACGAAAGTGGTTTTCAGTCGTCGGGGGTTCGGGAGTGGAGACAAGGAACAGGATATTGGTGTGAAAACCTCGGACCTACGAATGAGGCCACCAGCGACGGCGTCACGGTGTGGCCTCGAGTTATTCATTACTCAGGGTGTTTTAAATTCCTGGGCTAAATAATTTGCGAGCGGGTGCACCATCGAAGGACTTCCTTTTCTTTTTCTTTTTTTTTTTCAAGTTTTTACCTGATACCACCTATAGCTGCGCATTGTGTGTAAGTGGGAGGCGCCCAGGCGCGGATCTGGGGGGGGGGCGGGTCCAGGGGTCCGGACCCCCCTCAATTCCAGACTTAAACATGGGGTTCAATATACCAATCCCAGCATGCACCTGGAACTTGTCCATAGCGGACCCCCCCCCCCCCCCCTCGGAAAAATCCTAGATCCGCCCCTGGAGGCGCCCATGGTTTAATGAAGGAGTTTCCTGAAAAACGTAACTTCTAAAGCAGGCTCCGTCATTCAAATGGGTACCACCCCTTTCGGCAAAGGATGCTCTTCCGCTCCCTTATCCACAAATAAATTACGTGCTCTTGAGCTCCCTTCGCAACGGGGAGCGCTGAGGGAAAAGTGGAAGGTACGCGATATCAAGGTACTACTGTGTGATTCACTGTGTTTGGTCCGTGCGATTATAACGAGAAAGGGGGCGCATATCAGTCAGATAAGCGGGGTGGGGGGACTGGCGAGGCCTGTCTGACGCTGTTACTTTTCCTTCAGCACTCCCTGTTGAGAAGTATGCTCAAGAACAGGGTGTCGAACCGAAACGTTTTTCGTTCCGGTTACATCATAAACGATCCGGTACCGGTTCTGCTCCGGAGCAAAAAAATAACGGTTCATACCGGTTTTTAACCAGTTCCGCTTCTGCGGGGAATATTCATCCCCATAAAAAAATCAATGTTACAAAATGTAAACCCGTTTATTCCGCATACATGGTATTTAATATGAATAGACAGCTGTGAAATTGGTAGCTCCTGGTTCCTGTAGGTTACTGTCTGTTCAAATGGGCTTTCTCCTTTCTTGAAACACATGCTACAAACGGACTTGTTTGTCGTGATGTCATACGTAAAGTACTTTCTTGCTGGATTGGAGCGATCGCGTCCCATCCGAATGTCTGTCTAGCCAGCAAGCACCACCGCACGAGTAGGATGCAAATCGAGGAACACCTTCACTCACAAACGCGCTCGACGGCTCCGTTTTATTTTCTTCGTGTCCTGTCCACAAAAGAGCTGCCACTTCGCACGGGCTTTCCCTCTCGTATACATAAATGTATTCAACTTAGCTGCACTCCAACAAGGGACGCGTTGCGCGACATTATCGATAAAGTAGCCGTTATGCAGCCCCCTTGGGTCACTGTTTAGTTGAGGAGAGTTTGCGGGGATCAAATTAAAACGACCACTACGGCACATTGCTAGAGGGCCTAATGTACCTCTAAGTCTGTGTGCGTGCGCGAACGATAAACCATTACAAAGGGAGCCTAAGGGTCATAGTATGCAGACATACATTCCACCGTAACCGTAACCCTCGTATAGTATCCATGACATAACTTCAGAGCACACGACGTCTGTTTCATTCGCCTATCCGTAGACCAAACCGGCGAAGTTTTTTCTTGCACCGAAAACCGTTAAATATATTTTTCGGTTTCCCTCCTGAGCGAAAAAAACGTATACGGTTTCGATTCCGTTCCGGTTCGCACCAAAATAGCGTTTTTTTTCGTTTTTCGGTTCGCTCCGACACCCTGCTCAAGAACACGTAATCCATTGGCGGAAAAGGAAGTGAGCGTCCTTTTGCGCTTCATCGCGGCCCGCCGCAACAGAACTATGTCAACCGAAACCAATTAATTACTCAGACAAATGACCCCTTTTGGTGGCAGATTTTTCACTAAAAGTTTCCCACTGAAGGTCCCCAAAGGGGTATACCAATTTTGATGCAAACGGCACCCTGCTTTAGAAATTACGATTTTCACGAATCTAATCTGTATTTCTATTTATATAACGAGCGCCTCCCACTCATTCACACGGAGAACAGCTTGTAAGAGGTATCGGACAGATACTTGTACAAAAAAGAAAATTCTTCGATATTGGTGCCCCCGTTCGCAAATTATTTAGCTTTTTTTAGGAGTCATTTAGGGAGCCTGGCGATTTAACCGGAACATCATGCATTTAATCAATTTCCTTACCCACCTTTTCCGCCGTTAATTTCGTCCATGTCTGTCAATGCTGACTGTACGTAGGGGACACAACGGCCACAGGCGCTGTGTTTCGCAGTGAGAGCTCCATTGGAACTCCACAGCGCTCAACTGGAGCCATGTTCCTTTGGTCCGGGTGGTTGTCATATTATTGAAAACCAACCAGAAAAAAAAATAATCGGAAATACGAAGAATTAAAACGGGAGCCCAAGAAACAAATATAGCACCCCACCGGATACATGCAACGTGGGTCAGTGGCAGTAATACCCTCTACTACAAAAAAATAATTTTTTCTGGTATACGAAAAAACACCCTCGAGAATATTCAATATGTTGTAGAGGAAGGCTCGTTCTATAAAACTGCGTTGGTTTCAGGCGTCTCTTCCGACCTCTTCATTGCGTGTTTTACGCTCGATTGTAGCAAATTTTGGAAAAATCGCATACTTCCTCGTTTTTTCCTGCAATGACTACAACAATTACGTATCTTGCGATTTTTCCTGTTGAAGTATTCCACGAGATCTTGTCAGGGAAAAATATTCATTAAAATTTAATGGTTTGATTTTCCACAAAAAAAAAAATCGCCAAGTAGGAGGAAAATTGCGAAACTTCCAGCCTTTGTATACCAGCACCGAGTACAGCACGACAACCGGGATTTGAACGCTGTGTAAAGCATGGTTTCCTCTATACGCAAAAGAAAACCGCACAGTTCTAGGTGCCTTCTATGAGCCGCAGCTGCCGTTCACGCCAGGCACGGTTTTCGCCAGTGCTGCGAACTTTGCTCGTGTGTAGCACCCGCCACATTGAGATTTGGGAAGAAATGTTTCGTGGTGTGTCGTTTTGCACTATTAGGGATTGCTAAAAAAAAATTCGCGATAGTTTTGTGAGGGCCGAGCAGGTCCGCCGGATCATTTCGCGTGGAATCGCCCAGCTAGGCTGACCAATCACGGTTACTTTCAACTTGCAAGACACCATTCGATTTTTTAGCCTCGTTATCATTGCCGGTAACTGCTTTAAGGTTTCCTCTGGTTCTGAGCCAGAATGCAAAGTAAACACTGCATGAAGAATGCAGTACTTCCAAGCACATATTCGCTAATGTGACACGTCGTGACAGCCGATGAGTTACATTGTGTTTTGAGGTAAAGAAAACATGCTCCACTTTCTAGCTCTCGATATGCCATTTAATCGTACAGTATTAACGCATAGCTTCGAGTCGTCTCATAGTGCACCGCGAGGTGTAATCTTCGTCTATGCTCAACACAGAAATCATAAAAATCCTCCTTATGACTTCTACGATGCTCAAACCACGACCTACTACTATATACAGGGTGTTCAAAATTAAGCTTTCACTAGCACTTTATAAATAGGCGAACAAAAGAAAAGTGGTGCTACTTTTTCTGTTCCTTGAGTAAGAAACAGGTGCTACATAATTAGCAGCACCTGTTTCTTACACAAGTAGCGTAAAGTTATCATCCGGTTTCCTGTCATCGCTGTGCTTGCGTAGTGCTCGTGAAAGCTTAATTTTGAACACTCTGTATAGAGACCTGAACATCCCACAGAGCACACTCCAAGAGCTCCCACCATCGACATACCAGATGCCCCGCTGTGTGTGACAGATTTTTACACGTGATTTGGCTGGTTTATGACTTATTTGCGCAATGCAGCGAAGACGGCATTACGAAGCGTCGTTCAAGCGGAAGGCGATTCTATCGACAGGCCGAGATGAGAACCGAGCCGCGTCTTTGGCGCGTGCAGGGGTACAGGGGCGCAAACGTGTGCAGGGGTGACCTCGCAACAGCAGCCATTCAACGTGCACTTGAACAGTTGATGATGGTTCGTTCATTAAAAAAAAAAAGTGCGCAATTTCCAATTCCATGGACGGCAGGCGAGGACGATTACCTGTGGTCAGTTGACTTTCGGACAGTGAAGTTGAATGAAGAGTGTGTTGTACGTTTCTAGTCATAAAAACGTGTTTGGCCTCCTATTTCATTCATATCTGCATGCCAGAATTGGTATACAGTCAACCCTCGATTTATGAGAACGGTTGAGGATTGGGCTAGTTGGTAATGAGACATCTGAACTGAGAACGCAAGATATACGGACAAAGAAGGGAGAAACAGACAGGACGGGCGCTAACTAACAAGGGAAATAATAGAAGCAGAAAAGATAAATAACCATCAAGATGTATGCGTTAGCAAACCTTCTGTATCTCTAACTGAAAAGGAAGTGATCTTCCTCAGAACCGGTGCGCCGAGAAAGTCACACGTGTGCTGCTTTTTGCTCATCTTCTTGAATAAACTTAGTTGGAAGTTAGCGCCCGTCCTGTCTATTTCTCCGTTCTTTGTCCGTGTATCTTGCACCCTCAGTTCAGATGTCGATTTATGAATTCCCTCGTTTTATGAACACTAGCACGAGGAACCAAACTTTTTACATGCACTTTTTCTTCGTTATATGAACCTCGATATTCGAATAATGAATGGAATTTCTGGGAACCAACTAGGAGTTTTTGCTGCCAATTTATGAACGGATCGTTACGAGGCCAACAGAAACCTTAGAGGGATTATTCGTGGCCTTATGAATGGCACCTGAACAGAAAAAACGTTTTCCAGGTATTCTTAACCCCTCGAAATCCGAACAACAAACGGTTTTTTGCAGAAGTGTTCCTGACCTCAATTGATGAATAAGGTGTCCGCTGGCACCCGGAGATTAATAAACGTAGGTTAAAAATCCCAGAGGAAATCCGAGACCAGTTGAGTGCAAATGTGCTGACATCTCTTCTTTCCAAGATTGACACAGCGGAAGGCATGGTCCAAAGCAAAACTAAACAATGTATTGCATTATACACACAATCCCATCTCGGAAATACTGTTCCATTTGCTCGATAGTACTCACTGAATTTTCGATTTATGAATCCCTCGATTTAAGAACGATTTTTCGGGGAACCGAGGGTGTTCATCAATCGAGGGTTGACTGTATAACTTTTTTTGGCGATTTTTCTCGCTAAATTCCCCCGGGCGTTACAATCGGGGGCACGTTACAATCCTGCAGATACGGTACGTTGCTAACTGGCTCTTGTGGTGTTACCCCGTGACAGTGACCTGCTGCTCTCAGAATCCAGGATTCCAGAGTAGAGGTGGTCGAAAGTGAATTCGCGGCGACTCTCCTTTAGAACCAGGTTGCTGTAGTCAATGACGTACAAGGACACACACATACGATCACGACCCGCAGGGGGAGTCAAAGGAACGATGACAAAGAGCCACAATTGCTGCCTCTCGGAGAGCAACAACCTGACCAAAGCCATTCTCCAGGCCCAGCCAAAGCGCAATTCTGTAACAAACATTGTCAGCCACACTCAAGTTCACCACCAGTTTCATCCTCACGGTCATTCTCATGCGTGCTGGCTTGCATGGTGCACAGTGGAGTCCCATGTGGTCAGAGGTCAGACTTTAGGGCTTTTCGCGCATACGTTTTTCGACTGCTATACAACAGGTTAGTGTCGTGGCTGAATTCTGCAGGGCAGAGGTCACACTTGTTCGGCTTCTCGACCCTGTGCTTACGCTTGTGATACGACAGGTTAGCGTTACGGGTGAATTCGGCAGGACAGAGATCGCACTTGAAGGGCTTCTCGCCGGTGTGTGTTCGCCTGTGACACGACAGGTTTGTGCTTCGGGTGAATTCTGCAGGACAGAGATGGCACTTGAAGGGCTTCTCGCCCGTGTGCATTCGCCTGTGATACAGCAGCACTGCTCCCTGGGTGAAGGCCGCAGGACAGAGGTCGCACTTATAGAGCTTCTCGCCAGTGTGTTTTCGCTTGTGGTACACCAGGGCTGCGCTTCGGCTGAAGTGTGCAGGACAAAGGTCGCACTTGTACCGCCTGCCTCTGTGGATCTGCTTGTGATTCCAGAGGCTCGTGTGGCGGCTGAAGTCTGCAGGACAGAGATCGCACTTGTAGCGCTTCTTGCCTGTGTGGGCGCGCTTGTTACGCCGTGGGTGCATACTGCGGCTGACCTCCGCAGGGTAGAGATTGCACTTGTAGGAGCTCCCTTCTCCGGCGGGACGGTCTGCACGCACTCGCAGAGTCGGCGCACGAAGGAATGTCGCGGAACATGTGTTGCAGGAAAATGTCTTTGTTTCGCCAGTTTTCGGGTGAACTTCCAAGTGGCCAACGTCAATGCACGTAGCTGAACAAACGTCGCACGTGTACAGTTTGTCTCCCTGGTGGCCAAACATCAACAGTTTGCTTCCCTGTTGAGTCTCAGTCTGATCTGAAGGCTGCTCCGTGGGCAGACTGTTCGTAGTGACTTGTGCAGTGTTTTCTAATTGTGGCTCGAACGGTTCCGTGCAGATCTTGAACGGTGCATTTGAAGAAGTAGAACCTGAAGATGCATGATCAGAAGCGCCTCCGAGCTTGTCGTTAAGAGGGAGCATACCAGTGCTTTCTTTTGCTCCTGAAATTCCAGAAATCAGGCATTGAGAGTGCAGACAACTTTGTACTCTACTATACTAACGCAAGTACAATACTTGCTCACAGAATGAAAGCACAATACTACTGCACAAAAATAGCCACAAGACTAAAACGGACAAAACAAAAACTGCCATGACGTATACTCTCGGACGCCACCCCTTACGATTTCTGTCGCTGACGCATGCTTCATCGCCTTATAAAGTTAAAGTTCCTGTTGGAAAACGACGACAACGAAGTTACATCGAGGATCACACGCGTCTTACATTCGATTCATGACCATTAAAGTAGCACAGAAGTCATTTTTAACACCCAGTTTTCTTCCTATAAAACTTTAAGTAGGCCAGTAAGATGCACCATGCGAAGTAATTTACACCACAGAGTCATAATTATCGCGGAAACTGAACATAAAATACGCCGCAAAAAGCGACCGTGCGCAACGGTGTTGAAGAGCAGTACCAGCCTGTGATCTGCCTGGAACCTCGCGCTGACGCTATAAGGAGAACGCTCGCTGATTGGCCTGGAGAAATGTTGTCTGCTACTCGGCTGTTCAGGGTTCTGATAAAGCCTTTCTCCTTGCTCGGTAATGCTTCGGCCGCTCCTTCTATCCCCAATTCTCCGGGAAAACTGGCAAAACAGGTTTACGGCAGCAAAGGGACAAGGCGCTGACCCCCACTGACCGGCAAACCAGAACGAGCCTCCTTATGCCGTCATCGGTGACGTGCCATCATACCTCCTCATTCTCATTATAGCTGGAGTGGTGAGTTAAGGGTGAACGCACGGAGCTATGTTTATGTGAGTTTTTTTTCTGGGAAACAAATTGCACACATCAAAACCTTTTGCGCTATTCTGTATAATGACACACACACTTTCATAAGATGTCTTAATCTGAAATTGTTTTGGATGGCCCTCTGTACTCCTTTAACGAAGCACAACGTCCGTGACCAGTTGTCCGATTGCTTACATTTTGGTGTCGAA
Organism: Ornithodoros turicata; assembly: GCF_037126465.1. Lineage (NCBI taxonomy): Eukaryota > Metazoa > Arthropoda > Arachnida > Ixodida > Argasidae > Ornithodoros > Ornithodoros turicata. Next base: position 210,413,102 of record NC_088201.1, on the reverse strand, counting down.
ACCCGGGAAGAACACGATTCAGGAAAGCATTTGGCAACTGGACGTGCCCTCATGGATCGTCTCAATCAGCTAAGAGAACCTGTCCGTGAAAGGGTCGCGAAGCTTACTTCGGAGATGATAGCATCTCTCCAGGAAATTCGTTCTTACAAGATCCTGCAGCTGAAGCTCACGCTACTAAAACCCGTCACACCTAAGAGCTCCGTTATCTGGACGAACAGGTATCAGCCATTATAGACTTGGACGACATCGAAAAACCGAAGCAGAGAGCTACGACATGTATCTGAAGATGATAGCAACAGCTCAAGTTCACGCTAGCAAGGTTCCGGAAGGTTCAAGAGGTACCTCAATGACTGCGACAAGGCCTACCTTGAACCCGAGTTCGAGGTAACTCGTTACTGTAACTAAGTTCCTTTTTTTGGTAACTTGTAACTTAACTCGGTACTTTTGCGCCGTGGTAACTTTCAGAGGAACTCCTTCCTTTTTCAGGTAACTTTGCCAAAGTAACTTAAGTTCCAAGTTACTTTTAACTCTCTTTTCACTCACGTCCACATATTTTCTTGCTTTCTCTCCGGTTCCTTCGTGGCATTTTTTGCCATAAAACGTGATATTCAATCGATGACAGTATTTTATTCACGAAGTAAGAACCGCTGCCATTGAAATGAAGCTGAACCATTGTGCGCCCACATGGAGTAAGATGCAAAGCGTTCGAATAGACCTCTACCAGAGAAACGTCACCATGACATTGGCAGACAAACTAAAACCGAAACAAACCGGAAGAAGAGGGCAGGGTTCCATAATGTAATCCCCTCATGACCGTGGCTTTGGGCCGCGACCTTGTTCACCTCTAGCTTCGAGCGCAGTTCAATTCTACCAAATTTGTGGCGCTGTCGAACACTATGACGTCATTTGTTTACAAACAGGGAGAGGTCTATTGTTGGACATAAACGAAAACGATCTAAGCGTGTTGCACTCCTCCGCAGGCAACTCAAGGTCTAACTCAACTGCTCACGCGCGCTGCACCTGCTACTTTGTGTCCTAAGTAACTTGGAAGTAACTCGTTCTTTTTTTTGAGTAACTCAGTAACTGCGAGTTACATTTCGGGCTGAAGAACTTCGTCATTAATTTAGTTACATTTTGCACACGGTAACTTAACTTGTAACGAGTTCTTTTTGACGAGTAACTTCTCAATTTATGCCTTGAACACTACACGATTTGTGCAAGACAATCCAGAAAGATCCATAGCAGAAGCTTTTCAGGCATCTCTTGAACGACGGAAGACAACACAGCGACAACCATGAATTCGTTGTACTGGCATGAAGTGACTGCTCCGCAATTCAGATTCAGTGTCAAACCGCGGAAGCCTGCAGAACGAAAATCACCGGCAGTGCTGCGGTAGACCAAGTTCAGCACGGGGATACAATGTGTAGTCTCAAGATCTCCGCAGATGACGTCTTGACTGGTAACGGGCTCACTAGGGAAGCATTCGAACATCTCACGAATCAGCGAAATCGTGAAGTGTCCTTTACCGCATCGTTGAAGGAGACGCTACATCCAACCATGACTTTGATAGACCCTTCCGACGTCTACGACGGCGGACATCCTACGACCTCTTCGAGTGACATTGCTGTTCGGGTTGCTCCAACTAAACTAACGCCACCCTTGTGAAGCAGAAAAGCAATACACGTGCGTTTGTTCATGTAAGTCTACATCCTATCAGGCTTCGTAGGTGGGACTCTTCTTCTGACTTTGTCTTGCTGCGACGTCTTCATCCGAACGTCCGTGTGGGGTCGCAGGGCCACCAGGTCTTCTCACAACCTGTAGGACTACTGTTAGAGCCCGACTGAAGACATCTCGCTTTTGTACATCGTTTTTTGTTATTTGTGTTATACGTTTCGTGTTTATGGATATTGTATCGTAGCTATCGTCTCACCCTTGGCACCGGGAGCATGGAGTAAGAAGACTAGGAGGTGAAACTGCTCATAGAAACAAGCGCCAGCGCGCGACCAGAGACTGTCACGTTGGGGGGGAGAGAAAAAAGGCAGTTGCTGACTTTATGTGACAGATCTTCCATTGCACTGTCACGGCACTGTCTTCCATTTTGCGCTTTTACATGGAAGGCTATGGGGAAAGCAGTGCTTTTCGCGAGTTGTACGGCAGCCTCTACGGACGAAGACAAACTGATGAACGTGAACGATGTTTGTCTTGGCAATAAAGGTCGCGCTTGTCAACTACATAGTGCTTTCCTGTTTAGCGAAACCAACGAAAAACAATTTCATTCTCTTGCCTCTGGGTTCTGTTGAGCAGATGACAGGAGCACGATGATCGAGTAAGCGTTTCATCCTTTTCTTCTTTTCTAGCGTTTCATTAACGTGTTTTCACGTGTTTTAGCCACGCCGCCGGAGAAGCGACAGTATCACGTGACCGCATGCTTCGGAAATTCTGCGTCCTCGTGCAACAGATGGCACTGCGGGCCGGGCCACGGAGCGCGCGCTTCTGGTACATACTCTGGTCGCGGGAGAGAGTGAAGTTTCATCTCCTAGTCTTCTTACTCCGTGGCAGGGAGTGTGTTGGACAACGACGACGACGAAGTTACGTCGAGGATCACACGCGTCTTACATTCGATTCATGACCATTAAAGTAGCACAGAAGTCATTTTTAACACCCAGTTTTCTTCCTATAAAACTTTAAGTAGGCCAGTAAGATGCACCATGCGAAGTAATTTACACCACAGAGTCATAATTATCGCGGAAACTGAACATAAAATACGCCGCAAAAAGCGACCGTGCGCAACGGTGTTGAAGAGCAGTACCAGCCTGTGATCTGCCTGGAACCTCGCGCTGACGCTATAAGGAGAACGCTCGCTGATTGGCCTGGAGAAATGTTGTCTGCTACTCGGCTGTTCAGGGTTCTGATAAAGCCTTTCTCCTTGCTCGGTAATGCTTCGGCCGCTCCTTCTATCCCCAATTCTCCGGGAAAACTGGCAAAACAGGTTTACGGCAGCAAAGGGACAAGGCGCTGACCCCCACTGACCGGCAAACCAGAACGAGCCTCCTTATGCCGTCATCGGTGACGTGCCATCATACCTCCTCATTCTCATTATAGCTGGAGTGGTGAGTTAAGGGTGAACGCGCGGAGCTATGTTTATGTGAGTTTTTTTTCTGGGAAACAAATTGCACACATCAAAACCTTTTGCGCTATTCTGTATAATGACACACACACTTTCATAAGATGTCTTAATCTGAAATTGTTTTGGATGGCCCTCTGTACTCCTTTAACGAAGCACAACGTCCGTGACCAGTTGTCCGATTGCTTACATTTTGGTGTCGAAACCCGGGAAGAACACGATTCAGGAAAGCATTTGGCAACTGGACGTGCCCTCATGGATCGTCTCAATCAGCTAAGAGAACCTGTCCGTGAAAGGGTCGCGAAGCTTACTTCGGAGATGATAGCATCTCTCCAGGAAATTCGTTCTTACAAGATCCTGCAGCTGAAGCTCACGCTACTAAAACCCGTCACACCTAAGAGCTCCGTTATCTGGACGAACAGGTATCAGCCATTATAGACTTGGACGACATCGAAAAACCGAAGCAGAGAGCTACGACATGTATCTGAAGATGATAGCAACAGCTCAAGTTCACGCTAGCAAGGTTCCGGAAGGTTCAAGAGGTACCTCAATGACTGCGACAAGGCCTACCTTGAACCCGAGTTCGAGGTAACTCGTTACTGTAACTAAGTTCCTTTTTTTGGTAACTTGTAACTTAACTCGGTACTTTTGCGCCGTGGTAACTTTCAGAGGAACTCCTTCCTTTTTCAGGTAACTTTGCCAAAGTAACTTAAGTTCCAAGTTACTTTTAACTCTCTTTTCACTCACGTCCACATATTTTCTTGCTTTCTCTCCGGTTCCTTCGTGGCATTTTTTGCCATAAAACGTGATATTCAATCGATGACAGTATTTTATTCACGAAGTAAGAACCGCTGCCATTGAAATGAAGCTGAACCATTGTGCGCCCACATGGAGTAAGATGCAAAGCGTTCGAATAGACCTCTACCAGAGAAACGTCACCATGACATTGGCAGACAAACTAAAACCGAAACAAACCGGAAGAAGAGGGCAGGGTTCCATAATGTAATCCCCTCATGACCGTGGCTTTGGGCCGCGACCTTGTTCACCTCTAGCTTCGAGCGCAGTTCAATTCTACCAAATTTGTGGCGCTGTCGAACACTATGACGTCATTTGTTTACAAACAGGGAGAGGTCTATTGTTGGACATAAACGAAAACGATCTAAGCGTGTTGCACTCCTCCGCAGGCAACTCAAGGTCTAACTCAACTGCTCACGCGCGCTGCACCTGCTACTTTGTGTCCTAAGTAACTTGGAAGTAACTCGTTCTTTTTTTTGAGTAACTCAGTAACTGCGAGTTACATTTCGGGCTGAAGAACTTCGTCATTAATTTAGTTACATTTTGCACACGGTAACTTAACTTGTAACGAGTTCTTTTTGACGAGTAACTTCTCAATTTATGCCTTGAACACTACACGATTTGTGCAAGACAATCCAGAAAGATCCATAGCAGAAGCTTTTCAGGCATCTCTTGAACGACGGAAGACAACACAGCGACAACCATGAATTCGTTGTACTGGCATGAAGTGACTGCTCCGCAATTCAGATTCAGTGTCAAACCGCGGAAGCCTGCAGAACGAAAATCACCGGCAGTGCTGCGGTAGACCAAGTTCAGCACGGGGATACAATGTGTAGTCTCAAGATCTCCGCAGATGACGTCTTGACTGGTAACGGGCTCACTAGGGAAGCATTCGAACATCTCACGAATCAGCGAAATCGTGAAGTGTCCTTTACCGCATCGTTGAAGGAGACGCTACATCCAACCATGACTTTGATAGACCCTTCCGACGTCTACGACGGCGGACATCCTACGACCTCTTCGAGTGACATTGCTGTTCGGGTTGCTCCAACTAAACTAACGCCACCCTTGTGAAGCAGAAAAGCAATACACGTGCGTTTGTTCATGTAAGTCTACATCCTATCAGGCTTCGTAGGTGGGACTCTTCTTCTGACTTTGTCTTGCTGCGACGTCTTCATCCGAACGTCCGTGTGGGGTCGCAGGGCCACCAGGTCTTCTCACAACCTGTAGGACTACTGTTAGAGCCCGACTGAAGACATCTCGCTTTTGTACATCGTTTTTTGTTATTTGTGTTATACGTTTCGTGTTTATGGATATTGTATCGTAGCTATCGTCTCACCCTTGGCACCGGGAGCATGGAGTAAGAAGACTAGGAGGTGAAACTGCTCATAGAAACAAGCGCCAGCGCGCGACCAGAGACTGTCACGTTGGGGGGGAGAGAAAAAAGGCAGTTGCTGACTTTATGTGACAGATCTTCCATTGCACTGTCACGGCACTGTCTTCCATTTTGCGCTTTTACATGGAAGGCTATGGGGAAAGCAGTGCTTTTCGCGAGTTGTACGGCAGCCTCTACGGACGAAGACAAACTGATGAACGTGAACGATGTTTGTCTTGGCAATAAAGGTCGCGCTTGTCAACTACATAGTGCTTTCCTGTTTAGCGAAACCAACGAAAAACAATTTCATTCTCTTGCCTCTGGGTTCTGTTGAGCAGATGACAGGAGCACGATGATCGAGTAAGCGTTTCATCCTTTTCTTCTTTTCTAGCGTTTCATTAACGTGTTTTCACGTGTTTTAGCCACGCCGCCGGAGAAGCGACAGCATCACGTGACCGCATGCTTCGGAAATTCTGCGTCCTCGTGCAACAGATGGCACTGCGGGCCGGGCCACGGAGCGCGCGCTTCTGGTACATACTCTGGTCGCGGGAGAGAGTGAAGTTTCATCTCCTAGTCTTCTTACTCCGTGGCAGGGAGTGTGTTGGACAACGACGACGACGAAGTTACGTCGAGGATCACACACATCTTACATTCGATTCATGACCATTAAAGAAGCACAACGTCTGTGACCAGTTGTCCGATTGCTTACAGTTCCTTTATGAGCAGTGGAGAAAAATGTCGCAGCATGGCTCCTGTGACGTCGCCCTCTGACAGTGACACCTGCTGTAAAATACCAGGATTCCGCACTCTCTGTTGAACTCTGCAGGACATAGGTCACACTCGTACAGTTTCTTCCCCGTGTGTTTAAGCTTAGGGATGTGCGAATATTCGACTTCTTGAATTCGAATCGAATATCAAACGCTCGAACTATTCGATTCGCGAATCGAATATCCAATATTCGATTTTTCGAATATTCGACTATTCCACGAATATGAAAGACACAACCCGAAAGTGGGCTTCACCTGATGCTTGCGTGCATGAGGTGAAGCCTGCTTTACGAAATTGCCCTTGCTGCAGGACCAACACAGGCGGGACGGTATTTAGTTTAAGATAACGTTATCCAAAGTTAGTTTCGTAGACATCGCCTGTGGAAGGGGTGGCGCCCCTCCCACATGCAGTTTAGTGGTGCCGACGAGGGACTTTGATTTGATGTCTGTGAGGTTGACTTTAAAAAGTTAGGACTCTCGAATAATGACTACAGCCCACGAACAAGAAGGGTGTCCTAAAGATGTCCTTTATGTCTAAAATTTCAGTAGTGCAACTTCCTAGGGCGAGTGCAAAGAAACTAAAGGCATGAAACATGGCAAAGCTGAGGCGGGATGCAAATTCCTTTGTTTCACAAATGGCCTGTGGTTGTCTGAAACAATTACAGCCCCATCCGTATAATATGCTACTGCCTGACACAAAATTTTGAAATGAAGGTAACCACTCCAGTAAGTGTAGGCTCACTTGAAAAGCAGAAAGCACTCTCATGTAGAATTAAAGAGTAGGGGCTTTAAACAGAAGAATTGCACGTCTCTCTTGTGACAGTTAATGCCAGAAAAATTACACTAAACCCATGGGCTACAAAATGGAAACTTTTAGTGCGAAAGCCACATATTGTAAATTTTCCACAAATATTCGATATTCGATTCGGTATTAGGTTCGACTTAAAATATTCGGATTCGCACACCCATACTTATCATACAATAGGCTGAAGTTACGGCTGAACGCTGCACGACAGGTATTGCACTTATATAGGTCTTCTCACCTGTGAGTATTTCCTTGTGACGCACCGTGCTTGTGTTCCGACTGAATTGCTTAGGACAGAGATCGCACTTGCGCGGCCTTTCACCCATGTGTGTGCGCTTGTGAGCACAACAGCTTTGCACCCTCTCCAAATTCTGCAGCACAAAGGTCGCACTTATTTGTCTTCTCCCCCGTATGCTTTTGTTCGTGATACGACAGGCTAAAGCTCCGGAGGACAGGGACTGTACTTATGGGGCTTCTCACCCGCGTGTTTTTGCTTGTGATACGGCACCACTAGGTCCATAGCTGAACTCTGCAGGACGGAGATCACACTTGTTACGTCGCAGGCACATACTGTATGGCTGACTGCTGCAGGGTAGAGGTTGCACTTGTACTTGCGCTTCCCATGCAGGCTGCTGCAGCGAATGATGTACAAGGTTTCAAACACTATCACGACTCCAGCTTTCGGGTTTCACGAGTTGAATAAACGAACGGAGCCAATAGAACGATAGGATGTGGACGCTGTGGAGAAGAATCACGTTTGCCACCTCTCAGCGAGCAACAACCTGACCCAGACCGGCTCAGCCATTCTCCAGGTTCTGCCAAACAGCAATACTTAAAAAAAAAAAAAAACATTGTTTGCCACCTTCGAATTCACTACCAGCAATTTTGCTGCCATGGTCGTTCTAACGCGTGCTGGCTTTGGTGGTGCACAGTTTAAGACTCGTGTGAAATGAAAATGCAGCAGACCCCCGTGCGACATTCCCCACTGCGAAGCTTCCCTGGGACCACCACTGGAGTGAGCGACCAAGTGTGGCAAATGTTGAGGATAGAAGCCTGAGGGTGTACTTGTCTCATGAAGGCAGCGCCAAAAGGGCGTTCCATTGGGTCGATCCATTCAATTCCAATTCCATTTCGAGGAGTGGCCGAGAGTCGAAATTCCACAACTTTTAATGCCTCGGAATGAAGACGCGAGGCTCCTTCTCATTCCATCCAAGAAACGGACATGCCCATTCCCACTCAGGGGCTAAAGTGGTTCACCGTAAGTTATTAACTGGTGCACTGATCAGTGCAAAAGAAAAAGAGAGAGAGAGAAACACGTAACAAGATAGTAGATATCCCTCCAACAGCCAATGCACACAAAAATCGTATACTGCTTTAATCTGACGAATTTTATATTCCTCCGTTTCCGACATCAACAACCTAAAACAAGAACCAGTGCCGCAACGAACGTTCTCGAGCAAGATTGCCTGCATGTACAGCGTCCGAAGTGTGGACGTTTTTCTTGCGTTGTAATATCCGAAACTATGGACGACCTTTGGCTGAATGGTTGCCAGACACTTACGTTGAGTGGCCTCCGCTCAAAACCCAGCGTGCAGGAGGCCGGCAATATAACACCATTCGCTGGCCATTCCATTGCAGCGCCAAACAGGTCTAATTCCATTCAAATTCCATTCCCGTGCACTAAAAACACGGTATCACTCCTGAATCATTCCAATTCCGGAACTTCAATTCCGCAACTCTGGTGTCGACGCTCTACGTAGCATGATTTCAGGTGCGCGTTTCGAGCGCGAGGGACGGTCAACGATCGACAGCCGACTATTGATGCTAATAAAAGTTGCAGAAACGTAAGTTCTCACAATCTGGGGTGTCAACGCCTCCATTCTGCGTGCAGAGGAACAAGCAGCACAACAAGGAAATCAATGCAACATAGGACAAGGTTTATTTTCACCTTAGAGAAAGCAGGCCAACAGTCCAACCAACAACCAGGCAAAAACTAGACAGTTTTCCCTTCTGCACCACTCTTTACCACCTGTCCACAAGGAAACGGCCCCCCTCCTAAACACAGCAGGTTCCTACCGGTGCTGCCGAATGGGAGACGAAACGTCTGCGGTAAATTGTTGATTTGTTGCGTTAAGTCGGTGTATTTGTGTGTTTTTCTTAATATGTCTTCCCCTGGCTTTTGGAACATTTTTGCATCTGTACGCTCCGTGTACGGTTCGGTTGTCTTGGGCAACGTGAGAGAGTTCGTGAGAGAGAGATCATTCGCCTAGAGTGCCACCAGCATTTCAACCGTGTGTGACTGGACGATAACATCATCCCCAACGGCCTTCGGTGTCGACCACTCGTGGACACCCCCTATGGGCGGAAGCTGACACGAGACTTTGGACGGAACTGCTTGAGAGCTCGTATCCTAGAGAACACTGCTAAACTACGTGAGTCTAGACGGAGAGTAGAGTCTAACGAAAGATCGTTGCTACGAACCCTTGGGAACGAGGACATGCACAGAGTTTTCAACGCAAGGAAGCAGGCTGAGGTAATGGAGAGAAAGAAGTACACGGACATCCACGAAAAGAAGCTGTCTCGGCTGTTGCCCGCCATACAGACTGCGAATGCTACGAATGTATTTAACCTGTCGTCTAAGCAACTCCACGACGGCCACGTAGGTGTCTTGGCGAAGGGTTTGGATTTTGCCGTGGCCCCTCGCGTTGTCCCCAAGAGGGATATTATCGTGGAAGTCGAGAGCAAGCTTCGTCAGATAAAGGATGCCACAGGTGCTAGCCTCACACGCAGCCGCATAGCTACTACATTGAACAGAGCGAGGAATGTGCCTGCGAATCTCAACACACAGGAACGGCAGGCGTTACGAGACCTCCAGTCGGACAAGTCAATAGTGATTCTCCCCGCCGACAAGGGCAAGGGCACCGTGATGCTCAACAAAACCGACTATGAGGAAAAGATGGAAGAAATTCTTGATGACCCGGCCCATTTTGTGAAGCTCCAGCACAACTCGATGCTCAAAACAGAACGTTCGCTCGTTGACCATCTCCGTGATCTAAAGAAAAAAGGGCGAATTAATGAACCCACCTACCGACGTCTGTTCTCATCCGACGCCTCGATTCCCAGGGCTTACGGACTTCCGAAGGTACATAAACCGGAGTGCCCCCTACGACCCATTGTCTCTTTCATTGGTTCGCCTACTTATAATCTTTCAAAATTCTTGGTTGAACACATCACACCGGTAACTGAAAAGAGCGGACTGACTGTTCGTAATTCCAGCGAGTTCGTGGAGCTTACTCGAGAACTGACGATAGATCACGACGACGTCATGGTGTCTTTCGACGCTGTGTCTCTCTTTACTAACGTTCCGACAAATGTGGCGAATGCAGTGGCTGAGGCCCGGCTCCGAGACGACGACACGCTCCCCGCCCGCACTTCGTTGACAATTGAAGATATCGTGGTTCTTTTGCGTTTCTGTCTGAACCAGACCCATTTCGCCTTCCGAGGACAAGTGTACCATCAGAGTGCTGGCTGCCCTATGGGTAGCCCCGTATCGGTGACCATGGCGAACCTAGTCATGGAGCACCTAGACATGACCGCGTTGCAGAGGACACACCATAAGATCAAGTTCTACAGACGATATGTCGACGACACCTTCGTCATCCTCAATCGAGAACACGTGAACAACTTTCTTTCTACCTTAAATTATATTGAGCCCGGCATTCAGTTCATGCACGAAGTCGAGCAGGATAACCGGCTGCCCTTCTTGGATGTTGACGTACGAAGATGTCAGAATGGCAAGTTAGAAACTAGTGTTCACCGTAAAACTTGTGACACCGGAAATTTCTTGAACTTTGAATCCCACCATCCTATCGAACATAAACGAAGCGTCGTTCGAAGTCTTCTTCGAAGGTCCGACAATTTCACTTCGACCCCTGAACTCCGCGCAGAAGAGGAGGCAACTATTACCATGTCTCTAGCTAACCGCGGCTACCCCAAACAATTTATTGTTAACACGAAAAAACGAATGCAAGAGAAAAAGCCCCCGCTCAACAAACGCAACTTCAATCAAGGCACTGTATGCATTCCATATGTCAAGGGTGTATCCGAATCGGTTCGTCGAGCGCTTCTTCCACTAGGTTCAAGACAACATTTAAACAGTTCATCAAACTTCAAAGTATGCTGTCCAAGCCCAAAGACCCTGTTCCCCCCGCTTCCCAAAGCGGAGTTGTTTACCGGGTACAATGCCAAGACTGCGACACAATACACATAGGGGAAACGAGTCGCAAATGCTGTACCCATCTCAAAGAGCACAAACGTGACGTGGACTATGCTACACATGCGACAAGGTCAAAGACGGAACTGGTTGACCATTGTTGGGGGACCGGCCATACTTTCGATTTTGCTAATGCGGAGACTCTGGCGCGCGAACAAAGGTGGTGGCCCAGGAAGCTCCTGGAATCGTGGCACATTCGGGGTGACCCACTTGCGTGCAACGTGAACCGTGACCCTCTCCCGGAGATCTATGTCGACCTTCTTAAATAACGACTTTTGTGTCTCTCATTGCTGCCTTTTGCATTGATGATGCCTCCCGAATGGGAGACGAAACGTCTGCAGTAAATTGTTGATTTGTTGTGTTAAGTCGGTGTGTTTCTGTGTGTTTCTTAATATGTCTTCCACCGGCTTTTGGAACATTTCTGCGCCATCTAGGCTTCTGCCGCAGGACCACGCCACAATGTGACACTAGCCTTGTTGACTTTATTGCCTGTTCTTTAAAGGGGCACTATAATGCAAAAACAACTTGCTCTCAAATGATTTTCAATCAGTGCAATTCAAATAAAATGAGTTTACACAGAGTTGCCATTTAGAAAGAAAATGCAATGAAAACGGAGCTGTCTTTGCCAGCAATGAGTGGGATCCCCAAGGGGGCAAATATTGGTGGCAACCAGTGAGACTGTAGGAGAAGCGTGCACATATACCCATCTTCGATGTAGGGATTTGGAACGTGTCCAATCGTAGTGTTCCGTATATGCGCAGTATGATGCGCACTGGTGCATTTTTCCGTACTGATTCACCGAATTGTAGCCCCAGTGACGCCAATCCCCTTCACAACGCGCACCATGTTTTTCACTAAAAACGCCAATGCACGAGCGGAAGCTTACAGCTATCCGGTATGACTTTGATTTTATAGCGTCATAACGGAATCAAGGCTTCGAATTATAGTAATGAGTACAAAATTAACGAAGTTTGTGAAACAATTTGAAGTGAGTGTGTTTTTGCATTTTAGTGCCTCTCGATTCGACCGCAATTTGATACGTATCAACTTTTGCGTCACTGTCAACATCAAAGTAACAGAACCCTACCGTGATTGTACATCTAACGGATCCTTTTTTCCCAGCTCCAAAGACTGACTTTCGGGTTTGACAAAAAAACAACAACAACTAAAAACAAAAAAACGACGAGTACCTGTCACAGACACACGAGGAGCGACAGGTCACAGTGCCCTTGAGGGTTCTGCTCGGTCGAACGAAGACTTAACGGCAGTTCCCGTTGACATTTTGGCTTTACCAGTGATGGCCAGTAGTTAACTACATGTAGTTAAACTACTAGTTAAACTACCTGCTTGTGGTTGAAAAGCAGCCATCAACTAGTACTTGCAGAGATGTAGCGGCAACAACTAGTTAAAATACTACTATTTCGGGTAGTTAACTACAGTAGTTAGGTTACAGCGGGTGCCAACTACTTCCGACTTTGCCCCAAGCTTCACTTGTCTAGTGAAGCCTCATTTGCTCCGAAATAATTCCGAAACCCAGCTTATCGGGTAGGCACAGAAAGAATCCCGCTGCAAGCTTTGTGTCTGATGATCGTAGCAATGGCCTGAGCCAAAGTTCATCATCGCTCGCGATTCATATTTAGGTGTCCAAGAACGCAACAAGGGATTGATGTTGATGGACAACGTTGAGTAGTTGAACTATGTTGCAGTAGTTAAAGAAGTAGTTTTAACTACTCCCCTGAAAAGTAGTTGAACAACTAGCTAAACTACTCCAAAGTAGTTTGTAGTTATAGTTAAGCCACTGTAGAAGTAGTTAGTGACCATCACTGGGCTTTACACTGACTCACTGTGTGTCTGCGGGAGGTCCCACGTCGTTTTTTTGCAGACCCGAAAATTAGTCCGTGGACTTGCATGACGAACTGGCACTGTGAACGGGACAGAGAGAAGAGAAAACAGGACAGGTGCAAGACAATGTATTGTCAACATAGTACTGTCTTTACCCTGTCTTTAAATATCACACTCACACGGCTAATACATCATCTAACACACTCGTCCCACATTTTTTAGGAATTTTACTTTGTTACGACACAAAGTGATTAAAGCTGTCGTCTCTTCTCTCTGTCCCGTTCCCAGTGCTAGTTCGGCGTGCAAGATCGACACCAACACGCCCGGTTGTTCACTCTGATGTTAGTCCTTGGAGGTGCAAAAAAAAGGACCCGTTAGAGGTACAAAGTTGCAATCGACAAATTTCGTGTCCTCGTATCCCCTGCCGCAACTTTCAATTGACATCTCGGCTCTAATGCTCATAATTAAAAACTGACTAATTAATTTCACTTAATTAATTAATTCCAAAACAGTTTTCTGTTCGCACCGCTTTCTTACTTAGTTCCTTTGGTTGCATCTAGTGTTAGTCGTCTTCGCAATTAGAAACATCATACACGCCGTCAAACTCTGCAAAAGTTAGAAACAACGTGAAACTTGGTAAAAGAGTCTCTGTGTGTACTTTGCTTACTTTGAGAATCTTCCACAGGTGTGAGGCACGTGCTGGAAAGGTGATACATGACGAACGGACAACGAAAAAGCTGAATTATGTTGCATCCCCCCTTTTTTTTGTCCGTATCGCCCCATTCAGTTTCGGGTTGAGTAAATCACCTCGACCATTTTTGTATTTACCTTCCGACGTTGAATCACGGTTGCGTCCCATCTGGTCCTGCTCTGCCGAGATTTCAATGTTGTAGGGCTCCGTTTTCACTTCTAGGATTGGATGCTCGTCTGAAGACTCCTCTCGAGGTTCTTCTTTCACGTGACCCATCCCAGCCGTCAGGCCTGAATGTAAAGCAAGAGCAGCAGAGGAGTAAGCCACACTGCAATGCATTGAGTCATGTGACAGCCACCTCTGTGCCATTCCTGAACATAGCTATGCTCTATTCAGCGGCAGAGGTGGGCAAATGTCCTCACGATTTTTGCCCTCACCTCAATTGTTGTCACAGATGTTTTTCCTCACCTCACCTCATTTTTGGGGGGACTTCGTTCCTCACCTCACCTCAACCGCCTTTTAAAATTATTTTCCTCACCTCACCTCAATTTGTTTCTGAAAAATGTTCCTCAACTCACGTCACATCAACATTTTCCAGAACACTTTTTCCTCACCTCACCTCCCTCTCGAAACATTTTCCTCACCTCACCTCAATCTCTCTTTTGATAATTTTTCCTCATCTCACTTCACCTCACCTCCTCCTGGTAATTGAGGCACGTACTTCCGATCATGCACATTTTATGGTTGTCTGTTGTCAGACAGCCAAACAAGGATGCATAGCTGCCCCCAGTGATTTATCCGGACCCCCCCAAATGTTCAGTGACACCCCCCCTAAGGGGCAACCTCCATGGGGCGAAAAACCAGCGGACGACGTCTGGAAGTCATGCTGTGATGTCACTGTTGCCAGAGTACAAGGTACGAAATCAGTTGCTCGAAAAAATGCATTTAATGTCACAAATTCTGCAATTAAATGCAACAACTATCTGAAAAGGTGCGCCTACTAATGTACCGAAAGGCAATATCACTATACTGCGAAAGAAAAACATGTTTCTTGGTAGAGAATGCCTCGCGTTCTAGGATACTGTTGGCGAAACAGCGAGCAGACGACATTATCCAGTTGCAAGCAGATGACGATTATGACGACTCACGAGGGCAGACGACCACGTGCAGACGATCTGGCGTAGATTCGTAGCGGAAGAGCGCTTTGATTGGTTCATCTGCAGTTGACGCTTCCGGAATCGCACATGCTCGGCGAAAATATCTGGCATGGGCAGATCGGCGGCGAAAGCTGAGCGAAGTTCGCAGTTTTTTTGCTGAACATTCGCTCCATGGAGGATGCCCTTAACTTTTTCACCTGTGTACCCCCCAGAGGGGTGTGCCCTCGCGACTTCAGCTGCAGACGCACGTTGGTACTGATACGTTAAGCTGAAATTTTTTCAAACACCCCTCCATGTTTGGGATTCTGGGTAAACCACTGGCTCCCCCATCCAGTAGAAAGGGCCTCGTGGACTTTGTGCTTTTTGGTTGCTTTACTTTATTCGCCGCTATCTCAATGCGCACACTCCACTGCGAAGCACGCAGGATGCAATTTCACGCGGGCACGGTATGTCGAACCTCTCTTCAATCACTTTCGTCTTTGGGGCACACAGATCATTCCAACGGCGCCCAACGTCGAAAAACTGAGATTTTTTTAGCAATAAACGGCTCCGCTGTTTTTATTTTGAACTTTCTGTTCTCTCTGGACATTTTATTTTATTAACACAACTTTATGATCAAGGTTCCAAACATGCTGCGTCAAGCTGTGCTAGCTGAGAGGAATACAGCAACAACAAAAAGGTGCGTATTCACGAATCGCTGTAACTGAACACTAGGAAGCGCCTCAAATAGTATTCTGCGGTTGAAGCTACTATCGGACCAGCCTAAAGCTTAACCAGTAAAGTTTGACATTCTCGATTATTCAGAGTTAATATGCACTCTCTCGTATCTGCCACTTTAGAATCGGACAATTGTTGTTCGTTCGTGTCCCAGCCAGAGGTGGGCACCCTCGCGAAGGCGTGCGAGGGTGAGGGCTTCTCCTCACCCTCACCTCACGATATTTGAGGTGAGGTGAGGGTCAGTTTTTCTGGCGATGTTTGAGTCGAGGTGAGAAAAAAATTTTGAGGTGAGGTGAGGAAAAATTTTCAAAACATTTGAGGTGAGGAAAATTTTTCTCCCAGAAAATTGAGGTGAGGGCGAGGCTCGTGAGGGCAAACGCCCACCCCTGTGCACCACTGATGCAGAACCTGAGAGACAGACCTAATGTGATATCAGTGTACCTGATTTGACTCCCTCGTAAAATCACTGAGCTTATGACGAATTATGTCACAACTATCAGGTGAATTGTCAAGTGTAACAGATTGCAATATTGTGTTGCAGATGTACCTAGTGTGCTCTCATGACGTACACCCTACTCCAACTAAACATATGCACAGTTATTAGCAGTCTCTACATGTGTTCCCTACTGTATTCTAGCCTCAGAACATCAACTTCCATCAATTTCATGTTCTACATGTCACATTTGACCGCACAAATTCCACATATACGCTACACACACGCACGCATCTCAGAAAACCATTTTTCGTGCACGAGGGAAGATAAGAGAAGGAATTAGTCGACCCACTATATAAGCCAGAATATGAGAATGGGACACCATCTACGAATATTTTTTAAATCTTATTTGTGTGTGCGTGTGTGACTCACACCGTTAAAAGGAAAATCACTTCTCATACTTGAACTGCATTGCACAAAACCATGCTTATTTCTGGGTAAGAACCATAGCATTTATGTTGATCAAATATTGGCTGTACTATAGCAGTGGGACTGGTGGCTTTTAAAAGTTGGTGAGTGTGTTCAAAAATGAAATAATGCATGAAAGTGAGAGAAGACCATATACAGAGTCTAAAAAATCAGAATATAAGAAAAATATAAGAACCTTTTTTTATATGCATTTCATTAACACCATCTGAAGAATAGGAAAAATCAGGGGTAGTTGGTATAGATTCATGATGACGAATAGCATAGTCCTCGTCTTCTTGCTGCTATTCGTCATCATGCACCATCTGAAGCACAGAAAAACACGGCCACGCTAAGCCTGACGGCTTCGGAGGGGTGATTTTGCGAAAGGTGGGTTAGGTCAGGTAAGTGCATTTTAGTTAGGTTAGGTCAGGCTAGGTTACACAGATTGGGGAGGGGGGCGGGGAGGGTCTGGAGGGGAGGGGGCGCCCCCCCTCCCCAGGCACGCACTAGGCAGTGTGGGCATCAGACTGTGCCTGATTAAAGATGGAGGAAATCAGTCCCATTGCTATAGTATATCCCAAATATTTATTCAGTAAATAAAATAAATAAATAAATGTTGGTCACAAAGTCACATGCTCAGCAAACGGGTGAAGTCATGGCTTAAGGAGAACAAGCAGCAATAATAGAACCAGATACCTTCCAACAACTAAATCTGAAACCTAGTAGTAAATCGTCCGATTATATACCACAACTACCAAGTGCAGCAGCACTACAATTGTGGCGTGGTTCCAAGGATCTCAAGACGTTGAGGAACAGATTGCCTGGCACAGAGTGGCAAATGGTATGAAAAACTCCTGTACTGAAATATTCACAATGGAGAAGAAATCAAATTGCCCCCCACTGTGACGCGGTACAATGCAGAGTCTTATAGGACCAGGATCTCATCTAATCGTATGATCGCAACAGTAGACAAAACTAAAAAATTAGTATTGCACAAAACAAAGGAAATACAAATGCCAAATGTCGATGATAAATGACGTGCGAGACCTTACTGGAAATGGCATTGACCGCAAAACTGTAGGACTATTTCTGCTGTTGAGACTAGAGCTCTGAAGAGTTTGTCGTTCGTACATCCCGCCGAAATGTTCCGTATTCCACCGAGGAGCCATGCTTCAAAAGTTTCGGCCATGGATTCATTTTCAGCGGAACACCCTCTAACCGCGCTACAGCTCGTGAGAGATCTGCCCCAGCTAGGGCCAGATTATACCAGGCCGGTATTATACCGGCACGGTCAGTTATTTGCTCACGCTGCCAGGTACCGGCAGGAAGGTGATACCGGCAGCCTTTTGCCGGTATCTGTGGCTCAAGACCTTCCACAGGGGCTTTTGGGAGGTTTTTGTTTCAACATTCCACTACAGTTTGAATAAATCTGGACCACAGAAACTCCACAGTCACCAGTCGTTTTGTTCGTTATTCATTATAGTCTTGTCGTCAGTATAGTCGTCAAGTCTTGTGTTCGGAGGGGTTCAATGGGTTCGGAGGCAGGTGATCGGTGGTTGTGCAAAGCTATTGGTGGTTGTGTCGAGCCAGGTAGAACCTAGGCAGTATACAACCATCATGAGACCTTCTGCAAAGAAGGGTTTGTGTGCATCGATGCACTTTTCAAAGTACATAACAGTCCAATCCGGTTGTTCCAATACGGTCCAGAATACCGTACACGCCTGTTCATAGCAATTTCTAACATCAACGATCCAGCCAAACACAGGAACCCTTATGTTTCCTAGTATTATCTCTCTGTCCCTATGTGTGCTCACCCACCCCTCACCCCCTTTCCCGCAAGCCTTTCCCTTTATTCCACCTCCTCTCCCTCAGCCGGTATTTTTCACTACGAAGGGTGGCAACCCTAGCCCCAGCCATGGCGGTTGGGAGCGGCGTTCTCGATAGATGGCGATATTTCGCATATCTCCCATAACATCCAGCGAGCCCGCATTTTCACGGAACATAGATTTCTAAACTGGCAAAACAGGGGGGTCTTAAAGGGAGACTCCGAGACAATCCTAAACTATTATACTGGCTCCGTAATTAAGTTCCGATACATTATTTCCAAATGAGAAGTAGAGCTGGTTGGCTGACAGAGGCTCGTCAGTTGCCAAAAGAGCTGGGAAGCCCAAAACAGAGCAGAAACTGATGAAGCTTCCGTCTCCTACCTCCTCTCCGTCTCATCCGTTCGTCTATGACACCGGCTGTTTTTCATGCGGGCGCTTGTTAACTTCTTTGTGCCACATGGATGACCAGTCATCTCCTTCCTCGATTCAGTTCTAAAATATTTGCCAGCAGTAAGAGGAAAAAACGTTACAGAAAGCCGTAACATCAGGAATACCGGCGAGGTGAAGCTCAGTGTTGCTTGACTGCTTTTCCGTGGAGGAGCGCCTAATCACTCAAAGGAAAATAAAGTATTCCTTTTCAGTTATCTGTGCCACCTGAGGATGAAAAATCGTATTCACTGCCATATCCGTATCATACCGAACCCATTGATGTCGTCGCGCCGTTACCTCAACATCATTTTTGTGCGGAGTCTCCCTTTAAAGCAGCATGGAGGTCAGCACCCCAAAAAGATTTATTTTTTTTTGTTTCAATTTGCGACGTATCTTCTAACAAATAAGACGAACTCCAGCGAAAGAACGACTACCATACGTGACCTACAGAGCATGTGCAAGGCTCTGTTCCACACACCTTTAAAGGAGTACAAAGGGCCATCCAAAAAAAATTTCAGATTAAGACATCTGATGAAAGTGTGTGTGTCATTATACCGAGTAGCGCAAAAGGTTTTGATGTGTGTAATTTGTTTCCCAGAAAAAAAGCTCACATAAACATAGCTCCGCGTGTTCACCCTTAACTCGCCACTCCAGCTATAACAAGGATGAGGAGGTATGATGGCACGTCACCGATGACGGCATAAGGAGACTCGTTCTGGTTTGACAGTCAGTGGGGGTCAGTGCCTTGTCCCTTTGCCACCGTAAACCTGTTTTGCCAGTTTTCCCGGAGAATTGGGGATAGAAGGAGCGGCCGAAGCATTACTGAGCAAGGAGAAAGGCTTTATCAGAACCACGAACAGCCAAGTAGCAGACGACAGAGGAGTAGCAGACATTTCTCTAGGCTAATCAGCGAGCGTTCTCCTTATAGCGTCTGTGCGAGGTTCCAGGCAGATCACAGGCTGGTGCTGCTCTTCACCACTGTTGCGCACGGTCGCTTTTTGCGGCGTATTTTAAATTCAGTTTCTGCGATAATTATGACTCTGTGGTGTAAATTACTTCGCATGGTGCATCTTACTGGCCTACTTAACAGTTTTATAGGAAGAAAACTGGGTGTTAAAAATAACTTCTGTGCTACTTTAAAGAACCCCCTCCACGTGCAAAGGTCACATTGGCGAACGAGAAGACATCATGTAAATATCGCGGGCTTCGGCACGTGACAAGTGACGTCCAATGACACAGCTCCAGCATGTACAAGCGGCGCGTGAGCCGAGAAGAAAAAACAAAGAGTAAGGGCACTGAGCAGTTTCTATGTCACACTGGGCTCGTGTCTCTCGTCCGCAACTGCTGTCTTTTGTAAGTATATGTTATTCTGCCATGACAATATGCCGCAGAGCAACAACATTTTGCACAGTAATCCCTGGTGGGCAGCTTCACAGAAGAAGCAGGATTTCGAGCCACGTTAAATGGTACTTCTATGCTCCTTTAGTAATAACCCCATAAAGAAGTGCATGTGTGCATGCACACTTTCGAGAGCCTAGTGGTGGAATAGCTTGCCATGGTCAGGTTATGTCAGTAATTTGGCAGAGGGACCCTCTTAAAGCTTTAAAGCCCTTTGTCTTAAAGCCCACACATGAGGAGAACCAAGAAGAAACATCCCAGGCAGCACAGCCAGCACTCGGATCGGAACCAGCGTCACGGAGTAAGAAGACTAGGAGGTGAAACTGCCCATAGAAGCAAAAGCCGACATGCGACCAGAGACTGTCACGTTGGGGGAGAGAAAAAAGGCAGTTGCTGACTTTACGCGAATATCTTCCATTGCACTGTCGCGGCACTGTCTTCCATTTTGCGCTTTTACATGGAAGGCTATGGGGAAAGCGCTGCTTTTCGAGAGTCGTACGGCAGCCTCTACGGATGATGACAAACTGATGAACGTAAACGATGTTTGTCTTGGCAATAAAAGTCGCGCTTGTCAACTACATAGCGCTTCTTGTTTAACAAAACCAACGGAAAACAATTTCATTCTCTTGCCTCTCGGTTCTGTTGAGCAGACGACAGGAGCACGGATGATTGAGTAAGCGATCGAGCGTTTAATGCATGTGCTTTCAAGTGTGCTAGTCACGCCGCTGGACAAGCAACAGTATCACGTGACTGCATGCCTCGGAAATTCTGCGTCCTCGTGCAACAGATGGCACTGCCGCGCCCTCCTCGTACATTGTCTGGTTGTGGGAGAGAGTGAAGATTCATCTCCTAGTCTTCTTACTCCGTGACCTGGGTCACCTCCTAACTGAGTACGGCTACTGTGAGGGAACAAAGGAAGGAATAGCGATTGTGGCATGCTGCAATGACCAATAAGGAACCTTAATGTGCGTGCATTGAAATTTTCAATTACAACTTAAAGGAGCACTAAAATGCAAAAACAAGTTCACTTCAATTGCTATCATTTTTCAAAACTTTGATACAGTTACGAAGCTACAATCCAAATTATATGGGACTCTTTCTTGCTTTGGCGCCAAGCAGCGAACATCGTTTCGGCTCATGCATCTGTGTTTTTAGTCCATGCTGCTCGTGCATGCGTGTGCCCAGGGTTAGTTACCGAAAATATTATGGTTTCCGGTTCCGTTTCCGGTACCTGAAAAACTCGGCTTTTCATTTCCGTTTCCGGACAATTTTCGGTTGAGTTTCTGTTCCTGTTTCCTTTTAAGAATGCAGTTTCCGTTTCTGATGTAATTTTGGTATTGGTTTCGGTTTCTCATCCGGAACTCGTACTGTCTGGTTTCGGCTTTTTCATGTCAGATATTCCAGTTACACAATAGATGCAAAAGGACAGCCACATCAAACACAAACACTAAAGACTTTAATGCAAAGTTTGTTACGAATCTTGTACACCGCAAGTAGATGCTTCTCTAGGTTGCGGAAATACATGCCTTTAAGTTTCAAAAGTCTCCGCTCGTGTGCAAAAATAACGTGTCATCCAAAACTTTCGCGTCCATCTTGCTGCGCAGTGGGCTCAGCACGAAAGGAAGTCCCGAAAATAATGAATGATGACTGGAAGAATAGTGCGGATATATGCAGTTTTCATATTAACGGAAAAACACCGAGGGAAACGTCCTGCGAAAATGTTTCCGGTAACGTTACCACTTTTGAATTTTGTTTCCGTTTCAGTTTCCATTTCCTGTTGAATTTTGGTAATTACCGTTTCTCATTTCCATTTGCGTTAGCCAACCTTGCATGTGCCACGCCATGGAGCGTAGTCCCTGTGAAAAACACAGTGCGCGTTAAGGAGTGGACTGGCATCGCTATCCGAAGGACGTTAAGATAAACGTTGTCAGTTGGGCATACGCGAGAACTGTTGTGGGCTACAATTCAGTGAATCGGCATTGAAAGATACAGCATTGCGCATCACGCCACTCATGCACGGAACACTACAATGAAACCCGTTCCAAATCCACACCTCACAATAGGTATGCAAGCTTCTTGCACGGTCGCATTGGATGCTGCCAATCTTTGCCTTCTCGGGATCCCATTTATTGCCGCCAAAGACGGCTTTGTTTTCATTGTGTTTTCTTCTAATGAACGACTGACTTTCATTTGAGAAGAGCTGGTTTTGAGATTTTAGTGCCCCTTTAAATAAGAAGCAAAATCCAGGCTAAAAATGTTTTCGGAGCAGCAACACACAGCCCTAATCCATGAAATCTCAAGGTTTGAAAAAAAGAAAAGAAAAAAGAAGAGACACGATGTGGACGTCACATGGGGCCGCTGCTGCCCCGACCAGCCTCGGCTACTAGCCTGGCTAGAAGAGGAAAGCGACGAAATCCGTAGCCAACGGAAGCAGAGGAGCAAGGGTCGCCAACAGTTTTTCGGAACTGCGTCTGCTCCCACTGGCAAAAAAAAAAAGACTTTCCCTCGGCTGATTCGACCTGGCTACCGCCGAGCGCGAGAGAGGGAACGCAAAGAGAAAGGAAAGGGCCCCGTTCAGGTTCTTTGCTCTCCTCCGATCCCCTTCCCCGTCTCTCCTTCTAGCCTCTCTCCCCGTAAGATTTCTATGACTAAAGCTGCGACTGTGCCGACGACGAAGCGAGCAAATTGCTCATTTTAGTGGAGCCTGTACACAATTGCGTACCAGTTTCAGTTTCAGTGAGCGAACGTGGAGCAACGGATTCGTGGAAGAACATAGGACGTTCGAAAGATCCGTGCGTCTCTTGCCGCTGTTGCTCTATTCAGGGCGTACAAAGTCAAGTGTGCAACCCGCAACGATGCGTGTGGTATTAAAGGGGCTGTGAATCCAAATCCGAATATTACGCAAAATCAAATCACGTTTGAAATGTAGATTCATGGGTGCCAAACCCTTTCCCGCTGCACTCCCATGCCACAGAGTTACGACGCTTTGAATATCAGGAGATCCTCTCACTCCTGGCTCATCTCCTCCTCCTCGTCCCATCCCGGTGTGACGTAGTACTTAGTTCTTCCCGCCCACTTCATGGAGCTGCCCCGCACCGTTTGGCGCCACGGTCAGCGGGGGCCTAAAAATTTGAGATTTTTTAAAACTATGTAGCATAAAAAGTAATGGGAGGTGGGACCTTGCGTACAGAGTGCGTGGAGTAAGGCGTACAGACTCTCGCCAGAGACAACGTTCCATCCGTGTGGTTTCTCAACCCCTTTAAGCTGGTATGGTATTTGAAAAAAAAAAAAAAAAAAAAAAGTTTGATCCAGCCCAACTACTCGCTCCTGGATTTGTCTGGGGCCGGTTCGGGTTAAACCAACACCACCTGGATACAGAAAGCCTGCGTGCTCGCGGATGTGACATAACAATTAAGGGTCAGCCAATGGGGATCGTGTTCTGAACAGCCACAGCGAACCACGAACATGCTTTCAGCAGCTGTGGCCACGGAGAAGAACCAATGTCGTCTGCGAGTTCTGATTGAACATCCCTGCGTACTAGATAGAAAAACTTGGAAATAAAGCGGAAAACGGTCTGAATCTTTCTCAAAACTGACTGCACTTGCACTTTTTGCCTAAATATTTAAGGCTGCGGGTTCCAGATGAGCTGGAATCATTTGCAGCTACTTGAGTTTGCAGAACGATAAATTGCAGTAGCGGATGAACTCTGAAAAGAGGGAGAGGAGGTAATGCTTTCTCTACCTAGGTGGTCTTGGTTAAACCCGGTTTGTCACTCAACTCCAATCACGTATCAGACGGTACCCCATACCATGTGCATTATTTACCAGCAATTTATATCCTCGATTACAGAACTAAAAATAGCACCCATTTTCCCCTCTCGAATCCTATTTAGGCATTTAACCCAAAAAAAGGTCACACCTATAGAACATTAACCAGCCTTGTATACAGGTTGTCCCAGAAAACGTGTCATTGAATAATAATAAAAAAACTACGCCACCTAGAATAATGCGTTCAATGGCATTTGTTCTTACTAGGTTTTTGCCGCCTCCTGCTGTGAATGTCCTGTAACGTAAGTTTAATTACGTAATTTTTTGCAAACTGAAGTTGGAAATTTGAAGTAAAGGTCACTTTTTTACCCCTTCAATGTGAAGAGCGTGTCTAATTTACTAAAATTAATGATAATCGACGGGGATATTCGGGGGATATACAGTCAAACTCCTTTACAACGAAACTCAGGGGACAGCAAAAAAAATTTGCAGTAAAGGTATTTTCGTTAAAAAGGATGTCCATCATTGGACCTATAGGGCTCCAGCGGAACCGCAAAAAAATTTGCTGTAGTGGTATTTTCGTTAAAAAGGTGTTCGCTATAAAGGAATTTGACTGTACCATCAGAAAAAATAACCGAACAACATGCTCTACGGAGCTAACGCGCGAGAAATTTTTCAGCACAATCCTTGTCAGTCCGACGAAAGGAGGTTGGAAACCCAGCCCATACCTGCAACACAGAAAGAGATAACAGAGGTATGGCTTATCCCGTCTGACTTTTGCTGGGATCGAACTTTCCCTCTCCCAATTTCAGGAACTGTCGCTTTTTCTACTATCACTCTGTGGACTGGCTTTGGAACCTCCTTTTGTCGGACTGAGAGCGACTGCGCTCAAAAAGTCGTCGCGCGTTATAGTTCAGTGCTACGAAAAGCATGATGTTCGGCTATTTTTTCTGATTGCATAGCTTGTGAATATCGCTGTCAATTATCATGAATTTGAGTGAATTCGGCATGCTTTTCATATTGGTGGGGTACAAAAGTGACCTTCACTTGGCAAATTTCCAAGTTCAGTTCGCAAATATTTACATAATTAAACTTACGATACATGACACTCACATCAGGAGGTGGCAAAAACACAGTAAGAACAATTACCGTTGGCCGCAGGATTCTAGATGGCATAGTTTTTATTATAATTCAATGACACACTTTCTGGGACACCCTGTATAGTGTAAAGAGATTTTACCATCAACATCACCTCCTGGTGAAGACTCGATGCAGTGCTGTTGCCGTGTCTGGGGCTCTTCTGGTAGACATGGAACATCAGGCGGTTCCAATTTTACCTTCACCAGATGACCGTTGAACTCTGAGGAGAGCCGCATTTCTTTGAGCTGTGAATCCGAGGGGCTGGAATGTGATGATTCAAGGACACCAGTATCTCTTGTCTCTTCCTTCATGATGAGTAAACTGTTTGCTGTCCTAGTACCATGGAAGGTAAGAGAAAGAGAGAGAAAGATGCACAAGTTGGTTCAGAAGCAAAAAAAAAAAAAATACAGCACCAGTTTCCATAAGTATACTGTATATGTAGAGCCTGAAGTTTTAGGGTTTTACCCGATTCTTCCCCGAATTGAAGGTTCACCCTTTAGGGTGAAACCCGATTTTTACCCAGCAAATTCCCGTAACTGGGATGTCTGTAGGAATGCAGTTACATTGCCGTTTGTACCAAACCATTACAGTTAGTCTGAGTAACTGAGCCAGATTTCTCCCCGAATTTAGCATATCGGGAGCAATATTTTTTCACCCGAATTTGCACGAATTTAGTGCACACGTTCAATTACCCGATTTTTACCCCCCGAATTTAGAAAAAAAATTTTCCCGAAAACTTCAGGCTCTACGTATAAGTAGTAATTTTCGCGAGGACCTTTTTTCTCGCAAAGTTCGCGAATGCCCTTTTTTTTCCCGCAAATTTCGAGTTCCGCGAAATATTCGGACCAATGCCAGAAAAGTACGTGAACTAAATATGGAAGAAATTTGACCCAGGATGCAATTTATGTACACGGGGTCTCTTATGCTATTACACTGCATTGCCTAGCAAAGTGTTCAGTTCGGGCCTGCAACTGGGGACAGAAGTCCAGCCTTCACGTACGAATCCCATGCGGATGTAGGTGCCCCGTGATTCCTGTTCCTTGTAAGCCTGGATCATAAAAACAAGCGTGTATGCACTCTGCCATGCGGTTAGACCTCTGTAAAAGTTGGCACATCCCCTATCGAGTGCCAATCGCAACTGCTCGACACGATGACAAGAATGATGGGAGTCAGGGCAATTCGGCAACGACACGTGTACAAGCACAGTAGGATCCCCTAATCGCAGCCCTTTCAGTCAGAAGTGCTCAAAAGGAAGACAAATTGAACGAGTTTCCCACTTCCGATACCTCTTATAAAGGTCTTCCAGGAAGTTCAAGGTCGAGGGCCCCTTAGGTGCAGGGTCGATGCACCACGGTACCGCAAATTTAAGGTTCCGCGAATAATTGCCTGGTCCTGGCTCCTCACAAACTCGCGAATTATTGAGCCCATAAATTTAACCACTTATACATAGAGCCTGAAGTTTTTGGGAAATATTTTTTTCTAAATTGGGGGGGAAATCGGGTATATAAACGTGTGCACTAAATTAGTGTGAATTCTGGTGAAAAAACTGCCAGTATGCTAAATTCGGGGAGAAATCGGGCTCAGTTACTCAAACTAACCGTAGTGGTTTGATACAAACGGTGATGTAACTGCATTTGCTGCCAAAAAAGCAAGTTAATGCATTCCTACAGACATCCCAGTGAGGAGAATTTGAGGGGTAAACATCGGTCCTGAAGGTCATTCATTTCCACAGCATCTTCTCTCATTTTCATATGTCTTGTTACACGAGGATGGATTATCTCTGGCATCAGGTAATGTAGCTAGAACATTTTCAGCTGGGGAAAACAGCCGTGTTGGGTGACCGGATCGCAAGCTTGCAATAACTTCTCTTCGTTATATTTCATTGCGCTTGGATCTGATAAAAAGTATTTATGTGATCGGTGCAGGTACCGTATTTTCACGCGTATTAGCCGCACCGCAGATAAGCCGCAGGACTCGTTTTTAGATACATTTCGAAAATTTTTTTGCAGATAAGCCGCGGGTAACACGACGCGACTGCTTTGTGCGCTAAACCAGTGATGCACATACAAAATCAACAGAGACGCTCAACGCTCGTCAGCGCTGTACTCCCTGCCAGCTGCCCTGTTCACGTACTTGTCTGCGAAGTCGACGACTTTTAGTTTGAAGCCGCTGTCGTGGCTGTGCCTCAGCGTTGGAGCCATGCCTCACCTCTAACTGCCGTGCCCGTGTCCACGAATGCTGCTGCTCTCGTCAAATGAGAACTGACGCTTAGCTGACCACGTTTTATCCCGATGACAGGTGTATTGAACCCTTCCTGTGGGCCTGCCGACAAAGGAGACCGTGGGGAAGGTCATAAACCCTGTCCACATTCCGGTGTCGGCATGATGTATAACAAAAGAGGTCAGTTCTAGTGTTCTACTAAGATGGGATTGTGCCCTTGTTGCATGTTTTTCGTGGATTGACCGAGTCCACTCGAATGTGGAGTGGACCCGCCCCTGTTCGGTATTGTTCGTGCAATGGCAGGGCGGTCCTGTTCCGTCCTGTTCGTTTAACCCGGGGTATGGGGAAAGTACCAGGGAAAAATAGTCACCAGATAAGCCGCACCCACAGATAAGCCGCAGAGCGTCCGCGAAAAAAATAAATCGCGCATAAGCCGCGGCTAATACGCGTGAAAATACGGTACACTGAACCTCCCATGGAGACCCCGACGCCAATGGCATGTCTTTTAGCAGTTTACATGAGCCATGAGGGTGGGTGAGGGAGCCATGAGGGTGGGTGAGGGTGAGGGTTTACAACCATGAGGGTGGTTTTGAGCGCTTGATCTCAATTTGGTTTGATCTCAAGGATGCCATCGTCATCAATCAGGCGATAGGGGCTCGTGGCCACGTACAGCATGTCAGGATTCACAAAAGGACCACAGTGCTTCAGCACACAGGCTGCATTTCTGGCATGGAATAACGAAGCTGCCTTGTTCACGTGGTCCATACCGTACTGGCAATCCTTGCTCTGGAATGACCCGGGACACAATATCTACTTCACAGTTGACGATTAGTTGAAAGTCGCTTGAAAGTCGGTCGACATATGCTGTAAATCGAGGTGGAAGGAATTCTCCACAAAAATACTCCAAAAGCCGGGAGACGACATAACTGGACAAAAAAGTAGAGAACTCCGACTTCACATGACAAAATAAGAAGGCTTACTCAGACAATTCGTACGTCATGCGACGGACATCATCAGTGCCAAACTGAATGAGAGATTGCACAACCGGTCACCATTTAAGGAGATGGGAGTATCGTTCGGGAAGGGGGCCACGGTTTTTGTTACAAACCGAGGGGTCACTGCGTATGTGCCAAGACTCTAGAAGCTTCCTGGGTCCCCATCTTTGTTCGCGAGCCAAAGTCACCGCGTTGTCAAAGTCGAAACAATGTCCCGTGTCCCCAACGATGCTTCGTAAGCTCCGTCTCAAACCGTGTGGCGTGGGTCGTGCTCTTTAAGTCCCGCTTATGTTCTTTGAAACGAGTGTTCCGTTTTCTGCCTGTCTCGCCAATGCAGCACGTGTCACAGTCTTGCCATTGTAGTTTGTAGAATACTCCAGACTGGTCTTCCCGGGGGGACGAGGTCCTTCGGTTTCGCTATGACACTTCGAAGTTCAACATGTGGTTTGGACGTAGTCCTGATATCCAACGGAAGCAAAACCCGGTGGATAGATTCAGAAATGCCTTTGACATAGGGGATGCCGTTCCCCTTGCGCGGTACAGATGTTTGCACGCGCTTGTCCTCGATAAACCTGTGGCTTTCCCGTGTTTTGATGTTTTGAGGTAGACGCCCAATGTGCTTCGGCGTCCATTACGTCCGCATCAATTGCACAGGGCTTACCCCTAGAGGTGAAATTACAAAGACCTGTTAGCGTATGTGAGAGTACGCAAGTACATTTCCCAGAGCACGTAACTGTAACGCTTACGCGTTCCCTCTAGTAAGGAAAGGAACAATATACCCAACGTGGGTCAGCAACAGAGCGAATGCTTCATTTGGTCATTACTCACTTTTCAAGCTAAAAATGAAAAAAATGAAGTGAGCTCTCATTTTATTGTATGTTTTTTTTTTTGTTTGTTTGTTTCTTGCTTTTTCGTGGTTTTCTTACGAACAAGTTTTGCACTGCTTTGGGGATGTTTACACTTTAGGGATTGGACAGCTATAAATTATGCTATGCCATGCGACGCCATACCTGTCAGAGTGTTCCACCAACGATGTGGCAAGAAGCCGCATCCTCTTGTGCGCTGCTGCAATGCTCCTTGCTCTTTTCGTTCGCTTCCTTGCCTTTGATGGACGTCTTCTTGACTTCGGCATTTGTGGACAGGCGGATCGTACGCAACTGGGGAATTGTGTATGGCATCATGTTCCCGAGTGGTTTCACATGTTGAACAAGGCAAACGTACGATAAAATTTTCATGGTGTGTCTTTCCCCCCCACACATAAATATAATCAGCAGATGCAAATCTTAAATGCGCGGGTGCGGTGCAGATGCTGTCAACATGAACTGCGCTCACCTCTAGTAATGTTATAAAGGCAACTGTAAAACACACACACACACATGTGGCTGCGACTGATAGATCTGTATTGGTACCATATACCAGTAAACTTTTGTTTTTTAAATTGTCGTTGCCGTCATTGTTACTGTGGCTGGTTAATTTTCACATTTTAAAAGCGATAAAAACCGCTGTGCAGGGGACACAAAAGGACGACACACAGGCGAAGCACCCCTGCACTGGGGTTTTATCGCTTTTAAAATGCAACACCAAACAACCCGGTTTTCTATCGCTTTTCAATTGTCACAGTCTAGCGATAATGTTGAATCACATGAGAGTGTCACCCAGTAGAGCACCACATGGTACAGAACAAGTCAAGACAGGAGAGAGATAGACAGAAAGAAAAAGAAATGGTATTATTGCCGCAAAGACACCCTGACCCCTGAGAGAAGAACACAACTTCCCAGACATCCCAGAACAGTAATACGTGTAGCATGCTCAAGAAAATGTTCTAACATAACATAGCGCAATATAAACAGCGTTATATATATATATTGTGTGTGTGTGTGTATATGTGTAATTTTGTAACTTTGATTTAATTTTTACCTTGGCGGGGCAGAAGCACCTGTCTGACTCCAGCTTGATCTGCTTCGAAACCTTTTAGTTTGCGTGTCTAAGCCCTTCCAGAGTTTAACGATGAAAGATGAAAGTCACTGAAAAGGTTAGCCAGCTGTAGGAGTCGAACCCACATCTTCTGGATTGCCGGTTAGATGTGGGTTCGACTCCTACAGCTGGCTAACCTTTTCAGTGACTTTCATCTTTCATCGTTAATTCCTTAGGCAGATTGAGACCTACCTTGTATGTACGTATTTGTCCCTTCTATGTTGTTCCAGCCTCAGAACATCAGTTCTCTCACCTTCTAGAGTGTTTCGTCTTTTCGTGCTTCGTTTGCACAGTCAACTTTCCGATACGATATTCACCGTGTCATTCACAGACTAGCATTTTGAATGCGGTTTGTATCCTTGTTTGGGGGCGATTTGTCGCCCGTTCGAACTTTTCGCAACTAAGGGCCTAGCATAGAGATGTGAAATGCTGCTGCCGACGGTGTTGGATGGCGCTAAGTGTAAAATAACATAAAATGTAGAGACATAATCCAGATTAATAAGATCCTTATTTATGGCACAAATATTGAAGAACTCAAGCTTGACTTCTAGCTGTATTCAAAGCGCAAGAATCAATTAAATTAAAGTAACTTAGGTAATCATTATTGAAGGTTGTCGTCGTCTGCTATGTCGTTATGAGGTTATGAGCCATTCAACGGCATCAACATCATTGATAAACCAAAATAAACAATCGATAAGTGGAAGAAAGCGAAACTCCCATGCAAAATCCGAAAAAACTTCGAAAGTAAGCCTAAGTTTGGCAGGAGCTTTGAACGGGTAAATTATGTAGGTCTTAGGCCTCTAGTTATGCAAGTCGCTCTTTTGTTAATGAGGGCACTCAATGGATTCAATTAATTCACGGAGAGTTCGTCACCCCAATTATGTCATATCCGATGTGGTTGAGTATGGCGTTCAAATCGCTCATTATTTTCAGCAGGTGTTGACGACTTGAAGTTGTGCGGCAGAAACTTCCTGCACTGTGTTTCTTACAGCGGGATACGTAGGGTCACAGTGTGGGGTAGGTGTTCGGTCAAACTTACCTGCTTTACCTGCTCCTGACATGACCCGATGGCTCCATACCTGGCCTGTGGCGGGCCGGAGCCAAAGTAATTTTGAGGCTACCCGTCCCAAATCCTGTAAATTTAACTAATTTAAATTAGTTACAGGCATTTATCTCGCAATGAATGTGCCAAGATTCAAGGAATTTTCTTACCCCCCATCTGTGTTCAAAGGTCAATGTTGTCGCGCTGTCAAAATTGAAAGTATGTCCTGTTCTTAACACGTGATCGACAAGTTCGGTGCGTTGATTCTTTGCTGGTGGTTTTGTCAATTGTGCCTTGTGCTCCTTCATTCTGGTGACCTTCTTCCTCACAGTTTTTTTAAGCCCCCGTTTCATTTTCCTGTGCTGATGATGACGCCCGAATAGGTGTCGAAACGTTCACGATTTTTTCCTTTGTCAACTTGTTATGCAAGCCAGTGTTACTCCATACTATTAAAGAAACATGTCCCCTGGCTTTTGGTCCATCTTCAATGTGGATCATGAAGAACCATTTGCGCCCAACTCAATCAAGCGGGGCATTCTGCTTTTTTCTTCTAAGGTTTTCACCGTTGGTTGCTAGATATTCATTGAGCTTCGTGAGACAAGGTGCTAGTCTTTTCTCTTTGTCAGTCGTGTCATTATGCATCTTAATGTTGAAATGCCGTTCATAATGAATCTGTATTGTAATGTACTGTGTTCTAACATGTACAAATAAAACGGGAAAGCTGTGCAGATATGTCACCATTGTGCCACGATTGTTTCCGTGTCTAAGAAAAATTCTGTAAGCCGAACCTTCACCAAGCATACCCCCCCCCCTTGGAAGCTCAGCACCCCCCCAGCAATGAATTTCTGGGGAAATCGCTGCACCGTTGTCATGGCGATTGGAACCTGCGGAAGGACCTTGGGTTGAGTCCCTTTCCTCTCGAAATGGGGACGCTCGGACACATATCTCCGCAAGCGGAGAACGTATTCCTGTGCATTGACTGCGAGGTTTCCGAGAATGTGGCACATAATCGAATACGTGGAAGCTAAGTCAAGTGTTTTCTTTCCACTGGTATTTGATGCGGATTTTAAACAAACACGTACTCCTTCTCCATGTACGTCGTCAGTAACACTCCATTACCAAACGTGATCAGTGTGCAATGGGTAGTGTAATGTAATTGAACAAAAAAAGAAGTAGAGAAACTCCGACTTAACATAACAAAATAACAAGGTTTACTACAAAGACTACTCCGGACTGGTGACCAGTCTGGAGTAGTCTACAAAGTACAATGCCAGGACTAGGACACGTGCTACATTGGCGAGACAGGCAGGAAACGGAGAACTCGTTTCAAAGAACATAAGCGGGACATAAAAAGCGCGACGCACGCCACATGGTTTAAGACGGAGCTTACAGAGCACTGTCGGGACACGGGATATTGTTTCGACTTCGACAACGCAGTGACCTTGGCTCGAGAACAAAAATGGGGACCCAGAACGCTTCCAGAGTCTTGGCACATACGTGGTGGCCCCTCGGTTTGTAGCAAAAACCGTGGCCCCCTTCCCGAACGATACTCCCATCTCCTTAAATAGCGACCGGTTGTGCAATCTCTCATTCGGTTTGGCACTGATGATGTCCGTCCCGGACGAAACGTTTGAGTAAACCGTCTTATTTTGTTATGTTAAGTCGGAGTTTCTCTACTGTTTTTCTACTCTCTCTGCTTTTTCTCTAGGCATGTTGCATTGGCCTTTTGCATTCATGATTGAACGCTGTCCAGGGCGTCCCACAGGCACCAGCTGCGTGATGATGCTCCAACCTGCGGATTGTCTTATGCCAACAGCGTGCTCCTGTAGGGAACTATATGGACACTCGAAGATGGACTGTGGACATGCTAAGGAATTCTTCAGTAGCTTCATGGTGCACTGGAGAAGAAACAGCAGACCTGGACGAAGTGAACAAACGGCCCTTATCAGGGCCACCATATGTCTGCCACAATGGCTAGCATTCTGCTGATAGAACAAACCCTGATGGTGGTAGAAGATCACTGAACTAACCATAACTCAAGCACGATGGCTACAACAGTGCTGATAGAAAGCAATCATTGCAGTTGCAAATGCCATACATTTCGTTAAAGCGGCCGTAAACAGGCCACCAAACATTTCTGAAATAACGATACCCCATGAAAGAATGCAGATCATATTACCCATATACACATTTCGTTCGGCTCGTGCCAGCTCATTGACCCGTATAACTGCTTTCAAAGATGAGGAACCAGCGACCCTCTCTCCACTACGCATACGTCACATGGCTACGCAGCGTTTTGCCGTCCAATCGGGGGGCCGAGCTGTGCACATGACGTTTCAAATTACCAGCCAATAAACATACTTCGTTATCAGCTGTGGGTCGGAGCGCTCAGTTTGTTTGTGTGAAACGACGTTTTGCGTTCCGTGGTTCCGAAATTCAACGTCATGACATCTTCAACATCTCCGGATGGCGCAAACGTCAACAGCTGGGCTGCTATCACATGACACGATTCGAACCCGGGTTCCTCCCAGTCACGACGTGACATGGCCAGCACGCTATCCACTGTACCACGCGAGCTGGTGACGCGATGCCGCGTGGCTCAAACCAAAGTACTGCAGCCCAGTTGTCGGAACCATTCGAAGATGACGAAGATGTTCCATAGCGCACCTACCTAAGATTCCGGAACTGTAGTCCCAGATATTCATTCGCGCTCGTGGTGTGCTGCGTGCTACTGCCCAGAAAACGTAGTGCGCGTATGATACCTAAATTAAACGCATTTCTTTCTCAGTTTGAGGCTCTAACTGTTTAGACTTTGAATAGAAGAGGATTCACGTTCATCTAGTCCAATTCCGCATTTGAAATAAAATCGTACGTGGAACACTCAATCGTAATTGGTGGTGAAAGCGCTACGTCAAAATGACGTAAAGTTAGAGCGTGGGGCGGAGCTAAAATGCGAAAGAGTGCAGTGAATATTTCATCCGTATGCAAGTGCCTTTTGTTTTTGAGCGTTAGTAAGTTAGTTAGTCAGTGTTCCTTCCGCGCTTCATTAGTCAACGGTAAAGAAGATATGCGTTCATCACGAAAGGAAGAAAAAGGGGAAAGGGAGCAATATAAGAGCAATGTTGCTCATGGAAATGAACCATTCTCGGCAGTTCAGAGCCTGTGAGAGGATGTCTCATTCATGTTTGTTTGTTTGTCTCCCCGGCACTGGGTTTCTTGATGCTTCAATGGATCACCACCCAATCCAGCTCTCCAATCTACAGAAGAGACAGGGCGCTGACAAGCTGGTTCATGATGAAGGAGGTGAACCCGAGACAGGGATGAAGAGACGACACAACAAATCCAATCCAATCCAATCCTACAACCCAATCCAATCCCACTCTTTTTTAACCTGAACATTTTGAACCTTTGTTGATGCGGGCGAGTTTTGAAACATGCAACAGAAATAAAATGCGATAGGATACAGACAGCATCTGCACAGCCTTTCCTCTCAGCGCATTATCATGCGCTTCTTCATGAAGAACATGCAACAGCACAAAACTCAATTGGACGGATTCTTTCACGCGTATGAGTACGTGGCACCTGTACTTGCACGGTCTCAATCTCAAGTGTCTTGTGGCGACGTGTGAAACCACAGGTTCCTGCTCTGCTGAACTAGCTCGTGCTCAGCCAGCAGCTATTAGGTTCTCCGGCTGGCACCTGTTGGTCCCGTGTCTGATCTCTGCATAACACAAGTTGCATTTGTAGGGCTTCACACTAGAGCCCTGCACGGATGAGGTTTTTGGCATCCGCATCCGACCCGCATCCGCGCACACGTTATCCGCATCCGCACCATACACAACAGTTTACATCCGCATCCGATCCGCTGAGCAAAACGCACCATCCGCATCCGATCCGCAAAAATCCGCACGTTTCGAAAGACGCGTAAAGACCGCCGGAAGCATGTTAGTATAATTTCGGATGCCTCCATGCTGTCACGGAAGGACTCAGTCATGACGACAAGCAAAGGTAAACCTTTCAACAAACGCGATATGGAGAGACTTCTTGAACGCGTGGAACGCTACCTCGTCGGCGCTCGCGCGGTTCGAGACGCCTGAATGCCTCTTCTCCCGTCTTGGCGCCGTGCATGGTCAAAGGTGAACCAGAGCATGCACTCGCTGTCGGCGCGCAATACAAATAAATTGCGGGTGGAAAAATGACAGCACGCGGTATATCCGCATCCGATCCGCTGCCTTCGTATCCGCATCCGACCTCGAGCCATCCGCATCCGATCCGCACACCGCAGAAAGTGCTAATTTTTCATCCGAATCCGCAAGTATCTTGCGGATATCCGCTTCCATCCGCGGATGGTGCAGGGCTCTACTTCACACCCATGTACATCCACTTGTAATGCTGCAGGTTTGGCACTACCTCAAGTTTGCAGAACAGGGAATGCTCCTGAATGGCTTCGAGTCTGTCTGTCTTGTGACTCTGTAGGTGTCCGCTCTAGCTGAACTCCGCAGGACAGACATCGTAGTTTTATGGCTTCACACCTGTGTGCCCGCTTGTGCTGCCGTAGGTTCCTGGTCAGGCTGAGCTTAGCACTGGAGGCATCACACTTGTAGGGCTTCTCGCCCATGTGTGTCCGATTGTGATCCAGCGGGCTATCGCTACGGCTGAACTCTGCAGAGCAGACATTGCACTTGTGTGGCTTCTCACCCGTATCTGTCCGCTTGTGCTGCTGTACGTTCCTGCTCAGGCCGAACTTATCAGGGCAGACATTGTACTTGTGTGGCTACTCGCCCGTATGTGTTCATTTGTGCTGTTGTAGAGTCACATTTTTGCTGAACTCCGCCGGGCAGGCATCGCACTTGTATGGCTTCTCGCCCGTGTGTGTCCGCTTGTGCTGCTGTTGGTGCCTGCTATGACTGAACTCCGAAGGGCAAACATCGCTCTTGTATGGTTTCTCGCCGGTGTGTGTCCGCTTGTGACGCTTGAGCAGCCTGTTCTGGATGAACTTTGCCGGGCAGGCATCGCACTTGTATGGCTTCTCTCCCGTATGTGTCTGCTTGTGCTGCTGTAGGTTCACTTTCACGCTGAACTTCGCCGGGCAGGCATCGCACTTGTATGGTTTCTCGCCCGTGTGTGTCCGCATGTGATTCAGTAGGCTATCGCTACGGCCGAACTCTGCAGAGCAGACACTGCACTTGTGTGGCTTCTCGCCCATATGTGTCTGTTTGTGCCTTTGTAGGGTCCCACTTTCGCTGAACTTAGCAGGGCAGACATTACACTTGTGTGGCTTCTCGCCCATGTGTGTCCGATTGTGATCCAGCGGGCTATCGCTACGGCTGAACTCTGCAGAGCAGACATTGCACTTGTGTGGCTTCTCACCCGTATCTGTCCGCTTGTGCTGCTGTACGTTCCTGCTCAGGCCGAACTTATCAGGGCAGACATTGTACTTGTGTGGCTACTCGCCCGTATGTGTTCATTTGTGCTGTTGTAGAGTCACATTTTTGCTGAACTCCGCCGGGCAGGCATCGCACTTGTATGGCTTCTCGCCCGTGTGTGTCCGCTTGTGCTGCTGTTGGTGCCTGCTATGACTGAACTCCGAAGAGCAAACATCGCTCTTGTATGGTTTCTCGCCGGTGTGTGTCCGCTTGTGACGCTTGAGCAGCCTGTTCTGGATGAACTTTGCCGGGCAGGCATCGCACTTGTATGGCTTCTCTCCCGTATGTGTCTGCTTGTGCTGCTGTAGGTTCACTTTCACGCTGAACTTCGCCGGGCAGGCATCGCACTTGTATGGTTTCTCGCCCGTGTGTGTCCGCATGTGATTCAGTAGGCTATCGCTACGGCCGAACTCTGCAGAGCAGACACTGCACTTGTGTGGCTTCTCGCCCATATGTGTCTGTTTGTGCCTTTGTAGGGTCCCACTTTCGCTGAACTTAGCAGGGCAGACATTACACTTGTGTGGCTTCTCGCCCGTGTGCGTCCGCTTGTGCTGCTGTAGGTGCCCGCTATGACTGAACTCCGCAGGGCAAACATCGCACTTGTATGGTTTCTCGCCGGTGTGTGTCAGTTTGTGCCTTTGTAGGGTCCCACTTTTGCTGAACCTAGCAGGGCAGACATTACACTTGTATGGCTTCTCGCCCGTGTGTGTCCGCTTGTGCTGCTGTAGGTGCCCGCTATGACTGAACTCCGCAGGGCAAACATCGCACTTGTATGGTTTCTCGCCGGTGTGTGTCCGCTTGTGACGCTTGAGCAGCCCGTTCTGGATGAACTTCGCCGGGCAGGCATCACACTTGTATGGCTTCTCCCCGGTGTGTGTCCGCTTGTGAAGCTGGAGGTTCCCTCCCTGACTGAACTCCGCAGGGCAAAGATTGCACTTGTATGGTTTCTCACCCGTATGTGTCCGTTTGTGCCTTTGTAGGGTCCCACTTTTGCTGAACTCCGCTGGGCAGGCATCGCACTTGTATGGTTTCTCGCCCGTATGTGTCCGCTTGTGTTGCTGAAAGCGCCCTCTCTGACCGAACTCCGCAGGACAAACATTGCACTTGTATGTTTTCTCATCCGCGTGTGTCAGTTTGTACGACTTCTCGTCAGTACGCTGTGACACGTGACTCGCATCATCCCCAGATGGCAAGAATGCAGAGGAACTGATGTCACACCTAAAACCCTCCTCTCCCATCCGAGCATCCGATGGAGTAGCTGGACACATTTCAGACTCATTGTGACACTGTGCAAGCATGTGGTGTTTCAGGCTTTGTTTTGACGTGTATGCAAGTGCACATGGGTTGCTCTGATCTGGAGGCTGCTCTGTGGTTCGACTGTTTGTAGTGACTAGTGCAGTGTTGTCGAATTGTGGTTCTGTGGTTATTGTGCTGATCTTGAACTGTGCCTCTGAATAAGTGAAACCTGAAGATTCTGGATCACAAATGCCTCTGGGCTGGTCCTTTACGTGGAGCGAACGAGTGCTTTCTCTTGCTCCTGAAATTTCAGAAATCGGATATTAAGAGGGCATACCAGTAAAGTCGCATTTTTGATTGACGATTTTTGAAAAAAAAAAAACTTGGTGGCACCATGTTCACTGTCATGCTGTTCGTTTACGACTACACAAATAATCCACCTATGATCCTATTGAGACCCCAAGTTGTATTGAGACCACTGCCTGGCAGTCCAGCCGTGCGTGGCCTTACCCTGGCACATGACCATCTTGGTGATAGTTGCTTAGAACATCTGGAAAGTTGCAGAAAAACTCCAAAAGCCGGGAGACGACATAACTGTCGAAACGTCAGAGTAAACCTTGTTATTTTGTTAAGTCAAAATTTCTCTACTTTTTTGTCCAGTTATCTGGAAAGTGGACGTTCAACATCTCAGCTGATGGTGGGAATTGATTGAGGTGGTCTATGTTACCCAACAGATTTATTTCTTGGCTTTCTTATGTGTCTTGAAGAAGCCGCTCAAAAGCTGCTACCTGAAGCGATGCAACAGCCGCAGCCACTGAAGGACTTCCTAAGGTACCGGAGCTACGAGTACTGTTCTGAGAACCGAGCGAACCAAAAGAAACATCACTTTTGGTCGAACCCGGGCGAAACGGAGCAAAACGAAAACAGAATTTTATGCTCCGGAGGAAACGTGTTCTGTTTTGAACCAAAAGAAACATCACTTTTGGTTGAACCCGGGCGAAACGGAGCAAAAACAGAAACATAATTTTATGCTCCGGAGGGAACGTGTTCTGTTTTGAACCAAAAGAAACATCACTTTTGGTCGAACCCGGGCGAAACGGAGCAAAAACGGAAACAGAATTTTATGCTCCGGAGGGAACGTGTTCTGTTTTGAACCAAAAGAAACATCACTTTTGGTCGAACCCGGGCGAAACGGAGCAAAAACGGAAACAGAATTTTATGCTCCGGAGGGAACGTGTTCTGTTTTGAACCAAAAGAAACATCACTTTTGGTTGAACCCGGGCGAAACGGAGCGAAAACGGAAACAGAATTTTATGCTCCGGAGGGAACGTGTTGTGTTTTCGGTTCATAGGAAGAATAGACCTCTACCTGTTTGTAAACAAATGACGTCAATCATGTCTGACAGCGCCACGAGTTTGGTAGAGTTGAACTACGTTCCAAGCTAGTGGCGAACAAGGTCGCGCCCGAAAGCCACGGTCTTGAGGGGATTACGATGGTCTCTGAAAAGGACACGACCTTCTGTCCTACTTTTCTTTCAATAGGAGACGGAACAATTGCCCATTCGTGGAACTCAGCTTTTCCCTTCCGATCTGTTTTGGTTTCGGTGTGTCTACCAACGTCATGATGACGTTTCTCGGGTAGAGGTTTATTGAACTATTTGGCCCTCAATGGTACATAGGGTTCTTTTTTGGGTTAAACCCGATTTTTCACGACAGTTCCCCCCCACCCCCCGAAGAAGTTTTCAAGAGTTGGGGTAAAATCCGATATCTACCAGAAATCCTTGCAGTCCTTTAACTTGTCGTTCCAGGTGAACCATTGGGAAAGTGAATCATAATATCAACAAAGAGAGCTGTATGTGACAACCAGGGACAGGCATAAATACATTTTTTGATAAATACAAAAATATAATATAAATACAAAATACTTTTTGATATGAGCCTTTAAATACAAAATATAAATACAGTATTTAAATATCGTAACTACTACCATCAAATACTGTGAGGAAGATGTCATCTGGAATTACATACAGAAAAAACAACGATCATAACAACAAATCAGCGAGGAACAATAGCATTTATTTGTCTCATTATCATGGCGATTTTAATATTAGAAGTCTCTCGAAAGACTTTTAGGCATCTTCTGTTCGGCCGTACAATCAGATCGGAAAGGAGAACAGCATCCCCACAGGTGCCGATGAACAAAGGCTTGTGCAGTAGAACTTCCAACTTGCTTAATTCGAAGGTTTTCCGTGGTCCCGTGTTCACACGTTCAAATTTGAACTCGTAATTCGAAGCATTAAAGCACCACGTCCCACTTAATTAGAAGGTTTCCCGCGGAAATACAGTCAACCCTCGATTTATGAACCTTCGATTTATGAATTCCCTCGTTTTATGAATAGGAGCACAAGGAACCAAACTTTTTATATGAGTTTTTCCCTCGTTTTATGAACCTCGATATCCGAATAATGAATGGAATTTCTGGGAACGAACTAGGAGTTGCCCAGCGTTTTTGCTCTCAATTTATGAACAGATCATTCCGAGGTCAACAGAAACCTTCAAAGGGATTATTCTGTGGTCTTATGAATGACACGGGAATGGACAAAACGTTTTCCAGGTATTGCACCCTCGGTTCTTAAACCCTGGAAATCCGGACAACAAACGGGTTTTTCAGGGACGCATTAGGGGGACCAAGTGTTCCTGACCTCAATTTATGAATAAGGTGGCCGCAGGTCAGAAGGATTTCTGAGCATACCAGTGACGTGGTCCTGGTCCATGCCAGCTATTGTGCTAACTGTATGTTACATTATAAACGCAATCCCAACTCTCAAGTACTGCTCGATAGTACTCACCTAATGGAATTTTTTATTTATGAATCCCTCGATTTGTGAACAATTTTTCAGGAAACCGAGGGTGTTCATAAATCGAGGGTTGACTGTATCCACCATTCATGAACCTCGGGTGACACGTGTCTGCCCCCTTCCCTCTCCCGGACACTGCCAGCTGCTAGGCGGCCAATCACAAGCCGTAACCTCCTTCCATGCATTTTCCTCCTCGCTCTCTGCATCCCCGTCATCCTCGGCACAGCTTCGATTGCGCCATTTTCATTGTCAGTGTTGTCACCTGTGGGTGCCGTACGTCAGTAAAGGTAGGTGAGAACAGAAAATTGACGATGTTTGGTACACTCTTAAAAATGAGTTTCACCACATAGCACACTCCTAGCCAACCATCATTCCGAATGACAACGTTCTCATCCCTGATTTGTTGAAAACGTGGGGCGGAGCCTATTTTCTGACATTTATGCTGTTCATAAGTGTCACAAAAAAGGTGTACGCCTCCCGTTCTCAGCAAATCGGGGAAGATAACGATATCATTCGAGATTATGGTTGGCTAGGAGCTTGCTATGCGGAGAAGTTCATTTTCTAAGAGTGTATGGCGTACCAGGGCCGCTACAATACTTATTCGAATAAGTTTAGGGTTACCGAAAGGGCAGCGTACCCCTATATGCAGCTGCAAAAATATGCTGCACCATTTGAGTAGGGTGAATGCAGCGAATTTTTTTTCTGTGCCCAGGTCTCGCCGTCATAGCCTTGCACTGTGACTCCACTTTCGAGTGGTACGCCATCGGGCGTTTCCCATTTCACTGGCCCTTCGGTGGCTGTAC
Source organism: Ornithodoros turicata (assembly GCF_037126465.1). Classification (NCBI taxonomy): domain Eukaryota; kingdom Metazoa; phylum Arthropoda; class Arachnida; order Ixodida; family Argasidae; genus Ornithodoros; species Ornithodoros turicata. Next base: position 210,371,542 of record NC_088201.1, on the reverse strand, counting down.
GCCGAAATAAATATTTTAAAACAAAACGTTAAAAAATTCACACTTAAAAGTCCACCCTTCGAAATCCATTATTTGAAATAAACCTCCTAAAAATACAGCCCTAAAAATAAACGCTGTTAGGATAAATCATGGGAAGGCTTAGCAAGGTAATGTTCCGCATGGTAGTTTATGGGCGACACGATGTGCTTTTCGACGGAAATTGATGTTTCTTACTCACGTTTGTAGTATTATCAGGTGCATTTCTTCAAATAATTTCGGATTTCGAAATATCCAGTTTAAAAGTGATGAGGACGATGCGCGTATGAATACAGGACACACATACTCTTTACTCTTGAACCAGCTGAGCTGTCAACGAGGATAACAGGGTTGGGGGAGGCGGGGATGTGGCTATGGCGGTGTTGTGTATGGATTGCACGGCGACGGTCATTCGTGCTTATGTTATTATGCCAGAGAGGGAGAGAGAGATGAAACCGGCCAAGATACATGACCAATACAATTCGCCAGCCGTCCAATCGAAACCCCCCCCCACCCCGCAAAACACACACTAAGCTGGGAATACTAGCCACTTTCCGCAGCGGACGTAGAGCCATCGGCTGTCCACAAGTCAGGGACGCTGGATTTTAGAAAAAGATTTATGTCGAAGCATTTATTCTTCAAAGTTTATGTTTAGGAGTTTATTTCGACAGCGTGGATTTTCTCACGATTTATATTGAAGAGTTTATTTTGAAAGTTTCATCTCTAAGAGTTTTATTTTTTAAGGTTCTATTTTTACATGATTTATTTCGGCGTCATCCCCCTTTCGTCTCCCTGATGTAGCACCGATTCCCGGGGCTGGCGTTTCAACCTTTTTATATGCAGTCGCGAGACCAACAGGTGGCGTCTGTCTATTATGCCTAAGGCCCTTCCTTTTCTGCGATTCTGCAATTCTGCAAGAAGTCGCGGAATTGTGGGTCTTCCGCGGAATATGAGGTTTTGCACAGAATTTCGTAGAAACTGTGTGCTTAACTCAGTTTATGCGTGAGACGAACGGACTTCATTCGCACCAGGTTAGCTTGCGTTACAGCGTAGATGTGCCAACCGGATAAGGTCACCGGTCAAGGTCACCAGGATGTGACATGGCCCCATCTGTGTGCTGGAACAACCGTCTAACATATTGGGATTCTGGAGTAGAATGCAAATGTGACCACTGCCTTGATGTGCCCTGCAAAGAAGAACCATGGGCCCTGCATAAACCCGATTGTTGCCCGGCAAGTTGCCCAAACTGAGACGTCTGTAGGAATGTACACTAAGGGCCGTACTCCCAAAAATATCCACATCTTTGTCCTCAGGGCGCCCGTACCTCCGGGTCCCTTGAGGGCAAACTTCCCCTCAGGGAAGCAGGCATTTCTTGAATGTAAACGTGCACACCCTCAGCTAAAGGCTTTGTACTGGGAGGCTCGAAGAATGAGGCAGAGGCGCATGCGCAACGGCCTACACTTGTCTTCTACTTCTGACGGTTGTCGTCTGCTACATTGGTATCGCCTGTTCTGCTTGCATTTGCCTTACAAACTCCATGTCAATATTGTGTTCCAATGCTGTACAACTGTTGGGTGCTGCAAATATGTTATGTACCCATCTTGCTATCGTCTCTTCGTGTTGTACTTAAAACGGGCAGGCTAAAACCGGATGGGTGGACAAGGGAAGCAACGACTGCCCATGCCCCTTCTGGTGTGCAGCAGTCAGTAGCACCCAATTCAAGGATAAAGATTTTGAGGTCTGTACCTAAAGCGTGTCCAGGAAGGTTAACACCTCTAGAAACGGGTGTTGGACGGTTATTAACACAATTGGATTTATGGCCATAAAACATATCCCCCGTGGTGTTTGAGGTTTCTCCAATATACTGAATGCAGCATTACTGGATTATAACAGCGACATTAAGCGCAAAAATCGCGAATAATTTTTAATCGCGAAATTCCAGTCTCTGAAACCTCACGGTTTGAACATCCACGCAGGCCCACTACAATTATTTAACCCGTAAATATCATTTTTTGCACAAAATAAACAATAATGATAAACACACACACACGCTCAAACTGTAAAAGAACACTCCATTTTTCTTTCCACATTTTCTTCGTTTGTCTTCACGTTCTCACGGTCCACTGGTCACCTTTGTACTCCGCACCTGTGTCCTTATTCCGTCGCCACAACCCCCTTTTTTATCCTTAACTACTTGAATGTCAGCTACATGCATTCTCACATCCTGTATAATTCCTTGGGCTCGCGTTATGTTTCCTTTCTGACACTCCTGCTTTCTTATTTATGTTCACTTGTTTTTTACCTGTATTTGCATCCTTTCCATCACCCTGTTTACTCTCCCATACCAAAACTCCCCCATCAACTGTATATATACGGGGTGTCTTGTTTAGGCGATACAGATTTTTCGTAAAAAAACTATACGGGCTATAGACATGCTGTTTTCACTTCTATTGTCCCTGGGCCGGTGGACGTTCTTGGCCATATGTTGCAACACGACGAGCAACTGGGCTAGTTGGTGTGAATGCATAATCAAGTAAACACGACGCAAAAGACAAAATGACGGACCGAACGAAATGACGCTGGTCCTGTCTGCTCCTCCGTCCCTCTGTCTTTTGCGTCGTGTGTACTTCATTACCCATATGTTGCTCAACTGTCAAATGACTAATTACCTAAAAAGCGTTAATTAACTTTTAATTATAAAAGCTACGAAGTTGTCCTAATGAGAATATCTGTTCCTCTAGGTGACCTGATATCGTAGCTGTTTTCAGAACAAAAATCCGTTCGGGTAGATCGTCCGCAAAAAATTTGTGAAGGAACACAATTTTTTTCTTTATTTTCTTCATTTCGCATCTTCGCAGACGCGTTTTACCTTCACCCCCAATGTGAGATGGTGAAGGAGCCTCATGTGTCGAAGATGAGCTTTAACTTGCGGAAACAAAAACACATGTATCGGGGGACGCTATCGTAACTGCCCTTATCTTGGGTTGCATTTTCTGTTAATCTTTTTCCAGGATGGAAGAGGAGACAGTGTGCTCTTTCTCCCTCTCACAATGGGGGTGAAGGAAAGACGGGCGTCCGAAGATGGAGAATGAACAATATGAAGAAAAAAAAATGGTGTTCCTTCATGAATTTTTTGTGGACGATCTACCGAATGGATTTTTGTTCTGAAAACGGCTACGATATCAGGTCACCTTGAGGAACAGGTGTTCTCATTGGGATAATTTCGTAGCTTTTATAATTAAAAGTTAATTAACTAGTTTTAGGTAATTAGTTATTTGACGGTTGAGCAACATATGGCCAAGAATGTCCACCGGCCCAGAGATGATAGAAGTGAAAACAGCATGTCTATAGCCCTTATAGTTTTTCGATGAAAAATCTGTATCGCCTCAAACCCTGTATACGCCTGTAGACACCCTGTATACGTGCCTGTACCATGCAGGGAAGTGTAATGGTAACGGTAATAAAAACAGAAATGGTGTATTACCGAAATTAGATATAGTATAACGTTAACTGAAACTGAAACACATACCAGAGTCCTCCATTACCGGAAACAGAAACAAAAATTATCATCCGGTATTGAATTCGAGTAATGGCTGTTCCTGTTGTGCGATGTCATTTGAGTAACTTCCCTTTTTGTACTTTGAAGACTCCATTCCCTTTAATGCTCTAAATACTACATGCTCTAAATATATGCTCTAATAAAATGCTCTAAATACTCCATGTGAGCATGGAAACAAAGCGCAATATTGGATCTTGAGGGTGCATCCGTTGCTTATCTCGTCCCAGTCCTCATGGCTCCATCTCATCAACATAACACTATACTTAGGGCCTGACTTTTTCGGGTTTTATTTTTGGCCAAATTCAGGGGGCAAATATCGGGTGATATTTTTCATTGAAAAATTCGGGTGTATTCGGGTTAAATCCCGTTATGGCATATTCTGTCGTCAGGAATTCGGGTGTATTGGGGTGATTTTTTTTTTGTTTAATAAAAATTTGTCTTAACATGGAACTAATGTTTAGCAATGTTACCAAACTTTATTTTAACGCACGCTTATGAGTGTGCCACGTGACCCCGATGTTTTCGGGTAGATTCGGGTTAAACCCGAATTTTACAGATTTCGTTCGGGGGGTAAATATCGGGCGGATACGGGTTTAACCCTAAAAAGTCAAGCCCTAACTATACTCCACCATACCGCGAGGATGAGAGTCTACGATTTTTAGTTATTTTTGTGTATATAATTTTTTATTGTTTTCACCGTGGCCACGATAGCATCATTTAGTGCGTCATCAATTCATATCATCAGTGCGCCTGCAATTTGGGACTCGCATCTATCCTCTCTTTTTACCTCCATCGAAGGCATTCAAAATAGGGCTGCCCGCTTCTATTATTCTCGCTTCACGACTGTCCTCATCCCTCAGGTCTTCTGTAGGACTTCCACTTTTGTCTTTCGTTCCACAAAATATACTATTCTAATCACCTACTTAAGTCATCCCTTCTACCTGCACGTGACTACATCTCCCACCGAACAGATCATCTACAGGGTTAGCCTAGCAAACGTTACACATATTTTGATCACATCGTAAAAATAGAAGGCGGCGTTTATCTAACACCAAACTTTGCACACTGGTAGCCATTTGTCCGAAGTTTCGTTTGAATTTTTTGTGAGCATTATGGTCCTGTAGAAGAAAAATTAAAAATCTAGGAAAATTTCACTCTATGCATTTTCTATGGCCTATCTCGCTCAAAAGCCGCCATTTTCTGCTGCGCGCGCTTCACTTTCATATCATCGCACACATGTGGCATCAGCATACAGAACAAGACTGGGACAAGAGGATTGGTGCATAATGTCAGAATCGGCATATCACATCGTTGTAGGCAGCGCTACCTGTGTGAAGTGATGTGAATGTGAAGCAGACGCAAGAAAAAATGGTGGCGTTTGCGTGGGATAGGCCACTGAAAATGCATGCAGCGAGATTTTGCTTTATTTTTAATTTTCTTTCTACATGACCGTAGCGCTTACAAAAAATTAGAATGAAACTTCAGATAAACGGCTATCAGTCTGCAAAATTTCGGATGGGCCAAACCTAGTTTTCTATTTTTACAGCGTGATCGAAATGTGTAACATTTGCTAGAATAACCGTGTACTTAAAGTTGGATGTTATCGTTGCAAAACTACCACCTTTCTTTCTTCTTACTTACCGAAAGCCATCAAAGACTGGAATCAGCTACCTTCTCACATTGCATGCATCAGTTCAAGACCTCACTTTGAAGCTGCCATTACAGAGTTTTTTTTTGTTTGATTCTACATGTTTCAGTTTGACGGTACACGTATGTTTTATATTTTGACTGTGTACGCTCCTTACGCAGAAGTGCTTTGTTGTCTTTTCTGTTGGCCTTCCTTGTTGTTCGATGCCCTCCCCCTGATATAATGCCCCTTAGGGCGCCTTCAGGTGCAATAAAATGACGTGAAAATGAATGAAATTTACTACTGAGAGCGTCACCTTATGAGTGCGACATTGGATGCAGGTTACGCATACATTGAGCCGCTGGACTCAGAGAATGGAATGAGAGAATACAGAAGACATGTTCCTCCACTTTAAAAAAAAAATCTTGCAAGATGTGCGCATCCCAACGACGTAAGATTACAGTGGAACCTCGTTAGCGCGTACCCGCATAAGCCGTAGTTCCGGTTTAGAAGTAGTCATTCGGGTTCCCCGACCGAACACCCATTGAAGTCAATGCATTTCATGACCGCTTTACACGTAGCATTTCTTGACGCCTGTGTCGCTTATCGCGTACCATTTTTGTTGGTCTGTTCTTACGAAACCGGTCCTTGCGAACGCGGGGGGGGGGGGGAAGCCTGTCGGCTTCTAGAACACGTGATTGTTTCCGTAATCTTCCCCATATCTCCCCTTTCTTATCTGTAATCTCCTTCTTTCTGGGAGAAAGAATGGGGCTCATGACCTGGCAAGGTCATGCAGGACCACATGTCAGCTTAGGATCTTACTTTCTTGGGACGCTGCCAGTAAGCGTACGTGTTGTGCGCAGAGCTCGGCGTTTCGGGCCTTCGAAGCTCACTATCACAATTATCTGATAAGGCGTGAGATCGGGCCCTGCTACGAACTCACGTGAAGGTCGACTTGGCGTATCGGTGAGTAGCAGGGCCCGATCTCACGCCTTATCAGATGATTGTGATAGTGAGCTTCGAAGGCACGAAACGGCGAGCTATGGTTGTGCGTCGCTTGTTCGTTCCTGCTGCAATATCGTACAATGGCCAAGCCTCACGTTTTGAGCGTAAGGCACGTAAAGGAGAAGGTCGCAACATCAGCCGAATTGACGGACTACGACATTATCGCCGCTGTTGCTCCCGAAACGGCGTCCAACTCTGATGGTGACGAGGACGACGTGCCCCGTGCCGAGGCCGGCGCATCGCTCACCAAACATCACGGATTTCTGCGTTTGAGCGTGAAGTAAAGATCGTGAATTGGTGGCTTCTATAACGGCATGCGTTTTTCGGGTTTCTGGTGACGATAAGTGACATAATTAGTAAGTTTCGGTTATGACGTAGTACCGCTTTGCACGTACTTTTCCCGCGTCCCCGCCAGGTACGCGCTAACGAGGTTCCACTGTACTTGTGTACAGTGATGGCCAGAAGTTAACTACATGTAGTTAAACTACTAGTTAGACTACCTGATTGTAGTTAAAAAGTAGTTATCAACTACCTTCAGAAATGTAGTGGCAACTACTAGTTAAACTACTATTTCGAGTAGTTAACTACAGTAGTTAGGGTACTGCAGGCACCAACTACTTCCGATTTTGCTGCAAGCTTTACTTGTCTAGTGAAGCCTCAGCAACTTATAGTTTATCGAGTAGGCACAGAAAGAATCCCGCTGCAAGCTTTGTAATTGACGATCGTATCAATGGCTTGAGCCAAAGTTTATCAATGCTTGTGATTCATATTTAGGTGTCCAACAACACTACAAGGGATTGCTGTTGACGGACAACATTATTTAGTTATATGAAGTTAAAACACATTGCAATAGTTAAAGAAGTACTTTTAACTACTCCCCTGAAAAGTAGTTAACTCCTAGTTAAACTACTCCATCGCAAAGTACTTAGTAGTTATAGTTAAACTACTGTAGAAGTAGTTAGTGGCCATCACTGCTTGTGTAGCGTGTATGCGGGACATCGCAGCAGCACTCGGACAAAACGGGCTGACAGAACCGGACTGGCTGTCCTCCCGCAGCTCTGTAACGCACTTTCCGTTACCAGAAACAGTAACGGAAACGTAACAGAAACGAAATAGAAAGGCTGGTATCAGAGACTAAAAAGAAAATATAGCAGCAACTAAAAAGGAAACGGTAGAGAAAATACATCCATTGCCCTTCGCTTGGTACCATGTTCATGTTCATGTAACCTGAAAAAGTGCAGTCTCGTGCACGAAAATCCTGTCTACCACATGTAAATAAATAAGCTGTTCCTACCGTTTAAAATCATGCTTTGGTTACATTTTGCTTTAACGAATTATTCTGTTCAGCAAATTCAAGAGGGGCCATTGTCTGTTTCCTTAAACAGAGGTTCAAGAAATTGGAGCTTCAACTAGAGGCGTGTCAAATTGGATTAAGAATCTCGGCATCTATTTTGCATACTTTGAGAACCTTCCATATATCAGAGCATGCGGTGGAACGCTGATAGGTGCCTACCTGTACGAGAACTAAAATGCATTTCTGTCGAAATCCTCCTTTTTGTCCGTATCATGTTTAAGGTCCTTCTTTTTCTGCTGCGGCAAATCCTGAATTCTGCAGCAGGGAACTATGAATTCTACATTTTTCCGCGGTAAAAGGCAAATTGCCTAGTTCAGATAGAAAATACTCTCTGTTAGCTGTTAGTGTGGAGGAACACGGTTACAACTCCAAAAACTGTTGTGACTTAGCATAACGAGATACACTGTACTTTCTTCTGAGAGGGAGTGAGGTTTGTCACTGACCATCAAATTGTACTTGCTAAGTGACCTCTCTGCATGTACAGAGTTTGCTGTCACACAGAGTTACTTGACAGCTATGGACACCAAAGCAGAGGTCAGCATTTGCATTCCACTCCAGAATTCCAGAGAGTTGAGGGTTAGAGAGAAGAGTCAGAGGGTTGTTCCAGCACGCAGATGGGGCCATATCACAGCCTGGTGGCCTTATCCGGTTGGCGAATCTACGCTGTAACGCAAGCCGACCCAATGAGAGCGAAGTCCATTCATCTCGCGCATAAACTGAGTTAAGAGCGCGGTTTCTGCAAAATTCTGCGCAAAACCTCGTATTCCGCGGCAGACTCACAACTCCTCAAATTTTTGCAGAATCGCACAATCGCAGAAAAAGAAGGGCCTTAATCATGTTATTGCGTTTGCTGTTGGCTAAATGTCCTCGACCATTTTGTGTTTACCTCCTGATGTTGATTGACAGCTGCGTCCCATCTGCTCCTCTTCTGCCAAGATTGCAACGTTGTAAGGCTCTGTCTTCACTTCTATGATTGGATCTTCATTTGAAGATTCCTCTCGAGGTTCTTCTTTAACATCACCCATCCCGGCTGCCACTCCTGAAGTAAAATAAACATGGAGAGAAGTAAGACATACTGCAAGGATTCAAGTCATGTGACGGCAACCTCTGTACCCTTTCTGAACCTGGTTTAGCTACATTGCACCTAGACCTGTGGGCAGACTTGTACGTATTTAGAGTATTGTATTTAAAATACTGTATTTTAAATACAATTTGCGGTATTTTGGTACTCTACTCAATACTTTTTGTTTTGTGTATGTATACTCTATTTAGAATACATTTTATGGTATTTCATATGGTACATATTTTGGATCACCCTCCCAAACTATCTGCGTCTCGTCTTTCCATTGTCTTGCTTGTTCAGTGGAAAATTCCTGAGCCCCTCGAACTTGACCCCGACATTGGCCCTTCTTGGAAGCCTCCATTTAGAGATCTTGCCCCCGTGTGTACTAATCCTTGGCCAGTGAGGGTTCTATTATGTGTGCCCTGACGCGGTAACACCGAATTCCGACCTCGCCGAGCAGGGACCTGCTAGAAGTTTGCTTTGTTCCGGGTCGCATATACTTAGTGGAGTTATGTGGTATCTCTCTGTCATCTCTTTTGATCGAAGAGTGATATTAAACGGTAGGAGCAACTTATTTCAGGAACACATATGCAGTTGACGAAAGAGTTTTCGCACAAGAGGGTAACAAGGTGATGGAAAGGATGTAAATACAGGTAAAAATGAAAAAGGTAAAAATAAAGTGTTGAGGATAAAAGGTTTTCCTTGTGATCAGCGTACCTGAGAAATAATAGAGGCATTCGAAATAAGGAAAAATGAGCAACAGTGTGTGAGTCATGCTTCTATCACTTTGTTTGATAATGAAGTAAAATTCCTAAAAATGTGGGACAAGGATAAGGATGATGAGTGTGTGGATGACGTATTAGCCACCTGAGTGTGATACTTAAGGACAGTACTATGTTGCCAATAAATAGTTTTTGTTGGAAGTCTAGCACCTATCCTGCTTTCTCTTCTCTCTGTTCCGTTCCCAGTGCTAGTTCGTCATGCAAGATCAACACCAACACGCCCAGTTTTTCACTTTGAGTTAGCTTAGTTGACAACACCTAATACAGTACCCAACAACACAAAACATAATAACCCAATAACATTTCTCTCTGTGATACCTGATTTCACCCAGAATTACGGATTTCAAAATAGAACCCCATTCTTCTCTCCCAAATTATTTTTTTTTTATTCGACACAGAAAATCAGACCCTACCTGTAAAACGTTCATCACCTGAGTACATAGTTTGAAGGATTTACAAGGATTTTACAATGAGCATCACCTCGTGATGGAGACTCCCTGCAGTGCTGTTCCTGTATCTGGGCCTCTTCTGGGAGGCAGGCAACGTCAGGTGGTTCCGATTTCACTCTCACGAGCTGACCACTGAACTCTGGGGAGAGCTGCATTCCTTGGAGTCCGAGGGCCTGGTAAAAGTTGACTCAAAGACACAAGTATGTCTTGCCTCTCCTTTAATGCGGAATAAACCGTTGGCTGTCCTTGTCCGACATAAGTTACAAGAGAGAGAAAATTTGGTCAGGAAGTGAAACAAATACAGCAACAGCAGCTCTGTGAGCCCAACAAACGTGAAAATGCTGAACAGTGTTATCAATTAAAGTGCCAACTCACTGTTTGTCAGATGATCAGCCGTGTCTGCGAGGGTTCCCAGTCAGACATACCAGCGAAGGGTCCTTGAAATTCCCTGAAGAAATTGTTTCTTGTTAAGTGTAAACCTTTTGCGGTTTTTATTTCGCGACTCCAGAAAATCCACAGCATTCCTGCATGGCACAACTTTTTTTTAACGAGAAAGCTAAGAATCTAATAAAAGAAGAAAAAAATGACAAAAGAAGTTGTTTTTAAACGACACGCAGTTTTTCGCATACTTCTGTATGAACCTTTTCGAACCGATTACCGGTATTTTTGAACGGTTCAGTTCCGGTTGAGCTCTAAGATGGCGTCGACTGTTCCGGTTCGGCTAAAAATAACTTTTAATAGCGGTTTTCGGTTCGGGTTCGGTTCGACTTTCGTATGTAGCGATGTCATCAAAATAGTGAAGATCCCAATGCCGACTCGATCGACAGAGCCCCAGATTTCTTTTGTAGTGAACAGTAAAGGCTCCTTCTAAATGACACTCGGAGATACTTTGGCATTACTAGAAGAGTACTAGAAGCTCTAAAGTTTTCGCCGGGCACGTTGAGATGCTTACTTACCGCCATGGAGGAAAGGAGGAAAGAATGGTGTCGAGTGTCGATATCTTGCACGGGTAAAAAAGCTTAAGAAAGGACATTATATATGATGATACGTCTCTATCCAATAGAATCGTGATCTATGGCACGTATATTGAATAATTTAATTCTCGATATCACTGAACTCGCGTTGTTTATTTATTTCAGCCCATCGTGATAGCAGACGACGCTAACTATCGTGAAACTTTTGTTGTTCTGTAGCTTACACGAAAATTAACAGGAGCTCGGAGATTTCTGGAATTAAATTCTTCGACACACGTGCCAGAAACTACGATTTTATTGTTCTTAGACGTATCATTATATTTCATTCCTTTCTTACCCATACAACCAACGACATCGGCACAATTCTTTCCTCAATGGCGGCAATTACTGTAGAAGTGGTTTTTTCCGCGTGGAAAATATTTTCGCGTTTTCAAGCAGAGCTGCTTTGAGGATTGATTCGCGAGAACTTAAATTCACGACACAGGTTTCCGGGAGTGCTTTCCCCTTGCATATCGTGCCGCCGTCAATACTCGGGCATATTTCGGCACGTACTAAGACATCCGTTGTTCACATGGATTGCGGCATTCTAGGTCTATTCCTTTCTTCTCCTCACAGAAATAGGAGGAAAGGTCCTGTCAAATGGTCTTTAGGGACCCTGTAGGAGGCCATAGTACTGGCCGCGTGCAAGTTAGCCAGTTTATTTTAGCAGTTCTTATTAATTATCACTTGGGGCACTGACCAGTTCGGTTGAGATGTGGTACTATCATTCAAGCTGGCTTTGAGAATGCGGGGAAAGGCATGTTCTGGCTTCGTGGTATAGTGGTATATTGCATGTATAGTGCAAAGCGTTTATAGGAGTAACAAAAGCATGATGAATTTTCATTTCTTTTCATCTTGCCTGATGGGATAAAACAATCTTCTGCGCTTGCTTAAACTGCCTATGCTACATGGAGTAGAAAGTATCAGGTAGTCTCGGTATAGCGTCGAACGCCGAACGATTTTCGCCCTCATATGGCCAGCGTTATTCGCGGGAACTTAAATTCGCGATTTTGGAGGTGTGCGCGAAAAACGCGAAAAATAATTCCGCGCGAAAAAAACCACTTCTACAGTAAGCATATATGCGTACGTTCAGCACAAACTTTAAAGCTTCTAGCACGCTTCTACTAATAGCGAAGTAACCTCAAGTGAGGATACTGTGAAGTAGCCTTCACTGTTCGATTCGAGGCAAGAGCAATGTGGTATTCTGTCACTGGAGACGACATTGGGATCTTCACTATTTTGGCAACATTGCCACAGAGCTGTCTGGCCCTTACGCGTAAATATACTTCCAGCTATTGTTGTTATTAGTGGTGAGATCCTACTACAGTGCTCCAGGGTTGTACCAGGACGAAAAACAATCGGAGAAATACCCATAACTGAACATTCTCAAGAAGCAGGACACAGACCCCATGCACAAGGAAGTCAGAAAAAAGCAAGCCGTCGTCCACAGAAAACAGTGAGTTCTGTCTAGCTGTGCCACACTTGCCTGCAGAATGCCCACCAGAAATGCATTTAGAGCACGCCACACGTAAAAGATGTGCGTGATAACGTGTTCATTCTGCCCCCGTTCTTTCCTCACTTGTCCACTTTGGTGTTGCCGTAATGGCTCATTATTTTGCAGTTATATGTTTGAACTCAGTGTAAAGAACTGACCAGAACAGAAGAACCTTGATTCGTAGAAGAGAATTTGAAGAACTATCCTTATGTGGCAGGGAATGTGGTCTTGCCTCGGCAACGTCTCGTCTCTTAAATATACAGGGTGTCAGGTGAGAAAGTGTCATTAAATTTCTAAAAATAAGTTTAACTTCAGCAAATTATGGAACTACTTGGAATAGACCGTTTACAACAGCCAGTTGCTTCAGGCGCTAATAAATGGTGCCACGGTAGCCCCGCTATTGCTTGCCTTCTGCAAGTGCCTGTGTGCCTTTGACTATGTGAGCGCTTCCGATCTTTTTTGCCGGTGTGCTACAGTTCTGTGCAAAATATCGAAAAGCAGAGGGAAGACTTCGTTCCGTGATTGAGTGTAGAAACTGTGACAGAGATCTGATCGTGTCGGACGAAGCAGTTTGTCAAATTCATGAGCCGTCGCTATAGAAAGACTGCCCGTGTTCGAGACCTTTTGCAATGCACGGGTATCCCACAAGGATAGAAAAACAAGCTGATCCGACAACGGTGGGTATTGAATCTTCACAGAAAGGATTTCAAACCGGGAAAGTGAGCGAGGGTAAGCAATGCGGCCCTCAAAGTGGCGCAGCATTTCTGTGTGAGCCCCAAACTCTGTTGTAGGCATTGGCTGCTGCTTGTGAGAATAAACTTCCTCCATAGTAGCTGGGGTCACGTTCCTTGCAGTTGAACGGTTCCATGTACAGGTCCTGACAAAAGTTTACGGAACACGCGAGCGGTGTATTTTCTCCTCGGTACGACACCCTAGCGGCAAGCGGAAGCTGGCGAAATCAGGCCAGTTCACTGCCTCAGAGGGCTGGACGACTGCGCTCTTAGCGACACACAGCGGTAGTTTCGGTATGATTACAGTTGTATGTGCCCGCGAAGTGAGTTGGATTTAACTGTTGTGCTCGTCAACAACTCGTGAGCCACGTCAGTTGTTTATCAATCAATCAATTATCAATGTCAGCGTCAATTGTTTATCAGCTCGTCACGCGTCGTCCACAATAAAGCAACTGTTTGCAAGATACCTTTCTTTCTCTTGTCTACGTATCCTGGATTCCAATAAAAGCAATACACCGTAAAGTGTTGCCACCATGATTCATCCTTGTTATCACGATGATAGCGGCGAGCTCCCTGTCTCAACAATCGTTGAATCACGTGTTGTTGGCGAGCACAACAGTAAAATCCAACTCACTTTACGGGCACATACAACAGTAATCATACCGAAACTACCGCTGTGTGTCGCTAAGAGCGCAGTCGTCCACCCCCCTGAGGCAGTGAACTGGCCTGATTTCGCCAGCTTCCGCTTGCCGCTAGGGTGTTGTACCAAGGAGAAAATACACCGCTCGCGTGTTCCGTAAACTTTTGTCGGGACCTGTACATGCCATCTCAGTGCACGAAGCACTCGTGAGTCCCTTGTTTGTCGCCTCTACAACCTTGATGGGCAGCGCATACAGATATGACTGCACCTGCGGCTCAAACCCGCTTCACGTGTGCATGTTGCCGCCAAAGTGGGCCCGAAGCGAGTCTCTATACTATACGTTCTCCTCACTGTTTGTGTCGACCTGATGTCCGCCTTTAAAATGCATACACCATCGTTTCACTGGAACAGTTCAACACCGACATGGTCACTGTCACACAGCTTCGTTCCCACTGCAAACCCTCTGTAGTTCAGCGCAGGCTTTTCGTCTAGCTCGTTGATCATGTAATTGTACACATCTGAAATCAACAATAAAAGTATGCTACTTTGTAACGAAAACATAACAGGCCTTACATGCATATCTTCGTCAGGTAGCTGTACCAGAAACACTTGCGATAAAAAGGAAGAAATAACCATCTTACGATATTACATCATGAACTTATCCACAACGTAACGTATGCGCAACAAAAGAAGAAAGAAAGAAAGAAAAATACGCCGAAATGTGTAGTAGCTCGAGCATAGATAATGTGGGACGCACAAGGGCAGAAATATCACTCTAAATCAAGCAGAGGCAACTTGAATTATATAAAAAAGCTCACTAACCTGACTCTTGAAGCTTCGGCCAAAGCTTTGTGTCATCCTTCCAACAGGAATTTATTGCAAAAAGTTTGAAATCGGGGAAAGGGTCTCTGGGTTGGACCACCGCACTACATACTCCATGCCAACAGGCAGCCAAAAGAGAAGGCAAGCAGTAGCGCACAAAGTCACGTGCGCTAAGATGGCGGCGTCCAGATAACTCTGCTGTAAATGGTCTATACACACACACATACTTGTGCCACAGATTCAGGCCGTTTGCGTTCACGTCACACATTAATTAAGCTAATTTTGCTAATTGAACTCGAAAATTAGCAAAGCAGAGGTAACGTTTTTGTTGATGAATTCGGAAGCCAATGGCCATAGCACACTATTCCAACCGAAATCACTTTTTTTTTTTTTTTCCCAGAAGATTTGTACAAAAATTTGACAGCCGCAAAACCGTCCCTGTGCGAGGTGCGCTTGCTAATATTTACGTTTGCGGAACTTTTCGTTCCATCCAAATACCCTCCCTCTTATGCGAACAAGGACATACTCATGCTTTCCGCCCTTATCAATGTGCCTACCGCCAGTCCCCAGCCACTGATAATGTTGGTTACCGCTGTACCGCCCTCGACCTGGTGTGGCTGTTTCCACTTTCTCTCGATAAAAGCAGAGCCAGCATTTACGCAAACACAAATTTCATGGAACACGCCGTGCCAAGTGACGGTTTTGCGTCTGTTAAATTTTTGTACAAATCTTCTGAAAAAAAAAAACTGTGATTTCGGTTGGAATAGTGTGCTATGGCCATTGGCTTCCGAATTCATCAAGAAAAACGTTACCTCTGCTTTGCTAATTTTTGAGTTCAATCAGTGAAATTAGCTTAATTAATGTGTGACGCGAATGCAAACGGCCTGAATCTGTGGCAAAAGTCTCTGTATGTGTATTCCAAGTAGTTTCATAATTTTCTGAAGTTAAACCTATTTTTAGAAATTTAATGACACTTTCTCACCAGACACCCTGTATTTTTCTTGCAAGGAGACAAGAATTTGACGTTGTGGTAGAAATTTTGGATTAACTGCATTGAAACTGGTGATATAAAGTGGTACGATGTGAAGGATTTTGCAATTTTCTTTTTTTTTTATGGAATTGACGTACGTAACTTTGACCTACGTTTTTCTGAAGCAAGCCCACATTGAATAATTCACGATCGAAATCGTAAGATATGCTGCCATAAAAAAAAAAGGCTTCAGAATGAGTACTTTTCTTTACTTTTTCTTTGACCTTGTCTCTTGCTTTGAAGAACTTGTTGGCTTTTCCCCACTCTCCCACCTAGTGTCTATTTAAATGTCGTCGTGCAATTAACTTTTCAGCTGAGTTTTTGACCGTGTTTTGTGTTTGTCTGTTATCATCCGTACCTCGTCTTTGGTTTTGTAAGTCATGGATCGTCATCACCAGCTCGCTTGCTACCTAACTTTCCTTTGGTTAACTTTGACGGGGTTAGCCCACAGCGAGGCTAACAATACGCAATGAGAATGTTGGCAAGAAGGTCGGAACGCGTAAATCGATCTGATGTGGCTAGTTGAACTTGAAAGTTAACGAAGGAAATGTAGGCACACATTTTTAGTCCATCTTGTAGTCGTAGTGTGCTATTGCATTGGATTGGTGGGAATTTTATGTATAACACAATGTACGTATAAAAAAAAACAAACTTGGTTGGTGGATTCGAAAGATTCGATTCGCCGTTTGAGGCACTGGGACATCCCTACTTTTTGGTCCTCTTAATAATTCCGGTTCTCCCAACAACGACTGTGGCCACCAGTCTTGAACTAATGAAAGTGAGCCCAATAATCGTGATATTTGTGAAAGCAGAGGATTGTTGTTAAACAACAAATCATGTTTCTCGCAGGTTCAAAAGTTTTGACAGATGTAGAAACATCTGGCGAGCCGTAACCCCCTCCGGCATGGCGTGCTATTCGGGTGATTTTGCCCGGTTTAATCCGAATTCCTCTGAAACCGATTTGGGAGGGAACGATCGGGCAGAACCTGGTTTAACCCAGAAAAGTCAGGCCATAAGTCTGATACATGTTTTTTACGCGTGGAACTCCGGTCGATGCCACGCTGGGACTGGGCATACCTGAACGGTGGTCATCGAGATGGCTGGTAGTCTCTTTGTAAAACAACCTGCACATTAAATTTTCTTTTCTTTTTTTTTTGCAACAACCAGGATATTGTGAGAAACGGCATGGTGGTGCAGGAAGAGCAATCCTAAGGAAAGGCATCTCCTAAGTCAACCTGTCCAGGTGTAAAAAGAGGATAGTAAAAGTCTGTGCAGTTTATGGTTGATCCGGTGACGTGGGTGTAATCTGGAAGAATTTGTGGTTGTCACTGCGTTTCCTCTGTCTGGGTGTTACTTTTCAACAAGCATCTTGCTTAACAGGAAACAATTTCTACAGGGGATTTCGTCAAGGACCCTTCCCTGGTATGTCTGACTGGGAACCCTTGCAGACACGGCTGATCATCTGACAAACAGTGAGTCGGCACTTTAATTGATAACACTGTTCAGCAGTTTCACGTTTGTTTGAGCTTACAGAAACTGTTGCTGTATTTGTTCCGGGCCCATTTTTCTCTTCCTTGTAACTTGCATCTGACAAGGACAGCCAAAGGTTTAGTTCGCATTAAAGAAGAGGCAAGACATAATACTGGTGTCTTCGAGTCATCAGGCCCTTGGATTCACAACTCCAAGAAATGCAGCTCTCCCCAGAGTTCAGTGGCCATCTGGTGAGAGTGAAATCGGAACCACCTGATGTTGCAGGTCTTGCAGAAGAGGCCCAGATACAGCAACAGCACCGCAGAGAGTCTCCATCAGGAGGTGATGCTCATTGTAAAATCCTTGTAAATCCTTATAAACTATATACAGGTTTCGCCAAGATAAACTTCGGGGTTTGTAACGAAGATAAAACGAATAACAACAGTGTCGAAAAGCTAAAGTAGATGTTAGAGGACGTATTATGCCCCAAAATGTAATGTCGATAATGTCGCTTGGTCTGTTTCTCTTCGGATAAATAGTTAACATTTTAAAAAATGCTGCTGCCGAAACGACTATACCTGTGTTTCAGCTTCTTTCTGTCAGATGGCGAAACGGTCGAATGCGGCGTTGCAAAGTACGACACTGCATTCAGTTCAACTTGTTCACTTGGTTTCGATGTCATCTGCAACGCCGCGTTCGACCGTTTCGCCATCTGACGGAAAGGAGCTGAAACACGGGTATAGCCGATTAGGCAGCGGCAGTTTTCTAATTTTCACGATTTATCCGCAGTGAAACGGACCAAATGACAGTATCGACATAAAATTTTGGGGCATAATACGTCTTCTAACATCTACTTTAGCTTCCCGACACTGTTCTGTATTCGTTTTATCTTCGTTACAAACCTCGAAGTTTATCTTGGCGAACCCTGTACAATGAAAAAATAGACATAAGATAAGCCGCACTGGTGGACACGCCGCAGAGCGCCCGTCAGAAAAAAAAAACACCCTCTGGAACGAGCACCAGAGTGCATTCCGTAAATTTTTGTCCGACACTGTACCTCACAAATTATATGGGCCGATACCACATGTTGCGATGAGTGTACCGTAATTTCACACGTATAAGCCCCACTGCAGATAAGCCGCAGGACGCATTTTTAGGAAAGCTTTGAAAATGTTCTGGCAGATAAGCCGCGGGCAATACGAGACGACTGATTTGTGCGACAAAGGAGACCATAGAGAAGGCCATAAACCCTGTGGTCCATACTCCAGGATCAGCATAGTGTACAACAAAGGAGGTCAGTTCTAGAGTTCTACCAAGATCGGATGTTCCCCTTGTCGGGCGTTTTTTGTGGGCTGATTGGTCAGTGGCCTTCCAGAAGACGTGAATCACTGTCACCACTTTCGTTAAAGCTGCTTTGGGTAATGCACCAGGAGGATCAATCTACTCCAATGTGGACCCGTCCCTATTATGCACTGTTCGTGCATCGGCAGGGAAGTGCTTCTCCAGAGACACTGTCGGCCCTTTCGTTAAAAACCGGCGTATGGGGAAAATACCAGGAAAGAATAGTCGGCAGATAAGCTGCACTGCGCCCGTGAGAAAAAAAAAATTGTGCGTACACTGCGGCTAATAGACGTGAAATTACGGTACTTTACACATCTCTACAATATATACGTCACACATTCGCGTAAATTGCCAGTAAATAGTGCGGGTAGTACGACCCGATACCCGAACCGGTCCTAAACTGATTCAGGAGGAAGCAACCGGGGGAATCGCGTTTGACCCTAAAAGTCAGACCCTGTTTATAAGTGTGTCCCTGAGGATCGTGTCCTAGTAAGATCTTGTAGGACGTGCCACTCATACGTCTGGCCGTGGTGGCCGAGTTGGTAGCTTGTTCGCCTACTGATCCCAAGGTTGCAGGTTCAAACCTGGCCAAGGACGCCAGCAACTTGATGGCAGAGTGCAAGTTGCCCAGACACGCTGCTTTCCGCGGGGGTCATTAAATATGGTGTGTTGAGATTCTGGTGCACGTTAAAGGACACCCGGGTGACCAAATTAATCCGGAGACTAATTATTGTCATTACACACAAATTATAATTGAACCTCTGCATGCAATAAGGGGATAAGTCGAAATTATCCCCTGTTTAGTGTTTTTGTTGCAGTGACATCTACATAGCAGTACGTACCTGCTGAATAAAATTTAGGACAATATCGCAATTTATTGACTCGCTACAGGAAGGTAAGAAACTGGAAATGCATGCGTGTCAGTGGAATAGACAGCCAGATTATGCCCCTTTTCTAAACATGCACACAAATGGCGAGGCTTAAATTTTGCTACGATGCGGAAATGAACTTCGACTTCCACTCGACAAACATGTTCTTCCTACCTCACGTGACCGTGTCAGCAGTGCTACTGAGCGTTGTGATCGGAAAAACGTGCCCACTGTGCTAATAAGTAATATTTTGCTGGCCATACAGAAAATTATTTTCAAGATTGTGCTCGTTTAGCAGCATGATGATCACGATATAGGCTGGTCCACCGCATAAAGGTAACTTTGGCCGTCCTGCCGTCACTGTGAAAGTCCGACTCGTGAAAACTGTCTTCTATCTTTTTTTTTTTTTTTTTCAGGCACGAAAACCCTGCACGTGCGTTGTTATATAGAAAAAGGGGATATGTCATGCTCTTGGATTTTGTTCCATTTCTGCTGAATCACACACACAGAAATGATGCGAATGGGACATGCATGTAGAGGAGACATATAGTTACACATTTTGCATTTGCGTTATTCGAGGAAACTTACCTGCAATTACTTCACCAAATATTCACTTGCAGTTTTCTCGGTCTGGGATTTTTCGACTTATCCCCTTATTGCATACAGAGGCTCATTTATTGAAATAATAAGAATGTGAGGCAGTGTTCACATGGTCCAACTCCGGAGCTGCAGGTTGTCATGTGACTCCCAATGGCGTAATGTGATTTCGTTGGCGCCGAACTGCCTCGCACGGATTCGAATCCTGCAGGCATAAGCGAGAGATAATTTGATCTTTCTTTTCTAACCAACAGCAAAGAAAAGTATCTGTAGGCAGTTTTTGAAGATAATACTTATCTTTTGGCAAAATAAACTGACAGGTTTGGGTAACAATAGTTGATGAAAAAGCACTGTTAAATTGTATTCGAGCCCATACCCTCCAATTGCTCTATGGTCGCTTGTGGGCGGAGCTACCGAAATTGCAACGTGGATGTTGCACTGTTTCGGAGATAGTCATAAGCAGAGCCGTTTATAGAGAGAGTTTGTCTATTGGGAGGAGCCTAACTTAAGGCGCGTCACGGGACGTCACTGCTGAACAACCTCTTCGTCGTGCTCTATCGTTATCCAGTCGTCAACCGGTTGCAGATGCCATATTGATAACGAGAGGTAGCAAGCGAGCTGGTGGTATAGATCCATAACTTAAAAACCCGAGACTAGGGGACAAAAAAACGACAAACACAGACATTATCTGTGTTCGTCGTTTGTCTCGATGGAGCCATATTGATGTTGACCGTTGTTTATAATCCAAGGAGAGAAGACACGTGCGTACTTCTTGCTTCGAAAGCCTTTCGTCCTTGAACTCTTTCTGTTCGGCAACAAAGCCCCCCCGCCCCCCATATCGCTGGCACTAGAGTCACTAAATAAGCTTCGCTTCAGAGTACCGACACTGAGGTCCACTGGAGAGCAGGAACGCCATCTTGTTTCCGCACCACACCGGTACCATCCCCATTTGAGGATCAAAGATGGCTAACATAATGCTCGCTGTGGGATAGAGAAGGGTGTATGATTGTTGTGCGATAATCCGTTTATTGTCCACCAGAGCGTCCCGAGGATGTCAAGGTGAGCTCAAGGCTGTCAACTGCTGCTTGTAAACAAAAGGAACATTTCATCCGTACACGATAGATGGCATCGCGCGCTAACGTGCGCAATGCGCGTGCGTGTTAGCATGGCGCGGTAACAAGATGGCGCATGCTTGCTCTTGGAACCCAGTGTCGATACTCTGAAGCGTAGCTTGTTTAGTGACTCTATCAGGCACCAGTGGGTCATAAGCCGGTTGTTCCTGTAGGTGTCGACTAGAACCCTGCGCGGATGAGATTTTTGGAATCCGCATCCGACCCTCATCCGCGCACACGTTATCCGCGTCCTATCCGCATCCGCAGCATACACAACAGTTTACACCGCATCCGGTCCGCTGAACAAAACGTACCATCCGCATCCGATCCGCAAGATCCGCACGTTTCGAATGACGCGTAAATACCGCATGTTGGTATCATTTCGGATGCCTCCGTGCTCTCACGGAAGGACTCTCGACGACAAGCAAAGTAAAACCTTTGAACAACCGTTCAACAAACGCGATATGGAGTGACTTTTGGAACGCATGGAACGCTACCTCGCCGGTGCTCGCGCGCTTCGAGACGCCAGAATGCCTCCTCTCCCGTCTTGGCTGTGCATGGTCAAAGGTGTACCCGAGCATGCGCTCGCTGTCGGCGCGCAATACAAATAAATTGCTGGTGGAAAGATTACAGCACGCGGTATATCCGCATCCGATCCGCACACCGCAGAAAGTGCTATATTTTCATCCGAATCCGCAAGTATCTTGCGGATATCCGCGGATATCCGCTTCCATCCGCGGATGGTGCAGGGCTCTAGTGTCGACCAGCTGGCGGAAAGCATCAGTATGGTGCGGACTAGATGGCTGGTAAGCGGATTCCGCTTGGATTCAGGCTTTTTTGGGCGGCGCAACGACGACTCTGACGTCAAAATAAGCTCCTCCGATGAGGCGGCAAAAGATAAAAAAATGGCCAAACTCTCCCTATAAATGGCCCTGGTCATAAGAAGTCTGTTCGGGTTGGAGCAGAAAGTTGTGTCACGTGTGGACGCAGCCCAAGGAAGATGTCGTACAGCTGGCTATCCCACATCATATAGCCACAAAGGACTTCTAGTTTTCTCGACTGACACTTTTGTATGGAATGTGTACGGATAAGATATAGTGGAGTGAGACGGAGATAAACTGTCTCATGAGAGAACTGATGTTCTGAGGCTGGAACAACATAGGAGGAACAAATACATACAAGGCCTCAAATTGCCTAAGAAATTAACGATGAAAGATGAAAGTCACAGGAAAGGTTAGCCAGCTGTAGGACTCGAACCCACATCTTCTGGATTACCGGTAATCCAGAAGATGTGGGTTCGAGTCTTACAGCTGGCTAACCTTTTCAGTGACTTTCATCTTTCATCGTTTGTCTCATGAGTTCCGCATGGTGGCTTACTTTTATCCTGTTTTGTTTTACTTCAGGAGTGACGACTGAGATGTCTCCCATTAAGGAAGAACCTCCGGAGGACTCTTCGAATGAACGTCCAATGGCAGTTGTGAAAACAGAGCCTTATAACGACGAAATCTTGGCAGGGCAGGACATGATGGGACACAGCTGTGATTCAACATCAGAAGGTGATACAAAATAGTAAAAAGGCTTTATATAAAAGGGACAGGGTGCAGACTAACTTGTGCATGATGATGAAAGAACAAATGGCCAAGAGACACGGGACACGAAGACAAGCACAAGAGTTCTCAGACACAGTAACGATTTAATATCACAGAGCCTCCTAAATACCTAACAACTCCCGGAGGAGAGGGAGATGGATAAAGGATGGCCTATTTACACAGTTCCCGCGTTGCGTTATTGCCACTGTCTCTTTCAAAAGTCTTTTCCACTTATCTCTTTCCCTAGACACAACCACGGTTTCGTTGAAAGTGGGCTCACAGTTGCTGCATTGGTGAAGATGCTCAACTGGCTTACTAGAGATATGACTCTTCTTTAAGTTCAGCTGGTGTTCTCGAAGGCGGTCATTTAAGCAACATCCAGTCTGCCCCACATAACAAAAACCACAGCTTAAAGGAATAGAATAAACAACAGCACATGTGCATGATGCAATCGAAGACTTATGCTTTACAGTGCAACCATTTGGCACGACATTTAAATGGAGTCAATCTACTCAACCTGAAGGCATTAGAAAAAAAAACACTTTCAACCTAAAATCCCTCGCAACGGATGAAATGTTATGGGAGACAGAATGATAATACGGTATGACAACTAATTTGTCGGAAGATGAATTGGCACTCTCGTGGTTGGTGTCTAGCCGAACATCAAGCTTGCGTAGGAGAATAAGAGCCCTGGAGGCAATCAACTGCATGTCATACCCAGGCTGTCACATGGACAGTCTTCAATAACAATTCAAACCAACCGCCATTCAACTAAAGCCCCTATATAGTTCGTAAAAGTAGCAGAGGCATTTGAGGATCGCCACTTTCCTCCTCTCTCATACGGTCTGCAGCCTCATGCCTCCTTCATTGGGCTTTCGCTATCATGTGTTGCAGAGCCTCTTTCCATAGCTGCCATTTCGTCTCGCCTTCCATTTCAAGGGTATTTATAAGGGAATGCCACCATAACAAGCTTTACGACAGAAAGTATTTGCAGTCATTTCAGTTTTGTCAAGCAACTACTTTATATTTTAGCATACCCATTCTGTCGCCATGCAAAGCGTTTATCGTCGCCGCGTAGCCACATTTTGCGTTTGGTTACGCCGCTGCAGTGAATTTTTGTTTGTGTTCAGGACCATTTCACGGGTGCGGTCAAGGAACGTTACCTGCATTTTTGAGAACGTAAAAGAGCGCAGAGTATTTGACCGTACAGTATGCCGTTCTCCCGTTTGTCAGTCAGTCAACCTCAATGTGTTTGTTTAATTACTTTTCCCTCAACACCTCATTTTTCATAGCGGGACTAAATTTCACCGGGACATTCGACGGAGACATATCACGAATCAGACAGAACACGGCTGTCGTCTGCTACGGTGCCGCTGTCCAGGCGGCGCCACTCTCGAGGTGAAGGGGGAAGGATAGTGAGGGAGGGTAGGAGGAGTTGTCGCTACTTTTAGCATTCGGGGGCTTCACATTCAGCACGCGTGCAGCGTCACCAAGTGTGTGAACCGTCAACCACTCTAGCTGGATCCAATGCGCTTTGAGGAGTCGACGTGTTGCAAGGCTGGTGGTGTTATTAGTATTCCCAGTGGCGATTAGCTTCAATGATGACTGAAGACTAATAATAATTTAGTAACGAGAGGATAGAGAGGTAGCAAGCGAGCTGGTAGTATAGATCCATAACTTAAAAACCCGAGACTAGGGGACAAAAAAACAGACAGAGGAAAAAATGGCGGTCTGCAGGCGGTATAGGCAATAGGAAATGCATGGGGTGAAGATTTGCTTTGCTTCTAACTTCTTTTCTACGAAGTGATAGCGTTCGAAACAAAATATGGTTGAAACTTGAGGCAAATGACCATCAGTCTGCAAAGTTTGAAGAGCCGGAGACACTACCTTATATTTTTATGACTCGATCGAAATGTGTAACCGTCGCTAAAGTCACCCTGTATTTGTGGAGTCAGACGTAAACAGCGTGACAAGGCACTGCGAACATGGCGATATCTAGTGTTTCAAAAGTCTGGAATCACTAATAACTGATGTGATTAAGAAGACTGGTATGCCCTCTTACTGTCCAATTTCTGAAATTTCAGGTGTAAGAGGAAGCAGTGGTACACTCCATATTAAGGAGCAGCACAGAGGCACCTGTGATCAAGAATCTTCTGGTTGCACTTCTTCAAATGCACAGTTGAAGATCAGCACAGCAACAGTTGAGCTGCAACTCGACAACGCTGCACTAGTCACTATGAACAATCGACCCACTCAGGGACCTCCAGAGCAGAGCAAGCCACGTGCACTTGCATGCACCTCGAAAGCCAGTCTGAAATGCCACGTGTTTGCTCACGGTCACAATGAGTCTGAAAAGTGTCCTGCTACTCCTCCATTGGATGTTCAGATGGCAGAGATGGACTCTGAGTGCAACATGTGTGTCTCTGAATTCTCGTGGTCTGCAAATGAAGACAACGATGAGTCAGGGTATACTGCAGATGCGCACTGCAGAAGCACACTACACTGCCATAAGCGGACACACAAAAATGTGAAGCCATACCGGTACATTGTCTGCCCTGCGGAGTTCGGCCAAAGCGGACAACTACGGCGTCACAAGAGGACACCCACAGAAGAGAAGCCATACAAGTGCGATATCTGCCCTGCTGAGTTCAGCCGGAGTGGGCGACTGCAGGATCACAAGCGGACACACGCAGGAGAGAGACCGTACAAGTGTGATGTCTGCCCTGCGGAGTTCAGCCGGAGCGGGTACCTACAACATCACAAGTGGACACACATGGGTGAGAAGCCATACAAGTGCAATGTCTGCCCTGCAGAGTTCATCCGGAATGGGCACCTACAGGATCACAAGCGGACACACACAGGCGAGAGACCATATAAGTGTGACCTCTGTTCTGCAGGGTTCGGACATAGCACAACCCTGTCACGTCACAAGCAAACACACACGAGTGAGACGCCATACAAGTGCGACCTTTGTCCTGCAGGGTTCAGACAGAGCAGAAACCTGTTACGTCACAAGCAAGCACACACCGGCGAGAAGCCATACAAGTGCAACGTCTGCCCTGCGGAGTTCACCGAGAGCGGGTACCTACGACGTCACAAGCGGACACACACGGGCGAGAAGCCACACAAGTGCGATGTCTGCCCTGCAAAGTTCAGCCGGAGCGAGTATCTACAGCGTCACAAGCGCACGCATACAGGCGAGAAGCCATACAAGTGTGATGTCTGTCCTGCGGAGTTCAGCCAGAGAGGGCACCTGCAGGATCACAGGCGGACTCACACAGGTGAGAAGCCATACAAGTGCGATCTCTGTCCTGCAGTGTTCGGACAGAGCACAACCCTGTCACGTCACAAGCAAACACACACGTGCGAGAGGCCATACAAGTGCGATCTTTGTCCTGCAGTGTTCAGACACCGCAGAACCTTGTCACGTCACAAGCACAGACACACGGGCTTGAAGCCATACAAGTGCAATGTTTGCCCTGCGGAATTCGGCGAAAAGAGGTACCTACAGCGTCACGAGCGGACACACACGGGCGAGAAGCCATACAAGTGTGATGTCTGCCTTGCGCGATTCCGCGAGAGAGGGCACCTGCAGCGTCACACGCGTACACACACGGGTGAGAAGCCATACAAGTGCGATCTTTGTCCGGCAGAGTTCAGGCAGAGCACGACCCTCTCACATCACAAGCGAACGCACATGGGTGAGCAGCCAGAAAAGCGCGACCTCTGTCACGCAGTGTTATCCTCAGCACAAACTTGAGGTGCGATACAAGTGCACTCTCTGTCCTGCGGAATTCAGCCACAGAGTAGACAGGCGGACACCCACAGGCGAGAAGTCATAGAAGACCATTCTACAAACCTGGGGCACAGAACAAACCAGCAGTGCAACAAGGAAACTTGCATGGATGTGAAGCTGTACGAATGCAACTTCTGTACTGCAGAGTTCATGTACAGCACAAACTCAGCATGTAGCCAGGACACACTTGGGATATCGACCATACAAGTGCAGAGGGCACATACACGTACGTGTACACGTGAAAGAGGACTACCAAGTGTCAGTTCTGTTCTGTCGCATGTCCTCTACCCACAGACCTGAAGAAGCACATGATAATGCAATAAGAGGAAAGGTTGTACGGACGCAATCTGTATCTTGCTGTATTTTGTTTCTGCTGGATGTTTAGAAACTCGCATGCATGAGCAGGCCGAGGTTAAAGAAAGATTGGGGCTGAATTGGCTGGTGGCACATGTAAAAAAAAGTGCAAGGAAAGGACACATTCTCACTGGCCATGGACTGCTAACCAAGGTTTGTTTGGGTGAACAACGTGCATTGCATTGTTTCACCTTTTTATTCCTTTGTCAAAGAATGCTTCTTATATGCCCCACAAGGCTGATAACATAAATAAATCAACCCAGGGAAGTACATTAAAGAATTTCTACAAGATGTGGCAACTTCTGAGAAGAATCTTGAGAATTACGTTTTGTGTCACGAGCATTTGTTGAATGCATTCAAATTTGTGAATGACATCCGAAAAGTAATCATTGAGAGAATCGTGATTGGTACGCGGGAATAAAAGTGGTGAACTCAGTATCAGTCTCTGCTGAGAGGGTTGACTCGACACAAAGAGCTACCGCAGGACACAGCGGGAATGGGAATGCACCAGATTGCACGCGATTACGCATTTCGTTATGGGTTGCCCCTTTTCCAGGAATGTTAGAACACCATTGGAATGCCACACAATGGCGGGCTTCGTTATGGTTTGCCCCATTCCGCAAATGTTAGGACAGTACGGGAATGCACGTGATTATACCCTTCGTCATGGGTTGCCCTCTTCCGCGGACACCACCGGAATACCAGGCGATTGCAGGATTCGTCATGGATTGCCCCCATCCGCGAATGCTAGGACGCCACGGGAATGGGAATGCACGCGATTACGCACTTCATTATGGGATGCCCTCTTCTGGGAATCTTAGTACAGCATGGGAACGCCACGCGATCGCGGACTTCGTAATGGGGTGCCCCCTTCCGCGAATGCTATGACACTACGGGAATGGGAATGCACGTGATTACGCACTTCGTCATGGGTTGCCCCC
This sequence comes from Ornithodoros turicata, assembly GCF_037126465.1. Lineage (NCBI taxonomy): Eukaryota > Metazoa > Arthropoda > Arachnida > Ixodida > Argasidae > Ornithodoros > Ornithodoros turicata. Next base: position 210,343,888 of record NC_088201.1, on the reverse strand, counting down.
ATCCGCGAATGCTTGGGCGCCATGGGAAATGCCACACGATTGCGGGCTTCGACATGGGTTTCCCCCTTCCGCGAATGTTAGGACGCCACGGGAATGGGAATGCCACGCGATTGCGGGCTTCGACACAGGTAATCCCCATGCGCGAATGTTAGGACTCCACGGGAATGGGAATGCCACGCGATTGCCGGCTTCGACACAGGTAGTCCCCATGCGCGAATGTTAGGACTCCACGGGAATGGGAATGCCACGCGATTGCGGGCTTCGACACAGGTAGTCCCCATGCGCGAATGTTAGGACTCCACGGGAATGGGAATGCCACGCGATTGCGGGCTTCGACACGGGTTGCCCCCATCCGCAAATGTTAGGACTCCACGGGAATGGGAATGCCACGCGATTGCGGGCTTCGACACAGGTAGTCCCCATGCGCGAATGTTAGGACTCCACGGGAATGGGAATGCCACGCGATTGCGGGCTTCGACACGGGTTGCCCCCATCCGCAAATGTTAGGACTCCACGGGAATGGGAATGCCACGCGATTGCGGGCTTCGACACAGGTAGTCCCCATGCGCGAATGTTAGGACTCCACGGGAATGGGAATGCCACGCGATTGCGGGCTTCGACACAGGTAGTCCCCATGCGCGAATGTTAGGACTCCACGGGAATGGGAATGCCACGCGATTGCGGGCTTCGACACAGGTAGTCCCCATGCGCGAATGTTAGGACTCCACGGGAATGGGAATGCCACGCGATTGCGGGCTTCGACACGGGTTGCCCCCATCCGCAAATGTTAGGACTCCACGGGAATGGGAATGCCACGCGATTGCGGGCTTCGACACAGGTAGTCCCCATGCGCGAATGTTAGGACTCCACGGGAATGGGAATGCCACGCGATTGCGGGCTTCGACACAGGTAGTCCCCATGCGCGAATGTTAGGACTCCACGGGAATGGGAATGCCACGCGATTGCGGGCTTCGACACAGGTAGTCCCCATGCGCGAATGTTAGGACGCCACGGGAATGGGAATGCCACGCGATTGCGGGCTTCGACACAGGTAGTCCCCATGCGCGAATGTTAGGACTCCACGGGAATGGGAATGCCACGCGATTGCGGGCTTCGACACGGGTTGCCCCCATCCGCAAATGTTAGGACTCCACGGGAATGGGAATGCCACGCGATTGCGGGCTTCGACACAGGTAGTCCCCATGCGCGAATGTTAGGACTCCACGGGAATGCCACGCGATTGCGGGCTTCGACACAGGTAGTCCCCATGCGCGAATGTTAGGACTCCACGGGAATGGGAATGCCACGCGATTGCGGGCTTCGACACAGGTAGTCCCCATGCGCGAATGTTAGGACGCCACGGGAATGGGAATGCCACGCGATTGCGGGCTTCGACACAGGTAGTCCCCATGCGCGAATGTTAGGACTCCACGGGAATGGGAATGCCACGCGATTGCGGGCTTCGACACAGGTATTCCCCATGCGCGAATGTTAGGACGCCACGGGAATGGGAATGCCACGCGATTGCGGGCTTCGACACAGGTAGTCCCCATGCGCGAATGTTAGGACGCCACGGGAATGGGAATGCCACGCGATTGCGGGCTTCGACATGGGTTCTATCACTTCTTAGCCGTGGGCTACCATTCTGCCCAAATAATAACAAGGTAGACGAATACTAACTCCATCTCGATTTAGATAATTTTGCCCGACGTATGCGTCTGAAAGAGTATTTTCATGATAAGACTGATACAACACCCAAACATTTCAAGCCACCGTGTGAGTTTACGCCAGAGCCCAATCGCGAAAAAGCGGGTGTTTCAAAAAACGTGTCATTCGGACTTTATAAAAAACGGGGCGACGGAAAAATACGGGGTAAACGGCACTTGTGTGGCAACCGAATTTGCCATCTTGCACAAATATTTTCATTTGATTTTAATTAAAAGAAATTGAATTTCTTTAATTGAACTCCAAAATTTCCCAAGTCAACCTCACGTTTTTTTTTGTTTTTTTTTTACAGAATTAGAGATCCCGTAGCGAACTTAGTCAGATCCACCGAGAAATCCGCTCGATATTGCAAATGGAACTGCCCCAAAAAAGTCCCGAAATTGAGGCTTCAAAGTTTCGGGTATTCAACGGCGCACCAAATCAGACGCAAAGATTCGTGGAGAGGAGGACATGCTCCTGCCCCCATGAAAGATAGAAGGTGAAAAAAAAAAAAAAAAAACGGCGGGAAAAAAGAGGCGGAATCATTTTTGTTTGCAGCTTATCAACTTATGGTGGAATGTCACCCGCCTTGTTATCGGCGCGTCTTGTGCTGCACGCCGGTCCGGCGATGAACTGTTCTAGCTTCATGGGGGCAGGAGCCCAAGCAGCACAATGTACTGAAAGTCGAGTGCAATAGGGGTGGACGGTATGTGTCTTATCAATGTTCCTTAGTTTCAAGAGTCTGTTCAAGGTCTTCCACCTACCCGTCCACCCCTATTGCACTCGACTTTCAGTACATTGTGCTGCTCGGGAGCATGTCCTGCCCTCCGTGCATCTTTGCGACTGATTTGGTGCGCTGTTGAATACCCGAAACTCTGAAGCCTCAACTTCGGGACTTTTTTTTAGGCAGTTCCCTTTGCAATATCGAGCGGATTTCTTGGTGGATCTGATTAAGTTCGCTACGGGCTCTCTAATTCTGTAAAAAAAAACAAAAAAAAGGTGAGGTTGACTTGGGAAATTTTGAAGTTCAATTAAAGAAATTCAATTTCTTTTAATTAAAATCAAATGAAAATATTTGTGCAAGATGGCAAATTCAGTTGCCACACAAGTGCCGTTTACCCCGTATTTTTCCGTCGCCCCGTTTTTTTATAAAGTCCGAATGACACGTTTTTTGAAACACCCTGTATAGTTGAAATAAATGGGAGACAAAAGACGAAAGTAGGGGAAGTAACAAAAAAGGGTTTATTAAAACTTAAAAATTATAAAAGTTATGGAGGATGTCTACGGGCGGAAGCTCCGCCTTCTTCGGGACGAAATAGCTAAATGTGGCCACGAGGCTGATAAGGGGCTTGAGAATGACGCTATGGTCGGTTGGGGAAAATTCCCGCCACCTGGCGGTTGTCAATTGGGGAAATTCCAGAGTGCTTTTGTGTCAGGTCCAGGAGTGGGGTCATCGTCCTTGTGGGTCAGTGGGGATTTTGATCCGGCTGAAACGAGAAAAGGCAACAGGGTCTTACCTAGGTTGTTAAACTTCTTACTGTTGACAGCATGCCAGGGTCCTTGTTAAAGACCCATCGGAATTTGTAAATTAGGTAGGATTCCCGTTGTTCCCGGGAGCGGTCGGAGATAAAGTTCGACTGGAGAATAAAAACTGAGGCTTCGTTGATTGAATGTTTTGGTTGTTTGAAATGGCGTGAAACTGGAAAATTGGGTTTCTTGGTAACATCCGATTGGTGATTGTTGAATCTATTTCGGAAAGAAGTTTTCGTCTGACCCACGTATTAGGCCCGGCATGTGTTGCATTGGATTACATAGATAACGTTGCATGAGTTACAGTCTACGTCTGCGTTGATCTTGACGGCAAAGTTGGAATTCGTACTTCTGACTGTTTGTGCGGTCTGCATTAACTTGCAAATCTGGCATCTCCTGCCATTACATGGATGACAGCCCGCCGGAGGTTTAGTGGGTTCGCCTACTTTAGAGCGAACCAAGCTATCTTGTAAGTTACGTGTACGTCTGTAAGCGACACGTGGTGGATTAGGAAATATGTTTTTCGTGCGTTCTGACTGGAGAAGGATACTGTGGTGGCGGCGAAGTATGTTGTTAATGTTTGGGATATTTCCGGCGAATGTTACAGTTAAGTTCACAGCATTACTTTCTGATTTGTTTTGTCTTTTCTCGAGTAAGCTTAGACGGTTTGCCTTGCGAGCTCTGTTGAGAGCATCTTGAACTATATCGGGTGGATACTGACGACCGACAAAGGTTTGTTGCAGCTGTTCTAAATTTCTGTCCAGATCGTCGTCATTCGAGCAGATTCTCCGAAGAGCTTGACTGTAGGGAATGGCCAGTTTCGTGTGGCGAGGATGACAACTATGGAATGACAAGTACTACTGAGAGTCTGTGGGTTTTCGGGTTTACCCGAAACTTTGAAGCCTCAATTTCGGGACTTTTTTGGGCAGTTCCATTTGCAATATCGAGCGGATTTCTTGGTGGATCTGACTAAGTTCGCTACGGGATCTCTAATTCTGTAAAAAAAAAAAAAAAAAACGTGAGGTTGACTTGGGAAATTTTGGAGTTCAATTAAAGAAATTCAATTTCTTTTAATTAAAATCAAATGAAAATATTTGTGCAAGATGGCAAATTCGGTTGCCACACAAGTGCCGTTTACCCCGTATTTCCGTCGCCCCGTTTTTTATAAAGTCCGAATGACACGTTTTTTGAAACACCCTGTATATCGAGAGCTTTTTCGCAATTGGGCTCTGGCGTAAATTCACACGGTGGCTTGAAAGGTTTGGGTGTTGTATCATGCTTATATCATACTCTTTCAGACGCATACGTCGGGCAAAATTATCTAAATCGAGATGGAGTTGGTATTCGTCTACCTTGTTATTATTTGGGCAGAATGAAAGCCCACGGCTAAGAAGTGATAGTTCAGAATCGCTAAGGGGGTGCCATTTATTTCAACTATAATTACGTAGCCGTCCGATCCAACTCCAACTTTTCAAGATATATATATATGTTTGCAAGTCAAACGTCGTCATGCCAGTACTGGACAGCTGTTTCAGCCTTCTTGAGCCTCATCAGCAGTACGCAGGCAGGCAACGTTTGAGTGGATGGCGTCAGAAGGTCACGTGGCACGTGATGCCTCCCGTCAGGGTGTCCTAAGACACCTCTGAAAGCCCAGTGCAAAGCCAGTCAAGTGTATAAGAGGAAAAAAAATTAGCAGGAGCTCTTTGGCTGCACGTATAGCATATGTTTGTAAGTCAAGCGTCGCCATGCCAGTACTGGACAGCTGTTTCGGCCTTCTTGAGCCTCATCAGCAGTGCGCAGGCAGGCAACGTTTGAGTGGATGGCGTCAGAAGGTCACGTGGCACTTGATGCCTCCCGTCAGGGTGTCCTAAGACACCTCTGAAAGCCCAGTGCAAAGCCAGTCAAGTGTATAAGGGGAAAAAAATTAGCAGGAGCTCTTTGGCTGCACGTAGGCGGTCGCCAGGACGCCTACGCCCGCCAGGTGGCGCGAACCCCGACTGTGACGTCATGCTACACATGTACAAAAGCTTCAAGACACCCTTCTACTCTCTTAGTCCTGAAGAAGGCGGAGCTTCCGCCGCAGCGTTGACCATACCTCTAGATATCTTTCTATTAGTTTAAATTGTAATAAATCGTCCCGTTTTTTACTTCCCCTACCATCGTTGTTTGCCTTTCATTCCCAGATGTATATCGCTCGCTGAGCGACCCCTGGTTTGCCAATCTCGAACGATGCGCAGCTATACCCAGAGCTGACGAGCAGCAAACACGGCGAAACACGTGTCCTCTGGTATATATATATATATATATACACATATGTTTACAATTTGATCGTGCACTCCCAGCCAAGTACAGCTGTTTCGTCCTACTTGGGACTCGTCAGCCTGGCGTAGGGAAGTGACATGATCTTGGGTCGGCGCTAACAGTGCGTCTCGGCGAGACGTCAATGTTCCACGGTGACGGCGCCACCTGTGGAGGCCGCAGTGCAAGCTATCAAGTACATATACAAAGGGTAAATAACCGAAACTCTATAGCACCACGTTGAGCATATGTTTACAATTTGATCGTGCACTCCCAGCCAAGTACAGCTGTTTCGTCCTACTTGGGACTCGTCAGCCTGGCGTAGGGAAGTGACATGATCTTGGGTCGGCGCTAACAGTGCGTCTCGGCGAGACGTCAATGTTCCACGGTGACGGCGCCACCTGTGGAGGCCGCAGTGCAAGCTATCAAGTACATATACAAAGGGTAAATAACCGAAACTCTATAGCACCACGTTGAGCATATGTTTACAATTTGATCGTGCACTCCCAGCCAAGTACAGCTGTTTCGTCCTACTTGGGACTCGTCAGCATGGCGTAGGGAAGTGGCATGATCTTGGGTCGGCGCTAACAGTGCGTCTCGGCGAGACGTCAATGTTCCACGGTGACGGCGCCACCTGTGGAGGCCGCAGTGCAAGCTATCAAGTACATATACAAAGGGTAAATAGCCGAAACTCTATAGCACCACGTTGAGCATATGTTTACAATTTGATCGTGCACTCCCAGCCAAGTACAGCTGTTTCGTCCTACTTGGGACTCGTCAGCCTGGCGTAGGGAAGTGACATGATCTTGGGTCGGCGCTAACAGTGCGTCTCGGCGAGACGTCAATGTTCCACGGTTTCCGGCGCCACCTGTGGAGGCCGCAGTGCAAGCTAGCAAGTACATATACAAAGGGTAAATAGCCGAAGCTTTGTATATGTACTTGATAGCTTGCACTGCGGCCTCCACAGGTGGCGCCGTCACCGTGGAACATTCACGTCTCGCCGAGACGCACTGTTAGCGCCGACCCAAGATCATGTCACTTCCCTACGCCAGGCTGACGAGTCCCAAGTAGGACGAAACAGCTGTACTTGGCTGGGAGTGCACGATCAAATTGTAAACATATGCTCAACGTGCAGCTATAGAGCTTCGGCTATTTACCCTTTGTATATATATATATATATATATATATATATATAATTATATATATATATATAGGTAAAATGATTATCAAACGGCCACGAAGTTTTACAGAGGTTCAAAAAAAGACGCGGAAACAGATTTTAGGGAAGTTACAAACACTACTTTATTACATAGGGAGACGTTAAAAAGGGCCCTGCCCTTGCCCTTTTTAACGTCTCCCTATGTAATAAACTAGTTTTTATAACTTCCCTAAAATCTGTTTTCGCGTCTTTTTTTGAACTTCAATATATATATATATATATATATAGGTGCTAACAAAATATGAGGCAGACAACGAAGATGTAGGAAGTAGAAAAAGGGGGGAGTTATTTATTTACTAGTGGAAAGTTAAGGGGGAAGTCAACGTTGCGGCGGAAGCTCCGCCTTCGTCAGGACTGGGGAGGACTTCCTCAGGAGAACTTCCTTCGTCAGGACTTCCTCGGTCCTGACGAAGGCGGAGCTTCCGCCGCAACGTTGACTTCCCCCTTAACTTTCCACTAGTAAATAAATAACTCCCCCCTTTTTCTACTTCCTACATCTTCGTTGTCTGCCTCATATTTTGTTAGCACCTATTTAATTTCGCGGTCGCCTGAACCCCTTTATTCCAGCATATATATATATATATAAGTGAAATAATAAGACGTGACTACAGATTACAGGAACTTTAACAAAAACTAATTTATTTAATGGGTAATTTAACACAGAGATTAAAAAAAGAATGGTGGACGTTTCTACAGTGGCACTGTCCTCATCAGGACAAAAGAGGTACAAGGGTGGCATATTGCTTAAATAGGTTCCCTGAGTGACGTCACAATCGGTGCAAGTATGCCACGTGGCAGTTGTCCGTGAGTCATATTCTGGAACATTCCGCAAGGTCAAGTCCGGGTGGTGATGTTATCTTTCTTGGGGAGCCAGCTCAGGGTGAGCTGTACTGTACTAAAACATTTCAATTTTCTAAAACGAGTGGTCCCCACACCATTGTTCAAAATGTTTCGCCATCTATTGCGTGTGCTACCTCATTTGGCACAATCGATATTTCGAAGGACTTCATTACAAATAGCTGCCTCTCCGCAGAATACATGGTGCGGCTAGATGAACTCGAGCGTGATGCCATGTAGCCCAGCAACTGCCAGAATGAGACGGGAGGTTGTTCCACATGAAATATCTGCTTTTCTCAGCATTTTTTTGGTAACGGCTCACTTCCGCGTCACTCATAGGGTAATGAGCACGGCAGCGCGGTGCTCTCGTACAGCGATGCCCGTCGTGTAACATTCAAACTTGCGGTAACTGGCAACGTCGTTATATGCGGGTTAAAATATAATTCACAGATGGTAATGCGTTCCACAACAGATGCTCGTGACCCAAAAACGTAACTCTCAGGGTCTCGGTTACAAGTTGTTATACCTGTAGAACCATTCTTTATTTCCATTGATGGATTGATTGGTTGGTCAGTTGAGGAGTCGTTGGTGTTCTTTCCATTTTTCTTTGTTGGCAGTGTTTCTTTATTTCTCACATGCATCACCCCCCAGTCCCGTTCAGATCCAACTCTCTTTAATCTCGATTTGTTCGTATGTTCAAGTTTCAAAACATCGAACAGAAGCAAGACACAGTGGGATACACAGATTGCATCTCTACAGCTTTTCGTCTCGCTGCACTACCACATGCTGTTTTAGGTCCCCAGATTGAGGGCATGTGAAAGAACATACTTGACCTCTCGACAGACACTTTCATGTGTAAGAGTACGTCACCTCTGCACTTTACTCTGCACTACAGTTTCTATCCCAAGTCTGTCGTAGCCACTTGTGAAGCCACAGGTACGGCCTCTGACTGAACTAGCTCTTGCTGTGCTAGACAGCTTGTTCTCCGTCTGGGGTGTTTCGTGCTGTGGCCGAGCTCTGCAGAACAGGGGTTGCATTTCCATGTACATCCGCTTGTTACACTGCAGGTTTGTGCTCTGCCTCGAGTTTGTAGAACAGAGGTTGCATTTGTACGCCTTCTCAGCTGTGTGTGTCTGCTTGTGATGCCTCAGGTCCACTGCTCTTCCTAAACTCGACAAGACAGGCATCGCGCTTGTATGTCTTCTCGCCCGTGTGTGTCCGTTTGTGATATTGCAGGGTCCCGCTCTGGCGAAAATTTGCAAGGCAGACATCGCACTTATATGGTTTCTCACCCGTGTGTGTCCGCCTGTGATCCTGTAGGTTCCCATTCCGGCTGAACTCCGCAGGGCAGGCATCGCACTTGTATGGCTTCTCTCCCGTGTGTGTGCGCATGTGTTCCCGTAGGTACTCCCTCCGACTGAACTCCGCATGGCAGACGTCGCATTTGTATGGCTTCTCGCCCGTGTGCGTCCGCTTGTGATGCTGGAGGTAGTTGTTCCGGGTAAACTCTGCAGGGCAGAGATCGCACTTGTAAGGCTTCTCGCCCGTATGTGCCCGCCTGTGATCCCGTAGGTGCCCATTCCGGCTGAACTCCGCAGGGCAGACATCACACTTGTATGGCTTCTCGCCCGTGTGTGTCCGCATGTGATAGTGTAGGTACTCGCTACGACTGAATCCCGCAGTGCAGACATTGCACTTGTATGGCTTCTCTCCCGTGTGTGTTCGCTTGTGGCGCTGTAGGTACCCGCTCAGACTGAATTCTGCAGGGCAGGCATCGCACTTGTACTTCTCGCCCGTATGTGTTCGCTTGTGACGTGACAGACCCGTACTGTGTCTGAACACTGCAGGGCAGACATTGCATTTGTATGGCTTCTCACCAGTGACTAGGGCAGTGCTGTTGAATCGCTGTTCAGCTGGTGTTGTATTGATCTTGAATTGTGCATTTGTGGAAGTATCAGCTGAAGATGCCTGATCACAAGTGCTTCCGGCCTGGCCCTTAATATAGGGCATACCACCGCTTGCTCTTGCTGCTGAAATTATGGAAATCAGACACTGAGAACAAGGACAATTTGGCAGTCACCTAACGTACAAAATTCATGCGTGACATTAAGCGAATATAGTGTATTCAGAAGCAAGATTGTATGTCAGAGACTGCAACCCAACAGTGATCTGTCGTTTTGTTCTGGGGGTGTATCCCGTTTGAAATTCTTAAAAATAACCTTTCAAAAATAAACGCGTAAATAGTCACGGTTAAGAAGAAATCTCCCAGAATATGTGCTTAAAGAACAACGCACAAAAATAATCGCTCAAATATCCCCGTGTAAATAAAAACGCTAAGAAATCCCCGGTTAAGAACATGTCGTTCAAAATAAATCGTTTCAGAATCCCCCCAAATCAACCATACAGTTGCTACTGTTACGTGGTATGGCCGCGAGTGAAATAGACAATCCGCTTCGACAAATAGTCCCGAAGTCGGTGAATTTAATTGGACTCCTGCCATGAGTACATCGGACTTCCATACTTCGTACGCGAAGCAAGCGTACCTCACTTGAACGTCCGTGTAAAGCGAACTCAGAGCACACGCACGCACGAACGAGCGCCCAGCACTGCCACAGTTCCCGTCGATGCTTTGTCAAGCGAGATAACGCGGGACATGCATATAATGCATAGGCTTTTCTACACTAGAAAGTCAAACATTTTAATGTAAAAATTTTACGCGGTTTATTGTAAAACAATATATTTTGAAAGAGTTTTTCTTAAAGGATGTATTCTTAAATATTCATTAGTGTAACCCCCCATTGCTAGAGTGAAAGGTAGCAGTAAATGAAACAATACTAAGGAAAAACGGAAGTTGCAAGATCTTGCAGTGTCAGAATGAAGTGGCGACCACCCGAGCCTTCGTGAGTGGACTGTTCTGTGTGGGGTACCATAGTACCTTCCTGGCTGATTCCACAGAACTTCGAACAAGCAAGAGCAGTCGATTGAAGGAATGCGGTTGACCACGAAAAATGAAGATATTCAATAAGAATCAGAGGTGGAGATGGTGCTTCTACAGGAAAAAAAAAAAAAAAAAAACATAAAAGGGGGACTTTACTAAAAAGTAAGGTGGGGTTTATTGGACTTTTCGACAGCGGCGCTGCCTTCGACAGGAATGGTGCATTATGGTGACGCACGACTATATATATATACAGGGTGTTCAAAATTAAGCTTTCACGAGCCCTACGCAAACACAGCGATGACAGGAACCCGGACGATAACTTTACGCTACTTGTGTAAGAAACAGGTGCTGCTAATTATGTAGCTCCTGTTTCTTACTCAAGGAACAGAAAAAGTAGCACCAGTTTTGTTTTGTTCACCTATTTATAAAGTGCTAGTGAAATCTTAATTTTGAACACCCTGTATATGCGAATGCGCTCTGCGTATACGGGTGACAAAAAATTCACAGTGCGCCTACTGATCAAGTCCGAATTTTGATTTTTTTTCTGTGCATAGTCAAAGGGACTACCTACGACATATAAAATTTTCTAGGAAAGTTTTTGGTGGGGTTTTATAGATAAAGGCTTCCGAAATTGGTCATTTTTCGGTGGTATGGTGCTACTTTTAAATAGGTATCGCTTACGTTCATGACAGAGTAGAGTAACAAATTATATATAATTCGATAGCCCCATGAATGACAAATTAAACGCCATAAAGCTCAATCTTGTCCGTTTTCTACGACGCCCGCAAAGTTGCATTTGTTCAGCTTTGTTGATCAAAAGAATCACCTATAATTTGAAAACAATCCAATTGTAGTAAGCACAAACGTGCACAGTTCATCAGGCAGCCACCGTTGCCCGAAATACCGCATACACTCGTGTTTAGTCCGCACGTATAAAATAAAAAGAATCACCAATAATTTGACAATAATGCAATTGTAGAAAGCATCACCGTGCACAGTTCAACAAGCAGCCACCGTTATCTGAAATACCACATTCACGCGTGTTTAGTCCGCACGTACAAATTAAAAAGAGTCACCTATAATTTGAAAATAATGCAATTGTAGTAAGCACAAACAAAAACAGACACAGCACTGCCATTCCAGGAGCCTATTGCGCTCTAGGTGAATGCCAGATCAAGACTTTTCTACAATTCGACAATAAATAGCCTTGTAGGGAACGCTCAAACCTGCGCGCGATGACATCGTCTTCTGAGAGGCAGTTTTTTCCTCCTCTTCTATTTCCCGAACCGCGCAGCGCAGAGAATTCTGAAAGCGTTTAATTCTCCAAACTCACCGATGCCTTCAACATATATTTTTCCCCTTCATTCGAGACATCAAGTGTACCGGATTGTTCGATTTGAGATGGAACTAGCCTGAAATCAATGAACACTACAAGGTCAGCAGCCGATTTTCAATGCTCTTATCTATAACCACTATTGCGCAAGGGAAAGCAAGCTCAGTTGAACTTAAAACTGCCTTTCAGAGAGGAGGTCATATATTTTTTTTTAAACAGGCGGCAAGTCATTTATAAATTACGCGTTCAAAAACGGGAAAAAATTCGGAAAAGGACCAGTAACACTGACATGGGACGGTAATTAGATGGACAGTTTCTGTCACCGCTTTTGTAAATCACAATAACCTTGGCTACTTGCATGCTCTTGCCAGTATGTAAACATGGCCAGTATGTAAACATGGCCATCGTTTTTAGGGCCTGAATTTCTGGGCCCTATTTATCCTGTTACCCTACTATCACTCTCAATTACAGAAGAATCCAGTAAAGTCAAGTTTGTAGAGTAATAGTTGTTCTAGTTGTAGTTCTAGTAGTTGCAGTGTCCAGTCAGCCCTCTCGGCACAAAGAAACGCTCTCGAGACTGAGGTGAGGTCACAGTTCTTAATCTCTCATACCACACACGATTGTCTCTCTGTGATTCCTCCTGAGATGTCATTCGCAAATTGTTACAAATTGTAACGCATTCCACAACAGATTCTCGTCACACATAAGGTTCACAAAGGGATTCATCTTTTTCTTTTATTTCTTTGGGTTAATTTATTCGTTTGTGTTATCTGCCGAGGAGATGCAGGGAGTAAAAAAAAGCATTCACCAAGACAGCAATAAAAGGCAAAGGAATAAAGAGGCAAGCAGGAAACAATGCAATGCATATGTTGTTCATGAAAGTAAACCTTGCATAGCAATTCAGAGCCACTGTATGGGTGTCCCTTCATTGTTTGTTTGTTTGTTTGTTTGTTTACGTTTCACATGTGTCACCACCCAATCCAACTCTTTTTACCCTGTGCCTGTCCATGTGTACAAGTTTCAAAGTGCCAAACACAAGTAAAATATGGTGGGATACAAATCGCATCGGTACAGCGTTCCCCTATCTCTGCATTAGCATGTGCTTCTTCAGGTGTCTGCGTCAAGGACATGCGATAGCCCAGGACTGGTGCATTTTCACATGTACGGGGCCTTTAAGCACTTGTGTGGTTGCTATCACAAGTGTGTCATGGCTGCATGTTAAGCCATTGGTTTCATGCTCTGCATCAACTAGCTCTAGCAGCTTCTTCTCTAACTTTGTGCGTTCCTGCTCTACATGAACTCAGCAGTACGAGGTTGCAATTTTATGGCTGCTCACCCGTGTGTGCCAGCTTGTGACATGACAAGGTTGCGCACTGTCTGAACACTGCGGGAGAGACGGCACTTGTATGGCTTCTCACCCGTGTGTGTCCATTTGTATTGCTCTAGGTTCCCGCCCTTGCTGAAGTCCGCAGGGCAGACATCGCACTTGTATGGCTTCTCGCCCGTGTGTGTCCGCCTGTGCTGCTGTAGGTGCCCGCTCTGACTGAACTCTGCAGGGCAAAGATTGCACTTGTATGGCTTATCGCCCGTGTGTGCGTACATGTGACGCTGTAGGCTCCAGCTCAGGCTGAACTTTGCAGGGCAGACATTGCACTTGTATGGCTTCTTGGATGAATCTGTCCACTTCTGCTGCTGTAGGTTCCCGCTTATGCTGAACTCTGGAGCCATGTGGTTCTCGTCACCTGCAGACCACAAGAATGCAGAAGGGTAGATGTTGCACCCAGAACCCATCCCTCCCATCTGAACATCCGATGGAGGAGTAGCGAGACACTTTCAGACTCATTGTGACAGTGTGCAAACATGTGGCATTCGAGGCTGACTTTCGACATGCATGCAAGTGCACACGGCTTACTCTGGTCTCGATGTTGCTCAGCTTGTCCGTCGTTCATAGTGACTAGTGCAGTGCTGTCGAGCTGCAGTTTATGGGAGATATGGAGAAATTCCTGTCTGAGAAGGTGCCTTTCAATCTCCACAAGAAGAGAGAAGACTGTATGTGTTGTCAGGCGGAACCTGTTGTGAAACTGTCAGGTCACGTCAGTCAAAAACATGAAAGGGTCCGTGCTATCCCTCATGTAATGAGGATGCCTTGAAGACTGAACGCAGAGACTAAAGTGCAGATCCTCCAAATCTTCGTCAAAGTATCCCATCGCAACCTTCACAGCTATGGAAGGACTGTGATTACAACCGTTTGTCAAACGCAGACGAACGTGTGGCGTTCAACAAGCAGACGACAGCAATCAATTCTGTTTCCACTTACCCCTACTCGTGCTTCTTTAAAACAATAAATACTAGTAACGGCAGCTCTTCCACAAATGCAACCACTGGCCGTATACAGACAGTCGAACACAGTAATTTTCGTTCTCGACGACCAGCTGTAGTCATTGATAGGGGCTGCACAAGTGTTTTTGTGCGTCATGGCATGGCATGGCGTGCCAAAGCAACGGATGCCTTCGAGAACAATGAAAACTCTGGGTATAAGTTTTATGTGAAAGAAGCAAGATATACCCGATACAAAGCAAAGGTGTTTATTTCGGGTACGCACCGCTTTTTGCTGAAAATTGGACGCAAGATTCTACAAGTGCTCCGATGGATTTCAAAAACATACTTCCGGAGGCAACTATTATTATATATTTGGAGTCACAAAACTCTGCGTATCGTCACAAGAACCTAGTTCTACGCCGCGGGTGATTCACTTTTCTACATTTTTCCCGGTAACATCGCTCCCACGTTGAAATCCGAGTTTAATCGCCCGTTGACGGGCGATCAAGAAACTCCGTTACATTTAACTGCCGATTTCGCTAAAGGGCGGTGGTGAAACGAAACGCTTGCTCTAATCTCGGTTTACGTTTACGAAAACCGGCCCTAAGGGACTTGGAGAGTGCGGTTCGGGAAGGTTTGTAGTGGGGGCAATGAAGAAGAATGTGCTCCAGATCCTCAAGACCACCACAGTGGCAGCAGGTGGGAGACTCAACTTGTCTCAAGCGGCAACGCCACTGAGCTGTAAAGGCCACATCGGGGCGCATTCGGTGGATTAATGCAGCATCTTGACGAGAGGTGTTTCGAGGCATGCAGAAAGCGAGCGCTGGATCAACTCTTCTCAACATAGAGGGGGGAGAATGTCGGTTGTCCATTGGCGTCAAGCCAGGGGTGTCACTAGGCGTCGCAGAATTGAACTGCGGTCTCCTCTCAGCAGAACAATACTGGTCCGTTTCCGATACGAGAGTGCTGCTTCTGCGGCGCTGTCGGCCTGCTCATTCCCCACTACACCAAAATGGGCTGGAACCTACTGGGGAAACTAGCCTGTGGCCTGCGGCGTAGACAGTGTGGTAAGCCATTAACACATCTGTGCCAGGATGGGCCTCATATGCCGGAATTTTCAATAGCTTGAAGTGCACCTTTGGACTCTGTGAAGACTGCCCGTTCTCGCCGGGTGAAATCAGCGATGTGTTTAGAAAGAAAAGGATGGCATAGAGTTCTGCAGCTGACGAGTCACAATTTTCCAAAGCAATCAAACGAAAGCTGTTTTTCTGAAGACAAGTTATGCTCGCGCAGAGCGGTTAAGGGGTCGAACTTCGAGAACGAGTCAGGGACATTCGATCATCACCAGTCAGGACTCAGGTAGAGAGACACCAGCTCCTCTACAAACACGAATAATCTCGGGCTCCTACGAGAATGCTAACCGACCAAAAGTGTGCTCTGTCCTTAAAGGGAGACTTTGGAAGGATAAAAAAAAATTATGTGAGCATCATACCGAACACTGACCGCTCCCTTGATACCGAATACAACATACGCATTCATTTTGTGCAAGTCATTAATTTGTAAATGATGACAATACCAAACTAAAACCAACATACGAAGCACACAGCGGTGCGCCTGGACGGAGATACTGTGACGTCACCTGGCACTGTCGTCTGCTACGAAGCTTGCATTCTTCCATGCAGGATGACGTCGGCAGTGTTGCTTTCAGCGCCCTCTTGCTTCACAGAGGCGAAGCGCTCACTTCGTAATAATTCGTTCGAATAAAATCTGCGCACTTTGGGAACGCGATATTTCGTATGTATGTTCCTGACACCTCAAGAGTTACTGCTGTATCACTATCGTTGTGGTAAATTTTGTTGCGGAGTCCCACTTTAAGCTCTTACCACACCACCCGAATTGTTCCCATTCGTTGTGCCCCTCGAGAAGATAGACGAACCCTTCCACTTCGACGCTCCCAAAACCAGGCAAAGAAAATGCAGCAACGCCATCTGCTACATCACGAGGACGTGCGACACTTTTTCACGTTTTTTGGTGCCCCCAATGTTTCGAGAAAATTAAACCTCAACGGGGGCTTATATCCCACATATACGGCACTAAATTTTATTTTCACTTATGGAATACTACAAACCCTAAAAGGGTCCAAGCAGGAGGGGCCGCAGAAAGTCCAAAATAATTTACGACGAGGCACATATATCGCATCATGTAACTGGGTTTAGGCCTTTCACAAATGCCGTGACAGAGCGGTGTGAGACTCGAGCAGACGACAGAGAATTCCATTCTTCGACGGTTCGAGGAAAGAACGAGTGTTGAAAGCAGTCAGTCCTGCACCGGAATGCTATGAGTGCGCGCTGATGGCTTAGCCATGTTCATCTGGGTACGTGTGGAGTGATCTAGTCCTGATGATGAATTTGAAATTCACCACTGAGTAATTGAAAAAAAGGAACTGGAGCCGATGGGTCTTTCAACGCTCTTCCAGCGGTATTAAGCCACTCGGTCCGTAAAGAGGAGTAACTGAGGTGTGACGAAGGTACGACTTGAAAATAAAACGTAACGCTCTCCTTTGAACGGATTCAAGAAGTCGGATATATTCGCAGTGGTCACACGGCAAATTGAATGTCATTCCCAGCGAATGATATTCGTTTCGTGTCAAACAGTGGAATCAAATGGAAATATACATGCGAATGATATTCGCCCAGCGAATGAGTTTGGGGAACTCATTCGCTTTTCCCTGTCGCACCGACAGCGTACCCTCACAGTAGAAAGGTAACAAAAACAACAACGATAAACCGTTTGGAGAAATGAAAGACTAATGAAAAGTTGTGCTCCAATATTTTATCTCGAATTTGGTAACTTTTGACTTGAAGGAAGGAAGGCTAAACAACGGTTCTTGAACTACCCTCATTCCCAGTCGCCATGTTACCAAGTGCGGTGTAGATAGGCTTCTTGGTTGTCTTTGCTTGTGGTACGTAGCTAATTAAGTGTCTTTGAAAAGGCAACGATTTTGTGAACTAATGTAATGTTTCGCTAGTTTCGAGGAAAAAACAATAAAAACCTAACTCAAGTACCCATATAATGCACCGGATGTTCGGCCCTTGTGTGTCAATTATCGACACTGACATCATTTGCGAATGACATTCTGTTTCTTCGTGTAGCTCGACGTAAGACAAACAAATGACATTCGGTGCGATTGTCATTCGCTGGAAATGCCATTCGGTTTGCCGTGTGACAGGGGTATAAGGGTCCCAAAGCATTATCACTATATTTCAGAATAGGACGGACTAATGTTCTGAATGCTGTTAACTTAGTATGAGTTGTGCATTCACAAAAATGGCGTTTTAGAAACCATAATTTCTCGTTAGCCTTCTTCGTTATGTATTGGATGTGCTTATTGCAGCGCAAGTCTGACGCGAGAAAAACGCCCAGGTATTTGTATTCGGGGGCCCTTGAGAGATTCATTGAGTTAATACAATAATCGAAGGTGAGCGGTTTCCCTTTGCGAGTGACACTCATGACCGCACACTTATTTATGTTAAGAGGTAACTGCCATGTCTCACACCAGTCTGCAATTTTCTGCGAACAATTATTTAAACATGCATAGTCATCACCGCCATTGATCTGTATAGAATACACAGTCATCGGCAAAAAAGTTCACTTTGACATTTCTACCCATGCCAACATCATTTATGAAAATTAAAAACAACAAAGGACCCAGGACCAAGCCCTGGAGGAACACCGGGTGTAACTGTTATATGAAGGACGAGTCGGCGTTATTCGCGTGGACAAATTGTTTTCTACTGTAAAGGTAATTGGAAAATCAGGTAAAGAGTTCATCGCTTACAATTTCCTTCAACTTTAATAATAATCCTGCGAGAGACTCTATCGAATGCTTTAGCAAAACCCAGAAAAATAACGTCAACTTGTCCACGAGCGTCTACAGCTTTAGCAGGATCATGGGTAGGGTTCCACGTTTTCAGAGTTTTTTCCCGGGTGTTACCGGATGATGTTTTTCGGAGTGTATGATGTACAGCTCAGTTAACATCCAAAATTCGGAGAAAAACTTGACGATGCACACGCAGTTGTGCAGCGAAAATGCAGTTGTCACGTTTATTGCTCCAACACTAAAGCAACACAAGCTTAACAATACATTTCGTGCGACGAGGTGTTACGCAATTCCAAATGCACCCTTTCCGTGTGTAGTGCTCACTGTTATGCGGCAGTAGCTACAAACGACCACCTCTGCATCGCATTTGCGGGATGATGTGAACTCCTCGAAATCAGGGTACTCATTGACGTAGTCGCAGGGCAGCTTTCGCCTGCGTCCCATCTTGTCGTCAGCACTGCAACTAGTTGCCTTTTCGAAAAGAGCACTCCGTATGAGCCCGGTTCGATGCTTATTTTAGTGCTTAGGTCACGTGTAGGACAAGGAAATCGGGAAACAGACTGGGGGTAAACCCGGGCAGTAAATCCTCAAGTGGTCGAAATGACAGCCGAAGAAAACGCTAGGTCATGGAAACCATTGTTCTGTTGCGGTGGGGCCGGTATCTGGTATCAGAAGAAACCGGGGCACATAAGGAGGCCAAGAAAGTTCACCAGCTTATCAGGGAAAACGTCTACCAAGCGGAGTTTTTCGGATTTATCCAAATTGCTTAAAATTTTACCAGAGTACGTTTTTCGGATTTTTTCGGATAAATCCGAAAACCTGGAACCCTAATCATGGGTTGTGTGCACAGGCTGTGTCACTGCACTAAGGCCGTCACGAAAGCCGTGTTGACTGGTAGAGAAGAAATTCTTACTTTCCAGATATTTGGAAATCTGCTTATATACGACATGTTTTAATACCTTACTACATGTGCTCAGAAGGGATATCGGCGGGATAATTTGCAATGTTTAGTTCGCCACCTGTTTTAGCAATTGGAACAACCTTGACTCTATTCCATTTGTCCGGCAACTCCCCACGGGTCAAAGCTACGTAAAAAATAAGAAAAAGGTACTTGGTGCTCCACCTAACGTGCTGAAATGAATGCATACAATTTTTTATACATGTATGTGCATGTTTATATATGTACAGTCGAACCTTACTACAGCGAACATCGTTAGTGCGAATAATCGGTTATTGCGAGTTTTCTGTCTTATTTGGTTGGTCACACTTTATTTCTATGGGGATCCTGCGTTTACAACGAAGTGGCTTCCCCATTTCCTAGCCTATTATCGGTTACCACGAAGTGATTCATCGTGACTTTCCAACGCGCGAGCGCATTTTTCCAGCACATCCAGGAGATTAGCTCCCGTTTTGGAAAGGCAACTGGCACGTGGAGGCGAATGACCCTGATAAGAGAGCAACGCGTTCATTGGTTCCGTGCTTCTAATGCTTCCACATGCGTTCCTCCTCTCCACCGTGCGTTCGTCCTCGCCACTGCCGAATTGACCGTGGATTGAAACATTCCTGAAACTTCCCGTCATCGAGTAGCCGGCATGCTGCGGAAACGTAAAGCGCTGAGCATCGAAACGAAGGTGAATATTCTTCGTTACGTCGACAGCGGCATGAAGAAGAAGGACGTTGCGTGCAAATTCGGCATCCCGGCCAACACTCTGTCAACGATACTAAAGGCAAGAGAAAACATCGAGGGCACCTTCCAGGGACAAGCCATCGCCAACAATCGGAAAAGGCTTCGCAAATGTTCCTTCCCCGACGTTGAAGACGCACTTCTCGCCTGGTTCAAAGACGTGAGAGGAAGGAACCTGCCGGTGTCAGGTGCGTTGTTGCAAAGAAAAGCATCAGACTTTTCATTTCTTCTCGGTCACAACGCAGAAGATTTCTGCGCCAG
The DNA here is from genome assembly GCF_037126465.1 of Ornithodoros turicata. NCBI lineage: Eukaryota > Metazoa > Arthropoda > Arachnida > Ixodida > Argasidae > Ornithodoros > Ornithodoros turicata. The sequence goes on along the minus strand of NC_088201.1, from coordinate 210,323,885 downwards.
CAGCGGCTGGTTGCAGCGTTTCAAAGGCCGGCACGAAATCTACTGCCATGTGGCCGCCGGCGAAGCGTCCAGTGTTGATGAGGAGAGCTGCAAAAAGTGGCTCGAAAGAGTCCAGCCGCAACTACGTGACTTCGACGAAAAGGACATTTATAACGTGGATGAAACTGGCGTTTTTTTCAAGCTGCTGCCGGAACGATCCCTTTCAGTGAAAGGACAAACCTGTCATAGCGGAAAACGAAGTAAAGATCGGCTGACAGTGCTGTGCGCGACAAACATGGACAGAACGGACAAGCGGAAACTGGTCGTGATTGGAAAGTCCAAAAATCCGCGGTGTTTCAACGGTATCCAGCGGCTGCCTGTGGATTATTGTGCCAATGGAAAGGCATGGGTTACAATGCAGCTCTTCGAGCAGTGGCTCATCGCTTTCGACCGGGACATGCTCAGGCAGGGGCGACGTGTGCTTTTGCTCCTGGATAACTGTTCAGCTCACAAGGTCTCAACGCCGTTGCGATCTGTGACGCTTCTGTTTCTGCCCCCAAACACTACGTCAGTCATGCAACCACTAGACCAGGGTATTATTTGGTCACTGAAAAGCCAGTACCGCAAGAGGCTTGTGTCCAGATTAGTGTTCGATATGGATCAACAGCGAGCCCCCACTACGGTAACTGTGAAGGCTGCCATTGAGATGCTCTACGGGGCCTGGAATGACGTCACCAGGAGCACGATTCGAAACTGCTTTCTAAAGGCTGGATTTGGGTCCCCTGCCACGGAAACTTCGATAGAAGACACGGGACATCATGTCGAAGCAAGTGTGTGGAGACGTCTCCGCGTGAACGAGGTCACCTTCGACGACTTTGTGTCGGCAGATAACAACGTTGCCGTGGCAAGTGAGCTGACGGACGCCGAGATCATTGCTGGGGTCAGCCAGGAAGGCAGCGGCGAACGTACAGAAGTGGTGAGTGACAATGAGTGCGAAGAACCGGAAGACACGGACCGCCGTGTAACGCAGTGTGAGGCTCTCTCCATGGTACGTGCACTGAAGGACTTCTTTCTGGAACATCCAACGGCGTCCGATGAAATTGTTCGTGATGCGTTTCATTCGTTTGACAAGGTTGAAGTGATTGTCGTGAACAGCGCTGTTGCCACGAAGCAACAGAAAATTACTGATTTCTTAAAATGAAACAGTTTTCGTTGCCTTATTGTGTTCTGAATAGATTTTGAAATATTGCGGATGCTATGCGTGTTCTGGCGGGAATTTGTTAGTCTCATTTCAGTGCTGTGCTTTTACAGCGAATATCGCATATAACGAACCAATTTGTGATTCCCGTGCGACTTCGCTCTAACGAGGTTCGACTGTATTGAAATTTATGTCTAATCTAATCTATCTGTTCTTATGACCTTGTCACACGGGCAGTCTCCACTGAAACCAATGACCATTGAAAGAGTGGGTGATGCGTCAACTTCTCAACGAGCATTTGATCCAATGTTTCTTGGTAGGAAGGGAGTTGCCTCGGGACAGAAGCCGCCGATATTTCGAACAGAGACTGTTCTTCTTCTGGGCACCATCATCATCATTGGCATGGTATTTAAAGGGTTAGGTGTGACGTGTTAAAGGGGTTCATGCGAATTGTGGGTCAACAGCCCGGAGAGAAGAAAGGGTCCGTACGGGCTTCTACGGCCAGAGTGAATGGCCGCTTTTGTTAGAGTGTGGAGGGGATCATGTGAACGGAGTGATCTTGGCTCTTGCCTGTTGTCCCGTTTCGTCCACGTGTTTGTGAACCTCCCATTTTTCTGTAACCGGTCTGTAGCCTAGATCACTACGTTCACATAATCCCCTCCACACTCTAACAAAGTGGCCATTCACTCCGGCCGTAGAAGCCCATACCGACCCTTTCCTCCCTCCGGGCTGTTGACACACAATTCGCATGAACCTTTAAGCACGTCACACCTAACCCTTAAATACCATGCCAATGATGAGGACGGTGCCCAGCAGAAGAACAGTCTCTGTTCGAAATATCGGCGACTTCTGTTCTGAGGCAACTCCCTTCCTACATCTCGACCGGTTCGCCGGATTTCTACCCATCTATGTTTCCTGGTAGGCTGACACATTACATGCTAGGGGGCCCTAAGTGCATTTTCAATGGTCATCAATCTCGATGGTCGTTGAAGATTGCCCTTCTGATAGCGGTAATAGTGTGTTCAGGTACAGCATTAGACTTTAAGTCGACGTTCAAAATTACAAGTTGTCCTGGCAATAGTTTGCGCTCACATCATTTTATACCCAAAACACACTGTTTCACACAATCTGGATTGCCCTGCAATCCTGGTCGGTGCAATCCCGCTGAGCACGCCGTACTGTCCACACCTCACGTTCCTGATCTTGGTTTTCATTTGCAGCCGTCTGGTGGAAACTTTGCATAACGCCCCCTAAAGTTTCAAATTAAAAGGAAACATAGGAAACTAGTTGAAAGATATTCACAATAATACAAATGCGATTTAATCTCTTTCGGCGTTCGTCGATGTCGTTTTCTTAGTGTGGGCCGCTATCATCGCCGCCATCTTGCCAACCTGGAAGAGGCATCGCAAATAGCGAGGAGGAGAGGGTGAAAGGAAGAACTGCGCCTGCTCCGACCCTCCTTGAAGTGTGTGTAATCATGATTGCGAACGGTGGACAAGTGTGTGCGTTGTCGATCACTGTCGCCGAGGCTCGCTTTCTCCGCACCTGAGGGCAATCACAATCGCTGCCTAATCACGATTGCGCGCGATATGGATCATGCATCAGTGCGTTTTGGGTATTACGCTTGATTCCTTCAGTCAAGTGCACAGTTGCCCTTTGCAGTTAGAAACACAACGTATGCGGTGAAAGTCTGCGCAGCCAGCTCTGCCAATTTTCCGCACAAGAGGGCATGTGCTTAAAAGTTTACCCCATTCGATTACGATACTGACTGGTGCACAAAATCTGTTAGCTGCATATCGGAGCTGTCGTACAAAACAAGCTTTGTGCGAAATCGCCAGTTCGGATCACGTCAACGAAGAAGAACGTCCGCGCCTTTGTTATGAGTGCAAAGGCAACCCAGCTTTTAAGCTGGATCTGAGCCACCCAAGTCTGCTTTGAGCCGAAAGCTTTTCCCAAGGACAACATACCCAGTGATTCCATGCGAGGGTCTCCATCCTTTGAGGGCATGCTTTGAGATTGACGACTTCGTCCAGTACTCGTCATCCAATGCCACAGACATCATCATTCTCACTATCGGAACTGCATCGTCCAGAAAGACGCACCTCAACCGCGGACAATCCATTGACACGCGGAACATCCTCCTCTGATGCGCGGATGTGTCTTACTATCCAACGGAAGAACTCTGATATGCAAACAGACGCTTTCGCGGCTATCGTTATATCACATTCACACGTGCTCCAACGGATGAGATGACAGGAACCAGAAATTTGATCTTAATATTGGAGGTACCTTTATCTCAAAGATCGTAATCGTAATAAGTAATCAACGTAATACAGTCGAGCCCGTTTATAACAATATTGACGGGAACACGAATTTCAATTGTTATAACAGAGTATTGTCATATGCGAGTTTTCGCGAAATAGTCGCGCAGTATGTGGTACAATCGGGAAACATGCGAGAACAACAGTAATGCAGATTGGCCATACCTGATTTATTGCAAAAATGAAAACAACGTCGTTTGCTTCAGCCTTGGACCGCTGTTGCAAACACTCTTTTCTAGTTTATCCAAGCACAAAAAAAAGTTTTGGTCGAGGCCGCGTGCAGCCACGAACTTCCTGAGGTCCGTGATAGCTTCCACAGCGCGCTGCACCGTGACTGGGCGGTCGTCTTCATCATCGTTTTCACTTTCACTGTGTTCATCGTTTTGGGTTGGGCACACCTCCTGGATGATGGACGCATCTGTCGCTTCCTCACGCGTTGATGCGCAGCTGTCTGCGTTCAGGAAGTCCTCGAGGGTCACGTCGTCTAAGGGCGCAAGCCGCTCCCACGCTGTCTCCACTTCTCCCTGGATTGAGGCTGCCTCCACTTCCTCATCTACCAGGCCTGTGTTTTCGTCAGGAACGCGTATTCCAGCTTTAACAAAACAGTTCCGCACTGTCTGGCACTTCACTTCATGCCAGGCAGCGTACATCATTTGTACGGCCATGCTTAGGGTAATCTTCGTCACGGGAGTGGTACGCGCCGCCGGGTTGGGTCCGAGGTCGCGAAGGATCCGTTCGATCACTCTCCGCTTGTAGCAAACCTTAAAGTTTGCAATGATTCCCATGTCAAGCGGCTGAGTTTTGCAGGTGCTGTTTGGAGGTAGAAACAGTAGCTCCACGTTAGACAGCCGGGGATTGACGCGGTGGGCGCTGCAGTTGTCCAGCAGGAGGAGGATCTTCCTGCCTTTCCTTGCCATTTCTTGATCGAGCTCGACAAGCCACTCGGCGAACAGCACCTTCGTCATCCATGCTTTTGAGTTGCTCCTGTAACGCACGGGCAGGCTGTACAGACTTCGGAAGTCTCGTGGTTTCGCTGACTTGCCGATCACAAACAGCTTTTAGCGATCGCTGCCGTCCATATTGCAGCACAGTAGGACCGTCACTCGAACTTTGCTATGCTTGCCACCAGCACACGTCTCGTTCCTCAATGCATGTGTGTGTGACGGCAGGAGCTGAAAAAACAAGGCAGTTTCATCTGCGTTGAAAACATCCCGTTCGTCGTACGAGGCGATTTTCGCGGCGTGCATGTCCATCCACTTGTCGATATTCGAGATGTCTGCGGAGGCTGCTTCGCCGACGATTTTCTTGAATCGGATGCCGTGTCTCTCTTTAAAGCGGTGCAGCCAACCGTTTCCAGGACTGAACCCCTCGTGCTCCATCAGAAAGGCCAGTTGCTTCGCTTTCGCTGTGAGAACGGCACCACTTACGGGGATATTCCGGCCACGGACTTCCAGAAACCACTTGTAGAGAGCGGCCTCGACGTCCGGGAGTGCTGCTCCCCGCATTCTCTTTCGTTTCCCGGACGCACCGTCCAGTGTCGCGGACGCAACGATCTTGTCCCGGTTCCTGATGATTGTAGAAACAGTCGGCTGCGAAAGACCATACTTCGTAACCAAGGTCTTCACTGGAATCCCGGAACGATGGTCGTCGAGGATGCTGTGCTTCGTCTCGAGGCTGATAGCTTTTCTCTTCAGCTGACTTCCCGACGACGCGGACGCCATGGTTGCGAGTGCAGTCGAATATTCACGTGCCTACGATCTGCAATGTGTGCTGTCGGCTCTGCAGGCACTCCCGGTGTCGAAGTGGAGGAGAAAAGGAGAAAGAGGAAAACGTCTCTCCGCCACCCTCTCCGAGGTCGCGTGCGTTAGCTGCGGTTACGCAGTTTTGTCCCGTGACTCACTAATCCCTCTGCTCGGGCGTCTAATCCCCAAGGACGCAAGGTGGCCTCAAAAGTGTTCCAAGAAACCTAGCTTGCATTGCTGAAGGAATGGAACCCTATTCTTTGAGTTCTGTTCTCATTTTTTCCCCCGGGCTCAGAGCAAAATCCCATTGTTATACACGAGCAAGGCATTCCTATGACCATTGTACAACCGAAGTTTTGTTTGCACGTGTTTCAATGGGCTTGCTGACGGGATCCTACAATTTCATTGTAGTATCAGAGTTATTGTTATATTGAAGATTGTAATAAACGGGCTCGGGCTCGACTGTAATAATAAACGTAACAATAAATGGGCTCAGCTAGTGTGTGACGAGCAGAAAACTGAAGGTTTCCATTGCATCCCTGTTTCTTGTCCGGTTGATGCCATGCGGTTCGGTGTTAACTAATATCCCCGTCATATAGGCAGTCTTCAATCACCATTGCAGCCAATGGCCATTGGGGACATGCGCAGCACCACCAACGCATAAACTTTTCAAAGAGCATCGCATCTAACTGACCCTCAATGTTTGACTGGTTACACCAGGTCCCCCAAGGTCGCCATTTTCCCATGTATTTGTTCCTATCCCGATGCGTGCAATGCCGGAGGCCGCCCATAGATACCCCATTGTTACCAGACGTTGGCTTGCGTTTGATTGTAGCGCGCCAAAGATCCAGTTGAAGCACAATCCAAGCCAGGCCAAGTCACCGAAGGAGAAATGGACGGCTGCGCCTGCGGCGCCTCGTACGACAGGTACGCTATGCGATGCACGCAGCCGTGCACTAGATCCAGTCCTCCACAGGTAACCGAGGATGCGGCTGTAGAGTATGTACCACTACGCCAATCTACAATGTTGCAAGCTCATTGGCCTAGACTGTGTGCGCACTCCGATTGGTTGACAATGTTTTGAAATCGCATTTTCTACGCGCGCATGTGCGCGCAGCGTCCCGGCGGCCGTTTCAACAGTTTCCGCATAGTTTCGAAATAGCTCGCATCGGCCGGCATGGCGTCCGTCGTCTTGTGTTCCGTGTTTCGGTGATATCAATCGGCAGAACAGTTTGTGATTCTACGCGTGTTGTGCTGTTCCTGGACACGACTATTATCCCACGTACAGTCTATCAACTACGGGACTGGAATGCTTCGTGGGTTGGAGCGGTTCGAGAGTGAAGAACGTGTTCGGGCGCCGTTGGATTTTGAGGACTGACAACAAAGACAGGATTACGATTACGTGCCACACAAGTGCCTTCCGCTCTGCAAGCAACGAAAGAAGATGCTCATCATAAAATCGGCCGGCACGGCGTCCTCTTGTGTTCCGTGTTTCAGTGATGTCAATCGGCAGAACAGTTTGCAGAAGTGTTCGCTGTTTTATTCATGCGTCGATGTGATTCAACGTGTGTTGTGCTGTTCCTGGACACGACTACTATCCCACGAACAGTCTATCAACTCGGGAACTGGAATGCTTCGTGAGTTGGAGCGGTTGGAGAGTGGAGAACACTCTCGGGCTGTGTCGGATTTTGAGGGCTGTGTTCGTTTTGCTTCAAGTTCGAACTTAGTTAAGTGCGTCAACAACGCAGTGGACTTTGTATTCACAGTCCACCATGTATCAGACCTTCGAATCAGTGCTTTGTGTCAAATAAATATTTCTTTTAGCCAAAAGAAGCTTCAGTTATTTGGAATATCGGGTAACGGCGCTAGGCGTGAAATCCGGTAGAAGTCGATGGTAGCCAGAACCGGCCGAAAGCTCAGCCAAAGTTAAGACTCCTGATTGGCCGACTGGCATTGCATAATTTCTACAACGTTGCACTCTCATTGGTCGTGTGCCCAGTGTTGTGTGAATTATCTCAAACCATGGGCTCTATGGGGAGCTGTTGGAGCCTGCTAGATCCTTCCGATCGCTCAACACGTTTAAAAACGGGACCAAAAAGTGAAACACGACACAGAAAGTTGTTATACGCGTATTATTTGGACATATAAATACTAGATTCATTCGCACAAACAACAAAAACATTTTGCCGCTAAACTTAGCGCGCTGAAGTGATCCGGAACGGCAACAGTGGGATATCTAGTGGCGGCCTTCTTCGTTCCACGCTTTTCCGTGGTGAGTTTGGGGGACCTGGGTTACACTTGGTGGTGCTACACACATGTTGAATGGCTGTTGATTTCAATGGTTATTCAAGACTGCCCATGTGTCACAGCCTGGGCATATAAACTCCCTCAACCATTTTTGTATTTACCTTCTGATGCTGAGTGACGACTGTGTCCCATCTGGTCCTGTTCGGTCAACACTGCAATGTTGTAAGGCTCTGTCTTCACTTCTATGATTGGATGTTTATTCGAAGAGTCCTCTTGAGGTTCTTCTTTAATGCGACACGTCCCAGCTGTCACTCCTGCAGTAACAAAATAAAAACAGTAAAACAAAAAAAGGAAGAGGTAAGTCGCATTGCAAATCTCATGCCACGGTTTATCTCCATACCCTTTTTGAAGCTAATCACACTCTGTTGTAACCCATCCGTACACATTGCACACAAAAACGTCAGTCGACAAAACTAGAAATGCTCTGTGACTACCGTAATTTCACGTGTATTAGCCTCGGTTTATGCGCGATTTTTTTTTCTCTCACAGGCGCCCTGCGGCATATCCACCGGTGCGGCTTATCGGATGACTATTTTTCCCTGGTATTTTCCCTATACGCTGATTTCAACGAAAGGGCCGACAGTGTCCTTGCAACAGCACCGCCCTTCCAATACACAAACGATGTGTAACAGGGGCGGGTCAACAGCCGAATAGACTGACCATACTGGGGACTTCCCGCAAGCAGAAAGTGGTGACAGTGGATTCATGTCTTCTGGAAGGCCACTGACAAGTCGACCCATGAAAAACACGCAACAAGGGCAGTCCGATCTTGGAACTGACCTCCTTTGAAAGATGAAAGTCACTGAAAAGGTTAGCCAGCTGTAGGACTCGAACCCACATTTTCTCGATTGCCGGTCCAGGGCTCTACTAATTGAGCTAAGCTAACACGCCTTCTCAGCGACTTCCAGGGTGCGTCATCTGAAGGGACAAACCAGCCACTCTCTCTCACTCATCCTCCTTTCACTCTTACATTTTTTGCTCACTCATACACACATTTATACGACGGGATCGACGCAGGCGGCAACTGTTCAACATGAAAGAATTGATGTTCTGGGGCTGGAACAACATAGAAGGGACAAATACATACAAGGCCTCAACTTGCCTAAGAAATTAACGATGAAAGATGAAAGTCACTGAAAAGGTTAGCCAGCTGTAAGACTCGAACCCACATCTTCTGGATTACCGGTAATCCAGAAGATGTGGGTTCGAGTCCTACAGCTGGCTAACCTTTTCAGTGACTTTCATCGTTCATCGTTAATTTCTTAGACAAATTGAGGCCTTGTATGTATTTGTCCCTTCTATGTTGTTCCAGCCTCAGAACATCAGTTCTTTCATGACCTCCACTGTTGTTCACCATGCCGACCTCGGAGTATGGACCACAGGGTTTATGGCCTTCTCTATGGCCTCCTTTGTCCCACAAATTAGTCGCGTCGTACTGCCCGCAGCTTATCTGCGAGTGCGTTTTTTTCCGCCCGAAAATTTTCAAAATGCTCCTAAAAACGGTTCCTGCGGCTTATCTGCGGTGCGGCTTATACGTGTGAAATTACGGCATATGGGGTGAGATAGCCAGACGTATGACATCTTCCTAAGGCCATGCTCACGCTTGCCAGCTTTCTGCTCAGACTCGAACCAACCTCTTACGAGCCGCTTCCAGACGGTGCCACACCTGCGTTCACGCGCTCCAACTGGTTGGCTCTGCCCACAACCGTACAGCGAATGGTGTGGATTCAAATCCAATTGGTCGTGCTTTTTTATCAATTTATCTTTTTTTAAATCCATTATTCAAACCTAGGTCGGTTTATTTTGACAAAAGATAATCATTATGCTCAGAAAATGCCTACAGATATGTTTCTTTGGCATTAGTGAAAAAAAGAAAATAAATTTTTCCCTGACCACCAGGCTAGTTGTTAGCATGCACTGCGAGTCGGAAGGTTATACAGTGAGCCTTTTGCCAGTATTTTGTGGCACAAGACCCTCCATAGGGGTTTCCGCTTCAACATTCCGCTACAGCTTGAATAAATCTGGAGCACAGACCCAACTTCGCAGTCACCAGTCGTTTTTCTTAGTTATTCATCATTATTATTATTGTTATTGCTATTCATTAAGTCTCGTTTTCGGAAAGGACAAGAGCACTGGTTGTGTCGAGCCAGCTACATCTTAGGTCGTATAAAACCTTCACGAGATCTCCGTCTGCAAAGAAGGGTTTGTCTGCGTCAATGCGCTTTTTCAAACGTAAGTGGCAATCCAATCTGATTGCTCCAATTTCTTTTGGCTCTCATTGGCCGATCTCAATGATCTCAACGATCCAGTGTGGCGCTCATGCCTGTTTATAGCAATTTCTAGGATCAATGATCCAGCCACACAGAGGAACACTCGTTTCCTTGTATTATATTGAGCGCTCGCTCACTCTTTCTGTCTGTCTCTCTCTCTCTGTGCAAGTCCACCCCTCACCCACTTTCTCTTTCCCACGAGCATTTCCTCCTTTCCTTCTATTTCATTACCTCTCCCTCAGTTGGGATTTTTCACTACGAAAGGTGGCAACCCTAGCTACATGTGCAGGAGTTGAACCCATGCCCGGTAGTTCAATACCAAACGTAATCACATCACACCAATGGGAGTCACGTGGCAATGCTCCTCTTGCTGATTGGTTGATGCACAACCAACTTTTGAGGTTTCTACTCAGTGACAGATTCCCACTGACCACAATTGACGGTCCCGACTCACTGCCACCAGCTCTGAAGCTGGCCTGTGTGAAAGCTGCCTTACAAACACGTGTCATACTATACTGTTATCACAATAATAACACTAATATTAATTTTGTACCTTTATGTCGTAAGGCAACTACGATAATGAGTAGAGCCTGGATTTTCAGGCAAAAAAAAAAAAAAGAAAGCTTGTGTGGGGCTCAAAGTCCTGATTTGACGATGATTATTCGGAGTTTAATGGCACAAGGGCAGCTTAGGCCATGATGCGCCAAGACAGATGTTGAGCATGTACTTGGACTAAAATTATAATGATTATATTAAAACCAGACAGAAATCAAAAAGGCACAGTGACAGAAATGGGACGGATTACAGGTTATGCAGTAGACCGACGTCCTTAAAAAAAATGAAAAACACGTACGATGGGTAAGAGAGGTTCATCCCCCACCAAAAGACAAGGATGACTTGGCAAATGAAAGCGGTAAAATTCGGAAAAATAACGATGACGCTCCACCTCGTAAAGTGGGCGTGTAATGAGTAGGTGGAGTACAGTCAGCTGTACCCCACAATGCATGCATTCTGGCTGCTCTTTGCCACGCAACGAAAAACCGTGTGTCACATGCGCATGACCAAGCCTTAAAGGAGTACAGAGGACCATCCAAAAGAATTTCAGATTAAGACATCTGATGAAAGTGTGTGTGTCATTATACCGAATAGCGCGAAATGTTTTGATGTGTGCAATTTGTTTCCCAGAAAAAAACCCGCATAAACATAGCTCCGCACGTTCACCCTTAACTCGCCACTCCAGCTATAACGAGGATGAGGAGGTATGATGCCACGTCACCCATGACGGTATAAGGAGAACTCGTTCTGTTTTGCCGGTCAGTGGGGGTCAGCGCCTTGTCCCTTTGCCGCCGTAAACCTGTTTTGCCAGTTTTCCCGGAGAATTGGGGATAGAAGGAGCGGCCGAAGCATTACCGAGCAAGGAGAAAGGCTTTATCAGAACCCCGAACAGCCGACTAGCAGACGACAACGGAGTAGCAGACAACATTTCTCTAGGCCAATCAGCGAGTGTTCTCCTTAGAGCGTCAGCGCGAGGTTCCAGGCAGATCACAGGCTGGTACTGCTCTTCACCACCGTTGCGCACAGTCGCTTTTTGCGGCGTATTTTAAATTCAATTTCTACGATAATTATGACTCTGTGGTGTAAATTACTTCGCATGGTGCATCTTACTGGCCTACTTAACTGTTTTATAGGAAGAAAACTGGATGTTAAAAATGACTTCTGTGCTACTTTAAAATGATCCCCTGTAGGCGGTTTTCAACATTACAAGAGTCCTGATTTACGCACGAAAAATTACACTATAGGCATGGCACTATGAATTGATCTTTTTGCAGCTGTAGCACTGAAAGCCCCAAAAAGAAAGTGAGCAAATCAGTTTTATCTGCAGGAACAATACCGTAAGTCGTAGCTGTGACTGTTTTCCTTATCCTTTGCTGCACGAAATGTAGAATTATTGGTCCTACTGTGGTCACAAGACTTCCCGGCATTGCCACCTGTTCCACAACACTTCTCGGAAGGACTTCCATATACATAATACCATAATTTATAATACCATACCATAATACCGTAATAATACCATAATTTCATACACATTAGTCACAGCTTACGCACGATTTCCTTTTCCTTACAGGCGCTCAGAAGCTTATCCACCGGGATGACGTCCAAATAGATCATGTAAGAATAAAGCACTCAAAAATAAATCTACTTACAATATAAATATAAAGAAAATCCACACTGCTGAAATAAACTGAGAAAAAAAAAACGTTTAAGAATAAACACCTTAAAAATAAATCTTTTTAAAATCCACCGTCCCTGATTGGAGGACAGGCGACGTCTGTACGTCTGCCGCAGAAAATAGTGCGCTCGTCGCGCCTGGGGCTAGCCGGGGTGAGAAGTGTAAACGAATATCTCGCTACAGCGGACGTAGGTTGTCTGTCTGATGATGATGATGATGATGGCGGCTGCCCCTTTGTAGCGGGTGGACAGCACAGCATAAGCTGCACGTCCTAGCCTTAAAATCCTCAAAGGTCCAGTTTTCTAGACGTGTTTTTGTTACTTCAATGTTCCTTGACCCATGGCCAGTGTTGCCAAGTTAGAGGGGCGATGTCATCTGGTTTTTTGTCGGCTGGCAAATTTTTTTGGTTGCGTGTGCTGGCCAGCTTTATATCTCTCTGTCCGTCCTTTTTTTTTTCCTGTGTGTGTGTGTGCATGCTTTCTCTACCTTTCCTTTCTTGACACGGTACTGCTGGACATTTGTTTGTCGAGTTTAGATGAGCATGTCGGCGCGATGTTGCGCGTATGCTTCTCGGTGACGGTTCGTCGCTCCTTACAGAGTACGTGCTGGGTCTTTCCGATGAAATGTCTTTTTTTTTTTCGGCTGAAATTCCATACAACAGCATTGAATCCTACTTATGCCCACTGTAACAAATGAGTGTGTGTGTGCAGTCAGGTTGTGCTACAAAACTGCTAAAAAACGCGAAACGCTACAAAACTGCCGAGGCAGCCGTAAAGATTCGGATTCGAAGCGTTGTCTCCTGGCATCCACTCACGTTGCCGCCACTTAAAATCCTGCTACGTGTAACGGATAGCCTGTTCTCTCCACCATCTTACCGAAACCTGTTAGCCTAGTCGACAGCTCAGCTGGCTCAAGGGCTGAGAGTGAGTGCCCCGTATTCATACGCGCATTGTCCCCATCGCTTTAAGACTGGATATTTTGAAATCCGAACTTGTTAGGCGAAGAGATGGAATTGATGACAGTGCAAACGTGAGTACGAAACATCATAATAGCAAGTTCTGCCAAAAATAACATTGTATCACCCATAAACTATCATACGGAAAATTACTACCTTCTTACGCCTAACCATGATTTATTTTAACCGCATTTATTTTGAGGACGCGTATTTTTAAGCGGTTTATTTCACAAAATGGATTCTAAAGGGTGAAATTTTAAGCGTGGATTTTTTCATGTTTATTTCGAAAGATTTATTTCGGCGTACTGCCATCCACCCTGATCACCATTTTTTCTCCGGTATTTTCCACTTATGCTGGTTTTTAACGAAAGGGCCGACACTGTCTCTGGAACAGCACTGCCCTGCCAATGCACGAGCAATGCCTACCAGGGTGGAGTCCACATTCCAGTGGACTGACTTTCTCCACGAGACCACTGACCTGTCGATCCATGGGAAACCCCTCACTCTTGTTGCGCGTTTCTCATGCATCGACGGGGTGTCTGAGCAACTTGTACTCCACCATCAAGTTGCTGACGTCCTCGCCCGGGTTTGAACCCGCAACCTTGGGATGGGGAAGTAAACACGGTACCAACTGAACCGTCGTGGCCAGTTTTCCGAGTGGCACGTCTACAAGATCTTACTACCTAGAGCGTATAGTTTACACAGTCGACCCGCGTTTATCCGGACTTCATTTATCCGGATCCTGCGCTACGCGGACAAAAAAAACGCGGGGACGGATTTCTCCCCATGTATATTTCGCCCTCGTTTATCCGGACTTCAGCTTCCGGACTCGGACGAGAATTCCAGGGAACAGAAGTGACTAATGACCCAACGATCGGCTTCAGTTATCCGGTCATTGTCAAGGAATGACACTTGACCCACACCTAGACAAGCGAGGTCGAGAACCCTGGGTCGTGGCCTCCTTTTTACCGACACAGAAAGGGTGTTGCTAGGAAGAATTTTCTCCCTTTCCAACTTTGCCCGTTACCCAAAAGTAATCCACTGAGCAGTCCACAGGTTTTCCCGGCGATTTTAATCCAAGTGCCAGCTAGATTAATCCATGCCCCATAAAGTTTGCATGGCACGTGGATTAATTTAGCTGGCACTTGGATTAAAATCGCCGGGAAAACCTGCAGTCATTTCAGACTGAGAAGGTCCGCAACGAGGACCCCTGCGCTGCAATCACAGATGACGACGACATCGTCAGTGTCGTCGCTTCCGATAGTGTTCAACAAGAATCTGATGATGAAAGCGTGGACGGGGGCACCAGCTGTGACGGTAGAAAGTGCGCGGGCGGCACTGAGAACAGCTGTATTATTTTTAGAGCAACGGAACAATATTTCGCAAGTAAATGCCATTATCGAAGGTTTGCAAGAACTGGGTGCGTGTATGAAACAGATGACAATGTATAATTTTTCTGTGTAATGGTCAACAAAGATGCCCTTTTAGGATCACTCTGGATTTTCGTGCTTCACTTATCCGGACATTTTCACACGAAACGAAGCCGTCTGGATAAACGCGGGTCGACTGTAAAAGGATTTTACCATCAGCATCTCCTCCTGGTGAAGGCTCGTCATGGTGCTGTTGCTGTGTCTGCTGGCCCTCTTCTGGCAGGCATGCAACATCAGGTGGTTCCGATTTCACTCTCACCAGATGGCCACTGAACTCTGGGGAGAGCTGCATTTCTTGCAGTTGTGAATCGGAGTGCTTGATATGTGATGACTCAAAGACACGAGTATGTCTTGTCCCTTCCTTTATGTGGAGTAAACCGTTGGCTGTCATCAGTCACTGTTCCCTGTAAATTATGAGAAAGAGAAAAATTGGCTCCGAAAATGAACAGTTGCTGCAGGTTAAAAAAATTTGTGTATCAATTAGAGCGCCAACTCACCGTTTGTCAGAGAGCCAGCCCTGTCTTTAAGGGTTTCCAGTCAAGACAGACGACATTGCCAGAGAGGAGTACCCTGTAGAGATTGTTTCTTAAGAAGCTCAGTGCTCGTGGAAAGGTAACCCTCTGTGACAGAGGGAACGCAGAGATAAGGCCCTTCCTTTTCTGCTGCCGCAAATCCTGAATTCCGCAGCAGGGAACTATGAATTCTGCATTCTTCCGCGGTAAAAGGCAACTTGCCCTAGTTCAGACAGAAAATACTACTCTCTGTTAGCTCTTAGTGTGGAGGAACACGGTTACAGCTCCAGAAACTTTTGTGACTTAGCATAACGAGATACATTGTGCTTTCTTCTGAGAGGGAGTGACGTTTGTCACTGACTATCAAATTGTACATGCTGAGTGACCTCTCTGCATGTACAGAGTTTACTGTCACACACAGGTACTTGACAGCTATGGACACCGAAGCAGGGGCCAGTAATTGCACTCCACTCGAGAATCCCAGAGAGTTGAGGGTTAGAGAGAGGAGTTACAGTCTTGTTTCAGCACACAGTTGGGGCCACATCACGGCATGGTGGCCTTATCCGGTTGGCGCATCTACGCTGTAACGCAAGCCAACCCGGTGCGAACAAAATCAGTTCATCTCGCGCATAAACTGAGTTAAGCGCGCGGTTTCTGCAAAATTTTGTGCAAAACCTCATATTTCGCGGAAGACCCACAATTCCGCGAATTTTTGCAGAATCGTGGAATCTCAGAAAAAGAAGGGCCTTACGCAGAGACAACCACAAATTCTTTCGGGTTACTCCCAGCATCAGCAGAGCAACTGTGCAAACTTTTTCTATCACCCTTTTTACTCCCCGCTCGGGTCAGGTCACTCCCAGGTCGCTGCTGTTTTGACTCATTTGAATGTCAAAGCTCGGGGACAGACGTTGTAACTCGTGTTTCAGGATTTGTAATTTTAGGTAATCAGTCGTCTCGTAATCGCACGCTCTCTTCGACAGCATGTCCCCATGGCCATAGAACTCGGCTGCAAAACCGACGTCTGTACTGATCTTGTAATTTCTGTAATTTAGAAAATTCTGTAAAGACTAAAAATTAGAGGTGGGACGAATCCAGAATTTTGCGAATCCGAATCCAAGGAAGGTTCTACGAATCCATGAATCTTTCGAATCCTTTCTTTAAAAAGAGTTTGAAAAGCCAAGAAAGAAGAAAAGAAACTACTACTGGAGAGTGTTTTGAAGCAGACTATAACACATTTGTTTAATGAAAAAGAAAAAAAAACAATAATAGTTCAGTTTCGGGTGAAACTATACCCATATAGTATATCCAGTGATGGCCAGTAGTTAACTACATGTAGTTAAACTACTAGTTGAACTACCTGATTGTAGTTAAAAGTAGTTATCAACTACTTGCAGAAATGTAGTGGTAACTACTAGTTGAACTACTATTTTGAGTAGTTAACTACAGTAGTTAGGTTACTGAAGGCGCCAACTACTTCTGATTTTGCCGCAAGCTTTACGGCACGATTGTGCTTCCGACATTTACCTTGAGTCACTTGTTTGATGAGAACGGAGGTGCAGAGCAATTGTGTCGTGCATGTGTACCAAATCTTCACTTTTAATGCTGGTCTAGCGAAGCCTCATTTGCTGCGAAATAATTCTGCAACTTAGTTTATCGCGTAGGCACAGAAAGAATCCCGCCGCAAGCTTTGTATTTGACGATCGTAGCAATGGCATGAGACAAAGTTTGTTATTGCTTCTGACTCATATTTAGGTGTCCAAGAACACTACAAGGGATTGGTGTTGGTGGACAACGTTACGTTGTTATAGATGTAGTTAAACTACATTGCAGTAGTTAAAAAAGTAGTTTTAACTACTCCCCTGAAAAGTAGTTGAACTACTAGTTAAACTACTCAATCGCAAAGTAGTTAGTAGTTATAGTTAAACTACTGTAGAAGTAGTTAGTGGCCATCACTGAGTATATCTAACATATTGTTCATCGACTATGAGAAATTAATAAATTCTCGTGTCTGAATTATTTCCATCAAGCTAAAGCAAAAATCAAAAGCGGAACCATGTTACTTTTAAACTTGTAACGTAACAGTTCCTGCCTGAACTCTTTCAGTTCAGAGCAATGTAAACAAAAAAGACAAGAAAACACCTGTCGGCCAATGAGGCTTTCGGCGGACTCCCGAGGCGTGAAAAAGAAACGAACAAATGTGGTCGGTGGATTCGAAAGATTTGATTCGCCATTTTGGGCACTGGGATTCGTGGATACGCGGATTTGGTTGGCACATCCCTACTAAAAATAAACACCCTGTATGCAGAGGTACCAAGTTTTGTCACGGGCTCACAGCTCAGTAAAAGAATAATAAGAAAAAAAAAAAAAAAAAACAAGGACGTCTGTAGGCACCGAAACGGAAATAAAAAGAACAACGGTTGTGAATCCCTATTCCAAGGAGTCGAATCCACAAAGCTATGAACCTCGAATCCTTCCCTTAAAAAGCGTATGAAAAGCCACAGGGAAAAAAGCACTTCTACCGGAGAATGTTTTGAAGCAAAATTTGATATTTTTGTCTAATGACAAAACTAACTGAATAACAGTTCACTTTCAGGGAAAAAAATATATCCGTATACAGTCAAACTCCTTTACAACGAAACTCAGGGGACAGCAAAAAAAATTCGCAGTAAAGGTATTTTTGTTAAAAAGGATGTCCATTATTGGACCTATAGGGCTCCAGCGGGACCGCAAAAAAATTTGCTGTAGTGGTATTTTCGTTAGAAAGGTGTTCGCTATAAAGGAGTTTGACTGTACTCGTTCTCAAATGTAATTTATGCAACACGTCGTTCGTCCTCTACGGGACATAACTATACGTAAACCCTCGAGCCTGAATTCTTTCCATAAATCTGTGAAACAATCGAAAAGTAAAATCGCACAAATTTTCCAACTTGTAACCCAAGAGTTCTTTGCCTAAACTGCTTCGGTGTGAAGCAATATTAACAGACAAACAAGAAAACATACACTGGCCAATCAGGATTTCGGCGCACTCCTGATGGCAAACAAACAAAGAAACAAAAAAGAAAGCAGAGAAAGAAAAAGACAAAAAGCAAATGTGGTTGGTGGATTCAAAAATAT
The DNA here is from genome assembly GCF_037126465.1 of Ornithodoros turicata. Lineage (NCBI taxonomy): Eukaryota > Metazoa > Arthropoda > Arachnida > Ixodida > Argasidae > Ornithodoros > Ornithodoros turicata. Next base: position 210,305,827 of record NC_088201.1, on the reverse strand, counting down.
TCGACATGCCGTTCTCTCTTTTTTTTTCTTTCTGCCATTGCGATTCGGAATCCCAAATCCCTGCCTACGATTCGTGGATTCAGAGGCCCATCCCTAGAACTTGTAATGGAAACTGAAACGGAGGCAGTAACGGAAACGAAAAAAGATTCCGTTAAATTCCCCCGGATGCTGTCCATGATCACATGTCATGTCTGTTGTCTAGTGTTTAGCTCATAATGCATTTTTTAAAATATTTTCCTGAGCTTGCGACCGTGTGTGCTTGGAGAGGTACTGTGGATCACGTAGTACTAATTAGGAATACAAGAATAGTGTGACTGGTGGATATTGGGGAAGACAGCCCGGCAAACAGCTACACGAGAGCCATCAAAGTCTTCCACGAAGGTGACGTTGCCCAGACAACACCACCCGCCTTTGCCCTATGTGTACAATTTTTCAAATTCTTTTCAGAGAATCGAGGTTTCTTTTGCGTCGGTTATTCGGATGTTCTTACGCAGAGTTATAAAAACCAGAGGTACAGAGAACATGATAGCATGTACATCTTAATGGTGATGCAGTTCTTTTTGCTTATATTCACGCAAAGAAATAACCAGTCCTGATAGCGGTTCTTTCAAGGGTACACGTATTCAGGCTTCGTTGTAGTTTCGAAAACTCGCAAAAAAGTTAGAACACCTGTTGCAACATTTCATTATATCCGCAGGGCGATGTCACACGGCTAGATATGGAACTCACTGTTTTCTGAAGATGAAGCCTCGTTTTTCACACTTGCTTGTGCACGGTATCTGTGCCCTGTTCCTTGAGGTTGTTCTGTTCCGGGTGCTCATCCCCAATTGTCGTTCGTCTCAGACGATCCTGGAGCAGTATGTTACCACTGAGCAAAATATCTCATCAATAATGATAACGACGAGTATGTAGATTTACACGTAAAAGCAATTAAAAAAAAGGGGAAAAAAAACGTACCGGGAAACAAACAAAGGACGACACAATACACAGCGGAGCGCACACGTAGATTTACGCGCGTCATGTCAGTTTAGTCAACAGTGAAGATTCCCATGTCATCTCCGTTGACAGATACCCACGTTGCTTTTGCTTCGAAGTGAACAGTAAAGGTTCCTTCTAAGTGACACTCCAAGCTACTTTGCCATTACTAGAAGCGTACTAGAAGCTTTAAAGTTTGTATCGATCATGTTTACATGGTTACTTACCGCCATTGAAGAAAGGAGGAAAGAGTGGAGTCGATATCGATGCATGAGTAAAAAAATTGATGAAATATAATGATACGCCTGAGAACAATAAAATTGCTATTTCTGTAATGTATCTTGCAGAATTTAATTCCCGGTGTCATTGAACTCGTGTTATTTTTCATGTACGCAACAAAACAAGTGCGTTGATCACGGCGGTTATCGTCGTCTGCTATGGCGATGTGCTGGATTAAATAAATAACGCGAGTTCAGTGATATCGGGAAATAAATTCAATATAGGTGCTAGGAAACATATCATCATATTTTATTCCTTTTTCTTCACCCATGCAACGACATTGGCACCATTCTTTCCTTTTTTCCTCTGGGCGGCGGTACGTGTTTTTAGTAATGAAGCATTAGAAATATGGTGCTCTGTCAGTGTAAGCGATATACGGATCTGCACCGTTTCCATACCATAAATCTATCCTAAATTATCACCAAACTAACCCAGGACACTACAAACAAGTTAGTTACTGTACAAGGAACGGAGATTGTCGCGCGTTCGGGGTAGCTTGCCTGGCCCTCCCAACTTCATTATCGAAGTGGATTTAGGGGTCCTGGCAAGCTCGCATGGCCCCATTAATCTGACCTAAGAGCACCATACATCATAAGCTGGGTTAGTTTAGGGATAAGTTGGGTTAGATTAGGTTAGGAATTATTTAGCGAGGAATAGCAAGCCGTCCTTTGAGGCTGACCTTTCAGCCAATGCCTTTGTTGCAGCAGACGGTCATAGCAGACGACGTTAGCCATCGTCGTCACATTACCATTTTTTTCCTCTTGCGCGTGTGAAAATTAACACAAGTTCAGTGACATCGGGAACTAAGTCCTTCGAAATGAGTTCCAGATACCGCGATGGTATTATTCTTAGACATACCATTATATTTTATATCTTTTACTCGTGCAACGTGACATCGGCATTGTCATGAACATGATTCTTTCCCCCTTTCTTCTATGGCGGCCTCCATGCATGACGGTATGACGGTAAGTAAACATGTTCGACACAAACTTTAAAGTTTTTAGCACGCTTCTAGTAATGGCAAAGTAACCTCAAGTGTCACTTAGAAGAAGCCTCTGACTGGCATTACGTGTAAAACACCCCAATTATTATTAATATTAATATAAATAATTGGAGAAGAACCTCAAGAAGCAAGACATTAGACCCCACGCCCACAGAAAAACGAACAACGCACTCAGAAAACGGTGAGTTCTATCTAGCAACGTGGCTTTAGTCTGCAGAACTCCCCCTTGGATATAATGAAATGTTGTGTCACAAAAGTAGGGTTCCAACTTTTTGCGCATTTTCAGAAATACGATCAAGTCTGAGTGTCTTGAAGTGATAATTGCATGGACAGATTTTCTGTAAAAAGCGAGCAAACGAAAAGCAATACATTGACAGTGTGCACCACGGCATGTGTGAAAGATGTGTGCATGACGGCGAACTTTCGGCGGCCCTTAGGTGCGCAGTCGAAATCCACTGGTTTCCAGAAGTCCGACCAACTTGCGAATTTCAACCAGATTCGCTGAGGTTCGCGTACTTGACCTTTCTAATGAAGTTTAAAAATACCACGACTGATATAGCTCTCAAAACCGAAATAGCTGTTTGTCAAACATGACAGAACATTGCTTTAGGCTAGTCGATGCCCGATGGGCAAGTTGCATTAATCGAGCCTCCACATTTTTCTCTCAGGAGTCAGAGTCAGGTTCGCCTGACTCTTACCTCATCCCTCATTGTCTTATTAACAAAACCATGCATAACACAGGGTTCTTTTACAGTTTATTGCAAAACTATCGAGATCGTGAAGAACATCTTCCAGCTTATCAGCAGAACAAGTGACATTCCTTTGGTAGGCGTCACCATTTAAAAGTTGGCTTCACCTAACACTTCCGTCTATGGCGGACAAGCCCACTTCAAGGAACGCCGCGCGTTGCCATTTTTTTTATACGAAACCAGTGTATTTTCGTTGGCGTTGCCATTCTGCAAGGGGCCTTCATCTCATTATTGAAAGTGATTTTGAGGGGCAAGAGCTGTCATTGCCCCATTAATCTAACTTATCATTAAACTATAACCAAGTTGATAAACCAAGTTGGTTAGTTTAGTGAAGTTAGATTAGATTCATCGGGCCATGGCAGCTTGCCTTGCCCCCAAAGACGCTTCCATAATGAAGTTACGATGGCGAGGCAAGGTACGTGCCACTGCACCACCTAACGTAATTTATCACTAAACAAAGTCTACGATGTCAGGTTAGAGTTGGCTTCCCCGCAACGCGAATAAATGAATCGAAAAGTTCCGCTAAATTTACAACCGCAACAGCGGTTGTAAGTGCAACAGCAACAATAAGCATTGTTTGAAGTGGGCTTGACTGCAATACTCAGAAGTGTCAGGTGAAGCCAACTTTGAAATGGTGACGCCTACCAACGGAATGCCGAACAAGGGCAATAAAATTGTCTGCCTAGTTATGCCAATGACATTGCTCGACCAATGAGAACCAGTCGAACTGATTGCAGTCACACCATCGAGGGAAGAGCACATCCGTTCATCCCCTGTGTATGCAGAAAAATCTCGGACATAGTAGAATTGGCAAATCGTTACGTTAGCGAGGAGGATTTCCTACTTTTTTCCAATTTTTCCTAGGATTTTTCAATTGGATCACAGAGTGATGCATCACAATATGCTGCAAATAGATAAAGTAAATCAAGCATGGGTCTAAGTGGCCTGTGTAGTGGAAGTTGGTTAAGTTTGATAATCATTGAAATAGAATTTACCATTGGCTACCGAGATGTCACCCATTACAGAAATTGCTCATTACTTCTTGGTGGGGAAGAGTACCTAGGAGAGGGGTGAGCGTCCCCCTCGCTCTTCACCTTTTACACCACTGGACAAAAAAGTAGAGAACTCCGACTTAACGTTACAAAATAACAAGTTTTACTCAGACGTTTCGTCCGTCATGCGATGGACATCATCAGTGCTAAACTGAATGAGAGATGTAGAGAGAGAGAGAGAACTGAATGAGAGAAACTGAATTCAGTTTTTGTCCAGTTATGTCGACTTCCGGCTTTTGGAGTATTTTTGCACCTTTTACATCTTCCACATATCTTGTGTTGAAACGAGGAAGTACTCGGATAATAAGTATCATATTTCCTTCTGCAGAAGGAAAAAAAAAAAAAGTCTGTGCAGGATATCGTTGAGAACCTCTCACTAGCATCTCTTCTTTCTTAACTGAGAACCCATGCAGGCACAGCTGATCCTCCAACAGTGAGTCGGCACTTTCGTCGGCATACACTGTTCAGCCCATTCAAGTTCTCTGATGCTGTATTTTGTCACTTCTGAACTCACTTGTCTCTTTCTTTCTCTCTCTTCTCTTACATGGGACAAGGACAGCACACAGTTTACTCCTCATGAAGGAAGAGGCAAGAAATCCTCGTGCCTTTGAGTCATCACGTTCCAGTCCGTCGGATTCACAACCTGAAGAAATGCAGCTCTCCCCAGAGTTCCGTGGCCAGCTCCTGAGAATAAAATCGGAACCACCTGACGATGCATGTCTACCAGAAGAGGCCCAGATACAGCAACAGCACTACATAGAGCCTCCATCAGGAGGTGATGCTGATAGTAAAATCCTCGTATAAATTATACACTTGGGTGGTGAATGTTCCACAGATAGAGGTCTGAATTTTTCGGGTTAAATGCCTAGAGAGGATTCGGGAGGAAGAAATTGGGTTCTATTTTTCCGTAATTGGGTTCCATAAGCCGGAGTGAAATCGAGTGCTTTTGATGCACACGGGTGTGGATTGCTGGTAAATAGTGCACATGATGCATGGTACAAACTGATGTGTGATTGAAATTGAGAGAGAGAGACAGCCCTTAACCCCGAAGCGGTACCAAACCGATTCGGGGAAGAATACTTAAGGCGAATCGAGCTTTTTTTTAACATCCGCGTTTTTTCTTTTTTTTTCAAATGTCACAGCGGCTTATTACAATGCTGAAGTGGGCTGCGCACTGCAACTCGCACGTTGAAACAGCAGTGACTAACCGTGTATTCACACGGGCGACATTCCCCAGAGAAGCGGAAGACGCGAAAAATGTCGTAGCTTTCTGAGCGCGAGCGCTCAACGTCGTGTCTTCACGTACACTGCTAACCGTGGGGAATATCCTGCGACACAGCCACAAAATATTCCGCAACATAACACGGGACGGAACTTGGTCTCTGTGAGCAGTGCTCTCACTTTCTTCCACTAGAACGTTCCGTAAGGATGACGCTCGTGTGAATACACAGCAACGTGAACAGCGCAACAGCTACCAAGTGACACGCGGAGCTCTCGGCGTTCTTACGCTCATCGGCGGATCTGTTGCTCCACGTCTGCTGATCAAAACCGAAACTCATACGGGACCGATTACGATACGGCCCAGCGAAGTACGAAACCGCGATTGGCTTGATGCGTTGTCAGCACACGACTTCCGTCGACTGCCAACGAATCCTCATCGTTAGCGTGAGGGACACAGTCCGGTTAAATTCCGGTGCAGTGCCAAAATTTCATTGATGTAGACCTTGTAGGAGCCCGAGAGGGATGAAGTGAACATCTCCAGTGACAACAACGACTGGTTTATTCGACGGGATCGCCTAGGTTGCTATAGGTCACACGCACTGCGCTATCATGTCGCCTGGAGGCAGAACAGCGACAATGTGTCGGTACTGCTTCGCCTGAGTGGTAATACCTGCCAGGTGAAATTGTGCTTCGGCTTGCAAAAACCAGATCTTCGGGTTGAAGGTCCAGAAAGGGGGAAGCCGGACGGCGACGTGTGCCACGGGGGGCACAGAGGAAGAGCTGGCCATACCATGAGGTGGAAGGGTAGCTGAAGGCTGATCAGAAGGCTGGCTCGTGCCAAACATCGGCGGGTGTTCCGGGTCACCAAATATGTAGGGGCCCGAGAGGGATGAAGTGAACAGCTCGAGTGACAACAACAACTGGTTTATTCGACGGGATCGCCTAGGTTGCTATAGGTCACACGCACTGCGCTATCTTCCTCATTGTCGATGCTGACGATATGCTACAACCTCAACACAGCTGTGCACCGTGCCACTTAACGTGCCATAAGTGCCAACTGTTTGGGGGCCTAAGCCTCCCCCCTTCCCCCCCCCCCCCCCAAAAAAAAACATTTGCAGTTTGTACGCCAAGCCCCCTTCGAGACGTCCACCCAGCAGACACTCAGCGGTTATTATTAATGGTGTCCATACAGTTTTTGGGGACACACAACAAAACTCGCACCCCTGAAATCTGTTTGCTCGAGAACTTGGTTGTTGCTCTCGTGAGTTCCGTTTAATGGATCAGCGATAAGACGTGGGTGGGTTGGTACGACATCACAAAATCGCCAGTACCTCCGGTTGCTCGGGGTTCAGCACAGTTGCGGATGAGCTTCCGCAAAGCCACTACGCCACTGCGGAACGAGGGGCACGCACGCTGTCACGAACAGTTGCACCTGATGAAAACAGATCAGCGACACGTAGGGGTCATTGGGCTTTTTATTGCATTCTTAGGGCGATGCCTCGATGAAATAGGTACCTTGTCCAGAAATAGTGGTGTTCATGAATGAATTAACTCGCTGTTTCCAAAGCTGTAAAATAAAATAGGAGTCTGGCCATTAATGGGTCATGCCTATACCTGAAGCTCCACCCACTTTTTCAGCTTTCTGACCAATAGAGTCTTGTAATATGGGGCGCTATCAATCAACCTATCCTCACTATTTGTCCCCGTATCCAGCATGGGCAGCGCCATTTTGGGTGGCAAGTGGATTGGATGGGATTGAAATGGATACCTCTCGCAATCTGCAGAACTAGTGGATTTTTGGTAAAAAGCAACCCAATCAGAGGAGCGAAACTGTGATTGACAGATCGAGCCTGTTTTTGTGCCAATGGCCAGACTCCCTTTTAATATACGGCTCTGGCTGTTTCCAGTGTAAAGCGCCCCCAAAAAATGCTCCTGTCCAAAATCTGATCCCTGTGAGTATAAACTCGAACACAAAATTGGAGAGCTTGAGTTTAAGACGAGACTGCATAGTGCTCAATGTGGAAGTCGTAACGTCTTCTCAGATTTCGCGGTGACGGGCCAAACGACACCATGCTTTCTCCTGAAAGCTTTCAGGAGAACACATCCAGCCGGGAGGAACATTTCCGCGCAGATGGAGAGCAAGAAAAAAACAGACATGTGTATCAAGCGGAGAACATAAATTGCGTATGTGTTTGATGCGCTCCATCACCTGCAACGTGGCGGACGCAGCTGCAGTGGCCACTAGGTGGCGCTGTTTTGCCGGTATTTTGCAGCATTTGGAATTTCATGCGGATTTTACCTCAAAATTGCTGGGGTCCAGGACTTGATCTTTTTTTTTTTTACTGATTCGATTGACTGATTGGATTTTTCCACTTTACGCAGCCTCGCTCCTGTGCACATTCGACCACGTAGAGTCGCAACGGGGGTTGCAGGTGAGCTTACGTGTGCACTGCTCAGTGTGTGTATGTGATGTTGCCCCCGAAGGGTTTAACCTCACCTTCTCCAAACCTCTCCATTTCCCTCTCCCCTACTAACTCACTCACTCACTCACTCAGCCACTACCTTTGATGGCCAAAAGTGGCAACCCTAGTTGCAAAATGTGGATCTTGAACTAGGGTTCAGAAAGAGTACGGAGCTGGCTGTCGCATGACTCGAAACTTTGCAATGTTGCTTACTTCTCTCCTTTCTGTCTCACTTCAGGATCGACGGATGGGATGTGTCCCGTTAAAGAAGAACCTCGAGAGGACTCTTCAAATGAAGATCCAAGCATAGAAGTCAGAACAGAGCCTTACAGTGTTGCGATATTGGCAGAGCAGGAACAAATGGGATTCAGCTGCCACTCAGCATCAGAAGGTAAATACAAAATGGTCAACACCAAATTGAATGGCACGATATGGAACAAGAGAGGGCCACAATAGAAATTATTTTTGGGTTTGCTGTTCGTCATGTATCATTGCTGATCATGTGTATATATCAACGGCTCCTAGCGTCATTGCATTGCGAGCGTAGAGTTCTGGCAAAAGTTTACAGAACACGCTCCAGTGCATTCCTTCCTCAGAGTGCTATGCTAGCAGTGATTGGTGGCGTAACGGACTTGCAAACAGGTGACTGGGTTACCTAGGTACTACTCTGTAGGTCCGTGCGGTCCCATTCACTGCTCGTGCATCACTCTGAGGCAGGATATCGAGCCGAAACGTTTTTCGGTTTGCTTCGGTTTCGGCCAGAGAGGTTCAGCTCCGTAGTTCGCATATATCGGTTCAACGAACCGGTTCGGAGGCCGTAAACCAGCTTGGAACCGGTTCGACTTTACGATATGCTAAAAAATTTTAGGTGGCCACTGAAAATGATACGAGATCTCTTAGTTACGTTTTTATTATGCATTTATTTCTGTTTTTCGACCAGCTTTCATTCCTTCCGCGAGCAACGCACCGCCGATCTAGGCACGCGGACCGCTAGAATCCTCACATCAACCCCTCAGCACACAGGAACCCGAACTGAACCGGTATCCCGAACTGGTAGCCAAATTTTTTTTATATCGGTTCAGTTCCGGTTCAGCCCCGAGATGGTGCTAATGATTACGGGTCAGTTCCAGCTAAAAATTCTGGTCAATTCTGGTTTTGGTTCAGGTTCGGTTTGACGCTCTGCTCAGAGGAAGGAACGCGCCAAAGCATGTTCTGTAAACATTTGTCCAGCACTGTATGAGCAAACGATTGTGTGTGGACAGGGTTTGTTTATGGAAAGAAATATCAGCTTTAATTAAATTCCTTCTTTTCTTTTTCTTTTGTTTTTGTTTCTGTTCATGGAGAGCCCTATGCAACACTGCATTTGAGACAGACACCTATGCGTTGCATAATCATTCTGAAACTTCCTTTCGGATTCCTGGATTGCACTGTATCTGATGAACAATTTCCTTTTTGTTCTTGCTGTCCCAACATCGTGCTCTTAACACAAAAGTGGGAAGGTGTGGTAAACTTTTAACTGACTCCAGAAAACGATACCACGAGGAGGAGTGGCTTTGATAATGGCTGTGATAATAAATTCTCACTGATTGTGCCTCGAGACATCAAGGTAAAATCCGGACATGTGGAGAGCTACGCAAAAGTTTACATCAAATTATCTGAAGACCGAATTAAAGATTGGGCTAAAAGATGTCACTTTTATTAGCAATAAGTGTATGCACCGGAAATGCGCATCTGAAAAATGCTGTGGCAACAACGGGTAGTACAAGAAATTGACAGCCTCGTGGGCACCGATCCTTGATCGTATGAAATAAACTTGTCAGTGATCATTTCGTCACTCCTTCGAATTTCTCTCGACACTCCGAAAATTGACTGTCACTCAGGCTCATGGCCTGCAAACCCCATTTCATAATTCCACATGTGCGCATATTACTGTCCTTACTATTTAATCGCATATGTGAGCCAGCATAGTAGGTATGCACTGGTACAGCTTCGACGAATTCAAACGTTTGAAGATGTGCTAAGGATTACACAGGAGTGAGCATGCCAGTGAGATGCCAGTGACCTGAGAAGCCAATAGAAAGCCTAAATATTAGGGGTGTACGAATCTGAATATTTCAAGTCGAATCGAATCGAATGGGGGAAAAAATTCCGAATACCGAATCAAATATCGCAAATTCGTGCTAAATTTACAATATGTGACTTTCGCACTAAAAGTTTCCATTTTGTAGCCCATGGCTTTAGTGCAATTTTTCTGGCATTAACTGTCACAAGAGAAACATGAAATTCTTCTGTTTAAAGCCCCTACTCTTTAATTTTACATGAGAGTGCTTCCTGCTTTCCAGGTGAGCCTACACTTACTGGAGTGGTTACCTTCATTTCAAAATTTAATGTCAGGCAGTAGCATGTTACACGGATGAGGCTGTAATTGTTTCAGACAACCAGAGGCCATTTGTGAAACAAACGAATTGGCATCCTGCCTCAGCTTTGCCATGAACACCCTTTAGTTTCTTTGCACTTGCCCTAGGAAGTTGCACTACTGAGATTTTAGACGTAAAGGACATCTTTAAGACACCCTCCTTGTTCGTGGGCTGTAGTCATTGTTCGAGAGTTCCAAGTTTTTAAAGGCAACCTCACAGACATCAAATCAAAGTCCCTCGTCGGCACCGCTAAACTGTACGTGGGAGGGGCACCACCCCTTCCACAGACCATGTCTACAAAACTAACTTTGGATTATGTTTTCTCAAACTAAACATCGTCCCGCCTGTGTTGGTCCTGCAGCAAGGGCAGTTTCGTAAAGCAGGCTTCACCTCGTGCACGGAAGCAATCAGGTAAAGCCCACTTTCGGGTTGTGTCGTTCATATTCGTGGAATAGTCGAATATTCGAAGATTCGAATGTTGGATATTCGATTCGTGGATCGAATAGTTTGAGCGTTTGATATTCGATTCGAATTCGAGAAATCGAATATTCGCACACCTCTGCTAAATATGCGACAGAACAACAGTAGCGTCATCACGATAAGGAGAACCATCCACAAAAATGACTGGACGAGTCGGTCACAGTGTTATCGCAACAGCACCTTTCTTGCCGAGAAAGAAATCCGCTGTTGGCTCGTTGTTCACCTTCAACTTCGGAAGAAAAAAAAAAAAATCTCGTTGGCTGCTACAACTCTTGTGGTTCCAAGTTAGTGCACTTATTCGGGCCCTCGTATTCATTGAAGCCCGATAAAGCTCTCGGAGCATGAGCGGATACCTCGAAATTTAATAAAATATTAAGATGAGAGACACGGAGATAATGTTGCTTTGTCAGTGCCGGGTCAGGGTTGCCAAGGAATTTGACGCAACTGGAAAAGTCATCATTGTCATCATCACGGAAAAGTCGCGCTTGTCTGGGAATTTACCAAAAAACAGCCAAAATCAGGGACAATCGAGTACAAGTGCCGTGACAAAGTGCAACGAACAGCAAGTGCCAATCGATGGTTGAGCGGCGACGCTGCAGCAACGTTGCCGCGAGTAGCAGGTTGCAGAGACGACGAGCTCAGAGGCAGAAAAGTACGGCAGCCTCACTAATACCCATTACATGATCTGCTTTATGGGGTATCCGTACCAGAATGTAGCAGCAGACATTAAATTCGCTTCCGTTTTGGTCAGGGTGTTCAGTTGAAAAAAAAAAAAAAATCAGCCATGACCTTCAGTTTGAAAGGCTGCTGTGGCGGTAGATACGCCGATACAAGTCACAAATGCGTGGTGCTTAGGGTAGGTCTGTAAAGGGTGCGAAGGTGACCGTCGTATGACCTTGAAGCCCTGCAGTGTGGCGTACTTTCTCTGCTATTCTGTTTTGCTTCAGGAGAAACAGCCTGGAAGTGTAACCTTAAAGAAGAACCTCAAGAGGACTCTTTCAATGAAGATCCAATCATAGAAGTGAAAACAGAGCCTTACAATGTTCCAGTCTTGGCTGGACAGGACCAGATGGGACACAGTCGTCACTCAGCATCAGAAGGTAAATACAAAATGGTCGAGGGGATTTGGTCAACACCAAGTTGAATGGCACGATGTGGACAAAAAGTGACATGCAACGGAAATGCTTTTCAGCTTTGTGTTGGGCGTGCATTACAGCACCTCCTCTCACCTACAGAAGATTCCCAACCCAGGAAAAATGGGCACGGAGATTCGCTATCCAATTTCATATCACTGCAACTTTTGTAGGCTTTGGCTACATAAACAACTGCATGCAATGATGTTTCCAAGTGAGAAGACAAGTAACAGTAGATGCAACCAAATGAATCGAGTACAGAGTGGTGCACTGTGTGTTTTCCCGTGCCACCTTTGACATGCCCCCCACAATGTTCAGCCCTATCAGACAGATACTCTACGTGACACACTCTACGTCTTCTAGCACTTCACTCTTAAAAAAAAAATGGTGTAGTTTAACTCCTTTTTCTTGCCACATATGTAACTTCCTTTTGGAGAGTACAATAACTCTGAACAAAGGAGTCTCCTCAAGGGAGTAACATTACTCCCTGCCGGAGAGTAGTATTGCTCTCCAGTAGGGGGTTAGGGCGTAACCCCACTCCCTAAAGGGAGTGAGGAGACTCGTTTTTTGAGTGTTATTGTACTCTCCAAAAGGCAGCTACATATGTGGCAAGAAAAAGGAGTTAAACTACACCCTTTTTTGAGAGTGTACTCTACTGGAAAGGTTCATACAGGGGAACGATTGCGCGTGGTCAAGATTCCTTCACGTAAAGAAATAGCAGCATTCGTAAAGTTCCTACGTCATATTCCGTTTCTACCAGTAAAGATCCCTCTGCAACACAGCAGAGTTCAAGGTAACTCGTTGCAGGTAACTTGTGGCCGTAACTAAGTTCCTTTGTTTTTTGGAAACTTGTAACTTAACTCGGTACTTTTGCGCTACGGTAACTTTCAGAGGAACTCGTTTCTTTTTCAGGTAGATTTACCAAAGTAACTTAAGCGAAGTTCCAAGTTACTTTTAATTCGCTTTTCACTCACGTCCACATATTTTCTTCCTTTCCCTCCAGTTCTTTTGCGGCATTTTATGCAATAAAGCGTGATCTTCAATCAGTGACAGTATTCTGTTCGGGAAGGAAGAACCGCTGCCATTGAAATGAAGCCAAACTGTTGTGTCCCCACAGGGAATAAGATGCAAAGTGTTCAGATTGTTGAACGTAAACGAAAACAATCTAAGCGTAAGCGTGTTGCACTCCTCCGCAGGCAACTCAAGGTTGAACTCAACTTATCACGCACGCTATTTTGTGCCCAAAGTAACTTGGAAGTAACTCGTTCTTTTTTTAAGTAACTCCATAGCTGGCTGAGAGTTACATTTCATGCTGAAGAACTTCATTATCAACTTAGTTACATTTTTCACACGGTAACTTAACTCTTAATGAGTTCTTTCTGTCGGGTAACTTCTCAAATTATGCAATGTACACTGCATTTTAGACAGACGTGTATGCGTTGTGTAATTGCTCCGAAACTTCTTTTCGGGTTTCACTGTATCTGATGCACAATTATATTTTTTTCTTGTGGTCCCAACACAGCATTTTTGATGCACTAATGGGAAGATGTGGTTAATTTTGAACTGACTCCGGAACACGACGAGGAGGAGGAGCTTTGATGACACAGTACACTCCCGCTAATTGGACCTTGACGGCAATGCAGAAGTTGGTATCGAATTATGTGGAGATGGAACTAAAGGATGGGCTAAGAAATGAGCTAGGTCAGTGTGACATTTATTAGCAAGAGCTGTGTTTGAACTGGACACGCTCACCCTAAAAATATATTGAATATATTGTGTATTATACAACGGTTAGCAAATCAGGTTGACAGCCTCCTAGAAACCATTCCCTAGAGCGAGCTTTGATCATAATGAAATAACTTCTCTGTGATCATTTTATCACTCCTTCAGTTGGAAATCGACTAGCATATATCAGCTACTAGCATACCAGCATATTAGCAGCTTATCTGCGAATTCTATCTGAAAGCCAACACTTCAGGTCTCACCAAACGTCAGAGAATGGGGACACTTTAAACTTACAACGTGAATTGTGCACAATGAGGGGGACTATTTGGGGAGTTTGGGGCATAACGAACGTTGCACCATGTAGTTTTTCAAAAATCGTGAACCACAGCTGTGCGTGCGCTGGTATGACCTATTGTGAGATTTCTGAAATTTCAGGAGCAAGAGAAACCTGTGGTATGCTCCATGTGAAGGAGCATCACAGAGGCACTTGTGTTCAAGCATCTTCAAGTTGCACTTTTTCAAATGTACAGCTAGGTATCAGCACAGGAACAGTTGTACCGCGATTCAACAACACTGAACTACACACTATGGACCTAGTTCACGTACAGCTACCTGGGCAGCAGCAGTTACACAAGCGGACACATGCAGGAGAGAAGCTATACAAGTGTGATTTCTGCCCTGCGGAGTTCAAGCAGAGCAGTGACCTGCACTGTCATAAGTGGACACACACCGGTCAGAAGCCATACAAGTGTGATGTCTGCCCTGCGGAGTTCGTCTGGAGTGGTTATCTACGGGATCACAAGCAGACACACACGGGCAAAAAGCTATACAAGTGTGACCTCTGTCCTGCAGTGTGCATTCAGCGCAGTGACCTGAAGTGTCATAAGAGGACACACACCGGTGAGAAGCCATACAAGTGCGATGTGTGTCCTGGAGAGTACACCCAGAGCGGTGTCCTGCATCGTCATAAGAGAACACACACGGGTGAGAAGCCATACAAGTGCGATCTGTGTCCTGCAGAGTACTCCCAGAGCAGTGACCTGCGGCGTCATAAAAAGACACACACCGGTGAGAACCCATAAAGTGTGATGTCTACACTGCGGAGTTCAGCTGGAGTGGGCATCTACAGGATCACAAGCGGATACACACGGTGAGAAGCCATACAAGTGTGATGTGTGCCATGCGAGGTTCAACAAGAGCGGGTGCCTATGGGATCACAAGCAGAAACGCAGAGGTGGGAAGCCGTACAAGTGTGATCCCTGTCACGCAGAGTACATCCAGAGCACGGACCTGCAACGTTACAGGAGGACACACGCCGGCGACAGCCATACAAGTGCGACGTCTGCCCTGCCAGCTGCCGACAGAGCATGAGGATAGTTCAGCCCAAGCTTAAACCTGTGACGTCACAGTCACGAGGCACCTGTGAAACAAACAGTGCAAATGCAGAGGTCATGTACGCATACACAAGAAAGAAGGCGTCAGAGTGTCAGGTGTCAGAGAGCAGTAATTAGACTAGTGGACTGCAGAGTGAATATCCCTGTCCACCATGGTGTGTTTGAGTTGACCATAAGTTTCAGCTAATGTGACGTTTGACTGAAAGAGCATTCACTGTATAACGCTCGAAATGAGGTATTGATTTTGAACTTACACGTTAGTTACACCTCAGTCATAGCTATTGCATATCTCTGACATTAGTACTTTTCTGGAACTGTTACTTACTTGTACTACAGTAAACCCCCGATAACTCGAAGTTGTAAAAACTGGAAAAAATTTCGAGATAAGCGGGGTTTCGAGTTAAGCGAACAGCGAAAATTACGTTGCCACGATGTTACCACAATGCGCTATGTTATGAAACGTAAAAAAAAAAGTGTTCCTACAGTAATAGGGCTCGTAAACAATTCCGAAGCCATTTATTTTTTAACATCATCTGAGACTGAATAACTCCGTAATAGCAATCTGCTTGGCATTCGCGTCTGTGAACAAGAAAGCATCTTCAAGCACTTGAATGCAACGCATGAGACGCTCCTCCCGGCACGTCACTAGCGCGGGCACCCTCGACGATTTCTGTATCACTCAGTTCACCGCTACTGGAACATCGCCGTCGTAAAGCGCATAGTCCTCGATGTTCAAGTCCTCTAAGTCACTCTCCCCAAAACATGCGAGGCGTATCACGTCGTTGTATAATTCATCACAGCCACTGAACTAGTCTGCTGGCTCCGCGGTACGGCGGTGGAAGACCAGAAACCCGCATGAATGAAACAGTTCATGCTTATGGCTCGATGAACTTGCTACCAGGCCTTTGATAAGTGCCACCTTCTGCTTCAGAGTCAGGGACTTCCATGTGCATTGTTCAGCCATCATGGCGCAAAGAACGAAACGAAACTGAGATGCTCGGAAGAATGCAGAGGAGGAGGAGTGACGTTGGGTGGAAAGGGGAGTGCTGTCTGCCTGCCACAGCTAGCGGCGCGTGACTCACTAGGACTGAAAGGCTTTGACGTTGACCTAGCCTTGGGGACTGAAGAATGCTTGTTATCAGCCGTAGGTACGCTGACCTGCCGGTGATGGTATTTCGAGGTATCCGTACTCGGGCAAAAAAAAAAGCTTCGACTTCAAAGGGCCCAAATATGGGACATGGATCGGGACGCAAAAAATATACGAGATAACCGATATTTCGAGATAAGCGAGTTCAAGTTAACAAGGGTTTACTTATAATACAAATCTTGATTATTACTGCCTACTCCTGCAGAGGTGACAAGATGTAATTATGTAAGTAAGAAAACAAATGTAAGTAATTATTTTCTTGACAGGCATTGTGTGTGTACACTACCTCATTCTTCCTCCAAGATTGCTATTATCTCTTTTGTTATTCAAAGGCCATACCACTTTTTCCATGTGAAATAAATTGTAGTGTACCATATCTTGTTCAAGTGTCATTCCTACATATTTCATGGACAAGAGTAGAACAAACATCATGAACCCCCGACCAGTTGCAAACGCTGCCGATAGCCCGAAAGTGTGTATTGAATACTCTGCATCACAAAATGTAACGAATATACTACCGTGCTGCTGTCCTGTTTCCAGGAGAAAATATTGGGGATAGCACCTGGCTTCAGCCATTTCTTGTTGTGGCTAAAGTAAAAGCATGAGGGCTCGAAATGTTTGGAACATACCATTTGAGTCTGAGAAGGGTGAAAAGACTGCTCAGATAAGCTTTGAAGCCACTGTCTCAAAAGTGGCACCTCAACAATTCCCCTCGCCTACGAATAGAAATAATGATTTGATTATTTCTATGTCACCAACAAATTTGTTAGGGAGTGTTAGTGAACAATGACACTCACTTGTGGAAAGATACTGCAGATATAGCAGAATGTCTTGTCTGACACCTTGGAAGCGTGCATGACATGTGCATGACTTGTGCCCAAAGCACAAGCACAATTCGGGAAAGAAAGCTCGAGACACAGTGCAGCACGATTCGCAAATCCACCAGCCAACGCCAAACACCCTGTTACAAATGAAGAAATGCTGACATAACAACAATAGTGGGTATTGCCGGTGTACAGTGAAGAACAATATTCACCACGATCCTGCGGCCTGGGAAGCTTCTTTGCACTGGCTTCAAAACTGTAATCCACATCTCCAGGAAGCAGGCCATTACATTAAAAAGAAAGTCAGAGCCCCAAATAATTCTCGGCGAGCTTGTGCTGTGAGGTACCACCCCTTCCCCGGGGGCGCCGAGCCCGTAAGTCATTCCAATTCGCATTATGTAATCTCTTTCTGCTGTCTTCGCTGATCCAGTGGCACTCCCCTTTTCATATGTTGTCTTTTCAACGTGCATTAATTGTGTAAACGAAGTCGAACGTTGAACGTAAGAGTGTCAGGCATAGTAATCATATGGAGAAATCATCCTTATGATTCCTATGGTGTCAGGTCCCCGTGTCTTTAGCGACGACAGAATGCACCTGAGGCAGTCTCACAACGGTGCTACGACGCTCCCTTTTAGATAACGACGACACTGATTGGCGTTTCAGATGTGCAGCTACATTTTTTGGAACGTGCTCCACATAACAAGCATGACAAAGTCAGCACAGGATAGCAGGCCCCTGTCCCTACGCAGCTTTGCTCACGCTGCAGTTCTATTCAGCAAAAGCATGTGAGTACACGAGAATAACATTCAATTTGGCACAACCGCGCCTGCAAATAATCAGAACAAATGAAGGAAGAAACAAACAAACATAGAAGGGCTGTACTTCAAAAATAGATAAGTCCTGTGTCTCAAGGAGGTGCTACCACTTAAGTAACTTGATTAAGCTTACATCACTACCTGATTAACTGTCCTAACGAGCGTGATCTAATTGCGTGAAGTAATTATTTGGGCTGCTTCGGTGTGTTCATATTTGCGAGGCAAGGCACCGCTGTCGTTCACTAAAAGACTTTCTGCGGCGATGCTTAATATAAATCATACTAAACGCATACACGGCTAAAACAACGGCTGTGATTCTACAGAACGATCTCTTCCTGCCATGCGAGTAAATAATTTTCCGGGGTTCTTTGTGGAACAATTTTTTTCCAGAACGCAGCACGGGAGATTATATACATGGTTGTTGTTAACCTCACATCGTTCCTTATTGAAATATTGGCTGGGAAACATACTGTAGTACAATCCCCAGCGCTGCACTGCAGTGACGTACGGTCTAGTTTCGGAATGCAAAACATAATGTAATTAAGAATCGAACGGCAGGACACCTGTGAAACACTGTTAGGAGACATCAGTATACTGGTACCTTACAAAATTGTGTGATGACAAACAACGATCAACGCCTGCAGCGCAATAAATACTCACAATCTCTGTTGCCTCACATTGTTTTCTATGGGCACACACAGCGATTTGGGGCCCACCAACATGGCGGCCCGAATGCACGCCTCTCCCCCAAGAGCCCCTCTCCCATGGAGGAAGGAAACACAGGAGCGGCCCTTCCAACTTTTTGCCATTGGGACGGGCGTGCCAGCTTCGCACTGCATTCTGGGATGCTCCTGTCTACCATGTGACCGCTCACGTGACCCCCAAGAGCATGCTCAGGCCAGCTCCTAAAGCAGACGACGGGAGTCGTGATTGTCTTGCAGTTCAGATATCTGCATTGTGATGAACGCAACCCGTCCAGTTTTATTTGTGTGTGTTCGGAAGTTTACTCTCGGTTTACCCTTCTACTACAAGACCGGTCACGGTCGGCAGGACAAGCACGTAGGACCAGAAACATCATTCGTGGCAGTGACCTTTGTGTGACGATGTGGCCACGTTTTGTGTGTTTGTTGCTGAAGTGGCAAAGCATGCCAGTACTCAAACTTGTACAACAATGGAGGAAATCAAATGAATCTGCGACTGTAGCACAGCGCCCGTTTGTAAAGGAACGATTCAAGATGACTCACACAGACAGCAGTACGAAACAACCGATCCAGTACGTACTTACGAATGAAGTGTTATCCCCATGACAGAGCTGATTTCTGTTGAACGGCAGCCCCAACCGCGGTAAGAACAGGTTAACAAAACGTTCCCGCACTGGTGCTCACATTTTAAGAGTAAATGACTTTGGAAAAGCATAAAAGCAGAGAAAGGAGCGCGAGCAACAAAGCGTTGCTAATTCGAAACTTTAGAGAGGATCACGTGGTGGACAGGAAGCAATGGCGGTTTTGACAGGAGCGACCGCCAGAGGGGTCCCACGGAAATCTGTTCGAAACGGCCGCTCCTGTGTTTCCTTCCTCCATGCCCTCTCCCATGCGCGATCCAGCCTTTATACCGACAGGGGTGACATAAACCCGCCATTGTTGTAACTACCCTCAAGCGGGTGCTTTTGGCAAAACTGCCATCTTGTCCTGGTCGCAAGTAAGAGAAAACGTCATTTTGAGGTCATGTGACTTTGTTTACATGTCGTTTTGCCGCTTACCGACATATTACCGTCGTCATAACGCGAAGAAATGAGCGTATTTTGCCAGCGTAAACTATGCGGTGCTTCTTCCGCAACATGGTAGCCCATTTTTCCTTAGTTTTTAAGTACATCGCATCGGCCAGTGAGTCTTAACGCGCGGTCGTCATCACATCTTTGGAAGTCGTGAACAGTACGAGGCCTTATGTGCAAAACTGCGCGTTTTACTGCGAGATTATCGGATGAAAATAATTACTGTGATCGAAAGACATCCAAAACGTCGCATAGAAACAACAAACGCATTGTTTACAAACGGTTTAGCCGCCGATCACGGGCGCCGCCATCTTTAAGGTCACGTGTGCCTTGACGTTTCCTGTGACGTGCGACCAGGACCTGTCCAGGATGCATTGCGTTCGCCCAGCACGCTTTCGTCTACGGAGCAACGCATTGTATGCCACCCCTGTGCTTTATACATAGAGATCAGTGTCTGCAACTTCCGGGGCAAATTTCTCCAGCCAACCGCATTCGCACGTGCTGTTATTACTTCGCGTTCAGCCTTTTTGGGGTGAAAAATAAGCATTTCCAATGGGTGGCTGCTGTGCATTTAGTTGCACAGGGTTTTAAGATGTTCCTGGGAAAGGAAGCCGAATTGGAGGCTCTGGATGGCCATCATTGGACAGCGGTGCCTGCAGTGAACATTTCGTCGGCGGTAATTTGCATTTTCACAATATAAGAATTGAGGGAAAGGGCGTGCAATATGACAGACGGTATAAAACATGGGGCGTTGTAGGCTCGAGTAGTGACGACCCATCGAGCACAGATTATGTTCCAAGCGGTTTACGGCATAGCCAGCAGCCGAGTGACAAATGTGACAGAAGAATGGAGAGGTAAGTTGCTTTCTGTGATGTGAGCGTAGTACCGTCCCCCCCCCCCGCTTACCATTGGCGGCGCCCCGGTGCCAAGCCTCGCCCTCTCCCCCGCTGCTGGCCAGAGTGTTCTCCTGCCTTGCCTCGCGTGCGGACGCGCACTCTCCCGTTCGTCAATAAACCAGTTATCATTATGTAGCCACAGGGACTCCAGCCTTATTCACCCTCATCCCTTCATCATTCTCATCATCACCCCGTTTCTCATCATCACCCCACCCTCACAGTACGTGCGTCCTAACGCACATAGGGTTACTTTCACAACTGTTGCACCACAGCTACAGGCGACCGTCTCGTGCCTGCCAGAAGCGCGCAGACGCCACGCCTGAGGCCCCGTACCCCGAGACAGGTCGACGCCATAGAGCAATCCTTCCCAAAATGACCAAATGGGTGAGGACACTGAACATGGTCAGAATGCCACTACGCTCGCACACACGCTGCTGTTATGATAACATCGCAGGTGCAACAGAGATTCCGTTTCCAGAAAGAAACACTTCAGATGCTGAAGCACAGAATTTGCCATGTGGAACGCTATGCACATCCTGCACTGTTCTACACACGAATCTGGCGGAGTGGGCACAACGCCCCCTTTTCTTTCTCATACACTGAGGTCGGGCAGGGGCGTCGGGAATTCAGTGTTGTGACGTTGTGAGGCAAATTTTCACAGGGTTTTCATCATCGCTCGCACGAAACACGCGATTCTTAGGATATCCCTCGAATCTTTCATCTTGAGTGTCAGTTCCCGAAGGGAGCATGCCCCCCCCCCCCCGCGTAGTCGGGGCCTACGGCTCACTGAACGTGTACAACAATTAAGCTCCTCCAACAAAAAGCTCTCCGAGAAGTTGGCAATGCAGCAGAATGTAAACGTGATGCCTGAGACGAAGATCACATTTTATACTGGTGGGGGTCTCACCATTACATGGATGCCAGAGAAGTATCCTTTGCATTCTTTCTTTTACTTTTTTCTTCTTCTGAAGGATGAGAACACTTTTGTTTCCATATGATTCCAATTGGAGGCATTTCGAGCGCAGCATTCTTTGGATTGTTAACTGCTATTCGCCACTCCAGCGAACTATAGGTGGCGCACGCCGAACCTGGACTCGAGGGTTGCCACTTCCACCGGTAGGTGGCTACGGCTTCGCTGGAGTCGCGAATTGTTCCGGTATAGTTCCAGTGTATAAATATAAGTATCATGGCGTCTACATATCCTCTAACCTTTCCTGGCGCCCACACACCGAGTACATCTCTTACAACGCTACACGCACCCTATAGGTTACATCAGGCGTAACTTTGGTCTTTCGCCAGTTCATCTCAAACTCGCGCTATACCGAACACTTGGAATACCAAAGCTCGAGTACGCAGCTTCTATCTGGGACCCGGGACATCAGTCACTTATGCAGAATCTTGAAAGTATTTGGAACCGCGCCGCTCGCTTCATTTTAGGTAATTGTAATCTTACACCAATCGTAACATCTATGAAACCGGCCCTTAACTTACCGCCTTTATCACTGCGCCGTAAGGCAGCACGCCTCTCCTTGTTTCATAAAATTTACTACAATAATCAAGTACTGCATTCTTCTTTATTATCGCGCCCATCTTACATCTCGTCTCGACTTGACCATTGGCAGAAGGTGCAAGTTCCATTTTGTCGTTCCAAATCATGTTTTGACTCCTTCTTGCCGAAGACTTCCCAAGAATGGAACGGCCTCCCCGGTTCCATAACCTAAATTTCAGAGAGCTCTAACTTCAAAACGGCCTTGTATGATCGCCTTCACTCGCAATAATCATTCACGTCGTGGTTAATTAATGTCATGGTCTATACTCTCTTGGTCTCTTGCAGTGATGGCCAGTAGTTAACTACATGTAGTTAACTACCTTATTGTAGTTAAAAAGTAGTTATCAACTACTTGCATAAATGTAGTGTGCAACTACTAATTAAACTACTATTTCAAGTAGTTAACAGTAGTTAGGTTACTGCAGGCGCCAACTACTTCCGATTTTTGCCGCAGGCTTTACAGCACGATTGTGCTTCCGACTTTTACCTTGAGCTACTTGTTTGATGAGAACGGAGGTGCAGAGCAATTGTGCCGTGCATGTGTACTAAATCTTCACTTTTATCGCTGCTTGTGATTCATATTTAGGTGTCCAAGAACATTACAGAATGGGATTGGTGATGATGGACAACGTTAAGTAGTTAGAAATGTAGTTAAAATACATTGCAGTAGTTAAAGAAGTAGTTTTAACTACCACCCCTGAAAAGTAGTTGAACTACTAGTTTAACTAGTAGTTCAACTACTTTTCAGGGGTGGTAGTTAAAACTACTTCTTTAACTACTGCAATGTATTTTAACTGCATTAAACATCGCGAAGTAGTTAGTAGTCATAGTAGAACTACTGTAGAAGTAGTTAGTGGCCATCACTGGTCTCTTGTTACATCTATATATATTAACATGTTGATAATACCAAATCACTAATACATGTTGTTTGTAGGCTTGTAGTTTTCTCACTTACAACTGCACTGTTAATGAATCTTTATGTCATAGCAACTTTACACTGTAACCTATGCCCTTCCCCTCTTCATGGCTCTAAGCCCTGAGAGTAAATAAATAAATTGTGTCATGCTTGCACCAAACACAACCTGGACTTCCGTACTCTTCACAGCTCCTAATTGTTCTGATGAAGCTGAGACTGGCAGTTTCGTACCAAGATCTGGCGTATCGCTTTGACATTCACCGGAACACAGTCAGTGCCATCTCCAATATGTCGATAAAGCTACTAGCATGGAGGAAGGAAACACAAGGAGCTGCCCCTCCGACAGTTTTCCATTGGGACTAGCGTAGCCGGCTGCGCATTCCATTCTGGGATGCTCCTGTCTACCACGTGACCACTCAAGTGACCCTTCAGACAGCATGGCGCCAGCGGAGCAGACGACGCGAGCCGTAATTGTGTCACAGTTCAGATGTTAGTATTGCGTTGAACGCGTGCTTGCACTTTATTTCTGTGTGTTCCAATGTTTACTGTTCTATTAGAAGACCAGTCACAGTGTGCAGAACGCGAAAGGAGTACGCGGGACCGGAAACATCATGTGTGGCAACGGTTACTTCCCACGTATGTACGTTCCTCGATCAAGTGGTAAAAAATGCCGTACTCAAAATACCATTAATCAGATCTGTACAACGACAGAAGATATGAAACAGAGCTGCGGTACAGTTTGAGGTCCCAAATGGACAATTCAAGACGACTTTAACACACACGGGCGACTAAAACAACTGACAGTGTACTTACGAACAAAACGCATTCCCGTGGCAGAGCTGCTTTCAGTTCAACGAGAACCGCTGCCGGGACAAGAACACATCACCATACGCCGTTTCTACGATGGTGCCCACATTTTCACAATAAATTACTTTGAAAAAGCAAAATCATACGCAGAGCAGCGCGAGAAACAAAGTCTTGCAAAACCGGAACTTTAGAGGGGATCACGTGGTGCACAGGAAGCAATGGCGATCTTGACTCGAGCGATCGCTAGAGGGTGGCTACGCTAGTCTGGAGCGAAGAGCCGCTCCTTGTGTTTCCTTCCTCCATGGCTACTTGTATCTCGGTGCCGCCATCTTGTGACCTTCCCTACCCCCAACAGTTGCTCGAAGCTGGCTGACGAGTAAAGAGAAAAAAATTTTTTTTCCCAAGGTTACGTGCATTATTGACTGCACTGAGGATAGAGCGTCACGGTGAGAATCCGCCTTGACTATATCGCTCTTAGACATCGCTCATACCATTCGAGCATCGGAACATCTTTTAGTTCCATTCCTTTTTAGGCCACACAATCTCGATGCTGAGGAAGTTGTGTGGAGCAACAATAAGCGGACAACCACGTTAAAGTATCTGGTTTGTGTCAACAACCTCGGAGCTGTATCCTTCATTTCCAGCACCTATGCAGGGAGGGTATCTGACGCCATTCATCACTCGTCAAAGCGTGTTCTTGAGCATTTGTTTTTAGTTATCAGTCACTCTTCAAGGCTGCCCCAAAATATAGAGAGCACACTCTTAAAGGGACTCTGACCAGAAGTTCGACAAATATTTCGTTTGCATCTATTACGAAGGTATAATATGCCTCCAAGCCACACGCGAAATATTTTGGCTGTGCGCGGAGCCAAAGTTTGCCAAACAGGGAGCTGAAAACCGGCTTCGCTTTTCCCCCTCAACTCGCGCAATCGGGGCCGAAATCTAGCCTCTTTGCAGTGGACATCCGCCAATTTCCGTGTGCGTGACGAAGTCACGAGGGCCACGTTTCATTGGGCGCCCGGACCGGAAGTTCTGTTGTTAGTGAGTCTGTGAGAGCGCCGGCATCCGTCCGGAAAGCGATCTTCAATATGGACGTCGAAGGCAGAAATGCGGAGACTTCGAGCCCGGAACTTCTTTCTGACCTTTCTGCGATCGAAACATCGAGAAGAAAATTCTGCGTGCTGAACAGCTCGGTAGGCTTTCGAAACGTCGCCGATGCCGCGAATGCGAGACGAAGTTAGAGCTCTACGAACATCAGTTACAGATGAAGCAAACAGCATGAGTCGCCTGTCTTCAGGTAAGCGATGAGCTTTTTAACGCACACTGTGATCGAACATGTAAACGTTCGCAGAAATTTCGTGTTCTGATATCTAATGCGCACTTGCTGTTCATGGTGCCGGTGTGGCTGGTGTGTCATAATGCCGAAGGAGATCGAATGCTTGTGCTGCAAGGAGCTCGAAAACACTGCCGAATGACTGCAGTATGAGTGCATTACAACCCACAAAGATTTCCAGCTTCTATTCTTCAATATGACTGTCCTGAAGGTCGCATATTGAACTCCGTGGGCACGCGAACCTATGAGCGACTGTATTCACAAGTAAGTCACATGTGTCCTTGTCGAACGATGTTAAAATTTGGGCGCCCAAAACTGGTTTGGTCCTGCAATAGAGTCGTTAAAAACTCCAGTACAGTGCGCAGCACATAAAAAGGCTATACAGTACACGACTCTGAACTGGAGAAAACCAATATAGGCAATTTTGTAATTGTCAGTGTGCTGTGTCCTGAGTCACGTTTTTTATGTATTGCCCTGTGCATAAGGTTTTAGCGTAGGTTTTTAGCGATATTGAATGTTCTTGATTGTCGATTCAGTGAAAAGTAAAACAATTTTGGGTTCTAAAAGAACACAGCATGTGTAGTAATGTACAAGGTGTGGGCAGGTAAACTGCAGTTACTCTCAGGTACATGTAGAAATGACAATGCACACACACTGTACTGTAACCGGTTACCTATTTGCCTAAACTATATTTTATGTACATCTGTGTAGACGATGCAGATACACTGCGTATCGCCAGTTTGCAAGGTGAGTATGGCACAAGCTTGGAAAAAACAAGATCATGGTCATCCCAGCCTGTGCAGTGAAGAGGGTCTGGCAAGCCTTTCCCACAGAAAATGCCACAGGCTTCAAGTACCCAAGATCCTACCTGGGGGTACCTCTTCGCACAGCTCGTCTATCACATTTAAAATAATTCAGCATCTGTATTTAGGATGATCTATAGCTCTCAGGATGATGCATGGTTCATGAGTTCAACATGTTGTGTTGAAACACAACACTAGTCCTTTTTAATGAGTCTTGCGGAATGATAGATGAGCACTCCTTTCGTGACATTGTGTACCATTGCTACAGTGAACAATTTCTTGAGCAAGACTGATGAACGAACAAAAAATAGTCTTGTCTTCCAAATATGTATGTTCCTTGTAACTTCCGTATTTGTTAAGTGACCCATGTTGATGTCCCCCCTCATGTAATGCCTGCAATGGCCTTTGAGATATATCCATAAATAAATAAATATCAAAACCGGAAAAAGATGTAACACGTATCCTCTCTTTGTGTGAATGATACATAGACATTCTCAGAAGATTTGTACATAGTCACACTTTGCCTCATTTTGCATAAAGCCTAGTTCCACCTCTTATATCATCTCCACATCTTCAATCTCCAAAGCAGTACAAGGCTAAAGTAATCAGTTACTACATAAAAAGAAGGAGGGGAGGAAAACAAATGCTGGCACATCTAAAATTCGAAGAAACCCTGGTACTTTCACGGGGCTACTCATGGCTCAGTGCTGGATCAGATCCCGATGGAAAACAGCTTTTCTGAGCCTCAGTGATAGATTCCCTTGATTGCACTGACTGTGAGGCACATCTCATTGGCTTGGTGGCAAGTGGGCTTGCGTCTGATAGTAAGATTTGGAAGAAAGGGAGCAAGGAACATCTCTCTACGGTCTTAAGAAGGATATCAACGTTACCTGGCAAGGTACAGCATTTCATGTTGCTTTCAGTAAGTACAACACTCCTCATAGCAGTTACCATTCGTGTTGGGAAAGCATGCTGAAGTTAGCTCAGGCAGTGCATCCAGAACTGTGAATCGGGTTCATAGAGAGCACCTGGTGAGAGGGACAGCAACAGTGTCCAGTAAAGACTCTCCAGGAATTTTGTGCAGGTTTGGGGTCACACCTTTTAATAGTGTTGATGGAAAGCAGGGTGTGTGAAACACTGACTTCTGGTAGATGAATTCTTGTTATTTTTAACCAGGTACCCATGTTCTAGTAACCTAGAAAAAGCCTTGGCTCTCTTGGAGGAAATTGCTAATGAATCTGAGTGTCTTTTGTGGAAACAGGTCGTAACTGCCTTTCTATCCACCCTTCTTAGTTGCCCTAGCAAAAGCAAATATGTAATGCTGTGCACCATAGCTGATGCTAGCACACTAATTGCTTTGAGTGTTCTCAGGCTTCTGAAATGGAGCTACCTCGTACATACGCTGTGCCATGTCGGCAAGAACATAAATCAGACTGCCTTTACTTTTTAAATTGGCCCTTCAGTGCTTCATGTGACTGCAAGAATGGCACCCCCAAAACAATAGGCAACAAGAATGATTTCTGCAATGTATTGAGCTTTGTAAAACAACAACTTTATTTGAAAATATATTCCAGAAGCCGGGTGACAACCTCATAATGTAGCGTCCTGTTTGCAGTAACTGCAAACACCGCTCAACACAACGAATAAAAACAGAGCGTAAACGTTTTGTCGCCTATCCGGGTGGCATCATCAGTACAACAGAGGCCAAAGATGAGCACATCAGCCTATCTAAGAGGGAATCTTACACATCCGATAGGGGGCCACGGTATGTATTACAGGCTGAAGCATCACGCCTGATAAAGCAGGATTCTAAGAACTTTCTAGGGTCCCATCGCTAGTCATGAGCAAAGGTTACTGCACCATCAAAATATATGTCCTTTAGGACAGCAGTGGTAGACTGATTCGGTCCTGTTTAGTTAAGCTAAGCATTAGTAGCCCTGGCTCTTTTAGTCTTGTCCCACGTCTTTTGTCTATCTCGCCAATGTAGGTTGTATCAGATTCTATGCACTTAACTTGATATGCACAGTCAAAATGCCTGATGGGCACAGTGCCCTCCAAATAGCGTATGAAATACATTGGATGAAAGGAATGCGGACCACCGATTTGACTCCTTTGATGTTGTTTTTGATTGTTCTCTGTTGGAGGGATGATGCCACCTGGATAGGCAATGAAACGTTTACTCTCTTTATTCTTAATTGTTGTGTTAAGCCAGTGTTCTGAGTAAAGCATTTTACATTATGAACTTTGTTTGAATGATGATTAGTGGCGAGCTTCATACCCTGGGCCACTACTCTAACAATTGCTTGTGGTAGTGTGGCGAAATGGAATAACGAGCCTTGTAGACAATTTACTTGGCAATATATTTATTTCTCTCTCATAGGTTGAAGAACCCAGTGTGGTGTTACATAACGGAGGGGCACGTAATTATACAAGACCAATCACCAAAAGGCCTTGCTTTTGACTAGATTAAAATGTGAAGCGATTGTAATATAACAAATGCTGCATGGTGGCGATATGATAGGTTCTCCTCACGAGTTGTCGCCACAGTTACGGTTAGTTGAGAAACTGCATATCCAGGTAGCAGGATCAAATTTTAATTAGGCTACTTTGGCCAACATGCGAGCGTAGAACACAGTGTCAAAAGCCCTTACAAAATAAAAAGAATACTACATCTACATGGACCCAGAAATCAAGACAGTTTGAAATGCTGTGAACGAATTCCACTATGTTAGTTTTGCCTGAATACCCTTTTCTAAAGCCATGCTGGAATTTAAAAAAAGAAATTGACAGAGTCAACTTGGTTGACAACGTGGTAGTACATGATGTGCTCCATTAGTTTACAGGGAACCCTAAAAAGTGGAGCTGGTTAATAGATAGAAGGAGCATAGTTGTCACCTCTTCTGGAGACAGGAATAAGCTTGAGACCTATGTCCTCGACTCGCACACATACTAAGAACCTTTGACACAGATTAACGTATCTTCATTCCAGCTCTTTCACTTTCAGATGTTCATCTCTGTTGAGTGGTCTGTCATTCTTGTAATACAGATTGGAATTGAAATGCAGGTGCATAAGGGATGCTCTGAAAGAAAAAGTGTTTGGTTTTAGTCCTCTTAATGTTTCTGAAAACGAAAACGAACTTCACGGTGACTACTCTTCTGAAATTAGCAATTCCAGGATGACAGCAAAAAAAATATCTTGCCATATCATTATATCCACCTGGCACTTCAATTGAATAATGGCAGTTGAAGATGACGATGATTCAATTTAATGACGCA
The DNA here is from genome assembly GCF_037126465.1 of Ornithodoros turicata. Lineage (NCBI taxonomy): Eukaryota > Metazoa > Arthropoda > Arachnida > Ixodida > Argasidae > Ornithodoros > Ornithodoros turicata. The sequence continues at coordinate 210,276,800 of NC_088201.1, read as the reverse complement.
TAAGCAACTCGGGCTATAGTGTGCCAAAACCATGGTAAAACTGTGACTTATTAAATATCAGATGATTATACTAAAATAATATACTTTGTTGGTTGGTAAATTGAGATATAGACAAAAACATGATATGATAAAAATAAGCAATTGAAGAAAAGGCAATTGTTGGCTTTGTGTGACTGATGTCGAGTTTGCCACACTACGTGTTGAATAATAATGTACGCTGATACGCTGTAGCATATAAAGTACAATCATACACACGCTCAATATGTGGTGGATATGTGAAACCAATATACACATACTTACATTTCAAACTTTCTTGAAAAAGGCAGTCCAAGTCTGTCGGATTTGCCAGACTCTATACAAAGCCAGTAAGCACAGTGTGGAATGACTGATTCATCTTTCGAAGGCAGAGGTGCAGCTACCACGACGCTTCGTCATCTCAATGCTTCGGAGCGGCATAGCCTAGTAAGAAGCCATCAGAAGGATCTCATAACGATAACTTGGTCGAAAAAGTGGAGGGTTCTGTGGGATATGTAAGAAAGCATACGCGTTACACAACAGCTACGAGAATGATCGACTGCACCTGCATGGTTTTCAGTACGTAGACTTGGAACTGAAAAATAAATGTGCTAACCTTGTTGATACTACTTTTCCGTCAGGACCACACGAGAGAACATTTTTTTAGTTGAAGGTATCATCAGGTCCCCATGCTCCTTTGAGATGCAGCAGACAGAAGTTCGCTGAGGCGAGTGACTGCCGTTGCGGTTCGTCGCTTCGCAGCAGATCAAGAACAGTACACCGCAACGATAGGTGAAACGTTCAGAATATGGTGACCAACTCCAACACCAACCCAATGACCCGAACAAAGAGGATGAACCGGGAGTCACACAAGTTCGCAGTTAGAGAGCTCGGCATACGGCATCCATTACAGCTGACCGGATACGGAAGCATATATCGAACGCCGTGTACAGATTGAAAAGAAAATCGTAGAAACTGTTGCAGGTGATAAATGCAGGGTATATTTTTCTTCTTGAGGCTCTGTAACAAAAACATATTAACGTAGAAATGCCATTTCACGAAGGAAATTGACAGATATTGCGTGACCACGTGACGCGTTTGAGCCAATTGTGGGTGTTGCAAGTGGCCCCCGTGTTGACGTCATCTTGATGGTGGGCCGGGGTGGATATTCTATATAAACGTATGTTTTCTCGGTTTGACGCTAGGCGTGCTGCACTCGGATGAAGTCGAATGTTTAAAATTCGAGTTTAGAGAAACCGTGGGGTTTTAATGCGTGAATTTTCGCATGGAGAGTCCTTGTTGGGTGCTTTATCGACTACAAGTACGAAAGAGCTCCCACAGTTTCTGGTCAGAGTCCCTTTAAGAACAGGGGTGTACTTTAACTCCTTTTTCTCGCCACATATATAACTCCATTTCGGGGGGTACAATAACTCTCAACAAAGGAGTCTCCTTACTCCCTCATGGGAGTAACATTACTCTCTAACTCCCTGCCGGAGAGTAATATTACTCTCCGGTAGGGGGTTAGAGCGTAGCCCGACTCCGTAAAGGGTTTGACGAGACTCCTTTTTTGAGAGCAATTGTACTCTCCAAAAAGGAGTGATATATGTGGAAAGGACAGGAGTTAAAATAACCATTTTCTTAAAGAGTGTATGTTGACTGCGTAACATCGTCTTCCATTGGCAATATGGGCTGCTTCAGTTCATTTAGTCTTGTACACGGTAACGGAACTCGTATCCAGTTATTTTTGACGGGTAACTTCTCAATCTACGCATATACCAGCTCCCGTGGCATAGTGGTTAGGATGATCGCTTTCCAGGCCGAGACTGGGAGGTGACACGGTTTCGAATCCAGTCACCGGCTGTGCTGTCTCAGGTTTTCCCTGGGTTTTCCAAAGACTTTCCAGACGAATGTCTGCACAGTTCCCCCTGAAGGCGGCCCAGGACGCATACTAACCCTCTGTCCCCCACTCCTTCCTGCTCTCCTCTCTCCATCTGTCCACGTCTGTATGCTGCTCATAGCCACAGTTGCTTCGCGGCGCTAACACGGAATAAAAAAAAACAATCTATGCATATTCCACGATTTAAAGGGACACTAATATGCAGGAACAACTTGCTCTCAAATGAAAGTCTGTTGAATGAACGCTACCGTTTAGAAGAAAAACGCAATGAAAATGACGACGATTTGGGACCCCTAGGAGGCAAAGATTGGCGACATCCAATGAGAAAGCGTGCTGAGGCGCGCGCTTACCTGTCGTGACCGTGTAGTTTTGGAACGGGCCCGATCGTAGTGTTCCGTATATGCGTGGCATGATGCGCACTGCTTCATTTTTCAATACGGACTCACTGAATTGTAGGCCACGACATTTCTCGCGAATATTCCACTGGCAACATTTATCTTCACATCCTTCGGACAGCGACGCCATATGGCCATTTGGCGCTTCCAAACGCGCACTATGTTTTTAACCAAGACTGCTCCATGGCGTGGCACGCGCATCTTCGACTAAAAACACCGATGCACAAGCTGAAACGCCGTTGCTCACGGCTTAGCGCCGAACCAAGAAAGAGTGCGGTAATAATTGTGACTGTAGCTTGGAAAGAGAATGAAAGTTTTGAATTGTGATAACAAGTACGAACAACAACAACTTTATTTTGGCTTTGGAGAATGTGGAGGTTCATCGCCACAGGCGATACTCTACCCCATTGCTGGTGGGAAAGTGGGGAATAAAATAACGAGCCCTTCACAATAACGATCGAAGTCCGATGGTGTCCAGAAATGCCAGAAGAGCTTTGAGCGCAGAGCGTTGCTGGGCTGGATTAGGCCAGGGACCAAGCAATTTCGATAGGGAGAAAGGGTAGATTTTTGCTTGCTACTGTTTGTTTTGGTAGAATTCTTATTGTATTCTTGAGAATCGAATAATGCGTCTATTTGCGATAGTTGATCAATAAAAAATTTCGCCTCTGTGCAAACTTGACCAGTCCTAAGAATATTCCCCTTTGGAGGAAAGAGGGTGAAAGAGAGAGAGAGAGAGAGAGTCCCCCACCTCATAGATTGACAAAGGACGTGCGGTTTCTTCGCTTTGGGCTGTATAGAGGCAGAGAGAGTGAGACCCCCACCAGGCTGATGTAGCAAAGAAGCTGGCTTGGTTGTACTACTTGATTGTTGTGTACTGCGTGTTGGATACCTCCGTCAAGGTAATAGTGCCTGAGTAGGATGAAAATCGTATATTGTTCGATTAGATAAGGTCGCAAGGATGATTTTATGATAGTTCAAAAGATGGATTATTTTCATTTCACGTTATTAAATTTGTAAGGTTTCTTGTTTTGATAGTTTGTTTCGCTGTTATTTTCCTGCATGTGTCTGTTGTTTACACGTTGGCAGATGCGCCGTTCAGAGTGTTTCTCTGTTATTCAGCGTTAGGTCTGTGCTAGTTGCAGTATTAAATTTGTAAGTTTCTCGTTTTGATAGATTGTTTTTCTATTATTTTCCTGCATGTATATTTTGTTTACATGTTGGATGATGCATAATTTTGGCTCTCTGTTAGCTGTTGATCGTGTTTCTCATTATTTCCTCGCATGTGTGCTATTCACTTCATAATAAATTGGTTAATTAAATTTGTGTCGTGTTGGACTATTCAACTTAGCTTCCCTATTGAGAATTCAATGCTATTGCTTCATACCTGTAATGAGTAAGTATATTAATTATTATATGTATTGTATCCCTTCTGTTTAATGTTTTTGGGTGAGCTTTTCTCTTTCACTCAGAGTCACAACATAATTCCTGCCACTATTGGCGTTAATAAATATACTTCATCCTGTACTTTTGTGTATGACTGTCCTTTGCATATCTATACTTGCATGTAAACTGCCCACTGCGCGGGTGTTGAAAGGAAAAACTTCGATGTGAAGTTGGCCCAAGTGCGTTGGTAGCATCGCTTTGGTGTGTTGGCTGCATGCATATCTATACTTGCACGTGAACCGCCCACCGCACGGCTGTTGTGAGGGAAGAAAATTACGAATGAAGTCGGCCCAGTCGAAAAAATGTGAATGAAGTGGGCCCAGGTGTGATGGCACCGTCGCCGACGGTAGGGTTGCCAGTGTGCATGTCCCTACTTGCATGTAAACCGCCTACCACGCGGCTGTTGTAAAAAAAAAAATGAATGCAGTCGGCCCAGGCTGAAAAATCGCGAATGAAGTCGGCCCATGTGAGACGGTATTACCGTCTGCCTAGGAAGACAGTGTGCATGTCCCTACTTGCATGTAAACCACTCACGCACCACCTAAAAAAATTGCGAACGAAGTCGGCCCAGGTTGAAAAATGCGCCATGGTAAATGAAGGCCCTCCACCACCGTGCCGACCACCGATCACTTCATGAGAGTCTGATTAATTGTGTCATGTTGGAATATTCAACTTAGCTATTGTGCTTGAAGTTACTTACATCTATCAGAACTTGTAATTAAAGCTACACTATGCTGCTCACGTATTGGAATGTTAGACTTTTTATAATAAAACTTGTAATTTCGATTGTATCGCATTGATTAAAATATCTTCTTTGATTAAATGTGCTAATCTATTTTAATTTAAATAAATAAATAATACTGATTCATTGAAAACTTGTGTGTATGATTACCATTAATAAAAAAAATTGTTTGATGTGTGATACCCCTTCAATGCTATTGCATCATACCTGTAATAAGTATATACTTTATTACGTGTATTGTATTGTGTTTCTTCTGCTTCAGGTTTTGCAGCTAAATTTTCCCTATTCACAGATTGGAATTACAGCATTGGCTTTTATAAATATATTTTCACTTGTACCTTTGTGTATGGCTATCCTCTGCATGTCTATGCTTACGTGTAAATCGCCTACAGCACACCTGTTGTAGCGGGATAAAAATTGCGAGTGAAGTCGGCCCAGGCTGAAAAATGTGCGAGCGTAAGCACACGCGCAGCCCTCCGGCCACGCGCCGCCCATCGGTAAGCGCGCGGGCAACCCACTACCCTCGCGCCGGCCGCGGGAAAAAAATACGCGAGTGAAGTCGGCCCAGGGGTCAGGGGTCCATGTCTCTGACTAATCCCGTCTGTGAATTGGCCAGACGTATTACTACTCCGATAGTCTGGGTTAGCGCTTGAATGAAAATGAGGCACACGTAAAGCTCGTGATACACCGTGTCGCGAAGAAACAATATAGACAAGACAATGCAGACATGTATGCCGTTTCGTCTTTATTGGTTGCTCAAAAACACTGTGATTACAGTGTTCACATTGGCGAACCGGCTTCTTGCCTGTGAAGTACGTTGATTCGGAAGTCTGAACTTGATTGACGAGCTTGGCATTTTCTTTGGTCTACGTAGATGCCAGACAAAGTAGGTGCTGACGACGTAATATCCGATGACTGTTCCATATATACTGCAGTTGCTCAATGGGCAACGTATCCATCGTATCGTGTTTGAAATCCCCAACAACTTGCTGCTTATTTCGCTCGACGATGTTCCCTGTTCTATGTCCAAGTTTTGCAGAAGAAAGTCCCCTGGGCGCATTCTTTTTATTTGCCATCCGTCCACGACATGTTCCGCGAGAATATCTTTGTCAACATTCCTAGTTAAACTGCGGAGTGTGTTGTCAACATTTCACTTACCAGGGCCGCCGCAATGTTTCTAGAAGTCTGTCGCAATGTGGGACCATTTGGAGTTCTTGCTGAAGAAATTCTCCTGGATACATTCTTTGACCTCGACATCCGTTCTTCGACATATTCCACGAGAATATCTTTGTCAACATTCGTAGTCAAACTGCGATGTGTGTTCTCAACATTCTACATACCAGGGCCGCCGCAATATTTCTAGAAGTCTGTCGCAATGTGGGACCATTTGGAATTCTTGCAGAGGAAATTCTCCTTGATACATTCTTTTGCCTCGACATCCGTTCCACGACATGTTCCGCGAGAATATCTTTGTCAGCATTTCTAGTCAAACTGCGACAACATTTTAGCTACCAGGCCCGCCGTATTGTCTCTAGAAATCTGTCGCAATGTGAGTTGAGCCGAAGTTCTTGCAGACGAAATTCTCCTTGATACATTCTTTGGCCTCAACATTTCTTCCACCACATGTTCTGCGTTGATGCGATTTCTGCATTCATTTCCATGCACCGCCATGTCTTCTGAAGAACTGAGAGAATCGATAGCGTTCTTTTGGTCTCAGTTTCGGTGTCTGAATCTCCAACGGCTGCGTCGACGAGAGGAATATTCCATGAGCCTTCACAACGTAGATGACAACGTAGATGACAACTTCGAAGACGATTTTCAATTTTGTCTGTCCCACGGCCCAATCCGGCTGCGCAGAGTCCTCTTTTATAATATCTGCGCAGGCGGTAAGACGTTCCATTTTCTGCTCCAACGTGGTTGGCGAAGAATGTGGCTTTGGATGCCAGACCACGCGGAACACCAGTTGATGGCCTCGGATTCCAGTGCTGCAATATGTTGAAAGACAATATGCTGCTGGCCGTGACGTGACTTTGATCAGTAGTAGCGTAGATGTACAAACATTTTGCTCCATTTGACGGTAGATAGGTAGATGATTACATTTTTTCATTTGGTGGCGGCATTCAGAGCCTCGTTGGCCGGGTTCGCCGTTGCTTTCGAACCCGTTACCAGCTCCCACCGCGGGGAGGTGAGGTTGAATGCCGCAGTTGTTGGGAGCCAATGAATCCGAGGTCGTGATGGGGTCCGGGGACAGGCAAGTAGGTCGAAGTCAGAAAAGGCAGAACAGAAGGTCTCATGGTGCGTGGAGATGATTAAGAAGGATCTCTATGAGATCCTTCGGCATGGCGATGGAAGTGTTGGCGGGCGAATGGATGACGTGGACGATGGTGCGAATGAGGCGTGCGGCGTCTCCCGCGGTGAGGTGCCGGTAGTAGTGGCGAACGATGAACCTCACGAAGTCGAGGCCCTGGTCCTGCAGGCACAAATCGTCCTGCAGGACATCGCAGGTGAGATTGACGGCACCCGTCAGGTACCCGTGAACGCGATGGCAGATCATGAGTTCCTTCCGGAGGTTGTCGAAGGCCCCCGGAATGCGCGAGACGATGCGCCTGTAATGCAGTACCATTAATATTGGTACTGCACTGGGCATTGGCAGGCGTCCGAAGATGATAGCGGAGAAGAAAGCAAGGAGACGATGCATCGTCGAGCAAGGGTGTCGGCGAGACAAGTTGAAGGGGTAATTTGGTAGACGAAATACAAAACGGCATCTCCTTCTCATCTTCTATGGTGAAACGGTGGTTGCGCGTTTCCCCTTCAGGTGGGCAACAGTTCGACCGAATTATGAGAACGCAATTACGAGCAGTGCGAGCTATTTCTTGGTTTGGATGGTTGTTAAGGTTAGCGGGGGATGTACAGGTAAAGCCCGTGTGCTCTGTTTGAAAGCGCATTGAATAGATATAATACAGCCTCGTCGGTGATTAGTCTAGTCAAAATTTACGATACGCGTCGTGTAGCTTAATTCTCGCGTATCAGCCGCGTCATCAACTGGTTGTCTGAACTCATTGTCGTCTCACCATAGAGATTTTCCTTCTACACGAAGGTGGTGATTAAGTACAATTCTCGCCCACTATATAGGCAACAATGGTTATCGCTTGGAAAAATGTGTTAGCTCAACAACACGTCGCTCAACTCTAAACATTTCAAGTAAAATGAACTGAAGTCATATAGGCAACAATGGTTATCGCTTGGAAAAATGTGTTAGCTCAACAACACGTCGCTCAACTCTAAACATTTCAAGTAAAATGAACTGAAGTCAGCTTCAGTTACCAATATAGACCGAACAAACTAAAAACAGAAAAAAAAATTCGTCTGCCACGCGGCGCACTCCAAACACTAGTGACGTCACCAGAGAAGTGATGAAGTTGAAATGGGTGGCGCGCGCGTCAGGCAGAATTGTATTATGCAATTCGTATCACGAGGACCGCACTCAAAACAGTGTTTTAGTATCTTAGTCACTTTCTTTAAAGGTACACTATTACAAATGCGTTTCTTTTTTCCTTCAGTACGTGGTGCTCGACCCTCAAGTATACTTTCGGTTTTCCTCTTTGATACCGTGATTCGTACCGTGTTGATTTTTTCTTCTAACGTCTATCACAGTGTGCCACTCCCATGACATCTGCCTTCTGGTACTTTAAGTCCAAGTTAAGTTTGCGCGGATGGCTTCAGACGGTCACGTAACACGTGATTCCTCCCGTCAGGATGTGCTAACTCACCACTCAAAGCCCAGTGCAAAGCCAGTGAAGTATAATAGGAAAAAAATAGCCGGAGCTCTTTGGCTGCACGTATAGCATATTTTTGTAAGTCAAACATCGCCATGCCAGTACTGGACAGCTGTTTCGACCTTCTTGTGCCTCATCAGCAGTACGCAGGCAGGCAACGTTTGAGCGGATGGCGTCAGAAGGTCAGGTAACACGTGTTTCCTTCCGTCAGGGTGAGCTAATTCACCACTGAAAGCCCAGTGCAAAGCCAGTCAAGTGTACTAGGAAAAAAATAGCCGGAGCTCTTTGGCTGCACGTATAGCATATTGTTTGTAAGTCAAACGTCGCCATGCCAGTATTGGACAGCTGTTTCGGCCTTCTTGGGCCTTGTCAGCAGTACGCAGGTAGGCAACGTATCAACGGATGGCGTTAGAGGGTCACGTAACACGTGACTCCTTTTTTCAGGGAGAGCTAATTCACCATTGAAAGCCCAGTGCAAAGCCAGTGAAGTATACTAGGAAAAAAATAGCCGGAGCTCTTTGGCTGCACGTATATAATTTGTAAGTAAACGTCGCCATGCCAGTACTGGTCAGCTGTTTCGGCATTCTTGGGCCTCATCAGCCGCACGCAGGCAGGCAACGTTTGAGCAGATGGCGTCAGAGGGTCACGTAACACGTGACTCCCCCTGTCAGGGTGAGCTAATTCACCACTGAAAGCCCAGCGCAAAGCCAGAGAAGTATACTAGGAAAAAAAATAGTCGGGGCTCTTTGGCTGCACGTATAGCATATGTTTGTAAGTCAATCGTCGCCATGCCAGTACTGGGCAGCTGTTTCGGCCTTCTTGGGCCTCATCAGCAGCACGCAGGCAGGCAACATTTGAGCAAATGGCGTCAGAGGGTCACGTAACAAGTGACTCCTCCTGTCAGGGTGAGCTAATTCACCGCTGAAAGCCCAGTGCAAAGCCAGTGAAGCATACTAAGAAAAAAATAGCCGGGGCTCTTTGGCTGCACATATAGCATATGTTTGTAAGTCAAACATCGCCATGCTAGTACTGGACAGCTGTTTCGGCCTTCTTGGGCCTCATCAGCAGTACGCAGGCAGGCAACGTTTGAGCGGACGGCGTCAGAAGGTCAGGTAACACGTGTTTCCTTCCGTCAGGGTGAGCTAATTCACCACCGAAAGCCCAGTGCAAAGCCAGTGAAGCATACTAGGAAAAAATAGCCGGGGCTCTTTGGCTGCACGTATAGCATATGTTTGTAAGTCAAACGTCACCATGCTAGTACTGGACAGCTGTTTCGGCCTTCTTGGGCCTCATCAGCAGTACGCAGGCAGGCACCGTTTGAGCGGACGGCGTCAGAAGGTCAGGTAACACGTGTTTCCTTCCGTCAGGGTGAGCTAATTCACCACTGAAAGCCCAGTGCAAAGCCAGTGAAGCATACTAGGAAAAAAATAGCCGGGGCTTTTTGGCTGCACGTATAGCATATGTTTGTAAGTCAAACGTCGCCATGCTAGTACTGGACAGCTGATTCAGCCTTCTTGGGCCTCATCAGCAGTACGCAGGCAGGCAACGTTTGAGCGGACGGCGTCAGAAGGTCAGGTAACACGTGTTTCCTTCCGTCAGGGTGAGCTAATTCACCACTGAAAGCCCAGTGCAAAGCCAGTCAAGTGTACTAGGAAAAAAATAGCCGGAGCTCTTTGGCTGCACGTATAGCATATTGTTTGTAAGTCAAACGTCGCCATGCCAGTATTGGACAGCTGTTTCGGCCTTCTTGGGCCTTGTCAGCAGTACGCAGGTAGGCAACGTATCAACGGATGGCGTTAGAGGGTCACGTAACACGTGACTCCTTTTTTCAGGGAGAGCTAATTCACCATTGAAAGCCCAGTGCAAAGCCAGTGAAGTATACTAGGAAAAAAATAGCCGGAGCTCTTTGGCTGCACGTATATAATTTGTAAGTAAACGTCGCCATGCCAGTACTGGTCAGCTGTTTCGGCATTCTTGGGCCTCATCAGCCGCACGCAGGCAGGCAACGTTTGAGCAGATGGCGTCAGAGGGTCACGTAACACGTGACTCCCCCTGTCAGGGTGAGCTAATTCACCACTGAAAGCCCAGCGCAAAGCCAGAGAAGTATACTAGGAAAAAAAATAGTCGGGGCTCTTTGGCTGCACGTATAGCATATGTTTGTAAGTCAATCGTCGCCATGCCAGTACTGGGCAGCTGTTTCGGCCTTCTTGGGCCTCATCAGCAGCACGCAGGCAGGCAACATTTGAGCAAATGGCGTCAGAGGGTCACGTAACAAGTGACTCCTCCTGTCAGGGTGAGCTAATTCACCGCTGAAAGCCCAGTGCAAAGCCAGTGAAGCATACTAAGAAAAAAATAGCCGGGGCTCTTTGGCTGCACATATAGCATATGTTTGTAAGTCAAACATCGCCATGCTAGTACTGGACAGCTGTTTCGGCCTTCTTGGGCCTCATCAGCAGTACGCAGGCAGGCAACGTTTGAGCGGACGGCGTCAGAAGGTCAGGTAACACGTGTTTCCTTCCGTCAGGGTGAGCTAATTCACCACCGAAAGCCCAGTGCAAAGCCAGTGAAGCATACTAGGAAAAAATAGCCGGGGCTCTTTGGCTGCACGTATAGCATATGTTTGTAAGTCAAACGTCACCATGCTAGTACTGGACAGCTGTTTCGGCCTTCTTCGGCCTCATCAGCAGTACGCAGGCAGGCACCGTTTGAGCGGACGGCGTCAGAAGGTCAGGTAACACGTGTTTCCTTCCGTCAGGGTGAGCTAATTCACCACTGAAAGCCCAGTGCAAAGCCAGTGAAGCATACTAGGAAAAAAATAGCCGGGGCTTTTTGGCTGCACGTATAGCATATGTTTGTAAGTCAAACGTCGCCATGCTAGTACTGGACAGCTGATTCAGCCTTCTTGGGCCTCATCAGCAGTACGCAGGCAGGCAACGTTTGAGCGGACGGCGTCAGAAGGTCAGGTAACACGTGTTTCCTTCCGTCAGGGTGAGCTAATTCACCACTGAAAGCCCAGTGCAAAGCCAGTGAAGTATACTAGGAAAAAAATAGCTGGAGCTCTTTGGCTGCACGTATAGCATATTTTTTGTAAGTCAAACGTCGCCATGCCAGTATTGGACAGCTGTTTCGGCCTTCTTGGGCCTTGTCAGCAGTGCGCAGGTAGCCAACATATCAACGGATGGCGTCAGAGGGTCACGTAACACGTGACTCCTTTTTTCAGAAAGAGCAAATTCACCATTGAAAGCCCAGTGCAAAGCCAGTGAAGTATACTAGGAAAAAAAATAGCCGGACCTCTTTGGCTGCACGTATATAATTTGTGCGTCAAACGTCGCCATGCCAGTATTGGACAGCTGTTTCAGCCTTCTTGGGCCTCATCAGCAGCACGCAGGCAGGCAACGTTTGAGCAGATGGCGTCAGAGGGTCACGTAACACGTGACTATTCCTGTCAGGGTGAGCTAATTCACCATGAAAGCCCAGTGCAAAGCCAGTGAAGTATACTAGAAAAAAAATAGCCGGGGCTCTTTGACTGCACGTATAGCATATGTTTGTAAGTCAAACGTCGCCATGCCAGTACTGTACAGCTGTTTCGGCCTTCTTGGGCCTCATCAGCAGTACGCAGGCAGGCAACGTTTGAGCGGATGGCGTCAGAAGGTCAGGTAACACGTGTTTCCTTCCGTCAGGGTGAGCTAATTCACCACTGAACTCCCAGTGCAAAGCCAGTGAAGTATACCGGGAAAAAAAATAGCCGGAGCTCTTTGGCTGCACGTATAGCATATTTTTTGTAAGTCAAGCGTCGCCACGCCAGTATTGGACAGCTGTTTTGGCCTTCTTGGGCCTTGTCAGCAGTACGCAGGCAGGCAACGTTTGAGCGGATGGCGTCAGAAGGTCAGGTAACACGTGTTTCCTTCCGTCAGGGTGAGCTAATTCACCACTGAAAGCCCAGTGCAAAGCCAGTGAAGTATACTAGGAAAAAAAAATAGCCGGAGCTCTTTGGCTGCACGTATATAATTTGTAAGTCAAACGTCGCCATGCCAGTATTTGACAGCTGTTTCGGCCTTCTTGGGCCTCATCAGCAGCACGCAGGCAGGCAACGTTTAAGCAGATGCCGTCAGAGGATCACGTAACACATGACTACTCCTGTCTGGGTGAGCTAATTCACCACTGAAGGCCCAGTGCAAAGCCAGTGAAGCATACTAGGAAAAAAAATAGCCGGAGCTCTTTGGCTGCACGTATAGCATATGTTTGTAAGTCAAACGTCGCCATGCTAGTACTGGACAGCTGTTTCGGCCTTCTTGGGCCTCATCAGCAGTACGCAGGCAGGCAACGTTTGAGCGGACGGCGTCAGAAGGTCAGGTAACACGTGTTTCCTTCCGGCAGGTGAGCTAATTCACCACTGAAAGCCCAGTGCAAAGCCAGTGAAGCATACTAGGAAAAAAAATAGCCGGAGCTCTTTGGCTGCACGTATAGCATATGTTTGTAAGTCAAACGTCGCCATGCTAGTACTGGACAGCTGTTTTGGCCTTCTTAGTCCTCATCAGCAGTACGCAGGCAGGTAACGTTTAAGCGGACGGCGTCAGAAGGTCAGGTAACACGTGTTTCCTTCCGTCAGGGTGAGCTGATTCACCACTGAAAGCCCAGTGCAAAGCCAGTGAAGCATACTAGGAAAAATAGCCGGGGCTCTTTGGCTGCACGTATAGCATATGTTTGTAAGTCAAACGTCGCCATGCTAGTACTGGACAGCTGTTTCGGCCTTCTTGGGCCTCATCAGCAGTACGCAGGCAGGCAACGTTTGAGCGGACGGCGTCAGAAGGTCAGGTAACACGTGTTTCCTTCCGGCAGGTGAGCTAATTCACCACTGAAAGCCCAGTGCAAAGCCAGTGAAGCATACTAGGAAAAAAAATAGCCGGAGCTCTTTGGCTGCACGTATAGCATATGTTTGTAAGTCAAACGTCGCCATGCTAGTACTGGACAGCTGTTTTGGCCTTCTTAGTCCTCATCAGCAGTACGCAGGCAGGTAACGTTTGAGCGGACGGCGTCAGAAGGTCAGGTAACACGTGTTTCCTTCCGTCAGGGTGAGCTAATTCACCACTGAAAGCCCAGTGCAAAGCCAGTGAAGTATACTAGGAAAAAAAATAGCCGGGGCTCTTTGGCTGCACGTATAGCATATTTTTTGTAAGTCAAACGTCGCCATGCCAGTATTGGACAGCTGTTTCGGCCTTCTTGGGCCTTGTCAGCAGTACGCAGGTAGCCAACATATCAACGGATGGCGTCAGAGGGTCACGTAACACGTGACTCCTTTTTTCAGAAAGAGCTAATTCACCATTGAAAGCCCAGTGCAAAGCCAGTGAAGTATACTAGGAAAAAAAATAGCCAGAGGTGTTTGGCTGCACGTATATAATTTGTACGTCAAACGTCGCCATGCCAGTACTGGACAGCTGTTTCGGCCTTCTTGGGCCTCATCAGCAGCACGCAGGCAGGCAACGTTTGAGCAGATGCCGTCAGAGGATCACGTAACACATGACTACTCCTGTCAGGGTGAGCTAATTCACCACTGAAAGCCCAGTGCAAAGCCAGTGAAGTATACTAGAAAAAAAATAGCCGGGGCTCTTTGGCTGCACGTATAGCATATGTTTGTAAGTCAAACGTCGCTATGCCAGTACTGTACAGCTGTTTCGGCCTTCTTGGGCCTCATCAGCAGTACGCAGGCAGGCAACGTTTGAGCGGATGGCGTCAGAAGGTCATGTAACACGTGTTTCCTTCCGTCAGGGTGAGCTAATTCACCACTGAAAGCCCAGTGCAAAGCCAGTGAAGTATACTAGGAAAAAAGATAGCCGGAGCTCTTTGGCTGCACGTATATAATTTGTAAGTCAAACGTCGCCATGCCAGTATTGGACAGCTGTGTCAGCCTTCTTGGGCCTCATCAGCAGTACGCAGGCAGGCAACGTTTGAGTGGATGGCGTCAGAAGGTCACGTAACACGTGACTCCTCCTGTTTGGGTGAGCTAATTCACCACTGAAAGCCCAGTGCAAAGCCAGTGAAGCATACTAGGAAAAAAATAGCCGGAGCTCTTTGGCTGCACGTATAGCATATGTTTGTCAGTCAAACGTCGCTATGCCAGTATTGGACAGCTGTTTTGGCCTTCGTAGTCCTCATCAGCAGTACGCAGGCAGGCAACGTTTGAGCGGACGGCGTCAGAAGGTCAGGTAACACGTGTTTCCTTCCGTCAAGGTGAGCTAATTCACCACTGAACTCCCAGTGCAAAGCCAGTGAAGTATACCGGGAAAAAAAATAGCCGGAGCTCTTTGGCTGCACGTATAGCATATTTTTTGTAAGTCAAGCGTCGCCATGCCAGTATTGGACAGCTGTTTTGGCCTTCTTGGGCCTTGTCAGCAGTACGCAGGTAGCCAACATATCAACGGATGGCGTCAGAGGGTCACGTAACACGTGACTCCTTTTTTCAGAAAGAGCTAATTCACCATTGAAAGCCCAGTGCAAAGCCAGTGAAGTATACTAGGAAAAAAAATAGCCGGAGGTCTTTGGCTGCACGTATATAATTTGTACGTCAAACGTCGCCATGCCAGTACTGGACAGCTGTTTCGGCCTTCTTGGGCCTCATCAGCAGCACGCAGGCAGGCAACGTTTAAGCAGATGCCGTCAGAGGATCACGTAACACATGACTACTCCTGTCTGGGTGAGCTAATTCACCACTGAAGGCCCAGTGCAAAGCCAGTGAAGCATACTAGGAAAAAAAATAGCCGGAGCTCTTTGGCTGCACGTATAGCATATGTTTGTAAGTCAAACGTCGCTATGCCAGTATTGGACAGCTGTTTTGGCCTTCTTAGTCCTCATCAGCAGTACGCAGGCAGGCAACGTTTGAACGGATGGCGTCAGAGGGTCACGTAACACGTGACTCCTCCTGTCTGAATGAGCTAATTCACCACTGAAAGCCCAGTGCAAAGCCAGTGAAGTAGGAAAAAAAATAGCTGGAGCTCTTTGGCTGCACGTATAGCATATATTTGTAACTCAAACGTCGCCGAGCCAGTACTGGACAGCTGTTTCCGGAACAGCTGTCCAGTAATTGGATGCTTAATGTAAGTGGAGTATATGTAAATAAATAAATATGCTGAGCAGGTTTTAATGAAAGAACCTTTGTCGCTAACTCCGTCATTTTATGGGGTGTATAGGACCCTCATTGGATAATAATAATTTATTATTATCCAATGAGGGTCGTATACACCCTATAGAATGACGAATGATTGCATGTGTTCGCTTTTTTTTCTATGTCAGTGAAAAATGTCAATGAAAGGGAAACTGGCTAGTGTAAGGATTATTACTAATAATCCCTAATTATCCCTTAATTCTTATTCCTTAAAGGGGCCGTAAACAGGTACAAAAGGTGCACATTTCTTTGTGTTATATTATTGGAACTTAGTCAGTGAAAACTCATTGCAATCACTAACGTTTAAAAACAAAAGGCGCTTGTATACGGATGAAATATGCACTGCACTCTTTCGAATTTTAGCTCCGCCCCGCGCTCTAACCTTACGTCATTTTGACGTAGCGCTTTCCCCACCAATTACGATTGAGTGTTCCACGTATGATTTTATTTCAATTGCGAAATTGGACGCCACTTGGAGATGTTGAAGATGTCATGACGTTGAATTTCGGAACCACGGAGCGCAAAACGCTGTTTCACACAAACAAACTGAGCGCTACGACTCACAGCTGATAACGAAGTATGTTTATTTGCTGGTAATTTGAAATGTCATGTGCGCAGCTGGGCCACCCGATTGGACGGCAAAACGCTACGTAGCCATGTGACGTATGCGTTGTGGAGAGAGGCTCACTGGTTACTCATTTTTGAAAGGAGATATACGGGTCAATGAGCTGGCACGAGCCGAACGAAATGTATATTTGGGTATTATGAGCTGCGTTCTTTCATAGGGTATCATTATTTCAGAAATGTTTGGTGGCCTGTTTACGGCCCCTTTAAGTAATCCTTACACTAGTCAGTTTCCCTTTTACATTTTTCACTGACATAGAAAAAGAAGCGAGGACATGCAATCATTTGCACTCCTTGGAAACCGTGGTACGCCACTTTCGTCCCGTCCATTCTTTCGGTTTAAAGGAACTCCTCTAGATGGTGTTGTTTCATTCAGAGGAGAAAAAAAAAAAAAACAATGGCCAACCTGTTAATTTACCCTTCAAAGCCTCGACCCATGTATTTCCCAGTAATACAGTGAGCGAGTGCAGAGTTAAGCGTTTAAACAGCGTTAACTTAAACAGAGTCAAACAGTCGGTGCAATTATGCCCAAAACGCACTGACGCAGGATCTACATCGCGCGCAATCGTGATAGGCAGCGATTGCGATCGTGCTCAGTTGCGGACAAAGCGAGTCTCGGCGACAGAGACCCACAAAGCAAGCACTTGTCCCGCGTTCGCGAACATGATTACACATTTCAAGGAGGGTTTGCACACGCGCAGTGGCTTCCTTTCACTTCTTCGTCTTCTCTCTGCTCGCATTGCCGGTATGGTACTATGGCGGGCTAGAAACCATTACCATTATGGCGGGCTTCTAGCCCGCCATAATGGTACTGCCGGTTCCGCGCTGGCAAGATGGCGGTGATGGCATCGGCCCATAACGAAGAAAACAACATGGACAAACGCTGAAACAGCTGAAATAGCATTTGCATTAATGTGAATATATTTCAAGTAGACATCCTGGACCAATGTTTTCTTTTAATTTGAAACTTCAGTAGGTATTGTGCAAAGCTCTTACCAGACGGCGTCAAGTGACGGATTACTGGCCACTTGTCGGTGCGTAGCGCAGCGTCGTCTCCATAGTAACGCGTGCTGCACGTGACCCGCTTCGTCGTGAGAAGGAAGAAGTGACCTTACTCGCAGCCTGCCACCATCGCCGGGTGTGTGGCGTTCGTAGCCATTGGGCGAGGAGGTCAGCCGACGCAAAACGCTGCGATGTTCGTCGTTGAAAATGGCTCTTGTGTATGCGTTTCTAGAGGACCAAGGAGCCACTTCAGTGCAGTCAACGAGGACATTTCGTGCTCACAAGGATGTCTTCACGTCGTTGTCGCAAGTGCAGTTTGTTTCCTTCTTCCGACTGTCCAAAGCCTCGTGTATACACATACAGGATGTATATGGAAACATTGACATACACATCGAGTGTTTCCCATATAGGGAATGTTATGCACACGCATTAGCTGAGTTAGTGTGTATGTAACCCACCATTGTGAAATTAACTCCGTCTTGCACAAGCATGACATTTCTTTATTTATGAAATATTTGGACACTGCAATAAAAAAAAAAAAAAACTAGCAATACTTGCGCTATTCATTTGTATGCCTTTTCTGCAGAAGCTTGTGCGCTTATGAGCCAGCACACATTTTATTGTCCGTGTTGTTAGTAACTCTTTCATTGGGCATACTTGGCATAGGCGATCAATGCTTCCTGCGGTCCGCCGTTGTTGTTCCACGATTCTCCTTCGTTCTTCCAGGAGTTGGTGGACATTGATGGTGGCACCTGTCTCCTCCTCCGTCGACATCTGCCTCCGCTCCGCACATTTTGAGCTTGGCTGCTTGTTGTTGTAGCCGGCAACTCTCTGGAAGCCTCAGCAGGCTGTGTAGTCCTGAGCTGTTACCCGAATCACTGCTTAGTTTAGTTGTAGAACTAGAAAGGAGGAGATCACTCGACAAGCTCAGCAAGCACGCCGTAAGTCCACCAAATAACTTTATCCTCGTCAGTATAGCAATCTTCCACGCGGCGTATAGTGCACAGATCACCGTCCTCGTCTTCTACGAATGTAATGCTAAAATAAAATACGCAATTAATCCTCAACGCATGTGTCGCGTGAAAAGAAAAAGAGACAGCTCCGAGCACCGAAGGATTCCCTTCGAGCCGGCGACGGCAGCAGACGACACTGCACTGCATTCGCATTGGCTGATTCGTGTCTTACGTGCTCATCTATCGAAGTATGTGCAAGAAGGTTTCTTTCCACGCGGTAACAAAATTTATATTTCTTAGAGGTAAATACAAAGTAAGTTAATGTCGTCAAATTTAGGCTTTTTGCTTGACAGACTTGCAAGGTATATCTAAACTGGTAGCGAAAACTAGCGAAAATACCAAATCAGACCCATCGGCAAGGCCACCAGCATAAGGCGCGAGCGATCCTGGGTGTTGACAGTAGAAGTACGGTTGTAAACAGAAAAACTTTACAACATGGGCCTGGCTTGTGTGTGTACTAATAGGTTATTCTTAATTTCAATGTAGAAAAAGCTTTCTGTTGCCCCGCTCGTGCACATATACGAGATCATCTACCACTCCAGTACATTTCCGTATCCTGCTCCTTTGCGCATGTGTCACAGTTGGGTCTGTTTATCCGTGCGTCTCTGTATCCGTACCGTGTGTCCGTGCATTGTAATACGGAGTTCGTACACTCTTTGGGTTACGCAGGAAGCGACCTTCACATCTCCGTGCTGTAGACCAAGATTAACAGGTGTGAACAGATGAATGCAACAATGCATCTCCTGTTGCTGGGCCCGCGAAAAAAAGATTTCGTCATGGGACGAGCGGCCATGATGGTGTGAGTGTTAGCAGGAACCAACTGTGCACCAACGATGTTGTGTTTTGTTGCAATGGACCTATAACGGCCACTCATTGAATAAATGCAAACGTCTAATCACTAGATGTACGTATAGCTCTAGGTGAGAAATGGGCCTTATGTGAGCCTTTCTAATTTCTTTGTGGTCATCACGACGCCTTTCTGTTTGGAGTTGTCAAAATCTGTGATAACTGTATGTATTTGGAATTGATATGATTCATTAAATATGATATGCTTTATTTTTCTGTGTTCTCGTCTGGTATTATTGACTGGGCGCGGAAAAGGGAATACAAGGCAAGCGAAGTGGGCCAGTATAAACGTGCATGGCTAATTATGCACTACTTATTATTCATACTAGTGACGTCGTCTCTGACGTCATTTATTTACAATCGTAGTAGTCCGCGCAACGGATGGATGGCGCTGACCGTCTCTATCATGGCGTCATTCTGAAGACACAGGGGCCTATGGGAGTTGCGCTACCTGTTTAAATATACCTTGGACTTGCGTCTGCCACCGAGAGTAGCGTCATTGCTCCTCGCGCCGACGAGGCTCGCCTATCCAGCGGACGACGGTGGCCTTACTGACCACTTCAGATCGTGCGTCGGCAGCGCGCGCTTGCCCGACGGTGGGCGTTGCCACGTTAGGCCGACGCACCGATGCAATGGCCAGTAATCCGCCCCTGGTTCACGAACGTGAAGTGCGGACGTCGCCGCGTGTCCAGCGGGATGACCATGATTGCGGGGCGATTCAGATCGTTCTGCTCCGTTCAGATCGTGCCCGCATTCTTGGAACACGGGGCATTGTTTCGACTACGATAACGCGGTGACCTTGGCATGCGAGCAAAGACTGGGACCGAGGAAGCTCCTGGAATCTTGGCACATACGCGCTGATCCCTTGCATTGTAACAAAAACCGTGGCCCCCTTCCCGAACAATACTGTCATCACCTTAAGTAGCGACTGGTTGTCGGCTCGCAGTCTTGCACTGACGATGCCCGTCGTATGACAGGCGAAACGTCTGCTTAAAGTTTGTTGTTTGTTACGTTAAGTCGGAGTCCTCTCTTTCTTTCGTGATTCAGATCGTATGCGACAGTGCGTTTGGGGTATTAGATGCAAAATGGGAAGTTGCTCTGGCTGATGTGATTGTGTCCTTTACAATTCAAAATGTCACTGAATTCTTTAACCATATTCCTGGTCATGAGCACTTCCTAGATGAAGTTATTAATGATTTTTAATATACTTCTCAATGATATGATCGATATCACTGATTATCAATCATATCTTATAGAATTACGTCCGAATAACGTCACTGATATGAAAGCGGAACGGCTGTTGCTCTGGCTGATGTGAATGTGCCCTTTACAATTCAAAATGTCACTGAATTCTTTCACCATATTCCTGGTCATGAGCACTTCCTAGATGAAGTTATTAATTATGTTTAATACACTTCTCAATGACCGATATCACTGATTACCAATCATATCCTACCGAATTACGTCGGAATAACGTCCCTGATATGAATGCGGAAGGGCTGTGGCTTTGGGTCGTTGTGACGCGGCTGGTGTTGTCATTATCGGTGGTTGATGGTGTCGTTATTGAGGTCATTATGACGTCATTGGCTGTGAGGCTAATCTCACATGTTTACCATTCTGTAATAATTCCGTTGCAGTTGCAGTAGCTGATTCCTGGCTTGCTGGAGAGCTTCGTCGCCGTAGAAGTGCTGATGCGGGTAAGAATATCATTTTACACGTCGATCGTCGATGAATACCGGTAATATGGTATACAGTACGTCACGGTATACTGGTACGTACTGTTCTGGAATATGCTTGCGAAGCCTGGAACCCTTACCGCAACTCTGATGTAGAAAAGCTCGAGCAGGTCCAGCGTAAGGCAGTCAGGTTTATCTTGGCGAGGTACGACCCTATGTTTACGCCAAGTACGGAGCTTCACGATCTTGGTCTCAGTCCACTTAGTCCGTACCCTCTCTCTCAGGGCTTCTCACGCGATCATTAACGATAAAGTGAAGATTTCTTTCGATAAATACCTTTCTTGTGCCGGAACGTCCTCTCTGCCCGAAGCGCTCATCATCTAAATCTCACTGTTTCCATATCGCGTAGACTGCTTCAAGTATAGTTTTTTTTTTCGTGTTGTGTCACCACATAGAACACTATAGACGGCACTGTTCGCGAACTACCTATAGATGTTTTTTTATGCACTCCTGCAATGACCTCTAGTGGGGTTTCGGTATATATAAATAAATACATAAATATACTGAACAGGTTTTAATGAAAGAACCTTAGTGACCTGACTCCATCTTCCTATATGGTCTAGGACCCTCGTTGGATAATAATAATCCTTACACTAGACAATTTCCCTTTCATTTACATTTTTCACTGACACAGAAAAAAAAAAAAGCGAACACATGCAATCATTTCCACCCCCTGGAAATAATGGCACTCCACGTTCGTCCATTCTCTTAGCTTAAAACAACTGCTGTAGATAGTGTTGTTTCATACAAAGAGGAAAACAATGCCCAAGATGTTAATTTACTTTTCAAAACCTCGAGCCATGTATTTCCCAGTAACAGAGTGAGCAACTCCAGAGTTAAATGTTTAAACAGAGTTAACTTAAACCGAATCAAATAATTTGTGCAATTAGATGCAAAGTGGGAAGTTGATCTTGCTGATGAGAATGTGCCCTTTACAATTAAAAATGTCACTGGTACCGTTAACTGTATTCCTTGTCACTAGATTCCTAGATGAAGTTATTAATGATGTTTAATATACCTCTCAATGATATGATCGATATCACTGATTATCAATCATATCCTATCGAATTACGTCGGAATAACGTCACTGATATGAAAGCGGAACGGCTGTGGCTTTGGGTCGTTTTGACGCGACTGGTTTCGTCATTATCGGTGGTTGATGGCATCGTTATTGAGGTCATTATGATGTCATTGGCTGTAAGGCTAATCTCTTCACTACTGAGTGTCCACGTGAAAATGTCTGCAGCATGTCCGCACGTTTACCATGCTGTAAAAATTCCGTCGCAGTGGCAGTAGCCGATCCCAGATCTAATTGGTTTCGGGCCAGTAGAAGTGCTGATCCGGGTAAGACTGTGATTTTACACATGGATCGTCGATGAATACCGGTAATATGGTACAGAGTACGTCTCGGTATACTGGTACGTCCAGTTCTGGAATATGCTTGCGAAGCCTGGAACCCTTACCGCAACTCTGATATAGAATAGCTCGAGCAGGTCCAGCGTAAGGCAGTCAGGTTTATCTTGCCGTGGTACTACCTTCCGTTTACGACAAGTACGGAGCTTCACGATCTTGGTTTCAGTCCACTTAGACCGCGACCTCTCCCTCAGGACTTCCCACGCTATCATTAACGATAAACTGAACATTTCGTTTGATAGATACCTTTCTTTTTGTTCCCACTCACGACTGTTGAATAATATTAATATGCTGTGCAACCTTTAATGCAAGTACCTCAGTCTATTGACTTCCCTCTTCGCTGACATCAATCACGTCTTTGCTGCGTCGGACGTTGTACGCATCTTGCCATAGCCCACGCAAATCGATAGCGTACGATCCATTGAAACTCTCAAGTTACGCATCACCACAGATCTTGTGTTTCCTGCTATGAAGACGATTATCACATTAGTGTCACCACAACAGATTAGTGTCAGTAGCCAAAGCTGATATGCTGGGTAACCACAAGAGTCAGCACACAGTCACCATGTCCGCCAGCCGGCTGCCGGGACGCCCTGTATGTCTATGATGATGAATCTGAGAAGAGATCCTTCTAGAAGTCTTCACATTGAAGGAAGGGTGGTACGCATGTGCTCGTTACACTCATGTTGCGAGCACATAACGAAGGGTGTTAAGTGGCATGCAGCCATAGAAATCATAAGTAGAAAGGCTAGATGAAAAGCTGGGAGAGAGAGTGATGGGGGAGAGCAAAGGAGTTGTACGGAGGCAAGGCCCTCTCCCAATGTCCAAGTCTGGGAGGCGCCACGATCGATATTGTGGATTGGGCCGGATTCCGCCACAGCCTTTCCACAAGACTAGGCACATTCGACGTAATGGTATCCAATCCAATGCAAATCGCTTCCGGTTCCGCTCTGCTCCGCGTTTCATGCTGTGTTGAAGTGTGTTTGTTTTGTCTGCCATCACCTGTGTGCTTGGATTCTCTAGGGAACGACTACAGTGCGGTTTAAACCTTGTGCTGCAACATGAAAAAGAAAAGAAAAAAAAAGAACAGCGCACGGAACTCGTAGGAGCCACCGTTCATAAGACGCTAGGCCTACCGTATCCACCACGGCCGCTCACATGTTGAGATGCTCCTCTCCGCTAGCTTGGTTTCTAGTTATCATGATAGTTTTATTCGTGCAGCTATGTGGCGTTGACTAAGCGGTGGTTGTGCTGTGTTCGATTAACAAAGTCGGCATGGAGGAAAGACGAAAGAGAAGTGTGGAGGAAGTGACGTGAGGATAGGACATGAGCTGTAGCTTCGTTGGAGGCGAGGGGAGGGGGGGGGGGTCACGTTGAGCACTGATAGATATAGCACTACATAACCATGGGCCGCTCAGGTTACATGCGACGCACACGCACGGTAAGATATCTCAGAAAACAATGGGAAATAATGTGTCGATAGTGTGAACAATGGGTTGCCAGGTTTCAATAACATGCGCCGCCAGGATAAGGTACCTGTTGACTCAGGTGAACAATGGGAGCTCACGTGTCGATAGTGTTTGATAGGCACCTGGATGCACATTTAATGACACGCAATGACATTTAATAACACGCAATAACATCCGATGATATTTAATAGCATTTTCCGGTCGGGTTGATGTCACGATCAGTCCGTCACCTAGGTTGGTTGCTATGTTATAGCGCCAGGTAGTTTTGGTTTCGGTTTGAAATTCCCACCAAGCGTCCTCTAGTTTTGAAGCTTTGGCCGTCCGTAGTTCCGGTAATAAATGGATGTCCGGACCCGACGGCACGGTTGGTTCTGGTTGCTCTATGGAACACGTGTAGTTTTGGTTTCAGTTTCGAAATCCTAGCTTTTGAATGGTTGCCAGATGCCCTCTGGTTTCAAGCTTTTGACCGTCTGTAGTTTCGGTTTCAAACCACAAACGGGTAGTTTCATTTTAAATCGAACAACGAGTGAAAGTCGTATTTTTTAATTCGCCCAGAAAAAATATATGTTAGAGGACAGCTCAAACGACGCAAATTGCGCCACGTGCGACGTTCGTGCGTGTAGTAGTTTCCGCGTAGGAGAGGGGGAAAGTCTGATGCTGCTTGAGCACGCTTTCTTCTGGACCGACTTTAACGGGATCTAGCACCGCTAATTTTATGTCTACGAACTGGAGGTTTTTTGTGATTATAGACTGCACCATAGACACTGTCGACAGTCACCCACAAAACTCTGAGACCCACAGATTTTCTGTTAAAAAATGCCAAACTTGGCGTAAACGTTCAAAAAGGCCAAATTTTGTTATCAATTTGCTTCATGACGGAAATCTCTGAGAACATCGAGCTTAGTGCCATTCGATAGGACATTGAAAGAGCTTTCGTGCTGTATAGAGCTCATTTTTCTCAACCCAGTCGTTTTTGTGTTATTAGCTTGAGAATCACACATGGTAGGCGAAAATTGCCAATGTTGCATCTCAGTTTTCTCAAAAATGCCATCTTCGATTTCCTTGATTATTTTTCAAAAGGTGGCGTCATGTCTCTACTTTAGACGCCAAGTGAGACTATCTTTTATTTTTGCCTGAGAGACGCGCAGCGATTTTTTTTGTCAGGCAAGGTGCACGAGGCTGCGGCCCTGCGCGCCCCACCCACGAGCACGAGACCTTCAACCTCTTCTTTGCTACAAATGTCCCGCTGACGGAGAAATCAATGACCACACTGCGTGAGCTTGTTGTAGTGTCCCAGAGCATCACTTTACGTTTACCCAATGGCCTCCCAGTTCCGTCAGGCTCATTCAAACCGTGGGAGAGTACATGAGTTGCCTGTGCGCCCTTGACGAGAAGCCCCAGTTCGACGAACATGCCGACAAAGCAGTGAGAAGAAACGAAGCGCTTCGTAGAGATCTTTATCCACTGGTAACATCTTAGCTTTTGTTTCAGGTTGCTGCCAGTCCCCCAGGAAGTGTGAAAGTCACATCCTTTTCATTGGTAAAAGAACGAAAAACGGAAGTTTCGAAAAACGTAAAATGTGCCCATTGCGAGACCCCTGCAGGTGGTGGCTGCCACCATTGGATTAGCATCATCCGATAGCTTTACACATGTCCTTTCACATGATATAAAGTGAATGGTTTCAAGCGCATGGATGCCAGAAGGACTACTGAAGAACACACCGAGGGTTTAAGGTACCTACGGCTACCGGAAACGAGGGATTTTAGTTGTGCGTTGTTCTGTCGGAAATTTTGATTCCCACGGTGACACTGACACATCTCGGTGAGGGCGAACGTGTTATACTTGAGAGCAGCAACTGTCATCACAGCGGTCTTACGGGTTTTGTACCACTCGTCGTGGTTCCTAAATAACGCTACGGAGCATAAAACTAATTAAAGAGAGCATGCACACTTTCGGAACTATCACTTATTGCGCCCAAGCTAAGAGGCGACTGCAACCACGCGACCACAAGTTTGTATTCTCAGATGTTGTAACTTTCTGTCCCCTGTGGCCGTAGTTCTGCCTTCTTAATATTAACTCGCACGACAGCCTCATAGCGTGCGTATGTGTATTGCGTCAAGCACATGTGCGGGAGAATAGTGAATATGCGCACGTGCGTATACGCATACGTCGTGCGTGCGACTCCCATGAAAGTGCGTAATAGCAAGTTCAAGTCGCCCACGAAAGTATTGCCCTGCGTCTCCAAAGGAAAAAATAAATATACGTACCATTAGTGCAAAATAAGTACATAATGCAACATCTGGGCATTAAATTACAAAGCAAAGACTACGAAGCAAAACGCGCTCGTAAACATACGAAGAGCGCCTTTGTGTGGAAAAATCGCTCCGCGGAAAGGTAGACCTACGTCTCAATCAAAAAGAGAAAAGGTACTTTACCAGCAGCGCAAAGTACCGGCATAATTCTGCCCCTGTGGAATAAATCGTGAAAAATATTCCGGCTTTTTAGAAATAATTAAGATCGAACATGCAAAATTTTCGCGTACCACTCGTGATTTTGCGATACTAGGCGGACAAAGAATGCGCTTGAACCCAGTCACTTTATATCACGTGAAAGGTCATGTCTAAAGCTATCGGATGATGCTAATCCAATGGTGGCAGCCACCACCTGTAGGGGTCTCGCAATGGGCACATTTTACGTTTTTCGAAACTTTCGGTTTTCGTTCTTTTACCAATGAAAAGAATGTGCCTTTCACACTGCCTGGGGGACTGGCGGCAACCTGAAACAAAAGCTAAGATGTTACCAGTGGATAAAGATCTCTACGAGGCGCTTCGTTTC
Organism: Ornithodoros turicata; assembly: GCF_037126465.1. Lineage (NCBI taxonomy): Eukaryota > Metazoa > Arthropoda > Arachnida > Ixodida > Argasidae > Ornithodoros > Ornithodoros turicata. Next base: position 210,250,435 of record NC_088201.1, on the reverse strand, counting down.
TTCTCACTGCTTTGTCGGTATGTTCGTCGAACTGGGGCTTCTCGTCAAGGGCGCACAGGCAACTCATGTACTCTCCCACGGTTTGAATGAGCCTGACGGAACTGAGAGACCATTGGGTAAACGTAAAGTGATGCTCCGGGGACACTACAACAAGCTCACGCAGTGTGGTCATTGATTTCTCCGTCAGCGGGACACATGTAGCAAAGAAGAGGTTGAAGGTCGCGTCCTCGTGGGTGGGGCGCGCAAGGCCGCAGCCTCGTGCACCCTGCCTGACAAAAAAAATCGCTACGCGTCTCTCAGGAAAAAATAAAAGATAGTCTCACTTGGCGTCTAAAGTAGAGACATGACGCCACCTTTCGAAAAATAATCAAGGAAATCGAAGATGGCATTTTTGAGAAAATTGAGATGCAACATTGGCAATTTTCGCCTACCATGTGTGATTCTCAAGCTAATAACGCAGAAACAACTGGGCTGAGAAAAATGAGCTCTATACAGCACGAAATCTCTTTCAATGTCCTATCGAATGGCACTAAGCTCGATGATCTCAGAGGTTCCGTCATGAAGCAAATTGGTAACAAAGTTTGGCCTTTTTGAACGTTTACGCCAAGTTTGGCATTTTTTAACAGAAAATCTGTGGCTCTCAGAGTTCTGTGGGTGGCTGTCGACAGTGTCTATTGTGCAGCCTAAAATCACAAAAATCCTCCAGTTCCTAGGCATAAAGTCAGCGGTGCTAGATCCCGTCAAAGTCGGTCCAGAAGAAAGCGCGCCCGAGCAGCCTCCGGCTTTCCCCCTCTCCTACGCGGGAACTACTACACGCACGAGCATCGCACGTGGCGCGATTTGCGTCGTTTGAGCTGTCCTCTGACATATATTTTTTCTGGGCGAATTAAAAAATACGACTTTCATACGTTGTTCGATTTAAAATGAAACTACCCAAACGCTAGTTTCGCTGTGACAACGTCAACGCATTTCTGATGATATAAAATAAGCGTGCACGTAGAAATTTCACCAGAAAAAAAAAAAAAACATGGTTGACCAGTTCTATGTGAACCTGCTCTCAAATGCATCTTTAGATGTGTTTCCCGACAGCACAATGAGCAAGTTTCCAATAAAGCTAGCCCATTAACAGAAGTTGGAGTGTAGGTGGGAGGACCGCTTTAACAGAAATCAACATCCCTTTTGCGATGAGAAATGTCACTGACACGGTCAATAGCATATCGGAAACTACATTCCTTGGTTCTACGCTTCCCTGCTGGAAACTGGCTCATTCAAAGTCCTATGAAAATCTCATTGAACCTATTGGATACCACATACACAAATCTCATTCAGTGACTGCGAAAATTCTCATCCCCATTAGATGATTTGGGACAAATATTACATTGAAAATGATGCCATATTCATCCAATGAGTCAATGAGATTCAATGAGTCTTAATGAGAAATCACAGTAAGTGTTAATGAGATGTAATGAGAAATCAAAGCAAGTGTTAATGAGATATAATGAGATGTCACAGAAAGTGTTCATGAGATGTAATGAGAAGTGGTGGCTTCAAACTCATTCAATGTCCCCGTCATGTCTCACTGAAGGAATGAGCCCCAGCAGGATATTTCTCATTGGAATGGTTCTCTATTTCGATTCGCCAGTAGGTTTGTTGTGGTATAGTCACATTAGATGTGTAGAGCTTTCCAATGAGTATAAATGAATTCCCGCAAAAATGAATTAGACACAATGCGATTTGGATAATTTACTGGATCAATGCACTACATATTGTATTCTATCACAGCACATATTTCAGCTTGGGTGTAATATTGTCAGCCGCACTGTGCCTTCACAGATGCGCAATGTTTGGCTAGTAATACTCTCGTGCACACGATAGTGAGAAATAGAAAATCTAAAAGATGTAATTAACATTTAGCAGTAGCTGAAGGCGCAACCTCCTTCATTCCTGCTTCTTTTCCAGGGAGCACCTCATGAAACGCCACAATGCAGGGTAAACCGAACACTAGAAGAGGTTGCCGGCAGTCACTGTACAGAAGTAAAAGACAAACAAATTTGAAGGTATCTTGGACGGAGCAAAGTATGAAGCATTATCCCAGCCCGATCAAGTCTTGGCATCAATTGACAACTTCTCTTATACATTTTATACCGATGGGGCACAAGTAGCACAAGTTAAATCAGCAAAAATCAGCTTGGTCAATTGACGTGATGATAAATGAGCTGCCGCAAACTGTGGGGCAGATAGTGGTAAACGAAAGCTGGATATGAACACCTTCCTCGTCTCTGCAGATGATGTAAAGGATATTTTCAGTGATGTGACATTGAAGTCATGAAAGTCATGGAAGTCAGGAAGCAGTGTTAAAAGCAGATTTATTGGACTATGCTGCTGTGTCGACTCCGTATCTCTGACCGCCATGCAAAACAATGTCGGGTTTCACGGGTACTGTGGATGTAGTTGGTGCTACCATGAAGGAGAGTACTATGCCTCAGCCATGGACCCTATCACCACTAACACCCCAAGAGAATCGACTGGCGAAGCAGCAGTGAGAGAGATTCAGCAGTCATTAAAGGACAACCTCTAATGTATGCGGATCTAAAGGACCAGCTGCACTAATAAACATGCCAGATTTTGAATTTCCACACGGTGTTCTTGGGTGTTGTACGGACTGCCACAGGTACGTGGCTGTGTGAAGCCAAAGAAGCATTCTACAGGGTGTTTACTTTTATTTGTCCCATAAATTGTATTTAGAAACTAGCAGAGATAAATAGACGCCGTTTTTGCAGTTGAGTAATATGGACAGGTGAATATTCTCCGGAAGAAAGTATGTAACTACAAGATCAATAATTGCCTAATAATGATTAATTAACTCTTTAATTATGGGATTTCGCATAAAAGCGAGAAGACGCAAAGGAATATATTCCTCGTTGACAGACATTCCATGTGGAAATAAGTGTTAAAAGCGCACCTGTGTTGAAATGTTCATCGCTAAATTTCGCTATACAAATGAGCCGAAACAAGAAATACGCAGTTTGCAAGCGCAGAAACGATGCGACCTTCAAAGGCCATCAGCAGATGCTGTGGCGCTAGCACTCGATGCTCACACGGTCAATGTGATTTCACGTTCCGCTCATTGCACATCTCACAGCGCTGATTCGTTTGCTCATAACTGTTCGCATGACCAACGATCTGTGACAGGAACTTGATTTGGCTTCACCTATACACTCCCGGGCTGTGCAGGGTAGCTAGGCCTTAGGAGAGACTGATAGTAGCAACGAAAGCTGTCAGCATTCCGTTCGCGTAAGTGCCGCCGTGGGAACGTTTCGTCTGAGCGACGTTTTCACACGAAAATGTGAATCGTGCGTATTTGTATGCCCGAACTAATGTCAGTGAGTAGAACGCTGTGCGTTGAAGGGCCTGCGGTCGGACAGTTGTCTGTGTTAATAGGATATGCATTAAATTAACATAACTTAAAACTAGTTTCATTCCTGTCGGTGCATGATGAGGACGCCCGAATACTAGTTGTAACTTAGCATTTTATAGAAAAGAAAAGAAAAGCATGAGGTAAAACTTGTAACCTGGTTGCATGATGGCAAGTTTTATTTGCGACCCAGACCACTGGTGTGCATAAGCTATTATCAGTGGAATTACTTATTTCCGTTGGATAAATTGTCAGACTTAGGAACATTTTTCAAGGCCTTTCAACTCTTTTACTATCAATGTTCCACACCTGAAACCTCACGCCTCTCAGCAATGCACTTTCAGATTTTCTATCATCGCAGCTGCCGGCTTCGCGCGAAGGCACACGATTGGCTAAAGCAAGCAGCAGCGAGAGAGGAGCCCGCAGCTAGAACACAGTGCTATCACCTTTTTCACCTTCACAAGCTTATCTCTTGGCGGCAACCAGCAGGCTATTTTCGCCTTATCATTCTGGAAGCTGAAAAATCAGCACGCCGGATGAGCGGCGATTGTCAGCGGCAGTGTTAAATTTTTGTGGACAACTTCCGAAAACCGCATACTTATTAGTGAAATGGTGTGACCGAAATCTGGGGCTTTCTACTTGTAGTGATAAAAGACATTTTCCTCACTTTGTAGATTTCTCTAAGCCTAATTAGGTCAAATGTACGGAATAATTGAGTGCAATGATGCACACTACAGATTTGGGTGGCAGACTCTTCTTAGCTAACACGTTACAAGCTTAAAATTTTTATCTTGTCAACTGTCCCGTTGTCTTCGTTTCAACTTGATAGTATCACGTACAACGACGTGTTTGGACATCGAAACACTCGCTACACTTGTTGCTACGCTCCTAAGCTACCGCTCGCTAAGTCACCGAAGACTTTCAACACCGTCAACTTAGACACTGTTCCTCAGTGACCGTCGTGGTACCGGGAGCACATTGTTCATGCTTGAAGTTGTTCAAGTAACGCAGATATTTTCGCATGCTCGTGGACGCCATGGTATCACTGATCCTGAGGGGCGAGCAACAGAAACCGACCGATAAGTAATGAATAACACCGATCCGCACCTTGCATGTCTCTCTCGAAAAATGCAGTTGTACCCGTAAAACTATTTATTTGTGTATTCCGTGTATCCAGCATTGGCTGCAGCGTATGGTTGACCACCAACAACAGCCTTTTCTTGGACAATAGTCCACAGTAAGATCCACTTTAACTGACCATTCGGCCATATTATGTCAGAATAACGCCATGCAAGCAGCTTCCATAGATTCCGGCAGTCCTTTCGCACACGTACGCAGTTGTCATAATCAGGTTGCGAGGTCTACTGCTATAGCCTGTATCTCCTTCGTGACACGTGCTGTAAAAAAGTTCTCCAAGATTTCAAGTCTACATATCCTAATGTACCTGTCGTCCAAACAATTTCCACCTACCATCGGAACAGTCGGTTCCCTCAATGCACGAAGTTGTCGAATGCACGTGAGGGGAGCTACTTCTGCAGCCGATATCTCCCACGTTACTCGCGTTATGAAAAAGTTCTCCCGGATTCTGGGACTACATGACTTAAAGGAGCTAGGAAAGCACTTTAATCACTAGCATTTTTTTGAACCAAGTGGTCAATACGCATATTAAAATGCACCATGCGAAGTAATACTATCAACAGGTGCATAAATATCGCAGAATTCGATTTTGAAAATCGCGACCGTGCGCAACGGTGGCAATACCCGGAACGAGCCGTCGAGCCGCTTGCGTCATTTTGACGTCAGAAAGGTGGATCCCCTGATTGGTTTCGAAGAACGTCGTCTGCTATTTTTCACTCGGAACCCCGCTGCAACGGTGGAAGAGGTTTCTTTTGCTTTTTCTTTGGTGTATCAGATACAGTAAACGAAGACTGGTCTACAGACACTGTTCAAGGTTAGACCGTGAGATTGTAGAGGCTTCCTCATTGAAGTCCCCGAGCGAAGTCAACCAAAAATCGGTCAACCTCTCCCCGCTTGACCTTGCTTTCCCTAAAGCGACCTTCCGGAGTAGGTGGATTATGAAAATAAACTTCAGGTGCCAGTTGAACGCTGTTCTGTCCGTGTCTGTGTTTTGTATGCTGTTCGTTATCGTTGTGACTGTTTCTTGTTGTGTTGTTGGTGGCAATACGTATAAACACAGTGCGGCACTAAGCGCTGCTTCACTTCACGCCTCGAAATGATCGCTGCATGGCTATGACCACTAATTCCGTCCGCTATGTCATTATATCAATATACGCTACATCACTAATTCGCTATGATCACTAGTGCCCGTCACTTTGACTAGCAACTTTGTTAGCCTTCAGTTAATTCCTTATTCAGCTGGAGGAGTGTTCTTGCCCATACGTTGTCAGATACAATCCAGTGAAATCTATCGCAATAGGCCGTCGCCGGCACATCGTGGCATCAGGAGTTGAACATTCATTGCCTGAGTTACACACCAACATAGCCAAGCAGTGTCATAAGACCACCACAATTTATGGTCAACTTACCAACCATCGAGCTAAACGAGAATTGGCCGATGCAGACTACAAATATGGACGACGCAGACACGCAAGTTTGAGTTCATCCGCGCTCGGCGCCATTTGTTTTGTCACCATATAGTGCATCAGTTTTATCCACCATATAGTGACCGACAACGCCGGTTAAGTTTGCGTCCGACGACATATCAGCGTGCACTGAAACAACACGTGACAAGCGTAAATTTTAGCTGACTACAAAATGCACATGTTGCGCGCGGAAAACTGCCAACGGCAAACTGTGACTAACCCACCCATAATATTGCAAGCACACAACTAACCAACCAACAAGCCGCCCTGCTAAGCCAAATGGCTTCTAAATGTGTCTTTCGTTCGCCAAGGCGACTTGAACACATATAGAAAATTCCTGAATTTGAGTGGTTAAATAGTGATGTTATGTTCTTAATCGCGGCATAACATCTTACGAAGCAGCATTTCCCCTTTTCCTTGTTTCCAGAACATGAATTTCGAGAACGGGGGTTTCACGACCATGAATATCGAAGTCCTCCCTTATTCATCCCTTGACAGAGAGAAAGCAGGGTGAAAGAAAACGGAAAGAAAGAAAAGAAAACCAGTCAGCGCTGACGCGGATAGAAGCGCGGTCGCCGCTTTCAACTTTTATTACGTCACCAATGACGTTTTTTTCTTTCTCCTCCTCGTTTGACCCGGAGGAGCGAGTCGAGTGGGAACACGCGCGGCGATGTTCAAGTTTCTTTTTTTCTACGAAAAACATCGCGCACAGAGAAAATTTTCGTGTTAATCATCAAGTTAAGTTACCTGCTTCCACAACGCGTTCGGAACGGAAAATTTTTGAGATGGCTTTCAGAGCTCCTTTAAGGTACCTGCCATCCAGACCATTTTCCTGTAGACGCAAAACTGTCGGTTCCCTAGCGGTCACCTTTTCCCCATAGAGATCAATGTGTTAGCGATAGTCATTGGGGAACCAAGACGAATGGTGCTATCGCCATCAAATTTTGTGAAGGTAGTCACCATGAACCCTTCACTTCATATCCGGGAGAACTTTGCCGTGCTATATACGCGAACAAAATTATAGGCAACATTGTCTGCCGAATACATGTATTTCTATGGGGCCTGTGCTTCAAGCTTCCCCTGAGGCCCAGGCGAATGTGGTGAAGTGTGCTTTACGTTTTGGCACAGATTGTTGGGAGTGACGCTCACTGCTGTGCACATACCCCTTGCTCATTGGCTTGCTCACAGTGCTCGTAACGCTGCTCACAGCAATCATAGCCGTGCTCATAGCGCTTATAGACATGCTCACAGTGCTCATTCCTTTTCTCACAGTGCTCATAATTTCTCATATATGAGAGCTTATGACGTTTTTCAGCAGGGCTGCATGCCGCACTGTGATTTTGCCCCATCTCAAATCTCCAGGTGTTGCAAGATTGTCTATTTCGAGTAATAAAGGCATATACCACGTGATCCGCCTTTATGTACAGCCTTCGCACAACACTTTCTAGGGCAACCAAGAAAATATGTGTTGCAGAAGCACTGACAGGCGATTTCGGACAAGCGTGTCGCCAGCGGTACCTACCGCAACGAATGTCACCGTTCGTGACTCGCAATCCTGTTCGATTCCCGCACCTCTCTATTTACACTTTTAATGACTATTGACACATTAATATAACACTTTAAAACACTTTTAAGTCACACTTTTAGTGAACGTTTCAACACAATATCAGCAGTTTTTTTTTTAATTCTGTCATTGTCAAACCTCCATCGAAGAGGAGCATCATGTACGTGGTTTTCTCGTGAATGAAAGTCTCTAATAAGTAAAGCGCGGATTTTGATACCAATGCATGTTTTTGCTCAATATCGTTTCCAATCTGGAAAACAGAAAAATAAAAATAAAAAATTGGTGTTTGTTTGGCAAAAAAAAAAAAAAAAAAAGAGAGCGGTTCATGGTGCAGACAGAGACTAATATATGATTATTTAAGAAAATCAGGGGTATGCTGCTCCATTTCTTGAGAGCGTTTCAATTACGCATGAATAAAATAGTAGAAAAACAGAACAGAAGACACATGCGACAGCACACACACGCACACACACAATATGTACATGACTTGGGATGTGAGGTACATCCCGGTGCTGATGTGATTTAGTTTACATACGTGTTAGTAACGGGTGATGATACGGGAGTCTGATGCGGTCGTCTCATGTGTTTCATCCTGCAAAGACAGAGGTCGGTCGTCCAGCTTAGCGAGAATGCTCTTAAGACTTGATCGTTTTGTGAAGTACTTTGGGCACTGCGTTATTATTCGTAGTGTGGCTTCCGTGGCGCCACGCATGGGACAGTCGAGTGCACATAAATGCATGTTTTGCACGTTGTGGCATATTTCGCATGAAAGCTCAAGAAAAGTGCATATTTAGCCATATCCTCAGGTGCAGGAGCTTACTTGTTTTTCCATTGATGGTTTTGCTGGTATCTGGACGTCGTTGGGACATCTTCCGTGAAAATTCTGGTCGGATGCACTCAAAAAATAGGACTTGTCCACATACCTCGGTGAATGCCAGCCATTGCAGAGAGTGTAACATTTATCAATCACGATTTGGGGAAAGCGGTGGGCTTACGCCTTTCTTTTTTTTTTTAAATTCAATAGTGCTCCAAAAAGGCGTACGCCTCCCGCTTTTAACCAATCAAGGGGATGGTGAGTGGCTAAGAGCGTGCTATGTGGTGAAGTTCTGTTTTCAGAGTGGTCCCCACCGAAACGGGAAAATATTCGATTCCGACTTGAAGTCGGCCCAGGACGTCAGTCGTGACGCTGCGAGCACGACAACGGCGAGCAGCACAGCCACCATCTGTCTTTAGCGTGTAAGGAAAACCCGGGGAAGACCCCAGACAGCACACACAGCGTCGGAATTCTAACCCGGGTACCTCCCAGTCTCGAAGTGACATGGCCAGCACGCTAACCGCTGAGCCATGCTAGCCGGTGCTCCATCCTGAAATTTGCCTCTGTGACTTGGAATTGTACAAATAAAATGCTTCCTGGCGATAATGAATATGTTCGACGAAGTTTCATTTCTATTCTTTACGACCAACATATTGATGTTAGAGCGTACGGCTCGCGTCAAAGTGAACTTGAACAGCGCTCCAGCCTGAACCCCGCTCCAGCACTGCGAAGAGAGCCTCCCTGGCAGCGCCTAGCAGAAAAGAACTGCTTCAGAACGAGGGTCACCCCTTCTAACTGTAAGTAGATGAACAAAACACACTCCGCCGTCAATTTCTACGAAGCTGCACCGGAGTTCGCAGGCCAGAATGACGTTCAAGTTAACTCTCGTACGAGCTGTACTACAATTACGAGCACATCCTGGAGAAATATGACTCGCTAACCGTATTTTGCTGTACAAACCTGGTTCACGCTGTCTTCAACTGGCCTGATTTTCTTGGATTATTTAACCATCATTCACACCCTCGTTCTATTAGATAACATCTAAGGAGTGACTTTTTCGGGTTGAAGCCGATTCCGCCCGGTTATTCCTCCCCGAAGTGACCTCCGACCAATTCGGGTGAAACCCGATTTCTCCCAGTCACTATGAAATCCTCAACTGACGTTTCCACTGAAGACGAACACACGTAACACATATAACACGTGTAACACATGTAAGAATGGGTCACTTACGTTCCCAGCAATACATCCATGTGTGTCAATACTGTCAACACTTTCGGGGATTACCGCTGGGAGGTCACGATCCCGCAAAAAAAGAAAAAAAAACAGAGATTAGGGAGGACTTAATATACAAGAGGAGAAACAAAAACGCCCGATAACACTCGAAGGCACAATTATCGCCCGATTTCTCCCCGAATTACAAATTTAAAAATAGCGCCCGACTTTTACCCCTGGAATCTGAGAATGGGATTTAACCCGAAAAAAAGTCACTCCCTAATTCACATCCTGATTGTCATGCCGACCGCATCCGATTTGTCATCTACAAACATGCTGGAATACACTGTACGAGAAACTTTATGTTGGTATCTTCGTTGAGTGTTCTCCTTTCCGTGATATTTCCCATGAGTGATTTGTCTTCATATTTAATTTTTGCTGCTTTACATGTAATATGTTTGGCATGTATATTTCTTTGTATTTTCCTCGTATTTTGGTGAGCCATTTCCCAGATTTCATTTCATTTCATTTCATTTATTTTTCCATACACAAGATGGACGGAGGCGAGGCAAAAAAAGCTTAGGGAAGCTTGAGGGGAGCCTCGTCCCCGGATTACAGTAGCAGCACATGAACAGAACCGGAGACAAGCCATGTTGGTTTTTGGCTAATAGAAGATTAGGGTAAAAAAGGAACAATACATTTTGTACAAAAGCGGAGAAAAAGACATGGAAACAAAACTCAAGTAGAACACACACACACAAAAAAAGCAAAAGAGAACACAATATTAATCCACGGCAATGACTGTTGTATACTCAAAAATTGAGACAAGTGCAGGTTACACAAGCACAACGTCAATAGAAAACATTATCACATTTAGCTCACTGAAGGAAATCCGTTCAATGTCAATGTTTAGACGATGCAAATAGTTAAGAAGACGTGGCACGACTACCTCCAATCTCTGTAAGCCATAGTTAGACCGAGAGTAGGGAACGTGGAATATATCTGGATTGCGGAATGTGTAGCACCTCGTAATCTCTTGCACACGAGCTAGCATGGAAAGATCGCTTGGTTTTCTCAGGGCCTGCTTGTAAGCTATTGCAAGACGAAATGTATATTGACGAAAAATTGGTAGGACATTGTGCTTACGAAAAAGTGGCTCAGTCGATGCATCGAAAGCAACCCCTTCGATGATACGAAGAGCTCTTTTTTGCAGAAGATGAAGTTGTTGGAGCAGGGTTCTGGAAGCTGTGCACCATACTAAGCTGCAGTAGTTTAAGTGCGACTGAACAAGCGCTTGATAAAGTAATCGTTTGCTCCAGGTTGGAAGCATGTATTTATGCTTTTGGAGTAAACCGATAGTTTTGCTAATTTTTGATGCAACATAAGAAATGTGATTATGCCACAGTAGTCTGTTATCGAAAATAACCCCCAAGATCTTAATGTGGTCAACTAGCTTGATTTTTGAGTTACCGTAATTATATCATTGATGAACAGGAGGAAAAGTAAGATGATCGAGTTGTTTATGCTCACTTGTTAAAACTAAAAAAAATCTTATTACAATAACCGCAATCACGCAATTGTGCTGATAACTGATTAGGATATTTAATGTAACCAAGTAAACTTGTGTAGTACAAGTTCAATACAGTTCCAATATAACGTAGCACAAACTAAATACACAAAATGCTTACACACCAGAAGTCACACTCTAAGGCAAGCTAAAACAAGCCTAACAGTATTCCCAAAGAATCCCACAAAAGAACGCCACTAGGGAGCCAGGGGCAATTCAAGGAGACACGGCCGTGGCGGACACTATAATGGGTGCGTTTTTTTTATTCTACCCGGGTAACTCGGGGGTAACCCTTACTGGGCGAAAAATCGAGGGTGACGGAAGTGACGTCATAACCTACCGGCGAAAATTCAACTCTCGTCGCTCGAGGGTTACTCTGGGTGCCTACTCTCACTGACCCAGCTCAGCAGGTGGGTAGCAGTGGGTTATGACGTCACACGACGTCAAGTGAGTGTCCCGCGTCTATTAACTTTCGGATTCCGAGCATATTTCAGTGGCTTTAGCACGACTGTTGTTTCGTTGAATGCATGCCTTTTTCCTTTGTCATCATCTTCCGCGTCGTCAAATGCGTCAAGCAGCACAAGTGTCGCAACTTCTACAATCATGTCCTCGTCAAAAACGTCGTCTGCCTCTGCCGCCATGTTCACTGAGACGGGCGTAACTCGTAATGGGCGAAAATTTCTAAACGGGGGTACCTACCCACAGGTCACGTGACATCTCACTCGGGTCACGTGGTGCGTAACCCGGGGGTTACCCGGGTAGAATAAAAAAACGCACCCAATGTACCGTGTCGACCATCTTCGGAGGAACTCTGTCTCTCCAAGTGTAACAAACTGGGTCTCCAAGAAAATGACTACCTGCTTGTGGAGCGACATCTAATAACTCATCTGTGAACCATCAGAATCATCCTCTTTCCTTGTTCATAATGGGCTCATACTCCTGACGTTGTCACGTACTCTTTGATTTTCATGCATGTATTTTATTTTTTTCTCTCTCTCTCCCTCTCTTCGCGCTGGTGGAGAGAGAAGCCGTGAACGAAGACAAGCGTTCCCCGTGAGTCACACGGATGGCTCGTCTCGCCTTCCCAAAGCGGAACATGCCGCGCTGTTGGGGAGGAGGACCCCAAAATAGATGTCGGGAGTTTCATTTTTGGAATCGCTGCTTCTTGTTTTTGTTCATTCCACCTAGCTGGGGGACTGACTCGTCCACTGTAAATAAAATACACCGGCAGTGTTCCCGTGGCATAGTGGTTAGGACGATCGCTTTCCACGCCGAGACAGGGAGGGGCCGTGCGTTCGAATCCCTTGGTTTTCCGACTGAATTTCCGGACGAATGTCGGCACGAGTTCCCCCTGAAGTCGGCCCAGGACGCATGCTAGCCCACACTTTCCTTCTCTTCTCTGTCCACGTCAGTGTGCAGCTCATACACTCTTAAAAATGAACTTCAACGCATGGCACGCTGCTAGCCAACCATCATCTCGAATGATATCGTTATCTGCCCTGATTTGTTGAAAACGGGAGGCGTACGCCTTTTTTTGTGACAATTATGAACAACATAAGTGTCACAAAAATGCGTACGCCTCCCGTTTTTAACGAATCAGGTCACATAACGATATCATTCGAGATGATGGTTGGCTAGGAGGGTGCTATGCGGTGAAGTTCACTTTTAAGAGTGTAGGCACAGTTGCTTCGTGGCACTAACATGGAAATTAAACATACATTTTAAAATAAATAAAATACGGGGAACGAAAGAAGATAATGCGAACGTTTCAAGATTTGAATTATAAAGAATGGTGCGAACAAAACAACACAAAGACAAACAAACGAAGATGCAGCGACTATCCCCCAAGATTCATGATGTGACTTGATCTCGTCTTGACTTGCAGTTGCCTTGGAAGAGTGTCAGTGCACTTCCGAAATCCCTCACGGGCTTGAGGCGTTCTTACGCGGCGAGCTCGACTTGACACTTGAAAATTTGAAGTTGGCGCTCGGGCTACCTCGCACACGACCTGGATAGCGCTCTAGTATGGCAATTCCGGCAAACCCCATAACACTCAGAATATTGGCTTATCTTTTGGCTTTACAAGAGCTGACGTATCATCAATATCATAACAGGGGCCTTTGCACAAGTATTCCTGCCAGACGGATGCTGTAACACATATATTATAGGTATTATGAGACCCGACGCAAAGAAATGTCGTGTTCTTATACTGCAAAGCATACTTTCATGCAAAATTGTGCGAAAATCTCCCTCCCAGATGCAGTTAAAGTTGGCAGTCTGCTACCTGACGAAGTAAGCTAGCGGGTGGGTTTATGAAACACTCAGAGCGTCTTGAGCGAAGATCGGTGTTGATGGTCAAGACATGTCACATATGTGAATTCGGGGGTAAAACACGGAAGAACTGTTCTGGCAAACTGGTGCTTGCAACGGTGCAGAATACGATGCAAATCATTATGTACTACACAAGGTATGCGCCTCCAGAGGGCTGCACTCCACTGTTTGGACAGTACAGCCTTCGAAAGAGTAAAGGAACCCGGGGTTGACGACATTCCTTTGGAAGGCGCCACCATTTGAAAGTAGGCTTCACCTAACACTTCCATGTACTGCGGGCAAACCGACTTCAAGGAATGGTGAGCGTTGGTTAACTCTGTTTCTTTGCTGTTTGGCGTGATTTTTGCTGATTTCTTCGCCATTTTTGGTACGAAACCAGGGTATTCTTTTGGGTGGCGTTGCCATTCTGCAAGGCGGCTTCACGTCATTACTGAAACGGATTTTAAGGGGTAAGGGAAGATGTCATGGCCCCATTAATCTAGCTTACCACTAAACTAGCCAAGTTGATGATGCCTTAGGTTAGTTTAGTGAAGTTAGGTTAGATTAGTAGGGCCATGGCAGATTGCCTTGCCCCCAAATCCGCTTAGATAATGAAGTTGGGAGACGAGGCAAGCGGCCACAGCCGCACTAATCTAACCTATTTTATCACTAAACAAAGAAAATATAGAAACCGACACTGAAGATTTTTGTTTAAGTTTAATTTGTACAAGCTTTCGCGTGGAGGTCCACGCTTCCTCAGGTACCTTACCTCATAATCACAGATCTCCCCTCTTCGTATACGCTTCCACTAAACAAAGACTATGATGTATTGGGTTCGAGTTGGCTTTCCCGCAACACAAATAAATGAATCGAAAAGTTCCGCTCAATTTAGAAACGCACAATTAAGCAACACTGAGCGTTCCTTGAAGTGGGTTTGACCGCAATACACCAATGTGTTAGGGGAAGCCAACTTTCAAATGGTGACGCCTACCAATGGAATGCCGGATGAGCGTTGTAACTTTTAAACAATGTTTTTTTTTTAGAATTATGCACAATCTATTATACCACAGGACAGTCTCCAATGATGATTTACAGCAATAGCCGCCGCAAATGCGAAGCACCACCAAAGGTGAAACGCGTCAACTTCTCAAAGAGAAAGGAATCCAATGTTCCCTGCGCCATAGCCACGGCTTTCATTTCGAAGACTGCCCTTGTGACAGAAGTATGACACACGTGTGCTGGGCATGCGTAGCATTCCCAGCTTTCGTGGACAGCGACGCCTTGCGCCTCCTCGTGACCGTTGAGTGAAACTTGCCGCCAAGACAATAGAAAAGTTCTGTAGCAGCTGTTCTCTTCAAGGTATCGTAATATTCCCGAGGATACACGTTCAGACATCTATTCTAAGCTTATACAAACGAAACATATCGTTATACATGAAATATCTTTGGTTCCCCAGACATCCCGCTTTTTGGACCGTGAATACATGGGAGGTATGGGGATTTCTCCTTCCCCTTCCCTTTCTTTGTACAGCAGTATGTTTATTCGTGTATATGTCTATACTATATATACTTATGTGTGTCACCACTTCACTTTGTACCTGAGGAAGCGTGGACCTCCACGCGAAAGCTTGTACAAATTATACTTAAACAAAAATCTTCAGTGTCGGTTTCTGTATTTTGTTTATGTGATCTACAGGACTTGACTCCCCTCTTCGTATACGCTTCGCTTAATATCTCTGATAATGTATGATGGACTGTAATATTCCCGTGGATATGGGTTGTAGGGTACCACTAGATTCAACATTTAGAAGAACTGCCAGAGTCACTCAATCGTCTGCGGTTCCCTTGTACGGCAAACTTGGCCCAGAAGCCAAAATTTGGAAACAGTCAAAGTGGCTTCTCCGCGTTGCGGCGGTGTGTAGCAGGGACGTTACCTTTACGCGTCAGTTTAACTTTTCTCTGCTTATTTAGATTTAGTAACTGCTTTTGACCTCATTTCTTGAGTTAGATATAATTTTGAGAGCATGATTGGTACATTATGCGCCTGCGGGTGGAACACATTTTGAACCGTTATCTCTTGTCATATAAATTATTAAGATGTCGCTGTTCGATGAATTCGTTTCTGTTAACGTATTTGAGAAAATTTTGGCAGTATACCTTTTGTTTATCGCCAATTGCCGTTCGGTTTGAAGAACATCTGACAACACAACAGTGCATGTTCACGTAATTATATTGCACACACTGATAATAACTTCCAAAAGCATTCCCAGAAGTCCGGGACACAGCTTCTTAAAGTTGGCTTGACCGGCATACTCGCTGCCCTCCATTGAAGCAATGCATCCCATCTGGTTTTGTTAGAATATCTGTTGATCCTGAGCTTTCGAAAGAAATGCCCACACATGGGTGTTGTTGTGAGAGGCCCTTCGATGGCGTACAAGTGGAATGGAAGCGCAAGAACGTCACAGTTTTGTTCCTGGAGGACTTATTTTCGCCGTGTTGGCTTCGTGGCAGGATGCATTGGTGTGCTACTTTTCTCGTACTTGGTCATACAATGGGTTCTGCAGAAAATGCCCATGTCAGACATGAAAGGTGAAGTTGTCTCTTACGCTTTGCAACTTAGTGCGCAACTGTGGGCCGCTCCAATGTTGTTCCCACGACAAAAGAAGTGTTGACAAGCTCAGTGTGGCCTGCGAAGGGTCTGTATCTTCATTCCTGAAGGTGACAGCAACGGGCGGTGTTGGCCCACTGGTGACGATTTTGGTTATAGCGTTCGAGCGCCGTGGTTCGATCCGCGGCCTGCTTAGTGTTTTTTATTATGATTATTATAATTATATTCATGTATTGTCTATTTTTTTTAGAGGGAGTTATGAGAGTAACGGCAGGGCGAGAGCGTCAGAGTTTTGGCTTAATAATGCCGTACTGGCTCTATGTCATACTGCATGCTGTTCGGTTTGATTAAGTTGCGGTAATGCTCTCCGATCGCCTGTGCACTTAATATGTGAATGACTTTCCATTGCAGTCCGACTTACTTCACCGTTACAGGAATCTCCGTTTTGCACAGTAACGCGGGTGTTTGTTATAATGTAGATGATTGTCAATCCTCTAACATAAATTTCAAACTTGTGGCTTAAACGTCCTTTGTTCTCTGTGAACGCGCAACTCATGAAAGTTTCATTCGAGATCGATGTGACGACGGAACCAATTATGCGGGTCAACTTTGACGCGCTCTAATGGTAAAGAGAATTAAGATGAACAAACTACAACGCGTGTTTCCTGCAGTGTAAATACATGTCAATCATTTAGCATAAATTTCGGACATGTGGCTTAAACTTGCTTTATTCCCCAACTCGCCAAAACGTTCGTTCTCAGCATTGTGCAAGGCCGTAATCTCCTTACAGGTTAGCTCGTTCTAGGTACCAAAATAATGAATATGTTAAAAATACCATGCGTGCTTATTGTCATATGCACAGGGTACGTGACGTAAGACCGACTAAATTTTATTAAATCCGCGATTGACTTTTTTTTTTCCTCCAAAGTCGTTGAATATATCTTTTCCCGACGAGATCTATTCAATGGTGGTGGTGTACCAGTAAATAGCGCAGCCGTCAATTAACTTTCGTAATTAATCTTTGTAATTAATGAAAATACGTTGACTGCGTAATTGCAAAGATGTAGAGTACAACCCTGGAGGGTCTACCCCACAAGAACCGACACGACAGCGCCTTTTTGTGCTCTATTAAAAAATGTGCGAAAATACAAAATAATTGAGCACTGTGCGGGTTTTGCGGCCAATTTTTCCTCTCCCTGTCTCGGTGTCACCCCTTGTCAACTGACATCAGGTTGTTCCTGAAATCATGGAACAGCCCGCTTTGTCCCCAGAAGTAACCGTGAGGGGAATTAGTGATGCCGTTTCTCAGTCTACGTTATCATAAAACATGTCGTCTTTGATCTTCTTTCCGTCATTATCTCGTTTGATCTGCTCAACACCTTCCAAGGCAGTTCGCGATTTGATGTGACAACTGTCACACCATAAAACTACGAATGTATTACTTCGGAGATAACAAAAATAAAATCACCGATTCTGCTGCTCGATAAGTGTGTACGTTCTACCAGAAAAGAAAAACGACGATATCGACCAGGACGCTAGGAAGCGGGGGTGCCCCATGTTTTGAGGAACAGCGTGATGTCAGTGTTGTCAAACGTTGACAGTGAGAGAACGACAGGAAAAAGCGGCCGCCGAACTCGCCCAACGCTCGACGATAGGGCATTTTCGCATATTCTTTAAAGGCACAGAAAAGTACTACTGTTTCGATTCTTGCTCCCCCCCCCCCTCCCGCTTTGCAGAATGCCAAGGTGTTAACATTGCAGAACAACAGCAGACTGAGCATCTTTAACCACCATCGTTACAACAGCATGGCGCGTGGGGTCGATATTCTTGTTTCTCTTTTTAAATTTTATTTGTTCATCCTTAACAATGTGCTCTCGTTCGCACTCACACGGCTTTCCGTGCATTTTAATCAAACTGAGTGACTGACATGTCAAGTCATGCACGTCCCACGGAGGCTGCGGATTAAGCATTACAGTGCTTCTGACGAGTGAGAAAACTTGTACTTGCATCCGCGTTTTTCTTTACCGCTTCTCGCATATTATAAAGTGTCTTCATATGGGACGGCGATAACTGTCGTTGCTTGCTAGTTGAAGTATCTTATTTCAGGTTATCAGTAGCAAGCGCATAAAAGCAGTTTTAGCAGACCGTTTGTAAAGTTATCATGCTTGTCGGAGCCAATTTCCAGTTATGTAAGACTCAGAATCTTATCCACTGGCAAGCCACGTTATGAACAGTTTGCTAAAATTTTCTACCATGTTCACCCCATTCCACAATAAAGCGAATTAGACGCCCGCAAAAATTCCAGAAGAATGGCGATTATCTGCGGGAAACATCACGGACGTTTTGCACGTTTGCGCGACTCTACTCTTGGTGCAGTGAAAGGAAACTTTGATATGACGTCCGTTGCTCCCTACCATCTTATCACCACAGTTTGCGATTGCACCTTTCTTCCTTTTTCTCGGTTTCTCGGACTTATTTGAGTAGAGTTTACCCAACACCTCCAAGATAAGGAGAAGGCCCTCGCCCTACGTCACACGGGAAGGCCCGCTGTTACTATTGTGGATGCTGCTAGGAAGTAAATGAAAGAGCGAACGAGAAGAAAGCTCGAAGCAGATCGCAAAGTAGAAGGAAAGGCCTCTATAGGTGACGTAAGCGCACAGGCCCCACGCTATCTAGGAGGTGTTGGTTTACCAATCACTTTTTGTGTCGAACGTGACTCTGCTGCCACCTATAGATGTTCTGAAAATAAGCACTCTTCCGCTTGTTTGTTTGTTTATTTTCATTTTTTTAGGGGAGGGTGTTGGTAACCGACAAACCTTCTTGATGGTTGCGGGAAGAGACTGTAACACGCAAAATTTGGAATTAAGCATTGAAATGTCCTCGTGATAAGGCCAAGAACAAACTGAAGTGCATGATACAGTGATAACGGAGTAACAAGGTACAAGTAACAAAGTGAGGTGCAGTTACGGAATTCGTCATCGTAGCCTATAGAGTATAATTTTTTTTTTATCACAGTGTAGGGTAATTTCTGAGGTTTTCCTCCGACGCTGTCACACATGCACCGGCACAGTCCCTTTAGAAGTCGCCCCAGGACGCACATGTCTCATCGTCGACGGCATCCCCATTTCCCACAGAGAGAACAAAAATGGATATTGACCAGCCTTACATGAAAACGCCTTGTTTCTGCGATCCCGCGTTACAAAGCTATTGCACTCCGTAGCTCGCCCGCTCGGCGAGCTGCTCCGACGCTCTCAACCAACACTACATAGATAGAGAAAGCTTGCTTACTCGTGGACGTGACATAAAGACTAAGACTCAGCCAATCAGGATCGTGTTTGCGTCGGCGGTAGCCCGGATGCCCGTATGACCAACCTGGGAACTGGAAAGAATGCTGTCTCCCGCCCGCTGCTGCCTGAGGGCGTCTTTGTAGCGCAATTGCTTGGCGAATATGCTTTGACCGCAACAACTTCTTCTGTGTGCCGCTATAACTTTTCTATGTGTAGCAAAATATTTATCAGTTAATTTCACACGAACGGCCTTTGCCTGATATTTTCAAAAAATTTTAATTGAAAAAAGTTATTATTATTATTTATTTCAATTTCAAATTTTAAAATTTGAAGTCAAAATTTAACACGGAGTAACGAAACGCCCTCTAGGGCGCCACCGTCCATCACAGTGGAAATACGTGCATGCGGTTCGTCCCGCCGTTTTTCCGTCGAGAAATCGTCGTATGCGCTTACCGCATACGTGCGGTTACCGCACTGCTAAAACGTCACTTTGTGTCTGTCTGCCGACGCCTCCCACTGCTGTTCGGAGCCGTTTATAGAGAGAGTTTCACCATTGGGAGGAGCCCAGCTTGAAGCGCGTCATGCGACGTCACATCTGGACGACCTCCTTCGCCGGGCTTTATTGTTGGCCCCTCGTAACCCGGACGCCAACGCCATTTTGATGCTGAGCTCTGTTTACGATGCGAGGAGGGAAGACACGTGCGTACTTCACCGTTCGAAAGCCCTCCATCTTTGAACTTTTGCAGCTTGGCAGCAAGACCCCCCCTTCACAAGAGGATGTGGGCTATAAGCCGGCGATCTCTGTAGATTACACTGAGCGCCACAAAACACCCGTCCACCAGGTGGCGCACAGCATCAAAACGGCGCGCCCGAGACGGCTGATAAATGGATTCTGGACGCACTACGCTTGGATAGAGGCTTTTTGGGAGGCGCAACGACGACTCTGACGTACAAATACGCTACACCCACAAGGCGGGAAAATATCAGAGAATGGCCCAACTCTCTGTATAAACCGCTCTGCGGTGGGTTGAAAATAAGGCAGCGTTAATGGCACAACAATTAAAACCATTCAAACGAGTATCGTCGGATCTGCCGTGTCGAACTCAAGGACAACGACGTATTAAATGGATCCGTCGGTTGCATATGGATTACATACATGCATTAGTTGCAAGTTGTTTCTCAGCCCCGTTAAATCGTTCGTCCTTGTTAAATATCCTGGGACGAGCACATACTTTGAAATATAAGTTTCCAAATTTTGGAATGCAAATCAGCCGAAACCAGAATGATACACTTCCCGAGCGCAAAGAGAGCGACGAGCGTTCCACATCGGAGGAACACGTGGTTTGGACCGATTGAGATGATGGGAGTGTGATGCGGCAGACTGTGAGTCAACCTACGTGACCCCTGGTCAATTCACAGTGCCTACACTGGACGTAGCCGCCAGAGCCCTCAGGGTAGTTCGGACAGAAGCCAGCACGAGACAGAGTCATACAAGGTTGTAATAAGAAACTTTACTGTGAGCGTGGGTAACCCTCGGGGGCGGACAACGCCAGAAACCACGCAACCAGAGCCAGAGACAAGGACCCGGTGGAGCACACCAGCAGCCAGAACCTGGTAGGGCAGACCCGCAGCCAGCACCAGGAACCCAGGACCAGGTGGACGTTCAACCCCAGAGCCAGGCGGTAGGACCCACAAGACGATGCCGACAGTCAGCCAGGGATCTTCTCTTCCAGAACGCAATCCCCCGTGCACCTCTGTCCGGGCCCGTTACGTCACACCTTCTCTTGCGCGTTTTTTTCCGAGCTTCTTCTTTCCCCAGGAGTGACCACAACCATGACAGGGAGTACATGCTGCTCTGCTGGCCAGACGAACCGCTTTCTGACACAGATAAACCGACGGCGATGAGCTCCTAGAAGCGCGGTTTTCGTTTCGGTTGATTTTCGCAGTAAAATTCGGCAAGGGATATTTCAGCGCACGTGTTCGTTCCGTGATTTCATTTTTAATCGAGTGGCTTCCAACGATGAGTGTCTCCCACTGTGGTTTCTCCCCTTTTGCCCCAAAGGACGAAATTAAAGAGTCTGATTAATAATTTCAGGTAATTAGTTGTGCAGTACTTATATACGCTTTCCGAAAGGACGCGTAATTCCCCTGCAAAAACGGTATCTGTGTTGCTCCCATAGCTGTTTTATCAAGGAACTCTATAAAGGAATAAATAAATAAATAGCCGACCTGTATGCCTGAACGTATACATGTACTATTCTCCAAAGTTACCTTTTGATTGATTTTGACTGATTGAAAAAAAAAATATGGAGATATGTGTTAACATGACGTAACTTTTATACATATATCTCCGTATTTTTTCTTCCTGTTCCTACCTTTCCTGCAGTGCCGCGTTTGCCCTCATTTTTCCATACACACTAAGAACAAAGCTTCACCCATATCAGGCTCGTAGCCAACCATCGTCCCGAATGAGAACGTTCTCTTCGTTGATTTGATGAAAACTGGGTCTGGCGGACATTTTTGTGTAGATTATGAACTGCAACTCGCCACTAAAATGGCGTAATGCTCCCATTTTCAGCAAATTAGGGAAAATAACAACGTCACTCTTGATGGTGGTTGACTAGGAGCGTGCTACGTGGTGAAGTTCATTTTTAAGGGTGTAGATTGTGTGTATTAGAGAAGTAGCCTCCTGTAGCGAAGGGAACCGTTCATGACACTTACAACTTGGCGAGCTTTTCAGAAATCTGAGGGGGCATAACTATTTCTAGTTGTAGGCCAGGTAATGTTCTAGATACATGGCGGCAGTGAGTGGGTCAACGGTGGGCTTCGCCTAAAGGCCTCTCTGACGTAGGTGAAGCCCCCTTTACATTTTGGCACGAGTTCTCGGGAACCAAGAAGGTACGTTGATAACCTATGTCCACAAAAGGTTAACAGGAACTGTCGTCGTAACACAGTAGCAACATAAGGAATGCAAGGAACGATTGCCGTACATAGACAGAGCAACGACAACCCGTAACTTGACCTCACGACTCCGACTCCCTTCGATATCGATTACGTTTCGTCGCCACGCAAAACATGCATGTGATCATTATCAGCTTTATCAGTTTATCAGTCGTCGCATCTTTCCCGCTTCTTCCCCCCCCCCCCCCCCGAAATAAAATACAACCTCGAACCGGTCTTCTGGTGAAGTCACATGTTTGTAAACAGACGATAGTCCATTACAGGCGCTTTTGAATTTGTTATGCAGGGCACCTACGGGAGTATGCAGGTGAAGACCGCTTTACATTTTCCCCCTACACTGTTGAAGGGGAACTTCACCACATAGCACGCTCCTAGCTAAGCACCATCCAGAGTGACATCTTTTTCCCCTTGATTTGCTGAAAATGTGGTGCGCACGCCATTTTTGTCGCATTATGCTTCTTCAGTACAGTGATTCTTTTTTGCGTTTTTTTGTTTGATTATTGCTACATTGCTTGGAATAGTATTGGTGTTTAGAAATACTCTTGTTGAGTATTTCTTTATCTTTATTTCTTGACAGCGCGGCTTGGGAGTCGCTGCTAGCAGTATGCTACTGACCCCAGCCCCAGACGTCATACTTGCTTGCTGGTCTTGAAAATGAAAATTGGAATGGAAAAATTGAAATTGAAATAATGCGCCTCATAATTGGCGCAAAAATGGCCTACGACCACCGTTTTCCGTATATCAAGGAAGAGAGTGCTGTCATTGGGGTTGATGGTTAGCTAGAAGCGTGCTATGCGATGAAGCTCGGTTTTTCGGTCGTGACGATGTCCACTTTGGTGCGGCCAACAACGGCAAGCTTCTTCGACAGCTCCCTCCCCCCTCGTTTTGCTAAAGTGCATATTCTTTGGAACGACGTCTCATAGGATAGTCCTAATTTCTGAGGAAACGTGTATTTCAAGAGGAACGAAGCTCTCACCACTATTTAGAAGCAACCGTGTGACGTCACAGTGACTGTGTTGTTTTTGAAAGCCATGCATGGTGGGGCAGTCGAATCCCTTATTTTCGTTTTTTGAATCCCCTTATACTTATTTAATGATTTCGCCCTCATCAGCCTTACCAGTACAGGCTCTAATAATTTTCCTGTGATAACAAAATTATTGTCAAATTTGATAGATTGGTTAATGACTTCCTTGTTTTTTAATTTTTTTATTCCACTTTCCATGGGAGAGGACACCACGAAATTTATTTGATTTTATTTTTGCTGTTCTATCCGAACCTCACAGCGAGAAGTACCGCCCTTACCTCCATCTCATGCACGACCTTCACCCTTCCCTTCCGTGATTCATCCTTTCCTCTCTCTGTTGTGCGCGGCGTCGCCACATCCGGGCAACCAGCTGAAAGCACATCCCCCAATATTCACCCCCCTCTCTCCCTTGATAAGTAGATACATTTGTCACACCGCAGAACCTTTAAAACAAATGTTTTTCCAAAATAAAATTTACTTGTTGAGCGTTGTCGGCGGCTGTCTCTTCTCTTTGTCCCTATAAAACGTAGCGCTGAATTTAGCATGCCCCTCCTTTCAGTCTAAAAAGAGCGCGTCACCCCATAGCACACTATGCGTCAACTACAGCATCGAGTGATAGGGTTATCACTTCCCATTCGAAGACAGAGACCCAAGGAGCACAATGTACTGAAAGTCGAGTGCAATAGGGGTGGACGGTATGTGTTTTATCAATGGTCTTTAGTTTCACCGGTCTGTTCAAGGCCTCTTACCTACACTCTTAAAAATGAACTTCACCACATAGCACGCTCCAAGCCAACCATCATCCCGAGAGACATCGTTCTCTCACATGATTTGTTAAAAACGGGAGGCGTACGCCTTTTTGTGACAATTAACATTTCTGCATAAGTGTCACAAAAAGTGACGTCACATTTCAAAAATCCTTAGGCTCCTCAAGCTTAGGAACACTCTAAAAACAAAGCTTCACCGCGTAGCACGCTGTGCGCCAACCATTGCCACGAATGATAGGGTTATCGCTTCCGATTCGAGTAGAGAAGGGGGCGTACGCCTTTTTGTGGCAATTTGGGTATATCGTAATTGCCTCAAAAAGGCGTATGCCTCCGCTGTCTCCTCCAATCAAAAGCGATAATCCTACCGTTCGCGGCAATGATTGGCGCACTACGTGCTATGCGGTGAAGTTCTCGGCGGTGCGGCCTCGTGCCCTTTCTTCAAGAAACGGGCCTAGCGGAAAGACCACTCTAGTGTACCTCTCACCTACAGTGTGCCTCCGTCCCATCAGTATCGGTCCATCCTGCCTATACATCACTTTGAAGTCCTCAACTCCCCTCTCCCACTTTCCTTTTTTTTGCTATAGTCGTGACGATGCCCACTTGAGTGCGGCCAACAACGGCAAGCTACCTCGACCCCCCCCCCCCCCTCTGTTTTTAGAGTGTAGACTCCTTTACGGAAACAGGATGCATGATATGGACACGAAATGGTGCACGCCTCCCTCTCACTTTGAGTCAGAAGCGTTTACCCTATCATTCGTGGCAGTGGTGAAGTTGCGCAATATCTTGGTCAAATATTGGGTGGATATCGGCGATACAGTATAATACAGGGTGACTCAGTTAAATCCCCAGGCTAGATAATTCGCGAACGAGTGCACCAATCGAAGTACCTTCTTTTTTTCAAGTATCTGTCCGATACCATCTACAAGCTGCGCTCCGCGTGAATGAGTGAGAGGCGCTCATTATTTAAATAAAAAATCGAAAGAATTTCGTGAAAAACGACTTCTATAGCAGGGCGCCGTCGGCATGAAAATGGGTGCTACGCCTTTTGGGACCTTCAGTGGACACCTTTTCGATAAAAATCTGCCACCGAAGCGAATCACTTGTTGCAGTAATTAATTGGCTTCTGTTTAGATATTTTTGGCGCGCCTCGTCGCGGTGAGGCGTAAAAGGACGCTCCTACGCTACCTTATTCACCAATGAATTACGTGTTCTTGAGCATACTTCGCAACGGGAAGTGCTGAAGAAAAGGTAACAGCGTCATACAGGCTTCGCCAGTCCTTCACCCCGCGTATCTGACTGATATGCGCCTTTTCTCTGTTATGATCGCACGGACGAAACACACTTTATCGCATAGTGTCTTGATATCACATATTTTCCACTTGCACAGCACTGGCCCAAACTTTTTCTTCAGCACTCCACGTTGCGCAGTGATCGGACGGTATCCGAACGGCTCCGGGTATCAGGTGACCGTATCGACCAGATGTTCTTATTGGGACAACTTCGTAGCTTTTATAATTAAAAAGTTAATTATTGAAAGTTAATTAAGACATTGCCTTAGGAGTTTGCTAATGCCCTCCTAAGGAGTGCCCTTCAGCATATGCTATATTGCAATTGATTTCATTTCAGAACAAGTGATATATATATATATATATACCGGGTGTCTCTGTTAAATCCCCGGGCTAAATAATTCGCGAACCGGTGCACCAATCGAATAACTTTCTTTTTTACAAGTATCTGTCCAATACAAGATGCGCACCGCGTGAATGAGCGGGAGGCGCTCATTATTGAAATACAAATTCAAATGAGTTTCGTGAAAAAAGCTAACTTCTAAAGCAGGGCGCTGTCGGCATTAAAATGGGTACTACCCCTTTTGGGACCTTCAGTGGACACCTTTTAGAGAAAAATCTGCCACCAAATCATTTGTTGCAGTAATTAATTGGTTTCGGTTTACGTACTTTTGTCGCGGCGACACTTGGAATACTGGTTCACATCGATTCAAATAATTATATTTTACACTGATACGGAATAACATTAGATGTAGTGTTGCAATTCGTATAGAAGCATAACCGTGATGGCTCAAATAAAACGATAATGAAATCATGAGCGGCTGTCTAAAAAAAAATTGATTGCTTTGCTGGACAGCACCTTGAAACATCAAGCCGTCATTCAGAGTAACGACTCCGTCTTCCGCAAACACGGCCTTCGCGAAGACAGTTGCCGCAAACTTTGTCGTTAGAGGCGCCCAAGATTCGGATCAAACGGAGCGCTCTGCGCGCGTGCCGAATTATTCCGCCTCTCTCAACAGGAAAGATACAGCGGGTCCTCTTTAGCGATGCGCGTCGGGGTGGGACGTATGACCTCCTCCTCAGTCTCTAACAATAGACACATGCCAGGGTTGCTGTCCTACATCGAGAACAGAAACAGTTGCTTCAGTTATTGAAGTCTGCATCTGGAGCATGCATGCTATCGTACCCTCTTTGTACTGCAGTGAGTTGTCATGTCGTCCCATCGCATCACGCCAGGGACGAACAGTGAGGTAGACGGCGGGACAACGCTGTGTTGTCCTATCTATGGTACTGTCCGTCCTTGTCCTAGTGCTTTGGCTGCAACAAGTCACAATATTATCAAATACCCCAACTTATCCCCATAATTTCAAGGAGCTGCCCGTTACGTGCTCCAAGGAAAAATCTTTTGGAGAAATCGTCAGAGAACAGTTGCAATTCGTGGATGGCCTTTCTCTGGAGTGTTAAACATATTCTAAAGCACAACATGTCTAGGACGTCCCTGTTTAACACGCACTCGTGTTATCAAAAGTAAAAAGGGAAGAAAAGGAAAGCAGCGAAGCACTACACACGAACGAAACAAATTGAATGTCGTTAGAGGTCGTGCGGCGTAAATGCATGTCTGATGTAGATGCGTGTAGATGTGCGTGTAGCGTCTGATGTGCGTGTAGATGCGTATGTCTTGCATAATTAGTTCATATAAGATAACACTAACTAGCTAACGTTTAAAACATTGTTCTGTGGGCCTGTGTGTCATTTGGATGGTTTTGAGGCCCCGTTATTACGGTACTCTTTTCGTCTTTTCTTGTGTGTTTTGCATAGGAAGGCGCGTTATACAGGGTGTTCCACCTACTGTTATAAAAAATTCTAACTCGCGACGTAAACGCCGGAGGATTGTGATACTCTCCGCAATTACCTTCTGGGAACTTTTGCCTTCATTTAGGAAGGCTTTGGATAAATTTTAATTGAGGGAAATTTATTTTTGTCAATTGAACTTTAAAAATTGCCAAGCGGACCTTATTTTTTTAAAACAGAAATATGAATTCCTACACGGAAAACCACAGACCCAACAAACACTATAGACATTATTGCAACAGAAATAGTCGAAAAAAAGAACTGAAACTTACGCTTTAGGCGGCAACCGCATGGAGCAACTTTTGCCAACTGAATCGGGCCAACGGAGCGCCAACTCAGCTTGAACGGAACGGTATCGAAGCTATGCAACCGCATGGAGCAGAATGTCCACGTTCAGGTTGTCATGGGGAAGCGTCGGCCTAGCGTTTACCACCGCTTGTTGCACGCGATGTGGCAATAGGGGGAGGGGGGATATATTTATTAGACGAAAAGGAAAAAAGACGATATGGCAATGCTTATTGTAGTAAATTGCTGTACCCATTGTTTAGTAACATAAATGATATTTGAGCGGTTCTTGAAAAAGTACGGTGCTAATAACATCTAGAAATCAGGTGTTTACAAGAAATTTTGAGATACGAAGAGAATGTTGGCTTATGAGTGTTTCTAGCAATGCTCACTAAAGAAATATCAGAGTGCATTTTTGTTACCGTTATCTCCTCACACATTTCCGATTTGCCATGTGCCACAAATAATATTTTGATGTTTCATTTAGTCACCTTCGCCTCGCGCACACCTTATTGCCACCTCCTGCCAAGGGATATATTTTAAGTTGATGTCCATACTGAACAAGTTTGACGTTCGAAAGGGGTGGCCTCCTTGAAACCCCCGATATTAATATATCCACGTCGAAGTCCGGGCGACGGGCCATCTGCGTGTCCTTCTAGGAGGCAGGGCGAAGAAAGCCAAGCCCGCAAAAAAATAAAAAAATAAATAAAATAAAATAAAATAAAGAAAAAAAGAGGTCACAGGCATCGGCACAGGTGACTTTGTCACGTGCTTGTGGCATTTCCTGCGAAGCGTGTTTTCATTGGCGCACACGGTTCCGTCGGGTGGTGTCACTTCCTTTCCTCAGACAAAATATCTATCCTTGGCAGAAACCGGCTCATCCGTCCGTCGTCTATTGTTCGCTTAATAGGTCACCGTTCCTTTCAAGTTCTGCTGCCATTCGGTTGGCAAAAGCGCTCCATGCGGTTGCCGCCTTAGCCCCACCTGCTTGATTTTCGCAAAGAAGCCCGCGCCAAATGTACGTCTGGAGAAGGGAGTGTCGCCGCCTTTTATTTTCTTCGTGATAAGGCCGTTGTCACCAGCATCAAGGACAGAGCGAGGGAGAGAAATTTAAAACAAAATGCGGGAGCACTTCCTCCTCACTCCGCATCTCCCGTGCGCTCTTCTTTGCGACAATCGAGCATGCGGGGCTAGAGCGGAAATTCTACTAATTTCTTTTGGCTATTTCTGTTGCGATATACTGTGCACAATTTGGGTTGGGGCTGTGGTTATCCGTGGAGGACTTCATATTTCTGTAAACAAAAGTGAGGGACGTTTGGCAATTTTCAAAGTTAAATTGAAAAACTAAATTTCCCGCAATTAAAAATTGTCCAAAGCCTTTCCTAATGGTGGCAAAAGTTTCCAGGACGTTATTGCCGAAAGTCCCACAATCCTCCGACAACTACGTCGCCAGTTAGAATTTTTTGATCACGTTAGGTTCAACACACTGTATACCAGAGGAGAAGAACATCACATGACAACGCGGCAGTGCGGACAGCCCTCCACTGATGCGGAGGACGTCGTTCTTCCAGAATACGATCCAGAGCCCACCGAAGCAGCACAATGTACTGAAAGTCGAGTGCAGTAGGGGTGGACGGTATGTGTCTTATCAATGTTCCGTACCCAGGCAGCACAATGTACTGAAAGTAGAATGCAATAGGGGTGGCTGGCATTCTGACTGGTAAACTAAGCAACATTGATAAGACGCATACCGCCCGCACCTATTGCACTCGAGTTTCAGTACATTGTGCTGCTTGCCCAAACAGCAGCCCAAGCAGCACAATGTACTGGAAGTCGAGTGCATAAGGGGTGGACGGTATGTGTCTTATCAATGTTCTGTAGTTTCATGAATCTGTTCAAGGTCTTCCATCTACCATTCCACCCCTATTGCACTCGACTTTCATGTCGGCATTTATGTCGGCACAGTTCCCCCTGAAGTCGTCCCAAGACGCATACTAATCCCCCTGTCCCCCACTCCTTCCTGCTGTCCTCTCTCCGTCTGTTCACATATGTACGCCGCTCTTAGCCACAGTTGCTTCGCGGCGCTAACACGAAAGTAAAAAAAAATATATATATAAGGATTGGTCAATTGTCGCAGCGGTATAATGATAATGACGAAGCCGAAGTGCATGTCAATCATTTCCGTCAAGCGTCGGTTTTCATGTCATTTCATATTCAAAACTGAACTGTAAAGAAACACTAATTCGTCAATTAATCGTCAGGTGGCACGTAAAACGAAAGAAATTGATGAATATAGAAATAATACAAAGTGAAAACACATAAAACAGGTGCATTGGGTGTAAGCGAAATAACTAGAGTTTCGGTGACAGTCCCCCCCCCCCCCCCCTCTTTAGTGTCTTGCCTTTGGGTCGAAGCAATATGCGCGCAATAGCCATGGGTAGAGCCGCGCCTCCCACAAATCCGCGAAATCTTTCGCAATTGTCCACGTCTTGAGGAAGCCCTTCTGAAACCCTCGGAATCGTATGTTTTTCGCATAGAGTATTCGCTACGTTACAGAAATACGTAAGGATTTCAATCGGTTTGCGATATTTTCGCGAGTTAATCCCCATCAGTCGCGACTGCAACGCCTGCGTATGCCACTGATGCTGCTGACACTTAGGAGGCCTGGGCGCGTCAAAGAAAATCTAACGCCAGCTAGTCGCGGACAGAAATTGTCAGAGTTGGGGTCTAATATTTCATTGCGCACTGGAAGGCTGGAAAATCGTGCGGGACAAGTATAGGTAAGCGATATTGGGCGAAAGCTGCAACTTTGTTTTGTCCAGCTCGCAGAATCCCTGCGAATCTGCAAGTCCCAGTTCACGAAAACGTTATCTTTACAACGCAGAAAGCTAGGAACTTTAGCCATTGGCTAAATCAGAATCGCAAAAGTGCGCCTACGCACGGAGCGTGTTCAAATAAAATGCAAACCTCCCGTCGTGACACATGAAGACTTCCTCCTTGGACCTCATTCTTGGCAACCTTTGCCGGTAAGTAAGAACGTGGCCTTCCGACTCATGACACGCTGTCTACTAAATACCGTCTCTCTTTGCACGCGGAACCAATACCCGCTATTCTGATAACGCAACATTCCGCTGAGATGTGTTGCATGGGCTCAGCGCTACATGATCACTTACATGTAGACCTGTGTCTACGGGTAAGGTGGCGCGTGTGAGCACCACCCTTAAACCCTTAGGTCTCCTTGGCGGCCGAAAATATGCAACGCGCGGTACGCGCTTTCAAATACATGGTCGCGAGCTTTGTGTTTTTCCTAGAGGTTTTGTAGCTTTCCTTGGCGCCATATCGCTTGAACACAACCCACTGATGAAACTACCAACGGTTAGATTCGTGACCGCTTGGGCCCGAAATGGCGCTGTGCAAGCTTCGCTGAAACAGCCCTATGGGTTCGTAGAAACCTGCTTCAAGTTATATAAATGAAATCGAAATATGTCCGGTTCATACAGTAGAATTATCGTAACTGGCTCCCACTAATATTGGGTGCTGTCCCAGTTGTTTGTTTGCCCGCTTGCAGATATTGCACACAAGACCTCGTGACTTTTCGCAAACTCAATAAAAACAACTCATGGAACCTGTTTCCATTTCTTATTACCGTGTCCTGGTGGCTCTGGCCCTAAACCAAGGTGCATGTAAACAGCAAGCGCAACTCCCTGCCTTTTCACAAGGACACCATTAACATACACCGTCAGCGCCATCCATCCGTTGCGCGGGCTACTACGATTGCCAAGAAATGACGTCAGCACTATGAACAATAAGAAGTGCATAATTCACCATGGTGCGCTTGCACGCGCGCGCTCTTTGTTTGAGTTGCTTGGAGAACAGCTAAAGCAGACGTTCCACAGCCGTCGGCTCGCGAGCCCAATCAAACTTTCTCTTTTTCAGACCTATGTATGCAAAATGAAGAACATTACCAGACGAGAAGAAAGCAAAATAACTCGTATCAGCGACTGGTTTAATGACAAACGTTAATTTGAAATGCGTACATATGTGACGAGTGTTGACATCTCCAAGCAAGAGGAGCACTATGATGTTCACAATTTATGAAGATTCACTCAAGGGCCATTTATCAGCTAGAGCTAAATATACACGAAATGATTAGCTGTGCGCATTTTTCCTATGAGTGGCTTTAACGGGTACGCTGCAAAAACACTACATCACTGATTGATTCCTGCTTGCATCCAGGTCGACATCATGGCGAAAGCTTTTCTCAGTTGAAGATATTTCATTCATCTCCGTGTTAATCGTGGTCTACACCTCTGAGATGCGAGCAGAGCCTGCTTGTGTTCCTGTTTCAGCAAAAAAAAAAAAAAAATAAAAAAAAAAACAAAAAAAAAACACTTTATAGCCGTGTTCAACTTAAGAAGGAAAAAAAAATATAGTCCGTCAGCTCTCACAATATTACTGCACTACAGATAGGATGGCTGGACGCCGATAGGTTACGCTCTCTCCCTGTGCTACATTATGTAATCCATCGCACCCACTCTGCTTCTGTATTGGCTGTTAAGACTGGCCGCATGACACTACGCTGCAGGAGAAAGTTCGCTCCCCTATTGATGGGGCATAGTGGCGCTGCAGTGTTACTCCTGACGCGATATTGAGCCTCCTTATCTACAACGGCGTATGTAGCTGACGGTCTACATTTCTCTTCCTTCTGAAGTTGAACACGAGGATATGGTGGGCTAGAAATACGGGTGTGCCAATCGGCCTATCCAATGCATGGGGAAGGGGGGGGGGGGGTCCCCAAAAATGAAGGATAGATCGAGTCGTCGCTCGCAGCGAACCATGCGGATTCGCCGCGAACTACAAAGGAAAACTAAGTCTCCGCCTGTGTCTCCGTGTAAGAAATAAAATATTTTTGATGTCGAAGCTTTCTTCAGCGGCAACTGTTCCTTCTGCTTGCATTTATGGTTGTCAGTTAGGGGACAGTACGTCGAAGTCGTCACGTGACAACGGCAGACGGGTGTGCCTAATGGCACACACATGAACGTCTCGATGTGATAACACATGCCATGCTGTGGATGTTCGTTCGTCACCTTATCAGTAAAGCGTGTGGGCGTGTACATGCTTTGATTCCCAAGTTCAACAAAACAACTGATAACGAGTGACTCGTGTCCTTGTTTGTCCGTATCGCATCCCAAGCACTGACATTCGCACACCAGCGCTCTTGGACAAACTGTAGTGCACTCTTAAAAATGAACTTCACCGCATAGCACGCTCCCAACCAACCATCATCTTGAATGATATCGTTATCACCCTGATTTGTTGAAAACGCGAGGCGTACGCCTTTTCTGTGACAATTATGAAAAGCATAAGTGTCACAAAAAAGGCGTACGCCTCCTGTTTTCAACAAATCAGGGTAGATAATGATATCATTCAAGATGATGGTTGGTTGGGAGCGTGCTGTGCCGTGAAGTTCATTTTTAAGAGTGTGGAACATCACGTGACTTAGGAAAATCCGCCAGAGCGCGGCAATATCGCGGACTTCAGCGTCCCTGGAGCATCCTTCATTTTTGGGTACCTGAAAAACTTGCCGATTGGCACACCCGTATTTCTAGCCCACCATAACGAGGATAACTGGCTGTTACGATGCAGGGCTGCACGGCTACACAAGCACACTTTACACAAGCGCAGGGCAGCATGGATCCGGAAGCGAATATTCAGATGGCTCACGGCTTTGTATATATGTGCACTGTAGAGGCGATCCTTTCCTATATGGAAATTATGAATAAACAATTCGTACAAACACAACTCATGCGCATGTCGTAAGTAATTTTTCTTTTTTTTTCTTTCCTCTTCTTCTTCTTACGAACGTATTCCTACTACCAACCCCTAGGATCGCTCGCGCATCATGCAGATAGGCGTGTCGATAGATCTGAGTTGGTATTGTTGCTTGCTTTTGTTGCCAGCTTAGGGTTACCTTGTCTGAACCAGTATGTCACGTTACGCTGAGGTTACAATGGACATGACACGCAGCTGAGTCATTAATACAAGCCCTTCGCCCGCCCACGTCCGATACTAAAAAAAAAAGAAAGAAAGAAAGAAAATATATATAGAGAGAGAAAAGAAGGAAGAAGGGACTAGAGGATGCGCAGCTCTGAACCTTTCAGCTGAATATGTATTTCCTCCGAGGTTTCTAAGGAAAACCTAATAGGTAGCATTTTCAGTGAAGTGCTGCAGAAACAGTATCTCACATCATCGCTGTTTATTCGTTCTTTGCATACATTCAATGACTTGTGTAATATCATTTTTGTTTCGTTAAAAGGCGTAGTAGTGTACCTTACGCTGGGTGTTTCACCCTGTTTCACAAAATTATCCGCTCAACGGCGTTTATCTTAGGCGAACTTTTGCCATAACATGGGAATTTTCAGTGGCGAGAAATTGGAATTTCTCAATATATAACTTTCTCGATATAAGGATGTAGTACTGTAGTACACTCTTAAAAATGAACTTCACCGCATAGCACGCTCCTAGCCAACCGTCATCTCGAATGATATCGTGATCTGCTCTGATTTGTTGAAAACGGGAGGCGTACGCCTTTTCTGTGACAATTATGAACAGCATAAGTGTCACAAAAAGGCGTACGCCTCCCGTTTTCGACTAATCAAGGCAGATAACGATATCATTCCAGATTATGGTTGGCTAAGAGCGTGCTATGCGGTGAAGTTCATTTTTAAGAGTGTACTCTTGAGCATACGTAATGGAAGTTTTGTGTTTAAGTGTATAACGTAACTTACTGTTAACCTGGTGACAAAAATTGCACTCTTAAAAATGAACTTCACCACATAGCACGCTCCTAGCCAACCATCACCCCGAATGACAACGTTCTCGCCCTAGATTTGTTGAAAACGGGAGGAGGAGCCTATTTTGTGATGGTATGCACGGCACAAAATAGGCTCCTCCTCCCGTTTTAAACAAATCAGGGGCGAGAACGTTGTCATTCGGGATGGTGGTTGGCTAGGAGCGTGCTATGTGGTGAAGTTCATTTTTAAGAGTGTGGTGACGGTGATGGTGATGAGATATAGAAAAAAAAAACGCAAAATCTGTCTCTCCCTAACCCCTCTAATGCTGTTGGGAAAAGATGCAAATCCCGCTCCCTTTGCCTTTTTCATTTATTTTTCACGCCTGTTTCTTACAACAATTTCTCATCCAATAGCGTCGCAGCTGTGCTCACATGATGTCCGCAGTTTTCGACAACAATTTTCGGGATGTGCCGGTTGCGCTGAAACGGCAGCAATATTCGGAAAAAAAAAAAAAAGGCGCAAGGTGTCTTTAAACTCCAACTTATCCCGCTTGGACACATGGGCGTACCGAGAAGGGGGCAAGAGGAGCTGTGCCCCACTCTTGTACCCCAAGATCACTCGTAAAAATTGTTTATTCTTTATAGTAGCCTGTCATGATTTTTCTCAGATGTCATAATAATGTGAATATCACATCCGCACAGTCCGCAGCGTCCGTCTCCGGGAAAAGATGTGAGGGGGCTGGACCCCCCCCCCCCCCCCCAGGAAAAAAAAATCCTGGGAACGCCCATGCTTGGAAGGCCACTGGACCTCGAGTCGTCGAGCCGGCTACGCTGCTTGGATGGTGAAAGTGTCACCACGGGCACTAACATAACGGGGCAGGCTACAAAATATGGACCACACCAACATGTAAAGCCTCCAACGCCCAAGAACCAACAAAATCAAACAACTCAGGAAAAAGGCGTTGACGCCGGGATTCGAACCTGACCCTTCGTGACTTCAGGCCAGATATGCCACCGCTACACCACGACGGAGAGAACAGACGACAGGAGCTGTCGCGGTGTGGCGGTAGCGTATCTGACCGCAAAATCTGAAGATCCTGGTGTGAGCACTCTCTTTCAGAGTCGTTCGGTCTATGCGGATACCGTGTATTCACACGAGCGACATCCTCACGGAAGATTCTAGTGGAAGAAAAAGCGAAAACACTGCTCACAGAGCCCAAGTTCCGTCCCGTGTTACGTTGAGCATTCACACGGTGCGGATTATCGGCAGTGGCGTACTGCGCATTTAGCAGACGACACTTAGCAGACGATACCGTAAGAGTGTTTTCCTGTCGTCTGCTACGGAATATCTTGTGGCTCTGTAGCAGGATATTCTCTACGGTTAGCAGTGTAGGTGAAGACAGGACGTTCAGCGCTCGCGCTCACGTGACAGCAAAAAAGCTATGACGCTTTTCACATCTTCCGCTTCTGGGGTAATGTCGCTCGTGTGAATACACAGATAGTGACTCGTGCGTTCAGAATCTTACCGAATTGATTTTGATTTTACTTTGTCTTATTTGATGTCATTCCAACCTACGTGTATCTCTCTGTGCTCTCCCTAAACAATCGTTTCACGATGTGACGAGGAACTACTTGTAATTTTGTGAAGTATGAGGCCAAATGGTAGGCAATCTGCAATGCGTCTGGCAACACTGCAGCGCCGACGTCGATGTCCATCCGTCTGTTCGCCGCAGCTGCAAAACTTCCAACGTTGGTCAAAGCTGTGGAAACGCTCGAGACGCAACCTCGCGTTGACGTCACCGACTGTTGCAGAAATACCAAACTGTGGAGTATTGCGCATTGTTTTTCGTAACGCCGTTGCAAGTAGCGCGGCTACCATAATGTAAACTTGATCGCGATACTTTTTTAAATCGGTATCGAAAAGGCATTTCCCTTACAAATGTATCATAACGCGATCTCCGTATTCTTCCAATAACGATACTTTTTTAGTGCCCTATCCTTTCTTCACCGACGATATTTCTTACTCTTATGCACTCGTCATTGGTCCGCCTAGCACTCGACAAGAAGCCTGTGGACACGCCTACGTGCTCCGTAACGGGAATTATACTAAGCGCATGTTCGTTTTTTTTTCTTCGTACCTGGAGGATGTAGCCACGCTGCGCTCAACAAAAGAGTTGAAGTCAACGAACAGAGGTCGGGAACTTTACAGTGCGCTATGGGTTCCACGGCAAAACTGCCGTGCCGGACTGAGTCACGCTGACATATACTGTGGTATTGTCAACTTCGGATAGGTTTCCTTGGTTACTGGACTCCACGGTACATATCCGAGCCTGCCAGTAACGTAATAATCATCCGCTGGTGGGGGAGAGAACGGTCTGCGATGATGACAGAATAAAAGTTTGAGAATGCGCTATTGATAAACGTCATGCAAAAGTGTCGGAGCTGCATCATAAACATAAACGGTCTTTTTTTTCTGCGAAACTGTCTTCTCCCAGTTCGCTATCATCCAAACGGACTGTAATGGTCATAATTTCGCTGTTGTATTTCCTCCGTATTTCCAAGGAAGGTAGTGGACAAAGTATTACTTTACTTTTTTTAGTAACGATAGCGGTAGTAAAAAAATAGAAAAATGAAGTATGGGTATCGGCATTTCGACACTTTTTACTCAAGTAACGAACATTGGCTACGGCGGCTTCTTCGGAAAATTCGTGAAGGCGCACTGGGCGAGGTTGATTTATAACACCAAACAGTATAATTGAACCTCTGTATGCCATAAGGGTATAAGTCCATATATCCCCTTTTTACTATATTTACTTCAATGACATCTACATACCATGCAGTATGTACGTGCCAAAGAAAATATAGGACCGTAGTGCAATTTATTGGCCTGCTACAGGAGGGTAAAAAATGGGAAATGCATGTGTGTCAATGGACGGACAGTCGGATCAGGCCTATTTTCGCGGTTTGGGATGTGGCGACTTATCCCCTTATTGCATACAGAGGTTCAATTCTCACTTTTTCTAGTTCGCGGTCACACTTTCAGTGACGTTTCGTCCGGCTCACAAGGGGAAAACATTGACACACACTAGGATGAATTCGGCCCAAGACGCACAATTCCTCTTGCCCCCGAGCAGCGCGCGCCAGATAGTCCATCAACATCATAACCCTTCCGTTCTATGTTAACCACAAGGTGGAAGTGTACCCGCTCGCACGCACAAACACTTCGCGGAGAGAGGACTTTGAACGAGCGTCTAGCCGAGAAGGTTTAATAATTTTGCTCCGTTACCCATCCAAAGTTCGCTTACTTTGAAATAACCGAACGAACGCGGGGTGGCTCGTTTTTTTTTTTTTTTTGTTGCTTCTCTTCCGCGCGAAAACGGCCTCCCCCGCGGCGGTTATTTCTGGCACGTCCACAAATCCCAACAGTATGCAGCTAGGCCTAACGTTGGTAGAGGAGCAAAGCACGAGCGCTTACAGCTCCGGTCTGCATTCCACACCGGTGGCACGAATGAAGGTGCTTCCATATCGGTGCGTAAGCGCACTTCTAAGGACGGGGGTTGCGGTTGTGGAGGGGGAGTTCGAGGCCCGCGGTGCGGAACTTTGGTTCCGTGCGCTCAAGCAGCGAAGTTAACGAGACGACGCGGCGAGAATAGGTGTTCTTGCTCTTTCTTGCAAGCGGCGTGCGAGAGAGCTTAAAAAACTGAAAAGAGGGGGAAAGGTCTCACTTGCAGTTTCGTTGCGACGGATACGAGACAAAAAAAAAAAGAAAAAAAAAAGAAAAAGAAGAAACAGAGAAGAAACTTTTTGGTGACGTTCCCGAGCAGTGGCAACCGGGGTATGCAATCCTCGGGCGTGTGATTGTGTGACTACGGTCTCGTGAAACTTACTGTTTACGGGCACTTAGTTTTGATGATGAAAGATTGAAGTCACTCTAAAGGTTAGCCAGCTGTAGGAGTGGAACCCACATCTTCTGGATTACCGGTCCAGGCCTCTACCAATTGAGCTAAGCTAACACACCTTCTCAGCGACTTCCAGGGTGCGTCATCTGAAGGGACGAACCAGCCACTCTCTCTCACTCATCCTCCTTTCATTCTTACATTTTTGCTCACTCATACACGCATTCATACAACGGGATCGACGCAAGCGGCAATTGTTATCATTAATTTAATTTTTAATCGTTTAATCATTGTTTAATTAATCTGCCGTCGTTAATTTCTTAGGCAATTTGAGGCTTTGTATGTGTTTGTCCTTTCTATGTTGTTTCAGCCTCAGAACGTCAGTCCTCTCACGCACTTAGTTTCTCCTCAAAGATCAAGATAAGTCCGATAACATATTCGAGCGCCCGATTTCATAAAGCATTAAGCCTATTCGGTGCTTTGAGAACCCCGCCTTATTATCATAATAGCATTATTTTTTTTAAATTCCGTGTTAACGCCCGAAGCAACTCTGGCTATGAGCGGCGTACAGATGTGGACGGATGGAGAGAGGACATCTGGAAGGAGTGGGGGACAGGGGGGTTAGTATGCGTCCTGGGCCGACTTCAGGGGGAACTGTGCCGACATTCGTCTGGAAAGTCTTCGGAAAACCCAGGGAAAACCTCAGACAGCACAGCCGATGACAGGATTCGAACCCGTGTCACCTCCCACTCTCGGCGTGGAAAGCGATCATCTTAACCACTATGCCACGGTAGCTGGGCATAATAGCATTCACCGGATGTTTCTGAAAAAAACCCTCAGGTGAAGAATCCCAGGGCTGGTGAGCGGTGTCTCCTTGGTTTGTGACCCGCTTGAATAGTCTTCAGAGCAGTCTGAATTCAAAGTACACATAGCAAAAGCACTCACATAGCAACATTCACTCAGTGTCGGCAAGTAGTATCTATGATTCGCAATCAGTGTGGGCTGGAATCCCACTGCTGGTATTTCTTTTTTTTTTTTTTTTTTAACTGTCATCATCCGGAGAACCTGGCCGCTGACCCCAGCACACAGTTCACTCCGTGTCCACATCAAGATTAAGTTATGATAAGCGTTGCGATTCCAATACAGCCATTGATGTGTTTGTGTTGAATTGGACATCACGCGTTATCCTCATGAAGCACTGGCTTTCGCGGAAAGCGCTGAATGGAAAACACGAGGCATCGCATAGAAGTGATCATTTCATAGCACGCAGCTCACGGGCCTTCCGCCACATGTGGCTTTTATATTGCTCGTCCATAAACAGCGCGATGGCCTTCTAATACTTTTGATCCGCTCCAAGCGTCTATCTTTGTACGAGCTGTGCTGGGCAGTAATAGTAATATTTGTATTATAACGCTATTTC
Source organism: Ornithodoros turicata (assembly GCF_037126465.1). Classification (NCBI taxonomy): domain Eukaryota; kingdom Metazoa; phylum Arthropoda; class Arachnida; order Ixodida; family Argasidae; genus Ornithodoros; species Ornithodoros turicata. Next base: position 210,210,773 of record NC_088201.1, on the reverse strand, counting down.
TGTAATATTTTGAGTGTTTCTAATATGTATATTGTAATCTACGTTGCACGGCTGCATCTGTATCTGTACTACAATACTCAAATTTGAAGTATTACACGTATTATAAAACCCTACATGATGCATTGGTTACTGAGGGATCGCGCAAGGCCTACCTGTCGAATTCCATCAATGCATGCGATCGCCGATTTTCCGAATGTTCCCCTCATGCATACCCCGCGAATGTTTGGTTGCAAACAATGTGTTCGCTTAAATTAAAATGTTATTGGAAATACTACTGTTTGAGGTTTTCTTCTTTTCACCGCGGATTGCGCGTCACTGTACAGGTTTAGCCGAGACTAAATTTCTTATTTCGTCCGTTTCGCAAAGGATACCGATGGAGAGTGATAACGTTAGCTTAAGAATGAGGAAAACCAAAATCCCACTGGCACGGCGGGCAGAGCAAGTTTTGTCAAAACCATCTCCAAAATTTCAGCCTACAGATTTGTTCATCTACATTATGAAAAATGTAAAACCGTTCGGTTCTTACACATTGCCCATTACTCTATTCTGCCATTTTCTTTCTCGGACATGAATCTTTCGGGCTTTGTAATTAACTCTGGAAAGCATATTTACTAATAGCGGTGCAATAAAAATGCATATTATGCTTGGCAACTGTAAAAACAGCAAATTAAAATCGTAAAGTTGGGCTCCTACGAAGCCTCGGAAGCGCGCTTACACACTGCATGGCTTAGCAGGAGGAATAGACCATTGGAAATGCTAAATGGGCAGCTTTTTGTGTTTAATTTTCACATTTTTTTTTCTCACAAAGCACTGTACAAAGTTGCAATTATCATATAAAATTTTAGCAGATAATGTAGCTGAGCTTCTAAGCGCACGTTTTTCACATTTTATCTTCATAACAAACCCGGTAGTTTATTATGACGAACCCCGTATTACTAGTATTCGCCTAGTACACAGAAGTATATTAGAATTGTGTATTGTACAGTATAGCATTAATATTACTATATAAAATTACATAAAACTGAGTAATTACCTAAACTTCATTAATTAGGTTTTGAATTAAGAGATTTCGGGCAAAAGCGAGATGGCAGATTAAGGGACTATATTCTAGTTGCAAGCCGTTCACGTCTAAGAAATCCTGAAACACTCACGTTGGTTAAAATATCAATACGCTCTGCAAGTAACTGAGCGTTCTGCGCATATCTCCTCTCCCGGTTACTCCACTCGGGAAGCTCCATTGACTACGGCGGCGCCCTCCCTCTTCCCTCTCACTGCCTCCTCTCATGCGCAGAGACGCACTTGCACAGCGTATTTCCGAATTTTGATATGCAAATGAGCCGAAACCGCGGTGGAGATGATTGGAGGAGGTGCCGATCTGCTGGATGGATAATTGCTTTCTGGCCCAGATAAGCCTCTTCCGGCGATGGTGATGCGCTCGTTTCTTCTGTTTTTCTTTGTTTTGTTTCGGCTAATTTGCATACCAAAAGTCGGGGATGGATATTTTAACGCACGTGCGTGTTTCGGGATAATTAAAGCCGGGAATGGCGTTCAACGAGGACAGTCTCTCAATCCGCTATCTCGCTTTTGCCCTAAATTTCATAATTAATGAGTTAATTAATTTCGAGTAATTAATCATCTGGTAGTTGCACACTTTCTTCGAGAGCATGTCTGCCTGGCCGTGCCTTGCAAAAAGGACATCTCTGCTGCCCTCGTAGCTTTTTAAGAAAAATTACGTAAGGGCTAAAAATAAACACCTTGTATGTCCCCGAGCATTCTCTGTTGCTCGTCACGGCTACGCAGGAGACTTTTTCTTCTTCTTTTTTTTTTTTTACACTCAATGTTATGCTCATGCAATGTTGTCTTCGCGCCGTACTTGACACGTAATGCGACTGTAACTTCGTCAGCGGGCACTGTGGGCTCCCCATAGCAGCAGGCCTCATAACAGTCCTTTCGAATCCAAACTGGAAACGTTGCGTTGTTCAGTTTTATCACTCTTCCGCACCAAGCTACATTTTGGCCTTCAAGCCGCTGAGGACGACAGCCTGTATGCCGCGAAGAAACATCGCATTTAAATAACTAGGTTGTGGTACTGTGTTCGTGCAATTCACCTCTGGTGCGAAACGTAGTAGCCTGAAAGGTAACCTTGTGTCTGAACAATGTTATGCACAATAGTTGCCTCCATTACGTAAATGTTATGGACAATCACATCAGCCAACGCAAATTTACTGCGTATAGCCGGTAATTGCCTGTTATTCGCGACGGAAAGGAAAATTTCCTAATGAAAAGCACAAAACATACGCAAATGCGCAAGGTGAGATAATAGATAGGTAGGTGCGGTGGTACTCAGAATACGGACTTGAACAGGTCCTCAATGTGCTGATAGTAGTAATAGTGTCAGTAACAACGATAAGACATATACAGGGTGCCTTTTTTTTTATGCGATTCAGATTTTTTTATAAAACAAACTATAAGGGCTATAGACATGCTGTTTTCACTTCTATCATCACTGGGCCGGCGGACGTTCTTGTCCATATGTTGCTCGACCATCAAATGACTAATTACCTAAAAATCATTAATTAACTTTTTAATTATAAAAGCTACGAAGTTGTCCCAGTGAGAGCATCTGTTCCTTTCGGTGACCCGATGTCGTAGCCGTTTTCAGAATAAAAATTCGTTCGCTAGTTCGTCCGCAAAAAATTCGTGAAGGAACACAATTTTTTTCTTTATTTTGCTCATTGCGAATCTTCGGGGACCCGTCTTTCCTTTGCCCCTAATAGGAGAGGGTGATACAGCACACTGTCGCCTCTTGCGTCCTGGAAAAAGATTAACAGAAAATGCAACACGAGATAACGGCAGTTCCGATAGCGTCACCTCATTTTCGACGCATTCCAAGCAGCACAATGTACTTAAAGTCGAGTGCAATAGGGGTGGACGGTATGTGTCTTATCAACGTTCCCTATCACCCCCTATCAACCCCCTATTGCACTCGACTTTCAGTACATTGTGCTGCTTGGGATGAGGCTCCTTCACCATCTCACATTGGGGGTGAAGGAAAGACGCGTCTCCGAAGATGCGCAATGAACAAAAAAAAAAAAAAAAGGTGTTCCTTCACGAATTTTTGCGGATGGTCTACCGAACGGTTTTTGGTTCTGAAAACGGTTACGATATCAGATCACCGAAAGGAACAGATGTTCTCATTGGGACAACTTCCTAGCTTTTATAATTAAACAGTTAATTAACGATTTTTAGGTTTAGTCATTTGACGGTCGAGCAACATATGGCCAAGAACGTGCGCCGGCCCAGAGATGATAGAAGTGAAAACAGCATGTCTATAGCCTTTATAGTTTTTTTATGAAAAATCTGTATCGCCTAAAAAAAGACACCCTGTATAGTATTCGTGTACTTCAAATGGCGCCGTCACAGAGTAGACAATAAGTACATTATATCTGTGTGTGTGTGCTACTTTTAGGTCAATGTAGGCTTAAAAACACTTTGATCAGTGGGGAAAATATTGTGCTGCGAGCCAGAAGGTTGGGAATTACTGGTGTAGTGGAATTTCTGGTCTACGGAGTTATATCTCTTTAATAATTGGCCCAGGTCAAAAACGTATACAGGAACAATTAAACTTGACGTTTTGGGTTCCATATGTGCCCCATACTCAGAATGAGGCAACGTGGTCGGCTCCAAACTATACAGGCGAGTGTCCCAGAAAACGTGTCATTGAATTTTAATTAAAAAAAACTACGCCACATAGAATCATGCGGTCAACGGCATTTGTTCTTACTAGGTTTTTGCCACCTTCTGATGTGAGTGTCATGTATCGTAAGTTTAATTATGTAAATTTTTGCGAACTGAACTCGGAAATTTTCCAAGTTGAGGTCACTTTTTTACCCCACCAATGTGAAGAGCGTGCCGAATTTACTCAAATTCATGATAATTGACAGGAATATTGAGGAGCTACAGCACCAGAAAAAATTGCCGAAAATCATGCTGTACGGAGCTCGCACAGGATAACGCGCGACGAATTTTTCAGCGAAATCATTGTCAGTCCGACGAAAGGAGGTTGGAAACCCAGCCCACACCAGCACGGCAGAGAGAGATAACACAGACATAGCTTATCGCGTCCGGCCTCGGCTGGGACCAAACCTTTCCTTTCCCAATTTCAGGAACTGTCACCTTTTCTTCCATCACTCTGTGTCTGTGGGCTGCCCCCCCCCCCCGTTTCCAGCCCCCTTTCGTCGGGCTGACAGCGATTGCGCTCAAAAAGTCCTCTCGTGTTATACTCTGGTGGCCCGAGAAGTATGATGTTCGGCTATTTTTCCCGACAGGATAGATCCTGATTATCACGGTCAATTATCATGAATTTGAGTAAATTCGGCACGCTGTTCATGTGGGTGGGGTAAAAAGTGACCCTTGCTTGGCAAATTTCCGGGTTCACTTAGCAAAAATTTACATAATTAAAGTTAGGTTACATGACATGCACATCAGGATGTGGCAAAAACCTAGGAAGAACAAATGCCGTTGACCGCATCATTGTAGGTGGCGTAGTTTTTTAAAATATAATTCAATGACGCGTTTTCTGGGACACCCTGTGTATCTTAGAGAAAAAAAAAAATGCTTTGCTCGCTCTGGAATTTTCCCCACGTAACCACTAACCTCCTTATCATTCGGAATGCTCGCCAATTCCTGCCTGTTGTCCCGTTTCGTCCCCGTGTTCGTGAACCTCCCATTCTGGGACTGGGACCCGTTTTCTGGGACACCCTGTATATGCACTAGGGGTATGTAGCAGCCAAGCAAAGGACCCGGATGTTTGTTGATAGCGCCCTTTGTTTTCCTCAACAGAAAACAAAGAAAGATATATTTCTCTTAAAACATTTTATTCAAAAGAAATGAAACAAAGAAAACATAGCGCATTATGAACAAACATCCGGGTCCATTTACTCTCGACTCCAAGACTCTATGTGGAGTGATATACTCCAGCTCCTTTCATGGGGAAACACCACGTTCCGACAATCGTCGCTTCGCAATCGTTTAAAAAAAATATTTTTTTATCAAGGGTTTCTGGAACCCCTAATTTCCCTCAAAGCACTACAGTGCCGACGCGGCGAAAATCCAAAGGATTCTACTGGACGGAAAGAACTCTCCATTGGAGTACTGTAACGACGAAGACGAAAATTTCAGTAGTCACAGAACAAGATGATGATGATGATGTTCGAAGAACAAAAAATGGAGATGTGAGCCCGCTCACTGGGGGACAAGCTACTCCAGGTCAGTTAAGAAAAAAGAAAAACGTGTGAGCAGTTCATTGTCTTGTACGGAGCATTTCTGTATGAGTTATGTATGTTTTTCCTTCTTTATTCCTATCTGCCTTTCTTTGTTTTAGGACATCGTGCTGCCTTACTTGCAGGCAGCCTGTCGCTGTTTTCTTTTTTCAACGTCTCGTCTCTTCAAGCGTTGCTGACGCAAGACGTATTGTGCGCGGAAACAAACAAAAACTAAAACTCTGACTATACTTCGTAAACACTACTCGGGTGGATGGTGCCAGACTCTTCGTCGGATTTGCCATTTTGATAGATTCACGTGGCATGCTAAAAACTTCAATTACTGCTGCTTTAAACTAATCATGAGAACAATTTCAAGAACGGTAACTTGCTTAATGTCCCTGTCAAGCATAGAGCGTCTGAGTCCATGGGAGAGGCTAAACTCTTTCTGCATAGTTTTGCAACGGGAACCCTTTCACTGGTCACCTTCACTTTATATCGCTCTGTTTAATTCTTGCCTTTTTTAAAGTAACCACGAACATGTTTTGACAGGTGCCTCTAAGTAAACAGTTTTTGTTACAGTTGTCTTGTTGTTGTTGTTTGTTGTTGTTGTTGTTGTATGCATGCACTGCAGCAGTCAGCGGTGCCGATTTTGCACCCAGCATTATCTGTGCTTCGGCCACCAAAGTGTAATATAGCCATGTGCGAATAGCTATTTTAAAACGTAAACGAACACCTTGCGAAGAGTTATGTAATCGAACCTAATTCGGAGCCAGAAGTTGAATGCCCAAACTGAATATACAGGGCGTTCATTTTTATTCCTTACATATTTTTAATAAAAATAAAGCTACGAAGGCTTCACTGATGCCGTCTTTGCAGGTGGGTTCTATATGGCCAGGAACACATCGTCTTGATGAGAGTATGTAGCTTCAAGGCGTCTCGTTACCAAAAATTAATTAAATAGCTTTTTACGCCTACACACGTTGGCTTCACGACGCTAAGTAGCAGACGCCATGTTTCTTCACAAGTGTGTGTCCATTCACAGTTGGATTCTTGATTTTTTTTAAGTCGTTTTAAATTTGTGCCCTCAATGTACGTCCTGCACTTCAGAATCTTGAAAAAAGTTGTCGAAAAAATCTATCCATCTGATTCTATTACTCGTTGTCAAACTCTATTAAACTCACTTTCTTCGTCTTGTGACCCTTTCTCCAACTGCAGTGTATCCTTCAAGCGTGAGGTTACTTCTCACTTGGTATGATTCTGAATTCTACGTAATTATTTCCTGGGAATGATACTCATATTGACCATGTATCGTTATATAGCGTCGTTTCATATCGCATACACCGCGCTATTTCTGAATGTTGTTTTTGATTCATGTTCAGTGTATGTTTTCTTTTAATGTATGTTTTTTTGTGTGTGATTGTTTGTTTGTTTGTTAATGACGTGTTTTGTAATATGTCGTGATGTGCACACTAAGGCCCTTATGGGTGTTCTTGGGCACAACGAAAATTATTATTATTATTGTTATTATTAAATAACTTTATTACGAGGTGATGAATGGGGAGTTTCATCGCCAGGTTGCGATACTCTACCCCATTGCTGGTGGTGATGCGGGGAATGAAATAATGAGCCCCTTCACAATAAGGATCGAAGTTCTGTGGTGTCCAGAAAGGTGAACAGAGCTTTGAGGGCAGAGCGTTGGTGGGCTGGATGTGGCCAGGGACCAATTAATTTTGTGAGAGAGAGGGGGCGAGAGTCTAGCTTGTTAAGCGATCCGGAGAGTACGGTTCGGGAAGGTCGGTCGTGTGGGCAACGGAGAAGAATGTGCTCTAGGTCTTCTACAGCACCGCAGTGATTGCATTGGGGAGAGTGAACTTGTCTCAAGCGGTACCGCCACTGCACCATGAAAGCCACATCGAGGCTCATTCAATGAACTAATGCGGCATCTTGACGGCATTATTCTTATTATTAATTAAGGGATTTCGGGCGAAAGCGAGATAGCACAATGGAAGACAATCCTCATTGAAACGTATTAGGTCTTTTTAAGAATCCTGTAACGACGCGTACCGTGATATACAAGAATAACAATGCTCCTTATGGCCGTGAGGCAAAAGAATGCTATTATCCCAGCGGTCCCGATCGGCGCAGTTTTGATTTCGGCTCATTTGCATACCAGAAGTCGCCGGTACATGTTTCAACACACGAGCTCTTTTAAAAATTGAATGGATTTCAAAGAGGATTGTCTTCCCATTCTGCTATCCCACTTTTACCCTTAATCCCCCAATAATTTCGTTACCGTAATTTCACGCATACAAGCCGCGGGACGCGTTTTTAGGAACGTTTTGAAAATTTTCTGGGAGATAAGCCGCGCTCGCAGATAAGCCACGGGCAATACGAGGCGACTGATTTATGCGACAAAGGAGACCATAGAGAAAGCCATAAACCCTGTTGTCCATACTCAGGGGTCGGCATCGTGCACAACGAAGGACGTCAGTTCTAGTGTCATACCAAGGTCGGATTGTGCCCTTGTTGTGCGTTCTTCATGGATCGACGGGTCAGCGGCCTTCCAGAAGACGTGAATCACTGTCACCACTTTCGCTAAAGCTGCTTGCGGGTACCACATTGTTAAAACAGAACTTCACCACATAGCACGCTTCTAGCCAACCATCATACCGAATGATATCATTCCGTGTCATGATTTGTTCAAAACAGGGGGGAGCCGCCTATCTGGGACAAGATAATCTGTCCCAGATAGGCGCCTCCTCCAATTTTCACCAAATCACTGCACAGAATGATATCATTCGTAATGATGGTTGGCTAGGAGTGTGCTATGTGGTGAAGTTCTGTTTTAACAGTGCAGGCACCAGGAAGGTCGTCTACTCGTATATGGACGCGCCCCTGTTACGCATTGTTCGAGCATTGACTGGGCGTTTCTGCTCCATACACTTTGTCGGCCCTTTCTTAAAACCGGCGTATGGGGAAAGTACCAGAGAAAAATAGTCATCAGATAAGCCGCACCGGTGGATAAGCCGCAGAGCGCGCGGCTAATACGTGTGAAACTAATTAGCCTACGTTAGGTAATTAGTCAAAATGTAGTACGAGGGGGTGTCCCCCTGGCCGTATAACTCAACTACATTAAAAAAAAAACCTATGCGTAGCTCTTTTATTAAAAAAATCCGTAACGGATAAAAATGAACACCCTGTATACAACATACACGCGGATGCGAAGACGTGCGCAGCTTGCGTGACGCATTCGTGCGATTCAGAATATGACGTGTGCCAGCTGTGCCTGAATGCTAGTCAGTATTGAGGCGCCCTAGCCAGCTGAGTTTGATGCCGCTGTCTTGTGCCGTTTTGGGCCCGACGTGCCCCGCTTCTGAACTGCTCGTATGTACATTCGGTTTGGACGAAACATCGGTTCCATTTGGAATTTGCATATATAAAGCAAAAATATGCTAGACAGTTTGTGCGTACTTCCTGTATGTGTCATATCCTTGTCACATACACACCGTACCAGGAGGAATGGGCAGTATTTAAATACATTGTAATTAAAATACTATTTAAAATATACATACATGTACTTATATTTCGTATTTAAATACACAGTCGACAAATCTATTTATAATTATATTGATATACCAATTTTCTGGTACTTTATTCTTGTAAATACTTTGTAAATATTCCTAAATAAAGAATATACTGATTCGTAGCTTAAAGGTTTCCGGCATTTGTACCTTTCGGGAAGAAGGGCGAATTTGGGGCGGAGTTATGCCGTGTTTGCGCTAGGGGAGGGGAATATGTTTATCGAGGAAAAAACCAAGGAAAGGTTAGTCATGCAAAGGCCGACTTGCTATTCCTTTCGTAAAGAGGAACGGAAAAGGAAAGGGGACGAAAAGATAGGAAGAAAACGAAAAAAGGAAAGAAGGCGGCAAGAAAGAAAACGAAAAAAAGCAAAAGAAAGAAAGCAGGAAAAAAAAGGGGAAAGAAAACGAAAAAAAAAGAGAAAAAAGGAAAAAAGGAAAAAAGAGAAAGATACGAAAAAAAAGAAAGAAACGAAAAAGAAAAGGAAATGTTTTCGCTAGCATGCGCATGCGACAAACCATTTTAGATGGCAAGTTTATCACTGTTGTTGCGGACAACGGTAGCGACTGCGTCGTTGTACGAAGCACCTTCGTCGAATTTAATACAAGCATTTGTTCATCGGCACCTGTGGAGATGCTATTCTCCTTTGAGAATCTGATTGTACGACCGAACAGAAGATGCCTAAAAGATGCAGTCTTTGAGAAACTTCTAATGTTAAAATCGCAATGATAATCTAACAAATAAGTGCTATTGTTCCTTGCTGATTTGTTGTTATGATCATCATTATTTCTGCAGTTCCAGATGACATCTACCTCGCAGTATTTATGGTAGTAGTCACGGTATTTAAATATTGTATTTATATTTTGTATTCAAATACTCTTGTTGAAAAGTAGTTATGAAGAGTATTTAAATACCCCTTTCAACAAAGTATTTTATATTTATATGTACATAAATACTCAAAAAATATATTTATGCCCATCCCTGTACCGTATATAGACTCAGAAATAGCAGAACAATTATTGCCACAAACAACAATATACGTAACGTGCTTTCCGTCGATTTTGAGCCTCCTTTCTTTGCACTGGTTCTGTTACTTTACCTGTGGTATTGCGTCATACATTTTGCTGATTTTAAGTCGCTGCGTGTCGTGTCCGTATTGCAGTTCCTTCGAAACTGGGAGTCGCAAAGCGTACCGGAAACTTGACAAAGGAACAGTAACAGTCTCAGCTGAAATCTCATCTCGTATTCTGGGTAGGGTTAGTAGGAAGGTACACGCTCTTGAATATTAAAGCCATGAAGATTCTCCTTCGCATTGCCACGACATGCTTCTGCGAACTTGGCGTCGTCGTCAATGAAAACAAAGTACAGATCACACCTCACCTGAACATCGAACTGGCACTGTGTTCAAGCTCCGCCGTCGTTTTGACAAACTCTACAAGCAACAAACAAGCTCACAAGCTCACGTCAGTCATTAGGAACAGTCACTCCTGGTGGCATACTCTTGCTTGCTCTCTTTCTTTCTCTTTGCGATGGTTTCTACCCCAGCACAGCTGATTCACTATCACAATTAAGTGCCAAATAAAATATCAGCGCCAACCTTGCGTATTACGGCTCATGCACTGAAATCGGAATACTTATGGCATCCGAAACAATCAAGTAACGGAGGGGGGGGGGGGGGGGGGGGGGGGTTCGCGACGCGCCATTTTATATTTTTGATGGTTTCCAGGGTAGCAGAGTTCGGGAAGCACTGGCGTATTCGTGGCGGAATCCAAATGGTATATACACAACTGTTCGCTTCGCTATTCTACAAGCTCCGATGTTATGCCGTCCAACCGTCATCTAAAAGCGTCGTTTTTTTAGGCGTCCATGAATCGATTCTAATGAACTGGTTACGCGATTTTCGGCTGTGGTTCTTGCTGTGTTTTTGCCTATGTGACTATATGATTGTCTTTTTTTTTTTCAGTTTTGCCTAATGGTTATGTGATTTTCAGTTGTGCTTGTTTTTTTTTCTCATGTCAATTAGTGTTTCTGATAAAGTGATTGCTGTCATGCTGTAGGTGCCAGAGACTTTTTGGCAAGCTCCATTGGAGCTTTTTGTCTCTGGCTCCCCAACAATATCGTGGAAATAAATATTATTATTATTATTCTGACAGTCATAATATCTATTCTATCCGCAACGTCACTGTACGGCAAACGGCCTCGATGTTTCTCCGGCTTGTAAACCTACACGTTTTCTTGCAACCAAGATAAGACACTCTCATTCATACCCTATCCCCGCCTCTCATGATCTACCATCGCCCCGCTCAACACCTCCACAGCCCTTGTTTCGTGAACGATGCGTCCACTCGCCCTGCCACCGCGCCCACCCCCCACCCCCCCTTCCGAACACAGCTACCTTCCCAAAAAGGATTCTCCTCGCGCTTCGAAACCCGAGCTTCGGAGTCAGTGGCCAAAAACGTCTCCTCAGAACCAGGAGCGTGCGGGAAAACCGAAACCAGCAACTCATCCGGCGCCAGCGCCCCCTAGCTCGGACGAGGCTTCAAGTCCTGGCGACCTCCTGAGCTTCACTTCGACGTCGAGGGTTTCTCCAGCCGGTGTGTGGTGCGGGCTCTGGTATCCCCGGTGCGCGAAGTTCTTCTTACCTTCTCGACAGAATCCGACAACTGAGTTGAACGACCATGTCTTCGACGAGGACCAGCAAGTACATGTACAAGAGTACCAGTGGTGGAGGCGGTGATATTTCCATCGAGTATGGAACCGATCTCGGAGCTCTCACCAGGCTTGAGGTAGGACAATGTGCATCGCTATCAGCGCACTTTATCGTGAGGGGAGTTCGAGAGTACCGGCCCCGGTAAATTCCTTAGATGCGCGTCTGCCTATTCAGCCCAAAGTTACGCGTCCGATCCTGGCCAGGGACGACAGCAGCTAGGCGGCAGGGTACAAGTTGCTCAGACAAGGTGTCCTTCGGGAAGGACGTTAAATCCGTGTGGAATGTGTTAAGGACGTGAGCTAAGATCTCGGCGCACATTAAAAAAGTGTCACGTCGGCAAAACTAATCCACAGACCAACCAGTGGCGTAGCTTATTATTATAGTTATTTCAAGAAGTAGAGGAATGCGTTGGAATTTTTATTGCGCTAAGAGAAAGCAAGGAAAAAAAAAAGAGGGGGAAGGGCGCTTATGCAGGACACGTTGTAATGTACGGTATGAGCTATGGCCCTTCTATGTTGGTGACGTCTAAGGATTCTATCCCTATTGGAATTTTTGAGAGATTCGAACGACAAGGGTTTGGGCACAGGCGCGTAAATAAATAGACCGTGGACTACGAGAAATAATAAGTGCGCAGGCGATTACTGTTCAACGCGAGCCTTGAGCTACGCGTATACCGAAAGGAGTCCGGTTATCAGAGTGGATTACAGTATCAAAGTAAGTTTTGCAGTACAACAATTCGACTGTACGTAAGGATATCAAAAGCAGCTGATTAATCTCACGCTTGCCGGAATCGTATGAGTAAAACTGTGAACCGCCCCTATGAAGAGGCAGGAAGTCGTGGTTTATCCGGCGGTGGTTATTTAAGGGGCTTGCTTCCACCGGCCAATAGTCAAATGACAGGCACAAAACTTTTTTCTAAAAAAAACCTGACTGTGACGTGTAGGCCAAACCGTCAACAAGAATGTGACACTCACGCGACCGTCTAACATTGTTGTGCGCACAAACCGACATCGCGTACCAGCTATAACCATGAATATGGTTAACATGCTGTGCGCGAGAAAATTATTATAACCGTTCCGCGGTTGCTACGTTGTTTGTGCTATCTAGGTGAAAGCACCAGCGCAGAAGCGCTGCTGAAGTTTACTGACATGTAGAGGGATAGTGAAGATAACAAAAATAATGCGCAAGTCGATAAGGAAAGTAGCAACCACCAACACGTTCTCGGTACTAATCAGACCATTTGTCATTAGGAATAATAAGGTTAGTCACGGTTAGGGGACGTGGTTTATTGCTCACGATGAAAACGAATGCGACAGTTTGCCACTAGTTCCCTAAGCTATATAAGTTGCAAGCAATCCATATGTGCGCGTTAGAAGCCAGGACAGACCTTGAAAATTCCTAGTGAAATACAGCACGGAGACATCCACGGACACGATCTTGCAACGTCCCCGTGCATATTTTAACCCCCCACTCCCCACCCTTTAGTTCTGCCTCCGTGCTGCATTTCAATATGAACTATTTCCAACTTCCTTGTTGTATCCCACCTGAAAATTCCCTCGCACTTTCGACCAATGCGTTCAGGGTGAGTAATGTGGGGTAATGGCGGTAGGATACATAGAGCAACGCCCGTGTCACAAAAGAGCACATGAAAAACAAATACCGTAATTTCACGCGTATAAGCCGCACCGCAGATAGGCCGCAGGACGCGTTTTTTGGGACGTTTTGAAAATTTTCTGGCAGATAAGCCGCACCCGCAGATAAGCCGCGGGGCAATACGAGACGACTGATTTGTGCGACAAAGGAGACTATAGAGAAGTCCATAAACCCTATAGTCCATACTCCAGGATCGGCACAGTGTACAACAGAGGAGATCAGTTCTGGAGTACCAAGATCGGATTGTGCCCTTGTCGGGTGTTTTTCGTGGACTGATGGGTCAGTGATCTTCCAGAAGACGTGAATCACTGTCACCACTTTCCTTAAAGCTGCTTGGGGGAATGCACCAGGAAGATTAATCTACTCGAATGTGGACCCGTCCCTGTTACGCACTGTTCGTGCATCGGCAGGGCAGTGCTGTTCGAGAGACACTGTCGGCCCTTTCGTTAAAATCGGCGTATGGGGAAAATATCAGGAAAAAATAGTCATCAGATTAGCCGCACCGGTGGATAAGCCGCAGGGCGCCCGTGAGAAAAAAAAATCGCGCATAAGCCGCGGCTAATACGCGTGAAAATACGGTACACGCAACAGATGAGAATTACTGCGTTTATTGAGTACAGGCGCAGTATGTAATAGAACATAACGCAGACATTCACTTCGGGATTGATTTAATGCACACTAATGAGGGCGAGATTCCGCAAGTCATCACTGCAGTGCAAGCAGCCACAAATGGGCTTACCCCGTTAGGCTTAACACGGGGACGCATGGTACTACACTGCAGAACAGCGCCATCTGTTGACGGGCCTTCCGTTTAAAAATAGGTGAAAGCCAATCTTTAGGACATATCTCAAGGACAGCCAAAGAAGGAGGGCTGCCAGCTACGCGGAATTTGTGCTATGTAGCACTGCTACTTTCGGCATGGCGTTCTGTTCTTGTGCAGCCTTTTGGTGATCTGTAGCGTGACGTCTCCCCTTCCCTTCTCGATACGCGTATTCCTTCAAACATGCGCATTGTAGGCGTACGAAGACCCGGTTACATGTTTCATGCCATCCTGACATATAGGAGTAGCTAGCCCAGTGGCGTATAGACAGAAGAAAAAAAAAAGTCTGGAGCGGTTGTATAGGGACTTTACATGGCGGAAAAGGATTTCATCACCGTTTTCCTCTTCCAAATACAGCCCCCCCCCCCCCCCTGAGTTACCCTTTTTCATCTGCGCCAACTTGCGACTGGTGTGCTTCTTTTGCAATATGGGAGGGCGTTCTTGCGAGGACAGCCATGTAACTTACCGATACCATAGTGCCGATACCTTTCCTGGAAGTCGATCGCAGCTTTGTCCTGGTCAATAATAGGAGACGGGAGACTTTAACGTGAGGGTACATTCCAATAAGCATTGTCCAGAAAAAGCGTCTGCCACAGGTGGTCGAATATCGTGTCTCTATCAGTGCCAACAACAAGAACATAGCTTATTTGAGTTAAAGAATATTGCCGAATAGTACTGCTTCTATGGTGTGTTGGAAAATGTAGGTGTTCAGCGTAAGTTTATTTGCTTAAACTTGCACATACGCTCTTCTTTGTTTTGATTGTAATGACTCTCCTTGTGATAATTTCAATGCAAAGTACAGTCGATGTAACTGTTTCAATACGAAAAATAGAGTTTGTTGTATTTCGCCATTGTGTATTAAAGTCTATGTTCAAGTCTATATTATTCGTTTATAATAACAAAAACGTTCATTTTATGTCACGTTACGTTGACCGTAGCGCACGCTTTGCTATCGTATCTCCGACGATGTTTCAATGCCTACGACTGTAATCTCAAAATGTTTTTTTTTTCCTTTTTCCTGTTTCGCTAGTAGTGTTAGGATGTACCAACTTCCATTCCATTAAAATTCTATTAGGATTCCATTAAAAAATTTCTAACCGAAACGTTGAACTAACATCGCTGTTCATAGTGGTGATACGCCATGACACTGTTAGCAACCGCTACGGGAAAGTGTCTATGGCATGTGCACGTCGTCAATGAATATCACGCCTTGTTTTCATGTAATGTGTGTTATAATAATTACTTCCCCTGTCGGTTACTGAAATATTTTTATATGTTACGGAATTCTTAGTTAGGTAATGCTGGAAACTGTGTATGTGGGAAGTCGGAACAAAGTAATAATATTGTTGAAAACAATTGAAAACGACACAAGCTGTACTTGGAAATATATTAACATTTTACTCTGCGTGCTACCTAGTTTGAAATATAAAACGCATGAAAGCCTTGCACAGTTAGCTCCAGTTAACCTTAATATTATCACTGGAAAAAAATATGGCCTCGTTCTCGAGCGTGATTACAGCAGCTTGGGGCCATACGAAAATCTTAGGTGACCAAAAATATTCTCTTAGTTTAACTCAAGGATTTTGTTCTCCTTATATTCCCCCAGTGCCCCCCCCCCCCCGGGAGTGGCTTTTATCGCAGTCGAAAATGAGACGGATTTTTTTTTCAGTGTTATGATTATGGTTGACGGGAGCTGTACTTGACACAAGCACGTTGACAAGAACGCAAAGACAAGAACAAATTTGAATAAGAGCTACGACGAAAAAATTTATTGAGAAAAACATATGTAAATAAAATCAAAAACTACAATTTGAAGTTGAAGGTGGAAAATAGTGTAATACAATTTGATTACGCGGCTGCAAGTTTTCCCAAATCGAACTGACCAGAGATACCCATGTGCACTAAATTTTGCAAATTATCTATAGTGAAGGGTTTGCCACATAACGAGCCCGAGATTGGCCGGACTGTATCTGATAAGAGCGGCATTCCGCACACATGTACCCGAAAGCGCAGAATCTTACCAGGAAATTGCGCAACCAGCTGACAACAGCATCATTTTTGAAGTGTAAATTTTTAGGTCGAAATTTTCGCGAAAGCTAAACTTGAAACCATATAATTCAATCACTTGAAATTAAGAAACAATCCTTGACAGAAAGAAGAAACTTAACAAAGACTTAAGAAACAAACAAACGCCTGAGATAAACTATCCCGTTTCCTCTAAGTTCTAGTCTACCTAACGTCAACCGAATACCACAAAACAACGCCACATTATTACAGGAGAAACCAATGCAAAAATACGCGGCATGTTCGACTATGATTTGCAGATAGCTTGCGTTTCAAAGCACGATGGAAGCGCAATTATACACCGTTGTTACGCAACAAAGACAAGACTGCTATTATGCAAAAATGATATCGTATGAGACGACCTTAAAAATGGGCAAAACATGGTAAAATGATGTTCCAAATGCTCACGTAATCGAAAACATGCACTGGTTACATGGGATTGCAATGGGAAGAACTACAAAATGTGGGTGGTGTTCTCATTTGATGAAAGGAAAAAAAAAGTTTTATTTCGTTTGTTTTCCCAAAGCCTCGCATCTACCCCCATTTTCCCGTTTTTTTTGTGTGTGTTGGGGTCAGACATGTACAAGATACTCAAAAATGTATTTAAGATAAGATAATAAATACTGACGTTAGAATGTAATTAAGATAGAGTATAAATACATGAAAATTAAATTAATGTCATTAAGATAGAGTAGCAAATACTACAAAAAGTATTTGAAATACAATTAAGATACTATTTATCCTTAATCGCAAAAAGTCACCGGTCACTGGTCAAATGCGGCAAGTCGCCGCTATGTGACATAAATCACCTAAACCCCGCGCACTACGCTAAGGCAGCGTTCACACGGGGCAACGTTTTGCAGCAACTATGAGCAACTTTGGAGTTGCTGTCAGCCGGCAACCTCCAGCAACTCGAGTTGCTCAGAGTTGCTGTGAATCGCACCCCGACCGAAAACTTGAGAAGTTGCTCGTGCATCGGCCAATCAGCGAGGGGAGCATTGACACGTGACTCCCGATGGCGTTGTGGATTTCGTTCGTGGATTCATGGGTTCAAATCCTGCAGGTGCAGCTGAAAAATAACTTTTTCTTTTTTTACGAACTCCACGGAAACATATCAGTTGCCACTTCTGGAAGGCAATAATGATCTATTGTGGCAATAAAACTGACTGAAATCTGATAAACAGCAGCTAATTCCACCAGTTCGATTCGAACTCACATTGTCCGGTCGCCATAAGGTTGCTTGTGGGTGGAGCTACCGAGTTGCTGCGTGTGAACGCGGACTCGAAATTGCTTAAGAGACGTTGGTTTGAGTTGCTTCGAGTTGCTGGGAAAAGTTGCCCCGTGTGAACGCCGGCTAACCGCCGCTGTGTGATAGGAGTCATCTAAACACAAGTCCCAAAAAGATGACAGAGAGATACCACATAACACCACTGAGTATACGTGACCCAGAACAAAGCAAATTTCTAGCAAGTCCTTGCTCGGCGAGTTCAGAATTCGGCATCACCATGTCAGGGCACACATAATAGAACCCTGACCGGCCAAGGATTAGTACACACGGGGCAAGATCTCTAAATGGGGACTTTCAAGAAGGGCTAATGTCCGGGTCAAGTCCAAGGGACTCGGGAAATTTCCGCTGAACAAGCAAGATAATGGAAAGACAAGACACAGAAAGTCTGAGAGGGAGATCCAAAATATGCAATTAGAGTATTGAGTAGAAAATGCCATAAAATGTATTTTAAATAGAGTACAAATACACAAAACAAAAAGTATTGAGTAGAGTACCAAAATACCGCAAATTGTATTTAAAATACAGTATTTTAAATACAATACTCCAAATACGTACAAGTCTGGTTGGGGTGTATCGTGATCAGAGTCCCGTAACACGTATTAGGACTGACATTAATGACGCTTGTCGACAACCTAATGTCGGTATTTTGGTAACTTTCTGAGATATCTCGTCTGCCACTATAATTGTAACATCATCATTAGCTTGCCTTTGTGCTAGAATGATGTTGTTATTTTTTCATATTTATGATTTTTTTCCTTTAATGTTGTGCACCAACTTAAGACGGTTTTTCATGGGCACCATAAAAATACAAAACATAATTGAATATTTCTTACTCGAAGCCAATCAACCAAGCAATTGGGCTGTGCTGTTGGTAATCTCGCCAAATTACATTAACGAACCGTATCGCATCTGTGCTGATGAATGTGCGACAAATTTGTCGACAAAAAATATCGAATGCATGTGTCAATGTCATTCATTAATGAATACAATTTTCAACTGTACTGAACCTCTAACACGGCAGTAACCTAGAGCGGCAGACTGCGGCCAGGCTTCCAGGGAGACGCGGTAGAACCGTACCTAAATATATACTCCATCACCCGAAAAGGCAGCGGAGCCGTTAGGCAGAAAACACTTTGAGACACTCCTTTTTCTGATACAAGGCCTGTCATTCTTCCTTCTCTCTCTTTTATAGTGACATAATTTCCGCTTATATTTTACCAGTACACCGACTCGAAATTCTCAGTCTAAGATGCTCCCTACCACGCTTATGACGTTTTTTTTTTTTGCTCAGGATTGTCCCGGAGACTTTCCAGACAGATGCGCACTCTCAGAAAAAAGGGTTGAGTAGTTACACCTTTTAGGAGGTAATACTTGTCGCAAATATATTGTGCCAAAAAAGTTGCAAAAGTTATAGGAATGATAGGGTTGCCGCTTCCTATTCGGTGAGCGAGGTGGGCGTACGCCTTTTTATAGCATTTGGGATATATGATAAATGCTTTTACCACCCTTTTACACCAACTGTCAGACGCAATGTTGACCTAGGTGGTAACTATAAAAGTTACCACCTTTTCACACCCTATTTTCTTAGAGTGTGGGCACATTTCCCACAGAAGGCGGCCCCGAACGCATACTCGACCCCTCTTCTTCCACTCCTTCACGCTGTTCTTCCTCTTGATCTGTGTGCACACAGGGGTGACACAAACCCGCCATTGTTGTAACTACCCTCAAGCGGGTGCTTTTGGCAAAACTGCCATCTTGTCCTGGTCGCACGTCATAGAAAACGTCATTTTGAGGTCATGTGACTTTGTTTACATGGCGTTTTGCCGCTTACCGACATATTTTCGCCGTCATAACACCAAGAGATGACCGTATTTTGCCAGCGTAAACTATGCGCTGTTTCTTCTGCAACATGGTAGCCCATTTCACCTTAGTTTAAGTACATCGCATCGGCTCGGTAAGTCTTAACGCGCGGTCGTCATCACATCTTTGGAAGTTGTCAACAATACGAGGCTGTATGTGTAAAACTGCGCGTTTTATTGCGAGATTATCGGATAAAAATAATTACCGTGATCGAAAAACATCCAAAACGTCGTCCAGAAACAACAACCGCATTGTTTACAAACGGTTTGGCCGCCGATCACGGGCGCCGCCATCGTTAAGGTCGCGTGTGCCTTGACGTTTGCTGTGACGTGCGACCAGGACCTGTCCAGGATGCATTGCGTTCGCCCAGCACGCTTTCGTCTACGGAGCAATACATTGGATGCCACCCCTGTGTGTGTGCACGTCCGTAATTCGTTTATAGCCACAGTTGCTTCGCGGCGCTAACACACACACACACAAACATCAAAGAGACCGACCCTTTTTTTTGCGCTTTACTGCTCACTGAAAACGCTTGCGACGGTTTCACGTACTGCATGTAGCTCGTTATATCGCTCTACACTCTAAGAAAAAAAGGTGTGAAGAGGTGGTAACTTCTATAGTTACCACCTATAAGGTCAACGTAGCGTCTGATAAAGGGTGTAACAGAGTGGCAAAAGCAATTATCTTATACCCAAATTGCTACAAAAAGGCGTACGCCTCCCTCGCTCACCGAATCAGAAGCGATAACCCTATCATTCGTGGCAGAGAGTAAGGTAGCAGGTAGAACATTGCAACCTTTTAGGCGCAACATATGCGACAACTATTACCTCCTAAAAGGTGTAACTGCTCCACCCGTTTTTTTTCTGAGAGTGTACACATTGTACTGTTCGCCAGAACAGAATACGCGCTATAGCTGTTGCACTCGACACAAATGGTAAGCAAACATTCGTACAGCTGAGCGAGAAAACACGGAACAAGCTCGCATAACCAGCGATGGGTGTTATTTTAGAAGCATCGTGTTCAAGAGTAACACAGAAAGCAGAAGATCCATATGTAGGAGACAAAACTTGTCACACCCACAAAATTCCAACGTGTGGGTCCCATTTCTGTTCGAATTATGTTGTCATATTTCCTGATAGTGATACCTGCGATTAGACGTAGAGGCAGAGGAGAAATTAAACGGAGCTTGACGAAGGCGACAAAAGCCGAAACGTTCGCTGTTACAAATGTCGACATTCATGACATAGAGGCGTGGCTGAGTAATGTTTCTAACTACGGCGCTATTGGTATCACCCCACCATAGTTAAAAAAACAAAACAAAAGAACAGTGACATTAAAAAGAAAGAAAGAAAGAAACGAAATCAAGTGGAAATGAACCATCAGAGTAGAATGAAGCATCTATATCTTATTTCGACGTTTTCTATTGTGGGCAATGATTTCAACACTCCGTACACCATCCAAACCCCCCACACTCCTCTTCCCAATGTTTGTCCACAGTCCCTCCCTTTCTATCCCATGCACCCCATCCGCACGCCCCCAAATTGCTACCCCCATCCGGGGGTGTTTGTTACTGCAGTGTTAGACACATTTCCGCAATAATAAGTTAGGTCCTTACAAGGCGATCGCAACAATGATCCCCCCTCCCTATGTTTATCGACACCTCATTGCTTACGACTTTGTATACTCACTTACCCTACACTCTTAAAAATGAGCTTCACCTCATAGCACGCTCCTAGCCAACCAGCACAGCGAATGACAACGTTCTCGCCCCTGATTTGTTGAAAACGGGAGGAGGAGCCTATTTTGTGCCGTGCATAATGAGCACAAAATAGGCTCCACCTCCCGTTTTCAACAAATCAGGGGCGAGAACGTTGTCATTCGGGATGATGGTT
The DNA here is from genome assembly GCF_037126465.1 of Ornithodoros turicata. NCBI lineage: Eukaryota > Metazoa > Arthropoda > Arachnida > Ixodida > Argasidae > Ornithodoros > Ornithodoros turicata. The sequence continues at coordinate 210,189,643 of NC_088201.1, read as the reverse complement.
GGCTACGAGGGTGCTATGTGGTGAAGTTCATTTCTAAGAGTGTACTTACTCACTGGGGGTAATCGCAGAGCACGTAATTATCGCAGAGTTGTACACGTTACTCGAAAAAGGTAATTGATTACAATTACTGTTACTACTGCGCGTAAAGTAATTCTTTACCGTTACAAATTACTTCGTCGAAAATGTAATACGTTACCGATTTAAAAATATAACGCGTTACTTTCCCCGTTACTTTTAAATTGTGGGCCATAGCAAAGCCAACAAGCCTGCAGTGAATGCAATCATGCAGCTCTTGTTGCAAATTCTAATATGAGGCACAAACATACATGATAAGTGAAATTCACAAATACATTTGAAAGCAACATACAAAACGCATACACGGGTTTATTACAGATTTATGTACACATTTAAAACAACATCGAAACATCCGCTTCATTTTATTACTATCGTGATGTTCAACCCGCACAATTTATCAATACGGTCACCTATTTTACTGTTGCTCCAGTAGGTCGCGGTATAAGGGATTATCATATTACTGTGGTGTGCATGGAACACGTGTGGACTAGAGACGGGCGTCACAGTGACCTCTGCGTCATTGCTTCAGTTGAACTCGTGGTAGAACAGAAGAACAGATTGGCTTGCTGGAAAGAGTTGCCATTGTTGACAGAAGGTTAAAAAGGTAATCGATGACTCAGTAATTGATTATCGAAAATTACTTGCTCACAAAATTAATTGATTACGTTAACAAATACTGAAAAAGGTAATTGATTACTAGTAACGCAATTACTAGTAACGCGTTACGTACAACTCTGAATTATCACTCTCAACGTGGCCTAAGGGGAACAAAACCGCCGACAGCGGCACAGTAACCTCCCTTTCCACATACAGCAGTGGTGAGCTCATGCTTCACTCCTTCTACGACTGGCCCGAATGGACGACACTAAATTTGGACGAGCGCTTCGCTCTTCTCTGCTCACGCCAGCTATATTTAAGCGGGCGCTCTCTTGAACGCTGCTGTGAAAGAACAGTGCCAAGCCTAAGTCCACAACCGATTTTCACATCGAGTGCATCCATTATTGGTAGGAAACTACACTCTTAAAAATGAAGTTCACCACATAGCACGCTCCTAGCCAACCATCACCCCGAATGACAACGTTCTCGCCCTAGATTTGTTGAAAACGGGAGGAGGAGCCTATTTTGTGCCGTGCATAATGAGCACAAAATAGGCTCCTCCTCCCGTTTTCAACAAATCAGGGGCGAGAGCGTTGTCATTCGGGATGATGGTTGGCTAGGATCGTGCTATGTGGTGAAGTTCATTTCTAAGAGTGTACATGCAGGTGGCTATGTACACTGGCCTAGCCAGACGCGAGGGGGAGTGGGGGGTTCTGGGCGTTCAACCCCCCCCCTTCCCGAAATGATACCACTGCCACAAATGATAGGGTTAGCTCTTCCGGATTCGAAGAAAGAGGTGCGTGTACGCCCTTTTCTTGGCAATTTGATAATACGGTAATTTCTACGAGAAAGCGTACGCCTTTTCTCCATTCAAATCAGAAATGGTAGCCCTATGATTCGTTGGCGAACAGCGTGCTATGTGGTGAAGCTCTGTTTCTAGACCGTACACTCTAAAATCAAAGCTTCACCGCATACCACGCTTCTAGCCAACCACCATCCCGAATGGCAGCGTTTTTGTCCCATGACTTGATGAAACAGGGGCGTACGCCATTTTTGTGGCAAGTATGAACCGCATAATATCACGAAAATGACGTTCGCCACGCCCCCTCTTTCAGAAAATCAGAGGAACGAGCGATATCGCTCGGATCACGGTTGGCTAGGAGCGTGCTATGCGGTGAAGTTCATTTCTAAGAGTGTACGCCACTGGTTCTGTAATGCGTATTTGTGTAGACGAGGCATTGCTTGCGTAATTTTCCCGGAGTCGTGTACATACAGGGTGCTTATATTTTATTCGCCAGAGCTTTGTTTATATATATATATATATATATATATATATATATATATATATATATATATATACTTGGTGAATGGGGTTCGGACGAAGTCCTGACGTCCTGACGAAGGCGGAGCTTCCGCCGTAATGTAGACAACCCTTTTAGCATTCCAAGTATCTTAAATGTAAATAAATTATCCCTTTTTTCTTATTTCCCGTACCTTCGTAGTCTGTGTTTCAATTTTCATTTCAGCTATATATATATATAAAGAGGGCGAAAAGCCATTAAAAAAATAAGTAAATGATGCTAGACGTGTTTGAAATTCAAACTTACAGATTAAAATGGCTTCTATGGCTGCACGTAGAGAAACAGATACTCATTGAACGATGCGACAGCACCAGAGGACACGTGTTTCGCCGTGTTTGTGGCTCGTCAGCCCTGGGTAGCTGCGCATCGTTCGGAATTCGCAAACCAGGGGTCGCTCATCGGGCGATATACACCTGGGAGGGTGACTGAGCACTCCTCAATGCCACAGTGCAAGCCAGTGAATTACAAAGAGGGGAAAAAAGCCATTAAAGAAACAAGTAAATGATGCTAGACGTGTTTGAAATTCAAACTTACAGATTAAGATGGCTTCTATGGCTGCACGTAGTGAAACAGATACTCATGGAACGATGCAACAGCACCAGAGGACACGTGTTTCGCCGTGTTTGCGGCTCGTCAGCCCTGGGTAGCTGCGCATCGTTCGGAATTCGCAAACCAGGGGTCGCTCAGCGTGCGATATACACCTGGGAGGGTGACTGAGCACTCCTCAATGCCACAGTGCACGCCAGTGAATTACAAAGAGGGGAAAAAGCCATTAAAGAAACAAGTAAATGATGCTAGACGTGTTTGAATTTTAAACACGTCTAGCATCATTTACTTGTTACCTGCGCGATGGCCGTGACGTTGGCCGCCTACCGGAAGCAGCTACATGATCACCATCGCCACGACTGCTCTCCGGCCCAGACGGGGCGAGGGTCGTGTCGTTGTGCAATTTTGGCAGTTTGGCAATTTATATGTATTTTGCAATAAATTTTGCAATTTATATCTCCAGGTACGTTCGCTTCTCAGGTCGTTTGATGAAACTGTACGGTGAAAGACAAACCTGTAGAAACTCTATGCTTTTCTGAAAGTTTGTAACTTGGACGCTTCAGATACGTACCACCCCTGCTGTACGTTGAGCATCTTTTCACCGATCGAATTTCCAAGATTGTTGCGCCAAGCAAAGCTTGCGAACGCTAACCCTGAGACGACTCGCGCGCCATCTATTGAAAACGCAAGCAAGTAGGCGAGCCATCAGGAGAACTCGCGGCGCTTGTCGCGAGTGTAGTGCACCTTTCATCGTAGAATGTGCACGGTTTGCATCGCTTGTGTATCCCGGACACGGAGACGAGGAGAGAGAGAGAGAGAGAGAGAAAGGCCTACAGCTGGCGCATATCGCGCAGATATTTCTCGCAGGGACGGGCCCCGCAGGTTACTACCGTTAACACCAAACGACGTTAAGACCTACTGTTGTTCTTCGAAACAGGACAAGTGGAAACTAGCAACCTGTCTCAAATGTGTTACTTTGTGCTTGATTTAAACGAGTATTAATTTTTTTTTAATTCCGTGTTAGCGTCGCGAAGCAACTGTGGCTATGAGCGGCGTACAGATGTGGACAGATGGAGAGAGGATAGCAGGAAGGAGTGGGGGACAGGGGGGTTAGTATGCGTCCTGGGCCGACTTCAGGGGAACTGTGCCGACATTCGTCTGGAAAGTCCTGGGAAAACCCAGGGAAAACCTCAGACAGCACAGCCGGTGACAGGATTCGAACCAGTGTCACCTCCCAGTCTCGGCGTGGAAAGCGATCATCCTAACCACTATGCCACGGGAGCTGGTGGAGTATTAAAATATCACACAGGATTTAATACCCCTATAACAAGGGGTTCTTAATCATCATTGAAATCAATTGAACTGCAATTACCCAAACGGTAAAGACGCTGGTTGTCAGGGATATGTCACGATATCCCAGCGTTAAACGTCTCACATATCAAAATTCACAATTTACGAAAGTTGGCAAAATCAAAGGTCATAACTCCTGGGTTTGATAATGACCGTGTTTCGAAGTAGGAAGCAAGGTACCAGCTTCGCGTGTTTTCGACGTCTATCGAAGTCGTTTTAGCGAATGAAATGCATATTTTACCGACGGTTAGGGTTAGCACACTCTTAGAAATGAACTTCACCGCATAGCACGCTCCTAACCAACCACTATCTCGAATGATATCATTATCTGCTCTGATTTGTTGAAAACGGGAGGCGTACGCCTTTTTGTGACAATTATGAACAGCATAAGTGTCACAAAAATGGCGTACGCCTCCCGTTTTCAACAAATCAGAGCAGATAACGATATCATTCGAGATAACAGTTGGCTAGGAGTGTGCTATGCGGTGCAGTTCATTTTTAAGAGTGTAGAAGCTGTAGCAAGGGAGCACAGGCAAGAAGGTTGGAAACGCACGAAGAAGATGTCTGCGAAGTCTACTGTGCAAAAACAGGAAACCTAAAAGGAGCAGGAAATACGAATACCAAACCAACGCACGCATAGGTTGAATTCACAACAGAATGCAAGAAGAGCGATAAACCCGGAAGATATCGTTTACCTCTGCATAATTCCACCTTGTAGCGGATGACGTCACGACTCCGAGCACACGAATAGGATTTTGTTTATCTTCAACACAGAGAAATAGAAACACGAAAGTAACACGCCATTGCCAAATGATCTCCGCAATGAAGTCATCCGTGACGTAATAGGACAGGTGTTATCACTGTAAACAACCGGTTTTTACCTTTAGTGACTCATAGCTCACTATTTTTGTTCCGAAGAGAGCGAAAAGGTGAGACATGAAAGAGGCGTCATGACTAGGTGGAGCTAAAGTTAGAGCCCGGATATGTGACTCACATTTGGGCAAGAGCACCATGTCTGCCTTGAATGCGGGTATCAAGCCAGGAAGCACGCCAGTGGTGAAACATGGGGCAACAACGCCAGAAAGACTGGGAGTAATTTTTGAACATACTCAGGGAGCATATACAAGAAATGACTTACGCAGTCCAGGTTTCTGGAGAGAACCGGAAAAAAAAAAAACGTTATTTTTGGGCGAACCGGAACGGAACGAGCAGCGAAACAAAATTTCATGCTCCGGAAGGAAACCGGAAATATGTTTTCGATTTTCGGTTCAAATGGAACTATTTTGCCCTGAAGGGTACGTAACGCAAGACCTCAAGGGCACAATACGTACATGGGCATCCATAGGTGTTTGGGAATAAAACTCTAGAAACGTCACATTACAACAACGTGCCAGGGCACAAAACGGGCTCCTTTTTTTTGTGTGTGTGTATAAGTCACATTGTAGGAGCTTGTAACCTGTCTCTTGTTTTCTCTCTCTATTGGAAAGAATAAGGGGGATTATTTTCGCTGCAATCAATTATACTTGCACCGTGTGAAACTGAACCGGTTCGAACCGGTTTCGAACGGATATTTTTGCACTCCAGAGTTGAATCCGAACTGAACAGCCTTCCTTGAAGCGAAACGAACGCCAGAACCAAAAAGCTTTCGGTTCGACACACTGGTCCACAAACCCAAATGTTTCGCAGTACCCCCAACTTTTTTTCATGTGTACCTTCTGCGGGGGGCTCTGTTACTTTAGCTCTAAACACGTACATTTCCCCAGTGACACATTAAGCTCTCACAACGTAGCAGTAATAATGTTCCTCCCGTTTTTTGCACCCCCCCCCCCCCCCGTGCTTGCGAGTCTGGAGAACCTACACTCTAAAAACCGAGCTTCACCGCATAGCACGCTGTGCGCCAACGATTGCCACGAATAATAGGGCTTATCGCTGTCCGATTCGAGGAGAGAAGGGGGCGTACGCCCTTTTTGCGGCAATTTGTGTATATGGTGATTGCCACAAAAAGGCGTACGCCTCCCTCTCTCCTCGAATCAAATGTGATAACCCAGCGCAACTCCTGCTTCACCATGTATGTACAGTGCTGGACAAAAGTTTACGGAAGACCCTCCGGGGCACTTCCTCCCTCAGAGTGACACGGCTGGCAGCGAATGCTATCTGTGGTATGGCGATACGGATATCTATGTTGTAATGTTCGAGTGCGGTAGCGCTTACCATTTAAAATTTGTGTTTCGTAAAACCCCGATTATGTATTATATACAGGGTGTCCCAGAAAACGTGTCAATTGAATTACGATAAAAAAAAACTACGCCACCTAGAATCATGCGGTCAACAGCATTTGTTCTTATTAGGTTTTTGTCACCTCCTAATGTGAATGTCATGTACTCCAAGTTTTATTATGTAAATCTTTGTGAACTGAACTCAGAAATTTGCCAAGTAAAGGTGACTTTTTTACCCCACCAATATGAAGAGCGTGCCGAATTCACCCAAATTCATGATCATTCACAGTGATATTCACGAGCTATCCCTTCGGAAAAAATAGCCGAATATCATGCTTATCGGAGCACCGGACCATAGCGCGCGATGACTTTTTGAGCGCAATCGCTCTTAGTGCGACGAAAGGAGGTTCCGAAGCCAGCCCACAGAGTGATAGTAGAAAAAGTAACAGTTCCTAAAATTGGGAGAGGGAAAGCATTATTCCAGCGAAAGTCGGACGTGATAAGCCGTGCCTGTGTTATCTCTTTCTGCGATGTCGGAGAGGGCTGGGTTTCCAACCTCCTTTCGTTGGACTAACAAAGAATGCGCTGAAAAATTCATCGTGCGCTATTCTGTGCGACCTCCGTAGAGCATGATGTTCGGCTATTTTTTCCAATGGGATAGCTCCTGAATACCCCTGTCAATTATCATTAAATTGACTAAATTAGACACTCTCTTCACATCGGTGGGGTAAAAAAGTAACCTTTACTAGGCAAATTTCCGACTTAAGCTCGCAAAAATTTACATAATTAAACTTACGTTGCACGACATTCACATGAGGAGGTGGCAAAAACCCAGTAAGAACAAACGCCATTGACCGCAGGACTCTAGGTGGTGTAGTTTTTTTATTATAATTAAATGACTGAATTTTCTGGGACACCCTGTATAGTAAGTTAGCGTTAGGCTGAGTTACGTCGGGCATCATAACATAGCAGATTAGCAAAGCTACGCATGACAACGTGCATATAGGTAGCAGTACGTACACGATAGACATTGCAACGCAACAAGTGGACATAACAAAATAACCGTTTCCATGAAAATGAGAAGACCCGAGAAAGGGGAAAATTAACAGACAACCATTTCTCGACAAAACTCGACAAGTCTTTCCTCATTTTCTTGATGAACTAGCTATAGTCTGCGCCCTTTCACCGTTCGGAACCGTTTCCATGACAACCTGTCGTTAAATGTTTTCGCGTACTTCTTCCCTTTTCTTGATAGGTTCGGAATATGTTCACCCTAAAGGCTCACTAAAGCGCAAACATTTCTTTTCGCGGTATGAAAGATGGCGTTACGTTTACACCAACGCCAAAGGAACCGGATTCGTTCGCGGTTTACGAGCGAAAGAAACCGCGGTTGCCGCTTTCCCTCTACTTCTCAAGAAACGCAGAGAGGCCTCTTGTATCCTCAAACGATATCCTGCGATGATTGGACAAATGGTTTGAGGAGACCAATGAGAGCATGCTCCGTATGTGGGCCTCCTTCAGATGGAGTAGGAGAGGTAAAGTGTACATTGCGTTTCTTTTTCTTTTTTCTATCGATCATAAATCACGAACGACGCGCCTGATCAATTCCGTTCATTTGTGTTGGTGTCAAGGTAACGCCACCTTCCATTCTGTGAGTGCAAAAATTTCCGCACTTCACTGTCCCTTTAAGGTACACAGGGTGTCCCACCTACCGTGCACGAATAACATGATACGGATTGAGCTATCTACGTGATTCAAACTAGTCTTGTCAGCGGACGCATATCATAGCCCCCAGTGTTTCTTGTGTTGTGCATAATTAATTACGCATGACTAAGCATGAGCTAGCTTGTAAAATGTTGAATCAAAGCGTCGAGTTGCCAATTACGATTGAATTGCGCGAGAAACTTAAGTGTTTGCGACAACGTTAGCTCTGTGTGGCCTTTTTCTTCCGACCTAAAAATAAATTGCGGTAAGAACCCGAGAACAGAAACCCACAAAGTTTTAAACGCAGCTGAAAGCTGACTCAGAAGGGAGAAGGAAGAAAAAAAAAAGAAAAAAAAAAGAAAAAAAAAACCCGGGGAAGGTCTATGATAGTGAAACAACCTGTATGTTGTTGGCAGCGATGTACCCTAGTCGCCCCCCTTTCCTTTCTTTTTCTTAATAAACATATTCCCCCCCCCCCCTAGTCGCCCGTGTCTTTCTTTCCTTTTCTTTTTTTTATTTTGTGCCTTGAGCCTTTTCAGACGCTGCGAATAAGCTAACCTTTTACTCGCTTTTTTAAGGGTAGGGATGCCAATTGGGAAGCGTCTCGTAGCGAAGTAACGTCGCGAAACATCTGGCCGACGTGTTTCAAACAAGCTAGTTGCGTTTTATTATTACTATTATTTTTTTTTTTTTAAAAAAGATGAACAGCGATGTTTAATAAAAAGTGACAAGGCTTCGCAGGTCATGTGGTCTCCGTTTGCGAGCACGCGTGGATAGCGCCCCAATCGCGGTACGTGAGCGTAACGTTATTTTAGTTAGTGGTCATTTTTTATATATTTCGCGGATATTTTCATTTTTACTTTGACGATCATATACAATTAAAAAAAAAAGAAAAAGAGCAAGCGATCTTGCGAGTGAAATTGCCAGAAGTAAATACCCGCGAATAGGGTCAACCCCTTAAAAATTGGCAAAACATGGTGAAATCATGTTCGAAACGCTCACGTAATCGAAAACATGCACTGGTTACATGGGATTGCAATGGGAAGAACTACAAAATGTGGGTGGTGTTCTCATTTGATGAAAGAAAAAAAAAAAGAAGTCTTATTTCGTTTGTTTTTTGCGTAGAAAGATGCTCTTACTGTTTCTTACTTTGTGTGTCTGGAAAATTGCTACGTTGTCTGAGTTATACAGCCTTATGTCGTTCAAATTGACCAAGGGCACATATTTACGTAGACTCATGCATTCAGGAGACCATTCGCGAAGTTTAGCGACAATTTGCAGTAGCAGACACACACAGACGAAGACCCGAACGCCGCTGAACGCTTTCCAGAAAGATACTTGCTTTGTATGTTTCTTTTGCTTTTTGGATGGCTTTCTTTTCCGAAAAAAAAAAAAAGAAAAGAAGAGAGAGAGAGAGAGAGAGGAGGACGCTTCACAAAGCGTCCCTTGTTCGAGACGGATCGACCGGGTGTTTCTCGTTACTTTTTTAAAAATTGTTTCCTGTGAGCGCTATGACCGCTATGACCGGTGTGCAGACGTAGACATATGGAGAGAGTATAGCGTGAGGGGGGAGAAGTAGGGGGGGATATGTTTATTGAGAAAAAAAAAAAAACAAGGAAAGGTTAGTCAGGCAAAGGCCGACTTGCTATTCCTTTCGTAAAGAGGAACGGAAAAGGAAAGGGGACGAAAAGATAGGAAGAAAACGAAAAAAGGAAAGAAGGCGGCAAGAAAGAAAACGAAAAAAAACGAAAGAAAGAAAGCGAAAAAAAAAGGGAGAAAACGAAATAAAGGAAAGAAAACGGGGGAAGTAGGGGGTGATTGCAGTGGAACGGGAAACCGATGTTTCATTGTGTAGAGGAAAAGCCTGGTGTACTAACATGATCAATATGCGTATCTCGCACTGTCTCAGAAGCACATACTAATGAGATATGCGACACTATAACAATTTCATGAATTATAAAAGATTCTCTTCGAGAAATTAGAAATAAAAAAAAATCATAATAATTCGTGGCTATCCGTCGTGAGGCAACTGCGATTATGAGCAACGCCACAGTTGTCGGCGCGTGGATTAATTTTGCGCACCGGAGGGTTTCTTTAACGTGAGCTCAAATCTCAACACACGGCACACCATATTTACATCCCGTCGCAGAAGACAGCGTGTGTAAGCAACTCGTAACCTGCCACCAAGTTGCTGGCGTCCTCGGCCCGGTTCGAACCCGCATACTTGGGAAGTAGAAGTAGAAGACAGACAGTAGAAGACCACGCTGCCTGCTGAGCCACTCAAGCCGCTAATAAAGGTTCAGGGAGCAAAATAATATCAAGCTAAGAAGAAAATGTGAAATGAAAAGTGCTCTACAAGACCCGTACTTTTTCTTTTTTTTGCGGTATTTACTCGTATTTCCTGAGCAGTCTGCATCAATCTGAGGACGGATAACACTCTTAAAAATGAACTTCACCGCATAGCAGGCTCCTATAGCCAACCATCATCCCAAACGATATCGTTATCTGCCCTGATTTGTTGAAAACGGGAGGCGTACGCCTGTTGTGTGACAGTTATGATCAGCATAAGTGTCACAAAAAAAGGCGGACGCCTCATGTTTTCAACAAATCGGGGCAGGTAACGATATCATTCGAGATGATCGCTGGCTTAGAGCGTGCTATGCGGTGAAGTTCATTTTTAAGAGTGTACCTTTGCATGCAATCTTATTTTTGAATACCGCCATTTATTTATTATTATTATTGTTATTTCATTTCACGTCGTCTCCGTCCTACTTGTTGTCGTACTTGCTGTGTGAAACCGTAGACGTATTAAAACTCGCTGTCGCATCCCTCGAAATAGCAAGTTTCACGGCTCATGACACTGATCGTTTCTTGTTTTTCTCTTTCTTTTTCTCTTTCTAGGACAAGCTCCGCCTGCTGCAAGAAGACCTGGAATCCGAGCGCGAGCTCAGGCAGAGGGTGAGTGTCTCCAACAGCGTCGCCAAAAATATGCGCTCGCAAATAAAAAAAAGGGTGATACGGAAATAAGCCTTCCACCCCGCGTGTGATAGACGGCGGGCGCTCGCGCCGCGGAAGCTGCCCTCTTGCGGTGGATGCTCTTCTACCGCCGTCGCGCCTTTTAGGGTTACCCGCGTTCGAAAGCGATATTTTAAAGAGGAAAGAGGTTGGTTCTTTTTTATTGGCCAAAGAAGGCGGAAGGCGGTGCATACCAGGAAAAGTAAAGATAGTGACGGATAACTACTGAACTGTAAAATGTATTAATTCGGGCGGATAATCTTGAAAGATCGTAAATAGAGGATGATAACTATTAAATATTCATAATTGGGGGACCTCATGCCCTAATTTGCCCGGCTAAGCTCTAAAGCTGCTAATAAGAGTGGATAGCCAAAACATTATTTGGAAGTGGTAATTTCTAGAACAGCTAACTGGGGCACATAACTGCGAAAAGGTGTCGGTAGGGAAGGGTAATCTTATAGGGTGACAACAGGCCACGGATAATTTTAGTGTCCATGACGAAAACCCGAGACTGGGAAAAAGACGAAAAACAGACGACACAACACAAGTCTCAAACACAGCTCAGCTTTGAGCTGTGTTTGAGACTTGTGTTGTGTCGTCTGTTTTTCGTCTTTTTCCCAGTCTCGGGTTTTCGCCATGGATCTTAGCCACCAGCTAGCTCGCTTGCTTTTCAACCATTTTATCTCTATAATTTTAGTGGATTTGGAAAAACAGGAGCCGCTTTCGTTTTATTTATATTATTTTTGGAACTTCAACAAGCGAATAATCGCATCTAGCACCGCAACCTTTGAAGAGAAAGAGGGAAATTGAGTACGGCAGGAAGTTCACCTCAAAATCGACGTACACTCTTTGAAAGAGTGTGGGAAGGGGTAAAACTAAGAAATAAAAGGGTCTTATTGGGTCTGTTTTCCGTTGTCCAGTGCAACCGTGTGTTGCGTTGTGCATAATTTTGAGGCCAAGTTACAAAACAGTAGGCAACTACTTGAGTCGTTAGCTGCAACCATAACCTTTCTAAAAGAAAGCCGTCGTATAAAATTGATGGCGGTCTATCAGGTTGATCCCGTTTTCCTTCGCAGATCCGGCGAAATAATTAGCTGCTTAAGGAAACCATTTCGCATTACATTCGCGAAATCTATGAGAGTCCCAGATATGCCGGCCGTTTGGGCGTCTAACATACCGGGCCCGGTGGACATCTTTCCTAGCCGTTCGCATCACTGTTCGATCACTAATCAACTAAAATCCGATAATTAACTTAATAATTAACGAGTTTTAGGAAAAACTCAGATGGCAGGATTAAAGAGCGTCGCAATCGAAAGCTATCCCAGCTGTGAACGCTTTCGAAATGGTTTTGTGCTTCGAGCTAATACCAGTTTTTTTTTTGCTATGCAAATGAGCCGAAACCGAAAGTTATGCCGGAAGGGAGGTTCCCATTTTTCGTTCGGCGGCAAAACGCTGTAACAACTCTGATACAGATGACATCGAGACCTTGGGTGAGGGTTTAACAGCACTGAAGAGATAAACAGGTCGGCGTTGTAGATATGATCCGTGTTGTGTTCCGCTATCAGAAAAAAAAAATAATAATAAAAAAAATAAAAACGCAAAAAAAGCTTTTGGCCCCCGAAGCAAAAATGGGAACGTCCCTTCCGGCGCAATTTGAGCGCACAGATTCTGTTTGGGCTCATTTGCATAGCAAGCAAAAACTGCGCGTGTCTTGAAGCGCGAAAACATTTCGAAATCGCTGACAGCAGGAATAGCTTTAGACTACGACGGTAATAAATCCTGCCACATCAGTTTTTCCTAAAACTCGTTAATTAATAAGTTAATTATCGGATTTTAGTTAATTAGTCATCGAACACTGATGCGACCGGCTAGGAAAGAGGTCCGCCAGGCCAGGTATTTTACACGTCCAAACGGCATGCCTGGGGCTCTCAAAGATTTTGAATAAAAAATCTGTGGTACCAGTAAAAAGGCAACCTGTATATTGCATATGGTGAGACATAGGTTACTTTTCTTGACTACATGTCCCCGCTCGTGTTCTATAGCCGGTGCCGGAAGTACACTCTGCCGATCTGTGATTTTAAACGACGGGGATTTTGAACCAGTGGTTTCCTAACTGTGTGATATCGGTGTACCCCCATTAGGATGCTGTAGAGTCGCATGCGGATACCTCCGTTATGACCACACTTTCTTGTTGTTTCCTTGCTGATTGCATTGTCTATGTTAACAGATCGAACGTGAGAGGAGCGACCTGACGGTCCAGCTCATCCAGCTGAGCGACCGGCTGGAAGAAGCCGAAGGTTCGTCCGAGAGCCACGTTGAGTTGAACAAGAAGAGGGACGCTGAACTGTCCAAGCTCAGGAAGCTCTTGGAAGATGTGCACCTGGAGAGCGAGGAGACTGCACACCACCTCCGCAAGAAGCACCAGGAAGCCATCGCCGAGTTCCAGGAGCAGTTGGACACTGCCACCAAGCTTAAGGCTAAGTGAGTACTGCAGCGCGCCTTCAACTGCGACTGAAGTAAAGCACAAACCGCACGGCACGAAAACCGGCCGAATTCCTGTTCCGAACTCAAAACCGCAACGAAATTAGGGAATTAAGCAGAGTTCGAGGTAACTCGTTACTGTAACTAAGCTCCTTTTTGGGTAACTTGTAACTTAACTCGGTACTTTTGCGCCGTGGTGACTTTCAGGGGAACTTTCTTTTTCTTTTTCGGGTAACTTTGCCAAAGTAACTTGAGCTAAGTTACAAGTTACCTTTAATTACTTATTTTCTTGCTTTCTTCCCGGTTCATTCAGTGGCATTTCATGCCATAAAACGTGATATTGAACCAATGACAGTATTCTATTCAGGAAGTAAGAACCGCTGCCATTTAACCATTGTGCGCTCACAGGGACTAAGATGCAAAGCGTTCGAGTTGTTGGACATAAACAAAAATGATCTAAGCGTGTTGGACTCCCCCGCAGGCAACTCAAAGTCGAACTCAACTGCTCACGCGCGCTGCACCTGTGTACTGCTATTTTGTGTCCGAAGTAACTTGGAAGTATCTCGTTCTTTTTTTTTTCTTCAAGTAACTCCGTAACTGGGAGTTACACTTCAGGCTGAAGAACTTCGTTATTAACTTAGTTACATTTTTCACACGGTAAAGGCTGGTTTAGAGTCATGTTTGGAATTGCGAGTCCACCGGAGCCCACGCCGTGCACAGCTCGCTGGCCACCGCCAGATGTAGAACACTGCTCTACTCCCCCGACGGCGGCTGACGAAACGCGCGTTGCCGCCACGCCGCGCTTTGCCGAGTGTCGCCGAACTATGAACTCACCGACGGCGGTTCGCGATGCGCGGCGGTGCGCTGCGCGTCGTTACGCCCCGCTCCGTCGGACTCTAAACCAGCCTTAACTTGACCCGTAACGAGTTCTTTTTGACGGGTAACTTCTCAATCTGTGGCATTAAGCAACTCAAGGAAAAGGTGCTGACGCCAGGAATAGAACCTGGGTCTTCTGATTTCCGGTCAAATATGCTATCGCTCCACCACGACAGCAGACTTTCCTCGAGCTAGAGTGGCTCAAGTACAGGGGGGACGAACAACCACTCACGCTATTCCCATTCACTCATTCATACACGAAGCAGGTCGATTAGGTGTAAACGACGTAAACAACGAGAATTAAGTGTGAAATGCGTAAACGGGCACCGTATAAAAAAAGCCCTTGTTCTCGTCCTACGGGTTGCGGCCTGGGATCTCACGTCGAATTGCTTCGATGAATCATTTAGCTTTCCTGTTTGCCGAAAATGAATAGATCGAACCCAAAATTACACTTACACAGCGCCTGGAACAGGATTAATCCAGGAACACGACTTTTTCAAAAAAACCTGCACCATGTCACTGGGTCTTTGAGGTCCTTTGAGGTCGGGTTCCATCCCGGTAGCGAACTAACCAATGTGTCAGAAACATATTCCGCATAATTGCTTCGCGGCCGCATCGCTACTCTTCGGTATCGGGGACGAATAGTGCAACTTTTACTTTCGAGTAGGCAGAACGAAAACTTCGTAATAGGCAATTTTGTGATAGCATTTCTGCTAATTGGTAATTGGAGTACATTCACACGTAAGGTGTGTCCGCCTTTTTGCGTGGCGAAATGCTTCACGTGCCGCAGTGTAGGACTGCTGATAATTTCGACCACCAAAGGTTTTTGCAACACGCTCCGGAAATCTCCTACAGGCGGTGCTGGAAGCATTTCTGCTCTGTCGCGTACTCTCTTTTCTTTAATGCAATTATCCAGCGACCTGTGATCATCTCTGTACATAAGCTGCCACTCGCAGAATATTTTCCTTAAGTCTCATAGCGGCATTCCTCTCCCTCAAGGTCTGAGAAGGAGAGGCAGAAGTTCCAGGCTGAGGTCTACGAGCTGCTCGCCCAAGTCGAAAATGTCAACAAGGAAAAGGTAATGTTTCTCTTTGCTTACCTATGCTGAATTTTTTTTCTTATTATTTTCCTGTTACCATTATTGACATAGAGTACTCGAGCATGCTGTTTTATAGCACTATGGGTAAGAAAGTCACGATACAGGTGGGAACCCCGAACCTTGCATAGGCGATATTGAGAATGTGCTTCTTTATACGCAGTATTTGATTAATTAACACTATAATTATAGCTAAACACCATAACTATCTAGATAAAAATATTATCAGTATTTCCCGTATGAACCGGAATAATATACATGTCGACCAGAAACAATTTTTCTTAAAAGATAGGAAAAAGCTTTTTTTTCTCCGCTAAACATACACCCTTACCTCGGTAATTCATATGAGAATGGGGCAAACAGTACAACAAGCAAGAGGCGTCCGCTGCCCACTGTCTTGAACATTGTACAGCACGTGTCAGAGTTAACTTGAACACCATCCCGGCCTGCGAACCCGGGTGGCGCTTAGTAGAAATAACCTCTCAGGGTGATTCTATTTACGGGTAGAGGACTGACTATCGGTTATGGAAGCGTTGTTTTCTGCTAGGCGCTGCCAGGGTGGCTCTCTTCCCGATTCGCGGGCTGGAACGACGTTCCAGTTAAGTTTTACGCGAGCCATACCTTTCTCTGTGAATGCCAGGCGTGTCAGACACGGGACAACATTTTCTGGCACCTTTTTGTAAAACAAAAAAGTTTCGAACACATGTTGGTATTGCGCATTGGAGTTTACTCGCAACAGAGTTCAAACGATTAGGAGCACCTTGTTTCAACGTAAAGTCTACATATCATCAGGCGAAGCGCACCTGATGTCGCGTGGTCTTGACAGGTTTTGATATGCTGCTTATCAGAACTGGACAAAAAAAAAATGAAGATGTGAATACCAAAACTTCATGGCGTCATCCCCGAGTAAGAGGAAATGGAGTTGATGACAAGCTCCCGTGTTTTTGCGCAGCTTATTGCCCAGAAGACCGTTGAGAAGCTGGAACACACCGTCTACGAACTGAACATCCGCATCGAGGAAATCAACCGCACCGTGACTGAGGTGACCGCCCAGCGAAGCCGCCTCAGCGCTGAGAACGCAGAGTACATCAAGGAAGTTCACGAACTCAAGGTCTCCCTGGACAATGTCAACCACCTCAAGGGACAGCTGGCTACCCAGCTGGAGGACACCAGGCGTAGGCTTGAGGATGAAGAACGCGTAAGTGTTTTTTCCCTCTTTCTATAGGCGTGAGCTCTGGTCAACTAAACTCTGAAGTCGCGAGTCGTTGGTCCGGTTTGACCGAAGCCGATTAACATTTGAACCGAGGTCAACGGTCCCTTAAAGGAGCATGGAAGTGACAATTAACATGACTCGAGATCCTGCTTCATTTTTTTGCAGCTGTCCACAAGGAGTCATCATGCAAAATATTTCCGATCTGCGGCGTATTGTCACTGCGCAATAAAATTTACAAAAGACAGTCGGAGAACGGCAGTCGCGGGCGAGAGACACGAGCCCCGCGTGACGTAGAAGCTGCTCGGTTCCTTTTTTCTTTGTCTTTTCATCTCGGCTCACGTGCCGCTAACACATGTTTCAGCTGTGCCGTTGGACGTAACTGGTCACGTGCCGTAGCCCGTGATACGTCACGCCGTCTTCGGCTTCCCTTCGGCGCTCTTCGGATGTGGAGAGGGTTGTTTAAAGGTGTGCGGAACAGAGCCTTGCGCGTGCTGTCTGGGTTGTCTGCGCTCATCGTTCTTTCGCAGCAGCTCATTTTATTTGTTGTAGAAGACGTTGCAGCGAAAAACAAAATATTTTTGGGGTCACTTCCATGCTCCTTTAAAGGGGAACCGAACAGCTGCACGAATATTCTCCAATTATTACGCTCTATGAAAGAACGTGGCTCACGATATCCAATTATGAAATTCATTTACTTCTAGCGAGCGTCCTTACCGCGAAACAATGCCGTTCAGAGAGCATAATCCGAGTGAGTCTCTCCTTCCTACTCGGAGAGCACCTACGTCATACGTCTCGCGCGTGTAGCGAAGCTGCATTCCAGTCACTGGAGATGGGGGAGATTTCGGACTCCTAGCCAATGAATGGCCTCGTTGACACAAGCAGCGGCGTGCGAGGAGAACCGGTTGTGCGAACATGGCTGTGATCTCGCGGAGCAATACAGCGCTGAAAACATAGTGCGCACATGAAATGGAATATTGTGGGCTTTTGGTACCCTTTGATTTGGCTGCCTTGTGACAAGTGTAAATATATTTAGAATTGACCTCATTTCTCGATACTACAACAAAATCAATGTATAGGAGTCAGGCATTTTGAATGGTTGATGGTGCACAACGTCAGAGTGACGTGTGGCTATTGTCGCAAGGGCATTGCGGGGCGGGGCATGAGCGCGAAAGAGTGCAGTGAATATTCGGTCGGTTATTTACTTTTTGCCACAAAAATGTTTGCTAAACGTCACTGTAGGAAATGAATCACACTGCATTAGAAAAGAAGTGCACCTTGCATACCTGTTTATTGCCCCTTTAATTTGAACTTAGCGCTTAACCCCGCTTCACTAAAGGGAGTTATTGTCACTGAAACATCCATCACGTCACCAACTAACACTTGTAAAAAAGAATTGAGTGTTCAGTTGAAGTTTTAGCAACCCTTGATCTCAGTTCTAAATTAACCAGCGTTGGCGAAACCGTTGGGCCTTCGTGACTTAGTGGACAGTGTCCGTGTCCTTTCTCAAGGTCGGACTATAGGGCAGAGATTCTGATGGCGAAAATATGGGGAGTCTGCTTTTCGATCGATGTTCGGGCTCTCGGAGTAGTGAGCAGCATAACATGTACAGGGCCTGCTGGTAGGGGGGGTGTCATATAGGGTACCCAAGCGCTTACGCCACGATGAAATAGGGGTAGTCACTGCACATACGCAGGAACGTGGGCGTCTGCTATTTCTGGGAAATGGGAAATTGGAGGCACCCTAACGAGGACTTATGTATAACTTATATGGATGTCTATAACCACAAAAAGAACAAGTAAAAGAAACGCACCATGGACAAAAGCCTGAGCTGGGAAAGCGTAGAAAGGCAAACACACATTAGACTCATGTGTGTTTGTGCGTGTGTTTCTGCGTTACCCAGACTCAGGCTCTTCGCCACGATGGAGTCCGCCCACCAGCTAGCCCGCACGTATGCCATCTTAAACGCGCATCGTTTAGCTTACCAAAATTCAGCAACGATATTTGTGATCACCTTCGAATCCAGCCATTCAGCCATCATCTATACACCATGCCGACGTGCCAGGAAAGCTGCCAATAAAGAGGTTTAGTATAGCGATCTCGTCCCTTAGGTACTTTATGCGTTAGCGCTTCGTGACATGTGCCCTGCGATACTAGTGTATGGTTTTAGTGCACGTTGGGGCAGGTGTACGCGAAGCATTGCGGTTGAAAGACGGCGAGCAAACTATCATCGTTGCAGTGTCAAGGTTAATAAGAAAAGGGCCAAGGCACGAATCTTGAGCGCGTACAGAGCAAGATGACACACCTCCTAGCAAGCCTTTTCCAAGGCTGACCCCTCTCACGATATACTAAGCACCCAAGTAACACCTCGTTTCTTAACATGACGTGTCAAACAACATGCCAGTGTTGTCTCGTTTTTAGCGCTCGTTAGCGCGCGTTTTAGCTCGTTAGCGCGCCACAGACGTTATGCGACTGCAAGTGAAGGGCGTTTTGATAAGGTGGCATACTAAACAAACATTGCGCTTGGCCTTGGAGCGCAACCTCGTGCCGTATGACGGGCGAAGCGACACAATTCACGCTTACTACGTGATATCGCCCCAGGTCCCGGGGCGTCACGTTATCGAGTATGCGGCAGGATGGCGGCACACCGCAAGCACGCAAAATTAAAAGACAAAATAAAGTCTGTGCAGCATGCACGCAAATCACTTTGCGTACGGCGCATGTGCAGTGGCGCCAAAGCTCTATCACACGCTTTGGAACATAGACTAGCGTACACAGCAGTAAAGTTTTCCCGGGAATTATCGTGTGATCCACAGAGAAAACGGCAGATCCGATAACAAAGATAAATGAGATAAGGGCAGGAAATTATGTTTACCTTTAATTTTTCTATCGCCCCGACAGAAACGCTCTACCCTGGAGAGCAGCGTCCACACCCTGGAAGTCGAAGTCGAGTCCCTGAGGGCTCAGTTGGACGAAGAGGCCGAGCTTAGGCTCGAGGTTGAACGGCAACTGGCCAAGGCCAACACTGACGCCGCTTCCTTCAAGAGCAAGTACGAGGCTGAGTGCCAGTCCCACGCCGATGAGGTCGAGGAACTCAGGTAAGCCGAAGGCGCATACGAATGTACAAGTAAGAGTGCACGAGCACTTATCATTCTTAAGGCGACCAGTAAAAAAAAAAAAAAAATCACTTGCACTCAAATCACTTGCACTCAAACAAATTAAGTATCAGGGGGACATTATAGGTACAGCCCAGCAGTATACCGGGTGTTTTAGTTAAATCCCCGGGCTAAATAATTCGCGAACCGGTGCACCAATCGAATAACTTTCTTTTTTACAAGCATCTGTCCAATACCGCCTACAAGATGCGCACCGCGTGAATGAGCGGGAGGCGCTCATTATTTAAATAAAAATTCAAATGAGTTTCGCGAAAAAAGATAACTTCTAAAACAGGGCGCCGTCGGCATTAAAATGGGTACTATCCCTTCTGGGACCTTCAGTAGATACCTTTTAGAGAAAAATCTGCAACCGAAGCGGGTCATTTGTTGCAGTAATTAGTTGGTTTCGGTTTACATATTTTTGTCGCGGCTGGTCGCGGTGAAACGCAAAAGGACGCTCTTTCACTCCCATGTCCACCAATGAATTACATCCTTACACCAATGAATTACACCAATGAATTACGTCCTTTTGCGCTTCGCCGCGACCAGCCGCGACAAAAATACGTAAACCGAAACCAATTAATTACTGCAATAAATGACCCGCTTCGGTGGCAGATTTTTCTCTAAAAGGTGTCCACTGAAGGTCCCGAAAGGAGTAGTACCCATTTTAATGCCGGCGGCGCCCTGCTTTAGAAATTAGCTTTTTTCACGAAACTCATTTGAATTTTTATTGAAATAATGAGCGCCTCCCGCTCGTTCACGCGGTGCGCATCTTGTAGGCGGTATTGGACAGATACTTGTAAAAAAGAAAGTTATTCGATTGGTGCACCGGTTCGCGAATTATTTAGCCCGGGGATTTAACTGAAACACCCGGTAGAGCTGCACTCTCAGAATTGAAGAGGGCGGTCCCTTTTCTGATATCTCCAGGCATCAAGCCCCGCCCCTTTCTATACCCAGCCTCTCGCGAGCCCCGACAAACCTGACGAAACGTTACGCGAGCCGAGCGCCCCGTCCCGTAATATGCTCCTCCCCGGCGATTGGTCACGCTGCTGATGCTGACAGGAAAATACTAAAAACTCGGTAAATACGCCAATTTTGAACGAAAGGAATTGACGGGGAGTTGTTCGTTCTCTATTTCCCACGTCCAACACTTCTTTTTTTTTTTTTTTTTTCAAGTTTCGTTAAAGAGCGAATCATCCCTTTAATGTAGATAGCAATTAGCAATTCTTCGTTTTCGCTTTCGAATGCCTCGCAAAAAAAATTGAAGGCACAAATCCGTGGAAGTAAAACCACGGGGTGCAATAAGTTTTGCACGTATCTGCACGTCAAAGCAAAATTCCGCAGAGTGGGCGCACGTAGTTGAAGCAAACTGCACTGTAGTACTGCAATACTCAACTTTGTTTTATTGTATTCCGTACTAACTCTCATTATTGCAAACTTCATCCCAGTCGAAGGAGTTAGCACAAAACATATTGACGCACATTGTCATTGCACCGTACATCTCGACGTTCTTAAGCATTAATATTTTAGGCGTACTGCTAGCAGTCTGTCTGAGTCCTCTACAGCGTTGTAGTGGATCAGACAACTGAACGGAGAAGGACAAACACAACAGAAGCCTCACTACCACTTACATATTTCAACTGCCGTCATTCTCTACAACAGTTGGGTATTGAGAAGCATTGAACCATGAACAGTCATGTGAACAGTGAACGCTGTAGGGGAACAGTGGCGAACGAGGTTTCATTCGCTTACATACTTTTCTTTGCTTGCCCCACCTAACTTTAATTATGGTTAATCGAGTTTTTTTTTTAGGAATAGCAAGCTGATCTTTTGTATAGTTAATATTTCCTTTATCCCCCCAAAAAGACACCCTTATTGCGCTCTCTAATTCTCTGTGTCTGCTCCTGCGGCTGTCTTTATATCTATTCTAGTATACAACAAACTCACTTACATTTTACACTTACATTTACACTTTACACTTTTACACTTACTTTTCCGCGTGAATGCACAACCCTAATACTCACGAGCTCTGTTACGACGTTTATGGTCTCATTTACAACACTACAGCTTGCCTTTCTCTTCTCCAGGCGCAAGTTCGCCCAGAAGGTCTCTGAATACGAAGAGCAGCTCGAGTCCCTGCTGACGCGATGCAGCAACCTCGAGAAGCAGAAGTCCCGTCTGCAGAGCGAGGTCGAGGTCCTCATCATGGACCTGGAGAAGGCTACCGCCCACGCCCAGAACCTGGAGAAGCGCGTTGCCCAGCTGGAGAAACTGAACCTCGACCTCAAGTCCAAGGTCGAGGAACTGTCCGTTCTGCTGGAGCAGAGCCAGAGGGAACTCAGGCAGAAGGTGGCTGACTTGCAGAAGCTGCAACACGAATACGAGAAACTGCGCGAACAGAGGGATGCTCTCACCCGGGAGAACAAGAAGCTCGCTGGTAAATTACCTTGTTGCGGTGTACTGGGGTCCTGCAGGGGAATATCAGAACGTGTGGTATTGGTAATATCGTGGTGGAAGGACCATGGTGTATTAGGAAAAACAGAAGGGCAATCTCCTTGCTTAGATGTATTCATTTTGTCGTGTATTTCTTCCGGCACTAGTTGAGCGCGAACTCTAACTGCTTTCAGGGCACCCTTCGCGAAGTATTGTTGAGCACACTTGGAACTGCAGGCGCAAGTGTATATCGTGGTTTAACGTTAATGTTACGAATCTAATACGCTGACACATTGGCACCCTAAAGGCCATTCCAGAGAAGGACACCCTTCCTAACGGCGTTTGCTTCCCCTGCCACAGGATAAAGAACATACTCCTAGAGAGGGAGAAGGAAAGTGTGAATTGCGGTTTCTCTCGCTCATAAATCAGGAAAGATGCAACCGATGAGTTCCGCTCCTTTTGCGTTGATGCGATGGTACCTGTATCTTTCATTTCAGGTGAAGTTTTTCTACCTTTATGCCGCTTCAAGTAACTTAGCCGTAACGTAGAAACCGTATTCTGAAACGAAATTTCACTACACGTTCCAAGTGAGCTCGAAACGTCGTACTGCATGAAGTAATCCTTGAGTACTACACGGCACTGCCGCCGTTTCGTTGAAGCCAAGTGGCTACTCAGATGCAGAGGCTCTTCTTTCCTTTCTCCTCCGTGGAGAAGTGTCTGTTCTAGTATTTTAAATAATATTGACGTTAATCTTTAGAAACCGTTCCCTAAGCTGTTTGAATTCGTTCCAACCCCAACCATTGAGGCGGTCAGACTTCGTCGTTACCACGTTATTTCTCTGGCTGATACGGTTTTCTGCTTGCAGGCCCCAGTCTATAGGTAACCTCGCTGTCCCGATCCCCACCCCCTGATCGCGGTACTTAACGTCTTTAAATAGTTTGAGGGCATGTGGTACAAGATGTCATGATAAGACGCGTCCTACTTAGTATTCCATCGCTGTAGCTCCCCTTCACAAGGCAGTCTGGCCTACGAACACTCAAAATAGGAGAAGATGCAGTCGCTCCTGCTTTGGGTGCACTCTTCGCTAAGTTAGAAGGCGAAGCGTCCCCTTGAGCAGCGAAGGAAGTTGGCTGATGGGCGATGTGCTATCTACGGGCTATAGCGTCTCTCGTCTCTCCTTAACATCGCAGAGGACCTCGGCGAGGCCAAGAGCCTGCTCGCCGACGCCAACCGTCGCCTGCACGAGTACGAGATTGAGATCAAGCGTCTGGAGAACGAACGGGACGAACTGGCTGCCGCTTACAAGGAGGCCGAGACCCTGCGTCGCCAGGAGGAAGCCAAGTGCCAACGTCTCACCGCTGAACTCGCCCAGGTTCGTCACGAGTACGAACGTCGCCTGCAGATCAAGGAAGAAGAATTTGAGGCACTGCGGTGAGTGAAGCATGACTTTACGTAAGACATACCGTGTAAATCGTAGAGGGAGAGGCTAGAAGAAATGCTGCGAGGTAGAAAAATGGGGGAAAGCAAAGGTTTTGTAAGGAGGCGATGCTGTCACCCATCGTCCAGTCCTGAAGCTGCCACGAGAGATAAGGCCACGACCTTTAAAATGCCTTTCGACGCCGCTCTGCTTAGGCGTTCCTGATATCCCATACACTTTATGCCTTGTTTGTCCTCTGACCTCAGTGGGTGAAGCGCGTTCGCCTAGTGTGCTGTCACTGGGTGTCCTGGGGTTCCTTCCTAATCCGCAAGAGAGGGGCATTGTATACCGTGTATACCTACTGCACCGACATGTGAGAACAGTATACGGGTCTTGCAGGAGATACCGTTCGTAAACTCGTAAGGGATATCGTATCTATCATGACGGCTCAGTTGTTGAGATGTCCGCCTAGGCGCGTTGGTTTCTGGGTAAGAGTCCTATGACGTAAAGGGAGTAGCGATCAATGGGAAAAGCGGAGAGACCTTAGGACAGTCGTCCTATGGGCTTCCCAGTAGTCGTTGGCAAGCTACCTTCAGGTGACAGCCCTATTGCTAGGTCACCTAATGATTCAAAACTCCCGGGCTACGCGGGGAGTCGCAAAGTCACGGATAAGAGTTATAATTTAAAATATCGTGTTTAGGAAGTCTTCCGATGTAGACGCTAGAGAGCTATCGTGTAGGGCTAGACTATTAAATACCGAAAAGAAAAGACGAACGATGTAAGAAATATTATGTCATCTGCTGCTTTCTTTTGCACTTTGTAGTGTTCTCGGGGAGAGAGCGTTGGGAGAGGGACGTGCAAGCGAAGTCTATTAGGGGGGCTCCTCGATGGGACCCGGAGCAAAGCTTGACCTTGTCCATATCCGGGAACACGCGTTAAATGCATCCTTTGCCCGTGATTGTTAAGAAGCTTACGTGCGAGAGCCAATCGCAAGGTTTGTTTGAAACCCCGGCCTATGAAAATGTTTTGTTACGTGCCATCGCGTGGCGTTTGGACAACGCGAACTTGAAAAAAATAATGCTAACGCTCGCTACGTGATAGTTCAAGATTGGACCCCAGATTCGAATGAAACAAGAACTGATGAAGGCCATGGAGAAAGTTCCGTTATTTTACCTCCGTAAACTTTGCTGCTATAGGCTGAAATGCTGAAGTTCCCCTTCTATGCGTGATGAGCTCCAGTTAGTGCGCTACTTTGGATGGAAATCTGTATCGCAAGAGCGACAGCATCTCCGCAGAAATGCGTTTTAGAAGAAAACATGCCTTCTTACATGACTTGCTGGAGGCGTAATACACTTGTCACACAGGCAGTCTTCAACGTTCAATGAAACGAATGGTCATTGAAGATGCGCGTAGGGCCACCATGCGTATAAAGTGTCAACTTCTCAAAGAACGTTGTATCCAATGCTCCCTGATAGGTTGACAGGTTGCACGCTTGGTGGCGCCAGGCGCATGTTCAATGCAGTGCCGTGTACTAAAACGGAGTCTGGCCATTAATGGGACCTGCCTATACCTGAAGCTCCACCCACTTTTTGAGCTCTCCTTCCAATCACAAGTCGAAGTATAGTTCTCTATTATTATATCCATCCAGTACTTATACTTCACCCTTATTTACTGGGTGCCACCATTTTGGAGAAACTGGATGGATTTGGATTGAAACGGATATAACTGGTGACAGACCAAAACGGCGGATTTTGCGCCCACTTTTATCAGCGCCATCTGCATGGAGAGAGGCATGTTGGGAAAGCTCAGAATTGCAGAAATGGTTGCTGGCAGAAGTGATTGGCCAGGAGAGCGGTACAACCGCCTCTTCGTAGCAGACGACTGCCGGTATGAACTCTTAAATCACGTAACGTAAGTACATCGAATCAAAAATGAGCAAAGATGTATATATAAAAAAAATTCAATGACATAATGCAAAATCCTACACATCAGGGGCGTCTTTCTTGCTATTATCTTGGAATCACGTTGTTAACTAGGCCTAACGTTAACGACGAAACGTCTCATTTTCGCGTAAGCAATGATGGCGGAGTGAAAGCTGAAGCTGATTTTGCAGATGCGTACATGAGGATATATAGGTGCTCACAGTATGAAATTAAAGTAGTCTGTGAAAATTTTTTATCATGAAATCTCCGCTTCGCCGTTCCAAGCACCGTCCTCCATTTTGGAGAAACTTTGGTGTCATGGCGGCCGCCATGGAAAAAGGCAACCAATGAAATGCGCCTAAGTTTCATTGATAGGTCGAGCCCCCTTTTTAGGCTCCTCCCAATGGCCGGACTCCCTTTTAATACACGGCACTGGTTCAATGGTAACGTGTTTCAATGATCAATAAAGGCCGCGCGTGCGCGGTATAAAACGCCCCCATTTTGAGTGGAGCTTGAAAGGCACATCGCGCATCTTTTTTTAGCGCGTTGTATGGAGATAGGGCAACACCTTCAGGACTGTTCAGCAAAGTTTTTCTTTTGAGGATCTCGCATGCCTTGGGAAAATTAATGTACGAGAGTGCGCGCAGCGGCGGCGATCTCTCCGAGCGTCTTCTGGCATGCTGTGACGTCATACCAGCGCAGCACTTTTATTGGTGCCGAAAGAAGCGAAGCGAGGAGTGGAGTGCTCTGCTTCGTCCGCGGGACGGGGTGCGCCAAACACAATCGCAAGCAGAAAGAAAGGAAAAGAAGGCGCGCCATTATAGAGTTTATTCACTGACGTCATCCCTCCAGAGGTCACTAGCATCGAAAAGGCGAAATCGCTGCCATCTTGTAGGACACTCGCAGCTTGGTTCCGGTTTTCGTTCGCTACCATATTTTATTTACAAGACTATTAACGTTGAAAACGTTGAAATTACTTAGATATGGTACAAATAATCATCACACGTTGCAGTAACTTCGAAACACGAAATGTACGGCGAGTGGGATGTTGGTGAAGGCGTGGAGAGTCAAAACTCGAGGATCTACATTATGGCGGTAAATCCACTAGCGACAGTAGTGCCCTACTGTGGACGACGTCATCTAACAAACCCTATTGGGCAACTGATGTGGTGTCACACACTGCCTGCCGAAGGAAGCGACTTGTCCTTTTGAAAGCACTCTCGCGCACTAGGACTGCGTCCTACACTCGCACTTTTAGTGCGAATATCTATCGCGGGGCTTATATCGCGGTGCTCCTCCTGGCATGTATTTTTTTTTCAAGGCCTTTCATTCTTTCGCTGCCCCATTTGACGACTGAAAGGATGCTAGTCTTTTCCAATGCATCGCAAGCATTAGGAACTGCGTGAATTCAGATTCATCCAACAAAGAAGCAGAGTGCCAGGAGTGATGTTGCGATGAATTTTAAATTATGCTAGGGAGTAGCATTAGCGCACGGCATCCGCCAAAAATTGGAACGTCGTCAAACCAAACTTTAACAAAAATACTTGGAAATGTTATACACATATAAAAAAAAATGCAATGTGGGCTTCAGGGGTGGAGAACAATGCATGTGCGAGTCACCTACACTCTTAAAAATGAACTTCACCGCATAGCACGCTTTTAGCCAACCATTATCACGAATGATATCGCTATGTGCCATGATTTGTTCAAAACGGTAGGCGTACGCCTTTTCTGTGACACTTATGCGGTTCATAATTGTCACAAAAATGGCGTACGCCTCCCGTTTTCAGCAAATCAGGGCACATAACGATATCATTCGAGATGATGGTTGGCTAGGAGCGTGCAATGTGGTGAAGTTCATTTCTAAGAGTGTAGATTACAAGTCTGCATTTTCTAGGATATACGGAACTAGAGGGTTGGACAGCCGTGTGTCAGCCTACACCTTCATCGAGACTAACACTCAAAATGGTAGTACAAAATGTTTCATTTTGTTCAATGATTTTCTGGTCGCCAGCATGCATGCGCAATGAACTAGAAATGGTTTGGGTTCTCAAGGAACGGGAGCCTATGAGACACTGTCGGGGGCATTGGTGGCATATTTGATTGCTTCGGAGGTGAAATCCCGTTCGTGTCCAGCACGTTTTTGCTCCGTTTGGGGAAATCCGAAGCACAAAATCAGCAGCAAATCGAAACCCGCGCTGAAGCGGTTATAATATTCCGCACGAGATAAAGCGCATAAGCGTGCTTCACTTTTATCCCACCCGAACGCATGGGGTGTTCCCAACCTGATCCACAAAACCCTGTGGTACCACGCCCTGAGTATGTGAAAGCACAGGGTCTGTTGCATCTGGGCTCCATTTGCTGAACTTCGGTGTTCTACTCTACCAACGAAACAAAAAGAATGTCCTTTGGCACTGCTTTCAACAACCGAGGCTTTCCATTGTTTATCGAATTCTTGGCACAGGACCTGTCTTTCTCTGTTACGTCAACAATCTAATGTCTGGCACATAGCCTTCAAGGATACATGGGGCGTCTACTACGGGACAACAGACGTCTCTCAGAGAATCAAGGCTTCTCTGATGGCTTCCTTTTATGGTCCAGCTGCAATGAGATTAAGGTCAGGCCGCGTAACTCTGTAGTGCAAAGAAAGTGTAGTGCAAAGTGTAGCAAAGAAACTTGAAGTAAACCTCCACGTAGCGAAAAAGCTATATCAAAATTGTGTACTGGATATTTTGTTTATTTTCGTCAATTTGCTTTTTTACAAGAGAACGCAAAAGACGTAATTTGGGATGTTTTTTGGATCTCATCCAAGAAGGTTGCTGCCAGATCAAAATCCTTGAAACTCTGTCGCACGGTGTAGACGCTTACGTATGCGCATTCGACGTCACGATATAGTGTCCGCTGCTGCAAGTGCCAACATTTGGCAAAGCTCTGCAATTTGTCTTCCCGCGGTTGCAGGGCCTCGCGACCTTAACTGACACATTTGGACGCTATTTTAACTAGGCAGTTCAGTCTAGCGAAAGAGATTTTGTGCGACCTGTGGCGCGCGACAAGAAACAAAATAGCATAGTCACGATGTCGCACAATGGTCAATGTCAAGGTCACTAAACAAAATGGCGCTTCACATGCCAGATAATTCGTTGCTGCAGCAGCTAGCTTGGCTCACTAGCTCGCGCGGTTCAGTGGTTAGCGTGCTGGCCATGTCGAGACTGGGAGGTACCAGGGTTCGAATCCCGGTGCCGGCTGTGCTGTCTGGGTTTTTTCCTAGGTTTTCATCGGACGCTTTCAGACATATGTCGGCACAGTTCCCCTAGAAGTCCGCCCAGGACGCACATTCCCCCAGCGCGTCAGTCCGTGGCGTTGCCCACCTCTGTGAGGCCGACAACGGCGTGCCCTTCCACAACCACCACCGCTTCGCATTAAGGTTCATACCAATGCACGTGACCCACGAGGTGCTTAAAGCAACAAAAGGAGGAGAACAAGAAGGAACGCACTCAAAGATAGTGAGGTCTTTTAGGGAACAATGCTTTTACTTGAACAGCAACGCTACGAACAACCGTTGGATGCTTAAGAGGCTCCACATGAGCATAATGTTTTCGACTGGACCGCAAGCAGCTTTTGCGGTTTCGCAATGTTATGAGGATACAATGGATGCGTAACCGCTGTGAACGAGGAAAACCATACAGTGCGAAAAAAAGAACTCCTCACATCCAGTGGAAAATGCTTTTTGAAGCACACAAGCGCTGTAAGTTTCTGCAGCAGAGCTCCCACGAAGTCCACTATTGTTCCACACCTGCCTTCGTGAACGTCGCTGCCATACTGCATATGGTGCTGAGATATGCGAGCTATACTGCGAGATCACGTACGACGTACCTGATGCACACGTAACCGCCAGAATTACTGTCGGATACCATCTCATGTTGGGGGATACCGCCAAAATGCACAGTTCACATTGAAAAGTGAGAAAAAAGACACATTCTCGGCGGCGTTGCTAAGCCTCAGAGGACATGCAGGTCGCACTGCGATCACTGCACACCTCTCCCCCCTACCGCGAGAAACTTGATCCGCACCGTGAATAATAAAAAAGGCACGAGGCAAAATACCCTAGCCTTGACTCCCCACCTTCGTGGCGGGGTGGGCCATAAATAGCCCTCTTCCCCCCCTCTCTCCTTCCCACCGAGCGAGCGCGCCTGCTGCCACCACAACCTTGTTGGGCAGCGGCCGAAATACACCGGGGAGCCTCCCTCCCCTCAGTCGCAACTCCGAAGCTCCGGCGAAGCTGTTGCCTCCACCGCTACAGGATGCGACGACGCCAACCTTACCTTCACGCGGTGTACGATCTCAACCAGAGATACGGTGACAGCCTCTACAGGGATGTGGTTGACGACCTGTACCGACGCGAGGGCATCCTGCCTCCCCGTGTTCGTCTGGCGACGAGGAACAAGTTCGACGATACCTACTTCTACAACCGGTACGCCAGGGCTCCCTCACTGTACCGACTTTCGAAAAGACACGACCGATCCGAAGGACTGAGGCGAAGTGTATCGTGGTCTGACTTGGACTCCAGCAAATGGTTTGACGAATACGCCCACGATGTTATGTCGTCGCCCCTGCACGGGCCGAAGAGGTTCGGACCGCAGAACAAGATCCACGTCCACTCGTTTCATGACCGGCACCGACGTTTGATCGACGACCACCGTGCACTAATGGCTGAGCTTCAGAGGCAAGAGGATGAGGCACTTTTCTCTCGAGAGCACAACCGCAAGTGGTTCCACCCCGACCTTATCAAACGGGATCTTCCTGCGTCTGCTTCTGCTCCTCTTGTGGATGTGTATCGTCGCAGAAGGCCCTTGAGCTCTATCTATGACCTTGACTACGGCTTCGGCTACGGTCCTGGATTAGGGTGGTGGTGGTAGATTGACGACGAACCCTCGAAAGTGTTCTGCAGCGTCCGTATGTCATATGTTGCTGTGGACTGTTACATATGTGTGGCTGCCTAAGCTTTTGTTAAAAACCCTGTCTGCAACGTAGCTGCTTAGTTTCATTTTATTTTGATCGGCAAAATAGCTGGATGGTCTGTATCCTACGTGAACACTTGCTATTCCAAATAAATCGTCGAAGCTGGTTTCTCTCCTCCTCACGGAAGGTTGTGTGATTGTGTGTTTTACGCGAAGGAGGGAACGGTGGACAGGCTTCGTACTTCGTCCGTCATGGGTGAGCTGATCGTTACGTTTTACTGAAGCTTTCATTACTTTCTGAAAGTTAACATGGCTGGTCTTTTCGGAAGGTGGCATACGGTATCGCTTACGGGTAACCCTAATGTGCAGTTGGTGCTTGGAGTGGAATTAATGGCTGCTTTAAACGGCTCGCTGAATCACGCGTGCGTGAAGGTGACACCTGCACCGACATCTGGCAACCGACGTGCCCTGGCTCTAACTGTGTTTGCTGCTGCTGAAGCTGCTGAAATGTCGAGCGCTAACTCGGGAACTATCGCGAAGGCTAACCGCACAGCTGATCGTATTTCAAAGAAGAACAATGGTGATTTTGCAGACTATTTCGTCCTTGCACTATGGGCTGTCGCTTCTGACGTACCAACAAAAAAACCCTTCTTCGTACAACCCTGAAATAGGGCGGGGAGCTTGAGATGTAACACTTCAAAAGGCACAGAACCACCTTCTTCGCTATGGCACTATTTCTGTCGCGTAGCTTACGTCATCCGGTGAACGATGTGCCTGATAGCAAGAAGAATGGAATTGAAATCTTAAGCTGCTCACAGGCTTCTTAAACAAGGATTATCTGGCTTTAAACTGTGCACTCTTCTTGTCTGCCACTTTCTGTCCGTTCTTACCGAAAAGAAACACAACAGAAATTACTGTGCAGCTGATTCGAATTCGCATTATTATTTATAATTTGGCGGATATCCCGCCTTCTTCGTAACCTAAAATATTCTAGGAACCACTTTAAATGGCAAATGCCGACATAAATTAATATATTGTAACTGCTGAGGGTTTTAGCAAACGTGCTTTTTCCGGCGAGCTCCATGTAAATGGCAGCTAAGACACATCTGGTTGATAATGTACATTTCGCATGCTGGCCTAAGCGCAATCGCACCTCCTCACTCCCAGCGTTATGTGCACGATGATGTGACGCAATGGCAGACCTGCGTAAAATAAGACTGTGCCCGACAGACGACGAGTTTTTGGAACAGGCACTTTGGACAGGTGGCATCCTCAACACACGATAGAATGGAGATTTTTCACAACTGCTTATGGACATGCACTGCGGCGCGCATGGCCATGGGGACGCTGGACAGGGTTATCTCCGAGTTCGATAGGTAGTGCTCGATAGGACTGACTCACAAGAATTAGGAATGTAGGCCGACGGGAATGGGGACTTGTAGAGGGGACACCGCGAAAATTCGCCAGTACCAAATTTAAAATTCGTCGAGTAGTTCCATTGGCTAGACGGAGGAAAGATGCGAGTCTGGAGTGGTCCGTAACCAGTCGCCGTTGATCTGCTCAGGAACTCCAAAGCGCTTCCTTTTTCTGCCCGCATCTGTTCGCTGTTTCATTTCGGTGCAGCGAAAGCGTGGCACAACGCCGTCTCCGTCAATCTCGCTAATGGGAGCGATGAACTACGGCAGTAAGGGTTGGATACGTCCCGCCTAATTTGGAACGCTTACTCACCTTACATACATATGGCTCATGCTGAGACGTACAGCCCTGAATGCATTGACATGTGTTGCTGGAAAATATCTATCGAACAAAACAGACTGAGTCCTGCAGTCGATCCCATACATTGTGAACTAGATCACAAGAACTCATGGGCCTTCGTTTTCTAAGTAAAGCAGGAATTTGCGCTTCTTCGTTTTCTACACGAGGTTTTTAACGTGTTGACAATGACTTTGCTGCGATTCCGCCGTCTAGTGGCGTCTTACACACCAATCTGTTCTTCTGCACGAATCCAATGAGCTGTAGTGGCTTGGAAGATATTCCCTGGCCTCAGAAAGTGTTCCTCAAAGGACAGTGCTCAGGTTCATGTTGCTGATGAGGCTGAGCAACAGTTTATCTATACTTCCTGCTTAGTAAATGCGAGCAGCATTTGGATGTGTCCAACGCAGTGTATACGCCTCAGCGAAGAGTACAGCTGTTCGAAAACGGAAAGGAAACAGACAAAAGAAGGATGAGCAGTTCCGCGCTCGTCGGGCAATGGGGAGAGCACTCGACCTGGGAGCCAGGAAGAGCGTGACAAGCAACAACTTTATAACAAGATGATGACTGGGGTGTTGCATCGCCCAATGGGCGTGACCAATCATGTTTAGAAACCGCCTTTTACGTCTCTACACTGTTAAAACAGAACTTCACCACATAGCACGCTCCTAGCCAACCATCATTCCGAATGATATCATTCTGTGCATCGATTTGTTGAAAATGGGAGGAGGCGCCTATCTGGGACAGATTATCTTGTCCCAGATAGGCGCCTCCCCCCTGTTTTGAACAAATCATTACGTAGAATGATAGCATTCGGTATGATGGTTGGCTAGGAGCGTGCTATGTGGTGAAGTTCTGTTTTAACAGTGTAGAACGATTTAAAACGGATTCCCAAACCCTTATGCGACAGTGGCACCTTTTCTGCACTTTGCAGCTCTCTCCATGCCACTAATGCATCCCTCTCGCGTGATTGTCTGGATCAAGAACAAAGTTCCGAAACAAAAAATAGATGTGTAGGCACTGTAGTGAAATAGGCCCATATGCATTATCACAGCTGCGAAGTGAATCAGTTATCGGGTTAAACCATAGTCACATCGTGCTTGTCCCGGTCTCCTAGTGTCTGTTATTCTTGCGGGCTACCGCGTAGACGTCATTGTGCGCATTCAGGTAGAGCTCTTGTTGGGTCCTTCTAAATACAGCATAGTAAGGCCTTCAATCGCATGTTGTAAAATTATTTCTTCCTCTCCGTTGTGCAGCAAACAGCACCAGCTCGAGGTTGAGCAGCTCAGCCTGCGCCTTGCCGAAGCTGAGGCTAAGCTCAAGACCGAGGTTGCCCGTCTCAAGAAGAAGTTCCAGGTCCAGATCACCGAGCTGGAGATGTCCCTGGACGCTGCCAACAAGCAGAACATTGATCTCCAGAAGGTCATCAAGAAGCAGGCCCTCCAGATCACCGTACGTTTTTGACATTCTGACATTCTAACAGATCGTCCGAAGCGACAAGGTAGTTGGTCTGATAGTGTTCATCATAGAGTTGATTAGAGAGTTGATCAACGACTGACGTGATAAATGAATCCTGAACAATGAAAGGACAAAGTGTACAGAACGGGAACTTTGGAAGTACACCGTATGCCTAAAATGTTCCTTTAGAATGAGAAATAGGACGAAAACATAACACCTTCTGTGTTGCCATGCTGCTCCTTATCGTGTTCGGGAGGTTCTTATTGAGGATGAGCGCCAGCAAAGACAGCGCAAGCTATTTGTTTGATGCACCCGGTAAATTTTAAATACTTTCGCTCTCACGTACCTAATAGCAGCATGTGGGTTCCAAGCAGCCCAGAAGCATGGCCGTGAAAGAACTGTTGCATTAGTTTTCGACCGCATTGGTTATTCATAGGAACTTACAGAAGAGAAAAGAGCTTTTCCTGGCCGTGGCCTGGCCGTGGCAACTGTACAAATAAAACTATGCTGCTAGATGGTGTGTAATCCTCTTATACATTCTGATTTTCTGCCCACAGGAGCTCCAGTCCCACTACGACGAAGTGCACCGCCAGCTCCAGCAGTGCGCCGATCAGCTCAGCGTGTCCCAGAGGCGTTGCCAGGGTCTCCAGGCCGAACTCGACGAACAGCGCGTTGCTCTCGAATCTGTAAGTGCGAAAAAAAAATGAGAGTAGGAAAACGGAAGAAAATACTGGAATAGGCACCTAAAGGAGCAATAATTTGGCGAATGCCGGTTGGGATCCGGAAAACAAGTGCGTGTGATAGCAGATAAAAGCTTTATTATAGTAATAATATAATATAATATATAATACAACAACTTTATTGACGTGCCCAAGAACAGCCAGAGCCTTGGTATTGACGCACGTAGACGATGCAGTACTTACACATATATATACATATACAGATTAGGCAGAACATAACAGGAAGATATTCATATTGATACATACAGTACAAACATACAGATAATATTAATAATAATCATAATTATCATTATTATTATTGTTAGTAGTAGTAGTATACTTCAGTTCCAGAGAAGGAGAATGTCGCTACAATAAAAAAAGAACAATAATACAGGACTAATTAATAAACAAAATTAATTGCAACACTACGAATTAGTAAACGAAAACCAAGAAGGGACCGAAAGCTGTGTGAGCGCACACAGGAAACATCGTCTGTCTGTTTAAGCTTTCGCTCTCAAGATTGCGCTGAAGTATCCCTCACTATTGGATTTGCCGCATGCCAACACTGCAATTCGTCGAACACGACTGTCGATTCAATGAATTTCCGCGTGATGTAACACAATAGTTTGAGCGCATATTTTATACTGCGATGTGTTTTAGGCCCTTCGCTCGAAGCGCGTCGCGGAACAGAGCCTGGAAGAAAGCCAGACAAGGGTAAACGAGCTGACCACCATCAACGTCAACATTGCTGCTGCCAAGAACAAGTTGGAGAGCGAGCTCTCTGCCCTGCAGTCCGACTACGACGAGCTGCACAAGGAACTCAGGGTACAATTGCATGAAGCTTGACTTTGATCTAAAACATTGATGCGAAAAATAACGCTCCTGTTAACTTGACGGCCTATATTTGGGCTTTGTGCCTGCTGCGCTAAGATGCGGTAGATTTACAGAGACATTGTCGGCAGTAAGTTGTAAACTCTTTCTAAAAGCTAGGAAATATTTATTGAAAGCCTTTTATTGCTTTGTAAAATATCCCTTTTCCGTTCTTTTTGTGTTTCAACTGTCGTTAAGCTCTTTCAGCTTACTGCAAAGACAGTCTGGCAATCAACTATAGTGACGTCAGAGTTATGTGGTGGCACATGGACGCAAATATATATTCATATATTACAGCTAATATATCTCTACATTATAAAATGTATATAGTACGCTCTCGGTGCAATATATTTTAGTGCACACAGCGCGAGCAAACGCGATGTGTGTAGGTATTCGACTAGAACAAACGTGAATCACAAGACAGAGAACATACAAACTGTTAGGTGATATTAAAAAAATATATATATTGCAATAGCTGAAGGAGTAGGCGGTGCCATGGCGCAGTAAGCGGAAATATCCCAGCGTACATTCGCAGCAAAACGGTGGCAAGAAGTGTTCAATGATAACGTAAACCTTGCCCTATTTTTTGCTTTTGTCTCTGCTACTTGTCTACGCCGTTGCCGTGTGTGTGGACAGGGCCTTATACGCGCTACGTTATTTTTGCCCCGCCCTATTTTTGACTTTTACCCTGCCCGTCGTCCCGCAGGTGGTTGATGAACGCTGCCAGCGCACCATCGTTGAACTCAAGAGCACCAAGGACCTGCTTGTGGAGGAACAGGAACGCTACATCAAGGTGGAGTCTATCAAGAAGTCCCTGGAAGTGGAAGTCCGCAGCCTCCAGGTCCGCATCGAGGAGGTTGAGGCGAACGCACTTGCTGGTGGAAAGCGAGTTATTGCCAAGCTGGAAGCCAGGGTAAGTCCCATCCTGTGCTATCGCCACGGTATCGAAGGAGACGGCTTAGTGGAGAACGTGTACTCAATACTTAACGGAGAGGAGAGCGTTGCCGAAGCAACAAAGGTTGTTCAGTGCAAGAACATAGCCAGGATTTTTCTTTTCTTTTCTGAGTGGTTGGGGTATCTTCTAGGACACAGTGTTACATAATCTCCGAAGATCAATGGAATCGCTCGATGACGAGAGGGATTGATAAAAATACTCGAAGTACGTGCGGCGATAAATAAATAAATAAATAAAATCGAATTTTGATACCTTACATGTCGCGAAAAAAAATCCAATAAAACGGCTAGTGAATCACTTTTGGTAATTAGTCATCTAGTAGTTACATACTTCTTCTGTCAAAATGTCCGCCTAGGCGTACAACTCCCCTGCGAAAGCGGCAACTGTGTTACTCTGATAACGTTTTTATTAACAAATCTGTAACGCTTTGAAAAACACCCTAAAAGCTCGACATTGACGCAGTGGCGCGCACGTTCAGTGCGATTTTAGAGAGAAATTATCGTATTAGCCACGAAACTCAATAGTGACCCAAGCAGCACAATGTACTGAAAGTCGAGTGCAATGGGGATGGACGGGTAGGTGGAAGGCCTTGAACAGATCTGTGAAAACTAAAGAACATTGATAAGACGCACATCGTCCACCCCCATTGCACTCGACTTTCAGTACATTGTGCTGCCTGGGCAGTGTTGGTACACCGTCGATAACGTGGAATCCGAAATGCCGTGTCTACCATAC
Source organism: Ornithodoros turicata (assembly GCF_037126465.1). Lineage (NCBI taxonomy): Eukaryota > Metazoa > Arthropoda > Arachnida > Ixodida > Argasidae > Ornithodoros > Ornithodoros turicata. Next base: position 210,152,742 of record NC_088201.1, on the reverse strand, counting down.
GCAATCAAGTGATAAGATTCTGGACCATGCGCGCTATCATTGGTTCCGATATAGACGACCTGAGCCCCTACGCCATTGCTTACGTAACGCCGCCCCGCGATGCATGGTGGTGGGCACTGTCAGCTTTATCAGTCTATCGGCAGACGCGTTTTTCCCTCTTCTTCCCCACCACAGCAAAATATAACCTCGAACCAGTCTTCTCGTCGCGTCATATGCTTGTAAACAGAAGGTCGTCTATAGGTACGGTACTGCGACACTATATCAACGGTCTACTAATGACGAATTCGCGTGATCATTTCCTGGCAGTTTCTTTTTCCCCGAGATTCAGAGCAACTCCGCTCTCTTGGTCAAAACGTAGCAGACGCGCGTGTTCCAGTGGTGCTTTCCGATCGCCAGGTATTTGTTAGCTTGCATATTTTCCGCCTGGCCTCGAAGCGACCGGGCAGCGGACTGCCCAATCATATCCGGCGTCGTCGTCACATCCGCACCGTGAGGGTGGCGAAGGCCCTCATTGGCCCGCACGTCGAAGTCCAGATGGGTTAGCAGACGATGGAACGCGAAGATGAGCGACCAAAACCGCTAGATTCCTGGCACTCATGTTAGGTTGCAAAGGTCACGTGATCCAACGCGGGCGTCGTCCTAGCAATTTCCGAGCGTTGTAGGCCGTATTGCCACGAAATGACCACCCGAATTCCCCATTACAAACTCTAATGTCTCAGAGCGCCCTCCAAGCTCACGGGGCTCTCCCCCACCGCGTGGCGGTTACCAGTCAGTTGCTGATGCCGCATTGCACGTTTCAGATCCGTGACGTTGAGATCGAGCTTGAGGAAGAGAAGAAGCGCCATGCCGAGACCCAGAAGATCTTGCGCAAGAAAGATCACCGCGTCAAGGAACTCCTGGTGCAGAGCGAAGAGGACCACAAGACTGTCACCATGCTCAACGACTCTGTGGAGAAACTCACCGAGAAGGTCAAGGTCTACAAGAGGCAACTCAACGAACAGGTAAGTGGACGACACTAGAGTCACTAAATAGCTTCTGCAAGGTCTTAAACTGCAAGGTCTACGACAGGGGGCGCCGTGTGGGGACGCCATATTGGCTCCATTAAGTTCGTCTGCTATGTTAATGACGGATCCCGTCTGTAGACGTTCGTTCTTTCTTCTTTATTCTACCACGCTTTTGCGCCTTCCCTGACGACAATGGATCCAGGCGCTCTAAAGAAAATTGCGCGTGCTGCAATTCGCGATGTGAAATAAGTTTGCCGCAGCATACACTCTTAAAAATGAACTTCGTCGCATAGCACGCTCCTAGCCAACTATAATCTCGAATGATACCGTTATGTGACCTGATTTGTTGAAAACGGGAGGCGTACGCCTTTTTGTGACACTTATGAAGCGGTACAAAAAAGGCGTGCGCCTCCCGTTTTCAACAAATCAGAGGGGAGACCGGTGTCATTCGGGAGGATGGTTGGCTAGGAGCGTGCTTTTGCGGCGAAGTTCATTTTTTGAAGAGTATGCGGTTCCACTGGCGTGTCAACGAAATGCCGCCGAGTTGCAGATTTTGCCCAATGGGAGAGCGGCGCTCTCAATGTTGCAGGACGGCTGTCGGCATAGTGCCGGGGAAAAGGAATGCAATACTCTGAGCGAAGCAATTCAGTGACTCTAGACGACACTTCATCGCCTAATTTAAGCATTTCCCTTTGCGGAGTGAAAGTTGTGGTTACGTCGAGCCCAGTGCTAGTGCTTGTCCCACACCTTGTCAGGTGATCAGCAATATATTGACATGTCTTGTATGAACATCGATAATGAGATGAACTATTTTGGTACGTTTCTTGATCCGGTGTTAGCGCTGCGAGTCAGCAATGTATACAGGGCTGTGTACAAACACAGGCAGATGGCGATGCATATGTAATGTGTACGAAATGAACAAGCTGGCTCGTAATTCATGTTGTATTTTGTCGCGAAATCTTACAACTCTGTACACCTCCTTTGCAGTAATGGTCTTTTCTTTGCGAAACTGCGAGTGTCTTTCCGTATGTCAAACACACTGTTCTTACAAACCAGAAAGTATGTTTTAGAAATTCACCGATCCTCTATATTCGTCATTGACAGAAAATCTGCTATCCTCGTGATATAGTGTGTGGAAAACATTGTGATCTTCGTGTTTTGCTCGTGTTTCTGTAGTGTTGAGCTTACTGTAGCGCGCGTTGGTAGGATATAGGTTAACTGGGCTGTAGGTTGATTCAACGGATATTCCGTTATTTACGGTAACTCCTTCTCATTTGGTCACACAACTCACCGCCTCTTTCTGTTGCGTCTCCCCAATTCCAGGAGGGCTTGAGCCAGCAGAACCTGACCCGCGTGCGCCGCTTCCAACGCGAACTGGAGGCCGCTGAAGACCGTGCCGACTCCGCAGAGGGCAACCTGTCCATGATCCGCGCCAAGCACCGCTCCTGGGTCACCACCAGCCAGGTCCCCGGTGGAACCAGGCAGATCTTCGTCACCGAAGAGACTTCCGGCTACTAAGAGACGTCTACCACAACAACTGCCGAAGCACCTACCCGCACAACGGCCTACCTTAAAAAAAAACAAAGAAAAAAAACACACACACACACACCTAATCTACCGGTCTTCGAGTTGTACTTGACAAAGCCGTCATCTCCACACCCCGTCTGATCCTCGTGTGACGTTCCAGCGACTGGACAACGGAGAAGACATGACGAACTGTTCGGAACAAACTGGAGAGTGCATTAAAATGAAAGTGGAAGTGCAATCGATCTTTTTGGCATTAATACCTAGCCGACCCCGATACCCGACCTTACCGTGTTGTTTCGATCTGGTGGTAGAAGGACGGTTTATCTCCGCGTTCATATTCCTTCATTTCGCTGGCAATGTCGTCAACAGAGGAACATAGACGATGTTCGTCCAACTGCTGTTTGGCACGCTTGTTTTCTCGTTTTTTGCTGTGCCAACTCGCAGACAAACTACAACGACTGCACAACCAGATGTCGTGTCGGTGGCGACTTTGTTATTATTAACAACTCCATTGATCGGTATTTTACCGTGTCCCACCTAACAACGTTCAAAAGCGCTGTGATCTGACGACGTCCGTTAAACGAGAGTAACCTAGTCATCGAATACTCCGCTAAATTATTCGAGGCAAATAAATAAATAAGCTGTCAATTCAGTTCCCTTTACACTTTTTGGTCGTCCTTCGACAGTAAGACCAATGTGGGATTCTTTCGACGGTGAAGTCTTTGGACTGCCATACACACTTTACGATCGGGTTTGAAGGCCGCGATCGTGGTGTTCGATTCTTTCATTTATAACCTGTTGTGTTTCTGGTATTTGTGAGAGGGATTCGCTCAACAACTTTGATGTCGTTCGTTTTTTTTTTTCGACGTTTATCGTAACACTCCGATACCAAGATCGTCCAACTATTTTGCCGTATTTATTTTCTCTCTTTCCGTTTATCTTATTTTCGCCGTGGTCTCGAGGGTGATCAATATCGTATCTTGTATTCATTGTAATCTTGTTTGTCGTAGAGCGTGCACGCTGCAGTTGTATTTTTTTTTTCTGAAGACAATAAAGGCGCCTGAAAAAAAAATGCTCTGCTCTAATGTTGAAAATAGTCTGCTCCGTAACAAGTCTACTGGGCCTGCTTCTTCCATCTATGACGAAAGGCGTGAGGTCATGAGTTCAGGACATCATAACAGGAAAGAAGGTCAATTATATTGTAGAGAACATGGTACCCTTCTTCTTGAGCCCAGGTCGGAGCTGATGAAATGTCCCGGAGGACTGGATACGGGGGCGGCTTCTCAATCCGATTCTGATGGAACTGATTCGTTTGTGCCATGGCGGAAAGTAGCAGCGGCGCGTTGCCACCGTCCTTTGTCCGACACAAACTCCTCCTCATGATACCCATGTAGGGTCGGAATTCTTATCCGAACTCCCACGTGGTTCCCACAGACCGACCCGTCTGAGAACAGGCGCCTTTTTGAAGATAACTCGCTGCAGGGCACAGACCCTCATCGTGAGTGACAGCCAGACTGAATCCAAAGCCTGACTTCCTGCTCTGGCTGAAGTAACCCCACTTTCGTTTGGGTGCAGAGGCAAATCCGCAACGTGTCCATAGCGCCTTGCTACCAACGAACCGCTATAACCGCAGTATGATATGTCAAGCGTAATTTAGAACTTGTGACTGGGTGAAAGTGAAGTAACGAAAGACATACCTGGTGGGTCTTTGTGCTGGAGCGTGGGCAACTCTGCAAGCAGTACCATGTTCACTACCACCGCCACCAGCACCACCATTTGGTGGGTCTTCGTCATACGTTGTGGATACTGTGCGGTCGATAGAGAAGAAGACACAAGACCTAGTCTACACGAAGTCATTCCGCCTATATGAGGTAGACCATCGCTACTTTTTCTAACCGTGGATGCTGGAACAGTGAACTTTTGTTAGTGGTGGTGGTGGTTGGTAAAATAACAAGGGGAGGTTGAATTCGCGCAAGCGAATTCTGCTACCCCCAAAAAAGAAAGACGGTAGACCCCAAAGCAGAAAAGAAGAAGAAAAAAGAAGAAAGGAAACGGTACGATTGCACCACAGAAGGTGCGAGCGATGTTTTGTTAGTGATGTAGCAGTCAGGCAGCTCCCTCCACCAGCGTGCGAACAAGCATTATGCGCACCCTCCGATGCGTAAGGAAATAGAAGCTTCCTGGAAGCCTCGAATGGGAATGGTCTCCTTACGGCTATGCACCTCAGTGCGGTGCGCCAGGCGTCAGAGGACATTGCTTCCACAGCGACATATCTGGGGAAACACCATAATATATGTAGCGAAGCGTTTATCCTACACTCCAAGAAAAAAAGGGAGTACTTTTACTCCTTTTGTGGACTAAATGCGTTGCCACTAAAAATAGTCGCTTTCGGGAGTAAATGAATGTCACAGAGTGGAGACTGCATTTTACGCGCTGTTGTAAGAGTCTCAGGTACCTAATTCGTGTGCATGCATGAAAACCTTGAAGCAAACCGTCGACCGTGATATATCGAGTGATATAAAATCTTGCGCCATACATAGGGCACAGTTTGCGAAGAAAGATGCTCTTACTGTTTCTTACTTTGTGTGGCTGGAAAATTGCTACGTTGTCTGAGTTATACGGCCTTATATCGTTCAAATCTGTGATTTTGGCTGGTGACTTCAACCTCCCGCTAATAGACTGGAAAAACATGTTGCCTGCAGCCGGATGTGAACACTCTCGACTCTTAACTGATATCGCTTTTGATAACAACTTATCGCAGGTGGTAGATGCTCCCACGCGTAGGACCAATGATGGCGAGTCGTTGATTGACCTCGTTTTCTTATCTCACGCTGCAGCAAATACGCTAATTGATGTGTCGATCGCAGACGGAATATCTGACCACGATGCAGTTGTTTGCACATTGAACATGTCAATTAACTGGGGGACAAATATTGAGACCAACAAATATCGTGATTTCAGCAGGGCAAGTGATACTGATGTTGTGGACATGCTGGAAGAATCTTTTGACCGATTTGTTGTGCTTTGTGAGGGTACCGCAGTCTCTGTTGACAAAAGGTGGCTTTTCTTTAAGGATTTGGCCCTGGACTGCATCGAAAAGTTTGTGCCTTTGCGCACAGTGAAGCGGAAGAAGCGTAATCCTTGGGTATCGCGTGAGATTTTACAGTTGAAACGTAAAATAAATGGATAGAAAGGTTCCATCCAGGGCACAAAGGCTCACTCCCGGTACTGCGTCAAAAATTGCGTTCACTAGCACGCCGTTCTCGTTTCCACTTCTTTAATGTTACTATATGCACAACTTTCTTAAACATAATCCAAGACGGTTCTGGAGTCATCTGGTTAAAAAGGACAATAAGATTAAAGAGATTAAACTCAATGGGGTGGCAGTTGTCGACGGCGCGAGAATCGCGGATGAATTCAACGGGTGGTTTGCCTCTGTGTACACCAACGACGACTGTACAGAACCATCTTTCACTTCTATCTGCTTTGGTCTGAGCGATGTCGAAGTGTTCACAGAGGGTGTCTTAGATAGGCTCCTCCGGCTGGACACGAAGAAGGCGTGTGGTCCAGACGGGATACCCAATGCTTTTTTACAGCGGTATGCAGAGTGGTGTTCAAAGTTTCTTTGTATCATTTACCAGTCCAGTTTAAGATCGGGTGAAATCCCGTCTGACTGGAAGGTAGCCAAAGTGGTACCAATATTTAAAAGCGGTGATAAATCAAACATTACTAACTACAAGCCGGTATCACTACTAAGTACTAGTAGCAAAGTTCTGGAACATATTGTCTTTAAACACAAAATTAGCGTTTTGGAAGAAAGTGATTTCTTGGTGAAAGAGCAGCACGGCTTTAGACGAGGTTACTCAACTGCTACGCAACTTGTACACATAGTTCATGACTTTGCCTCTGTTGTAGACAAAGATGGTCAAACGGACGTTGTGTCTTTAGATTTATCAAAGGCATTCGACAGAGTTTCGCACACTAAGCTGTTGTATAAATTGAAAAACATAATAAGTAATGATCGTATACTGCAATGGTTTCACTCCTATCTTACTAATCGTAAGCAGTTCGTGAGTGTTGGTGGAGCCCATTCGCATTCCTTGGCAGTTCTCTCCGGAGTACCACAGGGGTCCGTGCTTGGACCGTTGTTGTTTCTAATTTTTATAAATGACCTCTGCATCGCCATTCCGGGAATCCAGTGTCGTTTCTTTGCTGATGATTGCATTTTGTATTCTAGTATAAACACTACTAACGACCAAGTCAAATTAAACAACTGTCTGCAATCTATTGTTACGTGGTGTGAAATGTGGCAGATGGAGCTCAATGTGAAAAAGTGCGTGTTCATGTGTGTTACAACGAAGAAAACGTCATTGTTGTTTGAGAAAATTTATTAGACGACTCATACTATAGAGCACACTACGAGTACTAATACTATTATTATTAATTACACACTACTACTACAATACAATGCTATTAATATTAATACACACTAATACACTAGTTGGAATGAGTTATAATGCACAAGATACAATGTATATATGGTTGCATGACTATGGGACTGTACATATATGACTACACAACTGTGACTATGTACACATGACGACCATATTCGTCACTGTGGCTATGTACATATGAGGTGGCCTTTATACATTTATGGGGGTGCACCAACGATGCTAACATACGCATCCTGAATGACAACGGAAGGGTGATCTCGCCATCGACGCCGGAAGCCTTCCTCCTCCAGCGCGAAGAGGTCCTGCTGCAGGATGGCGATTACGCTAACTCTCAATTTCCGCACCAATAGGAAAACAGGGATGTTGCGCAGACGTTGTGCCACAGCTTTGCAGCGCGCTGCCCACAGAACCTGTGCCCCGCAAGCCGTTAAAAGTGCGCTAATCCGGTGGCAGGACTGTCGACGATGTAAGGGCACTGGGCATATGATGTTCGTATGCCGCCGAGCCAATTGCCAAAAAATTCTTGCAATCCGACAGTCAAAAAGCACGTGGTAGTTCGTCTCGACACAATTGCAGTACGGGCAATTCTCCGTCGGGGTCAAGTTCCATGTCTGAAGGCGGTCCCGCGTGGGATGGATGCCCCATGCAAAGTTCCATACCATGTCACGCAAGGGAGCAGGGAGCCATGAACCTATGGCTGACGCCCATGGAACTGTTCTAACCTGCTGAAGGCGTCCAATCCAGTTTGCGCTGACCTGCACTTCGCTCCATAAAACTGCTTGGGACATTCGTGATGGGGCACTCACGGACACAGACAGAGACTCCAGTTTGCGATGATAAGCATGAACAGTAGCATGGAAACGCTGCGGAGATCGCGCCGCTGGGAATGATGGATCATATGCCTCTGGCAAAAGGTCTCGCGCTAATGGACCCATCCAGTACTTTAGGAGCACTTGCGTTGGCGATGGCTCCCCACGAAGTATCCGCAGGACGGTGTTCAGGGCAATCCCTTTGCCTCAGGCTTATGTCAGGTAGGGCCAGTCCACCCTGAGACAGAGGAAAACATAGCAGAGTACGAGCTAGTGGCCTACCTCGCCGCTTCCTCCAAAGGAAGGACAGAAGGGCAGTATGAGCAGGTATGACTACGGAATGAGGAGCAACTATAACGTGGCTCAGATGCCACAACCGGCCACAGAAGACACTCCGAGCCAGATATGCACGCTCTAGATAGGACAGCGCGTATGCATCAGAAGCTTTACACCTGGAGCAGAGATCTTGCAGTGCAGTCGTCCAGTTTGAGGTCGTGGGACCGTGACGATCGAACACAACACCTAATATTTTAAGGGATGTAGCGCATGAGAAGGGCAGTAACGAATAGGAAGCCCAATCTCCGAGAGGCATCAGCTTGGTCTTCCGATAGTTGAGTAACCCTCCCGAGATGACTGCATATGCATCATAGACGCGTAGGACCTCATCAACTGAACCAGCATCACGCAGTAGGACCGTAACGTCATCTGCGTAAGCAGCAACCTTCCACGTTCCAGAGATTGGAAGCGGGATGCCGTGAATGTGCGCGTCTGTATCGATGGCCCATAGAAGAGGGTCAATAACCAGTGTAAACAAGGCGGGAGAAAGAGGACAGCCCTGTCGGACACCTCTGGTTACGGTGAACTCATCAGAGAAGCGGTGCAGCATGAAGATGCGGCTACGGTGGTGGTTGTACAGTCGTCTAATGACACCACAGATCCATGACGGAAACCCGTACGCCTGAAACACAGCGAGCATGTACGCATGCTCGACACGATCAAAAGCTTTCGCCTGGTCGAGTGATAACAAGCAGCCCCGCGATGACACAGACGTAGCCGTAGCATAACGCAGAATGTCGCGCAAACCAGAAAGAGTGTCATACATACTCCTACCTGGCACAGCACGTTTGTGAAGGATGTATGACGGATGGCAAGACACTCTGGATTCGCTTGGCCAATATCGCGGTCAGGAACTTATAGTCACAGTTCAGGAGAGTAATGGGCCGCCTATTTTCTGGGTCAGCATGGTCACCACTATTCTTGGGCAAAACAATTATGTGTCTAAAACCAAACGACTCTGGGAAGGACTCTCCGCTTAGGCTCGTCTGAAGAACGCCAAGAAAGAACCGTCTGAGAAGAGGCCAGAACGTAACGTAAAACTCGACCGGCAGGCCATCAGGGCCGGGACTTGTTCCAGAAGCTGCAGTGGTCACCGCGGGGTCGAGCTCCTCAATAGTCAACGGCAGCTCGAGAGAGACCCGGTCCACATCGGAAAGCGTCAGCAGTCCATCAAGGAAGGAATCTGTACCGGCAACGTCCACTGGACAGCTTGTGTAGAGATTTCGAAAGAACTCTTCAAAGCCACGTATGACTTCATCCGGATCTTCTGCTAAGGATCCATCACGACGGCGTAAGGAGTGCGGAGGACACTGGCTGCTCTGGGAGTGGCGAGTACTTTGGAGATACTGCACTACGCCGGGCCCAGCAAGACCTTGCGCTCTGAGGTGAGCTCTTCGCGCGGCGCCTGGAGGCGACCGAAGGAGGAGACGATAGCGCTCACGAAGGGACTCCAGGTATTCCTGTATTAGCGGCGTCAAATGAGCCCCCCTACGCACAATGTTAATCTTTACAGAAAGCCGCTTCAGCTGCGCACTTCGGTCCCGAGCACGCTGTTGACCTAACGATTGGAAAAGGGTACGTGCCCAACCCTTGAAGGCCTCCCCAGCCGCTGGAGAAGGAACAGACGTTGAGACGTACTCTGCTATCCTGGATCTGGCCTCCGCCACAACAGCATCATCGTTCCACTCGTTCGCCATGCTGATAAGCTGCGTGCACTATATCGTACTACCACTTTTGTGATATACAGCATGGCATGGCAACAAGTTATATAAACATTAATGCGATTGTTACGTATTTTAAAAGATAGGGGATTGCATGAGGTAGGAAGAACTGTCTCAGCACAAACGTGAAGAAGCTGCTGCAGCTACACAGAGGATGTCCCAGTACCTATGTCAAAGATTTCTAACAAAGGCATGCGGCCAATAGTATGCGCACCATTATGACTCGACGAATCTTCATTTCTTTTGAGCTTTATCATGACGATCTTTGAGCACGCAGCTTATTAGTAAGTTACCCAGTCAATGCCACTTAAGGCCCTGTGCCACGGCTCCAAAGAGAAATCGTGATGAAATTACTCGACGTTGACTCAGGCATATCGATCATCAGAAGCTAGGCATATAACAAAATGACTGAAAAGCTACATGTTCCCCGTCTGAAGTATTGAGCATGCTTTCGCTTCCCATGAGTCAAGGGGAGGATCGCAACCTGAGCCAAAGCAACCGCAGAAGCGAAGAACAACAGCAGCAACAAATGTAAAGGGGAGAGAGGGGAAGATAAGGGGTGTAATTGGCAACATATACAGGGTGTCCCAGCGAACTGCGAACATATTTAAAAAAATATATATATGACACTTTTTCCAAAATGAAATCAATAGCAATAGAGCATATGCTAAACGGCACTCCTTAGGAAGGCATTGGCAAAGTCCAAAGGCAATGTCTTAATTAACTTTCATTAATTAACTTTTTCATTATAAAAGCTACGAAGTTGTCCCAATGGGAACATCTGTTCCTTTCGGTCACCTTATATCTTAGCCGTTTTCAGAGCAAATCGCCCGCAAAAAATTCCTGAAGGAACGCCATTTTTTTTCTTTATATTGTTCACTGCGCATCTTCGGAGAGGCGTATTGCTTTCATCCCCAACGTGAGAGGGTGAAGGAGCACAGTGCCGCCTCATGCGTCGAAGATGAGCTTTAACTTGCGGAAACAAAACAAAAACAAATGTATCGGGTGACTGTATCGGAACTGGCCTTATCTTGGGTTGCATTTTCTGTTTCCTTTTAATCTTTTTCCAGGACGCGAGAGGCGATAGTGTGCTCTTTTTTCCTCTCTCATTAGGAGCGAAGGAAAGACGCGTCTTCTCAGAAGCGAAATGAAAAAAAAAAAAAGTTTTCCTTCACGATTTTTTTGCGTGCGATATATACAACGGATTTTTGTTCTCCAAACAGCTAAGATATCAGGTGACCGAAAGGAATAGATGTTCTCATTGGGACAACTTCGTAGCTTTTATAATTGAAAAGTTAATTAAGACATTGCCTTAGGACATTGCTAACCCCCCCCCCCCCCCAAAGGGTGCCCTTCAGCATAAGCTACAATGTAATTGATTTCATCTTGGAAAGATTGTTATATATATATATATTAAATATATGTTCGCAGTTAGCTGGGACACTCTGCATATTTCATGCAGATCATCATGCAGCAAACCTCTTATCTGTGATGCTGCCCTGCAAACTTTTTTATAACCACTTTCCCCCTAAGTTTGTGTAAACTTACTCACAGTCCCTCATCTAAGCACGGAAGGTGCGGCTGATACAGAGACGTAGAACGAGTATTTTCCATAGTTTTGGCATATTATAACTGCACAGCGAAATTGGGTGTCAGGCACATCTTTCTAGCACCTCACCCTCATGTTCGTGAACCGGAACACACGATATCATTGATCAGCAAGATTGCTTATCTGTCCTAATTAAAAAAAAGTTTTTGTCATCATAATTACTAGTGCATCGATGTTGTTGTGATGTTAGGAACCTCTCCGCACGTCATCTTTGTGCTTTTTCCGTGCTGGGTAATGCCAATCTCCTCTAACTCTGCTGGGCTATCCAGTACAGTTACCGGTCCTTCTTCCTGTTCTTTTTCTTTTATTGATGGAATTAATGGAATGGAATTGGGTTGCCAAGCCATTCCAGGAGTGAGAATTGATCACAGCTTTCCATTCCGAGGAATTGATAGGAATATAATTTTCACATATCTCCATTCCTCGGAATGGAATTGGAATGGAATGGGTGACCCCATTCCGCGACCCCGTAACAAATTATTAGAACAGCACGTATGAATTCAACACTGTACAAGAGGGACTCAAGACGTAAGGACACATTTTAGGCAGTTTATAGTGTGGAACTTTATCAAATGTCTTTTCCAAATCAAAACATATAACATCAGCTTGTCCTTTGTTATTCAATGTAGCCCATTGGTCATACAGTCTCTGGGACCTGTGTAACTGAGGATAACCGCTTAGGAAACCCACGTTGAAATGTTTGAACTAACTCGTGCTTTTTCGAGAAACGGTAATACATCTTTAAAGAAAACGTGCTGCAATACATAGATGGGTAGAAATCCAGCGAACCGGTAGAATGTAGGAAGGGAGTTGCCTCAGGACAGAAGCCGCCGATATTTCGAACAGAGACTGTTCCTCTTCTGGGCACCGTCCTCATCATTGGCATGGTATTTAAAGGGTTAGGTGTGACGTGTTTAAAGGTTCATGCGAATTGTGGGTCAACAGCCGGGAGGGAAGAAAGGGTCCGTACGGGGGATTTTACGGCCGGAGTGAATGGCCGCTTTGTTAGAGTGTGCAGGGGATTATGTGAACGAAGTCATCTAGGCTCCTAGGCTCCGTTCACATCACAACAGTCAACTCACTTCATTAACTTCCTCGACACCACAATATCACTGGACAACGGCAACCTCACCACAACACTATACAAAAAGCCAACTGACAAACAACAATACCTTCACTTCAAGAGTCACCACCCGCGTCACTGTAAGGTTGGAATTCCTAATGGGCAGAGTGTAAGACTACGCAGAATTTGTTCAAACGACGCAGATTACGCTGAGAAGCTTGACGAACTCTGCAGTACACTTGCCCAAAGGGACTATCCAGACTCCCTCCTAACCGAATTCCGTCGCAAGGCACTCACACTCGATCGAAACCAGGTTCTGGAAAACCGAAAAAATCCTGACGCGTGCCAAATAAGCTTCATCACAAGATATTCTAACGCACTTCCAAACATCAAAGCCATTCTACAGAAGCACGAGCCCCTCCTCCAAAGCAGTGACCGACTTAGCGATATATTCACCCATCCCATACAGGTGACATACCGACGCGCAAAAAACCTAGCAGACTCCTTGGTCAATGCCAAAATCAGCGAAACGAGCGCCCCGTACACGGGAACACGACCCTGCAACCTCCCGCGCTGCAAAACGTGCAAGCACGTTCAACACGCTAACTCCATCAAAAGCACTGCGAGCAATTACACCCACGCCGTTAACCACGCATTCACATGCACAAGCTCCAATGTCATATACTGCATTGAATGCGGCGACTGCTCTATGCAATACATCGGTGAAACCGGCCAACAAATGAACAACCGCCTTACCGGACACAGAACCGACACGTCCAACAAACTCCCCAAAGCAGTCGCCGAACACTTTAACGTTCCTGGTCACAATTTTGACAACATTAAACTATATATTCTAGAAACCGGGTTTAGATCCACACGTGACAGACGTGATAGGGAGTCTTATCTCATATACAAGTTCAACGCTCTTCACCCGTCGGTATCAACAAATCACAAGGCACCCTTGAAACACTTCACAAATAAAATATGCTTTTCCCTTCTATCTCCATTATCATCAGTTATGTTCTGCATGGCCACTGCCTTCTGCTTTCTTTATTGCATGCCACAACTTTGTATTAGAAATATTAAAAAAAAAAAAAACCTTTGCTCGTTCTGGAATTTTCCCCACGTAACCACTAACCTCCTTATCTTTCGCTATGATTGCCAATTCTTGCCTATTGTCCCATTTCGTCCACGTGTTCGTGAACCCCCATTTTTCTGTAACCGGTCAGGAGCCTAGATGACTTCGTTCACATAATCCCCTGCACACTCTAACAAAGCGGCCATTCACTCCGGCCGTAAAAACCCGTACGGACCCTTTCTTCCCTCCCGGCTGTTGACCCACAATTCGCATGAACCTTTAAACACGTCACACCTAACCCTTTAAATATCATTCCAATGATGAGGACGGTGCCCAGAAGAAGAACAGTCTCTGTTCGAAATATCGGCGGCTTCTGTCCTGAGGCAACTCCCGTGCTGCAATACATGTGCTGCAAGAAACACATGTCACACATAGAAAAATGACACCCTACTGGAAACACAAACATTAAAACAAAATCTTACTTATAACATCACAGTACCATTGTCCTTACTGGAAATTTCTGATATCGAACCGGCATGCATCATATCTGTCATACTGTATCTCGGCAGATATGCATATCAGTGGTACCAGCAAGTTGGAATGCCTGATACATATATCTGCCATACTAGAGCTGTAGGGATACATGGCTGATATGGATGTAAGATCATACCAGACCTGTAGATATACGAACATTCATACTGATATCACTGCAGCTCCATCATACGTTGGCAGGTACACCCACACTGATACGAATGTATGCACAATTAACAATGTTAACAAAGTTAAAAGAGGTATTAAGGAAGAGCAGAAGTCGTGCAAAATTAAAGAAGCACACACGGGCACTGTACTCGGCTTTATTTGTGGTTCTGCCTCGTTTTAGTTCGTAGAGGAGGTTAGTAAGGCGTTTATCTTTCCCAGCCGTGTGGTCTCCTCTTCCGTACAGGGTCGTCCACACTTAAGAGTATCGCGGGAACGCATGACTTGCAAGTATGTCAGCGCCGCGTAACGGATGCTCTTGGGTTTGAGACCGCCTCGCGCCTCGCCTCGCCTCGCGCCTGGCGAACGTTCGCCACCTCCCGGTTGGGCTCGTCATTGCTCTCGTAACACTGGCGGGCGGGGAGACCCACCTGCTGTTGCTCCCGCGATGCTCTTAAGTGTGGCCGACCCTGTACTCGCTTTCTTCCATACGTAGTCCTTGAAGGCACCTGCGGTAATAGGAAAAGTAAACATATTTAGCATTCAGTGAGCTATGTAGATAAAGCAGAACTCTGGCAGTTTGATCCCAGTCTGAAAAATTCAGAGCTGGAACTACAGAAGCTTCCACTACAGTAGTCAGCCGTGCGACATGAATTCCACGAGGTCCAAGTGAACGTACTGCACTGTGCTGAACGTACTAATATGCTGAGAAGCACACTGAGCTGACAGACAATGGGGTAATAGGATCCCACATGTTAGGAAGGACACCAAAGAAACGGCCACGAAACATGGCACGAAGAGCACAAGCTCACCTTCAATTCACCCAATCTAAAGGCTTGTGGACGTATATTCAAAGGTATTCCCACAGAAACAGGTTCAGGTGTCGCTATAAGAAGGCGCAAAAGTACAGTCACAGGCGGCCACGCCTGTGCGCCAAACAACGAAGAAAAACGAATCCTCAGCGGAGCCGCGCCGCAGAAGACGTCTACCCAACACGGGGAGACGACGTCGAGAGATCGGAGCGAGAAGCGAGAAATACTCCGAGAGCGGCACCTGTAACAGCGCTCCTGGCGCTATGTATCGAGAACGAAAACCAAAGGTGTCAAATGCAACCAACCGGGTAACCAAAGATAACCAACTGGACCAAAGGAATGAGGAAGCTTTCCCCGTCAAAACAAGGCGTCAGTCACCTTCCTACGCAAAAAAAAAACAAAACAAAACAAAAAACAACCGATATAGACAAAAATGCCAACGGCCCCATGTATCAGCAGCTGTTGTTGCCATGCGGTCCCTAACTCGAGAACCGAGAGGGATAAAAAGGGGTGCTGGAAGTTTCTATGTTGAGTAGAGTTGATCCAACGCTCGCTTTCCGCATGCCACGAAACACCTCTCGTCAAGATGCTGCATTAATCCACCGAATGCGCCTCGATGTGGCCTTTACAGCTCAGTGACGTTACCGCTTGAGACAAGTTGACTCTCCCACCTGCTGCCACTGTGGTGGAAGATCTGGAGCATATTCTTCATTGCCCCCACTACCAACCTTCCCGAACCGCACTCTCCGGGTCTCTTCGTCCGCTGGACTCTCGCCCCTTCTCCCTGTCGAAATTGCTTGGTCCCTGGCCCAATCCGCTGCTTGCACCACGCAGGTGGAGTCAGCGTCGTATGTCCCCTACCGGCGCTGTGCAAAATGTTGGGTAGTGAAGGGTGCGTATCCTCGCTTGCTTTGACTACGCGATTTGGCTGTGTTGCGGCTGTTCCTGCTCTATACTTGGCCTTAGAAATAGCTAAAGTTGTTGATTGTTATGATACGGTTTCTGGCCCATGAACTTCCTGGACAATGTTTTTGACAAAGTAGGGCTGTCAAAGGGTCAATGACCCGTGAATGCACATCACTCGACTAGTGCTGAAGACGTCCCAGTGCATTGTCGCAATGTGTACAGGCTTGGAACCATGCCAAAATAGTCGACTTTTGCGAAATTCGATTTCCGCACGCACGTAATCTCAGTAGTTGTCGGTTTGTTGAATTGTTATGTTACGGTTGAACGGTTATGGTATTATGGTTACGCGGGGGGGGGGGGGGGGGGATATGCAGAGTTAAAACACGCGGAGAGGTAGGTCACAGCTACGTTGGTCACTGGGTTTACATAAACTATTCACATACGGTACAGGTGATAATAAATTCCCATTAAAATTACCTTGGATACTGAGCTGGCGTTTCGTTGGCCTGGTGGCTGTCTGACATCAACGAAATTATGTTTGTGAGAGGTCATTGCACAACTTTAATAGTACACTCTGCAGAAACGTTCGAAACGAAACTGAAATTTCGAAAATTCAGAACTACACAGCAATTTTTAGGCCTTTGATTGAACAGTAGATATGACGACACCTTTACCTTAATATTATGTAAGGTCTTTGTAGCTTGTCATTTAGAAAGCCCTGTAATGAGAGGGGTGGATTTCCGCGTATTTTTCTGCACACTTAATAGCGAGTTTTAGTATAACGTATGCTGTCGCCTTTGCGCCCAAAAGGGACAGCGTTGGTGGTTCATGGCACGCACAAGACATAAGCAGGGCTTTGCGCATTGCGCAGAACCAAGATGCTGTCCCTTACGCAAAGGCGACAGCGTACGGTATGCTAAAACTCACTATATTATTTATTATGGCCCCTTCCTATAAGGATGACCATGTAGCACCGCAATTTCACCTCACGCTCGAATTCCACGAAGAATGTATCAAAAGAGAACATCAAACCCATCCATCAGAAACCAGAAAAAATAGAACCCACCGCAAAACCGCAAAAAACAAAACAAAATAAATAGATGAATAAATAAAAAGAAGCAGCAACTGTAAAAATATTGAATCCACGGGAGAAATTGGAAGTAGTATTCGACTCCTCCTTTATTTCGGTCAGGTTTGCCTGGCAAGCCTGTCGCGTCTGATACATGTTTCATTACAAAAAATGACGAACGCGCAGTGTAACATTGTCTAACCTAGAGCCACTAAATAAAGGTGCGTTGTACTGAGCGATTGTAATAAGCTTTGCTTTAGTGGATACCATGTAGCAATACAAGTCTAACCGAAGGAAAGTAGGAGAGCCACCCCAAAGTTACTACCCAAATGTTAACACGTGGCTGGTAGAGGGCGCTCCAGCTGCTGGAGAAACTTTACTGCAAGGAGCGGATCCAGCCCAGCAACGATCTGCGCTCAAAGCTCTTTTGACATTTCTGGACACCATTTGACTTCGATCGTTATTGTGAAGGGGCTCGTTATTTTATTTCCCACATCCCCACCAGCAATGGGGTAGAGTATCACCTCTGGCGATGAACCTCCCCACTCTCCAAAGTCAAAATAAAGTTGTTGTTGTTGTTGTTGTTGAAAGACGTGTGCGTACTATTGTGTTATGATGCATGCCTCTTTGTGTAAACTGCAGATTTATAGCAAAAAAAAAAAAAAATCATCCCCACTCTCCAAAGTCAAAATAAAGTTGTTGTTATTTGAAGCTCTACCGCACAGCGGCTGGAACTCAGAATAAACGTTGTCTCTGCTCTACCGCTTTATAAGTTATCGCACACTTTCTTTTCTTCTTAATAAACTTATACCCCAGTCACACGGGACGATTTAGTGTCAATGTCGCGTAGTAAACACCAACCAGCGAATGCACACTCACTACGTCCTAGCTACACGGCTTAAGTAAGTGTAACTTATGTAGTGATGGCTATTACGACAGATCAGAATAAACGGCGACAAAATTTCCAGGCGTGCGCCATTGTACCTTCCTCAGAATGTTTTCTTTGATTTAGAAACACTTCGTGTTAATTTTCTTCCAACAGTAAACAAACTGGCCTGAAACACGTGTCACAACATTGCCGCCGCTCGATTGCTGAGACTCCGGAGTTGTCACAGGCTGTAACGGGAGAGTAATAGCATGTTTTTTTTGTTATTTTTTTTGACACCATCTCACACAGTACTTAAATGAAATAAACCCGCTGATGAAAATACTCGTTTAAAAATATTGTGGTGTCGGGACATTTTCTCAATATTTTTACCGGTGCCACAAAGCCTGCCTTCGAGGCTGCACACTTTGTCCGCCGAAGACAAGTGAAGTGAGTTTGGGGAACTCACTAAATCGTTAGTGCACTTTCTGCCGAGTGTCACTAAAAGATGTCGTGTGACAGCATAGGAATGAAACTAAGTGCAAGTGTCACCCGCTGAAAGTGACACTAAAGTAGTTCGTCTGACTGAGGTATTGCACCCTCCACACACAACCACAAACAGACGAGAGGCTGAAGAAGGAAGAAGCTCTTGCCAACACGCGCGCCTTCGACACTGTGAAGACGTATCAGGGCGCAACACAGTTATGTCATGAAGCACCAAGGCTGAGATAGCCTGAATGGCGACAGTGCAACCGGCATAATAAATGCGTAAATAAATTGAGTTTACACACACACACAAAAAAAACGAAAAGAAACGGAGAGAGCACGTTGAATCGCGAATCCAAACGTCGCGTGCTGAAATCCCGCCAGGTCTAGTTAAATTTTGGATGTTGCAGCAAGTGCAAGGTGTGCACAAGCAGCACAATATACTGAAAGTCGAGTGCAATAGGGGTGGACGAGTAGGTGGAAGGCCTTGAACAGACTCCTGAAACTGAAGACACATGCCGTCCTCCCCTATTGCACCTGACTTTCAGTACATTGTGCTGCTTGTGTGTGTGCGTGTGGGGGAGGGGACAGTAACACACTTCATAGATTAGAAATATATGTGAAAATTTATTTTTTATCGTAGAAGGGAGAGCGCTGAACCAAGGTATATCTAAACAGATAGCGCAACTCTCATAGGCTCCTGTGTCTTCAGAATGACGTCATGATAGAGACGGTCAGCGCCATCCATCTGTTGCGCGGACTGCTATGATTATAAGTAAATGACGTCAGAGATGACGTAAACAGTGTGAATAATAAGTAGCGCATAATCAGCCATGGCACATTTACATTCCCGCACTTCGTTTACGTTGTATTGCCTTTTCCTCAGCCAGGCAACAACACCAGACGAGAACACAGAAAAATAAATCGTATCAGGTTTACTGAAACAGATCAATTCGGAATACATACAGTTATCACAGACTTGGACAACTTCAATCAGAAGGGCATCATGATGACCTCAGAAATTAGGAATGTTCACTTAAGGTCCATTTCTCGAGCTATACGTCCACGTAGTGATTAGACGTTTGCATTTATTCAATGAGTGGCCATTAGCTCCATTGCAAAAAAACAAAAACAAAACACCGTTGGTGCACAGCTGATTCCTGCTAACACTCGCGCTATCATGGCCGCTCGTCCCATGACGATTTCTTTTTTATTTTTTCGCGGGGCCAGCAGCAGGGAATGCATTGTATTCATCTGTTCACAGGTGTTAATCTTGGTTTACAGCTTCGAGATGTGAACTACGCTTCCTGTTTAACCCAAAAAGTGTACGAACTCCGTATTACAATGCACGGACACACGACACGAGGAGGAGTGTCGTTGGGAGGAACCCGAGAGGCCTGCCTGCCTGAATAGGCGGCATGTTGCTCGGGAAGGGAAAGGTGGTGGAGAGGAGGAGAGGAAAGGGTGAAGTGGAAGGGCGAGCTATCCGCTCGGGGGGAGGATAGCTGCGTCCATGGGCCGACTTCAGGGGAACTGTGCCGGCATACGCCTATTACACATCTGAGGGAAACCCAGGAAAAACCCCAGACGGCACAGCCGGCCCGCGGATTCGAACCGCGGACCTCCCAGTCTCCAAGCGCACCGCGTTACCGCTGCGCCATCGGAGCTGGTCGACACACGACACGGATGCAGAGATGCACGGATAAACACGCCCACTGTGACACACGCGCAAAGGGAGCAGGACACGGAAATGTACTCGGGTGGTAGATGATTTCGTATATGTGCACAAGTGGGGCAATAGAACGTTTTTTTTTCTTCTACATTATGCATAACCTATTAGTAAACACACAAGCCATGCCCGTAAAGTTTTTTTCTGTTTACGATCCACCCCCCGAGGATCGTTCGCGCCTCTCATTGGTGGCTTTGCCGATGGGTCTGGTTTGGTATTTTTCCTTTTCCGCGGTTTGGAATCCTGCAAGGAGATAGCTCTTGTGTCGTTGTTATGGTTTCCTTATGGAAGTTGCGCATGTTGGATCCAAACCAGGAACCTTCTTGCTCCTGCGCAAAAAAAAAAAACTTTCAAATATGAAGACGACCTCAAGGCACGGAAAATAGACTCCACTCTTCATTCTTCTTCTCTTCTTATTCTCTCTCTGACTCTGACTCTATCTCTCTGACTATGACTCTTCTTTCATTCTTATCTGATAAAGGCACAGCAAGGCACAACTCATTGTCATAGTGATTGGTCGCCCATTCATTGTATCAACATTTACATCGATGTAAATCATTGACGGGAGTAAAACAGCAAATTAAAAAAAAATACGAAAGGGCGCGTGCAGTGTTGGCAAGCTAAGGATACACTACCTAGATTAGAAACACCTGTGCACACGAGTTGAAAGCATTCTTTTTATGTCTATGCAAGCTTGATACAGTGAAGCACACAGTACCAGGGATTGGAACCGGTATTTTTTTCGGTCCGGTTCGGGTTCGGGCATATTGGTTCGGTTCAGGTTTAGCTCCACTGAGCCGAAATTATCAGCTTGAACAGGTTCAGGTATATCGGTTCGGTTCGGGTTCGGCTCAGGAAGATCACCCCCCCCCCCCCCCACCCCGCACACACACAAAGACAAAAAATATCGGTCAGCGGTCGGGACATTTACAGGGAGTGGAAAAGTTGCTCCTTTCGGTAGCGGTTTAACCGGTTCATGGGCAGTAATTTTGCTACATGAAAGCGAACTTACGCTCATCATACACGGTTGTAAGAGAAAGGTATGAGATAACCGTTTCAGGTGAGTGAAAAAAAAGAAAAAAAGTCGGTCAGTAGTACAACTATTTCACATCTGAACCGATTCCCGAACTGGTAACCGTATTTCGGTATTTCAGTCCCGGTTCGGTTCAGGACAAAAATGTTCTGGCTCGGTTTCGTCAGAAAAATAACGTTTTTTTTTGTTTACTGTTCGGGTTCCCTTCCGGTTCTGATCCCTGCACAGCACCCCGTGTTGCGCGTTGAACCTCCAATTCAAAGGCGGCGGTTTCCAATCCCAGCAGGGAAAGTTTCATCTTGGGTATGTTAGCGGGCGCAAAGCAGGGGAAAGCTAAGGACGCGTGTCCCTGGATTAGAAATACCTGTCCAGAGATGAGCTCAAACTATTACTTTGATGCCAACGCAGGTTTTGTACAATGAGGCACATAGTATACCAGCAGTGCAAGTTTCAGACAGTGTACCGAAAAAAAAAAAAAAAGTCTGTGTCGTGGAGAAGAGCATGTTGGACCTCTAATCCAAAGGGGCCATGCTCTTATGTTGTAAGGACGCCTTCTTCCAACTCTCTGCTACTGTCACGTACTCTCCTTCGTCTAATCTGAGCCTCAGGACTAATGAATTACGCGCGGCTTATTCACCTTGTCATGGTGTCTCTCGTTCCTTTCTGTCTTTCTTTTTTGTTTTCTTTCTTTCTTTGGAAGAGCAAGACGACTCTTTTCTTTTCTCTTTTTCAATTTCGTATTAGCGCCGCGAAGCAACTGTGGCTATGAGCGGCGTGCAGATGGAGAGAGGACAGCAAGAAGGAGTGGTAGGGGACATCGGGGGATAAGCATGCGTCCTGGGCCCACTTCAGAGACGACTCTTTGTCTGGCTAAAACTTTCTTTTCTTTTCTTTTTTAATAAACATATCACCCCCCTTTTACCCCGTACTACTGGCGGCTTCATGCATTGCGCTCGTACTGATCCTAACATATCCTGCCCTTGTTACTGGGGCCTCGACAGCAACCGCTAATTGGGCACCATTTCCATTCTCCGACCTCAGAAGCAGGATGTACAGTAGCCGCGCATAACGAAGATGACTACAACTTTCCGGCTCTTTCGACGAGCACTCAATGCAATGCATGAGAATGATCGGTCCTAAAATATGCTGCGACTTCCGTGAAATAACGAGCAAACGTTCGAGCGCATTTGATACCAAAAGTGCGGATGTCTGGGCACGTTCTGTGTAGAGTCACTAAATAAGCTACGCTTCAGAGTATCGACACTGAGGCAAAAAGAGCCGCCATGTTGTTTCGGATGACCTCCAGCCCCACCTCTATTTTGGCAGTAGAAATAGATGAAGGTGAAGTTCAGCAGTGGAAGAAGACAACACTTCGAAGAGCGCTAAATGGATGGCGCTGGAGGTCATCCGAAACAACATGGCGGCTCAGTGTCGATACTCTGAAGCGTAGCTTATTTAGTGACTCTAGTTCTGTGCATCCTGCTTTCGCCGGCGAGCTCCCTTAGTTTCGCATAGCGTTCGTCGACACCAGTACTTGATAGATTCGAGGCCTTGATGTCGCGACACAGCCTTGACCATAAGGTATAGAGGCAGATAAATACGCAGTAAAGACTCCTGAAATATACACGCAACTGCGCACTGACCACATTCAAAATATGCAGTGAAAAACCCGAATATCCGTACGGATATATGCAATATTGAATGGTGAGTGTTTAAGAAAACAATAACGAGAAAACAAGGGCCTGCTCGTTCCCCACGACACCACAGTGGGCTGGAACCCACTGGAGAACTAGCCTGTGGCCTGCTGCGTAGATAGTGCGGTAAGCCATTAACACATCTGTGACTAGGGGTGCGGATGGGCCTCGTATGCCGGAATTTTCAATAGCGTGATGTTTAAGAAAAGACACCTGTAGTGGGGATTCGAACTCGCACCCTCTGATTGTCGATGGCACTTGGACGGTGTGAGGCATCTCTTGTGTTTGTCCTTCTCGCTCTTAAAAAAAAGGGTGTACTTTAACTTCTTTCCTTGTCACATGTATAACTCCCTTTTGGAGAGTACAACTACTCTCAAAAAGGGTGTCTCCTCACTCCCTCAAGGGAGTAGCATAACACCTTTCTCCCTACTGGAGAGCAATATTACTCTCCTGCAGGGAGAAAGGTGTTATGCTGCTCCATTTTTTAGGGTAATTGTACTCTCCAAAAGGGAGTTATACAGGGTGTTACCCTTACCTTATAACAGTCTACCCGCGCCGGCATGCCGTGCTCGCCAATTACTCAATGCAGGCGGTACAATGTGCTGCATACGTGTAAAACTCATAAGGACGTGCCATCATGGTAAATATCGAAGTAGTTGAGCACCGTAACGCAAAGTTATAGCGCAAAACGTGAGGTTCCCGTAGGCAAAACAGCCAAGATGGCGCCTCTCAGTAAGCAGACGACATCCCTTCTGGGTGTTGTCTGCCGAGTGCGTCGACATTTTTCGTTGCTCACGTTGCTTACTTCTGAGGAAAATACGACTGTTACACGAAAGCGAAATGAAAACTACAGTTCCATCCGGCTGGCAGGATATGCGACACGTCGTCGTCTGGGGGGAGCATGTCAAGTGCTCTTCTCGACGTCGCCATCTTGATTGTTTTCACTACGGGAATTGCACGTTTTGGGTTATAACTTCATGCTGCGGCGCTCAATCACTTCGAAATTTACCGAGATTAAATGTTATGAGCTCTATATGAAGATCGCACAATGTGCCACCTGCACTAAGTAATTGGCGAGTACCGGATGGCGGCACGGGTATACTTTTATAGGGTAACACCCTGTATATGTGGAAAGGAACGGACTTAAGGTACACTTTTTTTTTTGTATGCGTAACTGCCTCATTCACCGGAACGTTATGAGGAATGTTTTTATTTATTCTTTTTTTAATAGAAAGCCATTGAGCACCAAGCCCAAACCTCAGCATTTTATAAGGGACGACCCGCGAAAACACCACGGCCACGAGAACAACGCCGAGGCGATATATGATGTGGCTTTTCAGAAATTGGCACGTCCACCCATGATGCCCATGCTTTTCATTAAAGATGCGGGTTTCTCCGCTGTAATGGGACACCGTGGGACTGTCTATGTAGAATTGCGATATTGCCTGCGGCTATTACCCTCTGCTTTTCATCAAAATACGGAGGTCCGAACTGTACTTTCCTATTTGTCCCATATTTGACCGGTTGCAGTGTGTGACTCACTGCACCTAGAAGCACCAAGCTAATAACACGGGAAAGTGGCATATTGATCATCACAACCTTTTCCGCGGAGGCTACGCATAATGGACTTCAATACGACGGTACACCGAACGACTGGCCAAGCTTGACATTTTTTTTTTTACACATAGATGACATTTCGTAGATCATTTTTGTACACCACCACTTTACGTGGACGACAAGAATAAAACTGCAAAGGTTTCTTCCTGGCGTCGCGTCTACGCCAGGAGCGGGCAAACTTCGGGAAAATGAACGGTGCGATAAAAGCGAATTCTACCTGTCTTCGCGTTTATTCGTTTATTTTTTTCGTCCCGCCAACGGATCGATATCGAGACGCGAATGAAACGGCCTTCGTCCGCTAGAGATATCTGTCGTATTAGTCGTTCAGGCAAAATCTGAGCGGAGTTCAAATGCATCCTAAGGGAACAAACACGGAGGATACACGGGTACAACGAGACACAGCCGCTGCTCTCAACTAACAGATTTAGTTCTGACGTTCATATACATACAGTCCTAGGAAATGGGCCAAACCGGTTGAGTCGAATTTTTCGTCGTCCAGGCACGAAGCCATATTGAGAGAGAGAGATGAACTAAACACGCATTGCACGAAAAATCGGAGCTCTAGTAGTTTGCGACATAGTACTGGTCCGTCTGTGGAATAATTTTGACCACTTAACGGTTCCTTAACGTGCACTTCAAATGTGAACCCGCAACTGAAAACGTTGGATCCTGTTTCGGTGTCCATGGAGGCTGCGTGCACAATTTTCAGTTCCTGTTCAGGCTACGCTTACTGAAAGAAACTTCATTATGCTAAAGGTACTGCAAAGCAGCAGAAAAGCATGATATGCTGGCGACGTGTCTCGAATGTTGTTTCGAACGTGTGTCTGAATATTTTTAATTTGTCACGAAAAATCCGGCGTAGTACAGCGGCGCGACGCCTGGTGTCGAACAACCCCGTTTGTAGCGGGCAACACTGTCGAATACGTATTATGTGTCCAGCATCATTTTGTCACGATTTTGTTCTTTTGGTGGCTATATTATTTCGTATCATATTTCCGTAGGAGTGCAGAAACCCCTGCTTAGTGTGTGTTTTTTTTAATAAAATCAAAAAGAAACGCAGCGCTGTTCGAGGGAAGCGCTACCTGAACCAAGTGGCGAGAAATCACAAAATGATTGACATAACGGAAAGCAATGGTTCTGAGGGTGACACACACAGTGCACAAACAAATCCTACACTGTCTGGCCTTCTTAACGACTTCGACACTTCAACTGTTCAGTATTCGTAAAACTCCGAGACTAAGGAACACGAAGGGACAGACAACAAGAAGTTTGTTTATCCGTAGATGTGGCTCGTTGTGTGGATTGAAGGGGCGGATAGTTAGGCCGGGCCCAGTGTTATACGTATGCAATGTGGTTGCCGCCGTACTCGGCAGAGAGTGCGGATCTCTTCTGAATACTATTACAGTGTTGCCTGTAATTTTTCATTTTAATTTTCTAATTAACTGCACCCCCGAAATTTACGCCGTTTTCATACTGATGACTGAGGACTATCGAATAGCCACGCTAAATGAAATTCGACCTCTGCTGCTTTACAGTACCTTGAAGAGCATGTAACCGGCCCGAACACAAACGATCTGCCGTAGAGGAAAATGAAGTTTGTGCGCTACAAGGTGGTGGTGGTGATAGAGCTTGCCGTTGTCGGCCTCACGTATGTAGGCAACGTCACGACTCACGCCCTGGGGGAATGTGCGTCCTGGGCCGACTTCTAAGGGAACTGTGCCGACATATGTCTGAAAGCGCGTTTGTGCGCTACAAACATCCAAAATTGCCCCGCGTATCACCAATCGGAGATGAGATGGGAGAATACGGGACCATACATATCACAAGCCTCTTTGTGCTTTCCGACATGTTGATGTTTGTTTAAGAAGGGTACTTATAACCCGAGCAGTACGTATGTACAAGTTTATCAATATATCGTTGGAAAGAAATATGAAGTGGCGCATTCCTCTTCTTTCCCTCTGTTCCCCTGTTCTGTCCTTCTTTCGCCTGTTTTCACTAGTGGAAAATGAAATAATCTCGCCGTTGCCGGCTTCACAGAGGTGGGCAACGTCACGACTGACTTCCTGGGTCAACTTCTACGGGAACTGTGCCCACATATGCCTGAAAGCGTCTGAGGAACCCCCCCCCCCCCAAAAAAAAAAGAAAGAAAGAAAGAAAACAAACAAACAAACAAACAAAAAATAACAGCCGGCTCCGCGATTGGAAACCCGGGTATCTACCCAGTGTCAAAGTGACATGGTTGTCGACACAGCCCACAATACACTGCTGTGGTTTCGGCAAATCATGTGGTAACAAATATAGCGCAAGCTAGCGCCAAATCCGAGAGCGAAGAGGCGATTGCCAGAACTTCTACCCCTGTGCTGAAAGCTTTGCGGGTGTTCAGGTCTCTAGTATAGAGACCTGAATCTTGGTAATGTACATGGCTTGCGACAGGGCCATTTGGCATTACAGTGAACCCTCGTTAATATGACCCCCGATAATCTGACATACGCGCTTTACGACCATACTGCTGGGGAACAATTTAGTGAAACCTCTGCAAATCCCCCCCGTTAATATGACAATTCCGCATTATGACCAAAATTTTCGGGAACGACCATGGTCATAATAACGACGGTTCACTGTATATGGTTTTGGAGACGTTTAAAGGGAATGCCGTGCCCGTCTTCGTCGATTCCGAAGCTATGAATGCCGTCTTAGTCCTCCTTCATCAGCGACAATAACGCCGGATATCAGCCGTGAATTAGTGGAGTAGTTTCGATGCAATTTGCTGTGATGCATTGCAAGAGCTTTCAAAGCATTCTGGATTTGCCCCTCCGGTAATTCGGGAAAACGTCACCGGGACACGGCCAATCAGGTAGACCTTTTGGTGAGGGCAAGCCCAATCAGGAAGCGGCTGGGGTGCCTTTGGTAACCATCGGGCGGGTGGGACGGCGTGTGCAAATCGCGGAGAGACTGCGATCGGCTTCTAGGATGTCACTTCTAAGTTAGCTTCGGACGTGTTCATAGGGCCAGAGGAATATAGCACTGTGTTCCTCGCGGTATGGTCTCGTTAGGGCTCACCCTGGTATTCGAAAGTTGGCGTATTTACGGTTGCCTTTTCGCTCGGTATATTGCGGGGGGCATACGAAGAAGACAATCTCGAAGCCATTCGCTTGCGCTGCATCCCCATTGGTGTGCTCGAATTACGTCGGCGTGATGTTACTGGCGCTGGGGCTTCCTTAGCTGAAGAGGGAGTGCGACACTTTGAAACTTGTCAACTTAATATGTTAGGTCTTTTCGGAAGAGAAACTTGGCCGACACTGTGAGTCTGCAGGTTATGAGTCAACCTACGTGACAGCGGGCCAGTTCACAGTGGCTACACTGCACGCGGACGCCAGAGCGTCAAACGAGGTAGTAAGCAGAAACTTTACTGTGAGCACAGGTCGATACCCTGGGCCTGTCGCTTGCACTGGGAGCGCCTCGCACGCAGACGCGCGGCGCAGACAACGAAACAGCAGCATCCAAGCAATACTCCGAGCCAGAGGCAGGAATCTGGTGGGAAGATCAGCGGCCGGAACCAAGAACCCAGAACCAGAGATGAGTCAGAACCAAGAGACTGGCGGTGTAGAACTCGATGGCGATGCAGACTGTCAGCCAGAAGGCCTTGTTCTCTCTCTCTCAGAACCCAATCGCCCGTGCACACGATGTTCCACATGGCACTTTCTTCGCACGCTTTCCCCCCGAACTCCTTCTTCGCCTACTTGTGACCACAACCATCATACTCTATCCCCTCCATTCTGTCTCGTTCTCATACACGCGTTTCGAGATGGGGTTGTCCATTTAAGAATCTTCATGGCCGGCCTTCGTATTGCTGTTGTAGTGTAATCACTGCGCGAATAATTTGAACAACTTCAAAGAGAGAGACCCGCTCCATACCATTCGAATGACACCTTTCTCTAAATGTTTGTGTCCGCATGCATCTTATGGGTTGGAAGGAACGTCTCTTCATTTCGTGCCTTGGTGCGTATGTAGTGTGTTCCATTGAAGCAGTATTCGTTTAGTATTTGTTCTTTCGGAATTTGCTAGTGTATCCGCGTTCGTTCAGCAAACCCACCGTGCGACCATCTTTTTTTCTTTTCCGTTTGTTTTTTATTTTTTCTTACATGACGGTTAGCGTTGTCTTAAACGTATTCTTCGCACTGACCAGGACTACTTCTTATACGTTTTCCTTCAAGCAACCATCGTTTACCGTTAGTGGACAAACTATACATTCCGATGTACAAAAGTGTGTGTTGCTTAACTCTCTCTCTCTCTCTCTCTCTGTGTCTCTGTTTTCAGCAATCTGTTCAGTCATCGCTTCTCCTCTCTATGTCGCCTCAGAGTTGATTCCCAGTCCTGAGATCCCATTCTCTCTCTTCGTCGTGACCCTCACTACATTATCGCGTCTTTTCCGCCTTGCAGTTGAGCAGCCAATCAGGACGACGCGCGTGTCGTGCGCGTGGCGGACGGAAGTCACGACTAACGTCCTTAAATAACGCCACGAACGCCGTTTGATGTTAATTTTTCAGCACCGACGTCTGGTAAGTTCATGTTCCTGTTTTCATTATGCCTGAGACGAGCTGCTTTTTCGAAACAAAAGCCAACTGTCTACCACTATAGTAAGGATTCTATTAGCGTGACGTTCTTGGAGATGCACTTTCTTCGACTCCCTTCTTTCCCGATAACTGGACATTTTTCGTAAGATTCACGGATTTTCAAGCTGCACCGTCGAAAGATAAACACGTACTATTTCATCACAGTCCTCTGCGGCTAAATGTGGTTTCTCTGACTCCGCGACTGCTTGTAAGAACGCGGATCTTTCGGTTAATTATTATTTTTTTTTGACAGCGGATAACCTTTTTCGATTCTATTCCAGTTCAAGGTTGTCACTATTTGGTGTCTCATTTGAACTGTGTGCCACATTTCCGTCACTTCTCAAGAAAAGAAGATAAAGTCCAACTCGCCTGAAACGTTGCACAGTGAGAGCCGCCTTGCTGAAGTTTTTTTTAGCGTTACTTGAAAACGTCGTCTCTTCGCACAAGCACGAGATTAAAAAATTCAAACTTTTGACCCCATGCATTCCCTATGGCCTATTCACGGTTATTTTGGGGACACTTCGTTGAAGAACCGCATTGCACTGCGAGTTTCACCGCATCGCACACAGGTGGTGCAAGGCGCCAAGGCGTAGCAGTGCCGTGTATGCCAAAGGGAGTTTGGTCATTAATGGGACCTGCCTATACCTGAAGCTCCACCCACATTTTGAGCTCTCTGGCCAATCACGAGGCAAAATACAGTTCGCTATTATTCCCAGGCTATCCAAGCTATAAATCATCTGCATTTACTGGGTGCCGACATTTTCGGGAAACCGGATTGGATTGGACTGAATAGGATATTCCCTGACGACCAAGCAATATAATGGATTTTTCGTCTACTTCTAACGGCGCCATCTGGATGGAGAGGGGCATGTCGGGAAGACGCAGAATAGCAGAAGGGCAGAAGTATCAGAAGCAGAAGTGTATGCTAGAAGAACTCATTGGCCGGTAGAACCGCTAGTTGGAACAGACTCCCGGTATTATACGTATTTTAACTATAAAACATAACATGATTGAATCAAGAATGGGCAAAAGTGTCTACGTGAATAAAAGTATGTCATCAAATGAAAACTTTTGCAATCCGTAGCGTTTTTCTTGCTATTTGCCTGTGATTGTTGTCGTTACTAGGCCTAACAAGGACGAGAAACATGTTATTTTTAGGTAAACATCGACACTGGAGCGTAATTTAAAGGTGAGTTGCAAGATAATTGCAACGAAATATACACTTACGGAATAACATTGACGTAATTTGTAAAAAAAATGGTCATGAAATCCTCGCTTCGCCGTTCCAAGCTACGCCGCCATTTTCGGGAAAATTTTGGTGTCATGGCGGCCCGCATAGAAAACAGCAGCCAACGAAAAACGCTCAATTTGATTGACAGGTCGAGCCTTTTTTTTAGGCGCCTCCTAATGGCCAGACTCCCTTCGGCATACACGGCACTGAGGCGTAGCAGACGATAAGAATGGGTTTCGGTTTCGCTTGGCGCCTTCCGCCACCCGTGTGAGATGCGGGAAACCTCGCAGTGAAATGCGGTTCTTCAACCAAGTGTCCCCCAAAATAACCGGGAATAGGCCACAGAAAATGCATGGGGTGAAAAGCTCGAAAAAAATTTATCTCGTGTTTGTGCGAACAGACGATGTGTGAAAGGAATGTTAAAAAAAAACTGGCTGGAAAATGGCTCTCATTGTGCAAAATTTCAGGCGAGTTGGACTTTACCTTCTCTTACGAAGTGGCACTAGAGTGTCGCACCCTGTAGTTTTCTGCCTGTCTTTGCAGCCGGTATAACATTGTTCGATACAAAGATGCATATTCTCATCCCTACTACATGACATCTGCTGTGCCCTAGGGATCCACCCTGGGACCATTACTACTTAACGTGTTTGTTAACGACTTGCCAACCTGTGTACGTAACCGCCACGTCCTGCAGCAGGCCGATGACATTAAGTCATTTCCAGTCATTGATAAGAGTCGCGACTGTATCGCTCGGCAAGATGATATATCACTGACACCTTCGCTCGTGCTCAAACAATTTGCTCAACCTAAACATTTCCAAAACAGCCGTCATCTCTTTCACTAGAATGTCGTACTCCCTCGACTCTGTTAATATTAGACGTAAATTGTCAATTAAAGACTCGGGCCTTCGTCTTGACAGTTCTTTAACTTTTCACACGCACGGAACTGACTTGTGCACTTCTACGATGCTTGAACTCGGTATCATATCTCGCGAATCACTAAAAACTTTCGAGATCCATCTCGTTTTTTTTCCCGCTTATTCTTCTGTGTATACTGTAGTCCCACTTCTTGAATTGGCATCAGTGGCCTGGACCTGCCTAGATATCATTCGAACCGCTGAATTAGAAAACGTTCAGCGACGCTTCATCTCTGTTTTTCATCTTCGCCATCTTGGTGGCAGCACTTACTACAACTACGCGTAATTTCAAGCGTATAAGCCGCACCGCAAATGAGCCGAAGGACTCGCTTTGAGGAATGTTTTAAGACGCGACTGATTTGAGCGGCAAGGGAGACCATTGAGAAGGCCATAAACCCTGAAATCCATGCTCCGGAGTCGGCATGCTGTACAAGAAGGCAAGAAGGGGTTCAGTTCTAGTAGTCTACCCAGATCGGGTTTCAATTTCAATTTCTTCTTTTTTTCAATTTATTCAATTTACCGAAATCGGAAGCAGCATTTCAGACAATGGAAACAAAGAGTGGAAAAAGTTTAACAAATGTCTAAAACAATAGCTGGAATGTCACTTAATGAAGTATGCTAACAATGATTATCCATGCAAATCAGAATACTCTGTTAGATGATAATACCACTACAAATGACTGGTTAGCAAAAAAATGTACGAAGCTCCTTTTTACCTGTTGTGCCCTAGTTGCGTGTTTTTTAGACGGTGCATTTATACGGTACAAATGAAGAAAAAAAATCGTGGTAACCAGGCTCTGCGCAATAAAATCGTTAGCAACGTGAACTTCGCCCCGTGTATTTCCAATGGGACATTGCAGTGTAGGCTGTGTAGCACAGTTGCATCATCCCAACGCTAGGGGTGCCACCTATACGGAAACAAAACGAGATCTGGTGCGCCTGGCGGTAGCTAGATGCAACTGTGCCGTGGCCGCCATATTGACTTCTACATAGGAAAATCGGGATGCATGGACAGCAACGTTTGCGTGGATAACTTTTTTGTTACGTGGACATGGGTTCCTACGATTTGTTTGTGCGTTTGTACCGGATAAATGCGTAATCACGCGCCACCGGAAGTTCATGCGGTAAGCAGGGAACGTCATACGTGCAAAAATGTGGGGCTACTCTATGTGCACCCACCCTGTATATTTATTTATGTATTTATTTATTTATTTTTTATGTACATTCCTCAAGGGCCCTACAAGGGCGTTACATGAGGGGGAGCAAAAACGATGACATAACATATCTTGACATAGTAACATTGATCATAACATAAGAAAGGTAATCAACAATGACCAAATAACCAAGAACATGAAACAGGACATACGAAAAATATCGTATTGAACAGTTAACCATGGCTACACAGCTGTGGTATGCATATTAGACGCCAATGTACATGGACAGTGAGCGTTTGAATGTGGCATGATCTGTGATTGTGACCCAGGACTGGGGAAGGCCATTCCATTCAACGACTGGGCGTGGGAAAAAGGAAGATAGATACTGAGACGTACGTCCATTGATGGGTTCTAGTTTCAATGAGGGATCTAATCGTGGGGACACATATGAAGCAGGCGAAAGAAACTGAGGTAGAATATGGACACCAACCAGGAACTCATGAAACAAGCAAACGCGAGCGTATCTTCTGCGGAGGTGAAGGTCGGGAAGGTCAATACAACGCTTAATATAAGAGATATTGGAAGGGTAATGGTAAGTATTAGTGATAAAACGCGCGGCACGGTTTTGGACGCTTTCGAGGACGTCGATTAGGTTGGCTGTATGTGAGCTCCAAATACTGCAACAATATTCCAATTTTGGTCGTATTAAGGTTGTGTACGCAAGTAACCTTACGCTAGGAGGTGCTAATGTTAGGTTTCACTTTAAAAAGCCAAGTTTCCTATTAGTGTCGTTTATTGACGTGAGTGGACCACGAGAGGTTGGAAGTGAGATGCAATCCTAAATACTTATATGCAGTTGCAGTAGGTATGAGAGATCCGTTGAGTTCATATTTGAAATTGTAGGCTTGTTTGGAGCGGGAAAAGGACATATGCACACATTTCGATACATTAAAAGGAAGTTTCCACGAAGGGTACCATGCGCTAGTGATGTCGAGATCTTGCTGAAGAGAAATGGAATCTGACAGGGTACCTATGTGTCGATACAACACGCAGTTATCAGCAAAAAGACGCGCATATATATCGCGCATAAGCCGCGGCTAATGTGAGTGAAATTACGGTACGATCATATTCTGAACAAACTAGCTGTTGAACATGAGAGAACTGATGTTCTGAGGCTGGAACAACATAGAAGGGACAAATACATACAAAGCCTCAACATTATGTCAAGCTGTCCCCAACATTATCTCATGGCAGAACGATTCGCGACTGTCACTTCCTATATAAGCTCATGCATGCTGCCATTGACTGCCCCCAATTACTATCGGGCATCAACTTCCGATTGCCCTCGCGTATTCTGAGGTCTCACCTTGATTATTTTTTTTTATCCTCATTCTTTGGCTAGCTTCATCCGACCAACCCTTTACAACTAATCTTGAACTCCACCTCACGACATCGAGGCATTGTCGCTTTCGCTCCTGCTCGCGAGTTTCTTACAAGTATTAGTACAACTGTTTTCACTGGTTTCACTGTTAACTTTGTTGCCATTTCGTGTATTTGAATGTCTTTGTTTTTCACAACCTACTTAAACATGTATAACTTTTTATGGTGCAACAATAAGAATACCCTAGCTGTTGCTTTTGGGCAACTAAACAAAACTAAAGTTATTATTATTATTCCCGCACGATAACAATCCGTGCCACTCCCCCCAAAAAAAGAGGTGTGAAAAGGTGTGAACTTCTATGGTTACCACCTAGGTCGACATAGCGTTGGATAAAGGGTGTAAAAGTGTGGTAAAGCAATTATCGCATATCTAAATTTCTCCAAAAAGGCGTACGCCCCCCCCACCCCCCTTACGCGCCGAACCTGAACCGGCGACCATATCACTCGTGGTTAGCGGACAAGGTGCTGTGCGGTGAATTTCTCTTTTGAGAGCGATGTGGCAGGTAGAACTTTGCAACCTTTTAGGCACAACATATGCGACAACCATTACCTCCTTACAGGAGCAACCGTTTCACCCTTCCTTCCCAGGAGTGTGTACGAAGAGACTCAAAAACTAAAACTGTAACCGTACTGGCGTCACCGTTTTATTTACTGAGTCAGCACAAAATTAAGCCTCTTAGCAAGTCAGCATGCTTCCTTGAGAGTCCTGCAATGTTTTATTGAAAATGTGAAACAAAGAAAAGAAAAGAGGAACGTTTCATAATTCCCTAGATCCTTGAACAGTGTGAGCGACAAACTGACGTCACCATCGAATAGAGTTTACATCCGGGGTTCACTGATCGGAATCCCGCGCTATCCCGAGAAAAACAATTTCATTTCAGACAACGGTTTCATTGCATGAAATCTGCTTTCGCTGATCTGGGCTTCGGTTCCTGGATTCGCACATGAATTTCCTGGAACCCCAAGAACAGTCTCACTTACCCCGATGGATGAATTAGGGTACCTGCCAAGGGAAGGGCATTTTTTAACGAAACTTCAGCCCCCCTCCCCCATTTTAGAAAAATTTCCCCTTTCCTATCTGACCCATATACACTACGTTGACCAGCTCAGTAGTTTGAGGCTTTTATGGAACATATTTTATGATTATGATGATTGTCGTCAACGTAGCAGGGGGATACGCCAAAATAAATGAGATACCGTCCACGTGATGAACCCCGCGTTTTGACTCTCTGGCAATGAGAGCGCCATCTGCATTATTCGAACAGAAGACCAAGCTTTTCGGGTCAACGTCACATATGGGTGTTTACGGGAGCTGACTCTCCACAGCCAAGGCGTCCGAAATTCTGCTATCTCGCGCCCCATCAAAGATATAAGATATCGTGTCTTGCGCCTCCCCCCCATGCTTTTCGCGACACCACAAGCTATTCGACTTGAATACCTGAACGGTAATACGCGAAATTGGCGCTGAAATTTGGTTTCACGCTGTACATGGTCAGAGTGAACAAGCCGGACAACACATGCTCGCATGGCAGCAGGATTTGGCGTTGCTGTATTCACTAAAGGTTAATGTGTTTTGTGTATACCTCGGAGTCCGCTACCACGAGCTTCCTGGACACCCAGAACAGTCGGGGGGGGGGGGGGGGGGCATCATGTGGCTAAGGACATATAGTTTGTTGTCGTCCTTTTATTTGAAGTTCCCACACTTTTAGACACACTATACGGTATCTCAACTGGTCCTCAGTAATAATTATGCAGATCACGATCACACCTATGTTTCCCATCTTCTCTCAAATAGACCGAGTTGTTGTCGATAACGGATGGCTCATCTCCGGTATTGAGTTTCGTGTATTCTGGATGTTCCACTATTATCGAGGCATCATATCCGGGAATGACCACTACGGGATAAACGTGCATCGATGGCATGCACTTAGAGAACTGTACTTACCATAATAACACACGGTATTAATAGCGAACAGCACGCTGAACTAAGAAGCTTTCCCAAGAAGCTCGTTACGCTGAAGAACGTGATGAGCCGAACATAAAAACGCAAGCAGGCTGGTGTACGGACTAGGGCTGTACGAGTTCCTTGATGTCGAAGAGTGTCGTAGGGACACAGACATCCCAGTCTTTTCGTCTCACGGTCTACTGCCTCTGTCCGCATTACCTCTTCAACCTCAAGGATGCACACTGAAGTCGGTCCAGGACTCATACAAACACCCTCTGTCCCCCTCCCCCATCGTCGTCTCTCCATGTGCCCAAATCTGTACGCCGCTCATAGCCACTGTTACTTCGCGGTGCTAACACAGAAACAAACGAAAAAAAAATACATATGCTCGAAGAAACGATGTCGTTCGAAAGAAAGTGTTGTTCGTTGCCCCAGAAACTTGGATGATCGGAAAAAGGAAGAATGGGAAAGATTGCAATATTATCACTTTCCACCTCTCACAGCAGGCTCTGAAGACAGTCATCATAAAGACAGCCATCATTATTCTGTTCGTTCTGGTCGCTTGGTGTGAGTGTTCGTGTCAGCCTTCGTGCTCGATGAGCTGCACTGTCTAAAGACCCTATGCGCAGGCGCCATTATCGAGGTGGAAGCGTTGCATCATCGTACCTTAAAGCGTTCAATCAGGGCTTCTGCCCCAGGTAAGGCCCTAGAGACACATCAAAGAGTATGAAAATGATTGGGTTTACAAAATTGAGATGGGTACTGAGACTCTCCATCACAAAAGGCTAGATATTAAAAGTATCATTGAATTCGCACCCTCCACGAGCGCCAGAGGGGATGTCTTCGCTTTGAGGAGAGAGGGGATAGCTGTTCCTTTGTCCAAGCGGGAGAGTGGAATCACAGTGGTTAAAAAAACGGGATATGGTTTCAACGTGTACAAGGCGTTCCTCGGCCTAAATAAAATATTTAGAAATTCCCTCGGCCAGAAGGGATATCCTCTACTGCGGTGGTTGGATGGCCTGGGACTCAAATATCTAGTTGACCGCAAAATCAACATGAACACCGCTAAGGTACCTATAGTGCACAATTTTATGCTGTTTGAATATGCTATTCGCGAAAATAAGGAACCCCGTCGAAAAGAGGGCACCGGTCTCTCGTGTGTGTATAATGGCATCCAGGCGGCATGCTGAATCAGTGTGTCAGTGGGTTGGGTTTAACCAGAGAGATACCGAGTGTCATTCAACATTTAGCGGCAGTTTTGTGCGAGGAAAATCAATGAGTGCCTGTGATTGAATACAACTTTCTGAGGGCGATGGGCAGTCCTCCTCGGGTCAAGTGAAGCACGCGCAGCAGCAGGAAGCTATCGTGGCGGCGTGTAGTGTGTGTCTGTATGGCTGTGGGACCTCAGTGCGTACTGAAGTTCCTTGTGAAGGAGAGCGAGAAAAAAATAGCTGAGAATTTGGAAAGATTGCAGCCACAGTATGCACTTTCCATACCTGCTCACATCATGGACCTGAAAACTTGAATATGGGATGACGTCAGGTGATAGAATAGCTTTTCACATTTATCTGGGAAAGCTGGAAACCTGCTGTCACAACACCTTTAATGGTCTGCGGTATTCATTATTTGGTTCCGAAAATAGTTTGGAATTGCGCTGTGGGTCAATGGCTTTCCACGGTAGTCGTCTGGCGGTGCCCTTTCGCCGCTCCTATCCTCATCGTACTCAATCGTATTCTACAGATGGTTCCACTCTGATCCAGCTGTGGTAAGCCTGCTCTGCGTACTACGACAAAGAATCTAGTGAGCTTTTCACCTAACCAGTTTTTCTTTTTTTTACATCCAGTACTTCTTACTGCAACCAGGTAATTGTGGCAATGAACAGGAGAAACAGTGCGCATAATGCACGCCGTGATACACACAGACATATTGGCATGTTCAGATACCGCGAGTATACAGCCAGTTACAGCTAGTATACCGAAAATAGCGACAGCAGCAAAATAAAACAGAATCGCAGGCTGCAAGTTTGAAGTACAAACGATGGGAAGGGGAATAATATCATTTCACTCCAGAGAAAGATAATATAGGCATCCTCGATTGGGCAAGTTCATGCACCGCCAAGGAAGAATAAAATCCTCCAGGGGAAGCCCATGTAAACTGCTTTCTAGGACATGTGGGGTATCATCCATGTAGACTCCTTGAGGCAAAGGGGGTTACGATTAATCCCCAGTACTACTATTTCGCACAGTACTTGTCCAAGGGCGCCGTTCGGAACGCAGTTCGCAAGGAAAAGCCCGCGACGGTGTCCACAAGGGCCCGTCTTCTTCATGACAATGCGCGCCCTCAGAAGGCGAATTTGACAGGAGCAACCCTGGTCGCAATGCGCTGAGATATATTGATCCGTGACTCTTACATTCCACATTCAGCCCCGAGCGATTATGGTTCGTTTGAGCTCTTTAAATTGCACCTTGGGGGAGAGACGTTCCGCCGCAGCTAAAGCAATCCGGAACGATATCCTGCAGTGGCTGTGATAGAAGCCATGTCTTTCGTCGCCAGAAGCATCAAAGAGTTGGCACCGCGATGACGTCAGTAGCTTGGTGCGCACGATAAATACGTTTCTTAAAAAAAGAGTCGTACTTTGGTCCTTCCCAAAATTTACGTTGTATTTAAGGAAACAAAAGTCTCAGTAAACCTTCCACGCTTGCAGTAAAGAACACTCTGGAGAACGGACTTGTCTAACCGCCATTGCGATCCCCCTGCACTCTTACCTGAGTTACTTCTATTGTTACTTTTAGACCGTTGTTACGTATATTTAGAAGTAACATCGGCTCAAAGGAAGAGGTAACACAGGAAATTGCGAATTTTAGAAGTAAATTGGGTCTCGAAGAGCTGGGGCAGAGGTAACCTGTGGGGAAAACCCCTGTCTTCTCCTGGTTACTTGTACGTGTTACTTCTAGTGGGAGTCCGTTACTTCTACGTCGTAATGCGTTCGCAAACAATCACAGCCGCTTTTGATCGCTTTTGGTCGCTTATCTGGCAACAGATTACAGTATCACACGAGAAGGGACACAACATCGCGTCCTCGTGTTTTGTCGGTTGCATCTTTTGAAATGTGACGCCTCTCTGGCTGACAAGTTAAATCACGCTCGTGGTTGTAGATGTGTTGTGAACTGCTTTCAAATGACGTTTACAAACAAGGACTTCTGGGGAGTGCCGAGAGGCAGATGCAAAGAGTGCGAGGACTGCAAGAAATACACAGTGGAGTCCGGCAGTCGTCATCTAAAATATGAATACTGTGCGCACAGCCCGGTTTCACATAACAGGATACGTGAAATAGGTAAGTGCGTATTTCATCATGATCGTTCTAAGTAGATTCGCTGTTGGTTCCTGTCGTATGGTAAGTCATACATGATATGCTGTCTGCGCATATATAAGCTGTTGGTCGCAGTGTCAACGCTCGGCCTTAGCGTATTCTGCTTTCTCTTGCCAGCTTTGCTCTCTACATCGACTTTACTTTGTATCTCTCCGTGTCGCCTTCTTGTCCCAGCATCCTTCATACGCTGAAAGGTATATGACACCTATAGATCCATTTTGACCTTGGGTTTTGTGTAATGAAATTTAACTACGAGCAAATTGTTTCGATTCAGCGTTGAAGAAGAGTGATAAGCGCTATAGTCTGTGTGTCGTAGCAATTACAACGAAGAGAAACTGAATTTTTCGTAGTACATTGTTCTGAGAAGTATTTAGTTATCGTGGGGTTATATGTTTCATTTCGTTTTTTTTTCTGACGGACTTAATCGATTTTGGTGTATGGGCTAATTGCTAAAAAACTAAAGCCTATAGTCGACTCACTAATGAAACCATGCGCGATATGGAATTCCTCATGAATAGGCACCTGATTGACCACTACAGTAATTTTATGATTGCGTTTCTTTATGCCCAGGTGTGTGTGTGTGGGCGATTAGTATTTTCTTTACTTCTTGATACGGCTTGATTTTGATTTGTTCAGGGTCGTATTGTCAATGACAGGTTATTTCGTCGTCTTACTGGCTGGTTGATGAATTAACTCAGTCATTTTCTGGCTGATTGCCTTCCTAAATTTCACTGACTTCGTGGTGAATGGGTCGACTGATGACTTGAGCCACTGTGATTGGTCGATGTGGTTAATTGACCGGAATGGTTGCCCACATTGATGCCTTAATTGGTTGTTATCAGTGGTTTGCTAGTACAACTGACCACTAGATAGCATCTCGCGAATTATACCAATGAAGAAAGTCAAGACAATCAGTCAGTCAATAACCCCGACTAGTCAGTAAACTGTTAAAAAATAAGAAATCGATCGCTGCTGCTACTGAATTACATTCAGATGAATTTATCTACCAGGCAACCTAAATCCCCATCTCGATGAGTCAGGCAGTGGAGGAGCGGGTGGGCTGGTGGTAATTAATATGTAAAAGGCCTGCAAACTAATGTCGACTGATTTCCCTCAGGTGGTGAAGAACATGTTCAGGACGTGAACTTGCAGCCACAGGAGGAAACAGGGCATAGCTGTGACGTTTTCCATGGTATTTATTTTCTTACATATAACGACCTGCCATCCACAAAATATTTTGCCATCTGTGTTTGTTGGAAGTTAACATTTCAGTACTCTCTTCTTTTTATGTGCATGTACCGCTGGCCTCACAATTATGCTGCATTACACCTTGCCTTGAGGAAGTTCAATGTGAACTCCATACTGTGGCTGGTTTCATCCCTGCCACTACATGTACAAATATGGAAGCTCGTGAATTGGAAAATCCCCCGTTTTCGGCAAACGACGCTACGATACCGAACACCGAGTCTTCCAACATATCAGGTATTTAAATTTTTTGCATTCATTACTCGTGCTTGCACAAGTGTAATTAAGATCTGCTTTTGCTATTAATGATGTACCCAAACAACGTGAGAACGATAAATAAGGAGTGTCCATTCCATTTTAGATATTTATGGTGGTGAAAGCGTCACCGTCCCCACAGCAACAACCAAGAATGAGGCCAAGGTCCGTATGCATGCATGCCGCCCCTGCAATTTTACAACACAATATTTCACGCGATTCTGTGAACACATCAAAGCCCCTTTGGAGCTGTGTTCATTCTACATAGTCTCGCATATGCCACCACATTGAGAAACGATATCTTCGTTATCTTACGTTGCCAATGCTGGGTTGTGTTTTCCTGATATTCACAATAAAATACGTGCCCAGGAAAGCCCATGGTCATTGTATTTTGGTATGTCACCCGTGTCGTGTTTCGTGTGTGCCTGCATGCAATTTGCTGCATGCATGCACGGACGCGAGGAACGGGCGGGTGCAGCCCCGGAGCCCCGGGAACGGTGTTACTTCTAAATACACGATGCATATGAGAGGTTACCTCTCTACTTTTAGAGAGGTAACCCCGGCAGAGGTAACGCTGTACCCATCTAGTGTACAGGTAACAATATTGCATTTTTTTTTACCTTTACTAGAAGTAACCGGGCTAAGAGTGTATCCCCGCACGTGACCCTCCGGGAGCAGTCATCGGTTGGTCATGGACAGTGTTAGTCGACGAGTTTCAGTTTCAGGCTAGACTACAGCGAAGCTGCTCCGTTTGCGAGCAACCCTGCCAAGTCACGTGTCACAATAGAATAGCGGAACGCGTCGAGGGGGGTATGGATGGCGGAAATGATGGTCAGTGAAGAAAGCCAGGCAAGCCTTGTACACAGTGTTCGGTACGTGCAGCCGTTCGGGGTGCGCGTAGGCTTAGTATTGCTATCGGTGTCACGAACTAGTGAGATAGTGATTATAAGTGAGATCGTCCTCGGCGCAGCCAACCCTTTATTTGCCAGCGGCACGGATGAACCTGTTTCCAGCCTATGACGCGTTGAAGCAGCCGTTTATACGATCTGCTAGCGAAATAAATTAATCGTCCGGAATATATGGCATGCATTTCTGAGGACAGTAGCAATTCGAAGGTGACGAGAGACAGTCATAGTGGGACTCCGCAACAAAATCACCACAACGGTTGCGACATAGCAGTGCTGCATTTTAGCGACATGTACTATCACCAAGTCCCCGTCTTCCTCCCTTTGGTCAACATAGCAGTGATTCTTGCGGCGCCAGGAACATACATACAAAATATCGCGCTCGGAAAGTGCGCAGATTTTATTCGAACCAGTTAATACGAAGTGAGGGCTTCGCCCCTCTGGAGCAAAGGGGGCGCTGAACGCAACACTGCCGGCGTCATCTTCCATGGAAGAATGCAAGCTTCGTAGCGGATGACAATGCCGGGTGACGTCACAGTATCTTCGTCCGGGCGAACCCCTGTGCGCTTTGCATGTTGGTTTTTGGGCTTGGTATTGTCATCATTTATGAATTAATTATTCGCACAGAATGAATGTGAATGTTGTATTCGGTACCGAGAGAGCGGTCCGTGTTCGGTATGATGCTCACCTATTTTTTTTTTTTTTCGAATCTTTCCGAAGTCTTCCTTTAACCATCGCCTTCATTTAGCTCTGCGGACCAACGGGAACCGGAGTTATGGAACGCCGAAACGGTCCGCTATTTTGCTTCTTCTGTTAACTCTCTGTAATACGAAAGTGACGCTCGAGCGACAGAACACAATTGCACTCTCATTGGTCGTGTGCCCAATGTTGTGTGAGTTATCTCAAACTATGGGCTCTGTGGGCGGCGCAGTAATATTTTGAGAGCTGACGGACTAGATTTACCTCCCATTTTAAGTTGAGCACGACTAAAGCTCGTCAACTACGTACGCCCTTGGAGATAAGGAGATGCCATAGCGCGCCAGAAGACTACTGCAGCGCCGCGCCATGCGCCAACAGTCCCCAAGGCAAAGTGTTAACAACCAATACGTAAGGAGATTGAGTACTCCGGATTACCTTATCTGGCGCAGGAGGGAACGTGACCTCTCCGTGTACAGTCGTCATATCTACGGCGCACTAATATATTGATAGGTGAAGGACTAGATTTGTCTCCATTTTTAAGTTGAAAACGACCGCTGAAATTAGAACAGAAGGCGAATGCACGTATGCGAAACCTATCTGGAGTAACTCCGCTTTGTTTCCCTGTCAGCCTACGGGCCTTGGTTGCCAGGGACCTCTGGCGGTGGCCTCTTCCGTAGGGACATCTGCAAACACCAACTGGGTCACGCTACCTTGCCCTACGACTGCTGATGGCACCTGGACGACGGTCTTCAAGGGGTCACCGATACCAGTGGCTCTTACACCTTGATCGTGAAAT
The DNA here is from genome assembly GCF_037126465.1 of Ornithodoros turicata. Taxonomy (NCBI): domain Eukaryota; kingdom Metazoa; phylum Arthropoda; class Arachnida; order Ixodida; family Argasidae; genus Ornithodoros; species Ornithodoros turicata. The sequence continues at coordinate 210,109,665 of NC_088201.1, read as the reverse complement.
AAAAACATTGCAAGAGATCGGTTGAGTACTTCTCGTATGCAGAATGTATTCGTCTGGCGTCGCTATCCCGTGACTTGGCAGTTACAGGTACACCATGCCTAAGTCGCATGTTACGCAGTTACATACAATGTAGGGTGTTTTTTTTTTATTGCTCGTGCCGTGTAAGCCTTGCGCGGCTAAGTAGCCATCCCTGCCCTCCCACTGCATTCCTTGGAGCCACAACGGGAGATATTTTTTGTTTTTTATATACATACATAAAATACGTGGTGTGTGCACAAAAACGTATCCCACATTTTTATATGTAACTCGTTGTCTACTTACCCCACGAACTTCGGGGGGCATGCGATGCCGTATTTATACGCGCGAAAGCTATAAAAAAATCCTGGAAGCCGTACTCAACGTAAAGAAATAAAACGAGCGCAAAAACATCGGCTTCCTTCCATTAAAATAGGGTGGTCGTGACAGTGAATGGTCTCAGGAGAGCTATGTGGAGGTACCGCTAGGGGCACTACCGATGAACATCCACGTGGGACATCGTTTCGATTTCTGCACAGACAGCTCACCTAGCGGTGCCCGAACACAACACTCCTGCGTCGGCCATGTTGCCCTATTCTGATGCACGGGGGCCGACGTTTTCGTTTCTCCGTTTATTTTTTTAAAAGTAAGTATGGCTTCCACGATTTTTCTGCTGATTTCTCACGCATAAATGCGCCGTCGTGCACCACCGGAAGTTCGTCAGTTAGGTAGACAACAAGCTAAGTGCCTAAATGCGGGTTACGGTTTTTGTTTTTTCGTTTTGCACACGTCCTGTACAAGTACATACAGTCAACCCTCGATTTATGAGTCGCGTCTTAGAATGACGGGAACTCCGTTGTAACATTTTACAACCTCATTTGCTTAAAGGTGTTGCGGCACTTTCTCTGATCTGTTGAAGCATAATACATATGCATCGTACTCATTATGAGAACATAGTGGAAAAAAGAATTTTTCTTGTCGCTAGATTGGTTGGGAAAATAGGCGCAGCCACAAAGCGACGACCCACGGTGTGACCTCACGGACCCCTTTCCCCCATTTGGCTTGGGAGACGCGTGTCTTCCCTCGCTGCTCCCGTGTGACGTCAACGATGTGGCTTCTTGGGGGCCGTTTTTCTCCGTACCTGCTCACATCATGAACCTGAAAACTTGAATATGGGATGATGTCGGGTGATAGAATAGTTTTTCGCATTTATCTGGGAAAGCTGGAAACCAACTGTCACAACACCTTTAATGGTCTGCGATATTCATTATTTGGTTCTGAAAATAGTTTGGAATTGCGCTGTGGGTCAATGGCTCTCCACGGTAGTCGTCTGGCGGTGCCCTTTCGCCGCTCCTATCCTCATCGTACTCAATCGTATTCTACAGATGGTTCCACACTCATCCAGCTGTGGTAAGCCAGCTCTGCGTACTACGACAAAGAATCTAGTGAGCTTTTCACCTGACCAGTTTTTCTTTTTTACACCCAGTACTTCTCACTGCAACCAGGTAATTGTGGCCATGAGCAGGAGAAACAGTGCGCATAATGCACGCCGTGATACACACAGACATATTGGCATGTTCACCCGGGCCCGATGGTATCAGCGCTGAGTTCTACAAGAAACATGTTGACTTGCTGAGTGCGGTGCTAGTGAAGGTATTTAGTGAGGCTGAGACTAACAACATTCTACCGTACTCAATGGTACGTTCAAGTACAGTGCTTATCCCAAAGGAAATCCCTGACGGATCCGTTCCAAAAGTGACAGATTTCAGACCGATAGCCCTCACCAACGTCGACTACAAAATATTCGCCAAAGTCATTGCAGCAAGGATGCAGAAAGTAATGCCAAAACTAGTGGGCGAACATCAAACCTGTGCTATACAGGGACGTAGTATTCAAAGCAATATACATGTGGCAAGGACGGTACTGGACAGATGCAGACTAGAAGGAGACCAGGCAGCTATGATGCAGTTCGACCTGTCCAAAGCGTTCGATCGGGTGAATCACTCATTTCTGTTTTCCATCCTTGAAGCAGTGAATATGGGCCCTATCTTCATAAACAGGATACGCTTGTCTTACGCAATGGCTGAGACTCGCCTGGTCATCAACAAAATCGTGAGCAAACCCATTGCACTGCAGAATTCAGTACGTCAAGGCTGCCCCATGTCCCCACTTCTGTTTGACTTATACTTAGAACCCCTGTGCCGAAACATAAACAAGTGTACTGACGTGCACGGTTATACACTTGGCAGCACAGAGATAAAGACGCTTGCGTATGCTGATGACCTGGCCGTGTTCGTCGTCGATAAGAAAAGCGTTGCCAAAGTCATGGAAATTGTCGAAGGGTACTGTGAAGCATCAGGGGCACAACTAAACAAGGATAAATCTGTCGGTGTATGGGCAGGCGAGTGGGGATCCAAGCCGAAGGAATATGAGGGCATGACATGGCAGACAAGCCTACCAAAGTATTTGGGGGTGCCTTTGGAGGATAGTATCAATACGAACCATGTGTGGAAGACTGTAGCGGACAAGGTGCGTAAGCAGGCTTTCACGTGGAAACCAAGCGAATTGTCTATATTTCAGCGAGCAAAAGTCTGCAATATCTTTCTGGTTGCCAGGGTTGTGTATTTACTGCATGTTCTCCCGTGTGCTCGCAAGAACATTCATGTGCTTCACAGGATTTTTGCAACTTTGATATGGTGCTCCAAATTTGAGCCAACGCGACGAGAAAACCTGTTCAAAAGTGTTATAGACGGTGGACTCGGACTACATCATTTGTTTGTAAAACAGATTATTATGAGACTGTTCTTTCTCAGGAACGCTTCCCATCCTGTCTTGAGAACCATGTTACAGTGTGTGATTGGAGAGCACCTGCCATGCATAGCGGTTTCTGTAGTGAAACTGAAGACTAAACTTCGTGGATTTTATAGTGAGGTTGTAGGATGTGTTAAGTTTTTGCTTTGTAGATATTCTGTGCAATATGTTTTTGAAGTCGACAGAAAACGACTGGCAAGTGATCTTATCGATTCCTTATTTCCAACACCTCTGTATCGCGCGGTATCGCAAGAAGGGAAAGGGAAAGATGTTTTGTGCCGTGTAACCAAGATGCCAATTAGAGCGGATTTGAAGACTTTCTTCTTCCGACTTCATGCAGGTATTCTTCCTGTTAAGGCGTGGCTTGCATCAAAAGGGATTTTTGTACCGTGGACTGTTAATTGTCGCTTCTGTAATGTGCCTGAGACGATTGACCACGTATTTCTGTACTGCAATGAGGCTATGTTTTTTTGGGACGACTTACAACAAAAGCTGAAAAAGACACTGTATTTAAATGAGCATACAATTAGGTTTTTGCCATTGGCTAGGGGGATAGATACCAGATATGATATGATCATTATAATCGGCCTGCACGCACTGTGGAAGCTCAAGATGCTGGACCGGAATGAGGAACCCTTAAGACCCCCTTTTGAGTATTTCCAGCAAGAAATGCTGGAAACCTTCAAAGTAGCACGATACAGAGATGACGTACCCGAGTGGTTACGAGATGTTTTGCGCAAAATAAGTGACCGGGAGCGTATTCCCTGGATGTGACTGGGAGTCACATACAGTGTTCAACATAATTTTCCATTATGTGACGTGTACGAATGTATAAGACTTGTGAAATAAAAGGAAAAAAAAAAAAAGACAAATGTCCGCGTGGCCTAATGGATAAGTCGTCTGACTTCGGATCAGAAGACGTCAGGTTCGAGTCCTGTCGCGGACGACCGCTGTCAGAATCCTTTTTCCTAACGTCTGCCTTATACTGGTATATATCCCTTCAGATGCACATGTGGTCGCTAAAGAACATATGTTATGTATACAGAGGGTAAATATTGGGTCCGTACAGACTGACAAATGTCCGCGTGGCCTAATGGATAAGGCGTCTGACTTCGGATCAGAAGACTGCAGGTTCGAGTCCTGTCGCGGACGACCGCTGTCAGAATCCTTTTTCCTAACGTCTGCCTTATACTGGTATATATCCCTTCAGATGCACATGTGGTCGCTAAAGAACATATGTTATGTATACAGAGGGTAAATATTGGGTCCGTACAGACTGACAAATGTCCGCGTGGCCTAATGGATAAGGCGTCTGACTTCGGATCAGGAGACTGCAGGTTCGAGTCCTGTCGCGGACGACCGCTGTCAGAATCCTTTTTCCTAACGTCTGCCTTATACTGGTATATATCCCTTCAGATGCACATGTGGTCGCTAAAGAACATATGTTATGTATACAGAGGGTAAATATTGGGTCCGTACAGACTGACAAATGTCCGCGTGGCCTAACGGATAAGGCGTCTGACTTCGGATCAGGAGACTGCAGGTTCGAGTCCTGTCGCGGACGACCGCTGTCAGAATCCTTTTTCCTAACGTCTGCCTTATACTGGTATATATCCCTTCAGATGCACATGTGGTCGCTAAAGAACATATGTTATGTATACAGAGGGTAAATATTGGGTCCGTACAGACTGACAAATGTCCGCGTGGCCTAATGGATAAGGCGTCTGACTTCGGATCAGGAGACTGCAGGTTCGAGTCCTGTCGCGGACGACCGCTGTCAGAATCCTTTTTCCTAACGTCTGCCTTATACTGGTATATATCCCTTCAGATGCACATGTGGTCGCTAAAGAACATATGTTATGTATACAGAGGGTAAATATTGGGTCCGTACAGACTGACAAATGTCCGCGTGGCCTAATGGATAAGGCGTCTGACTTCGGATCAGAAGACTGCAGGTTCGAGTCCTGTCGCGGACGACCGCTGTCAGAATCCTTTTTCCTAACGTCTGCCTTATACTGGTATATATCCCTTCAGATGCACATGTGGTCGCTAAAGAACATATGTTATGTATACAGAGGGTAAATATTGGGTCCGTACAGACTGACAAATGTCCGCGTGGCCTAATGGATAAGGCGTCTGACTTCGGATCAGGAGACTGCAGGTTCGAGTCCTGTCGCGGACGACCGCTGTCAGAATCCTTTTTCCTAACGTCTGCCTTATACTGGTATATATCCCTTCAGATGCACATGTGGTCGCTAAAGAACATATGTTATGTATACAGAGGGTAAATATTGGGTCCGTACAGACTGACAAATGTCCGCGTGGCCTAACGGATAAGGCGTCTGACTTCGGATCAGGAGACTGCAGGTTCGAGTCCTGTCGCGGACGACCGCTGTCAGAATCCTTTTTCCTAACGTCTGCCTTATACTGGTATATATCCCTTCAGATGCACATGTGGTCGCTAAAGAACATATGTTATGTATACAGAGGGTAAATATTGGGTCCGTACAGACTGACAAATGTCCGCGTGGCCTAATGGATAAGGCGTCTGACTTCGGATCAGGAGACTGCAGGTTCGAGTCCTGTCGCGGACGACCGCTGTCAGAATCCTTTTTCCTAACGTCTGCCTTATACTGGTATATATCCCTTCAGATGCACATGTGGTCGCTAAAGAACATATGTTATGTATACAGAGGGTAAATATTGGGTCCGTACAGACTGACAAATGTCCGCGTGGCCTAACGGATAAGGCGTCTGACTTCGGATCAGGAGACTGCAGGTTCGAGTCCTGTCGCGGACGACCGCTGTCAGAATCCTTTTTCCTAACGTCTGCCTTATACTGGTATATATCCCTTCAGATGCACATGTGGTCGCTAAAGAACATATGTTATGTATACAGAGGGTAAATATTGGGTCCGTACAGACTGACAAATGTCCGCGTGGCCTAATGGATAAGGCGTCTGACTTCGGATCAGGAGACTGCAGGTTCGAGTCCTGTCGCGGACGACCGCTGTCAGAATCCTTTTTCCTAACGTCTGCCTTATACTGGTATATATCCCTTCAGATGCACATGTGGTCGCTAAAGAACATATGTTATGTATACAGAGGGTAAATATTGGGTCCGTACAGACTGACAAATGTCCGCGTGGCCTAATGGATAAGGCGTCTGACTTCGGATCAGGAGACTGCAGGTTCGAGTCCTGTCGCGGACGACCGCTGTCAGAATCCTTTTTCCTAACGTCTGCCTTATACTGGTATATATCCCTTCAGATGCACATGTGGTCGCTAAAGAACATATGTTATGTATACAGAGGGTAAATATTGGGTCCGTACAGACTGACAAATGTCCGCGTGGCCTAACGGATAAGGCGTCTGACTTCGGATCAGGAGACTGCAGGTTCGAGTCCTGTCGCGGACGACCGCTGTCAGAATCCTTTTTCCTAACGTCTGCCTTATACTGGTATATATCCCTTCAGATGCACATGTGGTCGCTAAAGAACATATGTTATGTATACAGAGGGTAAATATTTGGTCCGTATACAGACTGACAAATGTCCGCGTGGCCTAACGGATAAGGCGCCTGACTTCGGATCAGGAGACTGCAGGTTCGAGTCCTGTCGCGGACGACCGCTGTCAGAATCCTTTTTCCTAACGTCTGCCTTATACTGGTATATATCCCTCCAGATGCACATGTGGCCGCTAAAGAACATGTGTTATCTATAAATAGGGTAAATATTGGGTGCGTTCGGAGTGACAAATGTCCGCGTGGCCTAATGGATAAGGCGTCTGACTTCGGATCAGAAGACTGCAGGTTCGAGTCGTGTCGCGGACGACCGCTGCCAGAATCCTTTTTCCTAACGTCTGCCTTATACTGGTATATATCCCTCCAGATGCACATGTGGCCGCTAAAGAACATGTGTTATCTATAAATAGGGTAAATATTGGGTGCGTTCAGAGTGACAAATGTCCGCGTGGCCTAATGGATAAGGCGTCTGACTTCGGATCAGAAGACTGCAGGTTCGAGTCGTGTCGCGGACGACCGCTGCCAGAATCCTTTTTCCTAACGTCTGCCTTATACTGGTATACATATATCCCTCCACATGCACATGTGGCCGCTAAAGAACATGTGTTATCTATAAATAGGGTAAATATTGGGTGCGTTCAGAGTGACAAATGTCCGCGTGGCCTAATGGATAAGGCGTCTGACTTCGGATCAGAAGACTGCAGGTTCGAGTCGTGTCGCGGACGACCGCTGCCAGAATCCTTTTTCCTAACGTCTGCCTTATACTGGTATATATCCCTCCAGATGCACATGTGGCCGCTAAAGAACATGTGTTATCTATAAATAGGGTAAATATTGGGTGCGTTCAGAGTGACAAATGTCCGCGTGGCCTAATGGATAAGGCGTCTGACTTCGGATCAGAAGACTGCAGGTTCGAGTCGTGTCGCGGACGACCGCTGCCAGAATCCTTTTTCCTAACGTCTGCCTTATACTGGTATACATATATCCCTCCACATGCACATGTGGCCGCTAAAGAACATGTGTTATCTATAAATAGGGTAAATATTGGGTGCGTTCGGAGAGACAAATGTCCGCGTGGCCTAATGGATAAGGCGTCTGACTTCGGATCAGAAGACTGCAGGTTCGAGTCATGTCGCGGACGACCGCTGTCAGAATCCTTTTTCCTAACGTCTGCCTTATACTGGTATATATCCCTTCAGATGCACATGTGGCCGCTAAAGAACATATGTTATGTATACAGAGGGTAAATATTGGGTCCGTACAGACTGACAAATGTCCGCGTGGCCTAATGGATAAGGCGTCTGACTTCGGATCAGGAGACTGCAGGTTCGAGTCCTGTCGCGGACGACCGCTGTCAGAATCCTTTTTCCTAACGTCTGCCTTATACTGGTATATATCCCTTCAGATGCACATGTGGTCGCTAAAGAACATATGTTATGTATACAGAGGGTAAATATTGGGTCCGTACAGACTGACAAATGTCCGCGTGGCCTAACGGATAAGGCGTCTGACTTCGGATCAGGAGACTGCAGGTTCGAGTCCTGTCGCGGACGACCGCTGTCAGAATCCTTTTTCCTAACGTCTGCCTTATACTGGTATATATCCCTTCAGATGCACATGTGGTCGCTAAAGAACATATGTTATGTATACAGAGGGTAAATATTGGGTCCGTACAGACTGACAAATGTCCGCGTGGCCTAACGGATAAGGCGTCTGACTTCGGATCAGGAGACTGCAGGTTCGAGTCCTGTCGCGGACGACCGCTGTCAGAATCCTTTTTCCTAACGTCTGCCTTATACTGGTATATATCCCTTCAGATGCACATGTGGTCGCTAAAGAACATATGTTATGTATACAGAGGGTAAATATTGGGTCCGTACAGACTGACAAATGTCCGCGTGGCCTAACGGATAAGGCGTCTGACTTCGGATCAGGAGACTGCAGGTTCGAGTCCTGTCGCGGACGACCGCTGTCAGAATCCTTTTTCCTAACGTCTGCCTTATACTGGTATATATCCCTTCAGATGCACATGTGGTCGCTAAAGAACATATGTTATGTATACAGAGGGTAAATATTGGGTCCGTACAGACTGACAAATGTCCGCGTGGCCTAACGGATAAGGCGTCTGACTTCGGATCAGGAGACTGCAGGTTCGAGTCCTGTCGCGGACGACCGCTGTCAGAATCCTTTTTCCTAACGTCTGCCTTATACTGGTATATATCCCTTCAGATGCACATGTGGTCGCTAAAGAACATATGTTATGTATACAGAGGGTAAATATTGGGTCCGTACAGACTGACAAATGTCCGCGTGGCCTAACGGATAAGGCGTCTGACTTCGGATCAGGAGACTGCAGGTTCGAGTCCTGTCGCGGACGACCGCTGTCAGAATCCTTTTTCCTAACGTCTGCCTTATACTGGTATATATCCCTTCAGATGCACATGTGGTCGCTAAAGAACATATGTTATGTATACAGAGGGTAAATATTGGGTCCGTACAGACTGACAAATGTCCGCGTGGCCTAACGGATAAGGCGTCTGACTTCGGATCAGGAGACTGCAGGTTCGAGTCCTGTCGCGGACGACCGCTGTCAGAATCCTTTTTCCTAACGTCTGCCTTATACTGGTATATATCCCTTCAGATGCACATGTGGTCGCTAAAGAACATATGTTATGTATACAGAGGGTAAATATTGGGTCCGTACAGACTGACAAATGTCCGCGTGGCCTAACGGATAAGGCGTCTGACTTCGGATCAGGAGACTGCAGGTTCGAGTCCTGTCGCGGACGACCGCTGTCAGAATCCTTTTTCCTAACGTCTGCCTTATACTGGTATATATCCCTTCAGATGCACATGTGGTCGCTAAAGAACATATGTTATGTATACAGAGGGTAAATATTGGGTCCGTACAGACTGACAAATGTCCGCGTGGCCTAACGGATAAGGCGTCTGACTTCGGATCAGGAGACTGCAGGTTCGAGTCCTGTCGCGGACGACCGCTGTCAGAATCCTTTTTCCTAACGTCTGCCTTATACTGGTATATATCCCTTCAGATGCACATGTGGTCGCTAAAGAACATATGTTATGTATACAGAGGGTAAATATTGGGTCCGTACAGACTGACAAATGTCCGCGTGGCCTAACGGATAAGGCGTCTGACTTCGGATCAGGAGACTGCAGGTTCGAGTCCTGTCGCGGACGACCGCTGTCAGAATCCTTTTTCCTAACGTCTGCCTTATACTGGTATATATCCCTTCAGATGCACATGTGGTCGCTAAAGAACATATGTTATGTATACAGAGGGTAAATATTTGGTCCGTATACAGACTGACAAATGTCCGCGTGGCCTAACGGATAAGGCGTCTGACTTCGGATCAGGAGACTGCAGGTTCGAGTCCTGTCGCGGACGACCGCTGTCAGAATCCTTTTTCCTAACGTCTGCCTTATACTGGTATATATCCCTTCAGATGCACATGTGGTCGCTAAAGAACATATGTTATGTATACAGAGGGTAAATATTGGGTCCGTACAGACTGACAAATGTCCGCGTGGCCTAACGGATAAGGCGTCTGACTTCGGATCAGGAGACTGCAGGTTCGAGTCCTGTCGCGGACGACCGCTGTCAGAATCCTTTTTCCTAACGTCTGCCTTATACTGGTATATATCCCTCCAGATGCACATGTGGCCGCTAAAGAACATGTGTTATCTATAAATAGGGTAAATATTGGGTGCGTTCGGAGTGACAAATGTCCGCGTGGCCTAATGGATAAGGCGTCTGACTTCGGATCAGAAGACTGCAGGTTCGAGTCCTGTCGCGGACGACCGCTGCCAGAATCCTTTTTCCTCACGTCTGCCTTATACTGGTATATATCCCTCCAGATGCACATGTGGTCGCTAAAGAACATGTGTTATCTATAAATAGGGTAAATATTGGGTGCGTTCAGAGTGACAAATGTCCGCGTGGCCTAATGGATAAGGCGTCTGACTTCGGATCAGAAGACTGCAGGTTCGAGTCGTGTCGCGGACGACCGCTGCCAGAATCCTTTTTCCTAACGTCTGCCTTATACTGGTATATATCCCTCCAGATGCACATGTGGCCGCTAAAGAACATGTGTTATCTATAAATAGGGTAAATATTGGGTGCGTTCAGAGTGACAAATGTCCGCGTGGCCTAATGGATAAGGCGTCTGACTTCGGATCAGAAGACTGCAGGTTCGAGTCGTGTCGCGGACGACCGCTGCCAGAATCCTTTTTCCTAACGTCTGCCTTATACTGGTATACATATATCCCTCCACATGCACATGTGGCCGCTAAAGAACATGTGTTATCTATAAATAGGGTAAATATTGGGTGCGTTCGGAGAGACAAATGTCCGCGTGGCCTAATGGATAAGGCGTCTGACTTCGGATCAGAAGACTGCAGGTTCGAGTCATGTCGCGGACGACCGCTGCCCGAATCCTTTTTCCTAACGTCTGCCTTATACTGGTATATATCCCTCCAGATGCACATGTGGCCGCTAAAGAACATGTGTTATCTATAAATAGGGTAAATATTGGGTGCGTTCAGAGTGACAAATGTCCGCGTGGCCTAATGTATAAGGCTCATGGAAATGATAAAGGAACACAAACTAGACATTATCTGCCTCCAGGAAACGAAGATCTCTACCGCGGAACAAGAGAAGGACCTTGTTAATTTCTTTAAACGTAACTACTACTGCTACCACTCCGCAGGCACTGGTCACAGTGCGGGGACAGCGATATTTGTGAAGAAGGACAGTATCGTCACCGTCGTCGACACCATCCTTGACCAAACCGGCCGATTTACCTGTGTCGATCTGCTCATCGCCAACCAGTTAGCGCGAGTAATTTGTGTCTACGCGCCAAATATAAGGGACGACAGGAAAATCTTCTTCTCTGAGCTGAGAGCTTTCGTGGACACACCGGCAAAAGTTGTATTCTGTGGCGACTTCAATATGGTAACCAGCAAGTATGACTGCAGCTACCCCTTCAGGAGGGACGCTAGTGTGACGGAATTCAAGAAGCTGGTGACAGATTTCAGTTTGGTCGACGTTGCTGTGGTAGGAACGGAACCCAGTCAGCGGTACACTCACTGGCAAGGTGCGTCCCATGCAAGACTCGACAGAATCTATTTCTCCGCTGACTGGGACAAGACGGCCTGCAACTACACCGTCACGCCGGTACCTTTCTCGGACCACGGACTCGTCAGCGTCGACATCGATCTCAGCGCTCAGGCCACAAGTTGCATCAGCAAGGCAAGGTCTTATTCGTGGAAGCTCAACGAAAGCATCCTGGAAGAAGAGACTTTCTGTCAGGAAGTGGAAAACATGATCACAGAATACAAGAGCGGAAGCAGTATCAACGCCGTTACGTGGGAGATCTTCAAGACAAACTTCAAAAACAAAGCAATATCCTATAGTCAGTCAAGAAGCTTCAAGGAGAGGGAACAGGCCCGGTCACTTACCAAAGACCTCCGTGTGTTAGTCGCAGAGGAAGACCAAACCCCCGGACGGTATACACAGGAAATTGGAGAAGTGAAAAAGCACTTCTTGAAATTTTGGAAAAACGATACAAGGGTGCAGCAATTCGGAGCCGGCTAAACACGGTGTCGCGTGAGGAAACGCCCAGCAAAGTATTCCTCCTACGGGAAAGAGAAAGGGGATCGTTCAACGCCATTACAGGTTTGAACAGTCCAGACGGCACTGCGACATCGCAAGAGGAAATCGAAGGACTGTTCTACGAGAAGTTCCGCGGTCTGTTCTCGTCATCAACTGGGACAAACGTTACCGAAGCTATAAGCGGCCTCGACTTGCCGGCAGTAAAGACAGAAGTAGCAGAAGCAGCGAACGGCGAAATAACAACGGGGGAGATAGAGAGAGTTATCCGAAAGCTGGGAAGAAACAAAGCTCCGGGCCCGGATGGAATTGGATCAGCATTCTATAAAAGGTTCGCTACCTTACTCTCCCCAATCTTGAAGTTGGTGTTCGACGACATCGCTTCGAGAAAGCTGCTTCCGCCATCAATGCGTCAATCCTTCACCGTCCTTATCCCTAAAAAGAACCCCAAGAACAGCGAAGCTCCAACAGTTAACGATTTTCGACCAATCAGCCTTCTCTGCGCAGATTACAAGATATTTGCCAAGGTTCTCAATAACAGATTAGAGGGTTGCCTGCGGACTGCCATTGGTCAGCATCAAGTCTACGGAGTCAAGGGCAGGTCGATCGCACGAAACTTACACGTGATGCGGGCAGTGTGCGAGGCTGCCGAAACACTACCTGCCCGGCTGTGCGTTCTCCAGGTTGACCTGCGGCAGGCGTTCGATAGAGTCAGTCACCAGTATCTCTGGGCGGTTCTTGAAAAACTGAAGGTCGGGAGCTCCCTAATGGCCTGGATAAAGCTCTGCTACGAAGACATCAGCACCAGATTAGTAGTGAACGGGAGGTTAAGCAAACCCATACCGATTCATTCATCAGTGAGGCAGGGGTGTCCACTTTCACCGCTTCTGTTCGCTGCATACCTGGAACCGCTATGTCGCATGATCAGTTCCAACGAAAGTATTCAAGGGCTCAAGATAGGCACGGAAAGCATCAAGCTTCTCGCGTATGCCGATGACGTTACCGTAGTGTGCACCACTGTTGAGGCAGTCCAACAAGCACTAGACACCATTCAGGAGTTCTCGAAGCACTCCGGAGCAGAGCTCAACCTCAGCAAGACATTAGGCAGCTGGCTTGGACCGTGGGAAGAAACTCCAACCAATGTTCTTGGCTTGCAGTGGACAAACAAGGTTGACAAGTATCTCGGAGTCGAGTTCGACTTAAGAAAGCAAGCAGCACAAGTATGGAACCCCAAATTGAACCGGCTCAGGCACTCGCTGACTCCCTGGCACGGACGGTTCCTCACGCTCTTCAACAAGGCGTACGTATGCAATTCCTGCTTGTACCCAGCAGTGCTGTATACTGCCCAATGCACGAAATACAACAATGCAGTGGTCAACAAGTTCCACCGACTGTGTGCCACCTTTGTGTGGAATTCTCCAATGGAAAAGATGCGACGATCGAACCTCTTCTTGAGCCCAAGCAAAGGTGGATTTGGACTTGTGAACCTCGACATTAAGCTCAAAGTACAGAGGTTCCTCTACTTCAGGGACCAGGACGATCCATTCCTCAGAAGCTGCATACAGACACTTGGAGCACACCACCTCCATAGGTGGACAGTGCCACTAGAAAATCCGGCAAGGGCAAAGGAGACCAGGGCGTTCTACAGGGAGATCGGAGCGGCTATTGCCTTCTTTGAAATGAGGTTCTCTTGGGACTACCTCAGCAAGGTTAAACGGAGAAAGCTCTACTGGGATACTGTAGACAGCGTGACACCAGAACCGCTCTATCGGAAGTTCCTTCTCACAACAGAAGCCCAGAACGTCTTCAAAAGGCTACGCAAGCTCTGCGTACCATCCGGCGCGAAGGACCTCTTCACAAGGTTCCACTGCGAAGTGTTGCCGGTCAAAGTCTGGCTGCAGAGAAAAGGATTCTTTGTCCCGTGGTCAGTGAGGTGTGACCTGTGCAGCGCTGAAGAAGACCTGTTTCATGTGTTTGTAAACTGCAAACGAGCTCGAGATTTTTGGGAGCAGTTCAGAGCGTGCACCGGTCTGGACATCAACATTGACTGGTTTTCGCTAAAATTCCTCGTGTTCGACGGCTGCGAAGACAACAACACGTCGGCCGCTCTGGTGGTTATCGGTCTCCACTCCTTATGGCGGTACAGGATGGCCATTTCTGAAGGCAAAGTCAAGCCGAAGACACCATGGAACCACTTCCTCACCAGCCTTGAATGGGTGCTCACGGTGGTGACAGCACGGGAAGACGATATCACTTGCAGCGGACTTAGGAGCCTGCTGCACACCATCACAGCAAGGAACAAGAACGCCAGCTGGTGAAAGACAGCGATGTGAAGGCACCTGCTTCGAGCAACAAGAGGGTACGGAAGAGTACCACAGTGAAGACGCCGCAGACCAAGCTGAACACGAACAAAATTAGGAAACGGCACACCCTATTAACTTACAGAATGGCGAAGTAGTCATTGAGGTTTTATGTACGTTTTAGCATGAAATAAAAGTTCAAAAAAAAAAATTGTATACGGCGTCTGACTTCGGCTCAGAAGACTGCACGTTCGAGTCCTGTCGCGGACGACCGCTGCGAGACTCCTTTTAACCTCACGTCTGGCTTGTACTGGTATATATCCCTTCAGATGCACATGTGCCCGCAAAAGAACATATGTTATGTATACAGAGGGTAAATATTGGGTCCGTTCAGAGGGACAAATGTCCGCGTGGCCTAATGGATAAGGGGTCTGACTTCGGATCAGAAGACTGCAGGTTCGAGTCCTGTCGCGGACGACCGCTGCGAGACTCCTTTTAACCTCACGTCTGGCTTGTACTGGTATATATCCCTTCAGATGCACATGTGCCCGCAAAAGAACATATGTTATGTATACAGAGGGTAAATATTGGGTCCGTTCAATGTGAGAAATGTCCGCGTGGCCTAATGCATAAGGCGTCTGACTTCGGCTCAGAAGACTGCACGTTCGAGTCCTGTCGCGGACGACCGCTGCTAGAATCATTTTTCCTCACGTCTGGCTTATACTGGTATATATCCCTTCAGATGCACATGTGCCCGCTAAAGAACATATGTTATGTATACAGAGGGTAAATATTGGGTCCGTTCAATGTGAGAAATGTCCGCGTGGCCTAATGCATAAGGCGTCTGACTTCGGCTCAGAAGACTGCAGGTTCGAGTCCTGTCGCGGACGACCGCTGGGAGACTCCTTTTAACCTCACGTCTGCCTTATACTGGTATATATCCCTTTAGATGCACATGTGGTCGCTAAAGAACATATGTTATGTATACAGAGGGTAAATATTGGGTCCGTTCAATGTGACAAATGTCCGCGTGGCCTAATGCATAAGGCGTCTGACTTCGGCTCAGAAGACTGCACGTTCGAGTCCTGTCGCGGACGACCGCTGCGAGACTCCTTTTAACCTCACGTCTGCCTTATACTGGTATATATCCCTTCAGATGCACATGTGGTCGCTAAAGAACATATGTTATGTATACAGAGGGTAAATATTGGGTCCGTTCAATGTGACAAATGTCCGCGTGGCCTAATGCATAAGGCGTCTTTAAGGAGTGCTATCAGTCATCGAAAAGGAAGATGTGGCTCAGCTAGGAACCTATTTGTACAACCACGTATGGGCCTTGACACTACACACGAGGCTAGCGAAAGAGAAACTCGTGAAAAAGAAAGAATTTCTGGTGAAGGGGAAAAAATGCGTCATTTTGGATCCCAATAAGAAGGAGGTGGAATTATCGGTGCACTGGTTGCCGATGCATGTTCCTGACCTTGCCCTGATAAACGTGCTGAGTACGTTCGGAAAGGTCAAAGACGTTCAAAGAGAGAAGTGGAAGGCAACGGCTTTCGCAGGCGTTGAGACGACGACTCGGAAAGTAACCATAGAACTCCATGGGGGAGTAACGGTGGACGGCATTCCGCACATCATAAACGTCCTGGGCGGGCAAGTGCTCGTTGACATACCCGGAAGGCCACCATTGTGCCTGCGGTGTAAAAAAGTGGGGCACATCAGGAAACAGTGCAGGTCCCCATGGTGCCGGTCGTGCAGAAGCTTCGGTCATGAAACCGAAGATTGCATCAGCATATACGCGTCTAGGACCAAAGCCAGAATGGAACAAACAGTGGTTGACGAACTCATGGACGTGGCCGAGATGTCAAAGGCGATGAGCGAAGTGCCTGGAAGCGTTGATACAGCCCCAGCCCAGCTGAGCTCTGGTGCTGAGGGGGAAGCATTGAAACAAGGAGCGACTGGGGAGGAGAGGTCCGGAGGGAGCAACGAAGCTCAGGCCAAACAACCTCAAGCCAACGAAGCGACGGACCTACAGGCAGAAGGGCACCACCACTCCGTTTCAGAAGCTGCCTATACTGTGGATCCAGCCACGGCTACCACCAGCAGCGTTTCTGAAAGGAACGTTGACAACGAAGACAACGACAAAACCAGGATGAGCACCAGCGAAGATATAGTGGGGATGCCACCTACTGCTGCCACCGATGGAATTGGAAACATTTCTGACGGAGGCAAATGAAAAGAAGTTGGCCCAGGTCACAAAAAGTCCCGTTATACCCCAGCGCCTTTCATAACACCTGAAGAACGAAGACGGCGCCTCAAGAAAGATCACAAATCGTAAGTGCGGTACTGATACATCACAATGAGAAGAATTCACTTAAAAGTCGCTACATTGAACGCAAACAGTTTACTTCGACGAGAAAGGAAAGATTGGCTCCTGACTATACTTCTTGATGAACACATTGACGTAATCTGCATACAGGAAACGAAGATTTCATCTGTTGAAGATGAAATTGAACTGGTTAATGCTTTCAGCAAATGGTTTTTCGTGTATCACGCATCCGGGGTGAACAGAAGCGCAGGAACTGCCGTCATGATAAGAAAGAGCAGCAAGATGAAAGTTATTGACTGTGATTTGGAACAAAACGGCCGCATTGCCAGTGTTGATATGATATAGCAAGGCGAAATCGTGAGGGTGATAAGCGTGTACGCCCCGAACGAGTCTTCAGAACGTAAATTGTTTTTTGAAAGCAGCTTAGCGCACTTCGTGAGTACAGATAGCAAGGTGATAGTGGCCGGCGATTTTAACTGTGTGGAACACCAACGTGATTGCACATATAAGAAACAAAGCAAAGACAGCAGTGTAACAGCACTAAAACATATACTGGTGGGAAATGACTTAGAAGATGTTTCAACAGGCAACGACGATTTGCCGGTCACGTTTACGCACTGGCAGGGCACGTCACATGCCAGATTAGATCGGATTTACGTTTCGGGGGAGTTGAGCCCTAGCAGAGCAGAATACCAAGTTAAGCCTGTGGCTTTCACTGATCACGCACTTCTAATTGCGCAGTTTAAGGCGTCGAAGGTGCCACAGAAGCAAAAAGGGGTGGTCCCATGGAAGATGAACGAGAGCTTTTTGAACGACGAAGCCTTCGTGTCACTGATAAAAAAGATGCTTGCGGAGCTTAATAAGGAAGGAATAGACGCCCCAGCGTGGGAACGTTTCAAAGAGGAAGTACGAGCCAGTGCAATCGAGTACGGGCTGAAAATGGCAGCGGAAAAAAAGAAAGAGATGAAGGTGCTAATGGGAAGCTTGAGTACCATAATTATGGCAGAGGAGAAAACGCCCAGGTGTTTCACACAAGACATAAAAGGAATAAAGAAGAAGATACTGGAAAATATGCGAGAGAGGTACCGTGGCGCACAAGTGCGCAGCAGGGTAGAAGCCATTGAGAGAGACGAGACCATGGTGAAAGTTTTCCTGGTGCGGGAAAGAGAAAGAAAGGAACAGAAATTCATATCAAGGATACGAAGTGACGCCACCGACATGGAGGGGACGGAGGCTGTAGAGGAAGAGCTTTACAAGCACTACAAAACACATTTCAGCGCGGAAGAAAACACAAGTGCGAAATGCGCGGATATTTGCGAAGGAGTGCCAAAGGTGAACCCCGAAGACAGGCAACAAGGCCGTGTAAGAATCACTCAGCAAGAAATTCGGGCGGCAATCAAGAAGCTATCCAGGAACAAGGCACCTGGACCCGACGTCCTCGGTTCAGCTTTCTACAAAACCTTTGTGGACGATTTGTCTCCCGTTCTAGAAGTGGTTTTTGAGGATATTAGAAATCGTGGACTAATGACTCCGACAATGAGGAAATGCAACACAGTTCTCATTCCGAAGAAGATGAAGCAGAAGGGAGTCCCAACCGTGTCTGATTTCCGCCCAATAAGCCTCCTCTGCAGTGATTATAAAATACTTGCAAAGATACTAGCACGACGACTGGACAGCGTGCTCTGGAAAATCATTGGCACCCATCAGACCTATGGAATCAAAGGGAGGAAAATCTCAAGTAATATTCACCTGATAAGGACAGTATGCGAGGTGGCAAAAACAGTTGGCCCTCCACTAGCAGTATTTCAAGCGGATCTGAACCAGGCCTTCGACAGGGTATCCCACGGCTTCCTTTTCGACCTTCTGCGATGGATCGAAGTCGGGGAGGACATGGTAGAATGGGTGGAAATATGTTACAAGGAAATCTCGGCGCAGCTCGTGGTTAACGGCTGTCTGAGTCCACGCTTCTCAGTTACGAGGTCAGTGCGGCAAGGATGTCCCCTGTCGCCAATTTTGTTCGCACTCTACCTGGAGCCGCTGTGCCGTGCGATAATTGACAACGTCCTAATAAGTGGGCTGAGGGCGCCTCATCAAGAGGTTAAACTTGTAGCGTATGCGGACGACGTCACAGTAATCTGTTCAAGTAAGGAACAAGTGAAGGTCGCCCTTGCGATTGTGGAAGCTTTCTGTGATGCGTCTGGAGCCCGCCTCAACATTAACAAATCGAAAGGAGCGTGGATAGGAGACTGGGAAGAGAAGCCTACGCAATATCTCGAGACACAGTGGACCTCAGAAGTTGGAAGGTACCTGGGAGTAAGCCTAGACTGGGAAACTGCCGACACTGCAAAATGGGAGCCAAAAATCAACGCACTTCAGGCGAAGCTAAAACCGTACCAAGGCAGAAAACTGTCACTGATAAGCCGGAGCTACGTATGCAACACGGTGCTCTTCCCAGTAATCTTGTACCCGGCCCAGGCAACGCCCATTGACGCAGCGACAGTACATCGCTTTGAAAGGACATGTGCCGTATTCCTGTGGCAGTCCAAATTCGAAAGAATGCGGCGAACCGACATCTTTTGGCCACTACAAGCGGGAGGGCTCGGTGTCGTCAACCTTGAGATCAAAATAAAAGTGTTACGCTTTATATATTTCCGAGACGAAGCAAGACCCCAGCTTCGAACTGCTATTCAGACCCTAGGAACCCACCATCTTCTGCAGTGGATCGTCAGCACGAAAGGCGGCGTGCCCAACACCAGGGTGCTTGGCTTCTACAGGGAGATTCAGAAAAGTATCACCTTTTTCTGCGAGAAGTTTTCCTGGGACTACCTGTCCAAGGTGAAGAAGAAGAAGTTATACTGGGATACGGTATCCAGCTCCTTTCCTCCTCCCCTTTATCGCCGCAGCTACAATGAAACACGCGGAGAGCATGGGCAGGATGTGTTAAGACGCCTGCGAAGACGGAGATTAAGACGAGATTCCACTTCCGGCAGCGGAAGCGTAAGGACGTGGGAAAAATGAGCTCCGACTCCTTTTAACCTCACGTCTGCCTTATACTGGTATATATCCCTTTAGATGCACATGTGCCCTCTAAAGAACATATGTTATGTATACAGAGGGTAAATATTGGGTCCGTTCAATGTGAGAAATGTCCGCGTGGCATAATGCATAAGGCGTCTGACTTCGAATCAGAAGACTGCAGGTTCGAGTCCTGACGCGGACGATCGCTGCGAGACTCCTTTTAACCTCACGTCTGCCTTATACTGGTATATATCCCTTCAGATGCACATGTGCCCGCTAAAGAACATATGTTATGTATACAGAGGGTAAATATTGGGTCCGTTGAATGTGAGAAATGTCCGCGTGGCATAATGCATAAGGCGTCTGACTTCGGATCAGAAGACTGCAGGTTCGAGTTCTGACGCGGACGACCGCTGCGAGACTCCTTTTAACCTCACGTCTGCCTTATACTGGTATATATCCCTTCAGATGCACATGTGCCCTCTAAAGAACATATGTTATGTATACAGAGGGTAAATATTGGGTCCGTTCAATGTGAGAAATGTCCGCGTGGCATAATGCATAAGGCGTCTGACTTCGGATCAGAAGACTGCAGGTTCGAGTCCTGTCGCGGACGACCGCTGCGAGACTCCTTTTAACCTCACGTCTGCCTTATACTGGTATATATGTAGAGGAGGTGGAGTTCCTCTACATGAGTCCTGACCGGCGATGATGGAATGTCCCAGCGGGCAGATGTGCGTGGCCTCACGCTAGGACGACAGGGCTACATCTGATCGACAGGACTACTTCCTTGTCAGTGCACGGACTACGTCTATCGACTCCACCGTTGCGTGTCTTGGCCTGTGCCGTGCCTGAATCACCAGCTGAATCACCCTTCGCCGCCATACTGAAGGAATTCCCGGCACTCACCCAGCCACCTGACTGGACCAGGCCTGTGCAGCACGACGTGGTCCACCACATCACCACCCGTGGCCCACCGGTCCACTTTCGCCCGCGTCGTCTGGCACCCGAGAAGTTCCGGGTAGCCAAAGCAGAATTCGACCACATGCTTGAGCTCGGAATCGTCCGGCCGTCATCAAGCACCTGGTCGTCGCCATTGCACATGGTGCCCCAAAAGACCGGAGATTGGAGACCGTGCGGCGACTACCGCGCTTTGAATCAAGCCACTATCCCGGACAGATACCCCATACCGCACATCTTGGATTTTGCTGCGCAGCTGGAGGGCGCCACAGTATTCTCCAAAATAGATCTTGTCCTTGCGTACCACCAGATCCCGATGGCCGAAGAGGACATAGCCAAAACCGCGATCACAACACCTTTCGGATTATTCGAGTTTCTGCGGATGCCCTTCGGGTTGCAGAACGCCGCTCAGACGTTCCAGCGGTTTGTGGACAACATCATCAGCGGCTTCCCCTTCGTCTATGCGTATATTGATGATATCCTCGTCGCAAGTCGTTCGCCAGCCGAACACGAGCAACACCTTCGTGCGCTGTTCTCCCGTCTTCACGACTATGGAATCATCATTAACGCAGCGAAGAGCGAGTTCGGCGTTCCGGAACTCGATTTCCTCGGGCACCGTGTCAACAGCCAGGGAATCCTGCCTTTGCCTTCCAGAGTTGCGGCCATCCAGGACTTCCCGCTTCCCACTTCCTTGACCAAGCTGCGCCAGTTCCTTGGGTTAATCAACTTTTTCCGGCGCTTCATTCCGTCGTGCGTGGCCAAGCTTATTCCACTCGAAGCCATGCTTACTTCTAAACGTACTATGTCCCCACCGCCTCTATCATGGACCGAAGAAGCCACTGCCGCGTTCAAGGCCATTAAGGAAGAACTTGCGAGCGCATCGCTCCTTTTCCACCCCTGCCATGACGCCGAAACGTCCATTATGGTTGACGCCTCCAGCACAGCCGTCGGCGCCGTGCTTCAACAGCGTATCAGAGGAGCGTGGCGCCCCTTGGCGTTCTTCTCTCGCAAGCTCAAACCGCCAGAGACGAGGTACAGCACCTTTGGACGAGAACTTTTAGCCATCTACCTCACGATAAAGCACTTCCGACCTTTCTTGGAAGGCCGTGCATTTACAGTGCTTACTGACCACAAGCCCCTTGTATATGCCTTCTCTGCATCAGGTACCAAATACAGTCCTCGCGAAACCCGTCACCTTGCGTTCGTCGCGGAATTCACCACCGACATTCAACACGTCAGCGGTGCTGACAATGTAGCGGCGGATGCTCTCAGTCGCGTGAACGCTCTCGGATCGCTGCCTGCACTCTCTCTCGACGCCCTGGCCCAAGCACAGTCTTCCGACGCCGAGCTGGCTCAGTACCGTTCTGGCGCGGCTTCTTTGACCATCGAAGATGTCGCCTTACCCGGTTCCTCCACTCTGGTTGCCTGCGACACTTCTCAGGGACGGCCCCGACCTTTCGTCCCCTCTTCCCTGCGACGTCGCATCTTCGAGACGTACCATGCGCTCTCTCACCCCGGCGCCCGCGCTTCTCTGCGCTTGATTTCCCAACGGTATGTCTGGCCGCACATGAACAAGGACGTCAAGAACTGGGTGCGCGTTTGCCTTCCCTGTCAGCGCAGCAAAGTGCAACGGCACGTCCGCAGAGCACCAGAAAGGTTCTTGCCCCCCGACGACCGTTTCGCGCATCTCCACATTGATCTGGTTGGACCGCTTCCGGTATGTGCTGGCCACCGGTATATTCTGACCATCGTCGATCGCTTCACCCGGTGGCCCGAAGCCGTTCCCATTCACGACGCTACCGCCGCCACCGTCGCCTCAGCCTTCATCTCCACCTGGGTATCGCGGTTCGGTGTTCCGTCAATCATCACCACAGACCGGGGCGCGCAGTTCGAGTCCAACCTGTTTTCCAACCTCACGCAAGCCCTTGGCACCAAACGTATTCGAACAACCGCCTACCACCCGGCTTCCAACGGCCTCGTTGAGCGCTTTCACCGGCAGCTGAAAGCCGCGCTCCGGACCTCATCTGACCTTCCTTGGACAGAAGTCCTGCCCCTAGCTCTGCTGGGAGTTCGGTCGGCTTATAAGCCAGACTTAGGCTGCACATCGGCGGAATTAGTTTTCGGGACGTCTCTTCGCTTGCCTGGCGATATCATCGACCCACCTCCCGACTTCCCGTCTCCATCACCAGCCGACTACGTGTCCCGCCTTCGCCAAACAATGGCCGCCCTCCACCCGATCCCCCCGCGTGTGCCACGCTCTGCTGCGACGTACCAGAACCCCGAAATCGAAACGTGGTTTCACACGTCTTCCTCAGGTGCGACGCAGTCAAGAGGCCCCTTCAGCACCCATACTCCGGCCCGTACGCTGTCGTGCGAAGATCTCCTACGCATTACACCATCCTGGTAAAGAACCGAGAGGAGACTGTCGCCCTGCAGCGATTCAAGCCCGCCCTCCTCGACGTTCCTGCGACGTCCCCCAGCGCCGTTAACTCCCACACAGGGCCGACGCCAATTCTTCCTGCCACTTCGTCCGCACTTCACTCTCCACCCTCGACTTCATCGCCTCCCCCCCGCCGCCGACACGTCACCTGGGCCCCACAGCTATGTATCGCTCGACATCTTCCGACGCCTGACTAGGGGGGGAGCCCTGTAGCGGCATCGCCATTACCATTCCCGCGCACCAATAACCTAGGCGCGCGGGTAATAAAAACCTTTGCCTCGGCCAGCTCGGGCTCTAGTTCGACTGGCCTGGCTCTCACGGCAACCTGTGTCTAGTCTACCTCTTTCTCCGACATGGGTCACCAAATGTAGAGGAGGTGGTGTTCCTCTACATGAGTCCTGACCGGCGATGATGGAATGTCCCAGCGGGCAGATGTGCGTGGCCTCACGCTAGGACGGTGCCGGTAGAACTGCCGTGCCAGAGCCGTAGCGCGTGGCAGCAGAGGCACGTCTTCGTCATCACACACGGGCCGCCACATATATCCCTTCAGATGCACATGTGGCCGCTAAAGAACATATGTTATGTATCAGAGGGTAAATATTGGGTCCGTTCAATGTGAGAAATGTCCGCGTGGCATAATGCATAAGGCGTCTGACTTCGGATCAGAAGACTGCAGGTTCGAGTCCTGTCGCGGGCGACCGCTGCGAGACTCCTTTTAACCTCACGTCTGCCTTATACTGGTATATACCCCTTCAGATGCACATGTGCCCTCTAAAGAACATATGTTATGTATACAGAGGGTAAATATTGGGTCCGTTCAATGTGAGAAATGTCCGCGTGGCATAATGCATAAGGCGTCTGACTTCGGATCAGAAGACTGCAGGTTCGAGTCCTGACGCGGACGACCGCTGCGAGACTCCTTTTAACCTCACGTCTGCCTTATACTGGTATATATCCCTTCAGATACACATGTGCCCGCTAAAGAACATATGTTATGTATACAGAGAGTAAATATTGGGTCCGTTGAATGTGAGAAATGTCCGCGTGGCATAATGCATAAGGCGTCTGACTTCGGATCAGAAGACTGCATGTTCGAGTCCTGTCGCGGGTGACCGCTGCGAGACTCCTTTTAACCTCACGTGTACCTTATACTGGTATATATCCCTTCAGATGCACATGTGCCCTCTAAAGAACATATGTTATGTATACAGAGGGTAAATATTGGGTCCGTTCAATGTGAGAAATGTCCGCGTGGCATAATGCATAAGGCGTCTGACTTCGGATCAGAAGGCTGCAGGTTCGAGTCCTGACGTGGACGACCGCTGCGAGACTCCTTTTAACCTCACGTCTGCCTTATACTGGTATATATCCCTTCAGATGCACATGTGCCCTCTAAAGAACATATGTTATGTATACAGAGGGTAAATATTGGGTCCGTTCAATGTGAGAGATGTCCGCGTGGCATAATGCATAAGGCGTCTGACTTCGGATCAGAAGACTGCAGGTTCGAGTCCTGACGCGGACGACCGCTGCGAGACTCCTTTTAACCTCACGTCTGCCTTATACTGGTATATATCCCTTCAGATGCACATGTGCCCTCTAAAGAACATATGTTATGTATACAGAGGGTAAATATTGGGTCCGTTCAATGTGAGAAATGTCCGTGTGGCATAATGCATAAGGCGTCTGACTTCGGATCAGAAGAGTGCAGGTTCGAGTCCTGACGCGGACGACCGCTGCGAGACTCCTTTTAACCTCACGTCTGCCTTATACTGGTATATATCCCTTCAGATGCACATGTGCCCTCTAAAGAACATATGTTATGTATACAGAGGGTAAATATTGGGTCCGTTCAATGTGAGAAATGTCCGCGTGGCATAATGTATAAGGCGTCTGACTTCGGATCAGAAGACTGCAGGTTCGAGTACTGACGCGGACGACCGCTGCGAGACTCCTTTTAACCTCACGTCTGCCTTATACTGGTATATATCCCTTCAGATGCACATGTGCCCTCTAAAGAACATATGTTATGTATACAGAGGGTAAATATTGGGTCCGTTCAGTGTGAGAAATGTCCGCGTGGCATAATGCATTAGGCGTCTGACTTCGGATCAGAAGACTGCAGGTTCGAGTCCTGACGCGGACGACCGCTGCGAGACTCCTTTTAACCTCACGTCTGCCTTATACTGGTATATATCCCTTCAGATGCACATGTGCCCTCTAAAGAACATATGTTATGTATACAGAGGGTAAATATTGGGTCCGTTCAATGTGAGAAATGTCCGCGTGGCATAATGCATAAGGCGTCTGACTTCGGATCAGAAGACTGCAGGTTCGAGTCCTGACGCGGACGACCGCTGCGAGACTCCTTTTAACCTCACGTCTGCCTTATACTGGTATATATCCCTTCAGATGCACATGTGCCCTCTAAAGAACATATGTTATGTATACAGAGGGTAAATATTGGGTCCGTTCAATGTGAGAAATGTCCGCGTGGCATAATGCATAAGGCGTCTGACTTCGGATTAGAAGACTGCAGGTTCGAGTCCTGACGCGGACGACCGCTGCGAGACTCCTTTTAACCTCACGTCTGCCTTATACTGGTATATATCCCTTCAGATGCACATGTGCCCGCTAAAGAACATATGTTATGTATACAGAGGGTAAATATTGGGTCCGTTCAATGTGAGAAATGTCCGCGTGGCATAATGCATAAGGCATCTGACTTCGGATCAGAAGACTGCAGGTTCGAGTCCTGTCGCGGGCGACCGCTGCGAGACTCCTTTTAACCTCACGTCTGCCTTATACTGGTATATATCCCTTCAGATGCACATGTGCCCTCTAAAGAACATATGTTATGTATACAGAGGGTAAATATTGGGTCCGTTCAATGTGAGAAATGTCCGCGTGGCATAATGCATAAGGCGTCTGACTTAGGATCAGAAGACTGCAGGTTCGAGTCCTGACGCGGACGACCGCTGCGAGACTCCTTTTAACCTCACGTCTGCCTTATACTGGTATATACCCCTTCAGATGCACATGTGCCCTCTAAAGAACATATGTTACGTATACAGAGGGTAAATATTGGGTCCGTTCAATGTGAGAAATGTCCGCGTGGCATAATGCATAAGGCGTCTGACTTCGGATCAGAAGACGGAGATTCCACTTCCGGCAGCGGAAGCGTAAGGACGTGGGAAAAATGAGCTCCGACGGAGCAGCGAACACGGCTAAGCCTAGCCGGGAAAACACCAATGTTTCATCGTCTTCTACCTCGACCGATAATTACCGGCTTCTGCTACCTACTCTGCCTACAGGAAACATTTCCAGGAATACGGTTTTCCTCCACGCCGACCCGTCAGCGAGGCCATATAGGGCTGACGATTTTGCGGATGGTGTGTTTGCGGTGATAAACAGGGACGATGTTGCACAGTTCGGGGCATACTTGTTCAACCACGTTTGGGCTCTGACGTTGCATTCTGGGCTACCGAAGGAGAAGCTGGCAGCAAGGAAGGAAATCACTGCGAAAGGCAAGAAGTGCTTAATTATTGATCCAAATCAGAAGGATACGCAAGTGTCAATCCACTGGCTCCCGATGCACGTGCCAGATAGTGCAGTCATAAGTGCCCTTAATGCGTTTGGTAAGGTGGAGGACATACAGCGTGAAAAATGGCGGTCAACTGCATTTGCGGGTGTAGAAACCACGACGCGAAAGGTCAAGATTGTCCTGCGGGAAGGAGTCTCAGTTGACAGCATCCCGCATATTATGAAGATCTTGGGGGGACAAGTGCTCCTCGACATTCCAGGCAGACCGCCACTCTGTCTCAGATGTAAGAGAGTGGGCCATTTGAGAAAGCATTGCAAAGTGCCGTGGTGCAAGTCATGCCGAAGATTTGGCCATGAGACGGAGGACTGCGTGGACACCTATGCTTCTAAAGCAACAGTAGTCGACGAAGATGGTGCGACAGTGGAATTGATGGATGTTGAGGAGTCAACAAAAGCAGGAAACAAGGAGCAAGAAAGCCCTTTTGGCGCAAAAGAGGCAAATACGGATCCTCAACGTGTGAGCCAGCCACCCACCGATATCCAAGTCAGCACTAATGCGCATAACCCCGGTCAAAGCCAGACTGCGGCCCCCATCGATGGAGAAGAATCGGTTTCCAAGGCTGACCGTTCGACAGAGCGTGACAATATATCGAATCTAATACAGGGGACGCCCCAATGCGATGCAGGGAAACCGAGCAGCAACCAAGAGCGGGAGCTACCAGGCTACAAGGACGAACTAGAATCAAGTCGCAACAAGGACGAAGCTGCAAGCTGTAATGAGGTTGAATCATTGCAGGGGTCAGGCAACGCTCTGAACGAGGGAATATTAGAAGGAGGGAAAAGTGACCGTAAGTGGAAAGAAGTCGGAACAGGCCTAAAACGAACAAGGTACACACCAACGCCGATTATTACCCCAGAGGAGAGACGACGGCTACTGAAAGAACAGAAGAAGTAAGTCGGACAAGCCCACAAATATGAGCAGAAGCGATTGTCTGAAAATAGCTACTATTAACGCCAACAGTCTGATAAGCAAAGAAAGGAAAGCCTGGTTAATGGACGCCGTACTGAAAAGCAACACAGATGTTCTCTGCGTGCAAGAAACCAAGATTTCGTCAAAAGAACAAGAAACCGAGTTAGTCAAAGCCTTCCAACGCGGGTTCGTCGTGCTGCATGCCGCGGGAACGAAAGGGAGTTCGGGAACTGCAATCTTCGTCAAAAGGTGCAACAAAATTGCGGTTATCGACTATGAACTAGAACAGAATGGCCGGGTTGTCTGCGCAGACTGTCTTTGGAGGGGTGAAATCATTCGAATTATTAGCGTTTACGCTCCCAACGAATGTGCGGAACGAAAGTTGTTCTTTGAAACCAGTGTGAGGCATTTTTTGGACACAGCATGCAAAGTGATTCTGGCAGGGGACTTTAATTGTGTGTTGAGGAAAGAAGACTGCACTTACAAAACAGAAAAGCGAGATAGCAGTGTGACTGTGATAAAAAGGTTGCTGCACGAACACGACCTGCAGGACAGCGGAATCGTAAAAGGCAATGGACAGATAAGATTTACCCACTGGCAAGGAGACTCCCATGCTAGATTAGACAGAGTGTATGTGTCGGGCGAAATCAGTTTCCAGTTGAGCGAATACAATGTCATACCAATGGCTTTCACAGATCATGCCTGTGTAAGCGTTAAACTGAAAGCCGATAAAAGTGGACCCAACCATTCGCGGAACACAACATGGAAGATGAACGAGGAAGTTCTTGAAGACATCAGGTTTGTAGAGGAAATTCAAAGAATGATCTCCAACTTAAAGGAAAAGGGAGTGGATGCACCTTCCTGGGAGAGATTCAAGGAACAGGTTCGGGTCAAGGCCATCGAATACACAGTTATGAGAGCGGCAGAAAGGAAGATGAAAATGAGTGTGCTCACAGAAAGCTTATGCACTGCTTTAAAGGAAGAAGAAATGAATCCCGGAAGTTTCATGGAAGATGTAAAAGAAATAAAGAGGCAAATCCTAGAGGAGATGAAACAAAGGTTCATAGGAGCACAAATAAGAAGTCGGCTGCAAACCATTGAAAGGGATGAAACGCCGAGCAAGGTCTTTCTTGTCCGAGAAAGGGAGAAAGCAAAAAGAAATGAAATCACTAGACTCATGGTGGACGGCACAGTTCGGGAAGGCGCAGACATGGTGCAAGCTACTTTTCTGGAGCACTACAAGAACATATTCAGTAAGAAGGTGGCGGCGTATGCATCGGAAGAGGATCTTTTCAGGCACGTGCCCAAAGTGACAGAAGAGGGAAAAGAAAAAGGAGAAGGGAAGATAACAGAGAAAGAAATTCAAGCTGTAGTGAAAAAGCTCCCAAGAAACAAAGCACCGGGGCCGGATGGTATTGGCTCTGCGTTTTATAAGAAGTTCGCTGTGGAAATAGGTCCCATCTTAGAAACCGTCTTCGAGGACATGATAATAAGAGGTCTAATGACGCCATCGATGAGGAAGAGCCTTACGGTTTTAGTGCCAAAAAGAAAGTGCCTGCAGGAGAGAATACAGACAGTGTCCGATTTTCGTCCAATAAGCTATAAAACACAGACTATAAAATACTCGCAAAGGTGTTGTCACGACGGTTGGAAAGTATCCTGGACAAAATCATAGGGGAGCATCAGTCATATGGCATAAGGAAAAGGTCTATAGCAACTAATCTGCACATGATGCGAGTGGTAATAGAAACAGCAGCGGCAACCAGCTCCAAGATCGCGGTTTTTCAGGCAGATCTCAGTCAGGCATTCGATCGAGTGTCTCATGCTTTTTTATTTGATCTACTGCGTTACGTCGAAGTAGGACAAGACCTCCGCGGATGGATCCAAATCTGCTATCGAGATATCTCGGCACAGCTTGTGGTTAATGGAAATACAGGAGAGAGATTTCCCATCACTAACTCTGTACGGCAGGGATGCCCAATGTCCCCCACACTCTTCTCGCTATACCTGGAGCCTCTATGCCGTGCAGTCGTGAAGAGCCAATCAGTCAGCGGCCTAAATGTAGGGCAGCGAGAAGTCAAGTTACTGGCTTTTGCAGACGACGTGGCGCTCATTTGCGCAAGTGCAGGACAAGTGGAAGCTGCCTTCGGAATAATCAAGACCTTCTGCGAGGCGTCGGGGGCCAAGATCAACCTCAGCAAGTCAAAAGGAACCTGGCTCGGTGATTGGGAAGTGAAGAGCAACAGCTTTCTCGGCATTGAATGTACGGAAGCAGTAGGGAAATATCTCGGCGTCAACATTGATGAGGAGGCAGGGGACACTGGTAGATGGAAACCTAAGCTGAATGCTATGCACGACAAGTTGCAGCCCTATAGAGGACGTCAGCTCTCTCTGCTCAACAGGAGCTATATATGCAATACAGTACTATACCCATCGCTATATTACTGGGCGCAAGTGATACCACTGAACTCTGATGTTGCGCAGCTTTTTCAGATTACATGTGCTACTTTCGTGTG
Organism: Ornithodoros turicata; assembly: GCF_037126465.1. Classification (NCBI taxonomy): domain Eukaryota; kingdom Metazoa; phylum Arthropoda; class Arachnida; order Ixodida; family Argasidae; genus Ornithodoros; species Ornithodoros turicata. The sequence goes on along the minus strand of NC_088201.1, from coordinate 210,079,608 downwards.
GGAGTCGAAGTTCGAAAGAATGCGAAGGACGAACACGTACTGGCCTCTGCAGGCAGGAGGACTGAACGTCGTCAACCTGGAGATAAAGATCAAAGTACATCGTTTCATTTTCTTTAGAGATGAGGCACGGCCTGAGTTACGCGCGGCAATGCAAAGCCTAGGAGCCAAACACCTGATACAGTGGATTGTGACCACTGCGACACCAGCGGCGGACACAAAAACGCTACGTTTCTACAAAGAAATCGAGCAGAGCATAACCTTTTTCCTTACGAAGTTCTCGTGGGAATATCTGGCAAAGGTGAAGAAAAAAACGCTGTACTGGGACACAGTGACCAGTCTGTTCCCTCCGCCGATGTACAGACAGGACTTTGCTGCTTCAGCTGCAAATGACGTGCTTAAGCGCGTGAGAAGCCTACCGGTACCCGTGGGAACAAGGGACTTCTTCGTACGGTTTCATATTGAAGTACTCGCTGTTAAGGTCTGGCTCCAAGGAAAGGGATTCTTTATGCCACAGGAACCAAGATGTCATATTTGTGGAGAAACGGAGACCCTTCGACATGTATTCTGGGATTGCAGAAACGCTGTACTGTTTTGGGGTGACCTTCGAGCCTCGCTGGAACTAACTGACGATTTTTCATTTGAGACTCTCAAGCTGTTAGACTTCAGAGGACAAGTTCACGAAGAAATGAGGAGCGTCATCGTCGCAGTGGGACTGCATGCCCTGTGGAGAGCACGTACGGCAAGAGTTGAGTGTGATGTTAATGCCAAGTCGCCAGTAGTTTACATGAAGAACAAGCTCGGGTGGACACTGTCCCTGATAGGCACCGGAAGGCTCAGGGATGAAGAAAAGTGGAAAGACCTAGCCCCTGTGATCAAGGCGCTGCAACCCGAATCCTTTGGACAACGCTTTAGGTGTCGTAGAAACCGTGGGATAAGCAGGAACAGCAAGTGGTAGGAAAGAAAGTGGGCGTCAGAACGCCACTATGGGGTTTTAAATATCCAATACACAAGTTGTGTATGAGACGTTTTTATGAACAATAAAATGGGGGGACTTCGGATCAGAAGACTGCAGGTTCGAGTCCTGACGCGGACGACCGCTGCGAGACTCCTTTTAACCTCACGTCTGCCTTATACTGGTATATATCCCTTCAGATGCACATGTGCCCTCTAAAGAACATATGTTATGTATACAGAGGGTAAATATTGGGTCCGTTCAATGTGAGAAATGTCGGCGTGGCATAATGCATAAGGCGTCTGACTTCGGATCAGAAGACTGCAGGTTCGAGTCCTGACGCGGACGACCGCTGCGAGACTCCTTTTAACCTCACGTCTGCCTTATACTGGTATATATCCCTTCAGATGCACATGTGCCCTCTAAAGAACATATGTTATGTATACAGAGGGTAAATATTGGGTCCGTTCAATGTGAGAAATGTCCGCGTGGCATAATGCATAAGGCGTCTGACTTCGGATCAGAAGACTGCAGGTTCGAGTTCTGACGCGGACGACCGCTGCGAGACTCCTTTTAACCTCACGTCTGCCTTATACTGGTATATATCCCTTCAGATGCACATGTGCCCTCTAAAGAACATATGTTATGTATACAGAGGGTAAATATTGGGTCCGTTCAATGTGAGAAATGTCCGCGTGGCATAATGCATAAGGCGTCTGACTTAGGATCAGAAGACTGCAGGTTCGAGTCCTGACGCGGACGACCGCTGCGAGACTCCTTTTAACCTCACGTCTGCCTTATACTGGTATATACCCCTTCAGATGCACATGTGCCCTCTAAAGAACATATGTTACGTATACAGAGGGTAAATATTGGGTCCGTTCAATGTGAGAAATGTCCGCGTGGCATAATGCATAAGGCGTCTGACTTCGGATCAGAAGACGGAGATTCCACTTCCGGCAGCGGAAGCGTAAGGACGTGGGAAAAATGAGCTCCGACGGAGCAGCGAACACGGCTAAGCCTAGCCGGGAAAACACCAATGTTTCATCGTCTTCTACCTCGACCGATAATTACCGGCTTCTGCTACCTACTCTGCCTACAGGAAACATTTCCAGGAATACGGTTTTCCTCCACGCCGACCCGTCAGCGAGGCCATATAGGGCTGACGATTTTGCGGATGGTGTGTTTGCGGTGATAAACAGGGGCGATGTTGCACAGTTCGGGGCATACTTGTTCAACCACGTTTGGGCTCTGACGTTGCATTCTGGGCTACCGAAGGAGAAGCTGGCAGCAAGGAAGGAAATCACTGCGAAAGGCAAGAAGTGCTTAATTATTGATCCAAATCAGAAGGATACGCAAGTGTCAATCCACTGGCTCCCGATGCACGTGCCAGATAGTGCAGTCATAAGTGCCCTTAATGCGTTTGGTAAGGTGGAGGACATACAGCGTGAAAAATGGCGGTCAACTGCATTTGCGGGTGTAGAAACCACGACGCGAAAGGTCAAGATTGTCCTGCGGGAAGGAGTCTCAGTTGACAGCATCCCGCATATTATGAAGATCTTGGGGGGACAAGTGCTCCTCGACATTCCAGGCAGACCGCCACTCTGTCTCAGATGTAAGAGAGTGGGCCATTTGAGAAAGCATTGCAAAGTGCCGTGGTGCAAGTCATGCCGAAGATTTGGCCATGAGACGGAGGACTGCGTGGACACCTATGCTTCTAAAGCAACAGTAGTCGACGAAGATGGTGCGACAGTGGAATTGATGGATGTTGAGGAGTCAACAAAAGCAGGAAACAAGGAGCAAGAAAGCCCTTTTGGCGCAAAAGAGGCAAATACGGATCCTCAACGTGTGAGCCAGCCACCCACCGATATCCAAGTCAGCACTAATGCGCATAACCCCGGTCAAAGCCAGACTGCGGCCCCCATCGATGGAGAAGAATCGGTTTCCAAGGCTGACCGTTCGACAGAGCGTGACAATATATCGAATCTAATACAGGGGACGCCCCAATGCGATGCAGGGAAACCGAGCAGCAACCAAGAGCGGGAGCTACCAGGCTACAAGGACGAACTAGAATCAAGTCGCAACAAGGACGAAGCTGCAAGCTGTAATGAGGTTGAATCATTGCAGGGGTCAGGCAACGCTCTGAACGAGGGAATATTAGAAGGAGGGAAAAGTGACCGTAAGTGGAAAGAAGTCGGAACAGGCCTAAAACGAACAAGGTACACACCAACGCCGATTATTACCCCAGAGGAGAGACGACGGCTACTGAAAGAACAGAAGAAGTAAGTCGGACAAGCCCACAAATATGAGCAGAAGCGATTGTCTGAAAATAGCTACTATTAACGCCAACAGTCTGATAAGCAAAGAAAGGAAAGCCTGGTTAATGGACGCCGTACTGAAAAGCAACACAGATGTTCTCTGCGTGCAAGAAACCAAGATTTCGTCAAAAGAACAAGAAACCGAGTTAGTCAAAGCCTTCCAACGCGGGTTCGTCGTGCTGCATGCCGCGGGAACGAAAGGGAGTTCGGGAACTGCAATCTTCGTCAAAAGGTGCAACAAAATTGCGGTTATCGACTATGAACTAGAACAGAATGGCCGGGTTGTCTGCGCAGACTGTCTTTGGAGGGGTGAAATCATTCGAATTATTAGCGTTTACGCTCCCAACGAATGTGCGGAACGAAAGTTGTTCTTTGAAACCAGTGTGAGGCATTTTTTGGACACAGCATGCAAAGTGATTCTGGCAGGGGACTTTAATTGTGTGTTGAGGAAAGAAGACTGCACTTACAAAACAGAAAAGCGAGATAGCAGTGTGACTGTGATAAAAAGGTTGCTGCACGAACACGACCTGCAGGACAGCGGAATCGTAAAAGGCAATGGACAGATAAGATTTACCCACTGGCAAGGAGACTCCCATGCTAGATTAGACAGAGTGTATGTGTCGGGCGAAATCAGTTTCCAGTTGAGCGAATACAATGTCATACCAATGGCTTTCACAGATCATGCCTGTGTAAGCGTTAAACTGAAAGCCGATAAAAGTGGACCCAACCATTCGCGGAACACAACATGGAAGATGAACGAGGAAGTTCTTGAAGACATCAGGTTTGTAGAGGAAATTCAAAGAATGATCTCCAACTTAAAGGAAAAGGGAGTGGATGCACCTTCCTGGGAGAGATTCAAGGAACAGGTTCGGGTCAAGGCCATCGAATACACAGTTATGAGAGCGGCAGAAAGGAAGATGAAAATGAGTGTGCTCACAGAAAGCTTATGCACTGCTTTAAAGGAAGAAGAAATGAATCCCGGAAGTTTCATGGAAGATGTAAAAGAAATAAAGAGGCAAATCCTAGAGGAGATGAAACAAAGGTTCATAGGAGCACAAATAAGAAGTCGGCTGCAAACCATTGAAAGGGATGAAACGCCGAGCAAGGTCTTTCTTGTCCGAGAAAGGGAGAAAGCAAAAAGAAATGAAATCACTAGACTCATGGTGGACGGCACAGTTCGGGAAGGCGCAGACATGGTGCAAGCTACTTTTCTGGAGCACTACAAGAACATATTCAGTAAGAAGGTGGCGGCGTATGCATCGGAAGAGGATCTTTTCAGGCACGTGCCCAAAGTGACAGAAGAGGGAAAAGAAAAAGGAGAAGGGAAGATAACAGAGAAAGAAATTCAAGCTGTAGTGAAAAAGCTCCCAAGAAACAAAGCACCGGGGCCGGATGGTATTGGCTCTGCGTTTTATAAGAAGTTCGCTGTGGAAATAGGTCCCATCTTAGAAACCGTCTTCGAGGACATGATAATAAGAGGTCTAATGACGCCATCGATGAGGAAGAGCCTTACGGTTTTAGTGCCAAAAAGAAAGTGCCTGCAGGAGAGAATACAGACAGTGTCCGATTTTCGTCCAATAAGCTATAAAACACAGACTATAAAATACTCGCAAAGGTGTTGTCACGACGGTTGGAAAGTATCCTGGACAAAATCATAGGGGAGCATCAGTCATATGGCATAAGGAAAAGGTCTATAGCAACTAATCTGCACATGATGCGAGTGGTAATAGAAACAGCAGCGGCAACCAGCTCCAAGATCGCGGTTTTTCAGGCAGATCTCAGTCAGGCATTCGATCGAGTGTCTCATGCTTTTTTATTTGATCTACTGCGTTACGTCGAAGTAGGACAAGACCTCCGCGGATGGATCCAAATCTGCTATCGAGATATCTCGGCACAGCTTGTGGTTAATGGAAATACAGGAGAGAGATTTCCCATCACTAACTCTGTACGGCAGGGATGCCCAATGTCCCCCACACTCTTCTCGCTATACCTGGAGCCTCTATGCCGTGCAGTCGTGAAGAGCCAATCAGTCAGCGGCCTAAATGTAGGGCAGCGAGAAGTCAAGTTACTGGCTTTTGCAGACGACGTGGCGCTCATTTGCGCAAGTGCAGGACAAGTGGAAGCTGCCTTCGGAATAATCAAGACCTTCTGCGAGGCGTCGGGGGCCAAGATCAACCTCAGCAAGTCAAAAGGAACCTGGCTCGGTGATTGGGAAGTGAAGAGCAACAGCTTTCTCGGCATTGAATGTACGGAAGCAGTAGGGAAATATCTCGGCGTCAACATTGATGAGGAGGCAGGGGACACTGGTAGATGGAAACCTAAGCTGAATGCTATGCACGACAAGTTGCAGCCCTATAGAGGACGTCAGCTCTCTCTGCTCAACAGGAGCTATATATGCAATACAGTACTATACCCATCGCTATATTACTGGGCGCAAGTGATACCACTGAACTCTGATGTTGCGCAGCTTTTTCAGATTACATGTGCTACTTTCGTGTGGGAGTCGAAGTTCGAAAGAATGCGAAGGACGAACACGTACTGGCCTCTGCAGGCAGGAGGACTGAACGTCGTCAACCTGGAGATAAAGATCAAAGTACATCGTTTCATTTTCTTTAGAGATGAGGCACGGCCTGAGTTACGCGCGGCAATGCAAAGCCTAGGAGCCAAACACCTGATACAGTGGATTGTGACCACTGCGACACCAGCGGCGGACACAAAAACGCTACGTTTCTACAAAGAAATCGAGCAGAGCATAACCTTTTTCCTTACGAAGTTCTCGTGGGAATATCTGGCAAAGGTGAAGAAAAAAACGCTGTACTGGGACACAGTGACCAGTCTGTTCCCTCCGCCGATGTACAGACAGGACTTTGCTGCTTCAGCTGCAAATGACGTGCTTAAGCGCGTGAGAAGCCTACCGGTACCCGTGGGAACAAGGGACTTCTTCGTACGGTTTCATATTGAAGTACTCGCTGTTAAGGTCTGGCTCCAAGGAAAGGGATTCTTTATGCCACAGGAACCAAGATGTCATATTTGTGGAGAAACGGAGACCCTTCGACATGTATTCTGGGATTGCAGAAACGCTGTACTGTTTTGGGGTGACCTTCGAGCCTCGCTGGAACTAACTGACGATTTTTCATTTGAGACTCTCAAGCTGTTAGACTTCAGAGGACAAGTTCACGAAGAAATGAGGAGCGTCATCGTCGCAGTGGGACTGCATGCCCTGTGGAGAGCACGTACGGCAAGAGTTGAGTGTGATGTTAATGCCAAGTCGCCAGTAGTTTACATGAAGAACAAGCTCGGGTGGACACTGTCCCTGATAGGCACCGGAAGGCTCAGGGATGAAGAAAAGTGGAAAGACCTAGCCCCTGTGATCAAGGCGCTGCAACCCGAATCCTTTGGACAACGCTTTAGGTGTCGTAGAAACCGTGGGATAAGCAGGAACAGCAAGTGGTAGGAAAGAAAGTGGGCGTCAGAACGCCACTATGGGGTTTTAAATATCCAATACACAAGTTGTGTATGAGACGTTTTTATGAACAATAAAATGGGGGGACTTCGGATCAGAAGACTGCAGGTTCGAGTCCTGACGCGGACGACCGCTGCGAGACTCCTTTTAACCTCACGTCTGCCTTATACTGGTATATATCCCTTCAGATGCACATGTGCCCTCTAAAGAACATATGTTATGTATACAGAGGGTAAATATTGGGTCCGTTCAATGTGAGAAATGTCGGCGTGGCATAATGCATAAGGCGTCTGACTTCGGATCAGAAGACTGCAGGTTCGAGTCCTGACGCGGACGACCGCTGCGAGACTCCTTTTAACCTCACGTCTGCCTTATACTGGTATATATCCCTTCAGATGCACATGTGCCCTCTAAAGAACATATGTTATGTATACAGAGGGTAAATATTGGGTCCGTTCAATGTGAGAAATGTCCGCGTGGCATAATGCATAAGGCGTCTGACTTCGGATCAGAAGACTGCAGGTTCGAGTTCTGACGCGGACGACCGCTGCGAGACTCCTTTTAACCTCACGTCTGCCTTATACTGGTATATATCCCTTCAGATGCACATGTGCCCTCTAAAGAACATATGTTATGTATACAGAGGGTAAATATTGGGTCCGTTCAATGTGAGAAATGTCCGCGTGGCATAATGCATAAGGCGTCTGACTTCGGATCAGAAGACTGCAGGTTCGAGTCCTGACGCGGACGACCGCTGCGAGACTCCTTTTAACCTCACGTCTGCCTTATACTGGTATATATCCCTTCAGATGCACATGTGCCCGCTAAAGAACATATGTTATGTATACAGAGGGTAAATATTGGGTCCGTTCAATGTGAGAAATGTCCGCGTGGCATAATGCATAAGGCATCTGACTTCGGATCAGAAGACTGCAGGTTCGAGTCCTGTCGCGGGCGACCGCTGCGAGACTCCTTTTAACCTCACGTCTGCCTTATACTGGTATATATCCCTTCAGATGCACATGTGCCCTCTAAAGAACATATGTTATGTATACAGAGGGTAAATATTGGGTCCGTTCAATGTGAGAAATGTCCGCGTGGCATAATGCATAAGGCGTCTGACTTAGGATCAGAAGACTGCAGGTTCGAGTCCTGACGCGGACGACCGCTGCGAGACTCCTTTTAACCTCACGTCTGCCTTATACTGGTATATACCCCTTCAGATGCACATGTGCCCTCTAAAGAACATATGTTATGTATACAGAGGGTAAATATTGGGTCCGTTGAATGTGTGAAATGTCCGCGTGGCATAATGCATAAGGCGTCTGGATTCCAGTTCCTGGCACCGAGGTGAACGGACGCGGAATGAGCTCCCTGCGAGCGGCGGCAACGGCTCCGAGCCGGGATGAAGTTAGGCCTAGTGCTTCCCAGACAGAGTACAAGACCATCCTACCTACTATTACGCCAGGTAACTTATCGCCTAACACAGTCATCATGCATGCGGATCCCTCCGCTAAACCGTACAAAGTGCTGGACTTTGATGCCCGACTGAGAGACGTTGTTGATAGACGAGAGATTTGTGCTTTCGGGGCTTACCGCTATAACCACGTGTGGGCCATAACGTTCAGGAGCGAGACAGAGAAGGAGAAGCTGCTGAAGCAAAAGGAGATGCTTGTGAAAGACAAACGGTGCATCGTAATCGACCCAAACGCAAAAGAAATTACTGTGAAGCTTCACTGGGTCTCCACGATTTTAGCTGATGACGTAATCCGCAACGCTATGACAGAGTATGGTGACGTCCTGGATACGGCAAGAGAGACGTGGAAGTGCGCTGCATTTGCTGGCATAGAAACGACGACTCGGATAGTCAAGCTGCGGCTACGCGAAGGATCCACCGTCGACCAAATTCCATACATGATCCATATCAGGGGCGACCCGTTACTTGTTTCGGTGCCGGGGAAGCCGCCATTGTGCCTGCGGTGCAAACAGGTAGGGCACATACGCAATCAGTGTACGGCGACATGGTGCAAGAAATGTAAATCGTTTGGTCATGACCTAGAAGACTGTGTGCAAACCTACGCCAGCAAGACTCGGGGGCAAGGTAGCGACACGATTACAGAAAATCTAATGGACCAGGAAGAAGCGGATAAAACTGAAGATAGTACCCAGGAAAACAAGGACGTTGAAAAAGTTCCGTCCCAAGAAGAGGGCACGAGCAAGAAGCGAACACAGATACCAAATGAGGAATGTGATAACAAAGACACAGTAGATAGCGACGCAGATATGGCCGAAGTAGAGGAAAATTCAATGAAAAGGAAAAGAGAGTCAGAGAGGCATGCCACCACTGTAAAGGACTATCTAAGAGACCAGAGAAAGGACGCAAGGTTTGAAAGTAGATGGAAGAAAGGGGATGCCCCGATGCCGGTGGTCCCGATGGAGGAAGCTGGTGCATCGCAGCTGAACGACCTTCACTTCACGGTCACCCAGTAACCAGCGGTCGCTTTCCAAACTCGTTCCATGTCAAGAAAAAAAATAAGAGTGGCAACTTTTAACACGTTCAGTCTGATTCGGCAAAACAGAAAGCACTGGCTCATGGAAATGATAACAATGAATGAAGGAACACAAACTAGACATTATCTGCCTTCAGGAAACGAAGATCTCTACCGCGGAACAAGAGAAGGACCTTGTTAATTTCTTTAAACGTAAATTCTACTGCTACCACTCCGCAGGCACTGGTCACAGTGCGGGGACAGCGATATTTGTGAAGAAGGACAGTATCGTCACCGTCGTCGACACCATCCTTGACCAAACCGGCCGATTTACCTGTGTCGATCTGCTCATCGCCAACCAGTTAGCGCGAGTAATTTGTGTCTACGCTCCAAATATAAGGGACGACAGGAAAATCTTCTTCTCTGAGCTGAGAGCTTTCGTGAACACACCGGCAAAAGTTGTATTCTGTGGCGACTTCAATATGGTAACCAGCAAGTATGACTGCAGCTACCCCTTCAGGAGGGACGCTAGTGTGACGGAATTCAAGAAGCTGGTGACAGATTTCAGTTTGGTCGACGTTGCTGCGGTAGGAACGGAACCCAGTCAGCGGTACACTCACTGGCAAGGTGCGTCCCATGCAAGACTCGACAGAATGTATTTCTCCGCTGACTGGGACAAGACGGCCTGCAACTACACCGTCACGCCGGTACCTTTCTCGGACCACGGACTCGTCAGCGTCGACATCGATCTCAGCGCTCAGGCCACAAGTTGCATCAGCAAGGCAAGGTCTTATTCGTGGAAGCTCAACGAAAGCATCCTTGAAGAAGAGACTTTCTGTCAGGAAGTGGAAAACATGATCACAGAATACAAGAGCGGTAACAGTATCAACGCCGTTACGTGGGAGATCTTCAAGACAAACTTCAAAAACAGAGCAATATCCTATAGTCAGTCAAGAAGCTTCAAGGAGAGGGAACAGGCCCGGTCACTTACCAAAGACCTCCGTGTGTTAGTCGCAGAGGAAGACCACACCCCCGGACGGTATACACAGGAAATTGGAGAAGTGAAAAAGCAGCTTCTTGAAATTTTGGAAAAACGATACAAGGGTGCAGCAATTCGGAGCCGGCTAAACACGGTGTCGCGTGAGGAAACGCCCAGCAAAGTATTCCTCCTACGGGAAAGAGAAAGGGGATCGTTCAACGCCATTACATGTTTGAACAGTCCAGACGGCACTGCGACATCGCAAGAGGAAATCGAAGGACTGTTCTACGAGAGGTTCCGCTGTCTGTTCTCGTTATCAACTGGGACAAACGTTACCGATGCTATAAGCGGCCTCGACTTGCCGGCAGTAAAGACAGAAGTAGAAGAAGCAGCGAACGGCGAAATAACAACGGGGGAGATAGAGAGAGTTATCCGAAAGCTGGGAAGAAACAAAGCTCCGGGCCCGGATGGAATTGGATCAGCATTCTATAAAAGGTTCGCTACCTTGCTCTCCCCAATCTTGAAGTTGGTGTTCGACGACATCGCTTCGAGAAAGTTGCTTCCGCCATCAATGCGTCAATCCTTCACCGTCCTTATCCCTAAAAAGAACCCCAAGAACAGCGAAGCTCCAACAGTTAACGATTTTCGACCAATCAGCCTTCTCTGCGCTGATTACAAGATATTTGCCAAGGTTCTCAATAACAGATTAGAGGGTTGCCTGCGGACTGCCATTGGTCAGCATCAAGTCTATGGAGTCAAGGGCAGGTCGATCGCACGAAACTTACACGTGATGCGGGCGGTGTGCGAGGCTGCCGAAACACTACCTGCCAGGCTGTGCGTTCTCCAGGTTGACCTGCGGCAAGCGTTCGATAGAGTCAGTCACCAGTACCTCTGGGCGGTTCTTGAAAAACTGAAGGTCGGGAGCTCCCTAATGGCCTGGATAAAGCTCTGCTACGAAGACATCAGCACCAGATTAGTAGTGAACGGGAGGTTAAGCAAACCCATACCGATTCATTCATCAGTGAGGCAGGGGTGTCCACTTTCACCGCTTCTGTTCGCTGCATACCTGGAACCGCTATGTGGCATGATCAGTTCCAACGAAAGTATTCAAGGGCTCAAGATAGGCACGGAAAGCATCAAGCTTCTCGCGTATGCCGATGACGTAACCGTAGTGTGCACCACTGTTGAGGGAGTCCAACAAGCACTAGACACCATTCAGGAGTTCTCGAAGCACTCCGGAGCAGAGCTCAACCTCAACAAGACATTAGGCAGCTGGCTTGGACCGTGGGAAGAAACTCCAACCAATCTTCTTGGCTTGCAGTGGACAGACAAGGTTGACAAGTACCTCGGAGTCGAGTTCGACTTAAGAAAGCAAGCAGCACACGTATGGAACCCCAAATTGAACCGGCTCAGGCACTCGCTGACTCCCTGGCACGGACGGTTCCTCACGCTCTTCAACAAGGCGTACGTATGCAATTCCTGCTTGTACCCAGCAGTGCTGTATACTGCCCAATGCACGAAATACAACAATGCAGTGGTCAACAAGTTCCACCGACTGTGTGCCACCTTTGTGTGGAATTCTCCAATGGAAAAGATGCGACGATCGAACCTCTTCTTGAGCCCAAGCAAAGGTGGATTTGGACTTGTGAACCTCGACATTAAGCTTAAAGTACAGAGGTTCCTCTACTTCAGGGACCACGACGATCCATTCCTCAGAAGCTGCACACAGACACTTGGAGCACACCACCTCCTTAGGTGGACAGTGCCACTAGAAAATCCGGCAAGGGCAAAGGAGACTAGGGCGTTCTACAGGGAGATCGGAGCGGCTATTGCCTTCTTTGAAATGCGGTTCTCTTGGGACTACCTCAGCAAGGTTAAACGGAGAAAGCTCTACTGGGATACTGTAGAAAGCGTGACACCAGAACCGCTCTATCGGAAGTACCTTCTCACAACAGAAGCCCAGAACGTCTTCAAAAGGCTACGCAAGCTCTGCGTACCATCCGGCGCGAAGGACCTCTTCACAAGGTTCCACTGCGAAGTGTTGCCGGTCAAAGTCTGGCTGCAGAGGAAAGGTTTATTTGTCCCGTGGTCAGTGAGGTGTGACCTGTGCAGCGCTGAAGAAGACCTGTTTCATGTGTTTGTCAACTGCAAACGAGCTCGAGATTTTTGGGAGCAGTTCAGAGCGTGCACCGGTCTGGACATCAACATTGACTGGTTTTCGCTAAAATTCCTCGTGTTCGACGGCTGCGAAGACAACAACACGTCGGCCGCTCTGGTGGTCATCGGTCTCCACTCCTTATGGCGGTACAGGATGGCCATTTCTGAAGGCAAAGCCAAGCCGAAGACACCATGGAACCACTTCCTCACCAGCCTTGAATGGGTGCTCACAGTGGTGACAGCACGGGAAGACGATATCACTTGCAGCGGACTTAGGAGCCAGCTGCAGACCATCACAGCAAGGAACAAGTACGCCAGCTGGTGAAAGACAGCGTTGTAAAGGCACCTGCTACGAGCAACAAGAGGGTACGGAAGAGTACCACAGTGAAGACGCCACAGAGCAGGCTGAAGACGAACAAAATTAGGAAACGGCACACCCTATTAACTTACAGAATGGCGAAGTAGCCATTGAGGTTTTATGTACGTTTTAGCATGGAATAAAGATTAAAAAAAAAATGCATAAGGCGTCTGACTTCGGATCAGAAGACTGCAGGTTCGAGTTCTGACGCGGACGACCGCTGCGAGACTCCTTTTAACCTCACGTCTGCCTTATACTGGTATATATCCCTTCAGATGCACATGTGCCCTCTAAAGAACATATGTTATGTATACAGAGGGTAAATATTGGGTCCGTTCAATGTGAGAAATGTCCGCGTGGCATAATGCATAAGGCGTCTGACTTCGGATCAGAAGACTGCAGGTTCGAGTTCTGACGCGGACGACCGCTGCGAGACTCCTTTTAACCTCACGTCTGCCTTATACTGGTATATGTCCCTTCAGATGCACATGTGCCCTCTAAAGAACATATGTTATGTATACAGAGGGTAAATATTGGGTCCGTTGAATGTGTGAAATGTCCGCGTGGCATAATGCATAAGGCATCTGACTTCGGATCAGAAGACTGCAGGTTCGAGTTCTGACGCGGACGACCGCTGCGAGACTCCTTTTAACCTCACGTCTGCCTTATACTGGTATATGTCCCTTCAGATGCACATGTGCCCTCTAAAGAACATATGTTATGTATACAGAGGGTAAATATTGGGTCCGTTGAATGTGTGAAATGTCCGCGTGGCATAATGCATAATGCGTCTGACTTCGGATCAGAAGACTGCAGGTTCGAGTTCTGACGCGGACGACCGCTGCGAGACTCCTTTTAACCTCACGTCTGCCTTATACTGGTATATGTCCCTTCAGATGCACATGTGCCCGCTAAAGAACATATGTAATGTATACAGAGGGTAAATATTGGGTCCGTTCAATGTGAGAAATGTCCGCGTGGCCTAATGCATAAGGCGTCTGACTTCGGATCAGAAGACTGCAGGTTCGAGTCCTGTCGCGGACGACCGCTGCCAGTATCCTTTTTCCTCACGTCTGCCTTATACTGGTATATATCCCTTCAGATGCACATGTGCCCTCTAAAGAACATATGTTATGTATACAGAGGGTAAATATTGGGTCCGTTCAATGTGAGAAATGTCCGCGTGGCATAATGCATAAGGCGTCTGACTTCGAATCAGAAGACTGCAGCTTCGAGTCCTGACGCGGACGATCGCTGCGAGACTCCTTTTAACCTCACGTCTGCCTTATACTGGTATATATCCCTTCAGATGCACATGTGCCCGCTAAAGAACATATGTTATGTATACAGAGGGTAAATATTGGGTCCGTTGAATGTGAGAAATGTCCGCGTGGCATAATGCATAAGGCGTCTGACTTCGGATCAGAAGACTGCAGGTTCGAGTTCTGACGCGGACGACCGCTGCGAGACTCCTTTTAACCTCACGTCTGCCTTATACTGGTATATGTCCCTTCAGATGCACATGTGCCCTCTAAAGAACATATGTTATGTATACAGAGGGTAAATATTGGGTCCGTTGAATGTGTGAAATGTCCGCGTGGCATAATGCATAAGGCGTCTGACTTCGGATCAGAAGACTGCAGGTTCGAGTTCTGACGCGGACGACCGCTGCGAGACTCATTTTAACCTCACGTCTGCCTTATACTGGTATATGTCCCTTCAGATGCACATGTAATGTATACAGAGGGTAAATATTGGGTCCGTTCAATGTGAGAAATGTCCGCGTGGCCTAATACATAAGGCGTCTGACTTCGGATCAGAAGACTGCAGGTTCGAGTCCTGTCGCGGACGACCGCTGCCAGTATCCTTTTTCCTCACGTCTGCCTTATACTGGTATATATCCCTTCAGATGCACATGTGCCCTCTAAAGAACATATGTTATGTATACAGAGGGTAAATATTGGGTCCGTTCAATGTGAGAAATGTCCGCGTGGCATAATGCATAAGGCGTCTGACTTCGAATCAGAAGACTGCAGCTTCGAGTCCTGACGCGGACGATCGCTGCGAGACTCCTTTTAACCTCACGTCTGCCTTATACTGGTATATATCCCTTCAGATGCACATGTGCCCGCTAAAGAACATATGTTATGTATACAGAGGGTAAATATTGGGTCCGTTGAATGTGAGAAATGTCCGCGTGGCATAATGCATAAGGCGTCTGACTTCGGATCAGAAGACTGCAGGTTCGAGTTCTGACGCGGACGACCGCTGCGAGACTCCTTTTAACCTCACGTCTGCCTTATACTGGTATATGTCCCTTCAGATGCACATGTGCCCTCTAAAGAACATATGTTATGTATACAGAGGGTAAATATTGGGTCCGTTGAATGTGTGAAATGTCCGCGTGGCATAATGCATAATGCGTCTGACTTCGGATCAGAAGACTGCAGGTTCGAGTTCTGACGCGGACGACCGCTGCGAGACTCCTTTTAACCTCACGTCTGCCTTATACTGGTATATGTCCCTTCAGATGCACATGTGCCCGCTAAAGAACATATGTAATGTATACAGAGGGTAAATATTGGGTCCGTTCAATGTGAGAAATGTCCGCGTGGCCTAATGCATAAGGCGTCTGACTTCGGATCAGAAGACTGCAGGTTCGAGTCCTGTCGCGGACGACCGCTGCCAGTATCCTTTTTCCTCACGTCTGCCTTATACTGGTATATATCCCTTCAGATGCACATGTGCCCTCTAAAGAACATATGTTATGTATACAGAGGGTAAATATTGGGTCCGTTCAATGTGAGAAATGTCCGCGTGGCATAATGCATAAGGCGTCTGACTTCGAATCAGAAGACTGCAGCTTCGAGTCCTGACGCGGACGATCGCTGCGAGACTCCTTTTAACCTCACGTCTGCCTTATACTGGTATATATCCCTTCAGATGCACATGTGCCCGCTAAAGAACATATGTTATGTATACAGAGGGTAAATATTGGGTCCGTTGAATGTGAGAAATGTCCGCGTGGCATAATGCATAAGGCGTCTGACTTCGGATCAGAAGACTGCAGGTTCGAGTTCTGACGCGGACGACCGCTGCGAGACTCCTTTTAACCTCACGTCTGCCTTATACTGGTATATGTCCCTTCAGATGCACATGTGCCCTCTAAAGAACATATGTTATGTATACAGAGGGTAAATATTGGGTCCGTTGAATGTGTGAAATGTCCGCGTGGCATAATGCATAAGGCGTCTGACTTCGGATCAGAAGACTGCAGGTTCGAGTTCTGACGCGGACGACCGCTGCGAGACTCATTTTAACCTCACGTCTGCCTTATACTGGTATATGTCCCTTCAGATGCACATGTAATGTATACAGAGGGTAAATATTGGGTCCGTTCAATGTGAGAAATGTCCGCGTGGCCTAATACATAAGGCGTCTGACTTCGGATCAGAAGACTGCAGGTTCGAGTCCTGTCGCGGACGACCGCTGCCAGTATCCTTTTTCCTCACGTCTGCCTTATACTGGTATATATCCCTTCAGATGCACATGTGCCCTCTAAAGAACATATGTTATGTATACAGAGGGTAAATATTGGGTCCGTTCAATGTGAGAAATGTCCGCGTGGCATAATGCATAAGGCGTCTGACTTCGGATCAGAAGACTGCAGGTTCGAGTTCTGACGCGAACGACCGCTGCGTGACTCCTTTTAACCTCACGTCTGCCTTATACTGGTATATGTCCCTTCAGATGCACATGTGCCCTCTAAAGAACATATGTTATGTATACAGAGGGTAAATATTGGGTCCGTTGAATGTGTGAAATGTCCGCGTGGCATAATGGATAAGGCGTCTGACTTCGGATCAGAAGACAGCAGGTTCGAGTTCTGACGCGGACGACCGCTGCGAGACTCCTTTTAACCTCACGTCTGCCTTATACTGGTATATATCCCTTCAGATGCACATGTGCCCGCTAAAGAACATATGTAATGTATACAGAGGGTAAATATTGGGTCCGTTCAGTGTGAGAAATGTCCGCGTGGCCTAATGCATAAGGCGTCTGACTTCGGATCAGAAGACTGCAGGTTCGAGTCCTGTCGCGGACGACCGCTGCCAGTATCCTTTTTCCTCACGTCTGCCTTAGACTGGTATGTATCCCTTCAGATGCACATGTGGTCGCTAAAGAACATATGTTATGTATACAGAGGGTAAATATTGCGTCCGTTCAATGTGAGAAATGTCCGCGTGGCATAATGCATAAGGCGTCTGACTTCGGATCAGAAGACTGCAGGTTCGAGTCCTGTCGCGGACGACCGCTGCCAGTATCCTTTTTCCTCACGTCTGCCTTATACTGGTATATATCCCTTCAGATGCACATGTGCCCTCTAAAGAACATATGTTATGTATACAGAGGGTAAATATTGGGTCCGTTCAATGTGAGAAATGTCCGCGTGGCATAATGCATAAGGCGTCTGACTTCGGATCAGAAGACTGCAGGTTCGAGTTCTGACGCGAACGACCGCTGCGTGACTCCTTTTAACCTCACGTCTGCCTTATACTGGTATATGTCCCTTCAGATGCACATGTGCCCTCTAAAGAACATATGTTATGTATACAGAGGGTAAATATTGGGTCCGTTGAATGTGTGAAATGTCCGCGTGGCATAATGCATAAGGCGTCTGACTTCGGATCAGAAGACTGCAGGTTCGAGTTCTGACGCGGACGACCGCTGCGAGACTCCTTTTAACCTCACGTCTGCCTTATACTGGTATATATCCCTTCAGATGCACATGTGCCCGCTAAAGAACATATGTAATGTATACAGAGGGTAAATATTGGGTCCGTTCAATGTGAGAAATGTCCGCGTGGCCTAATGCATAAGGCGTCTGACTTCGGATCAGAAGACTGCAGGTTCGAGTCCTGTCGCGGACGACCGCTGCCAGTATCCTTTTTCCTCACGTCTGCCTTATACTGGTATATATCCCTTCAGATGCACATGTGCCCTCTAAAGAACATATGTTATGTATACAGAGGGTAAATATTGGGTCCGTTCAATGTGAGAAATGTCCGCGTGGCATAATGCATAAGGCGTCTGACTTCGGATCAGAAGACTGCAGGTTCGAGTTCTGACGCGGACGACCGCTGCGAGACTCCTTTTAACCCCACGTCTGCCTTATACTGGTATATGTCCCTTCAGATGCACATGTGCCCTCTAAAGAACATATGTTATGTATACAGAGGTTAAATATTGGGTCCGTTGAATGTGTGAAATGTCCGCGTGGCATAATGCATCAGGCGTCTGACTTCGGATCAGAAGACTGCAGGTTCGAGTTCTGACGCGGACGACCGCTGCGAGACTCCTTTTAACCTCACGTCTGCCTTATACTGGTATATGTCCCTTCAGATGCACATGTGCCCGCTAAAGAACATATGTAATGTATACAGAGGGTAAATATTGGGTCCGTTCAATGTGACAAATGTCCGCGTGGCCTAATGTATAAGGCGTCTGACTTCGGCTCAGAAGACTGCAGGTTCGAGTCCTGTCGCGGACGACCGCTGCCAGAATCCTTTTTCCTCACGTCTGCCTTATACTGGTATATATCCCTTCAGATGCACATGTGGTCGCTAAAGAACATATGTTATGTATACAGAGGGTAAATATTGGGTCCGTTCAGAGTGACAAATGTCCGCGTGGCCTAATGCATAAGGCGTCTGACTTCGGATCAGAAGACTGCAGGTTCGAGTCCTGTCGCAGACGACCGCTGCCAGTATCCTTTTTCCTCACGTCTGCCTCATACTGGTATATATCCCTTCAGATGCACATGTGGTCGCTGAAGAACATATGTTATGTATACAGAGGGTAAATATTGGGTCCGTTCAATGTGACAAATGTCCGCGTGGCCTAATGTATAAGGCGTCTGACTTCGGCTCAGAAGACTGCAGGTTCGAGTCCTGTCGCGGACGACCGCTGCCAGAATCCTTTTTCCTCACGTCTGCCTTATACTGGTATATATCCCTTCAGATGCACATGTGGTCGCTAAAGAACATATGTTATGTATACAGAGTGTAAATATTGGGTCCGTTCAATGTGACAAATGTCCGCGTGGCCTAATGTATAAGGCGTCTGACTTCGGCTCAGAAGACTGCAGGTTCGAGTCCTGTCGCGGACGACCGCTGCCAGAATCATTTTTCCTCACGTCTGCCTTATACTGGTATATATCCCTTCAGATGCACATGTGGTCGCTAAAGAACATATGTTATGTATACAGAGGGTAAATATTGGGTCCGTTCAATGTGACAAATGTCCGCGTGGCCTAATGGATAAGGCGTCTGACTTCGGCTCAGAAGACTGCAGGTTCGAGTCCTGTCGCGGATGACCGCTGCCAGAATCCTTTTTCCTCACGTCTGCCTTATACTGGTATATATCCCTTCAGATGCACATGTGGTCGCTAAAGAACATATGTTATGTATACAGAGGGTAAATATTGGGTCCGTTCAATGTGACAAATGTCCGCGTGGCCTAATGTATAAGGCGTCTGACTTCGGCTCAGAAGACTGCAGGTTCGAGTCCTGTCGCGGACGACCGCTGCCAGAATCCTTTTTCCTCACGTCTGCCTTATACTGGTATATATCCCTTCAGATGCACATGTGGTCGCTAAAGAACATATGTTATGTATACAGAGGGTAAATATTGGGTCCGTTCAATGTGACAAATGTCCGCGTGGCCTAATGTATAAGGCGTCTGACTTCGGCTCAGAAGACTGCAGGTTCGGGTCCTGTCGCGGACGACCGCTGCCAGAATCCTTTTTCCTCACGTCTGCCTTATACTGGTATATAGCCCTTCAGATGCACATGTGGTCGCTAAAGACCATATGTTATGTATACAGAGGGTAAATATTGGGTCCGTTCAATGTGGCAAATGTCCGCGTGGCCTAATGCATAAGGCGTCTGACTTCGGATCAGAAGACTGCAGGTTCGAGTTCTGACGCGGACGACCGCTGCGAGACTCCTTTTAACCTCACGTCTGCCTTATACTGGTATATATCCCTTCAGATGCACATGTGCCCGCTAAAGAACATATGTTATGTATACAGAGGGTAAATATTGGGTTCGTTCAATGTGAGAAATGTCTGCGTGGCATAATGCATAAGGCGTCTGACTTCGGATCAGAAGACTGCAGGTTCGAGTCCTGTCGCGGGCGACCGCTGCCAGAATCCTTTTTCCTCACGTCTGCCTTATACTGGTATATATCCCTTCAGATGCACATGTGGTCGCTAAAGAACATATGTTATGTATACAGAGGGTAAATATTGGGTTCGTTCAATGTGAGAAATGTCCGCGTGGCATAATGCATAAGGCGTCTGACTTCGGATCAGAAGACTGCAGGTTCGAGTCCTGTCGCGGGCGACCGCTGCCAGAATCCTTTTTCCTCACGTCTGCCTTATACTGGTATATATCCCTTCAGATGCACATGTGGTCGCTAAAGAACATATGTTATGTATACAGAGGGTAAATATTGGGTTCGTTCAATGTGAGAAATGTCCGCGTGGCATAATGCATAAGGCGTCTGACTTGGGATCAGAAGACTGCAGGTTCGAGTCCTGTCGCGGGCGACCGCTGCCAGAATCCTTTTTCCTCACGTCTGCCTTATACTGGTATATATCCCTTCAGATGCACATGTGGTCGCTAAAGAACATATGTTATGTATATAGAGGGTAAATATTGGGTTCGTTCAATGTGAGAAATGTCCGCGTGGCATAATGCATAAGGCGTCTGACTTCGGATCAGAAGACTGCAGGTTCGAGTCCTGTCGCGGGCGACCGCTGCCAGAATCCTTTTTCCTCACGTCTGCCTTAGACTGGTATGTATCCCTTCAGATGCACATGTGGTCGCTAAAGAACATATGTTATGTATACAGAGGGTAAATATTGCGTCCGTTCAATGTGAGAAATGTCCGCGTGGCATAATGCATAAGGCGTCTGACTTCGGATCAGAAGACTGCAAGTTCGAGTCCTGTCGCGGGCGACCGCTGCCAGATTCCTTTTTCCTCACGTCTGCCTTAGACTGGTATATATCCCTTCAGATGCACATGTGGTCGCTAAAGAACATATGTTATGTATACAGAGGGTAAATATTGGGTCCGTTCAGAGTGACAAATGTCCGCGTGGCCTAATGGATAAGGCGTCTGACTTTGGATCAGAAGACTGCAGGTTCGAGTCCTGTCGCGGACGACCGCTGCCAGAATCCTTTTTCCTCACGTCTGCCTTATACTGGTATATATCCCTTCAGATGCACATGTGCCCGCAAAAGAACATATGTTATGTATACAGAGGGTAAATATTGGATCCGTTCAGAGTGACAAATGTCCGCGTGGCCTAATGGATAAGGCGTCTGACTTCTGATCAGAAGACTGCAGGTTCGAGTCCTGTCGCGGACGACCGCTGCCAGAATCCTTTTTCCTCACGTCTACCTTATACTGGTATATATCCCTTCAGATGCACATGTGGTCGCTGAAGAACATATGTTATGTATACAGAGGGTAAATATTGCGTCCGTTCAGAGTGACAAATGTCCGCGTGGCCAAATGGATAAGGAATTCTGCTTCCGGACTTCAACAGTGTCGGACGCGTAAACATGAGCTCTGCTGGAGTAGGGCTAACGGCTAGGCCTAGCCGGGTGACAGAGAACAAAGGAACTTCATCAGGATACTTGACTATACTACCTACCTTACCAACAGGTATCTCCTCTTTGAATACATTATTTCTACACGCTGATCCAAAAGCAAGGCCGTACAACGTGGATCATTTTGGTGAAGCACTGAAAGACATAGTAAGGAAAGAAGACGTGGCTACGTTCGGCGTGTTTCAGTATAACCATGTTTGGATGATACGGTTTCACAACGGAGCGGAGAAGGAGAGACTGCTGTCGAGAAAAGAACTGGTAGTGAAAGAAAAGCGCTGTGTCATCATCGACCCGAACAAAAGGGATGTATGTATCAAGTTGCACTGGGTCTCTGGTAATACCAGCGATGAAGAAATTCGCAAAGCAATGACAACATATGGACACGTAACGGAAATAATAAGAGAGAAGTGGAAGAGTTCGTTTTTTGAAGGAGTAGAATCAACAACGAGATTGATAACGCTCCGACTGAAAGACGGTGGAACCGTAGATGGATTGCCCCACCTGATGCAAATTGCCGGATCCCGAGTGTTGCTGGCTGTCAGTGGCAGACCACCCTTGTGCTTGAAATGCAAGCAGCTAGGACACATCCGAAGGCAGTGTCACACTCCTTGGTGTAGGACGTGCAGGAAGTACGGGCACGAAGATGAGGAATGCGTAGCCACATATGCATCGAGAGTGAGGCAACCGCAACCAGAGCAGATTGAAGAGCACATAATGGACGTGGAAGAAACAGAAAGAACAAGTCAATTGACGGAGACAGATAAAAAGGGCGAGCAGCAACAATCAGGCGTCGGAAGCGCTGAAACACCGCAGAAAAAATCGAACGAAGGTTCGACCGATGTGTACAGCCCCAAGGTTATCTCTTCTGGTTCACCAGAAGGGTCGAAGGGTATGCTAGCTGGTGGTTCTCAAGAAACAGAAAACATGGGTATGGTGGCTGTGAAAGAAAGGAAGAAAAGAAAAACAGAAGGTCAAGGCGCCAGTATGCCGCAGCTGGACGAAGTGGGAGCATCGAGACTTGAGGATATGGACTTTTTGACTGCTAAATAGCCGACGGGTAAAATGTGATGCAAGTGTGGAACGAGTAAGTCGGTTGCTTTCTTCACAATTAGATGAGTGCAAAAAATATAACCGTGGCTACACTAAATGTAAGGGGGTTGAATGCAAGGAAAAAACAGTACCAACTGAAGCGTTTCTTGGAACAATATTCATATATTGATGTCCTTGCTATTCAAGAAACTAAAATAAGCACAGAAGAAGAAACCACAAGATTGGTCAATTACTTGTTTCATAAAGACTACGACGTAGTAGTCAGCCACGCCGTGGGACATTCAGCCGGGTGCATCCTATTGTTGAAGAAAAGCGAACGTCTTATCCCGGTATCGTACATTACTGATAATGCAGGGAGAATAGCTTGTCTCGATATTCAAATCGACCGGTGTGCTTGGAGGATTGTATGCCTTTATGCACCTAATGAAGTGCGCGAAAGGAAAGTGTTCTTCGAAGAGATGGCGCAACTCCTCAACAGTACCGAAAATATCATGTTATTAGGAGATTTTAACTGTACGCTAAAGGACTCTGACAGAAGTGGTAATCGCATCCAAGTCGACGCAAGCACTCTCACGCTAGCGGGCATTTTGGAGAGCCATAACATGAGAGATGTTTTCGATGACGTTGAAAATAAGGACACCCTCTTTACGCACTTCCAGAATGGCTCACATTCTAGATTGGACCGAATATATATGAAGTGGGAACGAAGAACGACCGTAACCAGATATGAAACACACCCGGTTTACTTTAGTGACCACTGCATGGTTCTAGCCACTTTAGGGGAAGTACGGAACCCCTCCGGGACAGGTAGTAACCGATGGCAATTGTGGAAGCTGAATTGCAGACTTTTGGAAGACGACGGATTCGTAAATTTCGTAAAGGACGGAATTGTGGACATTGTGACTGCAGGGACTTCTTGGTCTTCAGCGTGGGAAGCCTTCAAGCTGAAACTGCGAGCTTTCGCTGTGGAAAGATCCAATGTAATCTCATATGCACGTAAAGGGCGCGAGGAAGAATTGAAGAAGCGGATGAATGAAGTGGTTAAGTTGGAATCTCTAAAGCCAGGAGAATTTCAACAAGAGATGGAAGAAATTAAATTGGAACTAAATCTCCTTAACGAAAGGAAATATGAAGGTGCTCGGATCAGGTCGAGAATGCGCCTGTTTGCACCGGACGAAATCCCCCGCAAGACGTATGTTTATAAAGAGAGGCAACAAGGAAAACTTAAGAAGATAGAGGCTATAGAACATGAAGGAAATATAATAACAGGCGAAAGTGAAATAGAACGAATTTTTGTACGCCACTATAAGGATCTCATAGGCACGGCACACGCAACGCAAATAAATGCGGAGGACAAATTAAAAACTCTTCAACTGCCTGCCCTCACTGAGGGCCAACGTCAATCACTTGAAGGACCCATCACCAGGGACGAAGTACTCAGCGCCATTCGATCACTATCCAAGAATAAGACACCAGGACCAGATGGCATCAGTGGCGAATTTTATCACAAGTTCAGCGAACATATGGCGTCTATTCTTTGGAATGTGTTCCTGGAAGCCGAAGAAAATGGAACCTTTTCGCCTTCCTTTCATCGAACTCACACTGTGTTAATTCCCAAGAAGATAACGGCAGGGAAGACACCGGGAGTAACAGACTACCGCCCAATAACACTTTGTAATGTTGATTACAAAGTGTACGCGAAAGTACTTGCTGCAAGGATTCAAACAGTGATAAAGACCGTTGTTGGAGAGCATCAGGTGTGTGCGATAAAGGGCCGGAACATCCAAACGAACATTCACGTGCTACGCACTATCCTAGATATTGCAAGGACAGATGGGGATCAAGTAGGTGTAGTTCAAATAGACTTATCTCAAGCGTTCGACAGAGTGGATCATACTTATCTGTTTTGTACATTGAAAGAAGTAGGGTTTGGTGAAATGTTTATGAGAAGACTAAAATTATGTTATCAGAACGTGTCAACTAAGCTAATTTTAAATGGTCATTGTTCAGGCCCAATACTCTTGAGATCCTCGGTAAGGCAGGGATGCCCCCTATCTCCATTACTGTTTGCCGTATACCTAGAACCCCTTTGCAAGGCTATTGAGGGTTGTAAAAATATTAGAGGATTTACAATGGACAATGCAGAAGTAAAAGTGCTAGCGTACGCGGACGATATTGCTGTTGTGGTGGAGAACAAGCAAAGTGTTAATGCATTGTTTAGCATTATTGAGGACTTCTGTCGCATATCTGGTGCGCGTATCAATAGGAAAAAATCCCTTGGGATATGGGGAGGTCAATGGGGCAGCACCCCAACTACGTACGCAGGCATATCGTGGGATACTGTGCCAGGAATGTACCTCGGAGCTCCACTGGGAGACAGTAAAAATACGAATTCTATGTGGTCTCAAGTTGCCGGCAAGCTCCGCAAGCAAACCTCTGTGTTGAAGCAAAGTGTGTTTTCTGTCTTCCAGCGTAGTAGTATATGCAGTGTTTTCATGTTGGCACGGATTGTGTACCTCTTGCATGTAATGCAGTGTTCGCGTGCCAATATTCAAAGAATCCACAGGATTTTTGCAACGTTTGTGTGGAATTCTTCTTTTGAATCGATGACGCGTGACAACTTGTTTAAAGCGGTGCAGGATGGTGGGTTAGGGCTACCACATATGTTTGTGAAGCAGCTTGTCATGAGAATCGTATTCTACAGAACAAAAACGCACGCGTTACTGGAGCATGTAAAGCAATGCATAGCATTAGAACACTTACCATACATAACAGTGGCAACAAAAACCAGACATGTTTCATTGAATGGTTTTTACAGAGAGGTTGTCGAGAGTGTTAAGTTTTGCTTAGTTCGATTCTCAATCGATTATGTATATTCAGTGCATAGATCACGCTTATATTGGGACCTTATTGACACTTTGTTCCCTGTTCCAATTTATCGAGTCTTATCGCAGGAATGGCCCGGAAAAGATATTTTATGTAGAGTTAAGAGAATGCCCATCAGACCCAATCTTAAAACCTTCTTCTTTAAACTGCATACAGGTACGCTGCCTGTCAAAACATGGCTTGAAAGAAAAGGTTTCTTTGTACCTTGGAGTACCAGTTGCAGGTTTTGCAAGGTGGCAGAAACTATTGATCATATTTTTATTGACTGCAATGAGGCGGCATTCCTGTGGGATGACATAAGTCAAGCATTGGGCGTTACCTTCACACTGAACCCACACACCATTCGGTTCCTGCCATTAATTGACCGTAACGGTCCTAGGTTTGATGTCCTCTGTGTTATAGCAATGTACTCTTTGTGGAAGGTGCGCATGTTGGACAGGCACGAAGAGCCGCTAAGTCCACCGATGGTCTTTCTCCGAAAAGAACTGTCGAACATGAAACTGGCCGCGAAGTATCGCGGATACACTCCACCGTGGCTCACGCTTTTCTGTGAAAAGCTTCTTCCCTGTGTTCATATCCCACGCCTTGTATAAATTCACATTGTCATCATCATAGAAGTGTTATTTTGAAATGAATGAAATAAAAGTTCAAAAAAAAAAAAAAAGCCAAATGGATAAGGCGTCTGACTTCGGACCAGAAGACTGTAGGTTCGAGTCCTGTCGCGGACGACCGCTGCCAGAATCCTTTTTCCTCACGTCTGCCTTATACTGGTATATATCCCTTCAGATGCACATGTGGTCGCTAAAGAACATATGTTATTTATACAGAGGGTAAATATTGGGTTCGTTCAATGTGAGAAATGTCCGCGTGGCATAATGCATAAGGCGTCTGACTTCGGATCAGAAGACTGCAGGTTCGAGTCCTGTCGCGGGCGACCGCTGCCAGAATCCTTTTTCCTCACGTCTGCCTTATACTGGTATATATCCCTTCAGATGCACAGGTGGTCGCTAAAGAACATATGTTATGTATACAGAGGGTAAATATTGGGTTCGTTCAATGTGAGAAATGTCCGCGTGGCATAATGCATAAGGCGTCTGACTTCGGATCAGAAGACTGCAGGTTCGAGTCCTGTCGCGGGCGACCGCTGCCAGAATCCTTTTTCCTCACGTCTGCCTTATACTGGTATATATCCCTTCAGATGCACATGTGGTCGCTAAAGAACATATGTTAGGTATACAGAGGGTAAATATTGGGTTCGTTCAATGTGAGAAATGTCCGCGTGGCATAATGCATAAGGCGTCTGACTTCGGATCAGAAGACTGCAGGTTCGAGTCCTGTCGCGGGCGACCGCTGCCAGAATCCTTTTTCCTCACGTCTGCCTTATACTGGTATATATCCCTTCAGATGCACATGTGGTCGCTAAAGAACATATGTTATGTATACAGAGGGTAAATATTGGGTTCGTTCAATGTGTGAAATGTCCGCGTGGCATAATGCATAAGGCGTCTGACTTCGGATCAGAAGACTGCAGGTTCGAGTCCTGTCGCGGGCGACCGCTGCCAGAATCCTTTTTCCTCACGTCTGCCTTAGACTGGTATGTATCCCTTCAGATGCACATGTGGTCGCTAAAGAACATATGTTATGTATACAGAGGGTAAATATTGCGTCCGTTCAATGTGAGAAATGTCCGCGTGGCATAATGCATAAGGCGTCTGACTTCGGATCAGAAGACTGCAAGTTCGAGTCCTGTCGCGGGCGACCGCTGCCAGAATCCTTTTTCCTCACGTCTGCCTTAGACTGGTATATATCCCTTCAGATGCACATGTGGTCGCTAAAGAACATATGTTATGTATACAGAGGGTAAATATTGGGTCCGTTCAGAGTGACAAATGTCCGCGTGGCCTAATGGATAAGGCGTCTGACTTTGGATCAGAAGACTGCAGGTTCGAGTCCTGTCGCGGACGACCGCTGCCAGAATCCTTTTTCCTCACGTCTGCCTTATACTGGTATATATCCCTTCAGATGCACATGTGCCCGCAAAAGAACATATGTTATGTATACAGAGGGTAAATATTGGATCCGTTCAGAGTGACAAATGTCCGCGTGGCCTAATGGATAAGGCGTCTGACTTCTGATCAGAAGACTGCAGGTTCGAGTCCTGTCGCGGACGACCGCTGCCAGAATCCTTTTTCCTCACGTCTGCCTTATACTGGTATATATCCCTTCAGATGCACATGTGCCCGCAAAAGAACATATGTTATGTATACAGAGGGTAAATATTGGATCCGTTCAGAGTGACAAATGTCCGCGTGGCCTAATGGATAAGGCGTCTGACTTCTGATCAGAAGACTGCAGGTTCGAGTCCTGTCGCGGACGACCGCTGCCAGAATCCTTTTTCCTCACGTCTACCTTATACTGGTATATATCCCTTCAGATGCACATGTGGTCGCTGAAGAACATATGTTATGTATACAGAGGGTAAATATTGCGTCCGTTCAGAGTGACAAATGTCCGCGTGGCCAAATGGATAAGGCGTCTGACTTCGGACCAGAAGACTGTAGGTTCGAGTCCTGTCGCGGACGACCGCTGCCAGAATCCTTTTTCCTCACGTCTGCCTTATACTGGTATATATCCCTTCAGATGCACATGTGGCCGCTAAAGAACATATGTTATGTATACAGAGGGTAAATATTGGGTCCGTTCAATGTGAGAAATGTCTGCGTGGCATAATGCATAAGGCGTCTGACTTCGGATCAGAAGACTGCAGGTTCGAGTCCTGTCGCGGGCGACCGCTGCGAGACTCCTTTTAACCTCACGTCTGCCTTATACGGGTATATATCCCTTCAGATGCACATGTGCCCTCTAAAGAACATATGTTACGTATACAGAGGGTAAATATTGGGTCCGTTCACTGTGAGAAATGTCCGCGTGGCATAATGCGTAAGGCGTCTGACTTCGCATCAGAAGACTGCAGGTTCGAGTCCTGTCGCGGACGACCGCTGCGAGACTCCTTCTAACCTCACGTCTGCCTTATACTGGTATATATCCCTTCAGATGCACATGTGGTCGCTAAAGAACATATGTTATGTATACAGAGGGTAAATATTGGGTCCGTTCAATGTGAGAAATGTCCGCGTGGCATAATGCATAAGGCGTCTGACTTCGGATCTGAAGACTGCAGGTTCGAGTCCTGTCGCGGACGACCGCTGCGAGACTCCTTCTAACCTCACCTCTGCCTTATACTGGTATATATCCCTTCAGATGCACATGTGCCCGCTAAAGAACATATGTTATGTATACAGAGGGTAAATATTGGGTCCGTTCAATGTGAGAAACGTCCGCGTGGCATAATGCATAAGGCGTCTGACTTCAGATCAGAAGACAGCAGGTTCGAGTCCTGTCGCGGACGACCGCTGCGAGACTCCTTTTAACCTCACGTCTGCCTTATACTGGTATATATCCCTTCAGATGCACATGTGGTCGCTAAAGAACATATGTTATGTATACGGAGGGTAAATATTGGGTTCGTTCAATGTGAGAAATGTCCGCGTGGCATAATGCATAAGGCGTCTGACTTCGGATCAGAAGACTGCAGGTTCGAGTCCTGTCGCGGGCGACCGCTGCCAGAATCCTTTTTCCTCACGTCTGCCTTATACTGGTATATATCCCTTCAGATGCACATGTGGTCGCTAAAGAACATATGTTATTTATACAGAGGGTAAATATTGGGTTCGTTCAATGTGAGAAATGTCCGCGTGGCATAATGCATAAGGCGTCTGACTTCGGATCAGAAGACTGCAGGTTCGAGTCCTGTCGCGGGCGACCGCTGCCAGAATCCTTTTTCCTCACGTCTGCCTTATACTGGTATATATCCCTTCAGATGCACAGGTGGTCGCTAAAGAACATATGTTATGTATACAGAGGGTAAATATTGGGTTCGTTCAATGTGAGAAATGTCCGCGTGGCATAATGCATAAGGCGTCTGACTTCGGATCAGAAGACTGCAGGTTCGAGTCCTGTCGCGGGCGACCGCTGCCAGAATCCTTTTTCCTCACGTCTGCCTTATACTGGTATATATCCCTTCAGATGCACATGTGGTCGCTAAAGAACATATGTTATGTATACAGAGGGTAAATATTGGGTTCGTTCAATGTGAGAAATGTCCGCGTGGCATAATGCATAAGGCGTCTGACTTCGGATCAGAAGACTGCAGGTTCGAGTCCTGTCGCGGGCGACCGCTGCCAGAATCCTTTTTCCTCACGTCTGCCTTATACTGGTATATATCCCTTCAGATGCACATGTGGTCGCTAAAGAACATATGTTATGTATACAGAGGGTAAATATTGGGTTCGTTCAATGTGAGAAATGTCCGCGTGGCGTAATGCATAAGGCGTCTGACTTGGGATCAGAAGACTGCAGGTTCGAGTCCTGTCGCGGGCGACCGCTGCCAGAATCCTTTTTCCTCACGTCTGCCTTATACTGGTATATATCCCTTCAGATGCACATGTGGTCGCTAAAGAACATATGTTATGTATACAGAGGGTAAATATTGGGTTCGTTCAATGTGAGAAATGTCCGCGTGGCATAATGCATAAGGCGTCTGACTTCGGATCAGAAGACTGCAGGTTCGAGTCCTGTCGCGGGCGACCGCTGCCAGAATCCTTTTTCCTCACGTCTGCCTTATACTGGTATATATCCCTTCAGATGCACATGTGGTCGCTAAAGAACATATGTTATGTATACAGAGGGTAAATATTGGGTTCGTTCAATGTGAGAAATGTCCGCGTGGCATAATGCATAAGGCGTCTGACTTCGGATCAGAAGACTGCAGGTTCGAGTCCTGTCGCGGGCGACCGCTGCCAGAATCCTTTTTCCTCACGTCTGCCTTATACTGGTATATATCCCTTCAGATGCACATGTGGTCGCTAAAGAACATATGTTATGTATACAGAGGGTAAATATTGGGTTCGTTCAATGTGAGAAATGTCCGCGTGGCATAATGCATAAGGCGTCTGACTTCGGATCAGAAGACTGCAGGTTCGAGTCCTGTCGCGGGCGACCGCTGCCAGAATCCTTTTTCCTCACGTCTGCCTTATACTGGTATATATCCCTTCAGATGCACATGTGGTCGCTAAAGAACATATGTTATGTATACAGAGGGTAAATATTGGGTTCGTTCAATGTGAGAAATGTCCGCGTGGCGTAATGCATAAGGCGTCTGACTTGGGATCAGAAGACTGCAGGTTCGAGTCCTGTCGCGGGCGACCGCTGCCAGAATCCTTTTTCCTCACGTCTGCCTTATACTGGTATATATCCCTTCAGATGCACATGTGGTCGCTAAAGAACATATGTTATGTATACAGAGGGTAAATATTGGGTTCGTTCAATGTGTGAAATGTCCGCGTGGCATAATGCATAAGGGATTCTACTTCCGGCTGCGAAGGCAAACGGTCGTGGTTATCATGAGCTCCTCAGGAGCGGTTTCAACGGCTAGGCCTAGCCGGGCTAATACAGTACAGGTAGAAACGAAGGATAAACCTGGATATCGTCTCATCATGCCACCATTACCTACAGGCAAGTTTGCTCGGAATACGCTTTTTTTGCACGCAGACCCGAGTGGAAGACCTTATAATGTGCACCATTTTGGTGAAGCCCTTGAAGGAAAAGTGACTAAGGAAGATGTGGCGAACTTCGGAGTGTACCAGTACAATCACGTTTGGACCATATGTTTTCACCATGGTGTAGCGAAGGACAAATTATTGGCAATCGGCGAAATAGAAGTGAAAGGAAGAAAATGCAAAATAATTGATCCTAATGTGAAAGATGCCACCGTTAAAGTGCACTGGATACCGAGAAACATTCCGGATGAAGCAGTGATTCGAACCTTATCAGCCTTCGGAAAGGTGAAAGAAGTGAACCGACAAAAGTGGAGGACTTCATTCTTTGAAGGGGTGGAATCAACAACGCGGGAAGTGATCGTGGAATTGAAGGAAAATGTTTCTGTTGACGACATGCCCCACTTAACCTACGTAGCGGGATGCCAAGTGCTATTAGACATACAGGGACGTGCCCCGCTATGTTTGAGATGCAAGCAGGTAGGCCACATTAGAAAGGCTTGCAATACACCATGGTGTAAAAAATGTAGGAAATATGGGCATCAGGATGAAGAATGTGTGTCTACGTATGCATCGCGAACCAAACAGAGGGAAGATCCTGCAAGAGAAATGCATGTGGAGGACACGGACAGCGACATCCAGATAGATGAAAAAGAAGAGAAGAATGAACAAAGAAATGAATCCAATGGAAGCGGAGATATAGCGACAAACATGGAAGTAGAGAATGAGAAGCAAGGCGCTGAATTGCAGCGTGACGACCAGCAACCAACGAGAAGATGGGTTAGTGGACTATTACAAGCAAGCAGTGTTTCTGCCGGCAATGAAAATGAACAACGTGGATCTACGTCCTGTGCGAAACGACTCAAGCAGACCGATTTCAACGTAACTTCATCTCTTACACCCCAAGAAATCGGAGCGTCGTGTTTGGATAACGTGCCTTTTGGAAATATATAGCAGCGGTGCGTTCCCACTTCAACCTCATAACAGCTGAAAACACGTTAAGTATGCACCACTTCAATTTTTGCAGACACACCATTGCATGAAAGAAAAAACTATTACTGTGGCTACTTTAAACATAAGAGGTCTGAATTCACGGAAAAAGCAATATCAGCTGAAGCGTTATCTGGAAAATTTCCCAAGCCTAGATGTGATAGCGATACAGGAGACAAAAATAAGTTCTCAAGAAGCCACTGAAGATTTAATCACTAACGTGTTTCAACAGAGTTATGATGTTGTCGTCAGCCATGCAAATGGCTACTCGGCGGGAACAATATTATGTTTACAAAAAAGAGAAGATATGATACCGCTGCAATATGCAACTGATGATCAAGGCAGGGCAGCTCGTCTCGATGTCCTCATAGATAACGACCTGTGGCGGTTTATTGCTGTGTACGCACCTAATGAAGCTCAAGAAAGAGACTCTTTCTTCGAATCGCTGACAAAGATTATAACAGAAGTTGATAACACAGTGCTCCTGGGTGACTTTAACTGCACCTTGAAAGATAACGACAGAAGTAATGTAAAAGGGACAACTGATAAAGGTACAGAAGCTTTGCGAAGCATAATACGAAACTCAGGCATGATAGACGCACTTGAATATGCAGCGCCAAAGACACAGAGATTTACTCATTTCCAAAAGAATGCCCATGCCAGGTTAGATCGTGTGTATGTTACGGCGTCAAGTACGAAGAAAGTCTACAAATACCGGGTGGAACCAGTGTACTTCAGTGATCATAGTCTAGTGGAAGTCACATTGGGAAAATCCGAGCCTTTAGAATCATACAAGCAAGGATGGGTGCTTTGGAAATTTAATGTGAAATTGTTGGAAGACCAGAAATTCGTGGATGATGTCAAGAAGGAAATCGCAAAGATCATACCAGGCAATGGAACCCAGATTTTATTCTGGGAACAATTCAAGCAGCGAATAC
Source organism: Ornithodoros turicata (assembly GCF_037126465.1). Classification (NCBI taxonomy): domain Eukaryota; kingdom Metazoa; phylum Arthropoda; class Arachnida; order Ixodida; family Argasidae; genus Ornithodoros; species Ornithodoros turicata. The sequence continues at coordinate 210,046,732 of NC_088201.1, read as the reverse complement.
GATTCCTTGCTATCGAGAGAAGCAGCATCATAGCGTACCAAGCAAGATGGCGTGAAGACGAATTAAAGAAAAAACTGCACAGTGTCACGTTACTGGAATCGGAAAGTCCAGGAAGATACTATAAAGAAATGGAAGATATAAAATACGAGCTTGAATTGATAAATAACTCCAAATATGAAGGCGCAAAAATTAGGGCAAGATCACAGCAATTTCTTCCAGATGAGCTACCTGGTAAACGGCATTTCACTCAAGAAATGCAATATGCGAAGAAGAAAGTTATACAAGAAATCCAGCATGAAGGAAAAATAATCAGTGAACAGACAGAAATACACAGATGCTTCGAAGAATATTATGAAGAATTAATAGGTAAAGAAAGAAAATCGAAACTGACGGACTGTGAAAACCAATGGAAGCTGACGCAGCTAACAATGGAAGACCAAGAAATGTTAGACCAGCCATTACAACTACAAGAGATAAGAGCGGCAATGACATCAGTGGGAAAGAACAAGACACCGGGACCTGACGGACTAGGGGCCGAGTTCTATCAAAAGTTTGCCGATTTGTTATCACCGGTGTTATTAGAAGTATATCGGGAAGCCGAAAGAGAAGGATTGCTACCTGGATCGTTTCGACGATCACACACCGTCCTAATACTGAAGAAAAAGGCAGAAGGAAGAATACCATGTGTCGCAGACTACAGGCCTATCACACTCAGCAATGTAGATTATAAACTGTATGCCAAAGTCCTCGCAGCTAGGCTGCAGAAAGTCATGGGAACCCTCGTCGCAAATCATCAGACCTGTGCCATCAGGGGTAGAAGCATCCAAACGAACATTCATGTGCTCCGTACTGTAATTGATGTATGCAGGCAAGAAGGTGATCAGGCGGCAGTCATTGAGGCCGACTTATCGAACGCCTTTGACCGTGTGAGTCATGATTTCTTATTTTCCACTCTCCAGCAGATGAATGTCGGAAAGGTGTTCACGGAACGTCTTCGTCTCTGTTACAACGCGGTGACGACGAAACTAGTAATTAATAATAAGTGCACACGTGCAATCCAACTGAAATCATCGGTACGACAGGGGTGCCCATTATCCCCACTACTCTTCGACCTCTATATAGAACCACTGTGCCAAAGTGTTTTAAGCAACATGGATATAAGAGGCTATCACCTGGGTGACAGCATAGTGAAGGTCTTGGCTTACGCTGATGACCTGACGTTTGTGGTTGCGGACAAAAAGAGTGTTGCGGGAGTGCTGAAGGAAATTGAAGAATTCTGTAAGTTGTCGGGTGCCAGGCTTAATAAGGAAAAATCAGTTGGTATATGGGCCGGACAATGGGGCTCTACACCAGCGATGTATGAGGGTATAAGGTGGCAGTGTAATCCGACTGTATACTTAGGTGTCCCCCTGCAGGAAACCAGAAACACTAATGGGATGTGGACAGAACTGTGTAAAAAGGTGCAAATTCGTGCAAACATGTGCAAAGGGAGAGAGCTGTCCATCTTCCAAAGGGCAAGTGTCTGCAATGTGTTCCTTGTGGCAAAAGTTGTCTACCTGTTACAAGTGATGCAGTGTTCGAGGAGCAAAATTCAACAATTTCACCGTGTGTTTGCAACACTGATATGGAAATCAAACTTCGAGGCAATGCGAAGGAACAACTTGTTCAAAGCAATACGTGATGGGGGAGTAGGGCTACAGCATCTGTTTGTCCAAAAACTACTTATGAGGCTCTTTTTCTTTCGCAAATGCAGGCACCCTGTTTTGTGTGAAATGCTGCAGAGTGTTGGACAAGTATATCTACCGCAGATTGTGGTAGGGACTGTGAAACGTACGTTTGTGTTGTCTGGTTTCTACAATGATGTGGTGGAAAGTATAAGGTTCCTACTGACTAGGTTTACAAGAGACTATGTGTTCAGTGTGTCAAGAAGCAAGCTAAGAGCGGATCTCATTGAATGCCTCTTTCCAACTCCAATATACAGACAAATTCCGAGTGACTGGCCAGGTACTGATGTACTTTGCCGTGTTAGGAAAATGCCGATTAAGCCAGCGCTAAAAACATTTTTCTTCAAGATACATACAAACACGTTGCCCGTGAAATCGTGGCTGGCAGCGAAAGGAATATTCGTACCATGGTCAGTTAACTGTCGTTACTGCAGAGAACCTGAAACTATTGAACACATTTTTCTTTATTGTACAGAGGCCCAGTTCCTGTGGCAAGACCTAAGTATTTTAATTGGGAAAAGTTTGCGACTTAACCCCCACACGATGCGCTACTTACCCTTAGCAGAGAAGAAAGGGCCACGATATGACGTCTTGTGTGTAGTCGCATTGTACTCATTATGGAAAGTCATCATTGCTGGCAGAAACGAGGAGCCCATGAGACCACCGATGGTATATTTAAGAGAACAACTAAGACAAATGAAACGATATGCTGAATACAGAGGAGAAGTACCGGAATGGCTTGAACAATTCTGCGGCTGTGTTGCTCCAAGTCGGAGTCCACTCTTTTAAATGCAAGTGTTTTTAATGTGATGTCAAGTTAAAATGTATCAAAATAAAAAAGGGAAAAAAAAAAAAAAAAGGCATAATGCATAAGGCGTCTGACTTCGGATCAGAAGACTGCAGGTTCGAGTCCTGTCGCGGGCGACCGCTGCCAGAATCCTTTTTCCTCACGTCTGCCTTAGACTGGTATGTATCCCTTCAGATGCACATGTGGTCGCTAAAGAACATATGTTATGTATACAGAGGGTAAATATTGCGTCCGTTCAATGTGAGAAATGTCCGCGTGGCATAATGCATAAGGCGTCTGACTTCGGATCAGAAGACTGCAAGTTCGAGTCCTGTCGCGGGCGACCGCTGCCAGAATCCTTTTTCCTCACGTCTGCCTTAGACTGGTATATATCCCTTCAGATGCACATGTGGTCGCTAAAGAACATATGTTATGTATACAGAGGGTAAATATTGGGTCCGTTCAGAGTGACAAATGTCCGCGTGGCCTAATGGATAAGGCGTCTGACTTTGGATCAGAAGACTGCAGGTTCGAGTCCTGTCGCGGACGACCGCTGCCAGAATCCTTTTTCCTCACGTCTGCCTTATACTGGTATATATCCCTTCAGATGCACATGTGCCCGCAAAAGAACATATGTTATGTATACAGAGGGTAAATATTGGATCCGTTCAGAGTGACAAATGTCCGCGTGGCCTAATGGATAAGGCGTCTGACTTCTGATCAGAAGACTGCAGGTTCGAGTCCTGTCGCGGACGACCGCTGCCAGAATCCTTTTTCCTCACGTCTACCTTATACTGGTATATATCCCTTCAGATGCACATGTGGTCGCTGAAGAACATATGTTATGTATACAGAGGGTAAATATTGCGTCCGTTCAGAGTGACAAATGTCCGCGTGGCCAAATGGATAAGGCGTCTGACTTCGGACTAGAAGACTGTAGGTTCGAGTCCTGTCGCGGACGACCGCTGCCAGAATCCTTTTTCCTCACGTCTGCCTTATACTGGTATATATCCCTTCAGATGCACATGTGGCCGCTAAAGAACATATGTTATGTATACAGAGGGTAAATATTGGGTCCGTTCAATGTGAGAAATGTCCGCGTGGCATAATGCATAAGGCGTCTGACTTCGGATCAGAAGACTGCAGGTTCGAGTCCTGTCGCGGGCGACCGCTGCGAGACTCCTTTTAACCTCACGTCTGCCTTATACGGGTATATATCCCTTCAGATGCACATGTGCCCTCTAAAGAACATATGTTACGTATACAGAGGGTAAATATTGGGTCCGTTCACTGTGAGAAATGTCCGCGTGGCATAATGCGTAAGGCGTCTGACTTCGCATCAGAAGACTGCAGGTTCGAGTCCTGTCGCGGACGACCGCTGCGAGACTCCTTCTAACCTCACGTCTGCCTTATACTGGTATATATCCCTTCAGATGCACATGTGCCCGCTAAAGAACATATGTTATGTATACAGAGGGTAAATATTGGGTCCGTTCAATGTGAGAAATGTCCGCGTGGCATAATGCGTAAGGCGTCTGACTTCGCATCAGAAGACTGCAGGTTCGAGTCCTGTCGCGGACGACCGCTGCGAGACTCCTTCTAACCTCACGTCTGCCTTATACTGGTATATATCCCTTCAGATGCACATGTGCCCGCTAAAGAACATATGTTATGTATACAGAGGGTAAATATTGGGTCCGTTCAATGTGAGAAATGTCCGCGTGGCATAATGCATAAGGCGTCTGACTTCGGATCAGAAGACTGCAGGTTCGAGTCCTGTCGCGGACGACCGCTGCGAGAGTCCTTCTAACCTCACCTCTGCCTTATACTGGTATATATCCCTTCAGATGCACATGTGCCCGCTAAAGAACATATGTTATGTATACAGAGGGTAAATATTGCGTCCGTTCATAGTGACAAATGTCCGCGTGGCCTAATGGATAAGGCGTCTGACTTCGGATCAGAAGACTGCAGGTTCGAGTCCTGTCGCGGACGACCGCTGCCAGAATCCTTTTTCCTCACGTCTGCCTTAGACTGGTATATATCCCTTCAGATGCACATGTGGTCGCTAAAGAACATATATTATGTATACAGAGGGTAAATATTGGATCCGTTCAGAGTGACAGATGTCCGCGTGGCCTAATGGATAAGGCGTCTGACTTCGGATCAGAAGACTGCAGGTTCGAGTCCTGTCGCGGACGACCGCTGCGAGACTCCTTTTAACCTCACGTCTGCTTTATACTGGTATATATCCCTTCAGATGCACATGTGGTCGCTAAAGAACATATGTTATGTATACGGAGGGTAAATATTGGGTTCGTTCAAAGTGAGAAATGTCCGCGTGGCATAATGCATAAGGCGTCTGACTTCGCATCAGAAGACTGCAGGTTCGAGTCCTGTCGCGGGCGACCGCTGCCAGAATCCTTTTTCCTCAAGTCTGCCTTATACTGATATATATCCCTTCAGATGCACATGTGGTCGCTAAAGAACATATGTTATGTATACAGAGGGTAAATATTGGGTTCGTTCAATGTGAGAAATGTCCGCGTGGCATAATGCATAAGGCGTCTGACTTCGGATCAGAAGACTGCAGGTTCGAGTCCTGTCGCGGGCGACCGCTGCCAGAATCCTTTTTCCTCACGTCTGCCTTAGACTGGTATATATCCCTTCAGATGCACATGTGGTCGCTAAAGAACATATGTTATGTATACAGAGGGTAAATATTGCGTCCGTTCAGAGTGACAAATGTCCGCGTGGCCTAATGGATAAGGCGTCTGACTTCGGATCAGAAGACTGCAGGTTCGAGTCCTGTCGCGGACGACCGCTGCGAGACTCCTTCTAACCTCACGTCTGCCTTATACTGGTATATATCCCTTCAGATGCACATGTGCCCGCTAAAGAACATATGTTATGTATACAGAGGGTAAATATTGGGTCCGTTCAATGTGAGAAATGTCCGTGTGGCATAATGCATAAGGCGCGTCTGACTTCGGATCAGAAGACTGCAGGTTCGAGTCCTGTCGCGGGCGACCGCTGCCAGAATCCTTTTTCCTCACGTCTGCCTTAGACTGGTATATATCCCTTCAGATGCACATGTGGTCGCTAAAGAACATATGTTATGTATACAGAGGGTAAATATTGCGTCCGTTCAGAGTGACAAATGTCCGCGTGGCCTAATGGATAAGGCGTCTGACTTCGGATCAGAAGACTGCAGGTTCGAGTCCTGTCGCGGACGACCGCTGCCAGAATCCTTTTTCCTCACGTCTGGCTTAGACTGGTATATATCCCTTCAGATGCACATGTGGTCGGTAAAGAACATATATTATGTATACAGAGGGTAAATATTGGGTCCGTTCACAGTGACAAATGTCCGCGTGGCCTAATGGATAAGGCGTCTGACTTCGGATCAGAAGACTGCAGGTTCGAGTCCTGTCGCGGACGACCGCTGCCAGAATCCTTTTTCCTCACGTCTGCCTTATACTGGTATATATCCCTTCAGATGCACATGTGCCCGCAAAAGAACATATGTTATGTATACAGAGGGTAAATATTGGATCCGTTCAGGGTGACAAATGTCCGCGTGGCCTAATGGATAAGGCGTCTGACTTCGGATCAGAAGACTGCAGGTTCGAGTCCTGTCGCGGACGACTGCTGCCAGAATCCTTTTTCCTCACGTCTGCCTTATACTGGTATATATCCCTTCAGATGCACATGTGGCCGCTAAAGAACATATATTATGTATACAGAGGGTAAATATTGGGTCCGTTCAGAGTAACAAGTGTCCGCGTGGCCTAATGGATAAGGCGTCTGACTTCGGATCAGAAGACTGCAGGTTCGAGTCCTGTCGCGGACGACCGCTGCCAGAATCCTTTTTCCTCACGTCTACCTTATACTGGTATATATCCCTTCAGATGCACATGTGGTCGCTGAAGAACATATGTTATGTATACAGAGGGTAAATATTGCGTCCGTTCAGAGTGACAAATGTCCGCGTGGCCAAATGGATAAGGCGTCTGACTTCGGACTAGAAGACTGTAGGTTCGAGTCCTGTCGCGGACGACCGCTGCCAGAATCCTTTTTCCTCACGTCTGCCTTATACTGGTATATATCCCTTCAGATGCACATGTGCCCGCTAAAGAACATATGTTATGTATACAGAGGGTAAATATTGGGTCCGTTCAATGTGAGAAATGTCCGCGTGGCGTGATGCATAAGGCGTCTGACTTCGGATCAGAAAACTGCAGGTTCGAGTCCTGTCGCGGGCGACCGCTGCGAGACTCCTTTTAACCTCACGTCTGCCTTATACTGGTATATATCCCTTCAGATGCACATGTGCCCTCTAAATAACATATGTTATGTATACAGAGGGTAAATATTGGGTCCGTTCAATGTGAGAAATGTCCGCGTGGCATAATGCATAAGGCGTCTGACTTCGCATCAGAAGACTGCAGGTTCGAGTCCTGTCGCGGGCGACCGCTGCGAGACTCCTTTTAACCTCACGTCTGCCTTATACTGGTATATATCCCTTCAGATGCACATGTGCCCGCTAAAGAACATATGTTATGTATACAGAGGGTAAATATTGGGTCCGTTCAATGTGAGAAATGTCCGCGTGGCATAATGCATAAGGCGTCTGACTTCGAATCAGAAGACTGCAGGTTCGAGTCCTGTCGCGGACGACCGCTGCGAGACTCCTTCTAACCTCACGTCTGCCTTATACTGGTATATATCCCTTCAGATGCACATGTGCCCGCTAAAGAACATATGTTATGTATACAGAGGGTAAATATTGGGTCCGTTCAATGTGAGAAATGTCCGCGTGGCATAATGCATAAGGCGTCTGACTTCGGATCAGAAGACTGCAGGTTCGAGTCCTGTCGCGGACGACCGCTGCGAGACTCCTTCTAACCTCACGTCTGCCTTATACTGGTATATATCCCTTCAGATGCACATGTGCCCGCTAAAGAACATATGTTATGTATACAGAGGGTAAATATTGGGTCCGTTCAATGTGAGAAATGTCCGCATTCTACTTCCGGCTGCGAAAGCATACGGACGTGTGAAACATGAGCTCCGAGGGAGCGGCGCCTGTTACGGCTAGGCCTAGCCGGGATTCCACGACAGCTTTGACAGCATCGACTCCAGTTAACTACAGGCTTTTGTTGCCAACTCTGCCAACGGGAAACATCTCGCTGAACACTTTATTTCTTCACGCGGACCCTTCGGGAAGACCATATCGAGCAGATGATTTCGGCGAGGGCGTGCTCAGTGTAATCGAAAAGGACGATGTGGCCCAGTTTGGTGTCTATCTATATAACCATGTGTGGGCATTGACGCTTCATTCGAGACTTTCGAAAGAACGTCTAGCTGCGAAAAAAGAAATCAAGGTGAAAGGGAAGAGATGCATCATTCTGTATCCAAACCAGAAGGAAGTAAGTGTATCGGTCCATTGGCCCCCCATGCATGTTTCCGACACCGCGGTGATAAATGCCCTGCAAGCTTATGGCAAAGTTGACAGAATTGAGAGAGAAAGATGGCGATCAACTGCCTTTGCTGGAGCAGAAACTACGACGCGGAAAGTGTCACTAGTCCTGCGGGAAGGCGTTAGCGTAGAAAGTATTCCCCATCTCATGAGGATTCTGGGAGGACAAGTTTTAATCGACATCCCTGGGAGGCCACCCTTGTGTCTACGATGTAAGAGAGTGGGCCACGTCCGCAGAACGTGCAGATCGCCGTGGTGTGGAACATGCAAAAGCTTCGGTCACGAGGCAGACGATTGTGTAAGCACATACGCGTCCAAAACAAGAGCAGCAGTGGAACATGCGATGATGGCGGACCTTATGGATGTTGAGGAGAGTGAGTCAGCGAGGAACAGGGATGGTGCAGGAAAGCAAGGTGAGCAGAGCGTCGGAATGACGGAGGATGGGGAATCGACGTTAAAGCAAGTCGAGGAAGATAGCTTTCACCACTCGTCCAGCAGGCAGGAACCTATGAGCATCGGAGCCGTAGTCATCAGTGTGGCGAATGTCGAGGATGACAACGGTTCGGAGAAGCAGGGGAAGCTAAGAAGGGAGACAGACGAAGACGACCGCGCTGAAGTCCTACCAGAACAAGCAAGACCGCCTCAGCAACTCCCAGAAATAACGGAAGGTGCAAAATGTCAGGAAACTACTGCATATTCACAGGCCGACGAACTGAGGGGATCTCAACGAAAATGCGACCAGGGTGATAGGGTCATGCTCTCATCAGAAAAGGAAAAAGTGGAAGAAAACAGCCAATGTGCGGCAGAAACGATAGTAGGAAGCAAAGAAGGAAGCAGCAAGCATGAAGGAGGAAGGAACGACTTAAAATGGAAAGAAATAGGTTCGAACCTGAAAAAGTCCAGGTTTTCGCCGACGCCTACAATGACACCGGAAGAGAGGCGGCAAAGGTTACTGAGGGAAAAAAAGTAACTTTTTTGAAGCCCCCCCCAATATGAAAACCCATCTAAAGATTGCAACACTGAACGTCAATAGTCTCGTGCGCAAGGAAAGGAAAACGTGGCTAAAAACCGTCATTCTACAGGTAAAGTTAGATATTATATGCATACAAGACACAAAGATATCGACAAAAGAACAAGAGAGTGACTTTGTGGAAGCCTTCAAAAAATGTTTCATCGTGCTGCATGCGACAGGTATCAACGGAAGCGCGGGGACAGCGATCCTGGTTCGGAAAAGCAAACAGATAAGAATGATAGATTGTGATCTGGAGCAGAATGGAAGAGTGGTATGCGCTGACTGTATGTGGAACGGAGAGATAATCAGAGTGCTAAGTGTATACGCCCCGAATGAAGACGCAGATCGTAGACTGTTTTTTGAGACGAGCCTGGCTCACTTCATAGACACTGAAAGCAAACTGATAGTGGCGGGGGATTTCAATTGCGTCTGCCGTAAAGAAGACGGAACATACAAAAAAACCGAGGAAGGATAGCAGCGTAGCACAGTTAAAAACACTCTTGCAGAAGCACAACCTACAGGACATGGCCATAGGTAGAGAAGTATCGACAATGATGTTCACTCATTGGCAGGGAAGCTCACATGCAAGACTGGATCGAATTTATGTCTCCGCAGAATTCTATACAAACACAGCGAACTATAAAGTCACTCCATTGGCTTTTACGGATCACGGTTTAGTTACGGGAGAACTAAATAAACCCAGCAATGAAAGCAATCCGAGAAGAAATCTCTATTGGAAAATGAATGATAAGATTCTCGAAGAGGAAGACTTCAGAGAAGAGATCAAAAGTATGATTGCTTCTTTAAGCGAGAAAGGGCCTGATGCTCCTGCCTGGGAAGCTTTTAAACACCAAGTCCGTGAGAGAGCCATCGAGTACTCCGAAGCAAGAGCACGATCGAGGAAGGAAAAAACGAAAGCGTTGAAGGAAAGCTTGATGAAAATACTGAAAGAAGAGGAAGCGACGCCAGGCTATTTCACTGAAGACATAAAAGGGATTAAGAAACAGCTACTGGAAAGCATGCGTGAAGCGTACGTGGGGGCACAAGTACGCAGCCGCGTACAGGGCGTTGAAAGGGACGAGACTCCAAGTAAGGTGTTCCTAACGAAGGAAAGAGAGAATGTGCAGAGAAACAACATCTCGAAGCTAAGGATAAGTGGTGTGGTAGTTGAAGGAACCGAAGCTGTGGAAGGCGCGCTGCATCAGCACTTTAGGACTTTGTTCGACAGTGCTGAGGACCTGCCACCGAGGAGTGCTGAAATATTTAAGCACATGCCGAGGGTCAACGAAGAAGAGAGGGAAAAAGTGCAAGGAAAGATAAGCGAGAAGGATATTGAATATGTCATCAGAAAGTTAAAAAGGAACAAGGCCCCAGGACCGGACGGTCTAGGTGCAGCTTTCTTCAAAACGTTTCAGTCAGAATTGAGCCCGGTGCTTGAAGCGGTCTTTGAGGACATCCGAAGACGAGGACTGTTGCCACCATCAATGCGGAAATGCTTCACAGTGCTAATTCCGAAGAAGTCGACCCTGGAAGAAATACCACCAGTGTCAGATCTGAGACCGATAAGTCTGCTATGTACTGATTATAAAATACTGGCAAAGGTGCTCACTCGACGACTGGAAAGTGTGTTATGGAAAATAATCGGCAGGCACCAGACTTACGGCATTAGAGGAAGATCCATCGCTATAAATCTTCATATAATGCGGACAGTGTGCGAACTGGCTAGAGCAACAGGAGAACAACTAGCCATTCTCCAAGTAGATCTGAGGCAAGCTTTTGATAGAGTATCACACGGATACTTATTCGAGCTGTTACACTGGATCAACGCAGGCGAAGAACTAGAAAATTGGATCGGAATATGCTACAGAGACATATCTGCACAGCTTATTGTGAACGGAAGGGTCGGCCCAAAATATCCAGTTACCAAATCGGTGCGTCAAGGGTGCCCACTCTCCCCCGCATTGTTCTCACTATATCTGGAGCCGCTATGTCGTCTCATCGCAAACGATAACCAGATCAGCGGTTTGAAGATGTCAGGAGAGGAAATGAAAATCATGGCGTTTGCCGACGATGTAACCCTTATCTGCAAGAGCAAAGCACAGGTGAAAGCGGCGCTGGCAGACGTCCAGACCTTTTGTGAGGTTTCAGGAGCCGAAATAAACAAGAGTAAGTCGAAGGGATCTTGGCTGGGCGAGTGGGGAAGCAAGCCGTCCAATTTCATGGGCATCGAGTGGTCACAAGAACTTGATAAATATTTGGGAATCAATCCGGATCCAGAAACAACGGACACGGAGGTATGGAAGCGAAAGATAAATGCCCTGCAAGGAAGGCTTCAACCTTATCAAGGAAGAGAGCTATCGCTGTTACATCGCAGCCTAATATGCAACACGGTACTCTACCCGGCAGTGCTCTATGCCGCACAAGCAGTCCACATAGACAACATTGCAGTGCAACGCTTTCACAGAATATGTGCCACCTATCTGTGGAAGTCAAAATTTGAGCGCATGCGCAGAGCCAACATCTACTGGCCACTGGAATCGGGAGGGCTGAGCGTCGTCAACTTGGAACTGAAAATAATGGTGCAACGTTTTCTATATTTCCGGGACCAACGAACGCCAGAGCTGCGAGCGGCTATACAATGGCTGGGAACACAACACCTCGGGGAGTGGATTGTCTCCACTGCGCACTGCGTCGTAGATTCAGGCATCCTATCCTTCTACAAGAGCACAGGACGCAGCATAAAGTTTTTTCAGGAACGCTTTTCGTGGGACTACCTGGAGACCGTAAAAAAGAAGGCTCTCTATTGGGACACAGTGACCAGTGTATTTCCGCCGCCATTATATCGGCAGCAGTTCGCAAGTGTAAAGCAACAGGACGTGCTGAAGAGGATCCGGAAGGTGCCCGTTCCCACCGCAACCAAAGACTTCTACGTCCGCTTCCACATTGAAGTACTGCCCACCAAGCAATGGCTAGAGGGCAAAGGCTTTTTCGCTCCACGAGCAGCAGACTGTGACATATGCGGGGAAGCGGAAACTATACGCCACACTTTCTATGAATGCAGAAGGGCTGTACTCTTTTGGAGTGACCTGAGAGCTTCCTTTCACCTCAACAAGGAAATAGACTACGAGGCTCTAAAGTTTCTCACCTTTGGGGACAACAGCCGTGCAGAACTGCTCAGCGTCCTAGTGATGGCTGGACTACATGCTCTCTGGAAGGAAAGAACAGCTCGGGTGGAATGTGATGTCCGGGCGCAATCCGCGGTCACCTACCTGAGGGAGAAGCTAATGTGGACTCTATCTTTGAGGGGAAGTGGCAAACTCCACAACGAGGAGGACTGGGAGCGGCTGGCACCCGCAATTCCCCGCTTGAACCCGAAGACCTTCGGCACATCATCCAAAAAGTGGCTAGGACTTCCTAGAACGCGGCATGCTAAATAAGCAAAGATGATTTTAATTGGGAGGTACACAGGTAGTGTATGACTCCTGTATCACGGTTTTTACGGAAATAAAAGAAAAAAAAGTAAAAGAAAAGAAAAAAAAAGTGAGAAATGTCCGCGTGGCATAATGCATAAGGCGTCTGACTTCGGATCAGAAGACTGCAGGTTCGAGTCCTGTCGCGGACGACCGCTGCGAGACTCCTTTTAACCTCACGTCTGCCTTATACTGGTATATATCCCTTCAGATGCACATGTGGTCGCTAAAGAACATATGTTATGTATACGGAGGGTAAATATTGGGTTCGTTCAATGTGAGAAATGTCCGCGTGGCATAATGCATAAGGCGTTTGACTTCGGATCAGAAGACTGCAGGTTCGAGTCCTGTCGCGGGCGACCGCTGCCAGAATCCTTTTTCCTCACGTCTGCCTTATACTGGTATATATCCCTTCAGATGCACATGTGGTCGCTAAAGAACATATGTTATGTATACAGAGGGTAAATATTGGGTTCGTTCAATGTGAGAAATGTCCGCGTGGCATAATGCATAAGGCGTCTGACTTCGGATCAGAAGACTGCAGGTTCGAGTCCTGTCGCGGGCGACCGCTGCCAGAATCATTTTTCCTCACGTCTGCCTTAGACTGGTATATATCCCTTCAGATGCACATGTGGTCGCTAAAGAACATATATTATGTATACAGAGGGTAAATATTGGGTCCGTTCAGAGTGACAAATGTCCGCGTGGCCTAATGGATAAGGCGTCTGACTTCGGATCAGAAGACTGCAGGTTCGAGTCCTGCCGCGGACGACCGCTGCCAGAATCCTTTTTCCTCACGTCTGCCTTAGACTGGTATATATCCCTTCAGATGCACATGTGGTCGCTAAAGAACATATATTATGTATACAGAGGGTAAATATTGGGTCCGTTCAGAGTGACAAATGTCCGCGTGGCCTAATGGATAAGGCGTCTGACTTCGGATCAGAAGACTGCAGGTTCGAGTCCTGTCGCGGGCGACCGCTGCCAGAATCATTTTTCCTCACGTCTGCCTTAGACTGGTATATATCCCTTCAGATGCACATGTGGTCGCTAAAGAACATATATTATGTATACAGAGGGTAAATATTGCGTCCGTTCAGAGTGACAAATGTCCGCGTGGCCTAATGGATAAGGCGTCTGACTTCGGATCAGAAGACTGCAGGTTCGAGTCCTGCCGCGGACGACCGCTGCCAGAATCCTTTTTCCTCACGTCTGCCTTAGACTGGTATATATCCCTTCAGATGCACATGTGGTCGCTAAAGAACATATATTATGTATACAGAGGGTAAATATTGGGTCCGTTCAGAGTGACAAATGTCCGCGTGGCCTAATGGATAAGGCGTCTGACTTCGGATCAGAAGACTGCAGGTTCGAGTCCTGTCGCGGACGACCGCTGCCAGAATCCTTTTTCCTCACGTCTGCCTTATACTGGTATATATCCCTTCAGATGCACATGTGCCCGCAAAAGAACATATGTTATGTATACAGAGGGTAAATATTGGATCCGTTCAGAGTTACAAATGTCCGCGTGGCCTAATGGATGAGGCGTCTGACTTCGGATCAGAAGACTGCAGGTTCGAGTCCTGTCGCGGACGACCGCTGCCAGAATCCTTTTTCCTCACGTCTACCTTATACTGGTATATATCCCTTCAGATGCACATGTGGTCGCTAAAGAACATATGTTATGTATACAGAGGGTAAATATTGCGTCCGTTCAGCGTGACAAATGTCCGCGTGGCCTAATGGATAAGGCGTCTGACTTCGGATCAGAAGACTGCAGGTTCGAGTCCTGTCGCGGACGACCGCTGCCAGAATCCTTGTTCCTCACGTCTGCCTTAGACTGGTATATATCCCTTCAGATGCACATGTGGTCGCTAAAGAACATATATTATGTATACAGAGGGTAAATATTGGGTCCGTTCAGAGTGACAAATGTCCGCGTGGCCTAATGCATAAGGCGCCTGACTTCGGATCAGAAGACTGCGGGTTCGAGTCCTGTCGCGGACGACCGCTGCGAGAATCCTTTTTCCTCACGTGTACCTTATACTGGTATATATCCCTTCAGATGCACATGTGGTCGCTAAAGAACATATGTTATGTATACAGAGGGTAAATATTGGGTCCGTTCAGAGTGACAAACGTCTGCGTGGCCTAATGGATAAGGCGTCTGACTTCGGATCAGAAGACTGCAGGTTCGAGTCCTGTCGCGGACGACCGCTGCCAGTATCCTTTTTCCTCACGTCTGCCTTATACTGGTATATATCCCTTCAGATGCGCATGTGGTCGCTAAAGAACATATGCTATGTATACAGAGGGTAAATATGGGGTCCGTTCAGAGTGACAAATGTCCGCGTGGCCTAATGCATAAGGCGTCTGACTTCGGCTCAGAAGACTGCAGGTTCGAGTCCTGTCGCGGACGACCGCTGCGAGACTCCTTTTAACCTCACGTCTGCCTTATACTGGTATATATCCCTCCAGATGCACATGTGCCCGCTAAAGAACATATGTTATGTATACAGAGGGTAAATATTGGGTCCGTTCAATGTGAGAAATGTCCGCGTGGTATAATGCATAAGGCGTCTGACTTCGGATCAGAAGACTGCAGGTTCGAGTCCTGTCGCGGACGACCGCTGCGAGACTCCTTTTAGCCTCACGTCTGCCTTATACTGGTATATATCCCTTCAGATGCACATGTGCCCGCTAAAGAACATATGTTATGTATACAGAGGGTAAATATTGGGTCCGCTCAATGTGAGAAATGTCGGCGTGGCATAATGCATAAGGCGTCTGACTTCGGATCAGAAGACTGCAGGTTCGAGTCCTGTCGCGGACGACCGCTACGAGACTCCTTTTAACCTCACGTCTGCCTTATACTGGTATATATCCCTTCAGATGCACATGTGCCCGCTAAAGAACATATGTTATGTATACAGAGGGTAAATATTGGGTCCGTTCAGAGTGACAAATGTCCGCGTGGCCTAATGCATGCGGCGGATTCTACTTCCGGCTGTCAAAGAGTGCGGACGTGGCATCATGAGCTCTCACGGAGCGGTAAACAAGGCTAACCCTAGCCTGGATAAGGACGATACAGCGGATGTCAATTTGAAACAGGACTACAGAATTGTGCTTCCCCTGCTACCCAAGGAATCTCTGGGCTGCAATGCAGTTATTCTTCACGCCGACATAACGGGTAGGCCTTACCGAATTCAAGATTTTAAACCTGCCTTGAAGTTGATGGTGAACCCAGAAGACATCGCCCAATTTGGGGCATATCAGATGAATCATGTATGGCTGATAACAACTTGCACGCAGGAAGCGAAGGAAAAATTACTCAGTCAGAAGGAATGCATTGTAAAAGGGAAAAAATGCCTGGTGCTCGATGCTTCACAAAGAGAGGTGACACTGAAAGTGTTTTGGTTGCCGCATAATGTCAGCAACCAGCAAGTTCAGCTCGCGTTGGGAGGGTTTGGTAAAGTAAAGCACGTAGAACGAGAGAAGTGGAGAGATGATTTTTTCGAACATGTAGAGACCACAACCAGGGTCGTCAAGCTTACATTACACGAGGACGTGACGGCAGAAAGTATTCCGCACCTCATGAAGGTAGGAGGAAGTCAAGTATTGGTATCGGTTCCCGGCAGGCCTCGATTGTGTCTCCGTTGTCGAGAAGTGGGGCACATAAGGCAGCACTGCAAAACACCGAGGTGTACAACTTGTCGTCGTTTCGGGCACCCAGCAGAGGAATGTATCAGGTCCTATGCTCAATTGACGCGTCCAGTCAGGGAGGAATACGAGAATGTCATGGACCAACATGAGACAGACGTTGCTATAACTAACGTACCGGAACAAGCCATCGAGAATGACGGAGTTCTGTCTCACGATTCCGACTGAGCAGCGATTCTCCCCGTGCAACAAAGCTCAGCAACACTAGCAACGGATTTTAGACAGCAGGCTGATGATAAATTCATGGTACCACAGCATCAAGAAACAGAGACACGTGACGAGGTGCGGGAGCAGTCATCAGTCGTGGCAACGGATATTACAGAGCAAGAGATGTGTGACGCGGATGGTGAGACTAGCAAGATGCTATCAGACTCCTAGAAGTCCCATCGTCCTGGACTCACTATGAAACGTAGAAAGTGGGCAACCCCTAATATCCCGTATGACCCCCGTGATAAAGGTTGTCACTTTCTGAAAGAACCCAAAACCACTTGATAATGGCAATTACAATAGCAACTTTCAACGCCCGAAGCTTAGTTAGCAGGAAGAGAAAACAATGGTTACTTGACATATTGCTGGTCAAGAACATCGACATCTTATTCGTGCAGGAAACGAAAATTGATAATCCTGAGCAGGAAAAGGAGTTGTTTCTGTTTTTTAAGAACCAGTATCAAGTTTTCCACTCACAAGCCGTTCAAGGCAGTGCAGGAACCGCAGTATTTATTAAACGCTGCAACAGGATCAAGATAATCCCTGATATCGGACACGATCGCGAAGGACGCGGCAGCATCGTGGATTGCTTAATAGAAGGAAAGTTGCTACGCGCAATCTCGGTTTATGCTCCGAATGGACCGACCGAAAGAAAAGACTTTTTTAAGTGCATGCGTGAATTTCTACAAGTGCCGGGTACAATATTGTGTTAGCAGGAGATTTTAACTGTGTGCTGTCTCCAACTGATAAATCGTCGTGTACAAGTTGGAACGATGCAAGCACAACAGAGTTGTGCAAATTGCTATACGAAAACAACTTGGTCGACGTGACCCACGGAGCGCAATATGAGAGTTTTCGATATACGCACTGGCAGGGTAGCACTCATGCTCGGCTAGATCGTATATACAGGGTGTCCCAGAAAACGTGTCATTGAATTATAATAAAAAAACTACGCCACCTAGAATCATACGGTCAACGGCATTTGTTCTTATTAGGTTTTTGCCACCTTGTAACGTTAATGTCATGTACCCCAAGTTTAATTATGCAAATATTTGCGAACTGAACTAAGAAATTTGCCCAGGGAAGGTCACTTTTTTACCCCACCAATATGAAGAGCGTGCCGAATTCACTCAAATTCATGATAATTGACAGTGATATTCACGAGCTATCCCATCGGAAAAAATAGCCGAATATCATGCTTTTCGGAGCACCGGACCATAACGCGCGATGTCTTTTTGAGCGCAATCGCTCGCAGTCCGACGAAGGGAGGTTCCGAAGCCAGCCCACAGATTGATAGTGGAAAAAGTAACAGTTCCTAAAATTGGGAGAGGGAACGCGTTATCCCAGCGAAAGTCGGACGTGATAAGCCATGCCTGCGTTATCTCTTTCTGCGATGCCGGGGTGGGCTGGGTTTTCAACCTCCTTTCGTCGGACTGACAAAGATTGCGCTGAAAAATTCATCGTGCGCTATTCTGTGCGACCTCCGTAGAGCATGATGTTCGGCTATTTTTTCCGATGGGATAGCTCCTGAATATCCCTGTCAATTATCATTAATTTGACTAAATTAGACACGCTCTTCACATTGATGGGGTAAAAAAGCGACCTTTACTAGGCAAATTTCCGACTTAAGCTCGCAAAAATTTACATAATTAAACTTACGTTACACGACATTCACATGACGAGGTGGCAAAAACCCAGTAAGAACAAATACCATTGGCCGCATGACCCTAGGTGATGTAGTTTTTTTATTATAATTCAATGACACGTTTTCTGGGACACCCTGTATGTTTCTGCTGAGATCGACACCTCAAGGGGCCGATATGTGGTCGCGCCAAGTAGCTTCTCGGACCACGCTCTGGTGATCTTTACGTGTGCCTGGACAGCTGGAAACAACAAGTAGAGATACACCCTGGAGATTCAATGAAGCCCTTTTGGATACAGAAGAGTTTCGCATGCAGATCGCCAATATGCTGAACGAATATGTCGCACAAAAGAAAGTTGACGCCGTTTCCTGGGAGTTTCTCAAGTGCCGCCTTAAGGCAGCTGCGATTAAGGCTGGCAAACTATTGAGTTCTAGGACCAAGCAAGAGAAGAAACAGATGGTCAGTACCCTCCAGATTTTAATTCGCGAAGAGGAGCGGACTCCCGGCCTCTTTATAGACGGACGACGACGAAGCTACTAAGTAGAGGTGTAATTTCGAGTGCTCTTCGAATTTCTGGTGCTTTTTTGCGTGGGAGCCGCGTTAATCGCGGTTTTCCCAACTTTTCACGATGGACAGCAACCCGCCTCTCCGTGAGTGGTGTTTCGGCGTTCGGATCCCGGACGTCGCGATGATGGACGACCTCGTCGACGCAGTCTTCGATGCCGTTGGTCCCGGCAACTTTTACGGGATCTCCCACCGTGGTGGAAACCTGTATGAGGTGGGTCTCGCAACGCGGTCTGCTTTGGACCGTGTCCTGGAATGCGGCCTGATTGTCGCGGAGCAGCCGTGCTCCATTGATCTCTTCGGTCCACGCTTGGTGAGCGTGGTGTGTAAGATGGTCCCGTTGTACATGCGGGATGAAAACCTGATCCGGGTCTAGAACAAGTACGGTAAGGTCCTGAAGATGGAAGATGTGACCTTCCAGGACAGGAAGGGAAGAGGAACTCTGCGTACGGGCAATAAGAAGGTCCTAATGGAAATGAGTCAGAAGAGTCCGCTGCGATTACCCGGGTGTTAAGCGTGTGTGCCGTCGGTGCAAGCAAGAGGGCCACTTTCGGTCCGCCTGTAAGGTGCCCTTCTGTGAGCGGTGTTCCAGCTTTGGTCATACGACGGATGAGTGTGGGTCCCGTTGCCGTCGGTGCCGCAGTAGGCACTCCCAGGGCCCTTGCCCTGCTCCGGCTTCTTACGCCACCATGGCCAACACAGATTTTCCGCAGCTACCTCCTGTGCAGCGGCGGGCCAACCCTACTCCGGTGACGGCGGTTGTTTCTGCAACGGGGATTGGGAACAAGCATGAGGAGCCAGCGACAATCCCAGGGGATCGAAATGAAGCTGAGGCGCAGCTGATGGCGCCGACTTTGGCATCTCCTGTTGACCCGCTTGTTACTGAAGCTGCTCCATCCGTCTCGTCCCTCATTCTGGGTGGTGTTGTCCCAGACATCAGAGGTAGTTCGGACAGTGAGGCCACCATTGTTTCCGTTGCCCCGGAATCAACGGCACCGAGAGGCGACGTGGGTGACCAGTCCATGTCCGACAACTCAACTTCAGGTGAAAGCAGTATGAAAACAGTCAACAATGGAGTAGCCCATCGGAGGAAGAAACGGAAAACGCAGCCACCACTCGTTCGCGAGCTGTTTGACTCGGAATCAGAAAGTTCGTAGGTTCTGCACTTACTCTTGTATGATGGAATTCCTTAGTGTTAGTGTTGCTCTGGTAGCTCTTTTCCTGTATTCCATTCCTATCATGCGCGTCAAAGTTGTCACTCTAAATGTTAACGGTCTACGCAATGTCGACAAACAAGCGGACGTTGTTAGCTTTGGACGACGTTTAAGAGCGCATATTTTGCTGTTGCAAGAAACTCATTTCTATTCTACGCGAGACGTCACGCAATTTAAAACTCGATTCAGTGTTCCTGTTTATGCCAGCTTAGGGTCGGCAAACGCGTGCGGTGTTGCTGTGGTGATCTTGGATAGGGTTTTGTTGAATCGGTTTTTCTGTACGTACGATGGCGAAGGTCGGCTATTGTGTTTTGATTTTTATGTAGGAGATGTAAAGTATCGGATTGTTAACCTGTATGCCCCTGCGCGGGCTACTCATACTAACAGTTTTTTTCTTCGCTCGACGCGACCTTCTTGTCCACAAGAAACGTCATTCTTGCGGGCGACTTTAATTGTGTTATCGACTCGCAGGTAGATGTCATAGGCCAAGGTCAGGGGCGACCTGTATGGAATGCTCGGGAATTAGTTCGGCTTGTGGAACAGTTTCAACTTGTTGACACCTGGAGAGTGGTTCATGGGCCACAACTTGTGAGCGCCACTTGGCGGCGTGGCATGTCTGGCTCGCGCTTAGACCGCATTTATATTCCTGATAGTTTACGCGACAAGATAATATCTTGTGACCATCATAGCATTCCTTCGACTGCTAGATACAAGTTTGACCACTCGGCAGTCCTCCTGGCCCTTGACCTGGACCATCCGCCCGCTCTGCATCGTCCCTTTTGGCGTTTAGATAGAACACTGCTGTCTGATAATGATGTAGTGAGTGCGGCCCGCACATTACTGTCTGTTCCCGTCTCACCCCTTTTGCGTCACTGGCAAAGACGTAAACGCGATCTGCGTACCCTTTTTGCTGAGCGGGGAAAGCGTCGTGCAAGAGAGCGAACGCGGGAGTTTAACCGAGTGTGCAACAAAATACTGGTCGTTCGGAGGGGTGTTCCTCTCACCATGCAGTCTCAGGATTATCTCGATCGCCTGATTGCTAAACGCGATCTTCTGTTGAGATCCACCTCGACTGCTGCTCAGTTGGAACGGGTACGCAGCCGCTCAGTGTCAGGAGTTCAAATGTACCGCTTCCTGCAGGAACGGAAAATGCATAAGACGAGTGTTCTTACCTCTTGCCTGTTACCGAACGGTTCTGTTACCACTAACCCTTCAACGGTCTTCCAGACATTTAACGAGTTCTACTCACGTGACCTTTCTGCAGGCTGTCCTCAATTCAATAGTAACGATCCCTTTTTTGACATCCTTCCTCGTTTAGACAGCGTGGACCAGGAGATTCTTCGCGCTCCTCTATCAGCAGAGGAACTTGACGAAACTCTAAACCATATGCGTCGCGGTACAGCCCCAGGTCCTGACGGTTTGCCAGTCGAGTTTTATCGAACCTTCTGGAGAGATTTGCGACCTTTTCTCTATGAGTTATTCTCTTCCATGATGACTAGTACGAGAATTCCGACGTTCTTCACGTTCGGTCGTATTATCCTTGTTCCCAAGAAAGGTGTTGATTTGTCGAACCCGGGCTCGTGGCGTCCGATCACCTTGCTGAACACCGACTACAAGCTCTTCATGTCGGTGTTGAACCGGCGCCTTTGTGCCGTTTCCACGAGCATTATTCATGAAGCTCAAGGCTGTGCAGTCCCAGGCCGGGGAATGTATCCAGCCTTGTCAGGCACTCGCGATTTGCTGGAGTATACTGGTCGGAGCAATGGCAGCGGTTGTGTTCTCTCGTTAGACCAGAGTAAGGCCTTCGACAGGGTTCTGCATTCATTCCTATTTTGCGTCCTTCACAAATATGGTTTTCCCCGTGAGTTTTGCTCTGTAATACAAAGTATTTACGAGTCCCACACCAGCAGCCTGTTCTTCAATGGACGAGAAGGCCCTCCTTTCAGAGTAGCCTGCGGCGTCCGACAAGGGTGCCCTATGTCACCGTTGCTTTTTGTTCTCACGTTGGACATTTTTGTCCGACACGTTCTCGCCCATCCAGGCATTCGGGGTCTCCCAATACCGGGCGGTGGGGTCATTAGGGTATCTGCGTATGCAGACGATGTCACCCTCTTTCTGCGGGATTTGGAGTCTATACATAACGTCTGTAACGTTTTTCACCGGTACGCTCTCCTTTCAGGCGCTCAGCTGAACTCATCTAAGAGCAAGATCATGGTATTGGGTTCATTCTCTGTGCGAGCCGTGGTTCCGTTCGCTCAGTGTACGGTGCTGCGGGTCCTGGGGATCCTTTTTGACAGGCGAGGGATCCAAACTGCAAACTGGGACTCCGCCATTACCGCTGTCAGTGCGAAAGTGCGATCGGCGCAATGCTTCTCTTTCAGCTTCGCTGAGCGGAGTTATTTTATTCGCTCTGTCCTTTGGCGCTCGTTTGTGGCACTTGGGGCAGATTTTGCCTCCTCCTCCTCGAACTGTCATTCGCTTGAATGCCATCTTGTTTTCGTTCTTTTGGTCTAGAAGACAAGCAGTGGTTAACCGCCCAACGTTGATGCTTTCAGTTTCTTTGGGCGGCTGGAGTATACCAAACATCTCGGTTATCTGTCAATGTCTGGCGCTTAAGGTTCTGTTAAGGGTACTTCGTGATGTCACGTGTGCAGCGCGCCCACTGGCAGTGTACTTTTGTTCTGAACAGACGCGCTTTCTGCCAGGTCTTCCTCCACTGGACAGTCTAGTAAGCGCTGAAGCACCTCTTCAGCTGCATGGCTCGTTGGTGGATTTCTTCTGTCGGATACAGCACCACTTGCGGGACAGGGATGTCTTGGAAGTGCCTACTGTCCGGATTTCTGAGCGCCTGGCACTGACGGCGGACGAGGCTCGTGCCCGCCTTCGTAACCTACGTCTTCCCTTCCGGTGCGTCACGTGACTTCATGTGGCAAGCCTGGTGGGATGCTCTGCCTACCCTCGGGCGCCTCTCTCGGATGGGTGTAACAAGAAACTCCTCTTGTTGCTTCTGTAATGAAGAAGAAACCTTACACCACATATTTTACGAATGCCGGGTTTCAAGGTGTTTCTGGTCGCGAACTGCGCGTTGTTTCTCGTTGCGGTGCCCGTTAGAGTGGGGTGCCCTCCGTGTTGCACCACGATCGGTAACGCATCGGCTATGCCGCTTGGTTACTTTTTTAGGGTTTCATGTTCTCTGGAGGGCCCGTAACAGGGCGGTGGTGAGACGTGCGAGGTTCCTTCCGGTCCTGGCAGCTGTAGCATCCCTTCGTGGTGAGGTGCGAAACTTTCTGACCCATGAGTTGCACCACTTGGACCTCTCTGCTTTCTCATTGACGTGGCTAGCCACGAACGTTTTCACCGTGAAAAATTCCTTAATATTTTTCACGCACTGTTGAGTCGTCTTACCACTCTCCTTCATACAGTGTTAAAACATCAAATGAAAGCTGGTCTTATCTTTCCTTCTTAGTCCTCTCTCTTCACTAATTTAGCACTGTATAGGATTTCTTCCTCATAGTTTCAGTGGTTCATTGCATGTAATGTAATGTAATGTATATAATGTATGTAATGTAATGTAATGTTCTTCACTGGTTCATTGTATGCGCTGTTCTTCGCTGTCTCTTTTTATCGACCACTGTTTATTCATTGTATGTTATTAACTGGTTACTCTGTATATACTGCTGTTATTCATTCTATGTTATCAACTGGTTTCTCTGTATATACCACTGTCATCCGTTGCATGTTATTAACCGGCTTGACTGTATATACCACTGTTATTTACTGCTTGCACTGTACATATCATCAGGTTAATGTAATAAATTTTCTTTATATATATATATAGACGATATTCGACGATGCAAGGAACAACTGCAAGCCTTGTTGAACAGAGAATACGCTGGTGCTATGATACGGAGTAGAGTAAAAGTTATCCAGACAGAAGAACGTCCAGCAAAAGTGTTTGCTGCACTGGAAAGGAAGCACGTTGCGGATAATGCCATCACTGTTATAAACATTGGAGACAGCATAATACGTAGTAGGAAAAGGACAGACGAGTCTTTTGTACAAGAGTATAAGGCGCTTTTTGCGCCATCTGGGCGATCGATGAGCGTCTCGTCTACAACTGTGTTCGAACATATACCCAAAGTTCCTGTGCAGTTAAAGGAGATGATGCAAGAAGAAATCACTGTAGAAGAAGTGGCTTGAGCCATTAAAAAGCTGCAACCGAGGAAGTCTCCGGGGCCAGATGGCTTCGGCACCGCCTTTTACAAGGTTTTCTCTGAACGCCTCGCGCCCATTCTACAACTTGTCTTCAAGGACATCCATGAAAGGGAGCTCCTTCCTCCTTCGATGAGACGAGCACACGTGATCTTCATCAGGAAAAAGGCAAAGAACGGCGGCGTTTACGAAATCGGCGATTTCCGACCGATTAGTCTTTTGTGCACCGACTATAAGATCCTTGCAAAGATATTGGCGCGAATACTTGAGCTGGCTCTAAGTTCGGTAGTCGGTGTGCATCAGCCTTACGGATTCAAGGGCCGATCGCTTGTAAACAACCTACACCTGATGCGTACCGTGTACGAAGTGGCTGAGGCTTTGCAGAAACATTTGGGAGTACTTCAAATAGACCTAAGGCGCGCTTTTGACAAGGTTCGACACGACTTCCTGTTTGCACTTCTACATTGGTGTGATGTCGGCGATTACCTGGAAGGCTGGGTTAGGCTATGCTACCGGGACTTAACAGCTACGCTTCTGGTAAATGGTAGCCCAAGTGAACCTATTCCCGTGCTAAGCTCAGTCAGGCAAGGGTGTCCTCTCTCTCCTATACTTTTTGCATTGTATTTGGAACCTCTGTGCAAGAACCTCATCGCTGATGGACGGCTAACAGGGCTCGAAACGCCTAACGGGAATCTGGGTGTACTGGCCTACGCGGACGATATTGCGATCATCTTCTCTGCAATAGAGCAAGTGCCTGTCATACTGAAACACGTCGAAATGTTCTGCAAAGAATCTGGTGCCTCCATTAACTTAGATAAGACGTCTGGTTCCTGGTTGGGGCCTTGGGATGTCACGCCAGAGTGGTTTCTCGGGATCAAGTGGGACAAGATGGTGAGCAGATACCTCGGCATTGCCTTCGCGTCAGATAAGCCAATCACCGAGCAGTGGCGCCTTCATGTGGATCATCTTCGAGGCCCGATCTTCAAGTGGTCCGGCAGGAACATATCTTACTTAACGAGAGCATACGTTTGTAATACTTCTGTGTACCCCATTTTCTTCTACCGTGCACAGGTTACCCCTTGCTTCCAGCGCGCACCGAGTACATAGGATTTTTGCTACTTTTATCTGGAACTCGCCATTGGAAAGAATGAGAAGAACGAACATCTTTCATAGTGTTGAGAACGGTGAATTCGGACTGATCAACGTGGCAGTCAAAGTAGTCGTTCACCGTTTTTTCTACTTTCGCCAGAGAAAGCACAATGTCTTGGAATGGGCCCTACAAGTGCTGGGTCCCGTTTTCATGCCAGCCTTCACAGTAACGACAGGGATGTCACCTATGCGCAAGAGGACCCTTACATTCTACAAGGAAGTGGCTGAATCCGTGACATTCCTGACGAGCAGGTTCTCCTGGGACTACCTAATCACAGTTAAGAGGCGCACACTGTACCGGGACCTTATCAGCATCTTATTTCCGGTGCCATTATATCGAAGTCTATACCCAGGACGAGGGAATGACAAGGTTCTGAAAGTGATGAAGACACTACCTGTTCCTACTGGTACGCAAAGGTTCTTCACGTTGTTTCATACGGAGACACTACCAGTGAAAACCTGGCTCGCAGGTAAAGGCTTCCCGGTACCACGCGGCAGTACCTGTGACATGTGCTTCGCAGGGCAAGAAACCTTGATTCACACCTTCATCGGATGCAGAAATGCAATACAGTTTTGGGGATTTCTCAGGGCAGTGTTTGACATCGAAGAAGACATAACTTGGATCCGCTTGAAGTTCTTGGACGTCCGTGAGGACAAGGGTCCTTCCTTGAGGCTCCTCTATATCTGTGGGCTACATGCTCTGTGGCAACACAGGATGGATGTTGCCGACTGCAAGACACCACCACGGATTCCTCTAGTCTTACTTCCTGCGAAATTGGATTGGTCGGTCAGTGCCCTCAAAGAGCAAGGCGCGCCAGACGGTGAGCTGTTGCGAAGAACAACGAATACGCAGGATACATTGAGAAACGCTTTCCCCAAGGAGCTAGAAAAATATCTAGAGCCAGTGTCGTTTCACCAAAGTGCTTCGTATGCGCTGCACAACATGCTGCCAGTACCGTAAGAGGTGTTTTGGACAATGTTCTTTGAGAGTGCATGCAACAATCCTTCCTGAGGTAGTGATGGCTCTTGCATAGTCAACTACGCGGTCTAACTTGGTCTCTGTACGAGGACACCTAGATCAAGGTGATGCGAGGAGTGAAATCATGCTGTCTTTGTGTTCAGTTTAGATTGCTTCAACAGCTAGTAACGATTTTCTGATGTGGGCCCACATCCAGTGTCAGACGTGACAGTTTATCGTATATGTTTGTTATTCTTCCTTGTTTTAGTCACAAGCCGTGTGACTTTTGTAGATGTTACATGTGCCCTGCATGTCCTGCTGAAGTTGCCGTACATCCTGTATACTTCTCCATACACCCAGTCTGTGCCGGTGACACCTTGCTTTGGTACATCTCGTGAAGGTTTACACTCAAGGATGACTTGGTGCCAAAGTAGGCGCCAGCAAAGCGTTGTCGTGACGTGATCTGTAAATAATCAACTTTTAACACAATAATAATAAAAAAAGCTGAAATAATAATAAAAAAAAAGGCCGAGTGGTCTAAGGCGCCAGACTCAAGGCTTACCCCCTTGCCCGCAAAAAAAAAAAAAAAGGAAAAAAAGTGGCCTAATGCATAAGGCGTCTGACTTCGGATCAGAAGACTGCAGGTTCGAGTCTTGTCGCGGACGACCGCTGCCAGAATCCTTTTCCTCAAGTCTGCCTTATACTGGTACCCAGGCAGAAATCAGGACTGGTTCCCAAATGGTCCCCAAGTGGTTCCATTTGCAGTTGAATGGTCCCAGATAGGTCCCCAAGTGGTATTAATGGTCCCACTCTGGCTTTAAGCGGGTTCCATTCTGGTCCCAGATGGGTCCCCAAGTGGTGTTAGTGGTCCCATTCTGGCTTTAACCGGGTTCCATTCTGGGCCCAGATGGGTCCCAAAGTGGTGCAGTGTTCCCACTCTGGCTTTAAGCGGGTTCCATCTGGGCCCAGATGGGTGCCAAAGTGGTGTGTGGTTCCCACTCTGGCTTTAAGCGGGTTCCATTTTGGGCTCAGATGGTTCCAGCACTTCCAGCTGGAGCCTCACAGGTACCATTTTGTTCCCAGAATGGTCACTTGAGACTCCAAGTTGGGCAGCTTCCCAGCTTTCCCCTTTGAGATTTCATCTTGTCCACACTCGCCATATATCCTTCTGGTTTTGTTTGGTCTATTACTCTGATCTATTTTAGCACATGCATGATCTCTTTTTATTGCTGTTTATCCAGGTGCGTGCTTCTGCGATCAAATATATGCTGTATCCCTGTAACTCCAATTCGAGCACATATTCTCATCTGAAGGTGCATATCATAACACATTAAGTACCAGAAAAAGGTAAAAAATACATCTCAACAACAACAAAAATTAAGCTAAATAACTAGAAGAAAGACAACGAAAAAAAAAGAAAAGGTAACTGCAGAGGCTGATGCAATGTGGAGACGCTACGGCGGCTACAAATTCAAACTTCAAACAGCGAGAGCCGAGAGGGAGAGGAGAGGGCGAGAGAGGCGAGAGTGGCAGGTGGCATGGCCAGGCATGGCAGTTGGAGAGCTTGAACGCTTGAACGCGTCGCAGCAAGTTGGTTTGGTCTTCAGTTGCCGTCGCAAGGATGGTGTATCTCCTGTGCAGTATTTACGTGTGTTTTAGTGGGCTTTGTAAGACAATGCGATGACAATGGTTCGTGTGCAACACATTGTCGATTTCCCGGAAGAGTTTTGACGCCAAGAAGACCTAAACGGCGTAGGGGCAAAACGCACTGTGAAACGCCAATCGGACTGCACGTCGCGAATGTTTGCAGGTATGAGTGATGACCGTGATGTTTTGATTGCTATTAAATACATGTTTCATTTTAGAAACTTAGGTGGAACTTGGAAGAGAAACAGGATAAGAAGATTCCGAACGCACGGTGAAGAGGAAGGGGGTGTCGCGACCTGCATGGAAAACAGGAGTGTCATGTGTCATCTTCTCTAAGAAAATACAAGATGTGAGGTGGCCAACGAACGAAAGCTCCCTGTGGTCCGTGAGTGCATCGCACAGTCAGGCATATGCTTTGTCAAGACACAGTGAGTGATCAGACTTATACTACGCGGTATGTACATGTAGAGATGTATTGATTATTTCTTTCTGCTCAGTGTATGCTTTTAGCAGAATAAACGGTATTTAATTGAGCAATATGTACATTTCTACGCATTATTTTCAGTCATGCATTCAGTGGCCCCAGCTGCTAAGTGGTCGGATCCCGGACCACTTGGCAGAGGGGACCACTGGATCAATTCCACTGGTTCCAGTTCAAGTGGGACCATCGTGAAGCTGGTTCCACTTTCAACTGGTCCCAGTCAGTAAGTGGGACACACTCAAAGTGGGACCTGTCCAATAAACCACTTTGAAGTGGTCCCACTCCAGAGTGGTCCCATTCTGAAGTGGTTTAACGAACTGGTCCCCCATGGGACCACTTGGCAAGTGGGACCAGAGTGGGACCATTACTAGGGTGGGACCAGAGTGGGACCATTACCAGAGTGGGACCAGTTCGTTAAACCATTTTGAAATGGTCCCATTCCAGATTTCTGCCTGGGTATATATCCCTTCAGATGCACATGTGGTCGCTAAATAACATATGTTATGTATACAGAGGGTAAATATTGGGTCCGTTTAGAGTGACAAATGTCCGCGTGGCCTAATGGATAAGGCGTCTGACTTCGGATCAGAAGACTGCGGGTTCGAGTCCTGTCGCGGACGACCGCTGCCAGAATCCTTTTTCCTCACATCTGCCTTATACTGGTATATATCCCTCCAGATGCACATGTGCCCGCTAAAGAACATATGTCATGTATACAGAGGGTAAATATTGGGTCCGTTCAAAGTGACATATCTCCGCGTGGCCTAATCAGTCTACATCCGGCTGTCGATGAGTGCGGACGCAGGTGTTCCGGCCTCCGCCGTAGTAGGCAGTATGGCTAAGCCTAGCCGGGTTGAAGAAGGAAAACGTGTTTTGAAAGACAACATGGAATACAGGATCATCATGCCAGCTGTGCCTACAGGTACCGTTTCACGCAATACGCTTTTTTTGCACGCGAAACCCGAAGGAAGACCGTACAACGTTAATCATTTTGGCCAAACGCTGCAAGGCTTAGTGAAAAGAGAAGACGTTGCTACATTCGGCGTATTTCAGTACAATCACGTGTGGGCAATCACGTTTCATAGCGTTGCTGAGAAAGAAAAACTGTTTGCTCGAAAAGAACTGACTGTAAAGGGACAACGGTGTGTTATCATAGACCCTAACCGGAAAAAAATTGACGTGAAAATACATTGGCTTCCTGGTAACGTGCCAGACGAGGAAGTGCATAAAGCCTTCGAGACATATGGAAAGGTTACCGATATACGACGAGAGAAGTGGAAAGCTTCGTTTTTTGAAGGCGTTGATTCAACTACGCGGCAAGCAACTATCTGCCTAAAAGATGATTCATCAGCCGATAACCTACCGCATCAAATGTACATCGCAGGGTGCCGGGTCCTCGTAGCTGTACCAGGAAGACCGCCAATGTGCTTGAGGTGTAAGCAAATCGGGCATATCAGAAAACAGTGCCAC
The DNA here is from genome assembly GCF_037126465.1 of Ornithodoros turicata. NCBI lineage: Eukaryota > Metazoa > Arthropoda > Arachnida > Ixodida > Argasidae > Ornithodoros > Ornithodoros turicata. The sequence continues at coordinate 210,016,992 of NC_088201.1, read as the reverse complement.
ACTCCATGGTGTAGAACCTGTCGTGCATTTGGACATCAGGAGGAGGAATGTGTCAAAACATATGCGTCGCGGGCAAGGAAAGCGAACGAAGTTGGGGCAGAACTGTATATTGTGGAAGGTGAAGAAGTCAGCGAAACAAATAGAGCAGAAGATCAAAGCCGGGAGGACTGTGAAGTAGAAAAAGAGAGTCAAGTAGAACAACAGCTTGACAGAAACGAGGAAACAGAAAGGGATGAAGAAATGTATGAAGGGGACATAGCATTTAAAAGGAAAGGCGAAAATAAAGAATCGCCTGTAACAGACGCAACGAACACAGAGCGGCAGTGGAAGACGGTGAAAAGGAAAAAAAAGGAAATTCCACTGCTAACGACATGTTCAGGCCACTGCCAACACAAGTGGACTCATCGCAACTAGACGATATGGGCTTTCTAGCAACATAGTCAACATAGCGTAAAGTCTCTCAACGGCGCCGTAACAACACCATGGAGAGAGCCATAACTGTCGCAACACTAAATATAAGGGGACTGAACTCACGGAAGAAACAATATCAGTTGAAACGCTATCTTGAAAATTTTCCTTAAATAGACGTACTTGCAGTGCAAGAAACGAAGATCAGCACACAGAAAGAAGCAGATTCTCTCGTATCTAGCTGCTTTATCAAGTCTTACGATGTTGTCGTAAGTCACGCCGAGGGATTATCAGCGGGTTGTCTGCTGATGCTGAGAAAGCTAGACTGTTTGTACCAATATCACATGCGGTGGATGACAAAGGCCGAATTGCAATGCTAGATGTTCTGATTAACAACGAAATTTGGCGATTTATAAACGTCTATGTCCACAATGAACCGCAAGAGAGAACAGCGTTCTTTTTAAGTCTAAGAAGCTACATGAGTGATGTATATAAAACGGTGCTATTGGGAGATTTCAACTGTACGCTAAACAAATGCGACCGAAGTAACCAACAAATAGGCAACGACCTGAGTATTGAAGTATTTAAGGGGATACTCGAAGAATACGGGATGTTTGATGTAGCGGAAGAAATACCTCAAAGACGTGTCCTTTATACACATTTTCAAGGTACTGCACACGCTAGACTGGATAGAATTTACTGTGCAACTACAAGCTCACCAAGAGTCACGCAATATAAGGTACATCCAACGTATTTCAGTGATCATTGTCTGGTTATGGCATCGTTGGGCCAGGCTCTTGCAGAAAAATGGGATCGTACTGGGTGGCAGCTGTGGAAACTTAACACGGCTTTGCTCGACGATCAGGAATTTGACGACTTCGTGAAGAACGGGATCATCGAAATAATCACAGGAAAAGGCAGCTGGATAGTGGCGTGGGAAGAGTTTAAACTGAAATTGCGAGCATTTGCAATACAGCGGAGCAACATTTTGGCCTTCCAAAGGAACCACTGTCAGAAAGAGCTTGAAAAGGCACTAGTGAATGTAATGCATATGGAAGCAAGACAGCCAGGAGAATTTTCGGAAGACATGGCCAGGATAAAGCTAGAGATGAACCTGATAGCAGAGCACATATATGAAGGCGCAAAAATCAGATCAAGGACGCAATATTACTTGCCCGATGAAACGCCTAGTAAGAGGTACGTGTGCAAAGAAAAAGTGTATACCGCCAAGAAACAAATCACTGAAATTGAAGAACAAGGAAGAATAATATACGACCCGGATCAGATACGAGCTGGCTTCGAAACATACTACAATAACCTGATAGGCCAATCAAGAAGCACAACAAACCCAGCATTGAAGGGAAAATTAGAAAATATCTTATCGAGACTGTCTAAAGAAGAACAGGATAACCTGGAAAAGCCGATAAGCCTTTCCGAGGTAAAAGAAGCAATACGGACACTAAAGAAAAACCGAGCACCTGGACCGGATGGCATTGGTGCCGATCTCTACATAAAGTATGCGGATCACATCGCATGGATACTACTACAAGTGTTTCGTGAAGCTGAAGAAGAAGAGATGCTCCCACCATCCTTTAGAAGATCACATACAGTGCTAATACCAAAGAAAGTGCCGGATGGAACAGTGCCAAAAGTGACCGACTATAGACCAATAACACTCTGTGATGTGGACTACAAGGTGTATTCAAAGGTGTTAGCAGCGAGATTACAGGGCTGTGTGGCAAATCTAATTGGAGATCATCAAACCTGTGCAATTAAAGGGAGAACAATACAAACAAACATCCACGTGCTACGGACTATATTTGACATTAGTCGATTGGAAGGACATCAGGTAGCTGTGGTGCAGGCGGACTTGAAAAAGACTTTCGATAGGGTCTGTCATTCCTTTTTGTTTACAGTATTGAAAGCGATGAATTTCGGACCAATTTTTATACAACGCATCAGACTGTGTTACACAAGTGTAGCGACCAGACTCATTGTGAACAATCAGTGCAGCAAACCAGTGCAGCTACACTCTTCAGTTCGCCAAGGATGCCCCTTATCCCCGCTATTGTTTGACATTTATTTAGAACCCTTGTGCCGGAGTGTGATATTGAATGATTGTACAGGGTGTTACCCTATAAAAGTCTACCCGCGCCGGCATGCCGTGCTCGCCAATTACTCAATGCAGGCGGTACAATGTGTTGCCTACGTATAAAACTCATAAGGACATTCCATCATGGTAAATATCGAAGTGATTGAGCACCGTAAAGGAAAGTTATAGCGCCAAACGTGAGGTTCCCGTACTGAAAACAGCCAAGATGGCGCCTCTCAGTTAGCAGACGACATCCCTTTTGGGTGTCGTCTGCTGAGTAAGCGTCGGCATTTTTCGTTCCTCACGTTGCTTAGTTCTGAGCAAAATACGACAGTTACACGAAAGCGAAATGAAAACTGCAGTTCCATCCGGCTGGCAGGATATGCGACACGTTGTCGTGTGGGGAGCAGCATGTCAAGTGCTCTTCTCAACGCCGCCATCTTGTTTGTTTTGACTATGGGAATTGCACGTTTTGAGTTATAACTTCGTGCTGCGGCACTCAATCACTTTGAAATTTACCAAGATTAATTGTCCTTATGAGCTTTATATAAAGATCGCACAATGTGCCACCTGCATTGAGTAATTGGCGAATACGGCATGGCGGCACGGGTAGACTTTTATAGGGTAACACCCTGTATAACAGGGTACAAACTATCTGATATTGAAGTGAAAGTCTTAGCATACGCTGATGATCTAGTATTCTTAACGGAAGATAAGAGGAGCGTTAGCGCCGTGATGTATGAGATCGACGAATATTGTAAAGTGTCGGGGGCAGAGATAAATAAGTAAAAACCCTTAGGTGTATGGTCTGGAATGTGGGGTACAATGCCAGCTGAATTCGAGGGTATAACATGGCAAAGTACACCGGCCACATACTTCGGTATTCCTCTAGACTGCAGCAAAAACACAAATAGTGTGTGGCGGCAACAGGCAACAAAAGTAAAACGGCATGCGAATATTATGAAGGAGGCAAGAATGTCAATTTTTCACAGGGCGGCTGTGTGCAACACCTTTCTCGCCGCAAAACTGATATACATGCTACATGTGCTGCAATGCTCACGCAAGAATATTCAGGTTTTCCATAGAATATTCGCTGTCTTTGTATGGAACTCGACGTTCGAATCTATGCGCAGAGAAAACTTGTTTCGTCGAGTTGAAGATGGAGGATTGAGTTTGCGCCACTTGTTTATTAAGCAACTAGTTACGAGACTTGGGTTCTTTAGAGAGAGCAAACATGCACTCATGCTCGGCAGTAGCAGTAGCACGGCAGTAGCACTCATGCTCGGCTAGATCGTATATACAGGGTGTCCCAGAAAACGTGTCATTGAATTATAATAAAAAAACTACGCCACCTAGAATCATACGGTCAACGGCATTTGTTCTTATTAGGTTTTTGCCACCTTGTAACGTTAATGTCATGTACCCCAAGTTTAATTATGCAAATATTTGCGAACTGAACTAAGAAATTTGCCCAGGGAAGGTCACTTTTTTACCCCACCAATATGAAGAGCGTGCCGAATTCACTCAAATTCATGATAATTGACAGTGATATTCACGAGCTATCCCATCGAAAAAATAGCCGAATATCATGCTTTTCGGAGCACCGGACCATAACGCGCGATGTCTTTTTGAGCGCAATCGCTCGCAGTCCGACGAAGGGAGGTTCCGAAGCCAGCCCACAGATTGATAGTGGAAAAAGTAACAGTTCCTAAAATTGGGAGAGGGAACGCGTTATCCCAGCGAAAGTCGGACGTGATAAGCCATGCCTGCGTTATCTCTTTCTGCGATGCCGGGGTGGGCTGGGTTTTCAACCTCCTTTCGTCGGACTGACAAAGATTGCGCTGAAAAATTCATCGTGCGCTATTCTGTGCGACCTCCGTAGAGCATGATGTTCGGCTATTTTTTCCGATGGGATAGCTCCTGAATATCCCTGTCAATTATCATTAATTTGACTAAATTAGACACGCTCTTCACATTGATGGGGTAAAAAAGCGACCTTTACTAGGCAAATTTCCGACTTAAGCTCGCAAAAATTTACATAATTAAACTTACGTTACACGACATTCACATGACGAGGTGGCAAAAACCCAGTAAGAACAAATACCATTGGCCGCATGACCCTAGGTGATGTAGTTTTTTTATTATAATTCAATGACACGTTTTCTGGGACACCCTGTATGTTTCTGCTGAGATCGACACCTCAAGGGGCCGATATGTGGTCGCGCCAAGTAGCTTCTCGGACCACGCTCTGGTGATCTTTACGTGTGCCTGGACAGCTGGAAACAACAAGTCTTTAAGAGAGATACACCCTGGAGATTCAATGAAGCCCTTTTGGATACAGAAGAGTTTCGCATGCAGATCGCCAATATGCTGAACGAATATGTCGCACAAAAGAAAGTTGACGCCGTTTCCTGGGAGTTTCTCAAGTGCCGCCTTAAGGCAGCTGCGATTAAGGCTGGCAAACTATTGAGTTCTAGGACCAAGCAAGAGAAGAAACAGATGGTCAGTACCCTCCAGATTTTAATTCGCGAAGAGGAGCGGACTCCCGGCCTCTTTATAGACGGACGACGACGAAGCTACTAAGTAGAGGTGTAATTTCGAGTGCTCTTCGAATTTCTGGTGCTTTTTTGCGTGGGAGCCGCGTTAATCGCGGTTTTCCCAACTTTTCACGATGGACAGCAACCCGCCTCTCCGTGAGTGGTGTTTCGGCGTTCGGATCCCGGACGTCGCGATGATGGACGACCTCGTCGACGCAGTCTTCGATGCCGTTGGTCCCGGCAACTTTTACGGGATCTCCCACCGTGGTGGAAACCTGTATGAGGTGGGTCTCGCAACGCGGTCTGCTTTGGACCGTGTCCTGGAATGCGGCCTGATTGTCGCGGAGCAGCCGTGCTCCATTGATCTCTTCGGTCCACGCTTGGTGAGCGTGGTGTGTAAGATGGTCCCGTTGTACATGCGGGATGAAAACCTGATCCGGGTCTAGAACAAGTACGGTAAGGTCCTGAAGATGGAAGATGTGACCTTCCAGGACAGGAAGGGAAGAGGAACTCTGCGTACGGGCAATAAGAAGGTCCTAATGGAAATGAGTCAGAAGAGTCCGCTGCGATTACCCGGGTGTTAAGCGTGTGTGCCGTCGGTGCAAGCAAGAGGGCCACTTTCGGTCCGCCTGTAAGGTGCCCTTCTGTGAGCGGTGTTCCAGCTTTGGTCATACGACGGATGAGTGTGGGTCCCGTTGCCGTCGGTGCCGCAGTAGGCACTCCCAGGGCCCTTGCCCTGCTCCGGCTTCTTACGCCACCATGGCCAACACAGATTTTCCGCAGCTACCTCCTGTGCAGCGGCGGGCCAACCCTACTCCGGTGACGGCGGTTGTTTCTGCAACGGGGATTGGGAACAAGCATGAGGAGCCAGCGACAATCCCAGGGGATCGAAATGAAGCTGAGGCGCAGCTGATGGCGCCGACTTTGGCATCTCCTGTTGACCCGCTTGTTACTGAAGCTGCTCCATCCGTCTCGTCCCTCATTCTGGGTGGTGTTGTCCCAGACATCAGAGGTAGTTCGGACAGTGAGGCCACCATTGTTTCCGTTGCCCCGGAATCAACGGCACCGAGAGGCGACGTGGGTGACCAGTCCATGTCCGACAACTCAACTTCAGGTGAAAGCAGTATGAAAACAGTCAACAATGGAGTAGCCCATCGGAGGAAGAAACGGAAAACGCAGCCACCACTCGTTCGCGAGCTGTTTGACTCGGAATCAGAAAGTTCGTAGGTTCTGCACTTACTCTTGTATGATGGAATTCCTTAGTGTTAGTGTTGCTCTGGTAGCTCTTTTCCTGTATTCCATTCCTATCATGCGCGTCAAAGTTGTCACTCTAAATGTTAACGGTCTACGCAATGTCGACAAACAAGCGGACGTTGTTAGCTTTGGACGACGTTTAAGAGCGCATATTTTGCTGTTGCAAGAAACTCATTTCTATTCTACGCGAGACGTCACGCAATTTAAAACTCGATTCAGTGTTCCTGTTTATGCCAGCTTAGGGTCGGCAAACGCGTGCGGTGTTGCTGTGGTGATCTTGGATAGGGTTTTGTTGAATCGGTTTTTCTGTACGTACGATGGCGAAGGTCGGCTATTGTGTTTTGATTTTTATGTAGGAGATGTAAAGTATCGGATTGTTAACCTGTATGCCCCTGCGCGGGCTACTCATACTAACAGTTTTTTTCTTCGCTCGACGCGACCTTCTTGTCCACAAGAAACGTCATTCTTGCGGGCGACTTTAATTGTGTTATCGACTCGCAGGTAGATGTCATAGGCCAAGGTCAGGGGCGACCTGTATGGAATGCTCGGGAATTAGTTCGGCTTGTGGAACAGTTTCAACTTGTTGACACCTGGAGAGTGGTTCATGGGCCACAACTTGTGAGCGCCACTTGGCGGCGTGGCATGTCTGGCTCGCGCTTAGACCGCATTTATATTCCTGATAGTTTACGCGACAAGATAATATCTTGTGACCATCATAGCATTCCTTCGACTGCTAGATACAAGTTTGACCACTCGGCAGTCCTCCTGGCCCTTGACCTGGACCATCCGCCCGCTCTGCATCGTCCCTTTTGGCGTTTAGATAGAACACTGCTGTCTGATAATGATGTAGTGAGTGCGGCCCGCACATTACTGTCTGTTCCCGTCTCACCCCTTTTGCGTCACTGGCAAAGACGTAAACGCGATCTGCGTACCCTTTTTGCTGAGCGGGGAAAGCGTCGTGCAAGAGAGCGAACGCGGGAGTTTAACCGAGTGTGCAACAAAATACTGGTCGTTCGGAGGGGTGTTCCTCTCACCATGCAGTCTCAGGATTATCTCGATCGCCTGATTGCTAAACGCGATCTTCTGTTGAGATCCACCTCGACTGCTGCTCAGTTGGAACGGGTACGCAGCCGCTCAGTGTCAGGAGTTCAAATGTACCGCTTCCTGCAGGAACGGAAAATGCATAAGACGAGTGTTCTTACCTCTTGCCTGTTACCGAACGGTTCTGTTACCACTAACCCTTCAACGGTCTTCCAGACATTTAACGAGTTCTACTCACGTGACCTTTCTGCAGGCTGTCCTCAATTCAATAGTAACGATCCCTTTTTTGACATCCTTCCTCGTTTAGACAGCGTGGACCAGGAGATTCTTCGCGCTCCTCTATCAGCAGAGGAACTTGACGAAACTCTAAACCATATGCGTCGCGGTACAGCCCCAGGTCCTGACGGTTTGCCAGTCGAGTTTTATCGAACCTTCTGGAGAGATTTGCGACCTTTTCTCTATGAGTTATTCTCTTCCATGATGACTAGTACGAGAATTCCGACGTTCTTCACGTTCGGTCGTATTATCCTTGTTCCCAAGAAAGGTGTTGATTTGTCGAACCCGGGCTCGTGGCGTCCGATCACCTTGCTGAACACCGACTACAAGCTCTTCATGTCGGTGTTGAACCGGCGCCTTTGTGCCGTTTCCACGAGCATTATTCATGAAGCTCAAGGCTGTGCAGTCCCAGGCCGGGGAATGTATCCAGCCTTGTCAGGCACTCGCGATTTGCTGGAGTATACTGGTCGGAGCAATGGCAGCGGTTGTGTTCTCTCGTTAGACCAGAGTAAGGCCTTCGACAGGGTTCTGCATTCATTCCTATTTTGCGTCCTTCACAAATATGGTTTTCCCCGTGAGTTTTGCTCTGTAATACAAAGTATTTACGAGTCCCACACCAGCAGCCTGTTCTTCAATGGACGAGAAGGCCCTCCTTTCAGAGTAGCCTGCGGCGTCCGACAAGGGTGCCCTATGTCACCGTTGCTTTTTGTTCTCACGTTGGACATTTTTGTCCGACACGTTCTCGCCCATCCAGGCATTCGGGGTCTCCCAATACCGGGCGGTGGGGTCATTAGGGTATCTGCGTATGCAGACGATGTCACCCTCTTTCTGCGGGATTTGGAGTCTATACATAACGTCTGTAACGTTTTTCACCGGTACGCTCTCCTTTCAGGCGCTCAGCTGAACTCATCTAAGAGCAAGATCATGGTATTGGGTTCATTCTCTGTGCGAGCCGTGGTTCCGTTCGCTCAGTGTACGGTGCTGCGGGTCCTGGGGATCCTTTTTGACAGGCGAGGGATCCAAACTGCAAACTGGGACTCCGCCATTACCGCTGTCAGTGCGAAAGTGCGATCGGCGCAATGCTTCTCTTTCAGCTTCGCTGAGCGGAGTTATTTTATTCGCTCTGTCCTTTGGCGCTCGTTTGTGGCACTTGGGGCAGATTTTGCCTCCTCCTCCTCGAACTGTCATTCGCTTGAATGCCATCTTGTTTTCGTTCTTTTGGTCTAGAAGACAAGCAGTGGTTAACCGCCCAACGTTGATGCTTTCAGTTTCTTTGGGCGGCTGGAGTATACCAAACATCTCGGTTATCTGTCAATGTCTGGCGCTTAAGGTTCTGTTAAGGGTACTTCGTGATGTCACGTGTGCAGCGCGCCCACTGGCAGTGTACTTTTGTTCTGAACAGACGCGCTTTCTGCCAGGTCTTCCTCCACTGGACAGTCTAGTAAGCGCTGAAGCACCTCTTCAGCTGCATGGCTCGTTGGTGGATTTCTTCTGTCGGATACAGCACCACTTGCGGGACAGGGATGTCTTGGAAGTGCCTACTGTCCGGATTTCTGAGCGCCTGGCACTGACGGCGGACGAGGCTCGTGCCCGCCTTCGTAAGCTACGTCTTCCCTTCCGGTGCGTCACGTGACTTCATGTGGCAAGCCTGGTGGGATGCTCTGCCTACCCTCGGGCGCCTCTCTCGGATGGGTGTAACAAGAAACTCCTCTTGTTGCTTCTGTAATGAAGAAGAAACCTTACACCACATATTTTACGAATGCCGGGTTTCAAGGTGTTTCTGGTCGCGAACTGCGCGTTGTTTCTCGTTGCGGTGCCCGTTAGAGTGGGGTGCCCTCCGTGTTGCACCACGATCGGTAACGCATCGGCTATGCCGCTTGGTTACTTTTTTAGGGTTTCATGTTCTCTGGAGGGCCCGTAACAGGGCGGTGGTGAGACGTGCGAGGTTCCTTCCGGTCCTGGCAGCTGTAGCATCCCTTCGTGGTGAGGTGCGAAACTTTCTGACCCATGAGTTGCACCACTTGGACCTCTCTGCTTTCTCATTGACGTGGCTAGCCACGAACGTTTTCACCGTGAAAAATTCCTTAATATTTTTCACGCACTGTTGAGTCGTCTTACCACTCTCCTTCATACAGTGTTAAAACATCAAATGAAAGCTGGTCTTATCTTTCCTTCTTAGTCCTCTCTCTTCACTAATTTAGCACTGTATAGGATTTCTTCCTCATAGTTTCAGTGGTTCATTGCATGTAATGTAATGTAATGTATATAATGTATGTAATGTAATGTAATGTTCTTCACTGGTTCATTGTATGCGCTGTTCTTCGCTGTCTCTTTTTATCGACCACTGTTTATTCATTGTATGTTATTAACTGGTTACTCTGTATATACTGCTGTTATTCATTCTATGTTATCAACTGGTTTCTCTGTATATACCACTGTCATCCGTTGCATGTTATTAACCGCTTGACTGTATATACCACTGTTATTTACTGCTTGCACTGTACATATCATCAGGTTAATGTAATAAATTTTCTTTATATATATATATAGACGATATTCGACGATGCAAGGAACAACTGCAAGCCTTGTTGAACAGAGAATACGCTGGTGCTATGATACGGAGTAGAGTAAAAGTTATCCAGACAGAAGAACGTCCAGCAAAAGTGTTTGCTGCACTGGAAAGGAAGCACGTTGCGGATAATGCCATCACTGTTATAAACATTGGAGACAGCATAATACGTAGTAGGAAAAGGACAGACGAGTCTTTTGTACAAGAGTATAAGGCGCTTTTTGCGCCATCTGGGCGATCGATGAGCGTCTCGTCTACAACTGTGTTCGAACATATACCCAAAGTTCTTGTGCAGTTAAAGGAGATGATGCAAGAAGAAATCACTGTAGAAGAAGTGGCTTGAGCCATTAAAAAGCTGCAACCGAGGAAGTCTCCGGGGCCAGATGGCTTCGGCACCGCCTTTTACAAGGTTTTCTCTGAACGCCTCGCGCCCATTCTACAACTTGTCTTCAAGGACATCCATGAAAGGGAGCTCCTTCCTCCTTCGATGAGACGAGCACACGTGATCTTCATCAGGAAAAAGGCAAAGAACGGCGGCGTTTACGAAATCGGCGATTTCCGACCGATTAGTCTTTTGTGCACCGACTATAAGATCCTTGCAAAGATATTGGCGCGAATACTTGAGCTGGCTCTAAGTTCGGTAGTCGGTGTGCATCAGCCTTACGGATTCAAGGGCCGATCGCTTGTAAACAACCTACACCTGATGCGTACCGTGTACGAAGTGGCTGAGGCTTTGCAGAAACATTTGGGAGTACTTCAAATAGACCTAAGGCGCGCTTTTGACAAGGTTCGACACGACTTCCTGTTTGCACTTCTACATTGGTGTGATGTCGGCGATTACCTGGAAGGCTGGGTTAGGCTATGCTACCGGGACTTAACAGCTACGCTTCTGGTAAATGGTAGCCCAAGTGAACCTATTCCCGTGCTAAGCTCAGTCAGGCAAGGGTGTCCTCTCTCTCCTATACTTTTTGCATTGTATTTGGAACCTCTGTGCAAGAACCTCATCGCTGATGGACGGCTAACAGGGCTCGAAACGCCTAACGGGAATCTGGGTGTACTGGCCTACGCGGACGATATTGCGATCATCTTCTCTGCAATAGAGCAAGTGCCTGTCATACTGAAACACGTCGAAATGTTCTGCAAAGAATCTGGTGCCTCCATTAACTTAGATAAGACGTCTGGTTCCTGGTTGGGGCCTTGGGATGTCACGCCAGAGTGGTTTCTCGGATCAAGTGGGACAAGATGGTGAGCAGATACCTCGGCATTGCCTTCGCGTCAGATAAGCCAATCACCGAGCAGTGGCGCCTTCATGTGGATCATCTTCGAGGCCCGATCTTCAAGTGGTCCGGCAGGAACATATCTTACTTAACGAGAGCATACGTTTGTAATACTTCTGTGTACCCCATTTTTCTTCTACCGTGCACAGGTTACCCTTGCTTCCAGCGCGCACCGAGTACATAGGATTTTTGCTACTTTATCTGGAACTCGCCATTGGAAAGAATGAGAAGAACGAACATCTTTCATAGTGTTGAGAACGGTGAAATCGGACTGATCAACGTGGCAGTCAAAGTAGTCGTTCACCGTTTTTTCTACTTTCGCCAGAGAAAGCACAATGTCTTGGAATGGGCCCTACAAGTGCTGGGTCCCGTTTTCATGCCAGCCTTCACAGTAACGACAGGGATGTCACCTATGCGCAAGAGGACCCTTACATTCTACAAGGAAGTGGCTGAATCCGTGACATTCCTGACGAGCAGGTTCTCCTGGGACTACCTAATCACAGTTAAGAGGCGCACACTGTACCGGGACCTTATCAGCATCTTATTTCCGGTGCCATTATATCGAAGTCTATACCCAGGACGAGGGAATGACAAGGTTCTGAAAGTGATGAAGACACTACCTGTTCCTACTGGTACGCAAAGGTTCTTCACGTTGTTTCATACGGAGACACTACCAGTGAAAACCTGGCTCGCAGGTAAAGGCTTCCCGGTACCACGCGGCAGTACCTGTGACATGTGCTTCGCAGGGCAAGAAACCTTGATTCACACCTTCATCGATGCAGAAATGCAATACAGTTTTGGGGATTTCTCAGGGCAGTGTTTGACATCGAAGAAGACATAACTTGGATCCGCTTGAAGTTCTTGGACGTCCGTGAGGACAAGGGTCCTTCCTTGAGGCTCCTCTATATCTGTGGCTACATGCTCTGTGGCAACACAGGATGGATGTTGCCGACTGCAAGACACCACCACGGATTCCTCTAGTCTTACTTCCTGCGAATTGGATTGGTCGGTCAGTGCCCTCAAAGAGCAAGGCGCCGCCAGACGGTGAGCTGTTGCGAAGAACAACGAATACGCAGGATACATTGAGAAACGCTTTCCCCAAGGAGCTAGAAAAATATCTAGAGCCAGTGTCGTTTCACCAAAGTGCTTCGTATGCGCTGCACAACATGCTGCCAGTACCGTAAGAGGTGTTTTGGACAATGTTCTTTGAGAGTGCATGCAACAATCCTTTCCTGAGGTAGTGATGGCTCTTGCATAGTCAACTACGCGGTCTAACTTGGTCTCTGTACGAGGACACCTAGATCAAGGTGATGCGAGGAGTGAAATCATGCTGTCTTTGTGTTCAGTTTAGATTGCTTCAACAGCTAGTAACGATTTTCTGATGTGGGCCCACATCCAGTGTCAGACGTGACAGTTTATCGTATATGTTTGTTATTCTTCCTTGGTTTTAGTCACAAGCCGTGTGACTTTTGTAGATGTTACATGTGCCCTGCATGTCCTGCTGAAGTTGCCGTACATCCTGTATACTTCTCCATACACCCAGTCTGTGCCGGTGACACCTTGCTTTGGTACATCTCGTGAAGGTTACACTCAAGGATGACTTGGTGCCAAAGTAGGCGCCAGCAAAGCGTTGTCGTGACGTGATCTGTAAATAATCAACTTTTAACACTATAATAATAAAAAAGCTGAAATAATAATAAAAAAAAAGGCCGAGTGGTCTAAGGCGCCAGACTCAAGGCTTACCCCCTTGCCCGCAAAAAAAAAAAAAAAGGAAAAAAAGTGGCCTAATGCATAAGGCGTCTGACTTCGGATCAGAAGACTGCAGGTTCGAGTCTTGTCGCGGACGACCGCTGCCAGAATCCTTTTCCTCAAGTCTGCCTTATACTGGTACCCAGGCAGAAATCAGGACTGGTTCCCAAATGGTCCCCAAGTGGTTCCATTTGCAGTTGAATGGTCCCAGATAGGTCCCCAAGTGGTATTAATGGTCCCACTCTGGCTTTAAGCGGGTTCCATTCTGGTCCCAGATGGGTCCCCAAGTGGTGTTAGTGGTCCCATTCTGGCTTTAACCGGGTTCCATTCTGGGCCCAGATGGGTCCCAAAGTGGTGCAGTGTTCCCACTCTGGCTTTAAGCGGGTTCCATCTGGGCCCAGATGGGTGCCAAAGTGGTGTGTGGTTCCCACTCTGGCTTTAAGCGGGTTCCATTTTGGGCTCAGATGGTTCCAGCACTTCCAGCTGGAGCCTCACAGGTACCATTTTGTTCCCAGAATGGTCACTTGAGACTCCAAGTTGGGCAGCTTCCCAGCTTTCCCCTTTGAGATTTCATCTTGTCCACACTCGCCATATATCCTTCTGGTTTTGTTTGGTCTATTACTCTGATCTATTTTAGCACATGCATGATCTCTTTTTATTGCTGTTTATCCAGGTGCGTGCTTCTGCGATCAAATATATGCTGTATCCCTGTAACTCCAATTCGAGCACATATTCTCATCTGAAGGTGCATATCATAACACATTAAGTACCAGAAAAAGGTAAAAAATACATCTCAACAACAACAAAAATTAAGCTAAATAACTAGAAGAAAGACAACGAAAAAAAAAGAAAAGGTAACTGCAGAGGCTGATGCAATGTGGAGACGCTACGGCGGCTACAAATTCAAACTTCAAACAGCGAGAGCCGAGAGGGAGAGGAGAGGGCGAGAGAGGCGAGAGTGGCAGGTGGCATGGCCAGGCATGGCAGTTGGAGAGCTTGAACGCTTGAACGCGTCGCAGCAAGTTGGTTTGGTCTTCAGTTGCCGTCGCAAGGATGGTGTATCTCCTGTGCAGTATTTACGTGTGTTTTAGTGGGCTTTGTAAGACAATGCGATGACAATGGTTCGTGTGCAACACATTGTCGATTTCCCGGAAGAGTTTTGACGCCAAGAAGACCTAAACGGCGTAGGGGCAAAACGCACTGTGAAACGCCAATCGGACTGCACGTCGCGAATGTTTGCAGGTATGAGTGATGACCGTGATGTTTTGATTGCTATTAAATACATGTTTCATTTTAGAAACTTAGGTGGAACTTGGAAGAGAAACAGGATAAGAAGATTCCGAACGCACGGTGAAGAGGAAGGGGGTGTCGCGACCTGCATGGAAAACAGGAGTGTCATGTGTCATCTTCTCTAAGAAAATACAAGATGTGAGGTGGCCAACGAACGAAAGCTCCCTGTGGTCCGTGAGTGCATCGCACAGTCAGGCATATGCTTTGTCAAGACACAGTGAGTGATCAGACTTATACTACGCGGTATGTACATGTAGAGATGTATTGATTATTTCTTTCTGCTCAGTGTATGCTTTTAGCAGAATAAACGGTATTTAATTGAGCAATATGTACATTTCTACGCATTATTTTCAGTCATGCATTCAGTGGCCCCAGCTGCTAAGTGGTCGGATCCCGGACCACTTGGCAGAGGGGACCACTGGATCAATTCCACTGGTTCCAGTTCAAGTGGGACCATCGTGAAGCTGGTTCCACTTTCAACTGGTCCCAGTCAGTAAGTGGGACACACTCAAAGTGGGACCTGTCCAATAAACCACTTTGAAGTGGTCCCACTCCAGAGTGGTCCCATTCTGAAGTGGTTTAACGAACTGGTCCCCCATGGGACCACTTGGCAAGTGGGACCAGAGTGGGACCATTACTAGGGTGGGACCAGAGTGGGACCATTACCAGAGTGGGACCAGTTCGTTAAACCATTTTGAAATGGTCCCATTCCAGATTTCTGCCTGGGGTATATATCCCTTCAGATGCACATGTGTCGCTAATAACATATGATATGTATACAGAGGGTAAATTTTGGGTCCGTTAGAGTGACAAATGTCCGCGTGGCCTAATGGATAAGGCGTCCTGAACTTCGGATCAGAAGACTGCGGTTTCGAGTCCTGTCGCGGACGACCGCTGCCAGAATCCTTTTTCCTCACATCTGCCTTATACTGTATATATTCCCTCCAGATGCACAGTGTGGCCCGCTAAAGAACATATGTCATGTATACAGAGGGTAATATTGGGTCCGTTCAAAGTGACATATCTCCGCGTGGCCTAATCAGTCTACATCCGCTGTCGATGATTGCGGACGCAAGGTGTTCCGGCCTCCGCCGTAGTATGCATTAGGCTAAGCCTAGCCGGGTTTGAAGAAGGAAAACGTGTTTTGAAAGACAACATGGAATACAGGATCATCATGCCAGCTGTGCCTACAGGTACCGTTTCACGCAATACGCTTTTTTTGCACGCGAAACCCGAAGGAAGACCGTACAACGTTAATCATTTTGGCCAAACGCTGCAAGGCTTAGTGAAAAGAGAAGACGTTGCTACATTCGGCGTATTTCAGTACAATCACGTGTGGGCAATCACGTTTCATAGCGTTGCTGAGAAAAGAAAAACTGTTTGCTCGAAAAGAACTGACTGTAAAGGGACAACGGTGTGTTATCATAGACCCTAACCGGAAAAAAATTGACGTGAAAATACATTGGCTTCCTGGTAACGTGCCAGACGAGGAAGTGCATAAAGCCTTCGAGACATATGGAAAGGTTACCGATATACGACGAGAGAAGTGGAAAGCTTCGTTTTTTGAAGGCGTTGATTCAACTACGCGGCAAGCAACTATCTGCCTAAAAGATGATTCATCAGCCGATAACCTACCGCATCAAATGTACATCGCAGGGTGCCGGGTCCTCGTAGCTGTACCAGGAAGACCGCCAATGTGCTTGAGGTGTAAGCAAATCGGGCATATCAGAAACAGTGCCACACTCCATGGGTAGAACCTGTCGTGCATTTGACATCAGGAGAGGAGAATGTGTCAAAACATATGCGTCGCGGGCAAGGAAAGCGAACGAAGTTGGGCAGAACTGTATATTGTGGAGAGGTGAAGAAGTCAGCGAAACAAATAGAGCAGAAGATCAAAGCCGGAGGACTGTGAAGTAGAAAAAGAGAGTCAAGTAGAACACTGACTAGGACAGAAACGAGAGAACAGAAAGTGATGAAGAAATGTAAGAAGGGGACATAGCATTTAAAAGGAAAGGCGAAAATAAAGAATCGCCTGTAACAGACGCAACGAACACAGAGCGGCAGTGAAGACGGTGAAAAGGAAAAAAAAGGAAATTCCACTGCTAACGTATGTTCAGGCCACTGCCAACACAAGTGGACTCATCGCAACTAGACGATATGGGCTTCTAGCAACATAGTCAACATAGCGTAAAGTCTCTCATACGGCGCCGTAACAACACCATGGAGAGAGCCATAACTGTCGCAACACTAAATATAAGGGACTGAACTCACGGAAGAAACAATATCAGTTGAAACGCTATCTTGAAAATTTTCCTTAAATAGACGTACTTGCAGTGCAGAAACGAAGATCAGCACACAGAAAGAAGCAGATTCTCTCGTATCTAGCTGCTTTATCAAGTCTTTACGATGTTGTCGTAAGTCACGCCGAGGGATTATCAGCGGTTGTCTGCTTGATGCTGAGAAAGCTAGACTGTTTGTACCAATATCACATGCGGTGGATGACAAAGGCCGAATTGCAATGCTAGATTTCTGATTACAACGAAATTTGGCGATTTATAAAGCGGCTATGTCCTCAATGAACCGCAAGTAGAGAAGCAGCGTTCGTTTTAAGTCTAAGAAGCTACATGAGTGAGGTATATAGAAACGGTGCTATTGGAGATTTCAACTGTAAGCTAAACAAATGCGACCGAAGTAACCAACAAATAGGCAACGACCTGAGTATTGAAGTATTTAAGGGGATACTCGAAGAATACGGGATGTTTGATGTAGCGAAGAAATACCTCAAAGACGTGTCCTTTATACACATTTTCAAGGTACTGCACACGCTAGACTGGATAGAATTTACTGTGTCAACTACAAGCTCACCAAGAGTCCACGCAATATAAGGTACATCCAACGTATTTCAGTGATCATTGTCTGGTATGGCATCGTTGGGCCAGGCTCTTGCAGAAAAATGGGATCGTACTGGGTGCAGCTGTGGAAACTTTAACACGGCTTTGCTCGACGATCAGGAATTTGACGACTTTCGTGAAGAACGGGATCATCGAAATAATCACAGGAAAGGCAGCTGGATAGTGGCGTGGGAAAGAGTTTAAACTGAAATTGCGAGCATTTGCAATACAGCGGAGCAAACAATTTGGCCTTCCAAAGGAACCACAGTCAGAAAGAGCTTGAAAAGGCACTAGTGAATGTAATGCATATGGAAGCAAGACAGCCAGGAGAATTTTCGGAAGACATGGCCAGGATAAGAGCTAGAGATGAACCTGATAGCAGAGCACATATATGAAGGCGCAAAAATCAGATCAGGATCGCAATATTACTTGCCCGATGAAACGCCTAGTAAGAGGTACTGTGCAAAGAAAAAGTGTATACCGCCAAGAAACAAATCACTGAAATTGAAGAACAAGGAAGAATAATATACGACCCGGGATCAGGATACGACTGGCTTCGAAACATACTACAATAACCTGATAGGGCACAATCAAGAAGCACAACAAACCCAGCATTGAAGGGTAAATTAGAAAATATCTTATCGAGACTGTCTAAAGAAGAACAGATAACCTGGAAAAGCCGATAAGCCTTTCCGAGGTAAAAGAAGCAATACGGACACTAAAGAAAAACCGAGCACCTGGACCGATGGGCATTGTGCCGATCTCTACATAAAGTATGCGGATCACATCGCATGGATTACTACTACAAGTGTTTCGTGAAGCTGAAGAAGAAGAGATGCTCCCCACCATCCTTTAGAAGGATCACATACAGTGCTAATACCAAGAGAAAGTGCCGGATGGAACAGTGCCAAAGTGACCGACTATAGACCAATAACACTCTGTGATGTGGACTACAAGGGTGTATTCAAAGGTGTTAGCAGCGAGATTACAGGGCTGTGTGGCAAATCTAATTGGAGATCATCACACCTGTGCAATTAAAGGGGAGAACAATACAAACAAACATCCACGTGCGACGGACTATATTTGACATTAGTCGATTGGAAGGACATCAGGTAGCTGTGTGCAGGCGGACTTAAAAAGACTTTCGATAGGGTCTGTCATTCCTTTTTGTTTACAGTATTGAAAGCGATGAATTTCGGACCAATTTTTATACAACGCATCAGGACTGTGTTACACAAGTGTAGCGACCAGACTCATTGTGGAACAATCAGTGCAGCAAACCAGTGCAGCTACACTCTTTCAGTTCGCCAAGGGATGCCCCTTATCCCCGCTATTGTTTGACATTTATTTAGAACCCTTGTGCCGGAGTGTGAGTATTGAATGATTGTACAGGGTGTTACCCTATAAAAGTCTACCCCGCCGGCATGCCGTGCTCGCCAATTACTCAATGCAGGCGGTACAATGTGTTGCCTACGTATAAAACTCATAAGGACATTCCATCATGTAAATATCGAAGTGATTGAGCTCCGTAAGGAAAGTTATAGCGCCAAACGTGAGGTTCCCGTACTGAAAACAGCCAAGATGGCGCCTCTCAGTAGCAGACGACATCCCTTTTGGTGTCCGTCTGCTGAGTAAGCGTCGGCATTTTTCGTTCCTCACGTTGCTGTAGTTCTGAGCAAAATACGACAGTTACACGAAAGCGAAATGAAAACTGCAGTTCCATCCGGCTGGCAGGATATGCGACACGTTTGTCGTGTGGGGAGCAGCATGTCAAGTGCTCTTCTCAACGCGCCATCTTGTTTGTTTTGACTATGGGAATTGCACGTTTTGAGTTAGAACTTCGTGCTGCGGCACTCATTCACTTTGAAATTTACCAAGATTAATTGTCCTTATGAGCTTTATATAAAGATCGCACAATGTGCCACCTGCATTGAGTAATTGCGAATACGGCATGGGCGGCACGGGTAGACTTTTATAGGGTAACACCCTGTAAAACATGGTACAACTATCTGATATTGAAGTGAAAGTCCTTAGCATACGCTGATGATCTAGTATTCTTAACGGAAGATAAGAGGAGCGTTAGCGCCGTGATGTATGAGATCGACGAATATTGTAAAGTGTCGGGGGCAGAGATAAATAAGTAAAAACCCTTAGGTGTATGGTCTGGAATGTGGGGTACAATGCCAGCTGAATTCGAGGGTATAACATGGCAAAGTACACCGGCCACATACTTCGGTATTCCTCTAGACTGCAGCAAAAACACAAATAGTGTGTGGCGGCAACAGGCAACAAAAGTAAAACGGCATGCGATATTATGAAGGAGGCAAGAATGTCAATTTTTCACAGGGCGGCTGTGTGCAACACCTTTCTCGCCGCAAAACTGATATACATGCTACATGTGCTGCAATGCTCACGCAAGAATATTCAGGTTTTCCATAGAATATTCGCTGTCTTTGTATGGAACTCGACGTTCGAATCTATGCGCAGAGAAAACTTGTTTCGTCGAGTTGAAGATGGAGGATTGAGTTTGCGCCACTTGTTTATTAAGCAACTAGTTACGAGACTTGGGTTCTTTAGAGAGAGCAAACATGCACTCATGCTCGGCAGTAGCAGTAGCACGGCAGTAGCACTCATGCTCGGCTAGATCGTATATACAGGGTGTCCCAGAAAACGTGTCATTGAATTATAATAAAAAAACTACGCCACCTAGAATCATACGGTCAACGGCATTTGTTCTTATTAGGTTTTGCCACCTTGTAACGTTAATGTCATGTACCCCAAGTTTAATTATGCAAATATTTGCGAACTGAACTAAGAAATTTGCCCAGGGAAGGTCACTTTTTTACCCCACCAATATGAAGAGCGTGCCGAATTCACTCAAATTCATGATAATTGACAGTGATATTCACGAGCTATCCCATCGGAAAAAATAGCCGAATATCATGCTTTTCGGAGCACCGGACCATAACGCGCGATGTCTTTTTGAGCGCAATCGCTCGCAGTCCGACGAAGGGAGGTTCCGAAGCCAGCCCACAGATTGATAGTGGAAAAAGTAACAGTTCCTAAAATTGGGAGAGGGAACGCGTTATCCCAGCGAAAGTCGGACGTGATAAGCCATGCCTGCGTTATCTCTTTCTGCGATGCCGGGGTGGGCTGGGTTTTCAACCTCCTTTCGTCGGACTGACAAAGATTGCGCTGAAAAATTCATCGTGCGCTATTCTGTGCGACCTCCGTAGAGCATGATGTTCGGCTATTTTTTCCGATGGGATAGCTCCTGAATATCCCTGTCAATTATCATTAATTTGACTAAATTAGACACGCTCTTCACATTGATGGGGTAAAAAAGCGACCTTTACTAGGCAAATTTCCGACTTAAGCTCGCAAAAATTTACATAATTAAACTTACGTTACACGACATTCACATGACGAGGTGGCAAAAACCCAGTAAGAACAAATACCATTGGCCGCATGACCCTAGGTGATGTAGTTTTTTTATTATAATTCAATGACACGTTTTCTGGGACACCCTGTATGTTTCTGCTGAGATCGACACCTCAAGGGGCCGATATGTGGTCGCGCCAAGTAGCTTCTCGGACCACGCTCTGGTGATCTTTACGTGTGCCTGGACAGCTGGAAACAACAAGTCTTTTAAGAGAGATACACCCTGGAGATTCAATGAAGCCCTTTTGGATACAGAAGAGTTTCGCATGCAGATCGCCAATATGCTGAACGAATATGTCGCACAAAAGAAAGTTGACGCCGTTTCCTGGAGTTTCTCAAGTGCCGCCTTAAGGCAGCTGCGATTAAGGCTGGCAAACTATTGAGTTCTAGGACCAAGCAAGAGAAGAAACAGATGGTCAGTACCCTCCAGATTTTAATTCGCGAAGAGGAGCGGACTCCCGGCCTCTTTATAGACGGACGACGACGAAGCTACTAAGTAGAGGTGTAATTTCGAGTGCTCTTCGAATTTCTGGTGCTTTTTTGCGTGGGAGCCGCGTTAATCGCGGTTTTCCCAACTTTTCACGATGGACAGCAACCCGCCTCTCCGTGAGTGGTGTTTCGGCGTTCGGATCCCGGACGTCGCGATGATGGACGACCTCGTCGACGCAGTCTTCGATGCCGTTGGTCCCGGCAACTTTTACGGGATCTCCCACCGTGGTGGAAACCTGTATGAGGTGGGTCTCGCAACGCGGTCTGCTTTGGACCGTGTCCTGGAATGCGGCCTGATTGTCGCGGAGCAGCCGTGCTCCATTGATCTCTTCGGTCCACGCTTGGTGAGCGTGGTGTGTAAGATGGTCCCGTTGTACATGCGGGATGAAAACCTGATCCGGGTCTAGAACAAGTACGGTAAGGTCCTGAAGATGGAAGATGTGACCTTCCAGGACAGGAAGGGAAGAGGAACTCTGCGTACGGGCAATAAGAAGGTCCTAATGGAAATGAGTCAGAAGAGTCCGCTGCGATTACCCGGGTGTTAAGCGTGTGTGCCGTCGGTGCAAGCAAGAGGGCCACTTTCGGTCCGCCTGTAAGGTGCCCTTCTGTGAGCGGTGTTCCAGCTTGGTCATACGACGGATGAGTGTGGGTCCCGTTGCCGTCGGTGCCGCAGTAGGCACTCCCAGGGCCCTTGCCCTGCTCCGGCTTCTTACGCCACCATGGCCAACACAGATTTTCCGCAGCTACCTCCTGTGCAGCGGCGGGCCAACCCTACTCCGGTGACGGCGGTTGTTTCTGCAACGGGGATTGGGAACAAGCATGAGGAGCCAGCGACAATCCCAGGGGATCGAAATGAAGCTGAGGCGCAGCTGATGGCGCCGACTTTGGCATCTCCTGTTGACCCGCTTGTTACTGAAGCTGCTCCATCCGTCTCGTCCCTCATTCTGGGTGGTGTTGTCCCAGACATCAGAGGTAGTTCGGACAGTGAGGCCACCATTGTTTCCGTTGCCCCGGAATCAACGGCACCGAGAGGCGACGTGGGTGACCAGTCCATGTCCGACAACTCAACTTCAGGTGAAAGCAGTATGAAAACAGTCAACAATGGAGTAGCCCATCGGAGGAAGAAACGGAAAACGCAGCCACCACTCGTTCGCGAGCTGTTTGACTCGGAATCAGAAAGTTCGTAGGTTCTGCACTTACTCTTGTATGATGGAATTCCTTAGTGTTAGTGTTGCTCTGGTAGCTCTTTTCCTGTATTCCATTCCTATCATGCGCGTCAAAGTTGTCACTCTAAATGTTAACGGTCTACGCAATGTCGACAAACAAGCGGACGTTGTTAGCTTTGGACGACGTTTAAGAGCGCATATTTTGCTGTTGCAAGAAACTCATTTCTATTCTACGCGAGACGTCACGCAATTTAAAACTCGATTCAGTGTTCCTGTTTATGCCAGCTTAGGGTCGGCAAACGCGTGCGGTGTTGCTGTGGTGATCTTGGATAGGGTTTTGTTGAATCGGTTTTTCTGTACGTACGATGGCGAAGGTCGGCTATTGTGTTTTGATTTTTATGTAGGAGATGTAAAGTATCGGATTGTTAACCTGTATGCCCCTGCGCGGGCTACTCATACTAACAGTTTTTTTCTTCGCTCGACGCGACCTTCTTGTCCACAAGAAACGTCATTCTTGCGGGCGACTTTAATTGTGTTATCGACTCGCAGGTAGATGTCATAGGCCAAGGTCAGGGGCGACCTGTATGGAATGCTCGGGAATTAGTTCGGCTTGTGGAACAGTTTCAACTTGTTGACACCTGGAGAGTGGTTCATGGGCCACAACTTGTGAGCGCCACTTGGCGGCGTGGCATGTCTGGCTCGCGCTTAGACCGCATTTATATTCCTGATAGTTTACGCGACAAGATAATATCTTGTGACCATCATAGCATTCCTTCGACTGCTAGATACAAGTTTGACCACTCGGCAGTCCTCCTGGCCCTTGACCTGGACCATCCGCCCGCTCTGCATCGTCCCTTTTGGCGTTTAGATAGAACACTGCTGTCTGATAATGATGTAGTGAGTGCGGCCCGCACATTACTGTCTGTTCCCGTCTCACCCCTTTTGCGTCACTGGCAAAGACGTAAACGCGATCTGCGTACCCTTTTTGCTGAGCGGGGAAAGCGTCGTGCAAGAGAGCGAACGCGGGAGTTTAACCGAGTGTGCAACAAAATACTGGTCGTTCGGAGGGGTGTTCCTCTCACCATGCAGTCTCAGGATTATCTCGATCGCCTGATTGCTAAACGCGATCTTCTGTTGAGATCCACCTCGACTGCTGCTCAGTTGGAACGGGTACGCAGCCGCTCAGTGTCAGGAGTTCAAATGTACCGCTTCCTGCAGGAACGGAAAATGCATAAGACGAGTGTTCTTACCTCTTGCCTGTTACCGAACGGTTCTGTTACCACTAACCCTTCAACGGTCTTCCAGACATTTAACGAGTTCTACTCACGTGACCTTTCTGCAGGCTGTCCTCAATTCAATAGTAACGATCCCTTTTTTGACATCCTTCCTCGTTTAGACAGCGTGGACCAGGAGATTCTTCGCGCTCCTCTATCAGCAGAGGAACTTGACGAAACTCTAAACCATATGCGTCGCGGTACAGCCCCAGGTCCTGACGGTTTGCCAGTCGAGTTTTATCGAACCTTCTGGAGAGATTTGCGACCTTTTCTCTATGAGTTATTCTCTTCCATGATGACTAGTACGAGAATTCCGACGTTCTTCACGTTCGGTCGTATTATCCTTGTTCCCAAGAAAGGTGTTGATTTGTCGAACCCGGGCTCGTGGCGTCCGATCACCTTGCTGAACACCGACTACAAGCTCTTCATGTCGGTGTTGAACCGGCGCCTTTGTGCCGTTTCCACGAGCATTATTCATGAAGCTCAAGGCTGTGCAGTCCCAGGCCGGGGAATGTATCCAGCCTTGTCAGGCACTCGCGATTTGCTGGAGTATACTGGTCGGAGCAATGGCAGCGGTTGTGTTCTCTCGTTAGACCAGAGTAAGGCCTTCGACAGGGTTCTGCATTCATTCCTATTTTGCGTCCTTCACAAATATGGTTTTCCCCGTGAGTTTTGCTCTGTAATACAAAGTATTTACGAGTCCCACACCAGCAGCCTGTTCTTCAATGGACGAGAAGGCCCTCCTTTCAGAGTAGCCTGCGGCGTCCGACAAGGGTGCCCTATGTCACCGTTGCTTTTTGTTCTCACGTTGGACATTTTTGTCCGACACGTTCTCGCCCATCCAGGCATTCGGGGTCTCCCAATACCGGGCGGTGGGGTCATTAGGGTATCTGCGTATGCAGACGATGTCACCCTCTTTCTGCGGATTTGGAGTCTATACATAACGTCTGTAACGTTTTTCACCGGTACGCTCTCCTTTCAGGCGCTCAGCTGAACTCATCTAAGAGCAAGATCATGGTATTGGGTTCATTCTCTGTGCGAGCCGTGGTTCCGTTCGCTCAGTGTACGGTGCTGCGGGTCCTGGGGATCCTTTTTGACAGGCGAGGGATCCAAACTGCAAACTGGGACTCCGCCATTACCGCTGTCAGTGCGAAAGTGCGATCGGCGCAATGCTTCTCTTTCAGCTTCGCTGAGCGGAGTTATTTTATTCGCTCTGTCCTTTGGCGCTCGTTTGTGGCACTTGGGGCAGATTTTGCCTCCTCCTCCTCGAACTGTCATTCGCTTGAATGCCATCTTGTTTTCGTTCTTTTGGTCTAGAAGACAAGCAGTGGTTAACCGCCCAACGTTGATGCTTTCAGTTTCTTTGGGCGGCTGGAGTATACCAAACATCTCGGTTATCTGTCAATGTCTGGCGCTTAAGGTTCTGTTAAGGGTACTTCGTGATGTCACGTGTGCAGCGCGCCCACTGGCAGTGTACTTTTGTTCTGAACAGACGCGCTTTCTGCCAGGTCTTCCTCCACTGGACAGTCTAGTAAGCGCTGAAGCACCTCTTCAGCTGCATGGCTCGTTGGTGGAT
This sequence comes from Ornithodoros turicata, assembly GCF_037126465.1. Taxonomy (NCBI): domain Eukaryota; kingdom Metazoa; phylum Arthropoda; class Arachnida; order Ixodida; family Argasidae; genus Ornithodoros; species Ornithodoros turicata. Next base: position 209,991,662 of record NC_088201.1, on the reverse strand, counting down.
TTCTTCTGTCGGATACAGCACCACTTGCGGGACAGGGATGTCTTGGAAGTGCCTACTGTCCGGATTTCTGAGCGCCTGGCACTGACGGCGGACGAGGCTCGTGCCCGCCTTCGTAAGCTACGTCTTCCCTTCCGGTGCGTCACGTGACTTCATGTGGCAAGCCTGGTGGGATGCTCTGCCTACCCTCGGGCGCCTCTCTCGGATGGGTGTAACAAGAAACTCCTCTTGTTGCTTCTGTAATGAAGAAGAAACCTTACACCACATATTTTACGAATGCCGGGTTTCAAGGTGTTTCTGGTCGCGAACTGCGCGTTGTTTCTCGTTGCGGTGCCCGTTAGAGTGGGGTGCCCTCCGTGTTGCACCACGATCGGTAACGCATCGGCTATGCCGCTTGGTTACTTTTTTAGGGTTTCATGTTCTCTGGAGGGCCCGTAACAGGGCGGTGGTGAGACGTGCGAGGTTCCTTCCGGTCCTGGCAGCTGTAGCATCCCTTCGTGGTGAGGTGCGAAACTTTCTGACCCATGAGTTGCACCACTTGGACCTCTCTGCTTTCTCATTGACGTGGCTAGCCACGAACGTTTTCACCGTGAAAAATTCCTTAATATTTTTCACGCACTGTTGAGTCGTCTTACCACTCTCCTTCATACAGTGTTAAAACATCAAATGAAAGCTGGTCTTATCTTTCCTTCTTAGTCCTCTCTCTTCACTAATTTAGCACTGTATAGGATTTCTTCCTCATAGTTTCAGTGGTTCATTGCATGTAATGTAATGTAATGTATATAATGTATGTAATGTAATGTAATGTTCTTCACTGGTTCATTGTATGCGCTGTTCTTCGCTGTCTCTTTTTATCGACCACTGTTTATTCATTGTATGTTATTAACTGGTTACTCTGTATATACTGCTGTTATTCATTCTATGTTATCAACTGGTTTCTCTGTATATACCACTGTCATCCGTTGCATGTTATTAACCGGCTTGACTGTATATACCACTGTTATTTACTGCTTGCACTGTACATATCATCAGGTTAATGTAATAAATTTTCTTTATATATATATATAGACGATATTCGACGATGCAAGGAACAACTGCAAGCCTTGTTGAACAGAGAATACGCTGGTGCTATGATACGGAGTAGAGTAAAAGTTATCCAGACAGAAGAACGTCCAGCAAAAGTGTTTGCTGCACTGGAAAGGAAGCACGTTGCGGATAATGCCATCACTGTTATAAACATTGGAGACAGCATAATACGTAGTAGGAAAAGGACAGACGAGTCTTTTGTACAAGAGTATAAGGCGCTTTTTGCGCCATCTGGGCGATCGATGAGCGTCTCGTCTACAACTGTGTTCGAACATATACCCAAAGTTCTTGTGCAGTTAAAGGAGATGATGCAAGAAGAAATCACTGTAGAAGAAGTGGCTTGAGCCATTAAAAAGCTGCAACCGAGGAAGTCTCCGGGGCCAGATGGCTTCGGCACCGCCTTTTACAAGGTTTTCTCTGAACGCCTCGCGCCCATTCTACAACTTGTCTTCAAGGACATCCATGAAAGGGAGCTCCTTCCTCCTTCGATGAGACGAGCACACGTGATCTTCATCAGGAAAAAGGCAAAGAACGGCGGCGTTTACGAAATCGGCGATTTCCGACCGATTAGTCTTTTGTGCACCGACTATAAGATCCTTGCAAAGATATTGGCGCGAATACTTGAGCTGGCTCTAAGTTCGGTAGTCGGTGTGCATCAGCCTTACGGATTCAAGGGCCGATCGCTTGTAAACAACCTACACCTGATGCGTACCGTGTACGAAGTGGCTGAGGCTTTGCAGAAACATTTGGGAGTACTTCAAATAGACCTAAGGCGCGCTTTTGACAAGGTTCGACACGACTTCCTGTTTGCACTTCTACATTGGTGTGATGTCGGCGATTACCTGGAAGGCTGGGTTAGGCTATGCTACCGGGACTTAACAGCTACGCTTCTGGTAAATGGTAGCCCAAGTGAACCTATTCCCGTGCTAAGCTCAGTCAGGCAAGGGTGTCCTCTCTCTCCTATACTTTTTGCATTGTATTTGGAACCTCTGTGCAAGAACCTCATCGCTGATGGACGGCTAACAGGGCTCGAAACGCCTAACGGGAATCTGGGTGTACTGGCCTACGCGGACGATATTGCGATCATCTTCTCTGCAATAGAGCAAGTGCCTGTCATACTGAAACACGTCGAAATGTTCTGCAAAGAATCTGGTGCCTCCATTAACTTAGATAAGACGTCTGGTTCCTGGTTGGGGCCTTGGGATGTCACGCCAGAGTGGTTTCTCGGGATCAAGTGGGACAAGATGGTGAGCAGATACCTCGGCATTGCCTTCGCGTCAGATAAGCCAATCACCGAGCAGTGGCGCCTTCATGTGGATCATCTTCGAGGCCCGATCTTCAAGTGGTCCGGCAGGAACATATCTTACTTAACGAGAGCATACGTTTGTAATACTTCTGTGTACCCCATTTTCTTCTACCGTGCACAGGTTACCCCTTGCTTCCAGCGCGCACCGAGTACATAGGATTTTTGCTACTTTTATCTGGAACTCGCCATTGGAAAGAATGAGAAGAACGAACATCTTTCATAGTGTTGAGAACGGTGAATTCGGACTGATCAACGTGGCAGTCAAAGTAGTCGTTCACCGTTTTTTCTACTTTCGCCAGAGAAAGCACAATGTCTTGGAATGGGCCCTACAAGTGCTGGGTCCCGTTTTCATGCCAGCCTTCACAGTAACGACAGGGATGTCACCTATGCGCAAGAGGACCCTTACATTCTACAAGGAAGTGGCTGAATCCGTGACATTCCTGACGAGCAGGTTCTCCTGGGACTACCTAATCACAGTTAAGAGGCGCACACTGTACCGGGACCTTATCAGCATCTTATTTCCGGTGCCATTATATCGAAGTCTATACCCAGGACGAGGGAATGACAAGGTTCTGAAAGTGATGAAGACACTACCTGTTCCTACTGGTACGCAAAGGTTCTTCACGTTGTTTCATACGGAGACACTACCAGTGAAAACCTGGCTCGCAGGTAAAGGCTTCCCGGTACCACGCGGCAGTACCTGTGACATGTGCTTCGCAGGGCAAGAAACCTTGATTCACACCTTCATCGGATGCAGAAATGCAATACAGTTTTGGGGATTTCTCAGGGCAGTGTTTGACATCGAAGAAGACATAACTTGGATCCGCTTGAAGTTCTTGGACGTCCGTGAGGACAAGGGTCCTTCCTTGAGGCTCCTCTATATCTGTGGGCTACATGCTCTGTGGCAACACAGGATGGATGTTGCCGACTGCAAGACACCACCACGGATTCCTCTAGTCTTACTTCCTGCGAAATTGGATTGGTCGGTCAGTGCCCTCAAAGAGCAAGGCGCGCCAGACGGTGAGCTGTTGCGAAGAACAACGAATACGCAGGATACATTGAGAAACGCTTTCCCCAAGGAGCTAGAAAAATATCTAGAGCCAGTGTCGTTTCACCAAAGTGCTTCGTATGCGCTGCACAACATGCTGCCAGTACCGTAAGAGGTGTTTTGGACAATGTTCTTTGAGAGTGCATGCAACAATCCTTCCTGAGGTAGTGATGGCTCTTGCATAGTCAACTACGCGGTCTAACTTGGTCTCTGTACGAGGACACCTAGATCAAGGTGATGCGAGGAGTGAAATCATGCTGTCTTTGTGTTCAGTTTAGATTGCTTCAACAGCTAGTAACGATTTTCTGATGTGGGCCCACATCCAGTGTCAGACGTGACAGTTTATCGTATATGTTTGTTATTCTTCCTTGTTTTAGTCACAAGCCGTGTGACTTTTGTAGATGTTACATGTGCCCTGCATGTCCTGCTGAAGTTGCCGTACATCCTGTATACTTCTCCATACACCCAGTCTGTGCCGGTGACACCTTGCTTTGGTACATCTCGTGAAGGTTTACACTCAAGGATGACTTGGTGCCAAAGTAGGCGCCAGCAAAGCGTTGTCGTGACGTGATCTGTAAATAATCAACTTTTAACACAATAATAATAAAAAAAGCTGAAATAATAATAAAAAAAAAGGCCGAGTGGTCTAAGGCGCCAGACTCAAGGCTTACCCCCTTGCCCGCAAAAAAAAAAAAAAAGGAAAAAAAGTGGCCTAATGCATAAGGCGTCTGACTTCGGATCAGAAGACTGCAGGTTCGAGTCTTGTCGCGGACGACCGCTGCCAGAATCCTTTTCCTCAAGTCTGCCTTATACTGGTACCCAGGCAGAAATCAGGACTGGTTCCCAAATGGTCCCCAAGTGGTTCCATTTGCAGTTGAATGGTCCCAGATAGGTCCCCAAGTGGTATTAATGGTCCCACTCTGGCTTTAAGCGGGTTCCATTCTGGTCCCAGATGGGTCCCCAAGTGGTGTTAGTGGTCCCATTCTGGCTTTAACCGGGTTCCATTCTGGGCCCAGATGGGTCCCAAAGTGGTGCAGTGTTCCCACTCTGGCTTTAAGCGGGTTCCATCTGGGCCCAGATGGGTGCCAAAGTGGTGTGTGGTTCCCACTCTGGCTTTAAGCGGGTTCCATTTTGGGCTCAGATGGTTCCAGCACTTCCAGCTGGAGCCTCACAGGTACCATTTTGTTCCCAGAATGGTCACTTGAGACTCCAAGTTGGGCAGCTTCCCAGCTTTCCCCTTTGAGATTTCATCTTGTCCACACTCGCCATATATCCTTCTGGTTTTGTTTGGTCTATTACTCTGATCTATTTTAGCACATGCATGATCTCTTTTTATTGCTGTTTATCCAGGTGCGTGCTTCTGCGATCAAATATATGCTGTATCCCTGTAACTCCAATTCGAGCACATATTCTCATCTGAAGGTGCATATCATAACACATTAAGTACCAGAAAAAGGTAAAAAATACATCTCAACAACAACAAAAATTAAGCTAAATAACTAGAAGAAAGACAACGAAAAAAAAAGAAAAGGTAACTGCAGAGGCTGATGCAATGTGGAGACGCTACGGCGGCTACAAATTCAAACTTCAAACAGCGAGAGCCGAGAGGGAGAGGAGAGGGCGAGAGAGGCGAGAGTGGCAGGTGGCATGGCCAGGCATGGCAGTTGGAGAGCTTGAACGCTTGAACGCGTCGCAGCAAGTTGGTTTGGTCTTCAGTTGCCGTCGCAAGGATGGTGTATCTCCTGTGCAGTATTTACGTGTGTTTTAGTGGGCTTTGTAAGACAATGCGATGACAATGGTTCGTGTGCAACACATTGTCGATTTCCCGGAAGAGTTTTGACGCCAAGAAGACCTAAACGGCGTAGGGGCAAAACGCACTGTGAAACGCCAATCGGACTGCACGTCGCGAATGTTTGCAGGTATGAGTGATGACCGTGATGTTTTGATTGCTATTAAATACATGTTTCATTTTAGAAACTTAGGTGGAACTTGGAAGAGAAACAGGATAAGAAGATTCCGAACGCACGGTGAAGAGGAAGGGGGTGTCGCGACCTGCATGGAAAACAGGAGTGTCATGTGTCATCTTCTCTAAGAAAATACAAGATGTGAGGTGGCCAACGAACGAAAGCTCCCTGTGGTCCGTGAGTGCATCGCACAGTCAGGCATATGCTTTGTCAAGACACAGTGAGTGATCAGACTTATACTACGCGGTATGTACATGTAGAGATGTATTGATTATTTCTTTCTGCTCAGTGTATGCTTTTAGCAGAATAAACGGTATTTAATTGAGCAATATGTACATTTCTACGCATTATTTTCAGTCATGCATTCAGTGGCCCCAGCTGCTAAGTGGTCGGATCCCGGACCACTTGGCAGAGGGGACCACTGGATCAATTCCACTGGTTCCAGTTCAAGTGGGACCATCGTGAAGCTGGTTCCACTTTCAACTGGTCCCAGTCAGTAAGTGGGACACACTCAAAGTGGGACCTGTCCAATAAACCACTTTGAAGTGGTCCCACTCCAGAGTGGTCCCATTCTGAAGTGGTTTAACGAACTGGTCCCCCATGGGACCACTTGGCAAGTGGGACCAGAGTGGGACCATTACTAGGGTGGGACCAGAGTGGGACCATTACCAGAGTGGGACCAGTTCGTTAAACCATTTTGAAATGGTCCCATTCCAGATTTCTGCCTGGGTATATATCCCTTCAGATGCACATGTGGTCGCTAAATAACATATGTTATGTATACAGAGGGTAAATATTGGGTCCGTTTAGAGTGACAAATGTCCGCGTGGCCTAATGGATAAGGCGTCTGACTTCGGATCAGAAGACTGCGGGTTCGAGTCCTGTCGCGGACGACCGCTGCCAGAATCCTTTTTCCTCACATCTGCCTTATACTGGTATATATCCCTCCAGATGCACATGTGCCCGCTAAAGAACATATGTCATGTATACAGAGGGTAAATATTGGGTCCGTTCAAAGTGACATATCTCCGCGTGGCCTAATCAGTCTACATCCGGCTGTCGATGAGTGCGGACGCAGGTGTTCCGGCCTCCGCCGTAGTAGGCAGTATGGCTAAGCCTAGCCGGGTTGAAGAAGGAAAACGTGTTTTGAAAGACAACATGGAATACAGGATCATCATGCCAGCTGTGCCTACAGGTACCGTTTCACGCAATACGCTTTTTTTGCACGCGAAACCCGAAGGAAGACCGTACAACGTTAATCATTTTGGCCAAACGCTGCAAGGCTTAGTGAAAAGAGAAGACGTTGCTACATTCGGCGTATTTCAGTACAATCACGTGTGGGCAATCACGTTTCATAGCGTTGCTGAGAAAGAAAAACTGTTTGCTCGAAAAGAACTGACTGTAAAGGGACAACGGTGTGTTATCATAGACCCTAACCGGAAAAAAATTGACGTGAAAATACATTGGCTTCCTGGTAACGTGCCAGACGAGGAAGTGCATAAAGCCTTCGAGACATATGGAAAGGTTACCGATATACGACGAGAGAAGTGGAAAGCTTCGTTTTTTGAAGGCGTTGATTCAACTACGCGGCAAGCAACTATCTGCCTAAAAGATGATTCATCAGCCGATAACCTACCGCATCAAATGTACATCGCAGGGTGCCGGGTCCTCGTAGCTGTACCAGGAAGACCGCCAATGTGCTTGAGGTGTAAGCAAATCGGGCATATCAGAAAACAGTGCCACACTCCATGGTGTAGAACCTGTCGTGCATTTGGACATCAGGAGGAGGAATGTGTCAAAACATATGCGTCGCGGGCAAGGAAAGCGAACGAAGTTGGGGCAGAACTGTATATTGTGGAAGGTGAAGAAGTCAGCGAAACAAATAGAGCAGAAGATCAAAGCCGGGAGGACTGTGAAGTAGAAAAAGAGAGTCAAGTAGAACAACAGCTTGACAGAAACGAGGAAACAGAAAGGGATGAAGAAATGTATGAAGGGGACATAGCATTTAAAAGGAAAGGCGAAAATAAAGAATCGCCTGTAACAGACGCAACGAACACAGAGCGGCAGTGGAAGACGGTGAAAAGGAAAAAAAAGGAAATTCCACTGCTAACGACATGTTCAGGCCACTGCCAACACAAGTGGACTCATCGCAACTAGACGATATGGGCTTTCTAGCAACATAGTCAACATAGCGTAAAGTCTCTCAACGGCGCCGTAACAACACCATGGAGAGAGCCATAACTGTCGCAACACTAAATATAAGGGGACTGAACTCACGGAAGAAACAATATCAGTTGAAACGCTATCTTGAAAATTTTCCTTAAATAGACGTACTTGCAGTGCAAGAAACGAAGATCAGCACACAGAAAGAAGCAGATTCTCTCGTATCTAGCTGCTTTATCAAGTCTTACGATGTTGTCGTAAGTCACGCCGAGGGATTATCAGCGGGTTGTCTGCTGATGCTGAGAAAGCTAGACTGTTTGTACCAATATCACATGCGGTGGATGACAAAGGCCGAATTGCAATGCTAGATGTTCTGATTAACAACGAAATTTGGCGATTTATAAACGTCTATGTCCACAATGAACCGCAAGAGAGAACAGCGTTCTTTTTAAGTCTAAGAAGCTACATGAGTGATGTATATAAAACGGTGCTATTGGGAGATTTCAACTGTACGCTAAACAAATGCGACCGAAGTAACCAACAAATAGGCAACGACCTGAGTATTGAAGTATTTAAGGGGATACTCGAAGAATACGGGATGTTTGATGTAGCGGAAGAAATACCTCAAAGACGTGTCCTTTATACACATTTTCAAGGTACTGCACACGCTAGACTGGATAGAATTTACTGTGCAACTACAAGCTCACCAAGAGTCACGCAATATAAGGTACATCCAACGTATTTCAGTGATCATTGTCTGGTTATGGCATCGTTGGGCCAGGCTCTTGCAGAAAAATGGGATCGTACTGGGTGGCAGCTGTGGAAACTTAACACGGCTTTGCTCGACGATCAGGAATTTGACGACTTCGTGAAGAACGGGATCATCGAAATAATCACAGGAAAAGGCAGCTGGATAGTGGCGTGGGAAGAGTTTAAACTGAAATTGCGAGCATTTGCAATACAGCGGAGCAACATTTTGGCCTTCCAAAGGAACCACTGTCAGAAAGAGCTTGAAAAGGCACTAGTGAATGTAATGCATATGGAAGCAAGACAGCCAGGAGAATTTTCGGAAGACATGGCCAGGATAAAGCTAGAGATGAACCTGATAGCAGAGCACATATATGAAGGCGCAAAAATCAGATCAAGGACGCAATATTACTTGCCCGATGAAACGCCTAGTAAGAGGTACGTGTGCAAAGAAAAAGTGTATACCGCCAAGAAACAAATCACTGAAATTGAAGAACAAGGAAGAATAATATACGACCCGGATCAGATACGAGCTGGCTTCGAAACATACTACAATAACCTGATAGGCCAATCAAGAAGCACAACAAACCCAGCATTGAAGGGAAAATTAGAAAATATCTTATCGAGACTGTCTAAAGAAGAACAGGATAACCTGGAAAAGCCGATAAGCCTTTCCGAGGTAAAAGAAGCAATACGGACACTAAAGAAAAACCGAGCACCTGGACCGGATGGGATTGGTGCCGATCTCTACATAAAGTATGCGGATCACATCGCATGGATACTACTACAAGTGTTTCGTGAAGCTGAAGAAGAAGAGATGCTCCCACCATCCTTTAGAAGATCACATACAGTGCTAATACCAAAGAAAGTGCCGGATGGAACAGTGCCAAAAGTGACCGACTATAGACCAATAACACTCTGTGATGTGGACTACAAGGTGTATTCAAAGGTGTTAGCAGCGAGATTACAGGGCTGTGTGGCAAATCTAATTGGAGATCATCAAACCTGTGCAATTAAAGGGAGAACAATACAAACAAACATCCACGTGCTACGGACTATATTTGACATTAGTCGATTGGAAGGACATCAGGTAGCTGTGGTGCAGGCGGACTTGAAAAAGACTTTCGATAGGGTCTGTCATTCCTTTTTGTTTACAGTATTGAAAGCGATGAATTTCGGACCAATTTTTATACAACGCATCAGACTGTGTTACACAAGTGTAGCGACCAGACTCATTGTGAACAATCAGTGCAGCAAACCAGTGCAGCTACACTCTTCAGTTCGCCAAGGATGCCCCTTATCCCCGCTATTGTTTGACATTTATTTAGAACCCTTGTGCCGGAGTGTGATATTGAATGATTGTACAGGGTGTTACCCTATAAAAGTCTACCCGCGCCGGCATGCCGTGCTCGCCAATTACTCAATGCAGGCGGTACAATGTGTTGCCTACGTATAAAACTCATAAGGACATTCCATCATGGTAAATATCGAAGTGATTGAGCACCGTAAAGGAAAGTTATAGCGCCAAACGTGAGGTTCCCGTACTGAAAACAGCCAAGATGGCGCCTCTCAGTTAGCAGACGACATCCCTTTTGGGTGTCGTCTGCTGAGTAAGCGTCGGCATTTTTCGTTCCTCACGTTGCTTAGTTCTGAGCAAAATACGACAGTTACACGAAAGCGAAATGAAAACTGCAGTTCCATCCGGCTGGCAGGATATGCGACACGTTGTCGTGTGGGGAGCAGCATGTCAAGTGCTCTTCTCAACGCCGCCATCTTGTTTGTTTTGACTATGGGAATTGCACGTTTTGAGTTATAACTTCGTGCTGCGGCACTCAATCACTTTGAAATTTACCAAGATTAATTGTCCTTATGAGCTTTATATAAAGATCGCACAATGTGCCACCTGCATTGAGTAATTGGCGAATACGGCATGGCGGCACGGGTAGACTTTTATAGGGTAACACCCTGTATAACAGGGTACAAACTATCTGATATTGAAGTGAAAGTCTTAGCATACGCTGATGATCTAGTATTCTTAACGGAAGATAAGAGGAGCGTTAGCGCCGTGATGTATGAGATCGACGAATATTGTAAAGTGTCGGGGGCAGAGATAAATAAGTAAAAACCCTTAGGTGTATGGTCTGGAATGTGGGGTACAATGCCAGCTGAATTCGAGGGTATAACATGGCAAAGTACACCGGCCACATACTTCGGTATTCCTCTAGACTGCAGCAAAAACACAAATAGTGTGTGGCGGCAACAGGCAACAAAAGTAAAACGGCATGCGAATATTATGAAGGAGGCAAGAATGTCAATTTTTCACAGGGCGGCTGTGTGCAACACCTTTCTCGCCGCAAAACTGATATACATGCTACATGTGCTGCAATGCTCACGCAAGAATATTCAGGTTTTCCATAGAATATTCGCTGTCTTTGTATGGAACTCGACGTTCGAATCTATGCGCAGAGAAAACTTGTTTCGTCGAGTTGAAGATGGAGGATTGAGTTTGCGCCACTTGTTTATTAAGCAACTAGTTACGAGACTTGGGTTCTTTAGAGAGAGCAAACATGCACTCATGCTCGGCAGTAGCAGTAGCACGGCAGTAGCACTCATGCTCGGCTAGATCGTATATACAGGGTGTCCCAGAAAACGTGTCATTGAATTATAATAAAAAAACTACGCCACCTAGAATCATACGGTCAACGGCATTTGTTCTTATTAGGTTTTTGCCACCTTGTAACGTTAATGTCATGTACCCCAAGTTTAATTATGCAAATATTTGCGAACTGAACTAAGAAATTTGCCCAGGGAAGGTCACTTTTTTACCCCACCAATATGAAGAGCGTGCCGAATTCACTCAAATTCATGATAATTGACAGTGATATTCACGAGCTATCCCATCGGAAAAAATAGCCGAATATCATGCTTTTCGGAGCACCGGACCATAACGCGCGATGTCTTTTTGAGCGCAATCGCTCGCAGTCCGACGAAGGGAGGTTCCGAAGCCAGCCCACAGATTGATAGTGGAAAAAGTAACAGTTCCTAAAATTGGGAGAGGGAACGCGTTATCCCAGCGAAAGTCGGACGTGATAAGCCATGCCTGCGTTATCTCTTTCTGCGATGCCGGGGTGGGCTGGGTTTTCAACCTCCTTTCGTCGGACTGACAAAGATTGCGCTGAAAAATTCATCGTGCGCTATTCTGTGCGACCTCCGTAGAGCATGATGTTCGGCTATTTTTTCCGATGGGATAGCTCCTGAATATCCCTGTCAATTATCATTAATTTGACTAAATTAGACACGCTCTTCACATTGATGGGGTAAAAAAGCGACCTTTACTAGGCAAATTTCCGACTTAAGCTCGCAAAAATTTACATAATTAAACTTACGTTACACGACATTCACATGACGAGGTGGCAAAAACCCAGTAAGAACAAATACCATTGGCCGCATGACCCTAGGTGATGTAGTTTTTTTATTATAATTCAATGACACGTTTTCTGGGACACCCTGTATGTTTCTGCTGAGATCGACACCTCAAGGGGCCGATATGTGGTCGCGCCAAGTAGCTTCTCGGACCACGCTCTGGTGATCTTTACGTGTGCCTGGACAGCTGGAAACAACAAGTCTTTTAAGAGAGATACACCCTGGAGATTCAATGAAGCCCTTTTGGATACAGAAGAGTTTCGCATGCAGATCGCCAATATGCTGAACGAATATGTCGCACAAAAGAAAGTTGACGCCGTTTCCTGGGAGTTTCTCAAGTGCCGCCTTAAGGCAGCTGCGATTAAGGCTGGCAAACTATTGAGTTCTAGGACCAAGCAAGAGAAGAAACAGATGGTCAGTACCCTCCAGATTTTAATTCGCGAAGAGGAGCGGACTCCCGGCCTCTTTATAGACGGACGACGACGAAGCTACTAAGTAGAGGTGTAATTTCGAGTGCTCTTTGAATTTCTGGTGCTTTTTTGCGTGGGAGCCGCGTTAATCGCGGTTTTCCCAACTTTTCACGATGGACAGCAACCCGCCTCTCCGTGAGTGGTGTTTCGGCGTTCGGATCCCGGACGTCGCGATGATGGACGACCTCGTCGACGCAGTCTTCGATGCCGTTGGTCCCGGCAACTTTTACGGGATCTCCCACCGTGGTGGAAACCTGTATGAGGTGGGTCTCGCAACGCGGTCTGCTTTGGACCGTGTCCTGGAATGCGGCCTGATTGTCGCGGAGCAGCCGTGCTCCATTGATCTCTTCGGTCCACGCTTGGTGAGCGTGGTGTGTAAGATGGTCCCGTTGTACATGCGGGATGAAAACCTGATCCGGGTCTAGAACAAGTACGGTAAGGTCCTGAAGATGGAAGATGTGACCTTCCAGGACAGGAAGGGAAGAGGAACTCTGCGTACGGGCAATAAGAAGGTCCTAATGGAAATGAGTCAGAAGAGTCCGCTGCGATTACCCGGGTGTTAAGCGTGTGTGCCGTCGGTGCAAGCAAGAGGGCCACTTTCGGTCCGCCTGTAAGGTGCCCTTCTGTGAGCGGTGTTCCAGCTTTGGTCATACGACGGATGAGTGTGGGTCCCGTTGCCGTCGGTGCCGCAGTAGGCACTCCCAGGGCCCTTGCCCTGCTCCGGCTTCTTACGCCACCATGGCCAACACAGATTTTCCGCAGCTACCTCCTGTGCAGCGGCGGGCCAACCCTACTCCGGTGACGGCGGTTGTTTCTGCAACGGGGATTGGGAACAAGCATGAGGAGCCAGCGACAATCCCAGGGGATCGAAATGAAGCTGAGGCGCAGCTGATGGCGCCGACTTTGGCATCTCCTGTTGACCCGCTTGTTACTGAAGCTGCTCCATCCGTCTCGTCCCTCATTCTGGGTGGTGTTGTCCCAGACATCAGAGGTAGTTCGGACAGTGAGGCCACCATTGTTTCCGTTGCCCCGGAATCAACGGCACCGAGAGGCGACGTGGGTGACCAGTCCATGTCCGACAACTCAACTTCAGGTGAAAGCAGTATGAAAACAGTCAACAATGGAGTAGCCCATCGGAGGAAGAAACGGAAAACGCAGCCACCACTCGTTCGCGAGCTGTTTGACTCGGAATCAGAAAGTTCGTAGGTTCTGCACTTACTCTTGTATGATGGAATTCCTTAGTGTTAGTGTTGCTCTGGTAGCTCTTTTCCTGTATTCCATTCCTATCATGCGCGTCAAAGTTGTCACTCTAAATGTTAACGGTCTACGCAATGTCGACAAACAAGCGGACGTTGTTAGCTTTGGACGACGTTTAAGAGCGCATATTTTGCTGTTGCAAGAAACTCATTTCTATTCTACGCGAGACGTCACGCAATTTAAAACTCGATTCAGTGTTCCTGTTTATGCCAGCTTAGGGTCGGCAAACGCGTGCGGTGTTGCTGTGGTGATCTTGGATAGGGTTTTGTTGAATCGGTTTTTCTGTACGTACGATGGCGAAGGTCGGCTATTGTGTTTTGATTTTTATGTAGGAGATGTAAAGTATCGGATTGTTAACCTGTATGCCCCTGCGCGGGCTACTCATACTAACAGTTTTTTTCTTCGCTCGACGCGACCTTCTTGTCCACAAGAAACGTCATTCTTGCGGGCGACTTTAATTGTGTTATCGACTCGCAGGTAGATGTCATAGGCCAAGGTCAGGGGCGACCTGTATGGAATGCTCGGGAATTAGTAGTACAGGGTGTTACCCTATAAAAGTCTACCCGCGCCGGCATGCCGTGCTCGCCAATTACTCAATGCAGGCGGTACAATGTGTTGCCTACGTATAAAACTCATAAGGACATTCCATCATGGTAAATATCGAAGTGATTGAGCACCGTAAAGGAAAGTTATAGCGCCAAACGTGAGGTTCCCGTACTGAAAACAGCCAAGATGGCGCCTCTCAGTTAGCAGACGACATCCCTTTTGGGTGTCGTCTGCTGAGTAAGCGTCGGCATTTTTCGTTCCTCACGTTGCTTAGTTCTGAGCAAAATACGACAGTTACACGAAAGCGAAATGAAAACTGCAGTTCCATCCGGCTGGCAGGATATGCGACACGTTGTCGTGTGGGGAGCAGCATGTCAAGTGCTCTTCTCAACGCCGCCATCTTGTTTGTTTTGACTATGGGAATTGCACGTTTTGAGTTATAACTTCGTGCTGCGGCACTCAATCACTTTGAAATTTACCAAGATTAATTGTCCTTATGAGCTTTATATAAAGATCGCACAATGTGCCACCTGCATTGAGTAATTGGCGAATACGGCATGGCGGCACGGGTAGACTTTTATAGGGTAACACCCTGTATAACAGGGTACAAACTATCTGATATTGAAGTGAAAGTCTTAGCATACGCTGATGATCTAGTATTCTTAACGGAAGATAAGAGGAGCGTTAGCGCCGTGATGTATGAGATCGACGAATATTGTAAAGTGTCGGGGGCAGAGATAAATAAGTAAAAACCCTTAGGTGTATGGTCTGGAATGTGGGGTACAATGCCAGCTGAATTCGAGGGTATAACATGGCAAAGTACACCGGCCACATACTTCGGTATTCCTCTAGACTGCAGCAAAAACACAAATAGTGTGTGGCGGCAACAGGCAACAAAAGTAAAACGGCATGCGAATATTATGAAGGAGGCAAGAATGTCAATTTTTCACAGGGCGGCTGTGTGCAACACCTTTCTCGCCGCAAAACTGATATACATGCTACATGTGCTGCAATGCTCACGCAAGAATATTCAGGTTTTCCATAGAATATTCGCTGTCTTTGTATGGAACTCGACGTTCGAATCTATGCGCAGAGAAAACTTGTTTCGTCGAGTTGAAGATGGAGGATTGAGTTTGCGCCACTTGTTTATTAAGCAACTAGTTACGAGACTTGGGTTCTTTAGAGAGAGCAAACATCCATTTCTAAGAATTGTAATTCAAAGTGTTGGTCATGAATTGTTACCAGAAGTCACGAATTTTGGTAGATATGTGAATGTGGCGACCAGTGCGTTTTATGCTGAGGTTGTTGGAAGCATGAAGTTTCTTTTGGCAAGGTTTTCGAAGGAGTATATATTCACAGTCACAAAAAAACAGTTAGCGGCAGACCTCGTGGATGTGCTGTTCCCTGAGCCAATGTACCGACAAATACCAAAGGCATGGCCGGGCAGAAAAATTCTAAAACGTGTTAAGAAGATGCCAATCAAACCGGAAATCAAAACTCTCTTTTTTAAATTACATACAAGAACCTTGCCGGTGAAGACGTGGTTGCAAGATAAGGGATTTTTTGTGCCTTGGAGAGTGAACTGTCGTTTCTGCAGGACCCCAGAGACGATAGAGCACGTCTTTCTTTATTGCACGGAAGCCCAGTTCTTATGGAGTGACTTGAGTGACATGCTTAGGAAGGACCTCAATCTGAACCCGCATACCATGAGGT
This sequence comes from Ornithodoros turicata, assembly GCF_037126465.1. NCBI lineage: Eukaryota > Metazoa > Arthropoda > Arachnida > Ixodida > Argasidae > Ornithodoros > Ornithodoros turicata. The sequence goes on along the minus strand of NC_088201.1, from coordinate 209,975,942 downwards.
TTTTGCCATTAAGTGGAAAAAGAGGATTTAGATATGATGTCTTGTGTGTTATCGCACTTTTTTGCATATGGAAAGTCCGAATGAAAGACAGAAATGAGGAGCCGTTGCAGCCGCCAATAGTGTTTTTAAGACAGGAATTAAGAGAGCTACGACAGGCAGCTGAGGCGAAGAAAAACGTACCTGACTGGCTAAGGGAATTTTGCGATAAGCTTCACAGAAGACATGTGAGCCTATTTTAACTGCAGAAGTGGCATACTATTAATATCCAACCCCTTTTATTTGTGAATGTCGCTCCGGCGGAAGCGAGAGTGTGATTTTAGAATGTGGCTCGTTGTGTATTGAACAATGATAATAAAGGGGAAAAAAAATCCGCGTGGCCTAATGGAGAAGGCGTCGGACTTCGGATCAGAAGACTGCAGGTTTGAGTCCTGTCACGGACGACCGCTGCCAGAATCCTTTTTTCTCACGTCTGCCTTATACTGGTATATATCTCTTCAGATGCACATGTGGCCGCTAAAGAACATATGTTATGTATACAGAGGGTAAATATTGGGTCCGTTCAAAGTGACATATCTCCGCGTGGCCTAATGGAGAAGGCGTCTGACTTCGGATCAGAAGACTGCAGGTTTGTGTCCTGTCGCGGACGACTGCTGCCAGAATCCGTTTTCCTCACGTCTGCCTTATACTGGTATATATCCCTTCAGATGCACATCTCAAGATGCAGTGTCGTCTGCTATGCTTCCACTTTAACTCCCGAAATCTGGGCGCTGTGCGCATGCTCAACATAAGACGCAGCAGAACTTAAGTCCTGTCAGCAGCTTTTTACTTTTCCTTCCACTACATGTCTGTAGAGTATTCTGCGGGGATGTTACTCGTGTGAGTGCACGGTTATAGTGCTTAAAAACACCGTGGATTAATTCAGATGGCACCCAGATTAAATTGAATAGCATCTGGATTTTTTCAGATGGCGCAGGGATTAAACTGTATGACGCTCGGATTGTTTCGGATGGCGCGAGGACTAATTCAGATGGCACTTGGACTAAAATGGACAGGAACACCTGTAGTTCCATAGAAAGGTTTACCTACTGCTGGCCTTACTGATAAGGACGGTTTCCCGCCGTTTCTCGTGAATTTGAAATTTTCGTTCGATACATGGATGTCCATCGATTAAACCGCGTAGCAGTAGGAAGGCTATTCCACGCCGAATCATCCAGAGGTGTCGCTAGACCCCCTTAGAATTTTGATTACCGAAACCTGCGGTTTCGGTAATAGTTCACGCTCCCCCATGACTGCTTCTTGAGACTCGTCCAGGCGAGCGAATCCTCCAGTGATCAGCGGAGCCGACGTTGCATTCGGTACTGCTCCGCGAAGCAGTCATTCAAGGGGAACTAACCACTCAGAGCGAGCGTTTTCAAGCATCTGCTTCATGAACGAGTAAACGACATAGGTGAAGCAGGCGCTCAAAACGGACGTTTTGGAGCATCTCGTCCATGAATGATCTAGCAGAAGCAGGTCATTCAGCCGGTCACGGCATTCCGTTCGTTCTCCTGCTCGATCTCACACAGAAGCGATCAGGCAGCACGGGGACAACGACGTCCACAGCCCTTTCCTTGTCGGAGCCACAGAAAGCCGCAGCAGCAGAAATTCCCTGCTCTTCTCCCGTATCCGAATTTTTGGTTGTCATGCTGCCTTGTTGCTCCGCAGAGCCTGGGCAGCCGGTCAGGGGCGGATCTAGGATTTTGCCGAGGAGAGGGGGGGGGGGGGGGTCCGCTATAGACAAGTGCCAGGTGCATGCTGGGATTGGTCCATTGGACCCCCCCCCCCCCCCTAGATCCGCGCCTGCAGCATGTGTTGTTTTCATTCGACGGTGTTGAGAGCTAGCATGGCGGTGACGGTTGCAGATTTGTGTCTGGTTGTTCTGTGAGTTGATTCTGATGAACTTCGCACGCTTGTGATAGCCAATGGTGTTTGGAGCAGGCGTTCAATTATCGGTGCCGCATGAAGTGCCTTTTCACTACATAATTCACTTCATTTATGTTACTATCTGCAGCTAATATAGTGTTCGACCAAACCTGCGCGAAACATATGTTGTACAGCAGTTACAGATAGCATGTTCGCTTGTTTTCTAGTAAGTGCTTTATAACCAATGACCTGATAACGTACAAGCAAATTACTTCCACCTCTATTGTGCGTGAAAACCATAGCAACCGCATTTCCTGAGGAGCTCGTCAACTTGAGAGCTAGGTTGTCGCAAATGAAACTGACCCTCGAAAAGGGTTCGTTAGAGACAGACAATGTTGAGACAATAAAAAGTTCGGTAGATATACAGTGATATAGAGAGACAACGGACTCCTTACCTTGTGAAAACAGACAGAAACTAGTAATGAATAGCGGGTGGCCTTTGTTTTCGTCGAGACCCGTGGACAGCGAAGCCAAGGACATGACGCTAATGGAACGCAGTCGCGGCGACTGCACTGAAGCAGTGACCAGGCTTCCAGTCCTGGAGTGCGTCGCCCACGCAGCACCCACTGTTTCATCCCGTAAGTCGCGCAGACCACAAAGCCCCATGCGTGGTATCAACAGATCTCGCCACGTCGGATGTCACAGCTCCGAAGCTGTTTCGCGACTCCCCGATACGACGCCTCGATTCAGGTCAGGACGGTCGTGTGAGAGTTGCTTGTCGCCGACTGTGACGAGACCAAGAGCAGCATCTACGAAAAAGGAGCCACCTCAGCCGTGGAGATGAAGTGTAGTGGTCAACATGGTACAAGCGTGTCCATTCCAGCGGGACAGTGTCCTGTGCTTTCAGGCGTTCTCTGCCGCTGCATAACTCTTTCTTACTCGTCCCTCCGCGTAACCGCTGCGAGTACGCTGTATAACGTCATTGTTTAACTTGCTTCGAGGGGCAGCTATCCTACTTGACTGTACGCCGGGAAAATGGTTACTTCAGATCTGCCAAAGCCACTTGAACGCAAGTGGCCGTGTGTGTGAAACAAAAAGCGGCTTTTTTTTCTTTTTCCACAATGAAGCTTCAGTTTTACTTTTCAAAAAATAATGAAATGTTTCCTCGAGAACCGCCTCGCATATACCGAAAGTAACAACATTTTGTCGTCTCAAGTCGTGTTGTTCAAGTAAAGACGAACATTTACTTCGGGTGAATTTGCCAATGCACGGCCGCCGTTATGGGCCACGTTTCAAGTATCGGACACATTTTGGTTTCAGGATACCTACGCTTTTGTACCAGTAGAAGTGGAACTTCAACGTACACTCTTAAAACAAAGCTCCATCACATAGCACACTGAAGGCCAACCACTGTAGAGAGTGATACCTCTATCACTTCTGATTTGTGGAAAGGGCGGTGCGTACGCCTTTTTGCGACAGTTAACATTTCTGCATAAGAGTCACAAAAAGGTGGACGCTTGCGTTCCCATCAAATCATGCGAAAGAACAATGTCATTCGGGATGGTGGTTATCTAGGAGCGCTATGGGGTGAAGTTCCTTTTTAAGAGTGTAACCTAGTAGGAAGAGGTAACACAAGATGACGTAGAACTAACAGTAATTCATACCATTTTCGACGTAATAATCTACATTGCATGCTATTGCAGATTCTACGATGGTATTGTAGACTTGCAATGGTATTTCATCCTTGATTCTATACTTTGTGGTTGACTGGGACGATGCACCGTAGCGCTCATAGATGTTTCCAAAAGTTACCTTAATTTAAAGACAATATTATTTGAGTTTCAGAAAAAGTACCTCTGAGATTTTTTATGCTGCGTCGTGTTAGGGAGACGGTGCATCGAATGAGAACTCGATCACGCTTCTAACCCGTCACAATCACAACTCCCCCGATTTTTTACTACGCCTTAGAGTGCACCCGCGACACTCGATTTTTTTTAGATTAAAGTACAGCACAGGGACTGTTCGCCAAAAAGTTTTGACGCAAATATTTCAAAACTTTATCGTAAAAAATCGTGAACTTACACAGATTTTGAAAATTTCGTGCATGTCACAAGAGTCGAGCCCGTCGGGTATGTGATGGTGAACATGGCTTAAAATGGTGAAACGAACTTCCTCCTATCGAATAAACATGACATCTAACATGCTGCGTGCCTTACGTGGGCCATAATGTCTGCTCAAAGACGGTGGGAAACCATCCTTTTCAGTTAGACCAGCAATAGGTAAACGTTTCTATAGAACTAGAGGAGAAGCTTCTCCTACGTCATTGAGGGTAAATAAATGCAGCTTTCGAGAGGCCTGTAGACCATTCTGGAAGGTTAGCCATTGTACGAGACCTTCTGGCAGACGCATGCTGGAGAATTATGAGGGAGCCGTAAATCAGAGCAATGCGTTTCAATAGGGACGAACCACATGTGCATCCTTTATTCAACAGATGATATTTAGATGATTTCATCTAGCATTGCGGCTATACATAGCCTTTCGGAAGATATAATAGCAGTGGCGTCTCTAGGGTACGCGTCACCCGGTGCGGGAGTTCTTTGCGTCACCCCCCACCCCACCCCATGCCCCATTAACGTACCTTTCCGTACCAGGCGATTCACGATAAACATATTACACCACACTCAGACAAAAAAAAAGAAGCCCAGAAGGCCCCTCATGGTGTTTTTGGCGTCATCGTGCCACAGAGAACGGGAGGAAGCGGCAATAATGGTACGTGCGGCGCGTCACCGCTTCCGTCGCTGCACCCGGTGCGGACCGCACCCCTCGCACCCCCCCCCCCCCCCTAGTAACGCCACTGCTGTCGGGCCCTCTGATCGTTTGTGTCACCCGGGAACGCGATCTATTTCCGGTACCGATGGATTCGGTAATGAAAATTCCGCAGTAGGGAAACCATTGTATGGAACTAGAAGCCTCTCCTACGTCCTGAAGGAGAGATAAATGCAGCTTTCGAGAAGCCTGTGGAGCATTCTGGAAGGTTAGCCATTGTACGAAGCGTTCTGGCAGACGCATGCTGGAGAATTATGAGGGAGCCGTAAATCAGAGCAATGCGTTTCAATAGGGACGAACCACATGTGCTTCCTTTATTCAACAGATGATGTTTAAAGGCTTTCGTTTTGTATTGCGGAATCAGTTGGTCGTTGCGAGCTTCCTAAGAAAGGACCAGAGTTTCCGCGATGTCTGCGATTTACGGAGATATTCCTACAGTGCCTACGAAGATTCTCCAAATAAGACGAGGACTCCACAACCAGCCGGGCCTCCATAATATTTTAGATGTAAGCGCACAGTACCCCGTATGTACCTGCCCTGTATGTACCGCATACGAACCACTCGTCGTAGAAGTCATCTGGTATGTCTCGAGTGACGTGGTTCAGTCACCAATCAAGTTTCAGATATTTTCGAAAAACGTACTCTTGTTTTATCGTACTATTGTTTTCCCAATGTTGTTTTCCCTTCTATGTTGTTCCAGCCTCAGAACATCAGTTTATCTCTTGTTCAAACTTAAACAAGTTTTGTTGCAAGCCATCCAGTGGTAGCAGTGACTGCTCAACATATTTAAATTCGAACATAAATGTTCAATACCAAATTTTTGTGGCGTCTCTAACAGTGCAATCGCTTTTCTGCTCTGCCGGGAGATTAAAGGGACTGTCTCCCGGATGCGTTACATGCAACTACTTCCTTGTTAGGGGAGAGGTATGGACATATCAGGCCAAGAAGATCGCGTTTTTCCCCTTCAGAAAACTGACTTTCAATGTGCAAGAAAACAAAACCTTGACTGTAAAATGAATGGTCGACTTGTAGAAACTGCGTGCTTTTCCGAAATCCTGTAAGTTGGGCGCTTCAGAAACGTAATAGCTCTGCTCTACACTGAGCGTTCCGTTGGCAATACAGTTTCAAATATTGTTGGCGCTAAGCAACTATTTGCGGAGTCTGATACGTCACAAACCAGCGAGGCGACTCACAGCTCACCTCTGAGAACGCTAGCTGATAGCCCGTCGAGGATGCACGAGAGCATAATCCAGACATCCGCAGAAATCACCTGGCTGCGAGGTTTTGCCCGCAGCGGCCATAGTAAACGACTTTCCTAGGTTTCATCGCCGGTCATACCACAGCGCCGCGACAGTGTGTCACGGCACAGGAGGAGACGACACGCAGAGAGAGAAAGACAGATAGCGGACATCTCACTGATATTTTTACGGGTTGCAATAGTTAAAATCTAAATTTTCAACATGTGGTCTTATTCTTCAAAACGTATTTTATAGTAATAAATAACCTGTCTGACATGTGATTACGTAGTACTTCTACATCATGTGATGCCTGTCCGCCAATCGTGGGCGGGCTCCCACTGTTTCTCCGGACGAACTTATGAAGGCCGCCACCGCTAGATTTGTAGAAGCGTTTAAAATTATTCAATACAAAGACTAGGAGGAACTGAAATAGGAGGTCTTATGTGCGTCTCCTCAAAGTCAAGTTATGCAATCTGGTGCTACTTGCGACATACTTGTCTGGAATCTCCAGCCCGTGACCCACCTGTCCGCTTATCGGTTATGTCAACAACAACTTCATTGCGAGATGATGGATAAGGAGTTCCATCGCAAGGAGTGATACTCAACCCCATTGCTGGCGATGATGCGGGGAATGAAATAATCAGCCATTCACATTAAGTATCAATGAAGATTGAAATCCTATGGTATTCCCTATGGTATGTTATGGACGTCCTATGGTTTCGCCCATTAAGTGCGATGTAGTTAATACAGTCGACTCCACAATGAAGAGTCCCGACAGACAATACAGCGTATACTCACAAAATGAAAAGAAAAATAAAGACGCCCATATCATGAGTACGCAGTGCTCAGTACACCCCCGGAGAATAGCATTTGAATAATAATAACAAAAAACTAGAATCTCAAACGAAAACTTGGTCGCGTCAAACGCACTCAAGACCTCAATCGCTTCAGATCGTTCCAATCGCATCACTGGTTTATCTCCAGCTCGTGACCCACTTGTACCCTATCGGTTGTGTATCGCGCGAGGACCAATACAATTGTCGCCAGCGGGGGGAGGCCGTGTTTCACCCAACCGGGACAGGCCATCTGTGATATCTGGGCGTTGTTTGCCAGTATGGGGGGGCATTATTCCAGACGGCGCTACACTCTTAAAAATGAACTTCACCACATAGCACGCTCCTAGCCAACCATCATCCCGAATGACGACGTTCTCGCCCCTGATTTGTTGAAAACGAGAGGCGGAGCCTATTTTGTGCCATTATGTACGGCACAAAATAGGCTCCGCCTCTCGTTTTCAACATTCGGGATGATGGTTGGTTAGGAGCGTGCTAGGTGGTGAAGTTCATTTTTAAGCGTGTAGGGGCTAGAGTATCACATATGATCTCTCCCTATTGGTGGCGTTGGGTGAAACGCTGACTACCCCCGGAAGCGATAACAGAGCAGGTCCTTCGCACGATGAGCGACAGGTGGATCACGAGCTGTAGATTCCAGACAAATGTGTCGCAAGCAGCATATTAAACTCTAGTAGTTATCAGGAGCAAAGGAGCCGGCTTCGCGGGATAGCAGACAACCATGCAAGATAGCCGACTTGACAGATTTGCACGAGGATATGGGAGGAGGAAAAATTCGGGGAGGGACGAGGATGAGAGATAAGAAAGAGAACTTTTAACGTCATCTGCACGGCAATAACACTGTGGGCACGCGGGGCACGCACGAGAGCTCGTGCTCAGGAAAAAAAAAAAAGAAAAAAGAAAAAAACGCAACGCGTGGCTCAGAATTGAAATATGCATCAAGCCTTTTCTGTTGGTTGAATGTCGTTGCGAAATCAAAAATCGCGCTATAGAAGCTCGTGAAGCGAAATGATTGGTCCGCGTGAGAAAGGCACGATCTTAATATGAATAACTGGTGGCGCCGTCTATGATCATGAGCGACGCCACGGCAGATAGATTGGTCTATTTGTGAACAACTTCATGATGCAAAGGCAGCTATGGCCTTAGTGGAAATTAATATATATATGAACGATGTACTCGAGAATATTTTCTATTGCAATTAAAAAAGAGTAGACAGGGACGTCCAGAGATCGCTATTGCAGACCTGCTGTTCGTCAATCAGTACCAATGTAGCTACATTTACGGGATCACTTATTTTTAGTACGTACCCGACGTAACCACTCGCGGCAGTAAGCAAACAAGAAAATGAGCCAGCTGCTGGGAGTCCTTTTTCAATGTGGTCGCAGTTATGTCGCTGTCTTCACCTATCTTTGAATGAAGCGGTAGCATACGTTTCTCGGCGCTTATCATCACTCTTATACGGTGTTTTCTGAAGGCCTGCGGTTGAATTATTCGTAAACAAGTGGCGATATCTACATATCTAAAAGATTTCTTTTTACTGAGCATAGCAATTAGCATGCGCTCATTAAATAAATAAAAAGCCCGTTTTTACTTGACGCTTCCGGAACCTCTATTTTATAAAAAAAACTATTAAAAAACCGCGTCGACACTTGGTGATTTTCTCCAGTAATTAATTGATTGGATTAATCCAATCAATCAATTGATTGATTAAGATAACCGGTACTACATTTGAGTCTCAAATTATTGTCTGTATGGATCTTACTTTCATCTCGAAGACCCCAATACATCTAGGGTAGAGGCTAGCGCTCCAATAGTCACAACGAAATAAAAGACGACGGTAGTTTCGTTTTCCGAAATACACGGACTCGGGCCGCGCATGAGCGCATGGGCAAGTGCATTTGTTCTATAGCTACGTCGGTGGTATCAATTTTAGTGCAGTCTTGTTGACCACACTTGCTTAAAGCTTTCGCCTTCTCCGCTGAGTCCGGGGAGGTTCCGTCACATCACATGCCACACCTCCGGTGACAGCATCCCACGTTGAAGTGTTTTTTCGACATCACATACCATGAAAGGCGTGTTCTTAAAACGTGCTTCGGATCAGCGTCGTGTGTACCAATGTCCAGCGACAGAGCAATCTACACAACTGCTCTAAAGCATGCGCTAGCTGCTGGGCTGTCGCCGACACACAGGAGCTGCAACTACGCAAGTTAAGCTAGTTAAAGGGATAGTCGACTCCGGAAGTGTGTTCCAGAACTGTTATGGTCATGTTCCCTGTCGTTCATAATGTACGCCGGCGAATTTTCTCCGCACAAATCCACTTGGTTGACTCAGAAACGATTTTTAAATGTTCGCGCTTCCGGCGCGCACGGCAATCCCCGCAAGGCGCCGACACTGGATGACGTCACCCGGATAAACCAACCATCAGGTGGCGCTCCTTCCCGCCGGAGTTCTGTGTGTGTCTGAGCGTCGTCTGACCCTTTTTCTTGTTGTCTTGTCGCGTTTGCTTTGAAGTACTTTGCACCACAGCGTGTACCCTAGGATTTCACGCCGTTGACGTGCGATTTCACAGCCAGGAAACCGGTGCTACGTGCCCGGGTGCACAAAGACTTATAACGCGAATCCCGAGCTTACATTTCTCCGACCTCGCAATGGCGAGACGGAACGAAAGTGGGAGGCAGCGATCGCCAGCCACTACTGTGGTGTGGCCCAAGGATTGAATGTTTCACGCGTCTGTTCCTGTCATTTCGCCGACGACGCCTATTTTGATGAAGATGTATTGCAAGTTCGGCTCGGGCTACGGCAGAAACGGAAGCGGCTGAAGATTGACGGCGTGCCTACCATATTCGATCAGGAACAAGGGCAGGAACCAGTAACGGAGGTAAGTGACAATCCTGCGTGGTCACAGCTACGCTGCGATGAAAAATATCAGTTGTCACAGTAAACATCATCGCGAACACCTGGCCTCGCCGCCGATTGTAACGTCACAGTCACACCGCCTACTAATGTACACAAATTATTACAATGATTGCAGCATCCTGACGCAATAGCACGCGTACTCTCGAGAAAAAAGATTGGTGCGTTGTTGCTGTGCTAATTGTCGCCTGTATTATGCAGGAGTAACGTAACACTCCCACATGACAGCGTTATTCTAATGTTATTGCAGCTAGTGGATGTTTCTACAGTTCATAGTGTAAGCCTGATGGCAGCATTCAGGGATGTGGAAACATCGCAATCTGTGTTTGGCTACGTCCGAGACACTTGACGTTGCATCAGTATTCTACTGCAGCCTTGTTGCTAATTTCTGGCTCTATTTCAGGCGGCAGCAAGCACGTCAACTGAATCAGCTGGATTTGGTATGTTTTGTCAAGCCACGAAAATATTGCAATTTGTTTTGCACGGAACGCAAAGGGGAAGATTTATTTGCATAGTCATTTTTATGTTTGTTATTGTACCCGCTAGGCCCTCAACGTATTCTTTTCAGTGTTAACACTCAAGGCCATATTTCAGATGCGGAGGTCATGGCTGCAGCAAGTGCTGGGGACCCACTTCCCACTTCACGGCGCATCTCACTAGGGGGTTGTTATCCCCTGATTCCAGGAAGAGGAAAACAAAGGACACACACTTGCATAGCGTATTAGTACACCAGATATGGATCTGCCAACATGAACCCTCCTAACATCCCTGTGGCAGCATACCTGTAACCACTCAGACTTTACACCACATTAATTTAGAACCACAGCACAACATAATAAAATAGCTTAGGTTTATTTGCCTGCCATACATAATGGGAGGCAAATAAACCTAAGCTATTTTGTTATTGCCACTCCGTCATACCCCACTGTACAATAAATCAATACAATTATACGGTCATTCTTTATTCCTGTCACTACACCGCATTGACAATCTGCACAGAGTTCGAAATATTCCCACCTCAGCACTAACTTAGTGCAGTACAGTCTGGATTTGGTGCAAGAGCTAATACTGGCCACGTGTAGTAGTTTTTGCTGTACAGACGGGTAGACAGTCTGTTGACTGCAACTGGAGATACAGAGTGACAAGACAAAACATCCCCCACACTGCAATGACGAAAAGACGAAAATTTTGCTGACATAGGCACACTTCGTGCAAGTGAGCCCTTGGTCATCCCCCTTGCCTCCCATCAGAGGTTTTCGAGAACACCACACACCTATAGTATTCTCGAAAACCTCTGATGGGAGGCAAGGGGGACGACCAAGGGCTTACTTGCACGAAGTGTGCCTATATGTCGGCAAAATTTTCATCTTTCCACTACATGTCTCCAGTTCCAGCCATCAGTATGCACCAGCTTGTCTCTCTTTTCAAGACACCCGTGTTTCGATGGTCCTAACGCTGATAGCCTTGATAAGACGTAGACGGGAACCTCCTCCTGATTGCTTGGACAACGCATCCAGGACATCTTGTGAATGACGAGTATGCCGTGAACCTCAGGCAGCTGGAAAAGACAACTCCACATGACATTTCTTTTTGTTTAGCATCATATCTTGTGGGCATTTGCACACCTGCCAAATCTTCCGCAGTGTTGGGAAGACAATGGCCAGAACAGAAGAACAGACACTATCCCAACCTTGGAGTTCAAAGCCTGTGATTTCCTTCCTTAGTTCCAGGGTCTACTGCATTTTGAATGTGGAAGGTTTGCAGATGTGCAACATAGTACAACAAAAAAATGTCCGCCTCTTTCAGGATGAGCCCGATTCCAACTGCTAACTCCCTCCCAAACCATCTTCCCTCCAATTTCGGCAAAATTCAATTTCTCCCAAAATACGTTACTCTTACATTCTTCAGTAACATGCTTCCCCCCTTCACTGGCACCTCAAGTGCTTCTGTTTTCAGACTTGTAAGGCTTTCCTTCAGAGTTTAAAATTCCCACTGGATATCTGCCAATCAATCGGTTTTGTGCTGCCAATCAGGCCATGGCTAACTGGCATAATTGAGAGCATGTCGAGACTAGCTGAGGCGGCTGTGTTGCTTCACTTTTCCTAATGGAATTGTTGGACCAGGGTTCTCTGGATTGTTGCAAGGCTGTCGTCCACGCTTACGATTTATGGGGGACAAACTTGTGTAGGCCAAAAGGCTGCTGAAAATAGTCGCCCTTTTGTACACAGCCCTTGTCCACTTTAGGTGCGACAATTTGCATAACCAACAACACCCGACTAGCACCCGAGTTTACCCTTCCGAATCTTGATGGGGGGTCATTTAAACCGAAAAATTCATTACGGTCGTAATCATATAGCAAACGGGAGAGCACTGCAGCATGCTTACCTGTGGTCCTGGGTTTTGAGTCGCCTAAAATGTTGATCATAGCGGCAGAATTGAGGCGCGTACACCACTAGAAGCTCTCTACGGAGTCACATGTCCCTGAGTAATGGGCGTTGTGTTATGCACTGCACGGCGGCACTGTTGCACATTTCTACCACCCTGGCAACAGAATGACAACACAGGCTCTCGTCAGGCTCCTGTGGGTCGCAGACTCCAGACAGACACCTGCCGATTTCAACATTCTAAACTGTTTCGCACATCCGACGGCAACCATGCAAATGATACGTCACCTAAAAATGTCATCCCGCGGGTTAGCCGCAGCCACATCTCGTGGATGGTCGGCGGCTTCCAGAGGCATTGGGTCCGTAGAGTATGGGTCATCATCCAGCATTAACTCGTCGCCGCTACCGCTAACATGTTCGTCAGAATCTCCCCCAGACAGAGAAACATCACTCTCGTTTTCCGACTCCATGTTTGCTCCCTTCGCTTCGCGATCGCCAAACAGGCGCGCGGCTCGCATTTGACCAGGGCGCGCGCTGATTGGCCTTATCCGGGTGACGTTTCCTCCCACTTTTAGAGAGCGAGGGCGCAAGGATTCCGGTTTCTTTTTCATCGGATTGCGCGAAAAGTACGCCGCGGATCGAAATGGTATTTTCGGGCCCACTTCAGTGGTCGGCAAGGAATTAGAATTCGCATTAGTTTCGAAATTGACATCGGAGAATGCGACTGTCCCTTTAACGAAAGAGTCATATTGGCGAGTGTTCTGCCGCTCTGCTTCTACAGGGACAGGCATGAACTAATCCATACTTCCAGGTGTGGACGACACTGTGTGCAACACTCAGTATACTGTGCTATCTTATCGAAACTACTAAATTACGTCGCGCCTAGGGTAGTGATCTGCAGGCAGGTAAAGCCAATTTTATGAGCAAGTGTACCTGAATTCTAAGATTGTGTGTATTTTTTCAAACGAAAGCATGTCCTCTCAGCTCAGCAAAAAAATGCATTGTTGCACTATCGAGTTCTTCATATTTAGGACTGTCACACTTTTTGTTTCTAGCCGTGGTTCACAATGTATTTAAATTGAACCAGAACATAATTGAAGAAGTTGAACCCGCATTAGGCTCAACAGATTATTTCTTATATTCACCTATACAAAGTCCCATCCCATAATGTTGCTCATATATTTTCTTACTGTGCTTTTGTTAAGCTGTGCGACCTTGTACAAATCCCCTGATGTAGCGCTTATAAAGTACATCAGGTATAATAAATGAAATTAAAAATACGATATTGATATGTGTATAAAAAAAACACCACACCAAGGATTGAACCCAAGAACGCAAATCCGCAACGCGCTCACTATACCACGAGACCAGCAACGCAACACAGCGCGAAGAATTTGGTTAGAAATACTCTGAAAGCCATCGTAGGTCTATCGTGTACTTTTTTCGTCGTGGGGAAGAAATTAGGACCTCCTGCAACTGCGCATGAAGTTGCAGAGCGCACAAGACAGGCCAGTCTTTCATGTCCAATGTGGACACTTTTTGGGGAAGCCCTAGTTTTGACGTAATTAAAGGATTAAGACACGCCAATGTATTCTGCCATGAAGCCAACACGGCGAAAATAAGTCTCTCAGGAAAAAAAGTGTCACGGTCTCAAGCTACCAATCCACTTGTGGACAATCGAGGAACCTTCTGCCGTCACGCCTAGATGTGGACACTTTTTTCAAACCCTCAGTACTAATGGATATTTTATGGAAAGCAGACGGAATGTATAGCTTCAATGGAGGGCATCGAGTTCGCAGGTTAAGCCAACTTTAAGAGTAGGTGTCCCGCAATTCTGGGAATGTATTTTCAATAGGGCCCGGCCCTATTGAAAATAATTCCTGAGGCTACCTCAGACTCTGAGGTCTTGAGGTTGGCCCAGAGCTTGGTGTTCTGAGGTTACATCAGAGCTTGAGGTCCTGGGAATACCTCAGAGCTTGGGGTTCTGGGATTACCTCAGAGTATGAGGCCCTGCGGTTACCTTAGGGCTTCCAAGGTGTGAGGCCCTGTGTTGAATCTCAAGATTTGCTGAGGTAACCAAGGAGCGCTGCGGTCTTGAGACGGAACCTTAAAGGTCACATATGCCGATTTTGAAGTGCCGCAAGAACTGAGCGATACTCGCGCTGTGTGTTCGTTAGCGAAGACTCAATATGTGTGCGACTGTTCGTAGTTTTTTAGAAAACATTTTTTTTAGTTCCGAAGCCCGCCCGTCAGACCGTCGGCAAACCCTGCGCACTAGCGCACCAACGTCACTGCTCTCGGTTTATCTGTCTTTGACTTGGCATGAACTCTTGGCTTGGCCGCTTGGCTTCTTTTGTTTGGTCCTCTGTGCATCGTACATGAGCGAACAGCTATTATGCTATTGCTAAGCCGAAAACAAAGCATGTGAATATTTTTTGGTACGGCGTCGTATGGAAAGTGCACTTCCTTGTTCTGACCTTGCCTTTTATGGGCTGGAGCGATATGATACGTGATATGCCTCGGCGAAGTTGTCGAAGATGCGACGGTGCTACGTTGTTAGAACAATTCATCGGAGCATTCAAGTGTTACCTATTATAAGCTGCCAAAAGACCAAGCAGTGCGAAGCTCTTGGCTGACAGTGGTGCCTGATAATTTCCACTGCAAGGATTTTGTCCACGAATGTTATCATAGGTTACGCGCGACTCCAGAGGCAATTTGGAATCTCGGCACGAAATCGCCTGAAGAAAATCTGAGGTGCCCGACGCACAACATTTTGAAGGTGCCACGGAGGATCAAGGCAAAAAACGAGAGCAAAAAGGTAAGTCGAAGTTCAGATATAAAAAATAGCAAGCTTAATGAATCGATTGTGCAGCTGTCCTACTGCGCTTACTCTGATATAACCACGATTAACACGATTAACTTCTGAATTATCACGGGTGCACGCTGAAGGCGGAAATGAAGCAGGATCTGGCTTGCATCTGGTGCATGAAGAAATTGCTGACACGTTAGTTGCAGTCTACCTCCACCAACAGGTATGACAATGTGATGTTATAATTTGAGTATTCACCTATGTTCAACTTTTCATGTGCGCTCGCATGCAGACATTTTGACACCACTTTTAAATCTGCCCTCAAAATTACAACCAGTGCTTTCAGGGTGGAAAACAAAGGTCACCATTCCGATTAGCTGCTATCTCCCAGTTCAAGCTCTTTTGCTGTCTGGACACTGGTTCCTGTGAATGGGGTGTTACAAGCTTCACTGTCTGACATAGAAGGTACGTTACATTAGTTCAGTTAATTTGTCTTTTGCACATTTTTGTTACTGTTAGCTGGATTACCGTTGGACATACAATCCTTTCTGACACGCAGAAGCTGATGTCACCTCTGATAACGTTTTAGAATTTTCAGTGTCATCAACGTCTATTGAGGAAGGTGCCTTTACTATCTGTGAATCTTTAATTGAAGAAGAGCCCAGAATTCATGTTAACATTGTCTATTCTTATTAATTCACTGTCTCTGTTCTGAGAGCTAAGAAAAATTGAAACTATTTATTTTTCACAACTTCACACTGGATTTGGTACTGGATTGACATGTAAGCTAAAATACTTGGATTCTACAATAATTGTATTGAACTTGGTGCATTACCGTGGGCAATGCCACATTCATTACATTTTTAGTGGGTCCGGTGCACAAATACTGTGTGCATACTGCATACATACATACTGTTCGATAGGCTAAAATACCTGAGCAGTGCTGTATAGTCTTTTTACCAAAAGTCCACACTCTTACTGCAAAGTCACAGTACGTAGAAAAGCAATGTGCAGGTATGCTGCGATAGAGATTCACAACAGAAAGAACACTGTTGAGAGCATCTAAATTTTAATGAGACGAGACTTTCGTGCACAAGGCTGCTCTTGTTAATGTCTAACATGAAGTTACAAAATCCCAGAATATATAAAACATGTTGCAATGTAGAGAGCGAGGGTAGGTACAGACATAAAAATAATTATACAATCACATATAATAAAATAAAAAGGGGGTACAACTCCCCCTCAACTCAACAACTCAACTCGACAACTCAATAACTCTACTTGTTCTCTACCTTCAATACCTCTTATATACCTACCTCCTATATATTCTGGAATTTTGTAACTTGATGTTAGACCTCAAGAAGTACAGCCTTCTGTGCGAAAGTCTTCTTTTTGTTGTGCACAATCATTATAAAGTAAATATGACTATCCATTTCTTGTCATTAAATGCTTTTTCTTGTTTTCTTTTTTTGTTCTGCAGTGATGAGCAACCACATGGACACATGCCAGAAAGGGAGTCTCTTTGGGATCACAAACCCTCATCACCTCATGAGGATACAATGGTTGACGAATGGTTCATGTTCTCAAGCACATCGAAACTTCAACAAATAATTCATAAAAAAGCCAGTCAGTGCTAGCACCAGGAATTGAACGTGGACCGTCCTGCTACCAGTCAGAGGTTGATACCAGTCAGTGACTTTGTCCCAAGGTGGAGCTCGCCACAGCTCATTTGCCTATCTGTTAATGTTGTGGCGTGTGTTGCGTGTTTTTCTTTGTGTGTTCCAGACTCAGAAGGGTTAATTTGGATCAGGTCAGGTACGTTTCATTTAGACATGGCAACCGTGAAGTGGTGTTTCTTACCAAAACTTAGCAGTGGCCTTCATGCATTACTGCTACGGCCATTAGGCGTGAATGGAAAGCTGCACATTATGCATGATCTAAAACCCCAAGACTAGGGAACACGAAGGGACAGACACAAACACGTCTCTTTGTCTTCCCTAGTCTCGGAGTTTTACATCATGCATCATCTTCACCAGCTCGCTTGCTTCCTAGCCATTTTTTCTGCACATTATGTTCACTCTACTTTTATCGTGTGCTATGTAATTTTCTTCATGTTCTGTCAAACGATCGTGTAATGCTATAAAAAGGTTCAGTACACTCTTTATGTGGGTTGAATGGTAGCGCATGAATGCAGGAAGGAAACTGTCATGTTATGGCAAGTGTTTATGTATTGTACATTTAACTACTAATCTTATTGGTTAGCTTTCGCCGGCGTATCATGTCAAGCCATGTTATATTAATTTGGAACATGTTCTTCTTAGTAGCCAGAGCAGCTGATACACAGTGAGGACATAGCCCGTGTGTGTTTGTCTTTTCCACCGCAGCCCTTGGGTTTCCTCCCTGATGGCTACACATGTCAGGGATAGGTTTTAGCACCGGTAGTTCCGGCCAAGTGTGAATTGCTTTTCAGGGGATCATCACGCTGGCAGATGAAACATATATTTTAAATTATTTGCGGGACAGCAATTGCGTAGCTTCACTCAAGTACTACTACTACGACGTAAGAGTGGTTTAAAATCTAGCTTTTTTGTGTTCCTGACATTATCGCACAAGATGTAGCATCCACTATGATCCTTTATATGGGGGGGCATGTACAGTACAATCAACAGATGCTATTTACAAATATGTGTTTCCTACTGTGCTGAAATGGTGTAGTTTGTATCTGGGAGCCATAGTGAAACACAGGCAGCCAAGGACAGACTTTCGATGCCCTCGAGAAACATGGCAACACATTGAAGGGACTCTGGATGCTGCCTAAATTTCCAAAACACAGAGCTCAAGGCCGCGGTTAAACATAAAGTGGTTAGAGAAATCCAAGACAGTTGCATGTGTAAGCAGTCCGCTGTTGGATTTGCTTCTGTCCGAGATAAGTTATCTCAAAGGGGACGCACGGGCACACTCAGAATGATACTGGGGCTGCCTGTCAAATAGAATGAGGAGAGGGGGAGACATATAACCCTTTTTTCTTGTCTGTTATTCTATTGGTTAAATTGTCATTTGCGTAGCAGCATATATGTGTATATCCCAGAGTTCAAGGAGAGCATCTGTTCCTTTCGGACACCTGATATCCTAGCTGTTTCCAGAACAAGAATCCGTCCGGTAGATCGTCCGCCAAAAATTCGTCAAGCAACAATACGAGAGTTTCGAACCAGTGTGCGTTACGTTACTGTGGCTCTGTTTCTGCATAAAGTGCGGATTGTGTTCAGATTGATTGAAGTAATGGAACATAATCAGGGTATTTGTACCTTGTGTTCACTACAAAGTGTCCGTTGTGGAGTGTTTTGCTGGACAGTCTAGTGACGCTGATCGCAGCGTCTGTCTGTCTAGTCTGTCCGTCTCTTCAACGCGGTTCAACGGCTCAACACAGTGTGTGACGCCCCTTCTTTGCTTAACCATTTCTCATCCTTTTGTGTTTCACTTCCTCGTCTGCCTCTGATTTGTTACAATCGCGTCGCTTACGTGTCATTCCCAGATATCAGAAAGCAATAGGAACGTTCTCGAAGTACTGATAGGGACTTGCAACCACGTGAGGACTGTAAAGAGTATACTTCGTTGAAACTGAATGTCACTGACTGTATTGTGACGTCCTCGTGCTCCTGCCTCCGGTGTAGTGCCAGTTTTCAAATTATATAATAAATATTTTGCAGTTCCAATTGTTTCTTCCATTTGTAGTGCATGTGAATCTGCGCATGTACTGTTGGGGACACGGCTGTCTAAAATCTCAAGCCCATGGCGAAGCAGTCCCCTATCGGCGATGTCGCGCACGAAGGAGCGATACCATTACAGTGCCCGAGGTAAGGCCACGCAGTGCCACCTGTCGGCAGAGAGTACCAGCGCATTCTCAGCGTCGTCTGCCAGGGAGAGCAGTTCAGCGCGGCCACCACTCGGGGAGGGTATTGGTACAGTTCCTTCGAACCCGACATCGCCGATGGGGGATAGTTCCGCCACGGGCTGGAGATTTTAGATAACCGTGTCCCCAACAGTACAGTTATCGATCGTTCTTCGCCACTGGATACCTCTACATGAATTACGTATGCTATAGCTATATGTTGCAAAAGACAGGTTGTGTTCTTCACTAAATGAGAGCTAATTTTGAATACCATTGGTTATGTAGTGTCTGTGAAGAGGCAGGCGTCCTAGAGGCAGCCATACCTGGTCAAGCTGTAACTTTTACGTAGACCTGTGTTGCGGTTAGTACAGTGACATATATTTATAGGTGATGTGTGTAACGTTCATAGAGGGTACAGTCCATAGTTTACAGGGTAACTTTTGAAATAGAGGGTAAAAAAATGAAATTTTTATCCTTTACTAGACGGTACTAGGTTTAGAGTGTTGCTAGACGAGGGAGAGACCAGGACAGCTGTTCGCTGGATGCTCGTCAGAGAGCAACTGAACGAGCGCCGATTTATTTCTCGCGCGCCTTGGCAGGCTGCGCGCTGACGATGATAATGGCGCTACAACTGCTCCTCCCCTAAGGCGATGCAGGATTGCGTCGACTGATGACGAGGTGCTTCGCCCAGTAGACTCGACGGTTGGGATTACAGGTAGCGGCCGGTGAAGGGAGAGAAGGAAGGGAGCCGTCGATGAATGAGACAGTCGGGATGGTACTGGCGGGTGGGGTGCTGTCAAGCCATGTTGGGTTTAAACGCTCGATGTTGACGCTGTCCTGCCGTCCGTTGATGAGTACAGTGAAGAATGAGGACGACCGGTGCATTACGGGGTGAGGGACGGTGTAGGGGGGTTGCAGAGACTTCCGGACGCTGTCACAACGGACGAAAACATGCGTGCACGGGCACAGTTCGGGGTGTTGATAGGCGGGTCTCCGTGCAAGCTGGCGAGTACAGGCGGGACGCAGAGAAGCCATGGCATCCCGGAGGCGGGATACAAAGTCCGCCGCAGAAAGGGTAATGTTCGGGGCTGGCGCGACAAAGTCACCGGGGAGGCGGAGGACCGAACCGTACACCATGTCGGCTGAGGTTGCCCCGAAGTCCTGCTTGAAGGCGGTGCGGATGCCAAGGAGGATGACAGGTATTGCCTCTGGCCAAGGGGTCTCTGGGGTGGCCCGCAACGCAACCTTGATTTGACGATGTAAGCGCTCCACAAGGCCATCGGATGAGGGATGATAAGCTGTGGTGCGGATACAGCGGGTGCCGAGGGTATTCATGAGATTTGTGAACAGCGCCGATTCAAATTGTGTGCCTCGATCCGTGTTGATCAGCGAGGGAACCCCGCATCGGGATACCCATTCGCGGATGAGAGCTGAGGCGACGGTAGGCGCTGTCGCATCAGGTAGAGGGATTGCTTATGGCCAGCGTGTGAATCGATCGATGATGGTGAGTAGGTATCTAAAGCCTTGAGAATGCGGGAGGGGACCAACAAGGTCGATATTGATGTGGTCGAAACGCTGGTCAGGTGGTGTGAAAGTCGAAGGCGGAAGACGGGTGTGGCGCTGAACTTTGTTGCGTTGGCAGGGGAGGCAGGACTGGACCCAGTGATTAATAACCGCATGCATCCGGGGCCAGACGTATCGCTGAGTGATGGCCTTCTGCGTTGCTCGGACGCCTGAGTGGCATAACGAGTGAAAGCTGTCGAAGACGGGTCGACGGAACTGTGCGGGAAGGAAGGGGCGAGGATGGCCTTGCGACGTGTCGGAGGCTACAGTTGAAGAGGCGCCGGACAGAAGGACATCCTCAATCGACAAGGCGGTAGACTTGCTCGCGCGGAAGGAGGATAACTCGTTGTCTCCGGCTTGCGCTTTGGTTAAGGCATCCAAGGATAATGGCTGTGGTGTCAGTGGGTCGGCGGTCTGGATGTTGGTGACGGCGCGGCTGAGAGCGTCCGCGACGGGGTTGTTAGCTCCGCTCACGTGCTGAATGTCCGTAGTGAATTCGGAGATAAAGGAAATATGTCGAATCTCTCTTGGTGCGTATGAACTTCCAGCAGATGACAATGCGTAGGTGAGCGGTTTGTGGTCGGTGTAGATGGTGAAAGAACGACCCTCAAGAAAATGCCTGAAGTGCTTAACGGTGAGGTAAGCAGCGAGAAGCTCACGACCAAATGTGCTGTATCGTCTTTCTGCGGGTTTCTGCTTACGCGAGAAAAATGCCAAAGGCTGTCACGAAGAAGACACCCGCTGCTGGAGCACCGCGCCGACGGCAGTATCGGAGGCATCCACCATGACGCATGGTGGGGCGTCGTGCCGTGGGTGAATGAGTAGGGATGCTGCAGCGATGTCAAGTCGTATCTTCTCGAATGCGCTTGTGGTTTCAGGTGTCCAGAGTAAGGTCGACGAACGCTGCTTGCGCGATGATAGGAGGTCGTCAAGTGGTTGGAGAGTAGCCGCGATGGAAGGTACGAAACGGCGGTAAAAATTTACCATCCCGAGGAATTGGCGCAGCTTGGTGATGGAGTCAGGTCGGGGGAAACTGCGGATAGCGGCGACTTTGGATGGTAGGGGGAGAATGCCGTCTTTGGTTATCCGGTGTCCAAGGAAGTCGAGTTCAGTAACGCCGAATTCGCTCTTCGCGGCGTTGATCACGATGCCATGCTGTTGGAGTCGCATGAAGAGCGCACGGAGGTGTTGGGCGTGTTCCTCAGGCGAGCGGCGAGCGACCAGCAGATCGTCAATATAGGCGTAGACGAACGGGAGGCCACGGGTTACCGAATCGATAAACCTTTGGAACGTCTGTGCGGCATTTCGCAGCCCGAAAGGTATTCGCAGGAACTCGTACAAACCAAACGGGGTGGTGATAGCCGTCTTGGAAATGTCTTCTTGTGCCATGGGGATTTGGTGATAAGCGCGCACGAGGTCTATCTTCGAGAAGATGGAGGCACCGAGCATGTTGGCAGCAAAATCCAAAATGTGGGGAACAGGATAACTGTCCGGTACGGTGACACAATTTAACGCGCGATAATCGCCGCAGGGGCGCCAATCCCCAGTCTTTTTCGGCACCATATGTAGAGGCGATGCCCATGTGCTCGAGGATGGGCGGATGATGCCCTGCTCGAGCATGTGGTCGAATTCAGCCCTGGCAATCTTATAGTTCTCGGGCGCAAGCCTGCGGGGTCGGAAATGTACAGGATGACCCTTGGTGATGACATGGTGCACAACATCGTGCTGTACAGGCTGATTCCAATCCGGTGGCTTAGTAAGTGCTGGAAAATCTTTGAGCATGTACGCGTATGGTGATTCCGGTTCGATAAGGGTCATAATTCGCTGCGGAACAGGTTGGGCGCAAATTCGGTGGACTGACAAGTGGGTCAAATAGTCAACGAGGCGCTTCTTGGCAACGCCGACGATCAGGTGGAAGTGGTGGAGAAAGTCTGCTCCCAAGATTGCCTGAGTAACGTCAGCGACCAAGAAGAGCCACTGGAAAGATCGTCGAAGGCCAACGTTCAAGGTCAAAGACTTTTGGCAGTAGACGGGGATCGTTGAGGCATTGGCTGCTTTAAGCTTGAAACATGCTTCTCGTGATCGGCGGTACAACTTGGGGGCAGGTATGACGCTGACCTCCGCGCCGGTATCAAGCAAAAAACGCATGCCAGACGAACGGTCCGTGATGTAAAATAGGCGGCAGCCAGTAATGCCATGTCCACTCGCCGCCATCAGTAGTTGGCTGGCGGGTTTCCCGACCTCGTACATGGTTGGAGGCAGTGGTGGGCGTTCTGGCCGAAACGACTGTGGTTCCAGCAAAGGCTGTTGGGAGATCCACGCCGTGAGCGGGGACGCCGCGGGTGCCTTGGGGAGCGGGAACGTCGACGTCGTGATGGGGGCGATCTGGAACGTGCTGTCAAAGCAGCGACGAGGCTGGTGAGATGGTTGACCTGCTGCGAAAAAGTGGCCAGGCTGGGCCGTGCGGGAGAATTATCTTATGGTGGACGACTGGTCCGCAGCGGAGGCCTGTAACGCTGCAACACTTGGTACGGAAGGTGCAGCAACTTCCATGACCGCGTCGGCTAAACTAGCCAACTTGTCGATAGATAGCCTGAAGGCGGGGGCAAGGACGATCTGAACGTTGCGAGGAAGGCGTTGAAGGAACAACTCGCGGAGGAAGTTTTGAGTCGTGGCGTCAGTTCCTTCGCCGAGTAACTGCCTCATGTGGCGCAGAAGTTGAGAGGGGCGTCGGTCGCCAAGTTCCTCAGAAGAGAGAAGCTGCTGGAGCGGTGCGCGGTCAGAGGGGGACGTTCATTTAAGTAAAGCGTTCTTCAGTGAAAAGTACGGGTTGTCGGCGGGGGGCGTGTGATGATGTCAAATACCTCTTCCGCCGCCGATGGAGGAAGGGCTGCGATGACATGATCGAACTTGGTGCGTTGGGACGAGAGCCGGCAAGATGGCACTGCGCCTCGGCTTGGATGAACCATGTCGAGGGGTTCCGGTCCCAATATGGAGGGAGCTTAACGGAGATGGAAAGCATCACAGGCGTTGTCGCAGATGTCGTCGCTGGGGGCTGCCCATTCATGGGAGCGTCGCCGGAATGCATAATGACGACGATGGTGCAATGGAACGTCCGGGTCACCAGCTGTTGCTAGACGAGGGAGAGACCAGGACATCTGTTCGCTGGATACTCGTCAGAGAGCAACTGAACGAGCGCCGATTTATATCTCGCGCGCCTTGGCAGGCTGCGCGCTTACGATGATAATGGCGCTACAAGAGTGATGGTGACATTTGTCTTAGAGTGCCTGAGGAAAACCCAGGGAAAATTTCCGGCGCCGGAATTCTATTCCAACCCAGGTCACCTCCTGCTCTCGGCCTACAATGTTTGCACAGGCTAACACGGACTTTGCGGAGAAGTCTCCAAAGAATCAGTTTCGAAATGTTCGTGACGTTTGCAATAGGCTGTGGTTCATTCGTTGTCGATCTTGTTCCTGATATATTCGTCAGTTTCAGCATATCGCGCGCTATTGCCTTCGCGAAGGATCCACAAAAACTCAGTATTGTGTCTTCTTGCTGGACGCTCAAAAGAAAAGAACACAGCAGTTCGGTGTGAGAACTGATGTTCTGAGGCTGGAACAACATAGAAGGGACAAATACATACAAAGCCTCAATTTGCCTAAGAAATTAACGATGAAAGGTTAGCCAGCTGTAGGAGTCGAACCCACATCTTCGGGATTGCCGGTCTAGGGCTCTACCAATTGAGCTAAGCTAACACGCCTTCCCAGCCACTTCCAGGGTGCGTCATCTGAAGGGACAAACCAGCCACTCTCTCTCACTCATCCTCCTCTCACTCTTACATTTTTGCTCACTCACGCACACACATTCATACGACGGGATCGACGCAGGCGGCAACTGTTGAACATGCGAGAACTGATGTTCTGAGGCTGGAACAACATAGAAGGGACAAATACATACAAAGCCTCAATTAGCCTAAGAAATTAACGATGAAAGACGAAAGTCACTGAAAAGGTTGGCCAGCTGTAGGAGTCGAACCCACATTCGGGTTCGACTTCTACAGCTGGCGAACCTTTTCACCTTTTCGCCCCTCTGAAATTTGAAGGCAGAATGCTATATAGAATTAATTTAAATGCTCGGGCTCCGGTGTAATGTACACGAATCCAAATTATCATAGCAGACGACAACCCTAACTGTTGTCATCGTTTTTTTTTATTATGTATGCACACATGAGCATTCACATATGTTCAAGCTGTTGCTAGGACTGAATTCTTAAAAATGTGCGCTACAAATCCATAATTTAGTATTCTTTGACATATTTTAACGTTTTTGCACTTCCTGCCATCCAACGAAATCGCCACCATTCTGTCCCGAGCGCCACTGCGGTATGCAAGTAAACCAAGTTTGGCAGAAGTTTCCTATGTAATCATCGTGAATCTTTCAGGCCTGGTCAGGCCTTGCCTTTCACGCGATATCACACTGAGTCCCCGAAAGGCTCGCAATTTTCGAGGAATTGGCCCAAAAAGATGTTCTGGGCGTGGACTGTGCGTCGGAATTACAATGCTTGTAAGTGTATGTAAGTTTTGTTTATTTGCATTTGTGTGTATTGATTACAGGTGCCAGTGGATGCCATTGAGCAACACGCGCCTCATGCCATCTGCAGTAACGCTACGATTTCTCTACTGTTCTACACGCTTGGGGACAGCTATGCTACGTAAGTGAAGACCCGTTTTCTGGAATGCAGTTCGTGCAAGTTCACAGGAGGGACCGCGTTCGGGATTAATCCACGGTCGGTCTGGTAACGTCACGAGAACCGAACACGCGCTGACAGCGAATTCACACGAGGAGGTGCACGCGGGAGATCACATCTGCCGCTGTGGCTGCCCTCGGCGTACGATTCCAGGATTCGTGTTTTTCCACTACACTTCAAGAGGTGCATGAATACTGAACACTGAACACTGAGCATGAAAAAAAATGTTATATTAACGAAAAAGAAAGGAGCGCACTTCCTTCGCGGTATACAGCTTTGCCGATCGACGCCATTAGAGATCACCAGGGTTGCAGGACGCCTCAAGTAATACCAGTCGAGGAATGGTGCAAGCTCGCCGGATCTCCCGCCAGTGTGGGGGAGAGTTTTTAGGTCTGAGATAAGAGATCCACTGGTTGGAACTGATGCTTGGGGGTCCGAAGAGGGATGACTCTACGAGGTTTACGCGGACCGGTCCGGGGATGTGTCCCTCCTGTGAATGCACCCTTAGGACGAGTTCACTGGAGGGACCGGAGCAGGAGAAATCCGCGCGAGTGACGTCACGCGGATCGAGGAGTATACGTCCCGCCAAGCGTACACAGAGGACGATAGATGAGAGCGGACAAGTCTGTCTGCAACGGCATCTATCAGTATGCGTGAAAGGCTTTTCTCACTTTCTTACACTGTATGAACAACAACAACAACAAAAGGTTTTGTACGTTGGGGCACAGTTTGGTTTGGTGAGGGGTGAGTGTCTCACCCTGACTTGAAAACATCAAGTTACACGTGACCTTCCGACGCCACTCGCTCAAACGTCGCCCACCAACGCATTGCTGATGAAGGCCCAGTAAGGCCGAAACAGCTCTCCAGTGCTGGTGTGGCAACGTTTGGCATTTATAAACGTATGTTAACGTGCAGCCAAAGAGCTTATGCTACTTTTCTTCCCGTTATACTTCACTGGCTTTGCACTGGGCTTTCAGAGGTGAGTCCCTCACCCTGACGAGAGGACATCACGTTCCACGTGACCTTCCGACGCCACTCGCTCAAACGTCGCCCACCAACGCATTGCTGATGAAGGCCCAATAAGGCCGAAACAGCTGTCCAGTGCTGGTGTGGCAACGTTTGGCACTTATAAACGTAAGTTAACGTGCAGCCAAAGAGCTTATGCTACTTTTCTTCCCGTTATACTTCACTGGCTTTGCACTGGGCTTTCAGAGGTGAGTCCCTCACCCTGACGAGAGGACATCACGTTCCACGTGACCTTCCGACGCCACTCGCTCAAACGTCGCCCACCAACGCATTGCTGACGAAGGCCCAATAAGGCCGAAACAGCTGTCCAGTGCTGGTATGGCGACGTTTGGTACTTATAAACATATGTTAACGTGCAGCCAAAGAGCTTCTGCTACTTTTCTTCCCTTTATACTTCACTGGCTTTGCACCGGGCTTTCAGAGGTGAGCCCCTCACCCTGACGAGAGGATATCACGTTCCACGTGACCTTCTGACGCCACTCGCTCAAACGTCGCCTACGCATTGCAGATGATGGCCCAATAAGGCTGAAACAGCTGTCCACAGCTGTCCAGTGCTGCTGTGGCGACGTTTGGGACATATTAGGATACATATAGAGGGTGCCTTTTTTTCTTTCATACAGATTTTTCATTAAAAAAACTATAAGGGCTGTAGACATCCTGTTTTCACTTCTATCATGTCTGGGCCTGCGGACTTTCGTGTCCATATGTTGTTCAACCGTCAAATGACTAATTACGCAAAATCGTTAATTAGCTTTTTAATTATAAAAGCCACGGAGTTGTCCCGATGAGAACATATGTTCCTTTCGGTGACCTGATATAGTAGCCGTTTTCAGAACAAAAATCCATTCGGTAGAATTCGTGAAGGAACACCATGTTTTCTTTATTTTCTTCATTGCGCATCTTCGGAGACGCGTCTTTCCTTCACCCCCAATGTGAGAGGATGAAGGAGCACAGTGCAGCTTCATGCGTCGAAGATGAGCTTTAACTAGCGGAAACAAAACAAAAATATTCGTACATATATCGGGTGATGGTTTCGGAAATGCGCTTACCTTGTGTTGCATTTTCTGTTTGCTTTTAGCGGGTCTCCCAGGATGCGCAATGAACAAAATAAACAAAACGGCTGAACGGTTTGCTGAAAACGTCTGCGATATCACCTCACCGAAAGCGCCAGATGTTCTCATTGGGACAACTTCGTAGCTTTTATAATAAAAAAATTAATAAACGGTTTTGAGCTAATTATTCATTTGATGGTTGAGCAACATATGGCCAAGAACGTCTGCCGGCCCAGTACCATGTCTATAGCACTTATAGTTTTTTTTAAGTGAAAAATCTGTATCGAAAAAAAAAAAGAAATAAGATACCCTCTATGTATAGGTTTAAAAGGTTGATATTTCAGACGGCTTGATACGGAGACGGAGTTGCAGGGTTGATATATTCAATAAGGATCAGAAATAGAGACAGTGCTGCTACAGAGAAAGAGTATAAAAGGAGAGGACTGATGTTCTGAGGCTGGAACAACATAGAAGGGACAAACACATACGAAGCCCTTCCCCTTGTCCCTTCTATGTTGTTCCATCCTAAGAACATCAGTTCTCTCATGTTGAACAGTTGCCGCCTGCGTCGATCCCGTCGTATGGATGTGTGTATGAGTGAGCAAAAATGTAAGAGTGAAAGGAGGATGAGTGAGAGAGTGGCTGATTTGTCCCTTCAGATGACGCACCCTGGAAGTGGCTGAGAAGGCGTGTTAGCTTAGCTCAATTGGTAGAGCCCTGGACCGGCAATCCAGAAGATGTAGATTCGACTCCTACAGCTGGCTAACCTTTTCAGTGACTTTCATCTTTCATAGTATAAAACGAGACTTTACTAAAAACTAAGCGGGGATATCAGACTTTCCGACAGCGGTGTTGTCTTCAACAGGAGTGATTATGGTGACACACGACAATTTCAAAGAATGAGAGGGGAGTATGTACAAGGGGAGAGTGCAGCACACGTGTTTTGTCAAATAAACGTAAACAGGTTAAAGAAAAATTGTAAAATGAGCCACACGCGGTCATGTTCTTCGCTGGAAGGCAATCATTTCCTGGACTGACCAACCCGGCAATCTGAAAGAGATAGAAAAGACCGGATGTATTCTGAGAAAATTAGGAATTTAGGCTGCGAACCGCCGAGAGGACGCCTGGGTTCTGTGAACCTGGCTTTTAAATTTGTAGATAAGGGATGATTCTCGTTGTTGTCTAAGGCGTTAGGATGGAAAACCCGCCTGCAGAACGAAAATGGTTATGTTGTTAATTGAGTGGCCGGGTTTACTAAAATGTCGAGACGCTGGCGGATTAGGTTTCTTTAAGACATCAGATCTGTGGCTATTGAATCGGATTCTGAAGGACATAGCTGTTTGACCGATATATTGAGCCTTCGACTCAGTACAGTGAAGGAGAGAAAGCACGTTACAGGAGTTGCAGTTAAATAGACCACCGATTTTTGTGCGACGGTTAGAATTTGTGCTTGGCAGCAGTTTGCATTAATTTACAATTCTTGAACCTGCGTCCGTTGAATGGCTGACAACCGCTATGTTCCGGAGGCTTGTTTAAGTTGGCGTTCACAAGTCTATCTTGGATGTTCCTTGCTCGGCGATAAGTCACGCAGGGTGGTTCCAGAAACACCTGTCTCATACGATCAGATTGGGTGAGACGTGGACAACAGGAGTAAGAGTATTAAGTAAAAAAACGACATATTTATTATGAATTAAACTAGCTAATTAAAATGTGATAACGGAAATTTACATTTTTACTGAAGTCTCCTCTGCGGCGGAGGCTCCGCCTTCTTCAGGACAAAAGTATTAACTGACTTCACAGGGCTTCCGAAAGTCCAAAGTGACGTCACAGTGGAGCAGGTCGTGCCAGGTGGCGCTTCTCACAAAGTCAGCATCTAGAATATTATTAGCCACGTCCGGGGATGAGCTCATCGCACTTGCGAATGGTCACGCTGTTTTGTGGTGTGGATGTATTTATTTATTCAATGTACCCTAAAGGTCCCTTGGGACATTACGTAGGTGTGTGATAAAGACGGACATAATACAAAAAAGAAAGGATGTTCATAGGTTGTTACACGTGCAGCATTGGGAACTAAAACCTATAAGGATATCGCAAAACAGAACAACACAAAAAAGATGTATATACACATATAAATAGGGGGGGGGGGGGAAAGACACCAGAGTCTGAAGTAGAGAGTGGGGAAAAGTTATTTATTAAGCTGGCATTTAAACTAAGGGGCTGGGGAGGCTTACGTGTCGGCGGAAGCTCCGCCTTCTTCCGGACTAAGACGAAAATCTATGTGCAAGGTCTTTTAAAAGGTTACAAAAGTGTCGTCACAGCCGGTACAATTCCACTGAGAGGCAGGCGTCAGTGAGTCATGTTCTGGAAGGTTCCTGGGTCATCGGCCGAGGAGATTACGTGTCAGAGCCTTGGAATTCCAGAAAGGTGCGGGGTCCAGCTCGTTGAAAACCTGTTGTCCGGGGTGTTCTTAGCGTCATTGTGTCCAACTGTAAACAAAAGAAGAAAACAGGCAGCGGCCACTCCCAGGACACACAGAAAAAAAGTTATCCGGATATCCTTCTTACGGTTGATAGCACTCCTTTATCCTCATTTATTAGAGATTGGAATTTGTAGATCAAGTACGATTCGCGTTGCTCTCTGCAGCGATCGGATGTGAAATTTGACTCTAGAATAAAAAGTGCGACGTTACTAATGGAATGACCGGGTCGACTAAAATGGCGGGAAACCGGGAGGCTACCTTTTTTCGAAACATCTGATCGGTGGTTATTGAATCGAATTTTTACTTTGACCTACATATTCCGCGGAGCATGTTGTACATTGAATGATATAAATAATGTTACTGGAGTTACAGTCAAAGTCGCCATTGATTTTTAGAGAGAAGTCGGAGTTTGTACTCTTGACCGCTGCCGTGCTTT
Source organism: Ornithodoros turicata (assembly GCF_037126465.1). Classification (NCBI taxonomy): domain Eukaryota; kingdom Metazoa; phylum Arthropoda; class Arachnida; order Ixodida; family Argasidae; genus Ornithodoros; species Ornithodoros turicata. Next base: position 209,945,827 of record NC_088201.1, on the reverse strand, counting down.
GCATTGATTTGCATATCTGGCATATTTTACCATTGCATGGATGGCATCCCGCCGTGGGTGTTAATGGTTTGGCAACTTTGGAGTTGACTAGTCTATCTTGAAGGTTGCGGGCACGTCTGTAGGTAACTCGTGGCTCCTCGGCAAATATTTGTCGTGTCCGTTCAGATTGCAGAAGGATGCTATGGTGGCGGTGGAGGATGCTGTTAATATTACCCGCGCCTGCACCAAAGGTAAGAACAAGATTTACGCGGTCGTCCTTGGATTCGTCTGTGCGTTTACCGAATAAGCTCCTCCGGTCTGTTTGTCGTGCCCTGGACAGGGCGTCTTTTACTAGACTGGGTGGAAAATTACGATTAACGCTGGTCATCTCGTCGTAATTTTCGTAATTTTCCACCCAGCCTAGTAAAAGACGCCCTGTCCAGAGCACGACAAACAGACCGGAGGAACATATTCGGTAAACGCAACGACGAACCCAAGGACGACCGCGTAAACCTTGTTCTTACCTTCGGTGCAGGCGCGGGTAATATTAACAGTATCCTCCACCGCCACCATAGCATGCTTCTGCAATCTGAACGGACACGACAAATATTTGCCGAGGAGCCACGAGTTACCTACAGACGTGCCCCCAACCTTCAAGATAGACTAGTCAACTCCAAAGTTGCCAAACCATTAACACCCACGGCGGGATGCCATCCATGCAATGGTAAAATATGTCAGATATGCAAATGAATGCAAAGCACGGCAGCGGTCAAGAGTACAAACTCCGACTTCTCTCTAAAAATCAATGGTGACTTTGACTGTAACTCCAGTAACATTATTTATATCATTCAATGTACAACATGCTCCGCGGAATATGTAGGTCAAAGTAAAAATTCATTTGGCATTCGATTCAATAACCACCGATCAGGTGTTTCGAAAAAAGGTAGCCTCCCGGTTTCCCGCCATTTTAGTCGACCCGGTCATTCCATTAGTAACGTCGCACTTTTTATCTTAGAGTCAAATTTCATATCCGATCGCTGCAGAGAGCAACGCGAATCGTACTTGATCTACAAATTCCAATCTCTAATAAATGAGGATAAAGGAGTGCTATCAACCGTAAGAAGGATATCCGGATAACTTTTTTTCTGTGTGCCCTCGGAGTGGCCGCTGCCTCTTTTCTTCTTTTCTTTACAGCTGGACACAATGACGCTAAGAACACCACGGACAACAGGTTTTCAACGAGCGGGACCCCGGACCTTTCTGGAATTCCAAGGCTTTAACACGTAATCTCCCCGGCCGATGACCCAGGAACCTTCCGGAACCTTCCAGAACATGACTCACTGACGACTGCCTCGCAGTGGAATTGTACCGGCTGTGACGACACTTTTGTAACCTTTTAAAAGACCTTGCACATAGATTTTCGTCTTAGTCCCGAAGAAGGCGGAGCTTCCGCCGAAACGTAGACTTTCCCAGCCCTTTAGTTTAAATGCCAGCTTAATAAATAACTTTCCCCCAACTCCCTACTTCAGTCTCTGGTGTCTTTTTTCCCCCTATCTATATACAACACCCTGGTCGTTCGAACCTCCATTTTGTAGCGTACACATATAAATATATATATATATATATATTTGTGGAAGAAAAAAGACGTGGACAGCAGATTTTAGGGAAGTTAGAAACACCTGTTCATTTAATGGGCAGAAATTAAAAGTTAGAAGGGGTGACAAAAAGGGGTCGACGTTTCGACAGTGGCATTGTATTTGTCTGCACAAAAGATGCGCATGCGGTTACAGATTTCTTAAATAGGTTTGATATGTGACGTCATCATCGGTACAAGGCGCGCCACAGGCGGTTGTCGGTGGGTCAGGTACGCGAATATTCTAGAAGGTCAAGTCCGGGTGGTGAGGTCATTCTCCTTTGGTCCCTGTCCGTCTTGGGGGGAAATTCCAGGGCAGGGTGAGTGCTGCTTCTGACTTTGCTGAAAAAAGAAAAAAAAAAGGAAAGGAACGGAAAGGAAGAAGCTCAACTAGGCCGCCAGAGTTCTCACCGTTGACAGTGCTCCGAGATCTTCGTTAATGGTTGATTGGAATTTGTGAATGAGATAGGATTCGCGTAGTTCTCTCCACCGATCTGAGTGAGTGGAGAATGAAAAGTGGCACATTATTTAGGGAATCACCTGGTTGTTTGAAATTGCGAGAGACCGGGAGATTTGGCTTTTTTGTAACGTCAGACCGGTGTGTTGTTGAACCTGATCCGAAATCATGTTTTGGTCTGACCTACGTATTGTGCTTGGCACATGTCGCGCTGAATGACATAAATGATGTTAGATGAATTACAGTCAAAGTCGCCATTAATTTTGATGGAAAAGTTAGAATTAGTGGTTTTAAGTGCTTGGGTGCGTTGCATTAATTTGCATATTTGACACCTGCGATCATCGCACGGGCGGCAGCCGGTTCCTGGATGTGCTGGCTTGCTAACCTTAGAGCTAACTAGATTATCGTGCAGGTTGCGCGCGCGCCTACCCACGGTGGCTGAGGAAGAATTTGAATTTTTTGTACTTCCATCGACATATATATGTATACAACCTATATATATATCCCTGTATATATATATATATACAAATATAAAAATGAGCAAATGCTCCATGGCTGCACGTGAGGCATATGTTTACAATTCAAGCGTGCCACAATCCCAGCTATGGACGGCCGTTTGTGGCACGCTTGAATTGTAAACACACACACACACACACACATATATATATATATATATATGTCAACAATTTGATCGTGCACTGCTAGCGAAGGACAGCTGTTTCGCTCTACTTGGAGTTCGTCAGCCTGGCGCAGGGAAGTGACACGATCTTGGGTCGGCGCTTACAGTGTGTCTCGGCAAGACGTCAATGTTCCACGGTGACAGCGCCACCTGTGGAGGCCGCAGTGTAAGCCAGCAAGTACATATACAAAGTAAAAATAGCCGAAGCTCTGTAGCTGCACATGTATATGTATAGGGAAGAAAATTAGTAGAAGCTCTTTGGCTGCACGTCGAACATATGGTTATAGGTCCACATATTTTTAAAGGGACTGAAAAGTGAAAAATAACCCCCATATTTTTGCCCACTGTCGTGTACACCATTGTTGTTTGATATGACACAGAAAGCACTACTTCTCAATTCGGCATATTTTTTACGTATAAATATTTTGAAGATTGCCGGAACCTGGACGGTGCTGCCAGCGAACGGCGAAAAAGAGCAACTTGGGTTTCAGGTCCATCAGGGCTCCCAGGGATTGGTCAACCCTTACCACGTGAGAGTTAATTTTGTAGAGAACAAAGCTGACGCACATTATCTTACAGCTAAACGCCATTTTAAAAATGACGCTCACTTCCATAGCTTTTACGTTATTAAAGCATTCAGCTTCTTCGCCGCTACGAGCTACGATCCGCCGCGCCACCTGCAAGGCCGTCTGTGTTATCGCGTTTATTGTTTACGTCGTGGGTGGTCGCGCGAAGAGAAGTGAATAACATGTTCGTGTTTGTTGTGTCAATTATTCGAGAGACCTACATATGCCTGGTGTAGCTTTGGTGTTCGGGGATGCAAAAATCATGTTCGTTCACCATCGGCGGCGGGCGTTTTCTACCACAAGATTCAACAGGAGTGTGCGCGAAAACGAATGTAGTTCGAAACACTCTGTTATTAGATGTAGCAGTCGTGTCGTGTTGTCGAGTGTGCTGAACTCATTTTGCTGCCGATGACTACGAAGATGTCGTAGAAGGCGAATTGCGAAGACGTCCGAAGCACACGGATGCTCAGTACCCAGTGATTTTGCTTCACCGAGGTGACGAGTTCAACACAACGTTTTAGGTATGTACAGGCGTCACACATGTATAAATTATAATATAGCGACGACGTATTCCATTGAACTTATGTTATCCTACTCGTCCCGTACTCAACATTGTTAACATCAACAAATTTAATTTTAGGGACCTTCCAGTGTTGAAGTGTCGCAAGACTGCTTCGTGTGTGTGTGATCCAGGCACTCAAGTTGACATGACAGAAATAGCTGAAAGCAGGTATGCAAAGTCCACAGATGGAAGCACTAGATTTGTTACGGGTTGCAGACTTTGTGACATTTTTTTGAGTCTTTGGACAGATGCAGAACATCAACAAGACGTCAACAAGAGAAGAAGCCGATGAGAACTACTAGCTTGTTTGAAGGGTACAAGAATACTTCCTGTTGAGATGTAGTTATAACTTTATGACTAAGGAACGCTAATTAATTGTCTAGAGATGCATCCTCTACACTTCAATGCCCAGTGAAACAGCAAACATTCATTGTCTTTGAAGCCCCACTACTCGAATTGTTCAATGTGTGTCAGAGCTGCAGTGAGCCATGCAAGGTTACCACATCATATTGGTCCTAAATTTGCAGAGTTCCCCTGTCTCGGACACAACTGTCATTTCTCTTTATTGCTTTTCCGATCCTACCTTCTCAGAGATTAATGTGGTTCACCATACACTGCATGGGCACTGCCTTTCTCTACTCATGCTTTCGGTTTCTTGTTCTGTTGAATAAATCTTCACTTCAGTTTGCAGCTATCACGCTGTCTACTGTGTTTGCCCCTCATCTATATTGATGTGCTCTAACGATATAGCACATCAACATGCCAACAACCTATCAAAGAACCTTGCCAAGTCCTACTTTTGGATGGAAACTACACGGTGTGGTAACATCCACATATATAAAGTTTTAGTCGGAGATTTGTTGTTTTTCTACAACCTTCATTGTACATTTCTTTTGTCTTACTTAGCATGCCTGAAGAAATGCTCTGATCTTGATCAAGATGACGGGTCAATGTTTGATCTGCAGCATTACTGTTCCTGTAATCTTTTCACCAACAGAGAATACAAAAGTGAACAAATGGTAGAATATAACTAGCTTGTTAAATTAAAAAGGAAAAGACGAAACTGTTTTTACTTCTCTTGTTTATTTTGTTGCAGGTTTTACAACTCTATCAAGTACGTCAAAACATCAGAGGGCAGGAAGTCCTACTCTGTTAAATCCCTGGACAATAAAAAAGAAATATATAGTTTGAATTGTGACAAAATGTTGCTTCTGCTCTTATATTATATTTCAATTAAATGTTGCGATGCATTTGTCGTGTACACTGAAGCCAGTTTGCAGGGCTGTCAATAATACTTTACATCTCAATTACAGTAACAGAGAACTTATGCAATAAATTATTTAGCCATTTTGGAGTACTATTGCCCACACCAATGCTACATGGTTAACTTTGAACCCAGATCAAGGGCTGCTAATACTTGAAGTCAGCCCTCAAGTCCTTCTTTACAAATGTTAGTTGGTGACGTGAGAATAAATCAGTTACAAGTACTCCGTTTAACAAAACAGAGTTAATGAAGTGTTAAATCCCAATCGTAGTGCAATTATCAGTTGACATTTGGAAACGTGGTCACTAAGAAGTATACTAAAAGTTATGAACACAGTTCAGCTGAATGACACCGATGAAAATTATCTTACTTACTCCTCACATATACAATTGAGACATGAGTATAACCTACAAATACATCTATGCCCACAGGTTACTTAACCCGCCAGGAACAAACTAGTAATTATAATATGCTGTGACAGCAAAGAAAAAGCAATGAGAAAAACTTGCAGCAAACAAGAAATGAAAATATGCTGAAAACATTTCTACAGGTCAGCGCACTGATGGGAAAGCATCCCTAATAGCATGCATGACGCAGATCGAGATCCAGTGGAGTACTTTCTATTGTGTTTTCTCGGAGTCCCCCATATCCTTTTTGTGAATGGCCGACAGGTGGTATAACGAAATTTCCTGCAGAAATAAGGGTTTTCCGTCCAGCTTGCCGTTCAAGTAGCGCGTAAAGACCACACGTCGCTGCCGTGTATGTTGCCATGCTCCTCGGTTTCTCGGATGTATGTAAAAGACACTTGCAGTACTTCGGTGACAAGGCACAGTATTTCGAAATATTCGTTAGTTCTGATGCAATCGTCTGTCTGCTTTTCACACGCATTCTCTACCTCTCGGCAGCAAAAACCGTAGTATCCATTCGTAGTATCCGTCGGTTTGCATTTCACACATGAACACCTGCACGACGAAAAAACAGCGCTTGTTTTCGGCTTACACAAGTGCTTCTCTCTGATACATGGAAATTTCACAAAGCAGTCCATGTTCACGGCAGGGTGAGCTACTGCTGAGGACGAATGTGACTCCGACTAATCTCTGGACGAGGAATCTTCTGCTGCGAGGAACACACTTTCCAGCACGCTAACGCACGAACAACAGTTCGGCGTGAGCGACAGTTCTCGAATGCGGACTTCCAGCGCACTCATGTTCAAGAGGCTCGACATTCTCGACGTAGAAAGTGGTCACAAATCATGGAGGAAGGAAACACAAGGAGCAGCCCCTCCGACAGTTTTCTATCGGGACGAGCGTAGCCAGCCTCGCATTGCATTCTGGGATGCTCCTGTCTACCACGTGATCGCTCACGTGACCCTCCATGGCTCATGGACAGCCCAGACAGCATGGCTCCAGCAAAGCAGACGACGCGAGCTGGAGTTCTGTCGCAGTTCAGACGGCAATATTACGTTGAACGCGTGCTTGCACTTCCTTTCTGTGTGTTCGAATGTTTACTATTCTATTAGAAGACCAGTCACAGTGTGCAGAACGCAAAAGGACTACGCGGTACCGGAAACATCACGTGTGGCAACGGCTACTTCTAACGTATGTACTTTTCTTGACTAAGTGGTAAAGAATGCCGTTCCATTAATCAGATTTGTACAACAACAGAAGATATGAAATGAATCTGCGGCAGAGTTTGAGGTCCCAAATAAACAATTCAAGATGACTCGAAGACACACGGGCGACCAAACCAAGTTACCATGTACTTACGAAAAAACACGTTCCCGTGACAGAGCTGTTTTGAGTTTAACGGGAGCCACAGCCGGGACAGGAACACATTACCATACGTCGTTTCTGCGACGGTGCTCACATTTTCACAATAAATTACTTTCAAAAACCAAAATCATACGGAGAGCAGTGCGAGAAATAGAGCCTTGCAAAACCGAAACTTTAGAGGGGATCACGTGGTGGACAGGAAGCAATGGCGATTTTGACTCGAGCGACCGCTAGAGGGTGGCTACGCTTGTCTGGAGGGAAGAGCCGCTCCTTGTGTTTCCTTCCTCCATGTCGCAAATGGCCACTGCCATTTTCGTTTTCGCTGGATTAGCGCCCGGAAGTGTGCGTATTACATGCGTCCTCGACAGATGGCGCGAGGTCATGCAATTGTTGACAGACTGCTCGGTTTCCTACTATGTCCCTGAACATGCAATAATGGAAAATTCGATTACAGAAAAACTACAGCGATTTCAGGGGAGTTCTTTGATGTTTGAACTTTTGAAGGTTCAAGCTTTTCGCAGAACATAAAGTTTCGATAGGTTTAGATTCACTTTTCGGTCCCTTTAAACGTCGCCACGCCGGCATTTGGCAGCTGTTTCGGCCTTACTGGGCCTTCATCAGCAATGCGCAGGTAGGCGACATTTGACCAAGTGGCGTCGGAAGGTCACGTGGAACGCGATGTCCTCCCGTCAGGGTGAGAAACTCACCTCTGAAAGCCAAGGTGCGAAGCCAGTAAAGTATTATGGGGAAAAAATTAGCAGAGGCTCTTTGGCTGCACGTTGAACATCTGTTCATATGTCCCAAAAGTCGCCACACCGGCATTGGACAGCTGTTTGTGCCTTATTGAGCCTTCATCAACAATGCGTAGGTGGGCGACGTTTGAGCAAATAATAATGGTACCGTGATGTTCCACGTAAGGTTTGTCTATGCAGTGTGGCGACATGTTGCCCGTGCCGCAGAGTAGGACTGCGGATAATTTCGACCACCTGTTTAGATACATGATTTTGTTTGGCACTGATATGCGTCACATTGAATGACAGAGGAACATAGAATACATAGAATTGCATAGAATGTATATATGAGAATGGAGGAGTTACAGTCCACTCCAAATCTGCGTCGATTTTGACAGTAAAATTAGAAGTAGGGCTTTCGAGTGACTGGGCACATGGCATTACTTTGGGTGTCTGACATCTGCGGCCATTGCATGAGTGGCAGCCTCTTGATGAACCTGCCGGTTCTTTTACTTTTGAGCTGAGTAAGCTACCTTAAAGACTGCTTGCACCCCTGTAGGTGACACCTGGCGATTGAGGAAATATTTCTTTTGTGAATTCTTACTGGGGGAGAATACTTTGGTGGTGTCTGAGTATATTATTAATATTCGGAATATGGCGGATTTGGCGATCCGTCTTACGAGCTTTGTCCAGGGTTTGCCGAGCCTGCCGGGTTTGTCCAGGGTTTGCAGGGGTTCCCGAACAAGGTTTGCTGGAAATTTTCGCTCCGCGAATGTACGTTCTAGTTGCTTTAGATTCTGTTCCAGCTCATCGTCGTTCGAACAGATTCTCCTGTGCAATCGGTGGCTGGCTTGTAAAGCGTTTTTCAAAGCTCTTGATGCTGACACTACTGAAGAAATTAATTGAGGCTGTTATCGTTAAAAACCTAAACCTAAACAAACCTAAAAACCTATCTAAGGACAACAAAAAGCATTGACTCAATCTTGTACGAGTATCTTCTTCCCCGAAATTCGACACCAGGCACATTTTACATGCTCCCACTACCTACGCCAACGGCACGGCTATGGAAACCAAAATGGCGCCTGCGTATGCTAATATTTTCGTGGCTGAATTGGAAGAAACATTCTTGGCTTCGCGTGAACAATAACCAATACTGTACAATCGCTATCTTGATTGTATGTTTATGAAGAGGAAGACCTGATGAAATTTAGAGCCCATTTTAACCATCCAATTCACCCATTCTTACTCGGCCGTAACTGTCAGTTTCCTGGATGTGCAAGTAACATTAAGCGATGGGGCTTATTCCGTAAGCCACCGGATTCGCAGCAATACTTATCGTTTCACAGCTGTCACCCAAGGCATACAAAGCTTGCAATCCCTTGCAGCCAAGCCCCCATACTGGAGAATCTGTTGGAACGACGACGAGCCGGAACATAATCTAAACCAACTAGAACGAACATTCACGGAGCGAACCTTGGACAAAGTTGGTTAGACGGGTCTCCAAACTCTATTCACGAAACGCAGAAGTGACGCGGAAAACGATTCAGTAAATCTAATTGTAACATTTGGTACCAATATTCCGAATATTAATTATATACTCAGACGCCACCATAGTATTGTCCTCCAGTGAGAAACGCGCAAAGGAAATCTTCACGTCAATCGCCGCGTGTCGCCTACCGGCGTGCACGCAATCTTCAACATACTTTGGTCAGCTCAAAAGTAAAATAACCGGCAGGTTCATCAATAGGCTGTCACCGCAGGTGTCAGATATGCAAAGTAGTGCAATGTGCCCAGTCACTCAAAAGCACTAATTCTAATTTTACTGTCAATATCGACTCAAAACTGAACTGTAGCTCCTCCAATGTTATCTATGTCATTCAATGTAACGATTGTCAGGGCCAGTATGTGGGCCAGACAAAAAAAGTCCTTCAGGGTTAGGTTTAACAACGTGATCTGACGTGACTAAGAAACCTGATCTACCAGTTCGAGCCAGTTCAGCCAGCACGGCCACCCAATTAATGATGTTTCAAGTTTGCTTCTTCAGTCAAACCTTGGTTTCGACCGATGCCGACAACAACGCGAGTAATTTCTAATATACAAGTTCCGGTGGATTACCAATGAAGACTCCGGTGTACTGTAGAGTTGTTGAGTTCTGGTGAATGTTACAATGGGATTGCCACGTACGTTTATTGTTTCGAACAATGTGTATCATCTGTGTGAAGTCGTTGGATGTAACGACGTATTGAATTGGGCATTTCACATGCTTCAACGTCTAATCTTGCCGTGCTGCTTGAGCATTTATACAACACGGGCGCGCACCATTTTCTGTACTTTCAGTCAATATGCGGTGTACACGGGCAATATGGGGCCCATATTGCCAGGATTTTCCCAATATTGGCTCGAACTCTGCAATATGGGGCCCACGTATATTGCCCAGTTTCAGCCAATATGGGGGAACTCTTGGCGAAACGGGCCTCATATTGGACCCGTATCGCCAATGACCAGCCAATATGGGCCAAATATTTTGTGCTGCATGGGGTGTTTGCCCCAAAGTGGGGCTCGCCTCGGCTAGTTTGCCTATTTCTGCTAGACGCACTTATGCTCGGCATAGATGTCACGGGCTTAGCACTGTCTGGGCTTTTTGATAAAATCCGTTGCAGAAACGTTTTCCTGTTTTCTAACATCAAAGGGATAGCGTGCCCTGTTAGTTTCAAGTCTGCGCCAGAGCTCGTGTTGCCCAGCAGTTGAAAGCCACAGTTGCCCCACAGTTAAAGCCCAGTTAAAGTGTAAAACTGTGACATGGCGCCGAAAGTCGGACAGTCACTCGTAGGAGTTGTAGAGAGTCGGAACCAGCGAAGAGTCATCGAGATGTGATCGGGAGCAGGAGCCCGGACGGATGCCCGAGGGAAATGGACGACGGCGGCGCCTTGATGCCTGGAACCTACCCTGGACCTAGGGGTTCGTTCCCGAAGGCTCCTGCCACCAGCAGTGAGGTTCGGGCAACCGAATACAACCAATCCACACATCCACATGCCGGAAACTGTAAACCTGCCCCCAAAGGTGGAAAAGGTGCTGTCTCTTGGCCGGAAATTCGCAGTCCCGTCTAAACGTTCACCACCGGATCTGCTATCGCTAGTGCGCAGTGTGTCGGGTCGAGCGGCGGAAAGTGACCAAGGAAGGCATGTTTCGGAGGGAGTCAACCTTGTCATGCGCCGCAAACCCCATATTCTACGAATCGGCGTTGAAGAGGCAGAAGCCTTCTTAAAATAGAACAATCTAGCGGTGATTCCATCAAGATAAGGAGGCAGGACTCACTGTACTCCGTCATGACCTTTTTAAATCCAAGCTGTACAGACCCTCTCCTCAGTTTTTCACAAGCACGATAATGTTCCGACGGCTTCAATAAAGAAAGAAGTGGGCGACCTGTGTCACAGCCACAACTTACAAGCCGCTCTTAAGACGCTCACCAGTATTTTTCAGCGCAAAAAAAGAAAAAAGAAAAAAAAGAACACGAGCACGAGGTTCCACTTAGGGTGATAGTATCCGAGAGAGGAACTTGGCAAAGGGTGGTGGCATAGTTCCTGCAGCGCAAGCTCGGCTGCTTGGAAGTGAATGCCCGTTTCCTTATTAAGAGCCCGGGTGAAGTTCTGGGGTTTCTTAGGGAGCAATGTCGCACAGGCTGCGCGACGGCTGTGGTTTCAGGAATGCTATTAGAAAATCCTGCCCACATCTGATGTGAGCTAGTTTTAGCCCCCAAGCCCACAGTCTGACCAGTTCAGGTCACCCTCAACAGATTTTGACCGCCGTAGCCGGGAGCCTCCTTAGGAAGCTTAGCAGTAGGCCTCAAGTGCAACAGCCAAAGAACAAAGACATAGTCTCAGTCATCCCCTGTCTGTACGGCGTGTTGCATAATCTCAAGAAAGTGGGTGAACGAGATGGTGAAGTGCTGTCTTCACGGCTCCCTACAAGCTCCTGAGGTTGTGTAAGGCCACTATAACGGAGAGACAGGTGCAGCAATAGTGTGCAGAGAAGCACAGGGATGAATTTGTTCAGTGCATTAATAATGTCGTATATTATTTCCCAATTTCATGTGGAAAAAGTTGCGTTGGCCAGACGGGGAGATGTTCGAATAGTGGGCTCAGGGAACATAACAATAACGTTAGAAAGGGGAAGGAATGGTGGCTCACTCTTGACTATAAATCATGCGGCTGTAAACCAGCACTTCGACAAAGCAATGTGCTAGCAAAATCTATCAACGACACCACTCGTGAGATTATCGAGGCAGAAAGAATAGATAAACCCAGCACGTTGTGCATCAATACCCCGTTGGTAACGTTGTCTGATAAAAAGCTAGATTTTCTTAGATTTCCCGCCTCTTCCCTGTAAATGTATATAAGACGCTGCCTTCTTCAATAAACCTTGTTGTAAGTAGCGCCTTGTTCTGCTATGCTACACCGTAAGTATGCTACAGCGCTAAGCATGCTACCCCGAACAGCCCAATTTTTAACCATTTTATTTGCGCCTTGTTCGTCTCACTCTTTGTCCTTGTCCTTTTAGTGCTTTTAAACCACTATTATTATCCTCAACCAACACGCCCAAAGATTCGCACACATTAGGACTGTTTATGAATTACGTCACTTCAAATGTTTAACACTTCTTTATAAGATACTTCGCGGTGTCGTAGCTTCTTCCATGATTAAGCCTCAATTCAGAAAACTACGTATTGACAATTTAACCATATGTTTACCTCAGCCCCGTTCTAGCTATGGATTGTTTTCCTTCACCTATTTTTCCGGTAAACTTTGGAACGCTCTCCCTTATGAATTGAGAGACTCCGTCTCTCTGAATGTATTGAAACGAGGTCTGACACTTATGGACAGTTAAAATTGTCAATTGGTATTTATTGCTTTTTCACCATGTTCTTTTTTTTTCTCTTCTCTCCCCCTCTGTCTCTTTCTCTCTCTTTTTTTCTTTTTGCCCCTGAGTCTGTTTGTATTTGGTAATATGTACTCTGTTATTATGTGAGCCGCTTCACAGGCACTGCTTTGCGGCTATTAATTGTACTATGGTGTAACTTATGTTGTAATAAAACGAGTTGAGTTGAGTTGAGTGTTGTGTAATTGTTCATTTAAAGTATATCATGCCATATAGTTAGGTTGGGCCCGCTTTATCTCATGCGTATTGCTGTCGCGATTTCTGTAATCTCTCATGCAAAGTGAATAATACCGCTGCAGATGAGCTTTCATTAAGTCATGTTTTCTTGTGTTTAAGGCAGTGCTTGGTGTCATTCCCTTCGGGCGCCCACGTTGAGTGTATCCCCTTTTCTTGGCGAATTTTGTGCTCCATCCCCTTCGGCTACGGGGGACGTCACACAGCGAAAACTATTTTCATCCTCTTGCGCTTTCTGTTACTACAGTGTGCTGTACTGTTACTCAACCTTACTGTATAGCAGTGACGTTTAACCAGGCTCCTATTCCCACAACACATGCTGTAGGCCGTGCAGTTGATTATCTCTTTTTACGCAGATTCCGCGTTGCTATCGGGCACCATTTCGTAACGAATCAGTCTGACTTCTTTGAAGTCGGTACCTTCGCGGACGATAATAGGGTCAAATGTAGTACCAAGTCAAGCAGCAGCGGCTACTACGATACTAAGAAAACGATTGCTGCGAAGACCTTCTACTGGATCCAGTTTGTGAGAGAAGATAAGGACATTTGTGTAAGTATGGTAACGAATGTCTTGCCAATGATTGTGCGTGCGAGCGTCCATATGCGTGAAAAAAGGAGCATGCCTAGTTCACACTGCAACTTCTCTCCATTGGGGGCACGGTACGGATCGAGCGCGCACGCGGTTCTCGAACTGTACAGGCGCATGTGCTCTTGATATACGTTTCGCAGTCACCCTCCACTGCATACCACACTCTCTAAGAAAAAAAAGAGTACTTTTGCTCCTTTTGGGGACTAAATGCATTGCCACAAAAATAGTCCCTTTCGGGAGTAAATGCACGGGAGTAAATGAATGTCACAGAGTTGAGACTGCATTTCATGCGCTGTTGCAAGAGTCCCAGGTACATAATTCGTGTGCATGCATGAAAATACTTTGAAGCAAACCGTCAACCGTAATATGTCGAGTGATATGAAATCTTGCGCCATACATAGGGCACAATTTGCGAAGAAAGATGCGCTAACTGTTTCTTTCCCTGTGTGGCTGGAAAATTGCTACGTTGGCTGAGTTTCAAATTGATCACAGGCACATATTTACGTAGACTGTTGCATTCAGGAGGCCATTCGCGAAGTTTCCCAATTTGCCAGTCGCCAATTTGCAGTCCTGGGGTGTAAATGTCGGGACTAAATGTCGGGTTAGGGGACTAAAATGGGGAGTAATTGCAGTCTAGGGGAGTAGAAGCTGCAATTACTCCCCGTTTCACTCCTTTTTTTTTTCTTAGAGTGCACCATGACTCCCCTCTCGAGTGCTCCTTCGCTCCTTGATTAACTGCGAAGCCGGAGGTACCCGTACCGCATGGAGTCCAGTCAAGGCCGCGTGTGCGTTTCGGTTCGCCGTACTTCGTTGTCATCTCAACCGCTTCACACCTTCAACCGCTTCAACCGCTCTCTTTGAACTTTTTATGCACCGCGTCACATATCTGCCAGAATCGCAAGCTAGAATTCTTTCAGCGAACATGATCAGGTTGATTCAGGATCGCGTGCAATTTATTTTATCGCCAACTATCGTAGAACGTGAAGAAAAGCAATGTGCAACTTTCCGGCGACGCAGAATAAAAAAAAAATAACAAAGACGGTTAAGAGCATCAACTGTTTACTATGTACAAATTAAAAACGAGACTTTCGTGCAGTAGGCTGCGCTTCTTCAGGTTTTAGGACCTGCTACAAGTGGTGAAGGATACATCAAAACAATTCTAAGAAAAGGGTGAGGGTTAAGAGAAATGCAAACAAATGCAATACAAATATAAACAAAAGCAAAACGCAATCACTACGAGGTGGCTGGACAAGGTCAGACAGACATACAGACGGATCGGAGGTGCACGTGGAGGAAAGCAATGCACATCACATGAATAGGAACAGCGGCCAGTTGGCAAAAAGAGCTTTAGAATGCGTACGGAGAATTATGGCTCAAGGGCGAAGGATTGAGGACACAGAGCACCTTGATCGCTAAGAGCCTCCAGACTCTGGAAAAGTGGTGCGGAGTTCGTGGTTTACTGACTGTGTATCATCGTGCAACATGTGAAAAATAGCACACAAATGATAACAGAAGGAAAAAAAAATATAATTAAGAAATAAACTTACATGTTGAAAGGACTGTAATGGGCCGCCATACGTGTGGATGCCGTGCGGTTGCAACGTTGCAAATTTCGAAATGAAATAGGATTCCCGATTTTTGCGTTTGATGTCATTAGCGCAGCAGGATTCTCAAATGGTGATAAGTAAATGAGCATGCAGATCATGTCCCGGGAGATTAAAATGTAGCGCTACAGGTGACCGACGTTTATTAACAATATCTGATTTATGGCCATAAAATCTTTCGCGGATGGTTTTACGTGTTTCGCCTATGCATTGTTTATTGCACGGTATGCAATACTGTGCAATTGCAGCGCTGTATGCACACTACTGTACAGTGTGCGCGATACTGCTGTTACTTTCTGTGTCCTGAGTGTACAAATGGATCGCGCTACTTGTTTTTCATCTTTTCCACACGCGACAGGCCTCCGCGTTCACCACGTGGTGGTCCAAAGTCTGTGCAAAACAGAAGACACGTGCTGGACAAGACAGCCGACAACGAGGTGAGCGCGCACATCGATCAGCGAATTGTCATGAAGTTTCTCGTAAATGAATGCATAAGGTCATCTGAAATTCACACAAGCACTTCAGGCTCAGTATGGCCGCAATACATTTGGCCGCAGCAAAGCGTTTGAGTCGTGCAAACGGCTCCGAGACGGCCGTAGATCAGTGCAGGACGATCCCGGACGGGGCTGCTCCGAGCCCACTGTCAGAGTTCCTGAGAACATCCAACTTGTGGAGCGCCTGATCCTCAAGGACCAACGGATAACATGTCTCGAACTGGCTAGAAAGACGGACCTTTCTGTGGGAACGTTGAACACTATCATTCATGAACACCTCCAGTTTCGGAAAGTTAATGCCCTTTGGGTCCCGAGGCACTCTCCGTGTTTGACCGGCAGAGAAGACTGGAAAGCTCCCAAGAGCTAAGGTACCGTTTCGACACTAAAGGACAGCCGTTCCTTGATCGGATCATCATATGCGATGAAACGTGGGTGCACCATTTCACTCCTGAGTCTAAACGCGCATTAAAACAGTGGAAGCATCCGGGCTCGTCGGCTCCCAAGAACTTCGGAAGCAGCCCGTCTGGGGTAAGGTCATGGTCACGGTTTTCTGGGACAAAGCTGGCGTTGTTCATGTTGATTTTCTGCCCAGTGGTACCACCATCAATAGTGCATATTCCTGGCAGGTTCTCTGGGATGTGCATAAGGCGCTCAAGCAAAAGGGGCCGGGCCTCATCACCAAAGGAGTCCTCCTCGTACAGGACAATGCACGCCTGCATACCGCGCACCTCACGACACGCACCTTACTGGAATTTGGCAGGGAGTTGCTGCTACATCCCCCTTACAGTCCAGACCAGGCCCCCAGCGATTTCCATCTCTTAGGGCCACTGACGGCGTTGCTTGGGGGTCGCCAGTTCAGCTGCGTCGACGAGGTCAAGGATGCGGTCCGATCATGGCTGCTACGCGCCAGTAAGGATTTCTTCGCTGCTGGCATCCAAGCCCTAGTGAAACGCTGGGACAAGTGCATTAGTGCAGCTGGAGATAACGTTGAAAAATAAACTAATTTCTCGCCTGTAAGTTCATTTTACTTTTGCGAGAAACGAAAAGTCTCGGTTTGATTTGGACACCCCTCGTATTTCCCTTAACCCTCACCCTTTACTCTTGTACCGTGTGACTTGTTTTCGATATATTCTTCACCGTTTGGAGCAGGTCCTCAAACCTAAAAAAAAACACAAACTTTTTAATGTGTATGCAGTTGATGCTCTTAACCGTCTTTGTTATTTTTATCTTCAAATAGTATGATAAGTAAGAGACGCACTGTCAAACTGCAATAATGGTTTTTCGCATGAAAGTAACAGCAGAAGTGTTGCATGTGAAGACACCATTACCGTTTCGCATGTACATAATGTATGCTCATTCAAACCTGACCAACATGAGGTGCAGATTGATGTATGTACCATTCCAACAGATACCTTTGAGGAACGTGCTCATTCTTGACCGTTTCAAAAGTGCACACACCGCCACACTGTGAACACTGACGCAACAGACGATACGCAACAGGAAGTCTAGTCATGAAAGCACAGACCCAAAAGCTATCACTTTGCGCGTTCCGTTGGTCTTCCGGAAACGTTCTCTCTTTCCCGGCATCACTAAACGCTTGCATGATGATTTTAATTGTTTCTCAAAATTTTCCGCAATGTATGTTTCCACCCTGTACTTAATTGACGATTTAGACATGTCCCATGTTCCTCGGTTGTCGTCCTATTCCTAAGCTGCTATCGACATATTAACTTTCTTAAATACTGCTATTTGGACGATTGCTCCTGCTTAACTCGTCAGTATTGTTGTGAACGGAACGTCTAAAATAAAATGCATTTATTTCGCAGTAGTGTTGCGTTTAGTGTACTTTAGCTATTGTACAGGGCCGAAACAAGCTGAAGGGGGACGAGAACGG
Source organism: Ornithodoros turicata (assembly GCF_037126465.1). Lineage (NCBI taxonomy): Eukaryota > Metazoa > Arthropoda > Arachnida > Ixodida > Argasidae > Ornithodoros > Ornithodoros turicata. The sequence goes on along the minus strand of NC_088201.1, from coordinate 209,928,435 downwards.
GCAGGTGAGGAGGGTGGCAAGGGTAGAATTCTGAAGGAGGGAAGGAGGCTAAAATAGACGCCACACAAAGTGCTGCCGCATGCGGTCTACCGAACCATGTTGTTGCATCATGCTTCATGTTACATCATGTGTGCTAATGGCACATGCCGCATGTCTTCTGACGACACAGTAGAAGCCGCATTTTCTAGGGTGATAGAGTAACTAACTGAGCTTCGCGTGACAGCGTAACAGCATTCAGTTCCACAGCCGAGCAGGGAAGCCACTTTGTTTCTCCTCCGCGCCATGGCCATCCCCAGTTGGGCAACACAGACAGCTAACATAACAATCCTCGCCGTGGACAGCGTTGTTTAGGAAGGCGTATGTGATTGTCGTGGGGCATTATCAATGCCAATGAGACTGTCCAGAGGAGACGAAGGTCATCAGTGAATCAACCGTGGTCAGCCGATCGCAGCACGAACATTTCGCAACGAACTCAATAGAATGGCATCGCATGCGCCGTTAGGTGGTGCTGGTGCAACGAAAAAACAACATGTCATCTACTTGCCTCTCCTGCTCGCCCTTGTAGATCAGTCGCTGAAGCGAAGCTTATAAGTGGCTCTCACTGTGAGGAATAATGAATAATAAAGGCCAATAAAAGGTCAAATACGAAAGGGCGTTTCTGTTTATCCGTTGCTCATAGCTTCCCAGGCACATAGCCATGGGAACGTGGCCGAGACTTAGCGTACACCAGCAACGCTTCATTTTGTTTCTTTGTGGCAAAGGTGTTCCGGAACGTAAAGGGACATCGTTAGAAACTTTCCAAGCCACCACACGTTCCACCACCCTAGACAATGTTTATTTCCTGAATTTTGCCATCTCCTCGTAACCTGTTTTCCAGTGAAAAAAAAGAGAGAGAGAGAGGCTAAGGAGCAAGCGAGCTGCTGGCGGGGTTTTACATTATGCATCTGTTTCCTAGATACTCTTCAACGGTGAAGGATACTACAGGCTTACGTACAAACCTGATGTTCCCGTGTTCGACGGTATAATAACGTGGACGAACATTGATCTGAATATCGCATGCTTCGAGTGCCACTTTACGTGCGACCAAAGCAACGTGTCAACTCTTCTGCCAATGGTAAGCCGGCATGTACTGCGGCACACAGGCAACTATTATTGTCATTCCAAGCTAGGACTTCATCCTCCTGGAAATAGTAGGCACGGTCTTATTCATTTCTTCACTAAATTTTAATGAGATTCAATGAGAAATATGACTGACAGCTCGTGCAACCCCCCCACCCCCCACCCCGCCCCGTTTGAAAGACGACTCTTTCTCATTGACTGAATTGGGAGTTAAGCAGGGAAGCCGCCTTTGCGAAACCCGGTTCCACCGTGTTGTGTGGCGAAGACTACATCAACGAAGCAAGGAAACCAACTCAACGAATTGGTTGAGTGGGCGTCAATGACAAATGTCGATTTCCAATTGATTTAATGAGATCCGACGTGTTGTGTATCACAGACTGTGCCAATAGAAGGAATGAGGAACTGGCTTAATGTTGAAAGATGAAAGTTGCTGAAAAGGTTAGTGCGTAAAACAGCACAACACAGCCGCGCACAAAGGTAAAACTGCCGCCTTCAATGCGAAGAATAGCGCGTTTCCACTTCACAGCCAGCCGTGCCAGGCGCGTGCCAGGATCCGTAGGAAGCGTAAACATCGGCACTTTCCCTCCTCTCGAGTATCCTTAGCGACACTTCGTAACATAGTAATACAGCAGCAGTTTGTGGCAAGCTGTTAGCATACAGTTATGGCACGCTTACAGCAGAAACACATGCACTACAATGCCAGACGGGGGAGTGTGTCTCCCGCACACAGATGGCCGCCCCTCCAAGCAAGCCCTCTGCTTCCTGGGCGAAACTCCCCCATAAAGTTAAGGAGGAGGTGCCTGACCAGTAAGCTATCACGGCACCGTGCTATTAGGGCCGGGTCTTATAGCTTTATGCGAGCAGCAGCAGCACGGCAACATTGCAGCAGAGCAGCTTTCTGCTTCCGCTGCTCTGCTGCTGGAGGCGTCCTATAGCTTCTTTTTGAATTAGCGGCAGCAGCGGCTTAGGAAACACAAAACGTGTTGGCAACTGTGCCATCGTTTACAATTTCGCACATTTCGAAGTCGTACGCAGCAGCTAAGCCTTTTAGCCCACACACCTAGGAACGCAATCCCAGGTGAAAGGCGTTTGTGTGAGAGATATGTTGGGGATTTGTAGCCCATAAGTGGACTTTGAGATGAGTGTGGTGGTGGTCTGAGCCTCGTATTATCTGATTGACTCTTCGTTGATGTGTAGTCAGTTTCGTGACATTCAACGTAGGTTCCCCCCACTGCTGTGCAGAACAGTCCTTGTTGTGTTGTGTGGAGATTCTTCTACGGGATATTGTCGCATAAATATCGCCTCGTTACTAGTATTCCTTAGTATTAGTTGATTTACTGTGACTGCCAAATGCTTACGTTGCTCTTAGCGAAATAAAATTGTATAAGGAAAACAAAGGCCCCTTCTGCTAGTCTTCACCGCTTTCTGCCTCTTTTCACAAGGAATGGGTTCATTATCTATCTTTATCGAACTCTTTTTGTTGTCCGAACATTGTCTATCTCTACCTAACCCTTTTTAAGGGTCAGTTTCATTTACAACAACCTAGCTCGCAAGTCGACGACCCTCGCAAGAAATGTGGTCGGTGTGGTTTTCACACAGCATGGACGTGAAAATAATTTGCTTGTACGTTATCAGGTACCTTCCACCGTGGTATCACGTAGGTTCGGTCGAACACTTTATTGAACTTTATGAACTGAATTATGTCCTGAAAGCGCACTTCGCGCTGTCCCGATGATTGAACACTCGCTCCAAACTACTGGCAATCACAAGCGTGACCGCCTTTGAGCCACCCCATCGTCCCCTGCCACTTTTTCTTTTACATTTTTTGCTTCTTTTTTCTCTTTTGGGAATAGCAAGTCGGCCTTGGCCTGTCTGACCTCTCCCCCTTTCTTTATGTTTAATAAACATATCCACCCCCCCTCCACGTGACCAGGTCTTCAGAAACAAATCACAAAACAACCAGACACAAACCTTTTGTCGCCACTCCCCAAACGGAACAAAACTTCCTGTGGTGCTCCTAGGGATATCCTTTCCCGGCAATTCGGATCTCCCTCGGAGACAGACATTTTTGCGACAGACGTCCCCCACATCTCCGAGTGGCCATGGTTTGGACTTCCCACAAATATCTGTCGTTTGTCCTCACAGGAAGTTACAAGGAGATGCCGGGACGTTGCACGGACTTACTTGCGTACGTGCTCAGGGCCCGGTATTTTCTCATTATTATTGATATTTTTTATTGAGCCGCTGCGCAAGTGGACAGACTTCTACTAGGCGTTTCTTTCTGCCATTTTGTTTCAGCTTCGGCCACTGCATATTTCTTTCCCAGTTGATCCTCTTTATTTCTATGTAGTATTTCTGTTACGCATATTGAGCGTGAAGTTTTAAAAAGCAAAAAATGTCTTGCAACCATGAACTTAGAAAGGTAGTGTGTATTGTCGTCAAGCAGGAGAGCTACCTATGGAGGTAGACCCCTTAAAGTAGTGGCATCTTTAGAAAAAATCTTCCCGGAAACAACACCGCAAGCGATGTTGCCCCGACGACCGTTTTACGGGCCGCGCATTCCAAGACACGGCCCACCCGGGGGCGGACCGCGTTATCAAGGGGCCCTTCTCGAAATATGAAGGACCGGCTCCCTTTCGCCTCCCTCCACCGCGATAGATCGAAAGATCAATACGCGGATTTGAAGGGAGACCAGAGCATATCCTAGTGGCATACCTTTCCAAAGCGAAAACGGATACCATATATTGCTTGTCTGGCAAGCTTCCACCAATTCTAGAGTCCCGTTTGCCTGCGAGTCAAACTAAAGGGTAAAGTGTTTACTTTTAATGCGATTGCGTATACAGATAACACTGGACCGAAGAAGTGCTTGGCGTATTAGCTCACTCCAACGATAACGTCTGTGTTTCTTACTGCTTTAGATTTGAGGCATTTAGCTGGTTCAGCGAAAGTCGAACTCACGACGCGACACACCTTGCCATGTTTCTCTTTCTCCTCTGATAATGCTCCCTGCAACATCCCATCAGGAACCCAATTTGGACAATTCTTCGAACGCCCGTTACGGTACATACTGCGGATGTACAATTAAGGACGTCCATTCATGTAGCTCCCAGAGATGTCCATTTGATATCCATTTCAGGACATGGGCGTTGGGATCTATTTCGAACGTCCGCAGGAGATAGGGTTCTGTCTGGGTCACCCCCCTGCTAACCCTAAACGCCGTCGAACGAAAACATTATCATCCAACCTCCTGATTGGCTTGCGAAACCGGCTGCTCAGGCTGCAGAGCAACAGGGCAGCACAGCAACCAAAAATTCGGATACGGGAGCAGCAGGGAATTTCTGCAGCTCGGCAGGGCTGCTGCTCTCGCACAGTGGTATGGGACCGTTCGTGTCGCTACAGCTCTGCTGCTCCGCTGCTGTTGCTCTGCTGCTGCTGCTCAAATCGAGGCTATGGGACCCCGCCTTTACCCTCCACGACTGAAATGACGTGGCCGTCGCCTGCTTTATGGTACCGAAAGATCGGTACTTGGCTTTGCCCCAGCCAACTTTATGATAAAGCTGCAACTTACTTTTATTTCCCTTGTTCCCAAGAGTAGCGCACTATATGTAAAGTAAAAGTGCGGGTAAATTGAATTCCGCACCAAGGAAATATTGCAGGTATTTCGTTTATTCGGTGAGGTACTCGGCCAACGATGAGAGCGCTACGAATGTTTCAGATTATACATGCGATACTGGAATCATAATTTTCATTTTGTGCCCCGTCAGAACGAGTGGTTGAACTCAGATGAACTGAACACGAGCCGATCTTTCCATCAAAGCGTCAACTTCAAATTGGGAGGTTCCATGACAATTTTGGGAACCTACAAGAAGACGGGGCAAGGCGACGACAAGTGAGTGTCTCTGAAGAACTTTTGCTTCTATATATGTGCACGTACCTGCAAAACCAAGTTGACTCTCCCAGATGCTATATCACCGCGGCGCTCCTTGAAGATCTAGAGCGCATTCTTCTTGATTACCCACACTACCAACCGTCCCGCACCGCACTCTCCGGGTCTCTTATTCAGCTTGGCTCTCACCCCTTCCCCTCTTTCTCAAAACTCCCCTACAAACACTCTGCCTTCAAAGGTATTTTTAGCTCTTTTTAGACCGTAGGATCGAGGATCACCAGGGCTTTTTGAATATATGTCGACAATATATATATTGTCGACTAAACTTTGCTGTGTAACAAGAATTTTTCTGAACTCCTCTTCCCGGGTCTTACTGACTACGGTCATACACCGTAGGGCTTCTACCCTTATTCTGAAGGGGCTCATTATTTCATTCCCCGCCAGCAACGGGGTAGAGCATCATCCCCGGCTGTGAAACTCCCCGTTCATCATCTTGTAATACATTCGTTATTTTTGTTGTTGTTACCTGCAATAGCCACCAGCCGAAAGCACAACGGACCGAATACAAGAAGATATTGAAAATAGATAAACAGTGTGTTTTTGTTCATTTGTTTTTCTGTTTCGTATCTTGTTCCTATGATGAGGCCATCCTCTCGAAAACGGAACAAGATGAGTAATTACCTGAATTGTGTTCGCTAATTTTTATGATTACGGGATATCAGAATTCAACCTCGACAACCACAGCCAGACGCAAAGGAAGGCCCTGAAGGCCCTCTCGATATAAGCCGGCAACCCTTGTTCAATCCTCAAACGAGCGCTTGTTGTAAAATATCCATCGCTGAATTTTGGTACTCCTTACAAAACAGTGTATTGCCATACTCTAAAATGTCCATCGACATTCATTCCAATCGCCTAAAAGAAATCAATAAGAAGCCTTTTGACACCCTATGAACTTTCTAAACACCTTTATTGTGAGATTATGAATGGGGAGTTTCATCGTCAGGATCGATACTCCACCCCATTGCTGTTGGTTATAGGGGTAGAAACAATGAGCACTTTTACAATAAAGACGTAGGTCCTATGGTGGCCAAAAAGGGAGCTTTGCGGGCAGGGCTCTGGTGGCTCGGATTAGGCCAGGGGCTATAGGCAATTTCGAGAGAGGGGGCGAGAAAGGGGGATGGCTGATTAAGAGATCCGGAGAGTGTGGTTCGTGGAGGTTGGGACTGTGGACAATGAAGAAGAATGTGCTCCAGACCTTCTAGGGCACCGCGGTGGCATCAGCTAGTTGAGTCAACTCGTTGTGGGGTAGCGAGACGTCGAAGAGTAGGACGGCGGTCTCCTCTCAACAGCGCAATACTCGCCCGTCTCCCAGACGGGAGGGCTGCTATGAGCTTTTTATAATGCTGCATTTTCTATAGTTTCTATATGTATTCCTCTAACATATTATATTCCTAGTCATAGCATTTCGGGCAAAATTGGAACAAGAAAAAGCTAGACATTCCTCGTTGAAAGCCATTCCATTTTTAAATGACGATGAAACGCGGACACCTTTTGAAATATTCATTGCTGAATGCTGTTATACGAGTAAACCGAAACCGAAACTTCATCAATGGGGAGCGCAGGAAGCACAGCGCTCATAGCACATCAGACAGCGGCATGCTTTTGAGCAATGAAAATGATTTAAGTAGGTGCTAATCTTCCAGCGAGATGAACCGCTTTGCGGCCCATATAAGAAATAGATTTCCTGTCTCGTTTGGCTATCGAATTTGGGCGAGGGGCATTTCTCTTCGTTTCATTGTTTGTTTCAGGATTTTAAAAACATAGCGTGACTTTCAAGGAGGATTGTCTTCCATTATGCTATCAAGGTTTTGACAGGACCTCACTATTAAGAACCAATTATCAATAATAAGTCACCTTGCAGTCGCATGCCCTCGTCGAGATGGTGTCTGCCAAGTCGTATAACTCAACTGCAAAACTGTCATCCTTGCTAGACTTGTAGGCATCTCATAATACACCTGTAAATGATTAAAGGTCAGATATGCCGATTTTGAAGTGCCGCAGAACTGAGCGATACTCGCGCTGTGTGTTCATTACCGAACACTGAATATGTGTGCGAAATATCTTGCTCCAACTGTTCGTAGTTTTTTAGAAAACAGTTTTTTTAGTTCCCACGCCTGGCCGTCAGACCGTCGGTAAACCCTGCGCACGGGCGCACCGACGTCACTGCTCTCGGTTTATCTGTCTTTGGCTTGGCATGGACTCTTGACTTGGCTGCTTGGCTTCTTTCGTTTCCTCCTCTGTGCGTCGTACATTCGTACATAAGCGAACAGCTGTTATGTTGTTGCTAAGCCGGAAACAAGGCATGTGAATGTTTTTTTTTTTTTTTTGGCACAGCGTCGTTGGGAAAGTGCACTTCCTTGTTCTGACCTTGCCTTTTATGGGCTGGAGAGTTATGAATCGTAAATATGCCACGGCGAAGTTGTCGAAGATGCGAGAGTGCTACGCTGTTAGAACAATTCATCGGTGCATTCAAGTGTTACCTATTATAAGCTGCCAAAAGACCAAGCAGTGCGAAGCTCTTGGCTGACAGTGGTGCCTGCTAATTTCCACTGCAAGGATTTCGTCCACGAATGTTATCATAGGTTACGCGCGACTCCAGAGGCAATTTGGAATCTCGGCACGAAATCGTCTGATGAAAATCTGAGGTGCCCGACGCATAACATTTTGAACGTGCCACGGAGGATCAAGGCAAAAAACGAGAGCAAAAAATGGTAAGTCGAGGTTCAGATATAAAAAATAGCAAGCTTAATGAATCGATTGTGCAGCTGTCCTACTGCGCTTACTCTGATATAACCACGATTAACAACACAATAGTACTATTGATAATCTAACTTCTGAATTATCACAGGTGCACGCTGAAGGCGGAAATGAAGCATGATCTGGCTTGCATCTGGTCATGAAGAAATTGCTGACACGTTAGTTGCAGTCCACCTCCACCAACAGGTATGACAATGTGATGTTATAATTTGAGTATTCATCTATGTTCAACTTTTCATGTGCACTCGCATGCAGACATTTTGACACCACTTTTAAATCTGCCCTCAAAGTTACAACCTGTCAGGGATGGGCAGTATTTAAATACATTGTATTTAAAATAGTATTTAAAATATAAATACATGTATTTAAAATACGTATTTAAATACAGGCAAGAAAAATGTATTTATATTTATATTTAAATACCGTTTTAGGCGTATTTATATTTAAAATACACTTAAATACACATATCTCATCCTCCTGTATTTGTGGGCTTCTCTCGAGTTCCACATCGTTAGCCTCCAGCGATGAAGGATAGCTTGGTTAGAGGCTACAGGTCACTCATCCCGTGTGTTCAGGGATTTCCGTCCTTCTAGAAAACACCACAATGCGCGAACGAGGGCATCGCCACCCCCGTTGCAGCGGGAGGAACTGGACAGGGCAGACAGACGGGACAAGAACTTACAACTACGACTCAAAACCGGCAAATAAACACTTTATTCAACATACAGAAAGTGGATGAAGCGATAACGGGTTCATTAGCTGGTTTTGAGTCGTCGTCGGTTCTTCTCCCGTTACCGTCCTAACACCCCCCTCGCTGCTCCTGAGACTCAAGGTGACGTTTCTGTTCAATGGAAAGTCGGTCCACGCAAGATGCTAAAATCATCACACTGCATCACGGAAAAATAAAGAAATATGTGGGCATTGTGTGCAGCAGAGATGTATCCATAGGTGGCTCCATTTATACACTAATTTAAAAGAATAATGTGCCTAGACGGCTCAAAGTATTTACGGAAGTAGTTACAGTATTTAAATACTGTCTTATTGTATTTATACTTTGTATTTAATTACTTTCAACATAACGTATTTATAAGCAGTATTTAAATACATGAAAACATGTAGTATTTTGTATTTATATTTAAATACCCGAAAAGTGTATTTATGCCCATCCCTGCAACCTGTGCTTCCAGGGTGGAAAACAAAGATCGCCATTACGATTAGCTGCTATCTCCCAGTTCAAGCACTTTTGTGTCTGGAAACTGGTTCCTGTGGATGGGGTGTTACAAGCTTCACTGTCTGATATAGAAGGTACGTTACATTAGTTCAGTTAATTTGTCTTTTGCACATTTTTGTTACTGTTAGCTGGATTACTGTTGGACATACAATCCTTTGACACACCGAAGCTGATGTCGCCTCTGATAACATTTTAGAATTTTCAGTGTCATCAACGTCCATTGAGGAAGGTGCCTTTACTATCTGTGAATCTTCAACTGAAGAATAGCCCAGAATTCATGTTAACATTGTCTACTCTTATTAATTCACTGTCTGTTTTCTGAGAGCTAAGAAAAATGGAAACTATTTATTTGTCACAACTTCACACTGGATACTGGTGTGGTACTGGCTTGACATGTAAGCTAAAATACCTGGATTCTACAATAATTGTGTTCAACTTGGTGCATTACCGTGGGCAATGCCACATTCACTACATTTTTAGTGGGTCCGGTGCACAAATACTGTGTGCATACTGCATACATACATACTGTTCGATAGGCAAAAATACCTGAGCAGTGCTGTGTAGTCTTTTTACCCAAAGTCCATACTCTTACTGCAAAGTCACAGTACGTAGAACAGCAATGTGCAGGTATGCTGCGATAGAGATTCACAACAGAAAGAAGACTGTTGAGAGCATCTAAATTTTAATGAGACGAGACTTTCGTGCACAAGGCTGCTCTTGTCAATGTCTGACATGAAGTTACAAAATCCCAGAATATATAAAACATGTTGTAATGTAGAGAGCGAGAGGTGGTACAGACATAAAGATAATTATATAATCATATATAATAAAATAAAAAGGGGGTACAACTGCCCCCTCAACTCAACTCGACAACTCAATAACTCTACTTATTCTCTACCTTACAACATGTCATATATTCTGGAATTTTGTAACTTGATGTTAGACATCAAGAAGTACAGCCTTCTGTGCAAAAGTATTCTTTCTGTTGTGCACAATCATTATGCAGTAAATGCGACTATCCATTTCTTGTCATTAAATGCTTTTCCTTTCTTTCTTTCTTTTTTTCTGCAGTGATGAGCATCCATAAGGACACATGCCAGAAAGGGAGTCTCTTTGGGATGACAAACCCTCATCACCTCATGAGGATACAATGGTTGACGAATGGTTCTCAAGCACATCGAAACTTCCAACAAATAATTCATGAAAAAGCCAGTCAGTGCTAGCACCAGGAATTGAACGTGGGCCATCCTGCTACCAGTCAGAGATGTTCAGTGGTGTAGCCACGAGGGGGCTAGGGGGTCTCGAGCCCCCCCCCCCCCTACCTGCCACGGACCGACCCACACAAATCGTGCAAATCCGAGAACATAATATATGGGGGGGGGGGGGGGGACCAGTGTGACTATCGCGAAAGTTATTGCAGTTCATGGCGTCTATCTAAGAAGCATTCTTGAATGGTTTTCAAAGTATGAGCTTTTCAAAATACTTCCAATCTCGTGACACCACTTCATTGGTCATGACAGCCTATACATGTAATCGTACTGTGAACATCTAAATCAACTATTTTCGTTCACTTTTTTAATCCTCAGTTTGAAGTGTGCACAAGTATGTGTGTGTTGTCGACACAGGATCAGCGGGGGGGAGTATTCGTATCGAGCCCCCCCCCACCTTTGAGGTCGGGCTACGCCACTGGAGATGTTACATTTCAGGCACTCATTGACTTTTGGTGAATTACTTGTTGACTTTGTCCCAAGGTGGAGCTCGCTACAGCTCATTTGCTATCTGTTAATGTTGTGGCGTGTGTTGCGTTTTTTTCTTTGTGTGTTCCAGACTCAGAACGATTAATTTGGATCAGGTCAGGTACGTTTCATTTAGACATGGCAAACATAAAGTGGTGTTTCTCAACACAACTTAGCAGTGGTCTTCATGCATTACTGATACAGGCCATTAAGCGTGAATAGAAACCTAGCCAGAGCAGCTGATACACAGAGAGAACGTAGCCGTGTGTGTTTGTCTTTTCCACCGCAGCCCTTGGGTTTCCTCCCTGACGGCTACACATGTCAGGGATAGGTTTCAGAACCGGTAGTTCCCGCCAAGTGTGAATTGCTTTTCAGGGGATCATCACGCTGGCAGATTAAACATATGGTTTAAATTATTTGCAGGACAGGAATTGCGCAGCTTCACACAAATACTACTACTACGACGTAAGAGTGGTTTAAAATCTATATTTTTTGTGTTCCTGACATTATCACACAAGATGTAGTATCCACTATGATCCTTTATGTGGGGGGTATGTACAGTGCAATCAACAGATGCTATTTACAAATCTGTGTTTTCTACTGTGTTGAAATGGGGTAGTTTGTATCTGAGAGCCATAGTGAAACACAGGCCCTCGAGAAACATGGCAACACATTGCAGGGACTCTGGATGCTGCCTAAATTTCCAGAACACACAGCTCAAGGCAGCGGTTAAATAACAAGTGGTGAGAGAAATCAAAGATAGTTGCATCCGTAAGCAGTCCGCTGTTGGATTTGCTTCTGTCAGAGATACGTTATCTCGAAGGGAACGCACGGACACACTCAGAATGATACTAGGGCTGCCTGTGAAATAGAATGAGGAGAGGGGAAGATGTATAACCTTTTTCTTGTCTGTTATTCTATTGGTTAAATTGTCATTTTCTTAGCAGCATATGTGTGTATATTCCAGAGTCTGCTAATAAATATATCAGTTTAGAGCTAGCAGTCGCATTGTAGATGTCTCATCCTGTCCTTGGTTGCTTGTGGTTCACTATGGCCATGCTTGCTAATGCAAAAACAGAAAACAAAAAAAGACAATAGAAAAACACGGAAAGAGCGACCTAAAAGGCTGCCTGTTCTAGTGCTCACATGGAGGCAATGCAATGAGGTAACATGTTCCATTCATGAATTGTGCATAGTAGTACATATCACAACGGCAACCGATTAATCAGATTTTTCTTAAGTACTTCGTTTTTTTTTAGCTTTGTTTGCACAGTCTATTATTGGAGCTTTATGTGATTCCGCTCTTCAGATACTTTAAGATTGCTGATGCTGTGCAGTTTGTTAATTATGAAACTGTACTGTGCTGAGGTACAAAAACAGAATTGTCATATCTGCATTTGAGCACATAGGAATAATTTGTAAGTACTTTACTTGTTGTCATTAATATTTGCACCAGGTCACAACATTGTTGATTTATGGAAAATGTAAATAAATATATTTATTTGCTTGCCAAACAATGCACAAATGTCTTCTTTTCTAGTGAGATATTCCCTGTTCACCAGACATAAATGTGGAAAAGTTAAAGGGGCACAATGATGGTAGAGTCTAGCGTTGCTTTTTGCCACTTCACATATATGCACTGTTATTCGTGTGCACATGTAGGAATAGGAAGGTAGAGGATGCGCATAAAAAATTTCGTATGCAGCCACACATATGGTTCAGAAGATTAATTATATGATGTCCAAGCATATATAATTGTGCTTCATGTGCAATGGGTATGCTAACGGATTGCTTCCATGAAGCCTTTTTATTTATTTTTTTTATAAATTCTTTCTATAAATGTTATTTTTGATTTTATATAAATTTCATATTACATATTGTATACTTATATTTTTATAAATTTTATACTAAAAACTCAAGTTACACAGCCCCTGTAAGAGTGCCCTTTGCAAATGGTTTGATAACGTGTCTCGAACTGTAAAGGTAAGAGGCAATCGAGAATGCTGCAGACAAGGTTGCAACTTACATATTGCTTATCACGTCCTACATACAAAGTGCTTTGTACAATAATTCCTGAGCACGGAATTAATCCCGAGGCTGGCCAGTGATGTCACCCACGACGACAAGTCACATAACTGCCTTTAATACTTTTACACCCCATGGGCTGAGTTGTGAATTGAAAGAGCACTCTACAGAAGGATAAGGTGCACCTGATTTCTAGGATCTATGCTATGCCCTAACTCTTCAGACACCACATTTCTAAGTGGCAATATGTGCTCTGGTACTTCTTTTGCGTCTGCATAGTGTGCAACCACATGGCTACTGGAGCTTTCGTGTGCATGTTTTTGTGCGACGGTGTTCATTACAAACAATATCCAGATGTTAGACATAAAATGCAGTAGTTTGTAGCGTACCACACAACGCAGCGTGACATGGGAGTGCGTGATTCAAAGAAAGCTTCTGGAAAATGCACAGAATCCCACAAAAAGTTTAAAATGTGATTTGTATTTCGTTTTAAGTCTTTCGTCGTTACATATCATCGTCGACGCTGTTGCACATTGATAAATCGTACGTAAAACTTGTCCCATAGCAGTATGCGGTTTCTCAAATACATAGCACAATTTTCCTGCAGTAATAAAACGCTGTCGAAACGTCAGCCTCTACAATGGGCAAGTGCTGTAAAGGGGCTAACGCAGACGCGACTTGATACAAATTGTACGTGCTCACAAAACACAAACGACGAATTCCAGTCACAACATCGCACAGAGGTTGGTTCGCGAGTGAGTTCGCAGCTGCTGCACTGTTTACTTATCGCGGAACGGTGGAACCCGGCTGTCCGCCATCTTCAAGCACAGATACGTGAAGCCGCGAGAAGCCGTAGCTGAAATCCACTGACAAGTACGAAGGCGCGTACACGTCACAATGCCCGTTCGGGCGCATTTACGTCATAAAAATGGCTGCGCCCATGTGTGTTTCGGAATGAATTACCTATTTTTTTGACATGGTACTGTACCGAACTGAGAGAATGAAGGTGTATTTTGGGGAGAGCTGGATGTGGGCTTTCAGAATATCACAACCGTTTCGACTATTTGGGATATCGGCATAGCTGACCTTTAAAAACACCCTGTATAATATATTTACATGTAACATGTGAGGCTTATCATGGCGATGGTAGTAGTGTCGGTAATTCGACGTCCCTTGACACCACACTCCTGAAAATCAGAAATTAGTTTTGGGACACTTGCGTATGATATGGAGCAACAACATGTTGGAACACTTGAACAGAGTCAGACACGCAGATAAATGTTGGCGCGACACAAGTCATCAACGAATCCGCTATGTTCGTCACGAACATGACTATGCATTTCCTCCAACAGGATAAAGCTCGCCTTCAAAAAAGGGTCCAGCACTTCCACCGCTACGATAGATCCCCCGTCGGACCGCACTGCAAACACAATGCTCCATCTGACCATCCAAGGAGGCGAATTGGTTCTCATATTCCAGGGTACTCACAAGACGGTCTTGACAGGTGTGGACGGAACGCACACCGTCCCAGTGAAGATCGTTGAAAACTTCCACGTGATATCCGTTTGCATGGTGAGTGCGGCGACTCTGTTTACGCGGGAGGGCAATGGGGAGAGGGGGGGCAAACATGGGCTCTCCATTAAACAACAGTCGGCTCAACAAAAGCCACAGAGAGGTCAGTTCGACAGCCTTGTTATCTCACGAACAACTTGACGGCTATTGTCATTGTTGCGCTAAGGGAAGTGGCTCTGGATGTGAGCCGCCGATATTTCGAACACAAACTGTCCCAGATTGATCTCTGCTCAAAACGGCTGTGGTTATCGTCCTGAGGTTTCCGCCTCCGCGTTACCTCTAAAAACTAAATTTACATGAAAAAACTTGTTGTCCTGATTAGTACGGTAGGTCTTAGTTGGAGACCCCAGCGTTTTATTTGTTTGTATTTCGCTGAGGCGTTCTCTGCAACGAATAGAATGAAGTTCTGCGAAAGGACGACGAGTGCAGCTCACCTACGGAGCGCGCGCGTGAGGCCTCTGTTCCGCTCACTAAAACATAAATAAGTGGTCCACTCGTAAAAAGAGCGCTTCGGAGAACGTCGTAAACGTGGTCCAGACGCACGTGACCTGTGTTGCAGAGAAACACAGCTGAAACAGGTATACAAAAAACGCGATTCATGTAATGGGTTCCGCCATTGATGCTGTCACCCCGTGGTGGTCACAGGAGCTGTGCACGTGTGGACTGCCATTTGCCGAGTTCCTTCATTTTCCCGTGTGTGTATGTCTGTTCGTGTCCGTTCATTTTGTCTCCCGCTCGGGAACCGGTGTAGAAAATATATCGCATCTCGCAGCGCTCCTCAAGCAAACAATATTCTTTTTCCTTGATCTTTCTAATGTTGATACGCTACTCAGTTGTTTACCGGATGACTAGTTAAATGGAATGTTACGTTATCGCCAGTCATACTCGTAAAAGAAAGCGGCCACCAGTATTGATTCCAATGAAAAGAGCGATTTTTCCAGTCCACCCCTGTTACGTCGTCACTGGGAACGAGGTTAAGAAGCGCACGGAGACTGTTGGTTTGAGAGTAACGCGACGAGGTCTGCAGGCGAGCTGAGAAGAAAGAAACAAAGAAAAAATGGGGACACGGGGACTTCCCTACTTCACGCGAAGATCAAGCCAGTCGTCCCGGGTGCTTTTCCTGACTGGCGTTGTAACTTGGATTGTGTATTTATAACACGCCGCAGGGCGAAAATATTTTCTGTCGTACCTCGTGATGGACAGCTCTACACATGTGATAGGGTTTGGAGCCATGCTAAACGTCACCTCATTAATCGTTTAATGCTACAGGCACCTGCTTATGATAATGTAGTAACCATAACGATTTTTATTATTATTCTAATTGTTACCATTATCAGGGTAATCGCCATAGCAGAAACATGGTCGCACACATTTAAAGGACGTGAGAACTCGTACCTGCAGCTATTGGGTTAAGGGCGTAATATTGTTCGCGTACGCTTCGTAATTATACTTACAGGTTCATGTTCAATACATACTTGTTCTTAACGAGTGCGCCGTTAATAGAAAGACACACTTTTTTTTCGAATATGGGCGTCTAGAAGAACCGCCTCTCAATTGTTACGTCATTTGTAGAATTGTGGCACCAAATGAGACACATAGCGTAGTCCGCCCCAGGTCGGTGAGCAGTCTGCAAGGCGTGAGAAAAAGGTAGAACTTGAGCTAGTTGGTAGCAGAATGCCTAAATTGTTGGCCAGGAAATGTGGGACCGTGCGGCATGTTTCTTCTCGCCATTCGTTTCACACGCTTTGCTTACTACTATGTTGTGTTTGGTGCTTGCTCTAAGTGCCACATCTTCCAGTGCAACTCACCTTATTTCTTACTCCTACGACGACGACAGCACACACCTTTGGCCACAAAGCACGATTTCTGCGATGAAGCGTAAAATACGATACCGTTTTCTTTGTTCTAATATATATATATATCCCTCCATACGACGACAAGAAGAAATGCGTGCGCAGGCTGAAAAACAGTGGGGGACCGATCGACTGCGGAAGCGATCAGTTGCCGAAGTAACCGTGATAGTATTGGTTGGATACGGACCCATCGGATTCATCTATACAAAAGGCGTGACAGCCAACACGTTATAATCGCCGTTTCGTGCCGACACAGTCGCTGGACTAAGTGGTAGAGTTCATCGACCCTTTAAGATGAGATTGTCACCTCTGACTAGGAAAATGTCGCAGTGTTCTCGAAAGGCGGTCGCCCTGTGGCAGCTTTGAAAGGAATATGCCGTGAAAAAAAAAAAAAAAAAACACCCTTGCGACTTGGTCAAAATTGCCCGCCGCCGCCATCAAGCTCTTCTTACTGGTGCACGACATTTGAGCATAACAACGTCGTGATATTACCTGTAACGCACTCACCTCAAGGCATCTTGTGTAGAAAATGTCCGAATACCGCTGGCCTGAGCACCACCCCAATCCAATACATCTCCGCGTTCTCAAGGTAAAGGAGACATCAAAATCGGAAGACGAGGAGAAGAGTAAGAGTAGGGACATGACGCCAAGTCCGCACCTCAATAGAAGAAGGAATAGCTCAGGAAAGAACAGGGACACCCGTATGACCGTTATTAGAAGGGAGATGGAAAAGTAGCAGGGAGAAATAGAGTGATAGAGCTCCCGGAATCATAGCCAAGGGGAGGGGCTCAGCTCGATCAGGGGCATTTATTTCACATTCACACACATAAAAAAAAAAGACAACGACATAAGAATAACAAAACCCTAAACAAGAGCCAGCACAAAGTCTTCAAACACTAGAATTTTGAATTGTACAGGTTCCATTTCATCAGCACCACAAACGGACGTCAGCCCCTCGGGATCCCCTACATGACCTCCCTCTGTCCATACCACTCCGAAAGACCAAACCTCCAGTGCCCTTCAGTGCCACTTGCCCTGCCATCACAGCAAACAGGTCTGGGCCAGACCAATCCCAGGGCTTCGCCGCCTCTGATCCCTTGTACGCGCAGAGTCCACTTCACCACAGATGACCAACTGATGACACACCCAGCAACCCTTGCGGGATCTTCAACTGCACTTGCGTCGGCCAGTACCAGCCGCAGTCGACGTCCGCAGCCAGGTTGACAATGGGTTCGTAGTCCCCAAATCCACAGGCACCTGGGCTCGCATGCAGTTGTCGAGGACCATGATCATCGACTCCCCCTAGCGGGCATCACAGGTCCCCAACTTCCAAACTGCCACTTCACATTCTTCACACACACTTCGAGTTGACATTTCCTGACGAAGCAGCCCTTCACTACGACCGCTTGCACTGCCCTCCCCGCGACTAGGTCTTGCCAGGGCCAACTCCACGCCTTTGCTGCCTCCAACCACTTGTACAGGGCGAGTCCACATCACCACAGATGACCAGCTCGTCCCTCCGAGCAGCCATCCCATAATCTCCGACTCCACTTGCGTCGGCGAGCACCCTCGCAGTCGACGTCCGCATTGACCCCACTGACGTACAGTGAGGGAATCGTGTACCCCCGGATGTTCGTCAAGTATTCCCCCAATATTTGCTTCCTGAATTAAAGGTAATAATTAAAAAATTCACCCAGCAGCAGTCCTTCAAAATCTAACCCACGTAATTGTCATAGATACAACCCCAGTTCCAATATATCCCACATATCCCGCCCCTGTCTTTACCCAGACCAGACCCCCCAAGCTATCCCCCCGCCATCCCCCACGCAGCAGTTACCTCTGTACTCTTGTTAAGATATAATTCCTGGAGAGTAAGCTGAATCCCGGTCAGTAACCACCAAGGGCCACACCGTAGTGCGAACGAGAGCTCCAAGTTCGCGACTGAAAAAGTAAATAAAATAAAATAAAAAATAAACACCTTCCTGAACAGAACACACCGCACCAACCACGCACCACGCACTGAACTGAATACGACCCCAAGAGGCCGCAGAGGAGTCCCCCCTCCCTCGCAGAACCGGTCCCCCAAAAGAGAACGCATGCCTCCAACTTCATCGCTCACGCAACGAGCCCAGCTAGGCCCCGGGTTCCAGTGCCGGCCTTCGGACCACCGGGAACTCATGCTCCCGGGATCGGCTCAGCACACCAGAACCCACCACCCGCCTGCTCCTGGGAAAAAGTCAAACACCATCCCCCCTCCCCCAACACCAAGGCCCGCTTCAGGGGAAAGAATGTCTATGCTTCCATACTACCTGCCTGGGAAAGAAAAGAAAAGCTTCCTCCCGAGGGCCCCCTGAGGAACCCCAGCGTCGCGACCCCGCCTGATATCTATTCCACACCGTTTGAGATGTTCAAACACAAATGATCCTGAGCGTCCGGGGTGCGGGAGGCGCAAGCCGGAGGAAGAAACCGGCGCACCCTCGGTATGTCTTCTTTGCATATCCGAATCTATTTTCCAGGTACGTCCACACATATGCCTCCGTAGTCAAGCCCTGAGAGCAATCTAGAGGTAAAGACCAGTGTTAACAGCGTTAGAGAAACGTTTGTTAGTCCCTCAACCCGCACCTCCCTTACCTGGCCCCCTCACAATCAGAATCCTGCTCAGCCCCCCCCCCCCCCATCCAATTCCGGGCAGCTGATTGATGCCTCTGCCGGGGTGAGGCAGCAGCTAGGATAATGTCCCCACTCCCGTGGGACACTACGGAATCCAGCTAAAAGAAAAAAAATACTGCCTATGTCCTATAATGACTAGTTCCCTTAAGTAGGGCCCAGAGTGGTCCCTATGCAACAGGAACGGTAAGTTGGACATCGTAATAGTTTTACCCAGAACTTTGTTCAAGCCCTTCCTGGGGCCTCGGGTTAGGGGACACCACAAGAGGTAATGTTCAGCCCTGGCACTCGCCTCTCCACAGGTACATGCGTCCTCAACACGAAAGCCGAGTCTCCAAAGATACCCGGGGAACCCTCCATGGCCTGTTAAAAAGTGACGAATTTAGTAGTTTGGCTGAATAATGTAGATGTGCTTAACCTGCGGAATCCATCTTTTTTGGTCCAGTGGTCATAGTCGTCCCATTCCCTTTGCCAGTTACTCCATGCTTGCTGAAAAATAATGCGCTTCAAAGCTGTCTAAGATAATGTCACCATTTTATCAATAGGTTGTGTTCTGGCGAAGTTTCCTAATTTATCCGCCGTATCATTTCCAGTAACTCCGGAATGTCCATGAATGAAATCAAAGGAAATGTCAACAGCCGCCTTTGAAGACACAATCAAACTCCTCAGCTCGTTAACCCCCCTGTGAGTTTGCATGGGATTGCCCATTGCCTGCAGCAATGAAACACTGTTCGTGTGAACACCAATATGAAATGAAAGACTATGATCCCTTACATACAGCAGTCTCCGCTCCAGGGCTCCCAATTCTGCTTCGAAAATTTAAGCATGCTGGTAAAGACCCACGTTCCCCGTTGCAACCACTTCTCACCCCCACATCAAACACAAACCCGCACCCCCGGAAACCCCACCATATCGACACGGAAAATCCACATATCTTACCTTCTCTTGTTTACTAAAGTTAATTATAATCCCATCCCGAGGATGAACACCAAATTGGAAAAAAGAGTATCAACTTCCTCCGGGCCAACAAACCTATCCCCACTTTCCACCCCCTCCCTCGCCTGCCATATCTTGAAAAACGTGGTCTCCGCGCGTGCCCGAGCACATATGGGCAACACCCCACGGATACCCAGAAGTACATTGTTGGGCGTCGCCCTGTACGCCGCCCTACACATTCTTATGAGAGTAATTCTCTGGACTGCTGCTAACTTTTTATTGATATACGCATTGTTATCCCTACCCCCCCCCCAAACCAGGCCCCAGCCCCGTACAAAATAACCCTCCCTATGCATCTTTTATAAAGTTCCCTAAAAACCAAAAAGCCATTACTATTGTCAGTCCTGCATAATTGTGATAAATATTTATCTGCTTTTGACACAAGAAGGCCCTTGGTCTTCCCGGGATTAAAAAGCACCCCCAACTTACTGCTCCTTTCCCATACGATATCGATATAACCTCATGTGCCCGGATTTCCGCTTCCCTCCTAGTTCTACCGAAAACCATCAAATTGACATCATCTGCGTAGAGGAACACGTCCGCCCCCTCTGGCACTACTGAATATACTGTTTACAATATATATATATACTCAAGGAACGATGCGACAGCACCAGAGGACACGTGTTTCGCCGTGTTTGCGGCTCGTCAGCTCTGGGTAGCTGCGCATCGTTCGGGATTTGCAAACCAGGGGTCACTCAACGAGCGATATACACCTGGGAGGGTGACTGAGCACTCCTCAATGCCCCAGTGCAAGCCAGTGAATTATAAAGAGGGAGAGAAGCCATTACAGAAACAAGTAAGTGACGCTAGCGTCATTTACTTGTTTCTTTAATGGCTTTTCCCCCTCTTTATATATATATATATATATTCCAGATTAGGGGGCTAAACGGAGATCCCTGCGGGCACCCTTCCACTTTATCTATAACGATGTTCCCAGTATCCCCCCGGAGGGTGCACGATCTATTACCAAGGAAGGCGTGAAAAACCCTGGTGAGATTTTCAGGGCAGTCGTTCGCTTTAAAAATTGATACAACTGCACTTCGCTTGACCATGTTGAATGCGTTCGACGCATGTAATAAAATTAATACTCCACATTTATCCTGACGCCTAACGTGTCTTAGTCGTGAACGGATCTGGTAAAGGGCTAGTGCGCTGAGTTGGTTGCGGACAAAACCAAACTGCGCCCCCTAAAAAATTTAACCCTAGTTAAAGCCCAATCTAATCTGGTGAGGATTAATTTTCAAAAAAAATGTGCCAAAGAGCGATGGGATACAGATAGTTCTGTAGTCCCTTGCCTCCAAGACTCGGTCTTCCTTTTTGGAAGGAGTAGGAGGAGTTTTGGAGCAGGAGTTTTTCCATCTTGTAGGGAAATGCTCTAGACCGTAATTCCCTAGATGGTAGCCATGTTAGGAAGTGTTCGTGGTATTCTTGAGCTACTTTAACGACGTCTAAATTAATATGGTCAATTCTAATGTCAGAATTTTTGTTTATAACTATAACTATAAGAGATAAATGGAAATAAATAATCTGTCCTGATGATTATTAAGAGGTCCTGAGCGAAAACCCCACCCTGCTTATCTTTTTCTTCCCAATCAATTTTCTCTTCGTTGTCCTCCCTTTGAAAAAGCTGCCTGAGAATTTCAGTGCAACTTTCTCTGAGATCTTGTGTAATAGAGACGTCAGCCCTTCTAATAGGGCTTGATCAGAGAAGAATGTTATTTTTTTTATGAGTAACGATCTTATACGGTAAAGAGAAGGGGCTTTTCCTCGAAACTGCTGCTGTAGCATCATGCCAAAACTCTTGTTTAGCCTGAATTATCTTGTCCTTATCTTCTTCAAATAAAACAAGGTTTTTTCTTTCTGTCAAATTTCTCTGGTTGAATGGCGTGATTTCTGATACCTTCTTCTGCCCCGTTTACCCAGTTCCGAAATATGCACAGATCCTGGCCCCACCACGGGGGGTTTGAATGCAGAGCGTACCGAGACACGTCCGATCCCGTGACCGATCCCGCTACCGTTCGCAGCGTCAGTTTGCGAACTGACGCCGCGAACGGTAAAAGAGGCAGCCAATTCCTCGCGAACACGAAAAAACGCAAGAGATAATTTGGTTGCACGTCCAGCGGTATTGTTGAAAACTCAGTCGGGTGCGCCGACGTGCTGCAGATGTACATCGTGAGTGTTTCTGTTGAACACTGAAAGACAGCCCCGCATAACATAAGTGTAATTGCGTGTTGTGGTCGTTCATATGGAGAGCTGTACGTTTCCCGCCGCCATAGCTAAAGGAAACCTTGTAAAGTAACATTAATTTGACTATGAGGAGAATAAGCAAACATTTGCTTCAGTGGTGAGCAAAACAAGGGACACAAAGGGACCAACTAGAACAAGCATCGAGGTAAACTATAGCACTGCAAACGAGCACAGACAGGGGAGAGAACAAACCCTGTGCTAGTGAAACCAGCAGATGCTGACTTGTGTTACTTCTTTGGTATCTCTTGCTTCCATGCATCCTTATGCTCAAGAAGAGGTCATTTACGTGTCCATTGCAGCAGCTCGCTTGCGTCTTACTTCTTCGCTCAACGTTAAAGAATATTGGTGTGAACGAATCTGCAGAACATGTTAGGTCCTTGTGGCTTCAGGCAAAAAACACATTGTAAACTCCATCATGAAGAAAGCCTCAACTGTCGAAGACACAACAAACAGACACGGCACAGCGTCCGTTGTGTCTTCGTCCAGAGCACGAGCTTTCTTCATCATGCAGTTGATCCACCGTCGTCGTCATCTGTGCTATATTATGACACAGTGTCAAACATTCGTTTCGGCACTAGGAGAATGACACCCTCATGTAAATATGCGACAGTTGTTCATCTAGGTCCTCAATAAAGCAAAACTCTTCTCATTGTATGCTGACTGTTATTAGCTGAATCAAGTATATTCGTGAATGCTGAAAACAAAAGCAAAAGACTAAAACGTTTTGTCCTTCTCTTGCAGACATCAGGAATGATCAACACAGAGAAGAACGACCTTGGCGACGTGTGATACGGTGTCCGTGTGGTACGGTGTGTGTGTGTGTGTCCGTGCGTGTGTGTGTTCCATTTGAAATAATAAATAAGTAAAAGCACTGGAAGTGTAACTTCCCGGCTTGTGGGCTCCTTTTCAAACTGTGTTCAGACGCAGAATGAGGTCCCGTTTTACACCTACTGTTAATGTTTGCGGTAGAAAGCCGAATCAATCTAGGTGGCGAAAAGTAGGAATCACCAAACACCGAAACACCAGGAATCGTATAGGCTGCACCTTGTAGCACTGTAGTAGAATGTCGCCAGCAGTGTAATGCTGTTAGGTTCACAAGAGTTGAGGTGCTGGGTAACTGGTACGTGATCACAGAAAATAAAAGCAGCCAAAACGGACACGCAGAGACAGGTGGACTCCACATCTGCTAATTCACAACTGTCAGAAATTTCTTCTTCTTCTTTTCCCTTAAGTACACTATCCAATATGCTGGAAGAGATTTTCTTTTTATTTGTGCCACCTGAGTCATTATTGGGAATCACAACCACTTTTGAAGAGATTACCCATGGTGGTAATTAGTATGTCCGGCCTCGAACGCTGCAAGCAGTTCTGTACGTCTCGCAGAAAGCTAGCTTCTTGTCCCTTAAGTACACTATCCAGCATGCTGGAAGAGATTTTCTTTTTATTTGCGCCACCTGAGTCATTAATGGGAATCACAACCACTTTTGAGGAGATTACGATTGTGGTAATAAATGTGTCCAGTCTCGAACGCTGCAAGCACTTCTGTTTCTCTCTGGGAAAAAGTTAACTGTGTGTCCTGTAAGTACAGTATACTGCATGCTGGAAGACATTTACTGTTTATTTGCGCCACCTGAGTCATTAATAGGAATCACAACAACTTTTGAAGAGATTACCCATAGTGGTAATTAGTGTGTCGGGCCTCGAACGCTGGGTGCACTTCTGTTCCTCTCTCGGAAAAAGCTAACTTCTTGTCCCACAAGTACACTATCCACCATGCTGGAAGAGATTTTCTTTTTATTTGCGCCATCTGAGTCATTAATAGGAATCACAACCACTTTTGAAGAGATTACCCATGGAGATAATTAGTGTGCCCAGCCTCGAACGCTGCGTGCACTTCTATTCCTATCTGCTAAAAAGGTAACTGCGTGTCCGATAAGTACACTATCCAGCATGCTGGGAGAGATTTTCTTTTTATTTGCGTTACCTAAGTCATTAATGGGAATCACAACCACTTTTGAAGAGATTACCCATGGTGGGAATTAATGTGTCCAACCTCGAACGCTGCCTGAACTTCTGTTCCTCTCTCATAAAAAGGTAACTGAGTGCCCAACACGTATACTATCCAGCACGATGGAAATAATTTTCATGTCGTTTCCGCCACCTGAGTCATTAATCGGAATCGCGACCACTTTTGAAGATATTTCCATTGTGGTAATAAATGTGTCAAGCCTCGAACGCTGCAAGCACTTCTGTTTCTCTCTGGGAAAAAGGTAACTTCTTGTGCCATAGGTACACTATCCAGCATGCTGGGAGAGATTTTCTTTTTATTTGCGTCACCTGAGTCATTAATGGGAATCACGACCACTTTTAAAGAGATTACCATTGTGGTAATTAGTGTGTCCTACCTCGAACGCTGCGTGCACTTCTGTTCCTCTCTGGGCAAAAGGTAACTTCTTGTGCCATAGGTGCACTATCCAGCATGCTGGAAGAAATTTTCTTATTATTTGCGCCACCTGAGTCATTAACGTGAATCACAAACACTTTTGAAGATATTACCCATGGTGGTAATTAATGTATCCGGCCTCGAACGCTACGTGGACTTCTGTTCCTCTCTCACAAAAAGGTAACTGCATGTCCCATAAGTGCACTATCCAGCATGCTAGATAAGTAATTTTCATGTCTTTTGCGCAAGCAGAGGCATTAGTAGCAATCACGGCCACATTTGAAGAGAATATTCAATGTGGTAGTTAATGTGTCACGCTTCAAACGCTCCCAGTACTTCTGTTCCTCACCGGGACGAGGCAACTGCGTGTCCCACAAGTGCACTATCCAGCATGCTGAAAGTAATTTTCATGTCTTTTGCAGAATCAGAGGCATTACTCGTAATCACGACCACATTTGAACAGATTATTCAATGTGGTAGTTAATGTGCCACTCTTCAAACGCTGCCAGCACTTCTGTTGCTCACCGGGACGAGGTAACTGGGTGCCCCAAAAGTGCATTATCCAGCATGCTGGAAGTAATTTTCATGTCTTTTACGCAATCAGAAACACCATGGCCTTAGCGGTCGTTCTTGGGCACAAATAAAAATTGTTATTATTATTCATCATAATCACGACCACATTTGAAGAGATTATTCAATCGGGTAGTTAATGAGCCACTCTTCAAATGCTGCGAGCACTTCTGTTCCTCACCGGGACGAGGTAACTGGGTGTCCCAAAAGTGCACTATCCAGCATGCTGAAAGTAATTTTCATGTCTTTTGCGCAATCAGAGGCATTAATCGTAATCACGACCACGTTTGAAGAGATTATTCAATGTGGTAGTTAATGTGTCACGTTTGAAATGCTGCCAGCACTTCTGTTCCTCACCGGAACGAGGTAACTGCGCGTCCCATAAGTGCACTATCCAGTATGCTGAAAGTAATTCTCATGTCTTTTGCGCAATCAGAGACATTAATCGTAATCACGACCACGTTTGAAGAGATTATTCAGTGTGGTAGTTGATGTGTCACGCTTCAAACGCTGCCAGCACTTCTGTTCCTCTCCGGAAAGAGGTAAACGCGTGTCCCATTAGTGCAATATCCTGCATGCTGGAAGTAATTTTCATGTCTTTTGCGCAATCAGAGGCATTAATCGTAATCACGACCACGTTTGAAGAGATTATTCAATGTGGTAGTTAATGTGTCCCGCTTCAAAAGCTGCCAGCACTTCTGTTCCTCTCCCGAAAGAGGTAAACGCGTGTCCCATTAGTGCAATATCTTGCATGCTGGAAGTAATTTTTATGTCTTTTGCGCAATCAGAGGCATTAATCGTAATCACCACCAAGTTTGAAGAGATTATCCGATGTGGTAGTTAATGCGTCACGCTTCAAACATTGCCAGCACTTCTGTTCCTCTCCGGAAAGAGGTAAACGCGTGTCCCA
Organism: Ornithodoros turicata; assembly: GCF_037126465.1. Classification (NCBI taxonomy): domain Eukaryota; kingdom Metazoa; phylum Arthropoda; class Arachnida; order Ixodida; family Argasidae; genus Ornithodoros; species Ornithodoros turicata. Next base: position 209,902,363 of record NC_088201.1, on the reverse strand, counting down.
TTAGTGCAATATCCTGCATCCTGGAAGTAATTTTCATGTCTTTTGCGCAATCACAGGCATTAATCGTAATCACAACCACGTTTGAAGAGATTATTCGATGTGGTAGTTAATGCGTCACGCTTCAAACGTTGCCAGCACTTCTGTTCCTCTCCGGAAAGAGGTAAACGCGTGTCCGATTAGTGCAATATCCTGCATCCTGGAAGTAATTTTCATGTCTTTTGCGCAATCACAGGCATTAATCGTAATCACGACCACGTTTGCAGAGATTATTCAATGTGGTAGTTAATGTGTCACGCTCCAAACGCTGCCAGCACTTCTGTTCCTCTCCGGAAAGAGGTAAACGCGTGTCCCATTAGTGCAATATCCTGCATGCTGGAAGTAATTTTCATGTCTTTTGCGCAATCAGAGGCTTTAGTCGTAGTCACGACCGCATCTGAAAAGATTATTCAATGTGGTAGTTGATGTGTCACGCTTCAAACACTGCCTGCACTTCTGTTTCTCATCGGGACGAGGTAATTGCATCTCCCAAAAGTGCACTATCCAGCATGCTAGAAGTAATTTTCATGTCATTTCATGTTTTCTCATTTCATGTCTCTAATTTTCATGTTTTCTCATTTCTCATTAATTTCATGTCTCAAGCTCTTAATTCCCGAAGACGAGGGAACTCCCAGTCTATTTATAGAGGACATCAGACTATGCAAGGAACAGCTGCAAGCTTTGCTGAACAGAGAATATGCTGGAGTTATGATACGTAGCAGAGTAAAAGTGCTCCATACAGAAGGAAGGTTTGGCAGCACTGGCAAGTAAGCAAGTTGCCGAAAATGATCCCATCTATAAATACTGGCGATAACGTAATACGTTGGAGGAAAGCGATACAGGTGTCTTGTGGAATGTGCCATGTGGGAAAGCGATGATCGACCCATCAACAACAATGGTGGAAAATATAGCTAAAGTCCCAGTGCATTTAAGGGAGAGGATGCAAAAAGAAATAATTGTAGAAGAAGTGGCTTGGGCCATTAAGAAAGTGCAACGGAAGAAGTCTCCGGGCCCAGATGGTACCGCCTTTTATAAGGTTTACTCTAAGCGCGTCGCACCCATTCTACAACTTGTCTCTCTCTCTCTGTCTCTCTACAACTCATTCATGAACGGTAGCTCATTCCTCCTTCGATGAGATGAGCACGAATTGTCTTGGTTAGGAAAAAGGCACAGAAGAGCGGCGCCTACGAAAACGGCGATTTCCGACTGATTAGTCTTTTGCGCACCGACTATAAAATCCTAGGAAAGATTTTGGTGAGGAGACGCGTGCCGTGGCCACGGAGTGTCATGCTTTTGGATACCGCTTCGAGTGGGGGGCATTGTGGTAGTGTGGGTGGACTTAGGTTTGCATGAGAAGTGCCTATTATTTCAGCATTGGTTTTCGTATGCTGCGCCTGGGTCGTTGCCGACTGCACTGTTGTGTAGGATTTGCGCTGCAGCAGTGCCGGGGGGTGAGAGTGCCTGTTACGTTGCCGTTTTTTTCCCCTCCTCGTGGGCCTTCGATTTCAGGCGGGTTTGGTTGCATTGGGGATTTGGTTGCGTGTATTGCGGCCGTTGGGCTTGGGGCGGAGAGGTTGTGCCATTGGTGTGACTCGACGCCTTCGCGTTTTTGTTTTGTTTTTTCGGGTAGTGAAGCATGGAGTAGTACCTGTCTGGCCTGACCTTAAAGTTTCTACAGAGAATTATTGGTGACTCCCTCGCCTTGGGTCAGTGTCAGAATCCTTTTTGGTAGGGTACAGGCGAGCCCTTCACCGGGGGCACCACCAAAGTCTTTGACAGAGGAGGATTGGCGACTCCCTCGCCCGGTGGCGTCCCATAGCTACTACTCCCCCTCAAAGTTTTTTATTCCCCCATTCCTTTTTAATATTACTTTTTTATTATTATTTTTTTTTCCTTTTTTTGTCGCATTTGCTTCATTTGGAAGTCCCTGTGCGAGTGTGGGGCGGTCCCCTGGGTGGCATGAAAGGCACTAGGAACAGGAAATACAGCTGTGCGATGCATGGTGGGTGCGGCTCAGTGCTCGGCCTACCTGTACTCACTATGGGATTGGGGATTTTCCTCCTGACTATGGGGGTTGCCCTCACAGTGCCTTGATGCAGGTGTATGGCGCTGGGTGACGTGACGGGACACTATATTGGTCACGGTGCTGGGCCGTTGCGCTTGGTAAGGATGACAATTCGGATAGTGCTCGCTAGAGTGGGGATAGGCGGCAGCAGTCCGTCCGGTATCTTGTCCGCGTGGCAATCGCCCAGGGTAGGGGCCCGGTGCGTGGCTTTGGGTGTCCTTTGTGGCTGCTAAGGTGCTGGAGGTTGAGGGGGCTTTTTGCTTTGTTTGGTTGGGGTATGGGGGGACCCTGCAGGGCGGGCGGCATGCCGGCCCTACGGGTGGTTACGCGTGAGCTGCAGCCCGGGGGGCGGGCGTGTCACTGGCCTCGCTGTGGTGGGGAGCTAGTGTTCGGGTTATATGCTTGGTTGTTGGGTATCGGTTGGCGTCGGGTCAGGGGGTCGTTTAATCAGGTTGCTTGTTGTCCTGTTGGTGGTTGTGCACAACAGCTCATCATTGTGGGTTACTGTGGCGTACTTCGGGCTAAGGGTTATGGCTGCCTCGAATATCTACTACTCGCGAGTTGCGGACGCTGCCCGGTTGGTTTTTCTTTTTTCCTTTTTCTTTTTGTTTTTGTGGAATGGTTTCCGCTTTTCTTTTGATTTTCCTTTTATGGTATAATAGTTTGAACTATTGGCCTAGCCGGTGCTTGGACTGGTGATGTGGGGGTTGGGTGACGTGGTACGCTCACTTCTGTAGCGTACTTTGGTAGGGCTTTTTGGATGTTTGGTGACGTTGTTCACGTGTCTGACTGGTATGTATGTAGGCCTGTCATGTTTGGGGTTGGGTTTTTTTTCGTTCTCTTTCACTGGATTGTATATTAACCTAACTTCAAGTTTTTTTGTTTTCTCTTTTTTTTCTCTCTTTCTTCGTTCCGTTGGTTTTGGGGGGGGGGGGTGTGCGGCTGGTAGTTTAGAGTCTTTCTTTTCAAAACGGGGTGACTGGTGTGTGATATGGGTGTTTGTGTGGAGTTTGTATTGCTTTGGTTTTAGTTATTGTTATAGGTTATCATGGTGTGGCTTCGGGCTACCACCCGTTCAATAAACTGGTCAAGTCACCGAAGTATGCAGAGGGGAGGTTGAGTTACCTAGGGTATGTTTGCCATTCTCGGTACATCAGGAGAAGCGGGATCCCTGGAGGAGTCCATCTGGAAAGAAGCGGCAGCGGTTTCTTGTCGGGACGCGTGACCAGTCGTTGTATTTGGTGCTTTTGTTTTTGGTTTGTAATTGTATAATAAATGCTGTTGATTTGCTGGGCCCGCTGTCTATGGCTGTGGTTTCGCTAGGCTTCTATATATCAATCACCTTTTCTGCTTTCTTTTCTGTTCTTCTAGCTCGGAAGGGGTGTCTGTCTCTCATTCTTTACCTTTTCTTATCTGTTGTTTATCACTTTCCCTTTCAGCTTCTTTTATTTTAGTTTTCTTCTCCTAGGCTGCCTCTTCTGTGATACCATGTTGCGGAGGGTTAGACTTTCTTGTGTTTTTTATTCTCCTCTTTTCTGATATTTAACGTTGGAACTAAGTGGGGTAGTCATAGTACATCAACATTACTGGTTCAAGGGCCGATCGCTCGTGAACAACCTCAACCTTATGCGTACCGTGTACCGTGTACGAAGTGGCTGAGGCACTGCCGAACATGTGGGGTAGCTTCAAATAGGCCTAAAGCGCTCTTTTGACAAGGTTAGACACGACTTCTTGTTTGCACTTCTGCGCTGGTGTGATGTGGGCGAGTACCTGTGTTAGGCTATGCTACCGTGACCTAACAGATACGCTTCTGATTAATGGGAGCTCAAGTGAACCTATTCCTTGGTGAAACTCAGTAAAGCAAGGCTGTGCACTCTCTCCTATGCTTGTTTGGTTGTATCTGAATCCTCTGTGCAAGAAACTCCTCACGGATGGACGTCTGAAAGATCTCGAAACACATAACCGGAATCGGAGTGTGCTGGACTACACAGACAATATTGTGATCATCTTATCTGCAATACTGGAAGTGCCTGCCATACTGAAACATGTCGAAATTTTCTGCAGAGAGCTTGGTGCCTGCATTAACTTAGATAAAATGATCAGTCCGTGTTTGGGATGTCACACCAGAGTGGTTTCTGGGCATCAAGTGGGACAAAACGGCGAAGAAATACCTCGTCATTGCCTTCGCGTCACCTAAGCCAGTCACCGAGGACTGGCGTCCTCATGCGGAACATCTGCGAGGCCTGATTTTCAACTGGTCCGGCATGAACATATCTTGCATTTGCAATACTTCGGTGTACCCAATTTTCTTCTATCGTGCACAGGTCACACGATGCCTTGCTTCCAGTGCACCAGGGGTCAAAGTAGCCGATCACCGCCCTTTCTGCTTTCGCCAGAGGAAGCATAACGTCTTGGAATGCGCTCTACAGGCGCGTTGTTCCGTTTTCGCGCCAACCTTCACAGTAACGACAGCGGTGTCAGCGACCAGTCTATAAGAGGGTCCTCATAAGAGTTAAAATCCGGACAGTGTACCGGGACCTTATCTGCGTCTTATTTCCGGCGCCCCTATATCGGAGTCTATGCACAGGACGAGAGAATGACAAGGTTCCGAAGGTGATGAAGAAACCGTCTGTTCCTATCGGTACGCAAAGATTCTTCACGTTATTTCACACGGAGGGAGGCGCTGCCAGTGAAAACCTGGCTCGCAGGTAAAGGCTTCCCGGTACCACGCGACAGTACCTGCGGCACGTGCTTCGCAGAGCAAGAAAACTTGGTCCACATCTTCGTCGGATGTAGAAATGCATTACAGTTTTGGGGATTCCTCGAGGCAGTGTTCGACATCGAAGGAGGAACGAAGGCGCACATCATCTATTGGGCGTTGTTGTTTGTTGTGTATACTTGTTCTTCTGCCCTGTTTTAGTCACGAGCGGTGTGACTTTTGTAGATGTCACCCGTACCCTGAATGCCCTGCTCAACTTGCCGTGCATCCTGTAATACTTCACCAGACATCTACTATGTTACACCATGCCAGTGACACCTTCCTTTATTACATTTCACATACTCAATTTAAATACATACATTTAAGTAATCCATATTTTAGCTAGAAGAAACGTAGAAAACATGAAAAATGGAAAAGGCGTTTGACTTCGGATCAGAAGACTGTATGGTCGAGTTTTGTCGCGGGTGAGCTGTTCCTCCTCCTCCTTTTTTTCTCACGTCTGCCTTATACAGGTGCATCTCCCTTGAAATACACACGTGACAGCTGAATAACATATGTTATCTTACGCTCACAACGTATATATTGGGTTCGTTCGAGACGGAAAATGTGCGCGTGTCCTGATAGATACGGCGTCTAACTTTATTTTAAAACCTCGCCTAAAAACACGACACCCGGTATAGTACCTGTTTTGTCTTCGCAAGGGAATGCCACTGCCGCTTACTCCTTTCAAAATGCGTTTTTAATAGTGGGTGTCCATCCTTTTCGGAGGCAGATAATTTGACGCTTGATCACCCTTTATATCAGAAAGATGTCAATCGGGTCCAAGGATTGGCCCAAAAATCAAAACAAATGTGTTTAGGTGTCTGAGCAGGTAAGTTAAATCTCAAGAACACGTCGATATCCCTCGATCATCTGCATATCATCTCCATGATCATCTCCATATAACTGCATTCATGAAGAAACACCACAATATTATAAGTGAAGAGACGCTTACAGTAGAAATTTTATTGCATTATTATTATTATTATTACATTGAACTCTATGCATGGGGTATCCATTGAGACCATTCAATTTGTATTTGTACCCTTGTATTTTTTCTTTGTACTATTTTTGTAGTTTATAGATGATCACTGTTGGTTCGGTTGAATATGGTTGTGGGAAACAAACCGGGGCGCCAATGAATGGGTCCAGGCATTGAAATGCACAACGCAGTTCTCAACAGGATTAAACTAATTTACTTCGCCTGTATATGTCCTCCAGTTGACGGCCATAGGACGTACGCAAATGACCATCACTCAAAGATCCCATGATCACACTTTCTGGATCATCTCCGGGCATCCCATCAAGGAGGAGGACGCAATGACACTTCGAGGACGTCCTGAGGATCGCGGCTGTTCTTGTGGAGCAAAGTAATATTTCTCAATGAAAAAATGGCTAAGAAGCAAGCGAGCTGGTGAAGATGATGCATAATGTAAAAACCCCGAGACTAGGGAACACGAAGTGACAGACATTTTTGAGACTTCGTGTTTGTGTCTGTCCCTTCGTGTTCCCTAGTCTCGGGGTTTTTACATTATGCATAATATTTCTGGTTCCGCTAGCTACCCACTGGGACGGGCACAGGACGTACCTGAGTTACTCTTCACGAACACACCGCGAGTATCATCCGCAAGACATCCTTGGAACACACCTCGAAGGACGAGGATACGAGGACACTGTGGGTACATCCTGAGGACCGTGCCTGTTCTTCGGGGTTTGGTTTAGGCCCGGTTTCATATCAACAACAATCAACCAGGATCGACGGCCCTTTAACCTGAATTGGACGCTTAACTGTGCTTCACTGAATGGAGTTACTAACACTCAAGCATTCATCATGTCACCAGCTAACGTTTGTAAAATAAGACGTGAGTGTTAACTTCAAGTTTTTGCAACCCTCGATCTCAGTTCAAGAAAACCAGCCGTGGTGAAACCGGGCCATACTCATGGTGAGCCAGGGATGTCAGTCTTGCCGTTTGCAGCATTTGTCTGCCGTGTTTGGCGACATTGGTATTCCCACACTTTATTCCTTGGCTTGGGCGTTAGTTCTGCTATCTAATTTCCAGTTGTATAAAAACATTGGGAACTGTAAGGATTCAGTTTTATATCGATGAGTTCGTGTCACTGTTTGCTTTCATTGAGTTGGCTGTGTGAAGGAGTGTGTGAAGATTTGGGGATACGATAAACTACGAGAGCTCTCCGCTGTGGAAAAAGTTAATTTCGTAGCTAAGTTTAAAAATTTTGCATATTTATGGAAATCTTTACCTATAAAATATTGGAACTGCATGCGGAGACCGGGAGCTTGTCATATTTATGCGTTTTTAATTATTTTGTCTTCCTAGCGGCCTTCCGGATCGTTACTAAACTATGTCCGGCCAATCAATTCATTGTCTGTAGATGAAGGTAAGGACTGCGGAGCACTCACGTCCTCTTTTGAAAAGGTCTGTCCCATTTGCAACAGCTTCATCCTTGCATTGTTAGGTCTTCGAGTACAGCCAGGACACTTGTCAGAACTTTTCCCGAAAGTCGTCAACAAGTCGCATTCCTCGGAGCGCACCTTCACCCACCGGCAATGGAAGATTGGTTTGCATGGGTCAGAACAGGCTATAAATTTTCGCCGCCCGCCGAAAGCGGCTGAGCAGGCGCAGCACGCATCCTCGCCCCCCAACAATGAAGGGGAAGAATGCCCGTAGCTTTATTAATGAAAAAAAAAAAAACTTTAGCGGGTAACAGTGAACACCCTATAAGACGCCATAAAACACACATCCGCATAATGAAGCCATTTTTGCCTTTCCATTTTGTCTGAAATATCCCCCATCTATTACAGTCAGTTTCCCAACTATTCCGGAACGTTCACCTCAAAATATTTCGCATTGCCCCGCGAGGAGTTGGGACGAGGTCAGTAAGCGTGTAGAGGACGATGGTCTTCCTCTACATGAGTTCCACCGGCGCGGCCATGGAGATAGGCCACCGTCATCGCCTCTCCGTGGCATACCATTACCGCCGGTCGGGAGTCCCGACCATGGAGGAAGGAAACACAAGGAGCGGCCCCTCCGACAGTTTTCTATCGGGACGAGCGTAGCCGGCCTCGCATTGCATTCTGGGATGCTCCTGTCTACCACGTGACCCTCCAGACAGCATGGCTCCAGCAAAGCAGACGACGCGAGCTGTAGTTGTGTTGCAGTTCTGATGGCAGTATTACGGTGAACGCGTGCTTGCACTTTATTTCTGTGTGTTCCGAATGTTTACTGTTTTATTAGAAGACCAGTCACAGTGTGCAGAACGCAAAAGGAGTACGCGGGACCGGAAACCTTACGTGTGGCAACGGTTACTTCCAACGTATGTACTTTTCTTGAGTAAGTGGTTAAGAATGCCGTTCCATTAATCAGATTTGTACAACAACTGAAGATATGAAATGAATCTGCGGCAGAGTTTGAGGTCCCAAATGAACAATTCAAGATGACTCGAAGACACACGGGCGACTAAAGCAAGTTACCGTGTACTTACGAACAAAACGCGTTCCCTTGACAGAGCTGATTTCAGTTCAACGCGTTCCCGTGACAGAGCTGATTTCAGTTCAACGAGAGCGGCAGCCGGGACAGGAACATATTACCATACGTCGTTCCTACGACGGTGCTCACATTTTCACAATAAATTACTTCCAAGAAGCAAAACCATACGGACAGCAGCGCGAGAAACAAAGCCTTGCAAAACCGAAACTTTAGAGGGGATCACGTGGTGGACAGGAAGCAATGGCGATTTTGACCCGAGCGACCGCTAGAGGGTGGCTACGCTAGTCTGGAGGGAAGAGCCGCTCCTTGTGTTTCCTTCCTCCATGGTCCCGACCGACGGTGATGGTATGCCACGGAGAGGCGAGGCTATGCGAGCCGTGGTGAGACACCCAGACGAAGGCTGAAGCTTGCCGTGGCGTCGGCTGCTGCGACTGCCGCGACCGGCAGGTGAGCGCAAGGCTCGGGTGTCGCGGCCGACAGTGAAAAGCGCTGGGTGCGGTGAAGAGTGCCAAGATGCAGCAGGAGTGAAGCGCATCCATCTGTGAAGCGCGTGTGTGCCGGAGGAACGTGCTTTGCAATATGGCATCTGCAGTACACCTGTGGTCTTAGCGAGCAGAGGAAGACTTTGGAAATGGACCAGGTCATGGCGTGTGGATCAGACGGTCCGAAGAAGACGAGTTGCAGTTGAATGGTCGGCTGTTGCCAGAACGCAGGGTGTCGTTGGGCCGGGAAGCATCCAAACTTGATGTTCATCGTCCGGGTCACCAAAAGCGTGTGAAAGTCAATGGCAAGATAGGCCATCCGGCTTGTGTACAGGAAAGCGTTTCCACTCCTACTCTATAGGAATTCATGAAACTGGGATGGTCAGTGAGCAATCGGTGCTCGATCCCCCGAAGCAGGTGGAGGAGCAAATAGAGACTTTGCCAAATGCTTAGCTTCTGCGCTACAAGAACGATCTTGAACACATGTGATTCTTGTTAATAAAACACCTTTTAACTTAGTACAGCTCCGGCCAACCTTAATAATAACACTGGAAAAAATTCGGTCTCATTTGCCAGCGCGATAACAGCCACCCTTGGGGCACTGGGGGAATGTTAAGTGAACAAAATGCTTTCGTTAAACTAACAGAATAATTTTGTTCAATGAAGATTTCCTAGGTCCGAAGGCTTGCTGTAATCGCGCTCGGGACCACATTTTTTCCAGTGTACATAATTAGCAGGTCCAAACCTTGCGCCCAGAATAAACAAGGGGACGCAACCCAAGCTCCAACAGTCAAAAGTTTACTTGACACAAGTGCGCAGGTACGTATGCGCAAGTGACGTCACCTGAACCCGAATGACAATCACGTGCCACAAAACAAGACAGGGAAACCGAAAAGCGGGGGGAGGGGGGCGAAAGGTGAGTCAGTCTATTGTGGTGACATGCTGCACGTGCCGTAGAGTAGAACTGCTGATGATTTTGACCACCTGGGGTTCTTTCGATGTACTAAGCAAACGTCCGGTGCACGGTGCTGGAAGTAATTTTACCTTCCCCACATTGCCACCGTCCTCGGGTGGAGTTGGACGAAGTATGAGGTAGAAATATGGAAGTCGTCGAAAAAGCCGGGCAGCGGCCATATTTCTACTGACTCGTTCTGAGATGGCATGTGTTGTGTTTGTCCGTTTGTGTTCCAAGCTCAGCACAGTTACGGCGAATTTGCTGATCGTCGTACTGTAGAAAAAGTTGCACTGGCTCGAGCTTATACAGCTCGCATCAGGGTTAACTTGAACGCCACTCCGGTCTGCAGACCCTGGTGGCGCTTTGTAGAAATGACGTCGGGGAGTGTTTTGAACCCCATGATAGGTAAATTGGAGGAGCATTCCAGGATAGGAGCCGCTGGCGTATGCAACACTGATTGTATTGTTACATTTTTATAGTAATTGATCGGTGAAAGTGACTGAGGGTTTTATGTATTTCATTATTACTAGAGCCTGGATTTCTGGGCAAATGCTTTTTCGTTTTGTGTGTGTGTGTGTGGTCCTAGTAGAGCCTATGCGATACAGGGTGCTGGGGAACATCTTGTATCGATTTGAGAGTGCCCATAAATGTCTATTCCGGCGTTAGGGCCCATTTTGACGTAGATGCCAAAGATTTCGATTAAACATCGTAAAATGCAAATCTAGTTCCCTATAAAGCGTTGGCGACAACACCGTTGTGCGTGCAAAATTGAGCCTCTGTATGCAATAAGGGGATAAGTCGAAAAATCCCAAACCGAGAAAACTGCAAGTGATTATTTGGTAAAGTAATTGCAGATCAGTTTCCACGAATAACGCACATGCAAAATGTGTAACATGTATGGATGTGTCTACTCTACATTTATGTCCCGTTAGCATAGTTTCTGGGTGTGTGACGTTGCAGAAATTGAACAAAACCCAGGAGCATGACATATCCCCTCTTTCTATATAACACCGCACGCACAGGGTTTTCGTGCAGGAAAAACAAAAACAAAACAAAAAAAAACCGTTTCACAACTCGGACTTCCGTGGTGGCGCCAGGACGAGCGAAGTTACCTTTGTACAGAGGGCAGTCTACATTGTGATGCTGCTAAACAAGCACAATCCTCAAAATAATGTTCTGTATGGTCAGCAACTATATCACTTATTAGCATAATGCACACGTTTACAACCCACTTCCGACTCAATAAAGCCGCTGACACGGTCACCTGAGGTAGGAAGAATACGTATTTCGAGTGGAGGCAGAACTTCAGTTGCTCATCGTAGCAAAATTTAAGCTACGCAATTTGTATGCGCGAGTAGAAAAACGGCCCGATCTGGCTGTCCATCCCATTGACACGCATGCATTTCCCGTTTCTTACGCTCCTACATCAAGTCAATAAATTGCAATATGGTCCAAAGTTTTGTTTGACAGGTACATACCGGTATGTAGATGTCATTTCAACCAAAATACTAAAACGTGGATAATTCGACGTATCTCCTTATTGCATACAGAAGTTCAGTTGTAGGTTGAGAATTGAAAATACATTACTCGGTCCAGAGCTTACACGTTCTTTGTCGCAATTCTAGCATTGTGTTGTCTCGTGGGTTGTTATTAAAAATATACAGGCACGTTTCGAAACGGTTTTGTCGCAGTCTGGTACACATGTAGAAATATATAGAAGAAGTCTGGGACACATCTAGAAGAGGCCCCGAAGCTTTTGGTAATTTCGTCACTCTCTGTAATTTTCTTTTTTTTTTAAGTAACGAATTGGACACGCGGTAAAATGCTACCGATGGAATCGTGACGTACAACCCCTACAGCTTGACAACCTTAGCAAGCTGCCTCCTCGCATAGGTACACAAGCGAGAGTGACACCGCGTCCAGTGTGAAAAGACTTGATCCCCCGTAAGTAGTCTAGAAATCTAGCCCACCTAGCAGTGCCTATCTAGCAAAACAATTGCTAGATACGCTAGCTAGCGTATTTAGCATCAACAAACAAGACCGCCCCCGTCCCCACCCCATCCCGCTCTTGCGAATGTTAATTAGGGCTAAACCACGTGAGCGCCAGCCCACAGATACCGACCTCACTGTATCATCTGAGGAATTAACCACGTGGGCACCAGCCCACTTTCATGACTCCATCTGGTAAGCCATCCCTGCAACATGCCTTTCTTAATATTATAATTAGGTGCACGCCCTACTGTGTTGGAGTAAACCACGTCAGAGTGATACCGACCTCACTGTGTCATCTGAGGAATTAACCACGTGGGCACCAGCCCCCATATCGTAAGCCAGCCTCCAGCAAGTCCCTCGCACGCGCAACACGCGCTTCTTATTATAATTAGGTTGCATGCCTACTGTAGATTAGAAGGAACTACATAAAAAGCACAGTTGCAAGATCGTATTTTAATTATGACTGAACTACCCCCCCCCTAGTCCCACTACAGCACCACCCCATCATCTCACGAAGGTTGAACCAGCCCACGAAGCTGTCGTTATACTTCTTAATAAGTTTACCTCCACCCTCTCGCAGATTTTAAACCTGACCAGTTGTGGCTGACCACGTGGGGGCACCAACCCCTTTGCTTGCCTGTAGGATGCACTCACTGAATGTCATCTTAAGTGTGTAGTTCCATCAGAATAATATACCTCTTGTCTTAAACAAACTACGTTAACAATGAATAATTAGCTTAGTTATGAAATCAGAAATGTGCCATAACCGTTCATCCATCTAAGGATCTTAGTAAAAAGAAATAATAATAAGATTACGAAGATTAATTCTTTATGAATAGTTGCACAATTCTTACTCGATCCTGCAAAAGCGTATACGAAGAAGGGAGTCAAGTCCTGTAGATCTCATAAACAAAATACAGAGGAAGAGTGGACCTCCACGCGAAAGCTTGTACAAATTAAACTTAAACAAAAATCTTCAGTGTCGGCTTCTGTATTTTCTTTATTGGATCCCTGCAAGGATAAAACGATAGCTCGATTCATACATGGCACAACATTGTTCAAATTTTTTTTTCTTATTACGTGTTAAAGTCGACAAGTAGGACACCTCGCTATCGTCTGCCTAATGGAAATGGTTGATGAGTCAATCGACTCCTTCCGAAGTGCGAGGAGACAGTATATACTTAAACTTCAGAGCGCTAAGAGCGTAACCGAAAAAAAAAACAGCTAGAGCCTAGAGCTCTGACCTTCGACAACCGATCGAAAAAAAGAAAAATGCACCGGCCCCCACCACAACATCGTTGCGAATTGCAAGGATATGGCATAGCTAGTATTGAGAAGTGATTATTGACAGGGTGCTAAGGGGCGTGTAACCGACAAAAGGCTTACCGCTTCGAAATTCGACATCCGACGCATCATGGGGGAACATCATGACATTCATTGTAGAGATTTCATTAAACATGCTTGGACTTGCAGTCGACCAGGCTACCTCTCCCCATTAATCCGTTTTGTGTACGACACGGATTAACTCTCGAGAAATGATAAGATCACTTTTTCCACGTTCCATTAAGATGTTGTTGTGTTAGCGACGCTTTGCATATTAGACGACGGGATGGCTGAAGGTCACGCTGTTTCCACTCACACTGCGATATCTCTTCTGCTGATTTGCATGAGTACGCGAGCAAGTCGAATAAACGCTCGAAGATACACGATGTTATTGCAATAGCAAGCATTTGCATATAAGACATATCGTTGGATAAAGGTCGTACCTTTTTTACTCTAGCCGGTGTCGCATTTGCAACTCGAAGACAGGAAAAATAATTACTATGCGATATATGTTGCGCCGCAGGAAAAAGAAGAAGAAAAAAAGACGCAGTATACTAATGACAGCTACCTCCATGCTGACTGCTTTGCTTTCTGAACAGAGCGAGCCAGCCCGGGAAAAGCGTAATTACCTCTCAAGGATAAACGATAATATCACTTTCCTCATCACGTCTTTGGGGCGAGACGGTCGACGCTGCACTCTCATAGGCAAACGAAGCGACTTCTATATAAGACGGTTCGCCCGCAACGCTTTCCGGACTGAGCTGGAATGTCAAGTGAATGCCACTTGATTGTTTTCAGGTGGATTCACTTGACATTCCAGCTCAGGTTTTTCCGTGCGGGTGTTTGACTGGAAAAGCAGACTAAGGTGAGTACATGCTTTTTTCTCTTCTCTTGTTATAAGTTCTTCCCCTGTGAGCGTGCAAGGTCACAGCCATTTATGGAATGCATGTACGTGAAAGAAAAAAAGAAAAGAGGTTCACTCCTTCCCACTGCCGACATGCAAATCTTTGTGATTTTAAAGTGCACCTTCTTAGATCATCGCAGTAGATGAAATGAAAAATAAACGATTGCAAACAGTACAACATTATTTTTTTATTTAGGACATTGCATTGCGTTGTATGTTTTGGAGGACATTGCTAATTTACAAGTCGGCTTCACCTAACTTCTACGTGCGTTGCGGGAAGTCAACGGTAGGAAATGCTCAGTCTTGCTGGATTGCTTGTTTCTTTGCATTTCAATTCAGCGGAATGGTGTTTTTTTTAATTGTTTGACTTTGGTTCTTCATAAAACATATTTTCCACTTCATCGTCTTTGTTGTAACTACTCCGACGAGGTTGAAGGGTCATCTCACATTTTGGGCTTGTAAGATCGACTTCTTCTAAGCATTTTTTTAGCTTCTCTCTTTCATTTCATGTTCGGGTAACAACAGAACACTTCACCTGCACGTCAATGGCAAACAGGTCAGAAAGAAAGGAATTTGTCTACCTTCATTTGTGAGATGTAGCTAGTCTTCACCCAACTCCTACGTGCATTGGGGGAAAGCCTACTTTAGGAAATGTTCAGTCTTGCTGGACTGCATGTTTCTTTGCATTTAAACTTAGCGAAACGGTTTTTTTTTAATCGTTTGATTTTGGTTTGACATAAAACATATTTTCCAGTTCATCTTCCTTCTTTTGCTGTAACTACTCCGAGGAGGTTGAAGGGAAGAGTTTGAGATCTTCCTTGACAACAAGGCAAAAATGTGTGCTATACAATGGAGAAGAGGTGGAAAACTTTTTTTTCCAAGTTAATCCACTCGGGATTCCAGATGAAGATTTTTTCTCCGTGAGAGTGTTTGGCTGGAAAGACAGACTGTGGTAAGTACATGAATTTGCCCTCCTCTTTTGCAATACATATATGTATATATATATATATATATAATGCTTTTCTATGAACATGCAAGTCATTTATGGAAATGCAAATATGAGGAACGACAAGGTTTCATGCCTCCCGCTTTCAGTGGCGACATGCAGGTCTTTGTGATTTAAGGAATGCTTTCCTAGTCCATCACAGGAAGTGAAAACGTTTGCAAACAGTTCCATTTTTTTTTATTTAGATACAAGGACAGTGAGATCACAGCCCTTTTAGATAGTGAGATTCCATAGCCAGAGTGATGTCGACCAATTGTTCTGCCAAGAGAGTAAATGTTGCCTGGGCAGCGGCGAAGTTTTAACTCACATTCTAAGCACAAACAGCATACATCTGAGCATTCGTTATCGTAATAGGTCCTTGTAAGATTAGCTGTCTCTAAGCATTTTTGCAGCTGGCGTGTTTCGTTTCGTGTTAGGGTAACACCAGAACGCTTCGGTTTACCGTTTTCACTCCAAATGCATACCACAAGCAAGTCAGAAGGGCACGAATGTACATAAACATATTTTTCCAGTTCAGCTTCTTTGCTGCAATTGCCCTGATGAAGCTGAAGGGAAGAGGATGGAAGCTTCGTTAGCTCGATGATCACCACAACAAGCAAAAACGTGTGCCACACAACGGAGAAGAGAACACACAAACCTCTATCCATGTCTGTTCACTCACAATGAAATGAGAGGGCTTAGTACAAATGTACATTTTTATTTCCCTGATACACGAGCGGTGATTATTTTTTTATGCTCCATTGTGCACCAGTCGATGTTTGAAGAGGTCAAGTGTTAGCTTGCTGATGTAGCCAGTTAAGTAGTGCCAACCTTCAGACTCGGCTTATTCCATGAAACATAGACTCTCGGCAGCAAGATGCATAGCGTCAACCTCGTCAGCATATGTCAAAATTTCGTCCACGTGACGTGACCATTCAGCAAGTAAGGCGAAAGGTGATTCCGAGGCAAACGTACAGACGGTGTGAACTCTGGCATACATTGTTTTTGCAGTTTTCCA
Organism: Ornithodoros turicata; assembly: GCF_037126465.1. Taxonomy (NCBI): domain Eukaryota; kingdom Metazoa; phylum Arthropoda; class Arachnida; order Ixodida; family Argasidae; genus Ornithodoros; species Ornithodoros turicata. The sequence goes on along the minus strand of NC_088201.1, from coordinate 209,886,339 downwards.
AGTAACCCTGTCAGGAGGTTGATCTGGCAGCGCTTGAAACAACACCATATCCGTCACAATTTTAAAAGCTTCCACGAGCGAATTTTTGCCTACTCGTGTTAACCCACATTCCAATATCTCCTTGTAGGAGACGTGTTTGAGACGACACACAGGCTGCTTCCGAAATTCGTGTGTGTAACCTCTTCTCCATCTGCCACACACATCTCTACCTAGCACAGGCTGCTCTTCATCTGCGTCTGATGATGACGTCCATGCGCCATCAAGCCGAGGATCAACCTCAGGCCATGTTGTGTCATCGGCGGCTGACTTGTCTTGACTGGTCATTACAAACCAAGGTAATTTTCTGCGATCCACTTCTTGTCCAGACTGCCAGTGAACTGAACCAAGTACTGAAGCTTCCCATTTCTAACTCGTCGTTTTATGATCTTCTCTACTTTTGGAACCTCTCTCACTCGTACAATTTCACTCTCATAAAACCCACCAATGATGTCTTCATTTTTAAGATCACGTAATAGGTACGTGTTAGGATACCCTAACTTGATCGCTCTCACCACGAAGAGTTCTGACGTAAACGACCCTAAATAACGTTTTATTAGCTGATGTCTGTATTTTGCAATTCTCACTACGTCTCCAACACTCTAGCGCGGCTTTTTTGGTGGTCCAACCGGGCTGGGGTACAGTCTCTCTCGGAAAATGTGCTCGTTTTCTTTCTTTACGTCCACTGGTCTGGCAGAAAGCGATCTGTGTACGCGATTGTTGTAAGCTTTCACTACTTGAGGTAAAATGTTCACATATTGCTTGTGACCCTGGAATGTGAAGATACGGTACAGTGTGGTCACAATTGTTCGCCGAGATCGTTCACAGATGGAGGCCTTCATAGGTGAATTTGTATGGATGAGCCGGATCCCCCTTGCTTTCAGAAACTGTTGTACCGCCTTGTTTGTAAATTCTGTTCCACGATCTGTGTGCAAAAGCTTGGGTGTCCCAATTCCTTTAAAGGCAAGTTTAAAATCTCGAATAACCTCGGGAGATCGTTTACTACGAATAGGTACAATGGCAAGAAGCCGAGAGAAAGCATCTATACAAAAGAGCAAATAGCGAAAACCATCGTTCTGGTTCTTTAGACTTTGCAAATCCTTTAGGTCAGCCTGGAATAGTTCACGAAGTCCAAGTGCAATGGTTTTTCGAAACTTCGTGGGTCGCTTGTATTTCTTATGTAAACTGTACACATCACTTGTCTCCAGAAATTTAGTGACTTTGTCCTTCTTTTCGCCAATGGCTCGAGGAAGTCTCTGCACTCCACCAAAGCTCCCGACATGTTGCGGGTCATTGTCGGCTGCCATTAGTACTTCTTCCTACTGCAAACTCTCAGAGCATCGAGTGATAGGTAAGCGTTGATTGTAGCTGAAACACCTCCTCTCATCCAGGGAGGTTGCCTGTTGTGAAGTTCGTACTTCAAAAGCTCAACAATAGATGAGTGTGGCACCACCTTTCCGTGACAGATAACTCTTCCGTACTCGTCGTAAGCCAGAACCGTTGTCATCAGCTGAAGCATAGCTAATACCTTTTTATGATGTCTTGGAGGGAAGTGTGACAGTATTTTTTCTTCTTCGAAGTAGCCTCTCTCCTCGGAGTTCAGTACGGTGTCCATGTGAGCTGTCGTGCGCGCTTCGCGGCTCGTGTGAGCGGTGCTGACGCACGTGGAGGTGTGGAAGCTTCACTTACGGAATGAGGTGAAGGAGTGGCCAGAGTTTTCTCTGCTGTATGTTTTTGAAGACGAGATGGGTGCACAATAAGTGCTGGTAAGTTTAGCTTGACCAATAGCGGCAAAATCCGATCAAAATAGGGTGGTCTTTGAACATTTCTTGCTTTCATCACGAGATAGTATACGAGGTCAATTATATTAGTATTGTCTACTCGCTCACCGTCGACAATTATCTGAAATGTTTTCCTATCCCATGAGATCGTTGGTTCCAGAAGACGTAATAGGTTTTCTGATCTGATTTTATAGCCACTGCTCATGAAATCAACGACAGTATTACTTTTTTCCTCGGTCTGTGTTTCCTCTTCTCTCGCCGTTGTTGAACCCAGTGTAGGTGTGCTCTCACTCACAGTGGGATGTAGCAAGGAGTGAAGATATTGGATTATCTCTTTTGCTTTGATATCGTCTGGTTCATCTTTCTTCAATATCTGTGGGATGGGGGTTTCTCGGTAAGGCACAAGCTCGTATTTCTGCATCGACTACACTCCGATTGCTTTTGCTATCGCCCTTCCACCTAAAGTCGAGAGGAGACCCAGCAAAGGTGGCAAAAGGAACTGTAGAAAACCACCAGATTGTTGCAATACCTTTCGAACTTTCTTCACTCCTGTAGTGTCTCGTTTTGCCAAAAAGCGGATAGGTGTTGCATAAGGTTGCAACTGATTTCTCACTCTTGGAGCTACCTTAATGTTTCCTTTACAAAGATTCATACAAATCTCTCGAATAGCAGTTAGTTGCTCTCTCGTAGCATGTTCCAGGAGAAAATAACGTTGCTCCGGCAACTTTGCATCAGCAAGTAACTGAAGAAAATGAATATTCTTCTTGACACGTTTCATGTTTTATATACTATTTGTCGCTGGTCGTCTGGAAATATATTAGTCCACACCCTAAATTGGTCTGAACAGTTTTGGGATAGGTCAATTACAAGGTATGAATATGGTTTCTTGCAAGCATCTTTATATATACTTGGCAGTAGTTCACTTTTCTTTCGACCAAACAGTTGTCGTGAAAGTATTTGCATTTGGTCCGCAGTGCGGGCGGAATGGCATAAAATTAAGGCACTGCTGTTAAACTGAATGCATCTATACAGAGGATCATTAATAAATAAATATTGTGTTATGAAAATAGCTGAACAGTTGAGGTGGTGACAGCCAGCTACATAAAAATTGCAGATTTCTTTGAGCCTTTGTTTGTCGGCTAAGCAATCATCAAATATAATTAAAGAATTTCTTACAGTATCAAGATTAGTAGGAATATCCTGACTGAAGGTTACCTCTAGAAAATTATCGAAGATTGGTTGTTTGTACAAGTATATGTACAATATATGATCAAATGGTTTGTCGAAGACAGCAGCTCTATGTTTAATTAGACGTGTAACAAGTGTCGTCTTTCCACTCTGGCTTTGACCTGATATGGTCATTGAGACCGGAGTGGTAAACCTATAAGGTCCAACCTCAGCCATCTTTTGCAAACGAATGAAGCATGTTATGAAATCACAACATTACATAAAGGAAGGTTACAGCAAAGACGAGCCTGTACATCACTCTCAGATTGGCTAAACTGAAATACAGACATTCAAGGTTGTAGACATTCAAGGTTGCGCACAGCCGTGTTAGTTATCAGACCAGGAGCATTCTATAATGGAAGGTGACAACAAAAAGCAAAGACAAGTCTGTGCTCTAAGCTTGCCCAAAGTCGAAGTACACACGTTCAAGGTTGTAGACATTCAAGGTTGTGCACGCAGGTATGTTAGTTACCAGACCAATGAAGTTAGATAGGACACGCTGAAACATGTCTTCACATATAACGTTGCAAGGATGTAGACGTTCAAGGCTGTGCACACATGTTAGAGAGCTGCATGCAATCGCTATATAAGAGCGGACATAGAGAGTGGTTCTTCATTCAGAACGTCAGACTGAAGAGGTGTGTTACATATTCCTGTGGAAGATGTAAGAGTTTACAAATCTATTCTTCTCTTTCAGTTCATTCTATACAGCAAGAGGAGAAAGCAAATTGTCATCATAACAGCGAAGTCTCCATAACACAAGTAAGCTATGTCATCCGTCATGGAAAAGTTGGATAAACTGAAAAAATGTGGTGACGGTGAAATTCAGAAAATGAGCTACATACCCAAAAACGAAAAGTTCGAAGTGCTGGACATTCAGAAAATTGACACTATGTATGGCGAGGCAGTATACGTGGAGCTCCGCATGGAAAACGACAAGCCAGTGAAAGTGTATCTACCTGGACGCTTCAAAAAATTGTCGGGGGAAGAGCTAGAGGAAATGCGACTGCTTCCAAATCTCAAAATGGAGAAGAAAGAACGGTTTACCAAAGATGGTAAAAAAGTCATTTCGCCAGATATTATCTTCACCAATTCGAAGAGAAAGTGATGAGATATGGTGACGTGTCACTTATGCTCCCAGCACGAACGGCAGTATTATGCAACAGCATTAGGTCTTCAGATTCACTTGGCAAATGTTCACAATCTTCAAGCCCCCTGCATTCCTTTTTGTGAGACTTTGTGCACACTGCGAAACTATGCTAATCGGTTCGAGCTACATTTACACGACAGGGACGTTAGCGGACATGATGTTACAACCTTTTTTCACGAGTACAGACAGTACATTGCTGATGTCTTACGACACTTTGGTTTCCCACTGTGCTATTTTGTATTGCTTAAAGTGGAACTTGGTCGTCACACGCCAGACGATGAGTTACAGCTCGAAATTAGTTTCGTGCCTTCCAAAGTAGTGACAGTATGGTCAGAGGCAGATGTAGAACCTTCTATCACTCAAGTGACTGCTGAAATAGCACAAAATTTGGAAAACCTCGAAGTAGAAGGTTCAGGTTTTTTTCTCTTTTGCATTCATGCCTGTATCATGAACATTGGACGTTTGATGCCTCAACTGATTGGATGTGCCCAGTTTGAGTTACTGCAAGAATTGAAGCATAAGTTTCGTTCTCTGTTGTGTGTAGACTTTGGTTTGCATGAAGATGAGCAGAACATGTGTTTTGCCTTCTCTGTAATAGCTGCACTGCATCCTGCTACTGGTTATTGCAGGCGTAGGGCATCTTCATACAGACCATATATTTCTGAGTATGTTTTTCTGAAAACATTCCCAGTAGCTTTCCCAAAAGAGGTTGAAGCATTCGAAAAAATAATGGTATCAGTATCAATGTGTACGCCTACAAAAGGGAAGACAAATCTCTGTACCCCATCAAGGTTGTCGATGACGAGTGTGAGAAACATGTGGATCTGTTGCTAATCGACGCTCATTTTCTGCTTATCACAAATTTTAATGGATTATTTCAACCTAGTGGACGGTTTCATTGCAAGAGGTGTATGATGGGCTTCTCATCAGACAGAATCCTCAGTGATCATTTAAAGATGTGTTTGCATCAGAAGGTTGCTAAGACAATTTACCCTAAGAAGGGAGAGACGGTAGCATTTGCCGGGGAACATCTCATGTCGGAAGTCCCTTTCTACTGTGTATATGATTTTGAAAGTGTTTTGTCACCTTGTTTGGAGGAAACAAACGTGTATGAGGATCACTGTCCTTCCTCATTTTGCCTTTTGGTTATACGTGCATCCGACTCACACATGTTGCAAAAGCATCTTTTCCGTGGTCCTAATTGTGTCAGTATTTATGGAGCTGCTGCGGAAATTGCATGACGAAATTTTAGGATGGATACATGCTTTTGCACCTCTAGAAATGACCGAAGAGAATGAGTGTCAACATACAGCAGCCACTCATTGTAATATCTGCAAAGAATCCTTTGCTAAAAGACAAAAAGTTCGAGACCATGACCATGTAAGCGGAGAATTTCGACAAACACTATGTCAGACGTGTAACCTGAAACTGAGAGTGCCACCCAAGATTCCAATCATTGCACATAATGCTAACTATGACATGAGTTTTCTCCTGTCTCATTTACATCTGCTTAAGAAGTCAGACATCAACGTGATTGCCACCAGCTGTCAAAAATTTAAAGCAATTGACATCGGCTCTTATCGATTCTTGGACAGTGTGAGTTTTCTGAACGCAAGCCTTGAAACACTGGTGAAAAATCTACGTGATAAAAGTGAATCCAACTTTCAATGCCTTCGCCAGTTTTTTCCAAATGAGGAACACTTTCAGCTGGTTGTTCGTAAGGAGGTCTTCTGTTATAACTTTGTCACCAGTTTTGAAGCCTATGATGAGCCTTCGCTACCACCTCGAGATAAGTTCTTTAACATTTTGAATGGAACCGAAGTAAGTGAACAAGACTACAACCACGCGCAGAATGTGTATGAAAAATTTCGGCTCAAGAGTCTTGGAGAGTATTCGGACACACACACTGACACTGACAGACACACTGCTTTTAGCAGATGTGTTTCAGAACTTTCGAAAGTGGACACTCAATGTGCACGAGATTGAACCGTTTCATTTTGTATCCCTTCCAGGATTAAGCATGTCTTGTGCACTAAAAATGAGTCCGGTAGAACTAGAACTAATTAACGACCCCAACGCATACCTGCTCATCGAGAATGGCTTACGAGGAGGTGTCACACAGTGCTCCCTGAGAAAAGTAACTGCGAATGTGCCAGGAACAGAACAGTTTGATTCCAAAAAAGAAAAAAAAATAATTAACTACACTGATGTAAATGGCCTGTATGGAGCAGTCATGAGAGAACCATTGCCTTACGGAGGATTTGAGTGGCTCACTGAGGAGGAAATTGTTAACTTGGATATAGCTCAGATACGAGATGATGCCTCTGTGGGTTACTTTCTTGAGGTAGACCTAGTGTATGACCAAGCAACTCATGAACGCCACAGAGATCTTCCCATTGCCCCTGAAAAAATGTCCGTTCGTTATGAGCTATTGTCAGACTATCAGAAGGCGCTCATGAAGAAGTTCAATCTTCCACAGAAAGCTACCGAAGCAAAACTGTTGCTAACATTATTTGATAAAGAGAGGTACTTTCTCCACTATCGCAATTTGCAACTGTATCTGCAATTGGGGTTGCGTCTCACTAAACTTCACAGGGTTCTCAAGTTCAATCAGAAGCCGTTTCTGCGATCCTATGTCGACTTCAATCACGAACTTCGGAAGCGAGCTACAAATGCATTTGAGAAACAGCAATCAAAGCTAATGATTAATAGTGTATATGGCAGGACATGTATGCAAGTCAGGAAATTTGTAAATTGTCGCCTCACAGTAACAGATGAGCAAGTGTTGAAGCTTCTACGTAAACCAAACTTGAAACAGTTCCGCCCTCTGAGCTCTCGTGTCATCTTGTTCCAATTTAGTCAGTCTGTCCTTCGCATGAAGCAACCGCTGTACCTGGGCTTCACAATATTGGAATTGTCTAAGCTGAAGATGTTTGATTTTTATCATAACCATCTTCTCCGTGTAGCCCTTGATACACGACTGCTATACATGGACACTGATTCTTACATTGTGATGCTGAGTGACGATAAAGTACTCCACGAACTAGCTGACGAGCATCTAGACAACTCTGGATATGACCCTGATCACCCACTCTATTCGACAAAAAACAGGATGGTACTAGGAAAGTTTAAAAATGAGCTTCCTCGTGATCACATTCTTGGCTTCTGTTATCTGAAACCAAAGCTGTACGCCCTTGATCTGTGCAGCAAAAAGCAGTACAATCGCGCTAAGGGTGTTAAACAATGTGAAGCACAGAAACTCCACTTCTCTATGTACACGAATGCTCTCGAGCAGGGCACAATGCATAAAGTTAAACAGAACCTCATTGTGCACAAGGACAATGTCAACAAAAGTGTGTCAGTGACAAAAATAGCCCTCAATCCACTGGATACGAAACGCTTCATTTGTGATGATGGAATTGACACGCTACCTTTTGGCTATGGCTGAATTTTTTTAATGTGTACGGATTGGTCTCTCTAATGAAGCGATGGTGTTGGGGTGTGCACCGTCACGAGGTTTCATTACAGAGTTGGCATACGGGAGTAGGAGGGAACTCATCTGTTATCACCCCCACAACAGATGTTGCCCTTCTATTCCTGGTCCCACAGAAAAAAATTGTAATAAAGATGTTACATCCATATAGCTATGGTTTGTCATATATTAGAACGATGTCATGTTAGAACCATGAACTAAAACTATTGCATTATTCCACATCTATGGTTGTCAGTGTGGGATTACTTACAACTGTGAGTTAGGAGCTAGAGGATATTTGTTAGCCACGAGATATGACTAAGCTAAGACCTGGTCTGATGAATTTCATGTCTTCCTGAAGTAATGTGTAGCTCTTGATGTGAGTGAAAGAGACAGTTTGCTTTCCCATATTGCTGCATGCATTTGCGATGGAAATAACAACTGATTTTGTCTGCAAGTCACTGTTTGTAAATGGACCGTCTCTTACGAATTTGATTATATGTGCGTGAAATAACCTGTTTTCTAAGAATTTGATTATAAGAGTATGTGATAGTTTCTAATAGCATGTATGTAATCTATAACGACGTCTTTGTTTGCAAGTCAGTGTTTGCAAATAGCCTGTCTCAGATGAGAGTCACTGTTTGTAAATGATCCGTGTCAGAAAATTTTTGATTATACAGTCAAACTCCTTTACAACGAAACTCAGGGGACAGCAAAAAAAATTCGCAGTAAAGGTATTTTCGTTAAAAAGGATGTCCATTATTGGACCTATAGGGCTCCAGCAGGACTGCAAAAAAATTTGCTGTAGTGGTATTTTTGTTAAAAAAATGTTCGCTATAAAGGAGTTTGACTGTATGTGTATGAAATAACCAGTTTCTAATAACATGTATGTAATAATCAACAATGTCTTTGTTTGCAAGTCACTGTTTGTAAATAGCCTATCTCAGATGAGATTTTTTTTATTACCAATGATTCATTATATAGTGTGCAAATTAAGTTGACAAATAAAGCTCTTTTCAGGCAAACTGAAATTTTATTGAATGCTCATAGTACACTACAGCATGACATATCCTCTGTTTTTCTTGGTAAATTTTTTCGAAGAAGTGTTTCTATCAATCTGTCATTGTGTCTGAAGTTGGTTGGTGAAAACTTCTGAGTGCACTCTTGAAGAGAGAAACCACGGGCTAGAAGACTACCTACATACAAGCAGTACAGTCCGCATGTAGCAGATCCATATCCCTGAAGTCGTTTTGCATTGTAGTGAAAGGAAGATGTTGGGTGAATAAACTGGTAGATTTCTTTGCAAACTGGTCGTATGCCGTAGCTGTCGAAATAAGAAATGCTGTTGTTCTTAGAGATGTAACATAAGGTCCAGTGTTCTCCAGGAGAGGATCTAGGAGCTGTGTTTACAACATACAGCCCTGGTTCAGCTTTTTGACTTGCAATTTCATTGCATGCAAATGTTCCACGAAACAGTGGCCTTGTGCAGTGATTTCGAGCAAAGGCTGCATAAAATTCCCATTCCTTCATTTTTTTCTATACGAATTTGACTCGTCTGTCTTTGTTGATTTCTAGCACACGAGGTGTTTCTGAAACAAAGAGAACTGTAACAGCCTCTGTAAGATTTCCACCAAATGTTAGGGTGAGACGAACATTGGCTTGTACCACTGGACTCAGCGACTGCACTTCCACATCTGGAGTGAGATGGTAGTAGAGCATAAACGTTTCTTTCTCATATGCAGCCGGAGCTAGAGGTATGTCTTTCCGCTTCAGCTTGTGAAGCAAATTCATATATCCTTTAGAGTAGATCGATCGTTGAAAGTCAAAGTCATCTGTGTACTGTTGTCCACCAACATCAAGCACAGCTCTCTTAAGCTTGAAATTTTCAAGTTTAAATGGATTCCTTTGTCTGTTACCCTGGTAGGCTTCACTTCTAACCATCAATACTGTCAGCTTTGAGGGAACTCGTTCACTGTAAAGGTCATCGAAAATCACTTGAGATTGATTTAGAGCAATTGTCCTGTACTTAATCTCTAATCCTCGAAGGAGGTATGATGCTGGAGTTGTCTGAAGTCTTCGTTCGATGCCGACGAGTACACTTGGAGAAACCTGCACACGTCGCAGGTACAACACAATTCGTGAAAACTCTATAGTGTGTTTTTCAGTCTCGCTGGCAGGTGCAAGATTTCGAAAATCATCTGTGTTCTGACGAAGGACAACTCTTATGTCGACTCCATTGAGAAGAAACTTTTCCTGTTGACATATATCACTGAAGATAGGGGAATAAAGATCGCAGAGTGTCGAACCTTTGGTCCGTTTGTGGCGTGCAAAAATTCCTTTTGCCTCAACAGGAGCGGCAAAATTTTCAGATTCTCCCACTGGATCTGGTTCGTAGAGCATTGCAGAGAGGGTGTGAGTTTGAGTAACATTATTAGCATTTGTTATTATGTCCAAGTATGAACGATATGCATAATTTTCGAAGTTAGAAACCAGTGTCGAATTAAGGTAGACGTGGACATGATGAAAGAGCGAGGATGCAAATGCTTGCACAGGTATCACACTATCTGGTGTCACTGTACTGCCAACTGTACTTGATGCTGTATCTCCATTTTTCCGTACAATTTTGCATTGAATGTGTAGAAAACTAGACCGCAAGTCAAAGAATCCACCTCCGAGACCTGGAACATTATATTCGATTACACCACTTGCTGTAGGGGCAGAAACTGGAAAAAACTCCACATATTCTGACTTCTCCAAGGAAAAGTTTGTTGGAGGAAGAGAAAACAGTTCCAATTGGTTCGTGGTGCAGAGGCAGGAATTCTTATGTACTATTGCGATGCTAGACATTTTCTGTAGTAAAAAAATCGACCTTTCTTCGCTTCTTCAGGGATTTTACTGACCGACCCACCCTCTTACGTTTGCTTTTATTGTTGACAGATTGTTTTCTTTTCCTTCCTTTTCCTCTGAGCCTCTGAAGCAACTCGTCACGTGTTGAATGGATTGTACGACCAACTCCTTTCCTTAGAGCTTCTCTAAAGGTTGATCCCTGCTTAACTTCTTCTGCTATGTGTCGTCCAGTGTCGAGGAGCTTTCGACTCACGTAGGGAGCTACCTTCTTCGTTAGTATAGGTATAAACTTCTGCACTAAATCAGAGAAATAACCAGATCCGACTTGATAAAGAGGAGCTGAATAATGTGGCAGTGGTTGATCACGTTTGCCCGTACCATAATGTGCTATGCAACAGGGTGCCTGTGTTATATACATTTTCGAAAATGCAGTGTCACTCCAACACGTCCTGAGCCGACAATGAATGGAATGAAATCACCTATCTCGTTTGCCAGTTCGATTTGAATGGTGGTCAGTCCTTTTGCTATCACATATTTATAGTAAAGATTAGTGAAAGAATATGAAATCACTTCATTCCGACTCTGCACTCTGAAAGGGAGTAAACGGAGAAGAGGTGCCGTGATATCACCGACAGCTTCATTCTCGATGATGTCACTGTAAATAAAGATATAATTTTGTGCTGGAAAAAGACAGACATCCCGCTGGGCTACAGCAAAACTTGAGAAGGTAGTCCTTTTTCCGAATCCAAGCATCAGAGCCAAATATGGATGAAATGTGACATAACCCTCGCTATGACCTTCCAGCTGACAAACTCCATTGTATGGATTATAAAACAAAACACGTGCACTTTCTGGTAGCCCTAGCTTTGTTCGGTATGCATGATTTATTGCATCAACTAGGTCCTTTCTCGAATCGTAAGACCCTTCTGGAATTTCATATTTTGTTGTACGTGAGCGGTACATGATTAAAGTAATTTTTTCTTCTGTATCCTCTTGATACTTCAATACTTTTACTGCTTGACCTTCATCCACTTCCGAACACCCAATAATCTTTTCAGGAAAACCAAGCTTGGTAGAGAGAGCTAGGCTCAACTCAAGTCCGGTATTGAGTGGCAGTTGTAGCTCATAATGTCCAGTGACACGTAGAATCCTTGCTTGGCTTTTTAAATGTTTCTTTAGGAAATGTCGAATTGGTAAGATAATGTTTTCTCCTGTGCGAAACTTAATTTGCTCTGTTGTGAGTGTAGGAGCAAAGAGACTAGTTTCAGATATAGCGTTAACAGTGTCCGTGACGTTCTTAATTGCAAACGGGACATTCACCTCTGTCAGGGCAACTTCCCACTTCCCATCTAAGTGCACGGGATGAGCAAGTTTAACTCTGAACTTACTCATCGTGTTATTAGGAAATACATCGGTGGAAGCGTTTGAGAGTAAATTGATGTAGAACTGGTCTGCCATTTTTTATTGTTCTGACTAATCTCCGTTTGCATGTACCGTTTTTATAAGACTGAGGCGCGTGCCCAGTCTTAGTTATTTACATAGTAGGTGTGCATGCAACCTAATTATAATAAGAAGCGCGTGTTGCGCGTGCGAGGGACTTGCTGGAGGCTGGCTTACGATATGGGGGCTTGTGCCCACGTGGTTAATTCCTCAGATGACACAGTGAGGTCGGTATCACCCTGACGTGGTTTACTCCAACACAGTAGGGCGTGCACCTAATTGTAATATTAAGAAAGGCATGTGGCAGGGATGGCTTACCACATGGAGTCGTGAAAGTGGGCTGGTGCCCACGTGGTTAATTCCTCAGATGAAAAAGTGAGGTCGGTATCTGTGGGCTGGCGCTCACGTGGTTTAGCCCTAATTAACATTCGCAAGAGCGGGATGGGGCGGGGACGGGGGCGGTCTTGTTTGTTGATGCTAAATACGCTAGCTAGCGTATCTAGCAATTGTTTTGCTAGATAGGCACTGCTAGGTGGGCTAGATTTCTAGACTACTCCCGTATTTGCTGCTATTGCGATCCTCGTAGTAATGCTGAAACGGAAACCTAGAAGGCGAAGACTAAGAAATTTCAGCGTTACACTAAAGCCTCCTATGGTCGATGCCCATCTCGCATATCGCTCATAGGCTGCCTCTCGAGATGTGCCGTGACACAGGTGGCAATGGCTAGAAGCCTTGTGACCATAGTAGGATCAACAACAACAACAGCTTTACTGCGCGATGATGAATGGGGAGCTTCATCGCCAGGGGCGATACTCTACCCCTTTGCTGGTGGTGATGCGGGGAATGAAATAATGAGCCCCTTCACAATATGGATCGAAGTACTCTCGTATGCAGAAAGGCGAAGAGAGCTTTGAGGGCAGAGCGTTGCTAGGATTAATAAGTTTTGAATTTCGTGCAGCAACAACAACAACAAAAAAAATACAATAGAGAAATAGTCACAACTCCCATTTACGGTACTGTTCCTGCTTACAAAACTGATTTATTCACTTTCATTTTGTGTTACAGATGAAACAGGTCAACAATTTCTAGTGCCCATGATGCCATTTTCAGTACCTAGATCCGGATTTTTAGCGCCTTTTAAGGGCGCCTAAAACAAGGTTTTTCTGTGCCTAAAAATCCGGGCTGTAATTATTACATTTCATTGTACGTGATTAGCGTAGCTGATCGGATCGGAAACGTTCGCGACCGGAGGCGTTGCTTCCCATTCGTTGCTCCGAAGGTTAATATTCCTGATCATTAGGTCGTCGTTGCACTTGCGTTACAACATGTATGTGTTTGCGCATTGTTTGTCCACTCCAGCCTTGGCCCCAGCTGGCAGCATGTCCAGATATGCAGGGTGGGTGCAGATAAAGTAGCCCCACATTTTTGCACGTATGGCGTTCCGTGCTTACCGCATGAAGTTCCGGTGGCACGCGATGACGCATTTATCCGGTGCAAACGCACAAAGAATTGTAGTAACCCAACCCCACGTAACAAAAAAGTTATCCTCGTAAACGTTGCTCTCCGTGCATTCCGGTTTTCCTATGCAGAAGTCAATATGGCTGTCACGGCACAGTTGCGTCTAGCTACCGCTAGGCGTACCAGATCTCGTTTTGTTTGTGTAGGTGACATCCCCTGCGGTAGGGCGATGGAACTGTGCTACACTGCAATGTCCCATTGGAAATACACGGCGCGAAGTTCACGTTGCTAACGATTTTATTGCGCAGAACTTGGTTACCACGATTTTTTTCTTGATTTGCACCGCATAAATGCACCGCCCTGCACCGCCGGAAGTTCGGACCGGTATGCAGGGACCGCGCTATGTGCGAAAATGTGGGGCTACTTTATTTCCACCCACCCTGTATATGTCTGTATAAATAGACATACGAAATAATGAATTGGAAAATAAATTTTCATATTCGGTATAAAACATTCCAAGCGGGGCATCTTTAATTACAAAATGCAGACGTGGTGCTTAATTACATGCAGTACTTCCACAATATCTTGAACGGCACGTGATTAACACAACGAATTCTCCGGGCAATAATTTGAACACGTCGAAAAAATAATCTTCGAAGTACAAGTGCCCCCAAGCAGACCGACGTGCACCGTCCACAATCTCATCAGGCCATAGGTTATGTTCGGACCTCAAGGAAGCACCACGCTGAAGTGGACTATCCAATGATAGTTCGCGATACACGATGGTCATGATTGGCGCTGCAGTGGTCGGTCCGTCAGTCTGTGGATCAATCTAGCTCACTTGAGTGCTCTTGCGTTGTATTAAACTTCGCCCGCAAAAGACCGCATGTCTAACGAACTTGTGCCCTGTCACCAAGCCGCTTAAAGATGTTCAAAATATTCCTGTTAGTTCAATGACGGGTACTAGTACTTCGACCGAGGTGAATAATCTCTAGACAACACTTCAACGTCTGCCATCGACGTGCAGATGGTGTATATACATGTAATTATGATGTATTTACGCACAAAATACAATATACATTCAGTGCGAAACGTAGAACAGCGGAGGACACAAGTGCTTTCGCCGCGTTTTTGGCGCCCTGTATATCCATGAATGCATTCCACGAATGTGCCCACAGCAAGACACTTGTCAAGTACCAATACTACACACTTCATTTTTGCAGCGGTAGCTGTTAACGAGAAGATCTCTGGAAAGATCAAGATAATCGTAGTTGAGGCCGCAGTATATACACACACAAAAAGAAAAAAAATGCTTTGCCATCCGCGGCACGTGATCCATAGGTGCCGCTCGACCTCCGTATAGTTTTGTGTTCATTTCTTTTTTTGTGTGTGTGAATCCTTATGACTCCGAAAGCAAGAAAACATTGTTTTTTTTTTCAATGCACTTGAACTTTATATGGTACAGAGCCCCCCAAAGATGCAGTGCTTGACGAAAGCCTACATCGTTTTGAGCAGACATTAGGGCACACGTAAGGCACGGACTATGTTAGGTATCATGTTCATTTGATAGGGGAAACTTCACTGTACCGTATTTAAGCAATGTTCACCTTGGCACTCGACGGACTGGACGATTGTGGCGTGCACGAAAGTTGTAAAGTTTGTGCAAGTTTGCCAATTTGTTTTGCACCATAAAATCCTGCATTATTGTGCGTGTCTTTTATTAATTTACTGTTTAGTTTCTAAGCCGGCGAGAGTCCACAGTGGGCTTTCTTCCGAAAAGTTTAAAGCTATTATATCTTCCGAAAGGCTATGTATAGCCGCAATGCTAGATGAAATCATCTAAATATCATCTGTTGAATAAAGGATGCACATGTGGTTCGTCCCTATTGAAACGCATTGCTCTGATTTACGGCTCCCTCATAATTCTCCAGCATGCGTCTGCCAGAACGCTTCGTACAATGGCTAACCTTCCAGAATGCTCCACAGGCTTCTCGAGAGCTGCATTTATCTCTCCTTCAGGACGTAGGAGAGGCTTCTAGTTCCATACAATGGTTTCCCTACCGCGGAATTTTCATTACCGAATCCTTCGGTACCGGAAATAGATCGCGTTCCCGGGTGACACAAACGATCAGAGGGCCCGACAGCAGTGGCGTTACTAGGGGGGGGGGGTGCGGGGGGTGCGGTCCGCACCGGGTGCAGCGACGGAAGGGGTGACGCGCCGCACGTACCATTACTGCCGCTTCCTCCCGTTCTCTGTGGCACAATGACGCCAAAAACACCATGAGGGGCCTTCTGGGCTTCTTTTTTTTTGTCTGAGTGTGGTGTAATATGTTTATCGTGAACCGCCTGGTACGGAATGGTACGTTAATGGGGCATGGGGTGGGGGGGGGGGGGGTGACGCAAAGAACTCCCGCACCGGGTGACGCGTACCCTAGAGACGCCACTGCCCGGCAGAGGGCCAACCGTTACCCTCTGCCGGAGGTTTACTATATCTTGGTGGATACGTAGGCTGATCTGTACCTTCGGACACATTGTGCACTGATGATGGCGGCGAAACGACTAGTGGCACTGGCGGCACTGGTCGGCCAAACGACTACGTTTTTATTTATTTTTTCTCTCTGTTTTGTTCAGCCGGAGACAAAACACCTTTTAAAGTATGCCTCTTCCCGGCTTTTGTAATCTATTTTCACCAGGAATCAGGGCAGCACAGGGACAACCCCACACACAACCATTTTCTTGGCGAAGCCGACGCTACCCTTCGAAATCGCTATACGAGAGAGAGATAACCATTCGAATCGAGCAGTCCGTTCAGAGTGAATGGTTTGGAGCATATAGTTCCCTTCCGGGACTGAACTAGAACGGAACCCTTACAGTCGAACTTATACCCGAACCGATAATCGTAAGGAGAGATGTCCGCGTGGCCTAATAGATAAGGCGTCTGACTTCGGATCAGAAGACTGCAGGTTCGAGTCCTGTTGCGGACGACCAGTGCCAGTATCCTTTTTCCTCACGCTGCCTTATACTGGTATGTATCCCTTCAGATGCACACGTGTCCGCTGAAGAACATATCTTATGTGTACAGATGGTAAATATTGGGTCCGTTCGTAAGGAGAGATGTCCGCGTGGCCTAATAGATAAGGCGTCTGACTTCGGATCAGAAGACTGCAGGTTCGAGTCCTGTCGCGAAGGACCAGTGCCAGAATCCTTTTTCCTCACGCTGCCTTATACTGGTATATATCCCTTCAGATGCACACGTGTCCGCTGAAGAACGTATCTTATGTGTACAGATGGTAAATATTGGGTCCGTTCGTAAGGAGAGATGTCCGCGTGGCCTAATAGATAAGGCGTCTGACTTCGGATCAGAAGACTGCAGGTTCGAGTCCTGTCGCGAAGGACTAGTGCCGGAATCCTTTTTCCTCACGCTGCCTTATACTGGTATATATCCCTTCAGATGCACACGTGTCCGCTGAAGAACATATCTTATGTGTACAGATGGTAAATATTGGGTCCGTTCGTAAGGAGAGATGTCCGCGTGGCCTAATAGATAAGGCGTCTGACTTCGGATCAGAAGACTGCAGGTTCGAGTCCTGTCGCGAAGGACTAGTGCCAGAATCCTTTTTCCTCACGCTGCCTTATACTGGTATATATCCCTTCAGATGCACACGTGTCCGCTGAAGAACATATCTTATGTGTACAGATGGTAAATATTGGGTCCGTTCGTAAGGAGAGATGTCCGCGTGGCCTAATAGGTAAGGCGTCTGACTTCGGATCAGAAGACTGCAGGTTCGAGTCCTGTCGCGAAGGACCAGTGCGAGAATCCTTTTTCCTCACGCTGCCTTATACTGGTATATATCCCTTCAGATGCACACGTGTCCGCTGAAGAACATATCTTATGTGTACAGATGGTAAATATTGGGTCCGTTCGTAAGGAGAGATGTCCGCGTGGCCTAATAGATAAGGCGTCTGACTTCGGATCAGAAGACTGCAGGTTCGAGTCCTGTCGCGAAGGACTAGTGCCAGAATCCTTTTTCCTCACGCTGCCTTATACTGGTATATATCCCTTCAGATGCACACGTGTCCGCTGAAGAACATATCTTATGTGTACAGATGGTAAATATTGGGTCCGTTCGTAAGGAGAGATGTCCGCGTGGCCTAATAGATAAGGCGTCTGACTTCGGATCAGAAGACTGCAGGTTCGAGTCCTGTCGCGAAGGACCAGTGCCAGAATCCTTTTTCCTCACGCTGCCTTATACTGGTATATATCCCTTCAGATGCACACGTGTCCGCTGAAGAACATATCTTATGTGTACAGATGGTAAATATTGGGTCCGTTCGTAAGGAGAGATGTCCGCGTGGCCTAATAGATAAGGCGTCTGACTTCGGATCAGAAGACTGCAGGTTCGAGTCCTGTCGCGAAGGACTAGTGCCAGAATCCTTTTTCCTCACGCTGCCTTATACTGGTATATATCCCTTCAGATGCACACGTGTCCGCTGAAGAACATATCTTATGTGTACAGATGGTAAATATTGGGTCCGTTCGTAAGGAGAGGTGTCCGCGTGGCCTAATAGATAAGGCGTCTGACTTCGGATCAGAAGACTGCAGGTTCGAGTCCTGTCGCGAAGGACCAGTGCCAGAATCCTTTTTCCTCACGCTGCCTTATACTGGTATATATCCCTTCAGATGCACACGTGTCCGCTGAAGAACATATCTTATGTGTACAGATGGTAAATATTGGGTCCGTTCGTAAGGAGAGATGTCCGCGTGGCCTAGATTCTGCTTCCGGCATTCGATGAGTGCAGTCGCAGGTACCTTGAGCTCCGTTGGAGCGACTAGCATGGCTAAGCCTAGCCGGGTGTCTGAGGAACGAGGATCGCCATCTGACTACGTGACAATTCTGCCGACGTTACCTACAGGTATTTCATCTTTGAATACGCTATTTTTGCACGCGGATCCCAGGGCTAGACCCTACTATGTAGACCATTTTGGAGAAGCCCTGAAAGATATTGTGAGGAAAGAAGAAGTGGCTACCTTCGGAGTCTTCCAATATAACCACGTGTGGATGATTCGTTTTCACTCTGGAGCGGAGAAAGAACGGCTTCTGTCTAGAAAGGAGGTAAAGGATAAGGGAAGACGCTGCCTAGTTATTGATCCCAACAAGCAGGAGGTCAAGATCAAGCTACATTGGGTATCCGGCAATACAAGTGATGAGGACATTCGTAAAGCGATGGCTGGATATGGCCAGGTTACCGAGATAAAAAGAGAGAAGTGGGCGGCATCTTTTTTTGAAGGAGTGGAATCGACAACGAGACTGATAACATTACGGATGAAAGATGGTGGGACTGTGGATGGGTTGCCCCATCTAATGCAGATTGGCGGATCTCGCGTGTTACTTGCTGTGAACGGAAGGCCACCTCTGTGTCTGAAATGTAAGCAGCTCGGACATATTCGTAGACAGTGCCACACGCCATGGTGTAAGACGTGCAGAAAGTACGGTCACGATAAGGAAGAGTGCGTGGTAACATATGCAACGAGACTGAGGCAACCGCAACCGACACCAACAGAAGAGCATATCATGGATGTCGAAGAGACAGAACAAGCAAGTCAGTTGGTTGTAACGACTGGGAACTGCGAAGGGAATGAAGCTAATCTTGTCAGCAACGTGGAAAGTGGCGATAAGAAAGTAGATGAACAGCTGTGTGGTCTAAACGAGTTGGAGATGAGTACTGCCGAAGGGAACAGCGTAATGGAGGACAATCTATCCGACCACACCCAGGAAGAAGGAAATGGGAAAAGGACAGTAGGAACAGAGCGGAAAAGACGAAAGACTGAAACTCCTTCATCCCTTATGCCGCCACTGGATGAAGTAGGAGCATCACGACTTGACTATGCGAGCTTCTTAACAGCAGAGTAGACTTGGTTCCGATGGATATGAGGGGATGCAGCAAGACGTAGCACTCGTAAGTCTAGTGGATTCTTCATCACATCTAAATGAGTGGTAAAAATATAACTGTCGCTACACTAAATATAAGAGGACTGAATGCTAGGAAGAAACAGTATCAACTCAAACGTTTCCTAGAGCATTATTCACACGTCGACGTCCTAGCTATTCAAGAAACGAAAATTAGCACGGAAGAAGATACCACTAGACTAATCGAATATATTTTTCATAAAGATTA
The DNA here is from genome assembly GCF_037126465.1 of Ornithodoros turicata. Taxonomy (NCBI): domain Eukaryota; kingdom Metazoa; phylum Arthropoda; class Arachnida; order Ixodida; family Argasidae; genus Ornithodoros; species Ornithodoros turicata. The sequence continues at coordinate 209,866,751 of NC_088201.1, read as the reverse complement.
TGATGTTGTAGTGAGTCATGCTGTCGGACCCTCAGCTGGATGTATTTTATTGTTGAAGAAAACGGATTACCTGATACCCGTATCTCACCGAACTGATAACGATGGAAGAATAGCTTGCCTTGATGTGCAGATTGAAAACGAGTTGTGGCGGTTTATCTGCCTTTACGCACCGAATGTTGTGATGGAACGGAAGATCTTCTTCGAAGGCATTGGAAAACTGATTAGTAGCACGGGGAATACCGTCCTACTGGGAGACTTTAATTGTACGCTTAAAGACACAGACAGGAGCAGCAACTGTGCGCAACGTGATGCTAGCACGGCTACGTTGGAGGGTATTCTCGAAAGTCATAATATGCAAGATGTGCTTGAAGATGATGCAAAGACAACCACTGTGTTTACGCACTTCCAATCCCGTTCGCATGCAAGACTTGACCGCATATATACTTCAATCCGAAGAAGCCCAGTTGTAACCAAATACAGCGTACATCCGGTATACTTTAGTGACCATTGCATGGTTGTTGCTACGCTCGGTGAGACCCAGAAGAAAAAGAAAACAGAAGGCAACCCATGGAAGCTGTGGAAACTCAATTGTAATCTTCTGGAAGACGAGGCATTTGTCAATTTTGTCAAAGACCAAATTGTGGAAGTTATAACTTCCGCGTCGTCGTGGTCCTTGGCCTGGGAAGACTTTAAGCTGAAACTTAGGGCCTACGCGATACAAAGAAGTAATGTGCTGGCGCATGCCCGTAAGGGACAGGAGGAAGGACTCAAAAGAAGACTGTCTAAAATAATACAGCTAGAATCTTTAAACCCAGGAGAGTTCCATCAAGAAATGGAAGCAATAAAATTGGAGCTGCAACTCATTAATGAATGCAAATGGGAAGGTGCTCGTGTAAGGTCCAGAATGCGCTATTTTCTACCGGACGAAACTCCTAGCAAGAAGTATCTCTATAAGGAACGACAACACGGAAGCGGAAAAAAGATAGATAATATTGAATATCAAGGCAAGGTAGTCAGCCAGGAGGAGGACATACAGGCAGTTTTTGTTGGTCACTATACGAAACTACTGGGCATGACCCATGGACTGCAGGTGGATATAGATGAAAAGCTGGGAGAGTTGAAATTACTGACTTTGGATGGAGAACAACGGCAGTTTCTAGAAGAGCCCATCACAAGACAAGAGGTCTTCGCCGCCATACGTTCGCTCACTAAAAACAAAACCCCAGGACCTGATGGCATCAGTGCTGAACTTTACCAAAAGTTCAGCGATCACATCGCCTCGGTACTGTGGAACGTTTACCGAGAAGCTGAGGAAACTGGCACCTTCTGTTCATCGTTTCGCCGTACACATACTGTGCTCATTCCGAAAAAGGTAGCGCAGGGAAAGGTGCCCCAGGTGACAGATTACCGTCCGATAACCCTGTGTAACGTGGACTACAAAGTTTATGCAAAAGTGCTTGCGGCAAGAATTCAAAAAGTGATACAATCAGTAGTGGGGGATCATCAGGTGTGCGCCATCAAAGGACGTAGCATTCAAACGAATATTCACGTGCTTCGAACTATTCTGGACATTGCAAGAACGGAAGGTGATCAAGTTGGTGTTGTTCAAGTAGACCTGTCCCAGGCATTTGATAGAGTTAACCATGCATACCTATTCTCGGTGCTAAAGAAAGTTGGTTTTGGTGACATAATTACAGGCAGGCTCAGGTTGTGTTATGATGACGTGTCAACGAAGCTGATTTTAAACGGTAATTGTAGTGACCCGATACCTGTTAAATCATCGGTGAGGCAGGGATGCCCCCTTTCCCCCTTGCTTTTTGCCATATATCTAGGACCGCTATGCCAGGAAATTATCAGTTGTGTAAACATGAAAGGGTTTAAATTAGGTAGTTCAGAGGTAAAAGTGCTTGCGTATGCAGATGACATTGCTGTAGTGGCGGAAAACAAGCAAAGTGTGAATATGGTGTTTGAAAAAATTGAGGATTTTTGTTCTGTATCCGGTGCCAGTGTAAACAAGGAAAAATCTCTTGGAATATGGGGCGGTGTCTGGGGAACAACCCCAGATATGTACGCTGGTATAACATGGCAAACTGTACCTGGGACGTACCTAGGAGCCCCCTTAGGAGAGAGCAAGAACACGAACGGCATGTGGAATGAGATCACAAGTAGATTGCGTAAACAAGCCTTCGTGTGGAAGCAAACCACGCTTTCTATCTTTCAACGTGCAAGTATTTGTAATATTTTCATGCTTGCTAGGATCACATATCTGCTGCATGTCATGCATTGCTCTCGCGCGAATATACAAAAAATGCACAAGATTTTTGCTACTTTTGTGTGGGGTTCTTCGTTTGAACCGATGTCTAGGAACAACTTGTTCAAAACGTTGGAATGTGGCGGGTTGGGCTTGCAGCATGTCTTTGTTAAGAAGGTTGTAATGAGGGTTTTGTTTTACCGGACTAAGGCACATGCTCTGCTAGAGCATGTGAAGCAGTGCATAGCGCTAGATCATTTGCCTCATATAACAGTTGCAACAAGGATACGCCATGTTACACCCAGCGGATTCTTCAGAGAAGTTATAGAAAGCGTCCAGTTTTGTTTAGCGAGATTTTCATGTGATTACATCATGTCTGTGTCAAAAAAACGGTTGTATGGAGACCTGATCAACGTGTTGTTCCCAATGCCAATGTATAGGAGCATCCCACACGAGTGGCCTGGAAAAGATATACTGTGCAGGGTAAAAAGGATGCCAATCAGACCTAATCTGAAAACGTTCTTTTTTAAGCTGCATACTGGCACGCTGCCCGTAAAAACGTGGCTCGAACAAAAAGGCATATTCGTACCATGGAGTACCAATTGCAGATATTGTAAAGTACCAGAGACTATAGACCATGTATTTATTGACTGTACGGAGGCACCTTTCTTGTGGGATGATGTAAGTAGGGCTATTGATGTACGACTCAGGCTAAACCCTCATACAATACGCTTCCTCCCCTTAATTGAGAAGAATGGTCCGAGATATGATGTAATATGTGTTATTGCTATGTTTTCCTTATGGACAGTACGCATGCTGGATCGAAATGAGGAAATGAGGATCAGAAGACTGCAGGTTCGAGTCCTGTCGCGGACGACCGCTGCCAGAATCCTTTTTCCTCACGTCTGCCTTATACTGGTATATATCCCTTCAGATGCACATGTGGTCGCTAAAGAACATATGTTATGTATACAGAGGGTAAATATTGGGTCCGTTCAATGTGAGAAATGTCCGCGTGGCGTAATGCATAAGGCGTTTGACTTCGGATCAGAAAACTGCAGGTTTGAGTCCTGTCGCGGGCGACCGCTGCGAGACTCCTTTTAACCTCACGTCTGCCTTATACTGGTATATATCCCTTCAGATGCACATGTGCCCTCTAAAGAACATATGTTATGTATACAGAGGGTAAATATTGGGTCCGTTCAATGTGAGAAATGTCCGCGTGGCATAATGCATAAGGCGTCTGACTTCGCATCAGAAGACTGCAGGTTCGAGTCCTGTCGCGGGCAACCGCTGCGAGACGCCTTTTAACCCCACGTCTGCCTTATACTGGTATATATCCCTTCAGATGCACATGCGCCCGCTAAAGAACATATGTTATGTATACAGAGGGTAAATATTGGGTCCGTTCAATGTGAGAAATGTCCGCGTGGCATAATGCATAAGGCGTCTGACTTCGCATCAGAAGACTGCAGGTTCGAGTCCTGTCGCGGGCAACCGCTGCGAGACGCCTTTTAACCCCACGTCTGCCTTATACTGGTATATATCCCTTCAGATGCACATGCGCCCGCTAAAGAACATATGTTATGTATACAGAGGGTAAATATTGGGTCCGTTCAATGTGAGAAATGTCCGCGTGGCATAATGCATAAGGCGTCTGACTTCGCATCAGAAGACTGCAGGTTCGAGTCCTGTCGCGGGCAACCGCTGCGAGACGCCTTTTAACCCCACGTCTGCCTTATACTGGTATATATCCCTTCAGATGCACATGCGCCCGCTAAAGAACATATGTTATGTATACAGAGGGTAAATATTGGGTCCGTTCAATGTGAGAATTGTCCGCGTGGCATAATGCATAAGGCGTCTGACTTCGGATCAGAAGACTGCAGGTTCGAGTCCTGTCGCGGGCAACCGCTGCGAGACGCCTTTTAACCCCACGTCTGCCTTATACTGGTATATATCCCTTCAGATGCACATGCGCCCGCTAAAGAACATATGTTATGTATACAGAGGGTAAATATTGGGTCCGTTCAATGTGAGAAATGTCCGCGTGGCATAATGCATAAGGCGTCTGACTTCGCATCAGAAGACTGCAGGTTCGAGTCCTGTCGCGGGCAACCGCTGCGAGACGCCTTTTAACCCCACGTCTGCCTTATACTGGTATATATCCCTTCAGATGCACATGCGCCCGCTAAAGAACATATGTTATGTATACAGAGGGTAAATATTGGGTCCGTTCAATGTGAGAAATGTCCGCGTGGCATAATGCATAAGGCGTCTGACTTCGCATCAGAAGACTGCAGGTTCGAGTCCTGTCGCGGGCAACCGCTGCGAGACGCCTTTTAACCCCACGTCTGCCTTATACTGGTATATATCCCTTCAGATGCACATGCGCCCGCTAAAGAACATATGTTATGTATACAGAGGGTAAATATTGGGTCCGTTCAATGTGAGAAATGTCCGCGTGGCATAATGCATAAGGCGTCTGACTTCGCATCAGAAGACTGCAGGTTCGAGTCCTGTCGCGGGCAACCGCTGCGAGACGCCTTTTAACCCCACGTCTGCCTTATACTGGTATATATCCCTTCAGATGCACATGCGCCCGCTAAAGAACATATGTTATGTATACAGAGGGTAAATATTGGGTCCGTTCAATGTGAGAAATGTCCGCGTGGCATAATGCATAAGGCGTCTGACTTCGGATCAGAAGACTGCAGGTTCGAGTCCTGTCGCGGACGACCGCTACGAGACTCCTTTTAACCCCACGTCTGCCTTATACTGGTATATATCCCTTCAGATGCACATGTGCCCGCTAAAGAACATATGTTATGTATACAGAGGGTAAATATTGGGTCCGTTCAATGTGAGAAATGTCCGCGTGGCATAATGCATAAGGCGTCTGACTTCGCATCAGAAGACTGCAGGTTCGAGTCCTGTCGCGGGCAACCGCTGCGAGACGCCTTTTAACCCCACGTCTGCCTTATACTGGTATATATCCCTTCAGATGCACATGCGCCCGCTAAAGAACATATGTTATGTATACAGAGGGTAAATATTGGGTCCGTTCAATGTGAGAAATGTCCGCGTGGCATAATGCATAAGGCGTCTGACTTCGCATCAGAAGACTGCAGGTTCGAGTCCTGTCGCGGGCAACCGCTGCGAGACGCCTTTTAACCCCACCTCTGCCTTATACTGGTATATATCCCTTCAGATGCACATGCGCCCGCTAAAGAACATATGTTATGTATACAGAGGGTAAATATTGGGTCCGTTCAATGTGAGAAATGTCCGCGTGGCATAATGCATAAGGCGTCTGACTTCGGATCAGAAGACTGCAGGTTCGAGTCCTGTCGCGGACGACCGCTACGAGACTCCTTTTAACCTCACGTCTGCCTTATACTGGTATATATCCCTTCAGATGCACATGTGCCCGCTAAAGAACATATGTTATGTATACAGAGGGTAAATATTGGGTCCGTTCAATGTGAGAAATGTCCGCGTGGCATAATGCATAAGGCGTCTGACTTCGGATCAGAAGACTGCAGGTTCGAGTCCTGTCGCGGACGACCGCTGCGAGACTCCTTTTAACCTCACGTCTGCCTTATACTGGTATATATCCCTTCAGATGCGCATGTGCCCGCTAAAGAACATATGTTATGTATACAGAGGGTAAATATTGGGTCCGTTCATTGTGAGAAATGTCGGCGTGGCATAATGCATAAGGCGTCTGACTTCGGATCAGAAGACTGCAGGTTCGAGTCCTGTCGCGGACGACCGCTACGAGACTCCTTTTAACCTCACGTCTGCCTTATACTGGTATATATCCCTTCAGATGCACATGTGCCCGCTAAAGAACATATGTTATGTATACAGAGGGTAAATATTGGGTCCGTTCAGAGTGACAAATGTCCGCGTGGCCTAATGCATGCGGCGGATTCTACTTCCGGCTGTCAAAGAGTGCGGACGTGGCATCATGAGCTCTGAAGGAGCGGTAAACAAGGCTAACCCTAGCCTGGATAAGGACGATACAGCGGATGTCAATTTGAAACAGGACTACAGAATTGTGCTTCCCCTGCTACCCAAGGAATCTCTGGGCTGCAATGCAGTTATTCTTCACGCCGACATAACGGGTAGGCCTTACCGAATTCAAGATTTTAAACCTGCCTTGAAGTTGATGGTGAACCCAGAAGACATCGCCCAATTTGGGGCATATCAGATGAATCATGTATGGCTGATAACAACTTGCACGCAGGAAGCGAAGGAAAAATTACTCAGTCAGAAGGAATGCATTGTAAAAGGGAAAAAATGCCTGGTGCTCGATGCTTCACAAAGAGAGGTGACACTGAAAGTGTTTTGGTTGCCGCATAATGTCAGCAACCAGCAAGTTCAGGTCGCGTTGGGAGGGTTTGGTAAAGTAAAGCACGTAGAACGAGAGAAGTGGAGAGATGATTTTTTCGAACATGTAGAGACCACAACCAGGGTCGTCAAGCTTACATTACACGAGGACGTGATGGCAGAAAGTATTCCGCACCTCATGAAGGTAGGAGGAAGTCAAGTATTGGTATCGGTTCCCGGCAGGCCTCGATTGTGTCTCCGTTGTCGAGAAGTGGGGCACATAAGGCAGCACTGCAAAACACCGAGGTGTACAACTTGTCGTCGTTTCGGGCACCCAGCAGAGGAATGTATCAGGTCCTATGCTCAATTGACGCGTCCAGTCAGGGAGGAATACGAGAATGTCAAGGACCAACATGAGACAGACGTTGCTATAACTAACGTACCGGAACAAGCCATCGAGAATGACGGAGTTCTGTCTCACGATTCCGACTGAGCAGCGATTCTCCCCGTGCAACAAAGCTCAGCAACACTAGCAACGGATTTTAGACAGCAGGCTGATGATAAATTCATGGTACCACAGCATCAAGAAACAGAGACACGTGACGAGGTGCGGGAGCAGTCATCAGTCGTGGCAACGGATATTACAGAGCAAGAGATGTGTGACGCGGATGGTGAGACTAGCAAGATGCTATCAGACTCCTAGAAGTCCCATCGTCCTGGACTCACTATGAAACGTAGAAAGTGGGCAACCCCTAATATCCCGTATGACCCCCGTGATAAAGGTTGTCACTTTCTGAAAGAACCCAAAACCACTTGATAATGGCAATTACAATAGCAACTTTCAACGCCCGAAGCTTAGTTAGCAGGAAGAGAAAACAATGGTTACTTGACATATTGCTGGTCAAGAACATCGACATCTTATTCGTGCAGGAAACGAAAATTGATAATCCTGAGCCGGAAAAGGAGTTGTTTCTGTTTTTTAAGAACCACTATCAAGTTTTCCACTCACAAGCCGTTCAAGGCAGTGCAGGAACCGCAGTATTTATTAAACGTTGCAACAGGATCAAGATAATCCCTGATATCGGACACGATCGCGAAGGACGCGGCAGCATCGGGGATTGCTTAATAGAAGGAAAGTTGCTACGCGCAATCTCGGTTTATGCTCCGAATGGACCGACCGAAAGAAAAGACTTTTTTAGGTGCGTGCGTGAATTTCTACAAGTGCCGGGTACAATATTGTGTTAGCAGGAGATTTTAACTGTGTGCTGTCTCCAACTGATAAATCGTCGTGTACAAGTTGGAACGATGCAAGCACAACAGAGTTGTGCAAATTGCTATACGAAAACAACTTGGTCGACGTGACCCACGGAGCGCAATATGAGAGTTTTCGATATACGCACTGGCAGGGTAGCACTCATGCTCGGCTAGATCGTATATACAGGGTGTCCCAGAAAACGTGTCATTGAATTATAATAAAAAAACTACGCCACCTAGAATCATACGGTCAACGGCATTTGTTCTTATTAGGTTTTTGCCACCTTGTAACGTTAATGTCATGTACCCCAAGTTTAATTATGCAAATATTTGCGAACTGAACTAAGAAATTTGCCAAGGGAAGGTCACTTTTTTACCCCATCAATATGAAGAGCGTGCCGAATTCACTCAAATTCATGATAATTGACAGTGATATTCACGAGCTATCCCATCGGAAAAAATAGCCGAATATCATGCTTTTCGGAGCACCGGACCATAACGCGCGATGTCTTTTTGAGCGCAATCGCTCGCAGTCCGACGAAGGGAGGTTCCGAAGCCAGCCCACAGATTGATAGTGGAAAAAGTAACAGTTCCTAAAATTGGGAGAGGGAACGCGTTATCCCAGCGAAAGTCGGACGTGATAAGCCATGCCTGCGTTATCTCTTTCTGCGATGCCGGGGTGGGCTGGGTTTTCAACCTCCTTTCGTCGGACTGACAAAGATTGCGCTGAAAAATTCATCGTGCGCTATTCTGTGCGACCTCCGTAGAGCATGATGTTCGGCTATTTTTTCCGATGGGATAGCACCTGAATATCCCTGTCAATTATCATTAATTTGACTAAATTAGACACGCTCTTCACATTGATGGGGTAAAAAAGCGACCTTTACTAGGCAAATTTCCGACTTAAGCTAGCAAAAATTTACATAATTAAACTTACGTTACACGACATTCACATGACGAGGTGGCAAAAACCCAGTAAGAACAAATACCATTGGCCGCATGACCCTAGGTGATGTAGTTTTTTTATTATAATTCAATGACACGTTTTCTGGGACACCCTGTATGTTTCTGCTGAGATCGACACCTCAAGGGGCCGATATGTGGTCGCGCCAAGTAGCTTCTCGGACCACGCTCTGGTGATCTTTACGTGTGCCTGGACAGCTGGAAACAACAAGTCTTTTAAGAGAGATACACCCTGGAGATTCAATGAAGCCCTTTTGGATACAGAAGAGTTTCGCATGCAGATCGCCAATATGCTGAACGAATATGTCGCACAAAAGAAAGTTGACGCCGTTTCCTGGGAGTTTCTCAAGTGCCGCCTTAAGGCAGCTGCGATTAAGGCTGGCCAACTATTGAGTTCTAGGACCAAGCAAGAGAAGAAACAGATGGTCAGTACCCTCCAGATTTTAATTCGCGAAGAGGAGCGGACTCCCGGCCTCTTTATAGACGGACGACGACGAAGCTACTAAGTAGAGGTGTAATTTCGAGTGCTCTTCGAATTTCTGGTGCTTTTTTGCGTGGGAGCCGCGTTAATCGCGGTTTTCCCAACTTTTCACGATGGACAGCAACCCGCCTCTCCGTGAGTGGTGTTTCGGCGTTCGGATCCCGGACGTCGCGATGATGGACGACCTCGTCGACGCAGTCTTCGATGCCGTTGGTCCCGGCAACTTTTACGGGATCTCCCACCGTGGTGGAAACCTGTATGAGGTGGGTCTCGCAAAGCGGTCTGATTTGGACCGTGTCCTGGAATGCGGCCTGATTGTCGCGGAGCAGCCGTGCTCCATTGATCTCTTCGGTCCACGCTTGGTGAGCGTGGTGTGTAAGATGGTCCCGTTGTACATGCGGGATGAAAACCTGATCCGGGTCTAGAACAAGTACGGTAAGGTCCTGAAGATGGAAGATGTGACCTTCCAGGACAGGAAGGGAAGAGGAACTCTGCGTACGGGCAATAAGAAGGTCCTAATGGAAATGAGTCAGAAGAGTCCGCTGCGATTACCCGGGTGTTAAGCGTGTGTGCCGTCGGTGCAAGCAAGAGGGCCACTTTCGGTCCGCCTGTAAGGTGCCCGTCTGTGAGCGGTGTTCCAGCTTTGGTCATACGACGGATGAGTGTGGGTCCCGTTGCCGTCGGTGCCGCAGTAGGCACTCCCAGGGCCCTTGCCCTGCTCCGGCTTCTTACGCCACCGTGGCCAACACAGATTTTCCGCAGCTACCTCCTGTGCAGCGGCGGGCCAACCCTACTCCGGTGACGGCGGTTGTTTCTGCAACGGGGATTGGGAACAAGCATGAGGAGCCAGCGACAATCCCAGGGGATCGAAATGAAGCTGAGGCGCAGCTGATGGCGCCGACTTTGGCATCTCCTGTTGACCCGCTTGTTACTGAAGCTGCTCCATCCGTCTCGTCCCTCATTCTGGGTGGTGTTGTCCCAGACATCAGAGGTAGTTCGGACAGTGAGGCCACCATTGTTTCCGTTGCCCCGGAATCAACGGCACCGAGAGGCGACGTGGGTGACCAGTCCATGTCCGACAACTCAACTTCAGGTGAAAGCAGTATGAAAACAGTCAACAATGGAGTAGCCCATCGGAGGAAGAAACGGAAAACGCAGCCACCACTCGTTCGCGAGCTGTTTGGCTCGGAATCAGAAAGTTCGTAGGTTCTGCACTTACTCTTGTATGATGGAATTCCTTAGTGTTAGTGTTGCTCTGGTAGCTCTTTTTCTGTATTCCATTCCTATCATGCGCGTCAAAGTTGTCACTCTAAATGTTAACGGTCTACGCAATGTCGACAAACAAGCGGACGTTGTTAGCTTTGGACGACATTTAAGAGCGCACATTTTGCTGTTGCAAGAAACTCATTTCTATTCTACGCGAGACGTCACGCAATTTAAAACTCGATTCAATGTTCCTGTTTATACCAGCTTAGGGTCGGCAAACGCGTGCGGTGTTGCTGTGGTGATCTTGGATAGGGTTTTGTTGAATCGGTTTTTCTGTACGTACGATGGCGAAGGTCGGCTATTGTGTTTTGATTTTTATGTAGGAGATGTAAAGTATCGGATTGTTAACCTGTATGCCCCTGCGCGGGCTACTCATACTAACAGTTTTTTTCTTCGCTCGACGCGACCTTATTGTCCACAAGAAACGTCATTCTTGCGGGCGACTTTAATTGTGTTATCGACTCGCAGGTAGATGTCATAGGCCAAGGTCAGGGGCGACCTGTATGGAATGCTCGGGAATTAGTTCGGCTTGTGGAACAGTTTCAACTTGTTGACACCTGGAGAGTGGTTCATGGGCCACAACTTGTGAGCGCCACTTGGCGGCGTGGCATGTCTGGCTCGCGCTTAGACCGCATTTATATTCCTGATAGTTTACGCGACAAGATAATGTCTTGTGACCATCATAGCATTCCTTCGACTGCTAGATACAAGTTTGACCACTCGGCAGTCCTCCTGGCCCTTGACCTGGACCATCCGCCCGCTCTGCATCGTCCCTTTTGGCGTTTAGATAGAACACTGCTGTCTGATAATGATGTAGTGAGTGCGGCCCGCACATTACTGTCTGTTCCCGTCTCACCCCTTTTGCGTCACTGGCAAAGACGTAAACGCGATCTGCGTACCCTTTTTGCTGAGCGGGGAAAGCGCCGTGCAAGAGAGCGAACGCGGGAGTTTAACCGAGTGTGCAACAAAATACTGGTCGTTCGGAGGGGTGTTCCTCTCACCATGCAGTCTCAGGATTATCTCGATGGCCTGACTGCTAAACGCGATCTTCTGTTGAGATCCACCTCGACTGCTGCTCAGTTGGAACGGGTACGCAGCCGCTCAGTGTCAGGAGTTCAAATGTACCGCTTCCTGCAGGAACGGAAAATGCATAAGACGAGTGTTCTTACCTTTTGCCTGTTACCGAACGGTTCTGTTACCACTAACCCTTCAACGGTCTTCCAGACATTTAACGAGTTCTACTCACGTGACCTTTCTGCAGGCTGTCCTCAATTCAATAGTAACGATCCCTTTTTTGACATCCTTCCTCGTTTAGACAGCGTGGACCAGGAGATTCTTCGCGCTCCTCTATCAGCAGAGGAACTTGACGAAACTCTAAACCATATGCGTCGCGGTACAGCCCCAGGTCCTGACGGTTTGCCAGTCGAGTTTTATCGAACCTTCTGGAGAGATTTGCGACCTTTTCTCTATGAGTTATTCTCTTCCATGATGACTAGTACGAGAATTCCGACGTTCTTCACGTTCGGTCGTATTATCCTTGTTCCCAAGAAAGGTGTTGATTTGTCGAACCCGGGCTCGTGGCGTCCGATCACCTTGCTGAACACCGACTACAAGCTCTTCATGTCGGTGTTGAACCGGCGCCTTTGTGCCGTTTCCACGAGCATTATTCATGAAGCTCAAGGCTGTGCAGTCCCAGGCCGGGGAATGTATCCAGCCTTGTCCGTCACTCGCGATTTGCTGGAGTATACTGGTCGGAGCAATGGCAGCGGTTGTGTTCTCTCGTTAGACCAGAGTAAGGCCTTCGACAGGGTTCTGCATTCATTCCTATTTTGCGTCCTTCACAAATATGGTTTTCCCCGTGAGTTTTGCTCTGTAATACAAAGTATTTACGAGTCCCACACCAGCAGCCTGTTCTTCAATGGACGAGAAGGCCCTCCTTTCAGAGTAGCCTGCGGCGTCCGACAAGGGTGCCCTATGTCACCGTTGCTTTTTGTTCTCACGTTGGACATTTTTGTCCGACACGTTCTCGCCCATCCAGGCATTCGGGGTCTCCCAATACCGGGCGGTGGGGCCATTAGGGTATCTGCGTATGCAGACGATGTCACCCTCTTTCTGCGGGATTTGGAGTCTATACATAACGTCTGTAACGTTTTTCACCGGTACGCTCTCCTTTCAGGCGCTCAGCTGAACTCATCTAAGAGCAAGATCATGGTATTGGGTTCATTCTCTGTGCGAGCCGTGGTTCCGTTCGCTCAGTGTACGGTGCTGCGGGTCCTGGGGATCCTTTTTGACAGGCGAGGGATCCAAACTGCAAACTGGGACTCCGCCATTACCGCTGTCAGTGCGAAAGTGCGATCGGCGCAATGCTTCTCTTTCAGCTTCGCTGAGCGGAGTTATTTTATTCGCTCTGTCCTTTGGCGCTCGTTTGTGGCACTTGGGGCAGATTTTGCCTCCTCCTCCTCGAACTGTCATTCGCTTGAATGCCATCTTGTTTTCGTTCTTTTGGTCTAGAAGGCAAGCAGTGGTTAACCGCCCAACGTTGATGCTTTCAGTTTCTTTGGGCGGCTGGAGTATACCAAACATCTCGGTTATCTGTCAATGTCTGGCGCTTAAGGTTCTGTTAAGGGTACTTCGTGATGTCACGTGTGCAGCGCGCCCACTGGCAGTGTACTTTTGTTCTGAACAGACGCGCTTTCTGCCAGGTCTTCCTCCACTGGACAGTCTAGTAAGCGCTGAAGCACCTCTTCAGCTGCATGGCTCGTTGGTGGATTTCTTCTGTCGGATACAGCACCACTTGCGGGACAGGGATGTCTTGGAAGTGCCTGCTGTCCGGATTTCTGAGCGCCTGGCACTGACGGCGGACGAGGCTCGTGCCCGCCTTCGTAACCTACGTCTTCCCTTCCGAAGTCGCATGTTTAACGACCTCTCCGGTGCGTCACGTGACTTCATGTGGCAAGCCTGGTGGGATGCTCTGCCTACCGTCGGGCGCCTCTCTCGGATGGGTGTAACAAGAAACTCCTCTTGTTGCTTCTGTAATGAAGAAGAAACCTTACACCACATATTTTACGAATGCCGGGTTTCAAGGTGTTTCTGGTCGCGAACTGCGCGTTGTTTCTCGTTGCGGTGCCCGTTAGAGTGGGGTGCCCTCCGTGTTGCACCACGATCGGTAACGCATCGGCTATGCCGCTTGGTTACTTTTTTAGGGTTTCATGTTCTCTGGAGGGCCCGTAACAGGGCGGTGGTGAGACGTGCGAGGTTCCTTCCGGTCCTGGCAGCTGTAGCATCCCTTTGTGGTGAGGTGCGAAACTTTCTGACCCATGAGTTGCACCACTTGGACCTCTCTGCTTTCTCATTGACGTGGCTAGCCACGAACGTTTTCACCGTGAAAAATTCCTTAATATTTTTCACGCACTGTTGAGTCGTCTTACCACTCTCCTTCATACAGTGTTAAAACATCAAATGAAAGCTGGTCTTATCTTTCCTTCTTAGTCCTCTCTCTTCACTAATTTAGCACTGTATAGGATTTCTTCCTCATAGTTTCAGTGGTTCATTGCATGTAATGTAATGTAATGTATATAATGTATGTAATGTAATGTAATGTTCTTCACTGGTTCATTGTATGCGCTGTTCTTCGCTGTCTCTTTTTATCGACCACTTTTTATTCATTGTATGTTATTAACTGGTTACTCTGTATATACTGCTGTTATTCATTCTATGTTATCAACTGGTTTCTCTGTATATACCACTGTCATCCGTTGCATGTTATTAACCGGCTTGACTGTATATACCACTGTTATTTACTGCTTGCACTGTACATATCATCAGGTTAATGTAATAAATTTTCTTTATATATATATATAGACGATATTCGACGATGCAAGGAACAACTGCAAGCCTTGTTGAACAGAATACGCTGGTGCTATGATACGGAGTAGAGTAAAAGTTATCCAGACAGAAGAACGTCCAGCAAAAGTGTTTGCTGCACTGGAAAGGAAGCACGTTGCGGATAATGCCATCACTGTTATAAACATTGGAGACAGCATAATACGTAGTAGGAAAAGGATAGACGAGTCTTTTGTACAAGAGTATAAGGCGCTTTTTGCGCCATCTGGGCGATCGATGAGCGTCTCGTCTACAACTGTGTTCGAACATATACCCAAAGTTCCTGTGCAGTTAAAGGAGATGATGCAAGAAGAAATCACTGTAGAAGAAGTGGCTTGAGCCATTAAAAAGCTGCAACCGAAGAAGTCTCCGGGGCCAGATGGCTTCGGCACCGCCTTTTACAAGGTTTTCTCTGAACGCCTCGCGCCCATTCTACAACTTGTCTTCAAGGACATCCATGAAAGGGAGCTCCTTCCTCCTTCGATGAGACGAGCACACGTGATCTTCATCAGGAAAAAGGCAAAGAACGGCGGCGTTTACGAAATCGGCGTTTTCCGACCGATTAGTCTTTTGTGCACCGACTATAAGATCCTTGCAAAGATATTGGCGCGAATACTTGAGCTGGCTCTAAGTTCGGTAGTCGGTGTGCATCAGCCTTACGGATTCAAGGGCCGATCGCTTGTAAACAACCTACACCTGATGCGTACCGTGTACGAAGTGGCTGAGGCTATGCAGAAACATTTGGGAGTACTTCAAATAGACCTAAGGCGCGCTTTTGACAATGTTCGACACGACTTCCTGTTTGCACTTCTACATTGGTGTGATGTCGGCGATTACCTGGAAGGCTGGGTTAGGCTATGCTACCGGGACTTAACAGCTACGCTTCTGGTAAATGGTAGCCCAAGTGAACCTATTCCCGTGCTAAGCTCAGTCAGGCAAGGGTGTCCTCTCTCTCCTATACTTTTTGCATTGTATTTGGAACCTCTGTGCAAGAACCTCATCGCTGATGGACGGCTAACAGGGCTCGAAACGCCTAACGGGAATCTGGGTGTACTGGCCTACGCGGACGATATTGCGATCATCTTCTCTGTAATAGAGCAAGTGCCTGTCATACTGAAACACGTCGAAATGTTCTGCAAAGAATCTGGTGCCTCCATTAACTTAGATAAGACGTCTGGTTCCTGGTTGGGGCCTTGGGATGTCACGCCAGAGTGGTTTCTCGAGATCAAGTGGGACAAGATGGTGAGCAGATACCTCGGCATTGCCTTCGCGTCAGCTAAGCCAATCACCGAGCAGTGGCGTCCTCATGTGGATCATCTTCGAGGCCCGATCTTCAAGTGGTCCGGCAGGAACATATCTTACTTAACGAGAGCATACGTTTGTAATACTTCTGTGTACCCCATTTTCTTCTACCGTGCGCAGGTTACCCCTTGCTTCCAGCGCGCACCGAGTACATAGGATTTTTGCTACTTTTATCTGGAACTCGCCATTGGAAAGAATGAGAAGAACGAACATCTTTCATAGTGTTGAGAACGGTGGATTCGGACTGATCAACGTGGCAGTCAAAGTAGTCGTTCACCGTTTTTTTCTACTTTCGCCAGAGAAAGCACAATGTCTTGGAATGGGCCCTACAAGTGCTGGGTTCCGTTTTCATGCCAGCCTTCACAGTAACGACAGGGATGTCACCTATGCGCAAGAGGACCCTTACATTCTACAAGGAAGTGGCTGAATCCGTGACATTCCTGACGAGCAGGTTCTCCTGGGACTACCTAATCACAGTTAAGAGGCGCACACTGTACCGGGACCTTATCAGCATCTTATTTCCGGTGCCATTATATCGAAGTCTATACCCAGGACGAGGGAATGACAAGGTTCTGAAAGTGATGAAGACACTACCTGTTCCTACTGGTACGCAAAGGTTCTTCACGTTGTTTCATACGGAGACACTACCAGTGAAAACCTGGCTCGCAGGTAAAGGCTTCCCGGTACCACGCGGCAGTACCTGTGACATGTGCTTCGCAGGGCAAGAAACCTTGATCCACACCTTCATCGGATGCAGAAATGCAATACAGTTTTGGGGATTTCTCAGGGCAGTGTTTGACATCGAAGAAGACATAACTTGGATCCGCTTGAAGTTCTTGGACGTCCGTGAGGACAAGGGTCCTTCCTTGAGGCTCCTCTATATCTGTGGGCTACATGCTCTGTGGCAACACAGGATGGATGTTGCCGACTGCAAGACACCACCACGGATTCCTCTAGTCTTACTTGCTACGAAATTGGATTGGTCGGTCAGTGCCCTCAAAGAGCAAGGCGCGCCAGACGGTGAGCTGTTGCGAAGAACAACGAATACGCAGGATACATTGAGAAACGCTTTCCCCAAGGAGCTAGAAAAATATCTAGAGCCAGTGTCGTTTCATCAAAGTGCTTCGTATGCGCTGCACAACATGCTGCCAGTACCGTAAGAGGTGTTTTGGACAATGTTCTTTGAGAGTGCATGCAACAATCCTTCCTGAGGTAGTGATGGCTCTTGCATAGTCAACTACGCGGTCTAGCTTGGTCTCTGTACGAGGACACCTAGATCAAGGTGATGGGAGGAGTGAAATCATGCTGTCTTTGTGTTCAGTTTAGATTGCTTCAACAGCTAGTAACGATTTTCTGATGTGGGCCCACATCCAGTGTCAGACGTGACAGTTTATCGTATATGTTTGTTATTCTTCCTTGTTTTAGTCACAAGCCGTGTGACTTTTGTAGATGTTGCATGTGCCCTGCATGTCCTGCTGAAGTTGCCGTACATCCTGTATACTTCTCCATACACCCAGTCTGTGCCGGTGACACCTTGCTTTGGTACATCTCGTGAAGGTTTACACTCAAGGATGACTTGGTGCCAAAGTAGGCGCCAGCAAAGCGTTGTCGTGACGTGATCTGTAAATAATCAACTTTTAACACAATAATAATAAAAAAAGCTGAAATAATAATAAAAAAAAGGCCGAGTGGTCTAAGGCGCCAGACTCAAGGCTTACCCCCTTGCCCGCAAAAAAAAAAAAAAAAAAGGAAAAAAAGTGGCCTTATGCATAAGGCGTCTGACTTCGGATCAGAAGACTGCAGGTTTGAGTCTTGTCGCGGACGACCGCTGCGAGACTTCTTTTAACCTCACGTCTGCCTTATACTGGTATATATCCCTTCAGATGCACATGTGCCCGCTAAAGAACATATGTTATGTATACAGAGGGTAAATATTGGGTCCGCTCAATGTGAGAAATGTCCGCGTGGCCTAATGCATAAGGCGTCTGACTTCGGATCAGAAGACTGCAGGTTCGAGTCTTGTCGCGGACGACCGCTGCCAGAATCCTTTTCCTCAAGTCTGCCTTATACTGGTATATATCCCTTCAGATGCACATGTGGCCGCTAAAGAACATATGTTATGTATACAGAGGGTAAATATTGGGTCCGTTCAAAGTGACATATCTCCGCGTGGCCTAATGAGTCTACATCCGGCTGTCGATGAGTGCGGACGCAGGTGTTCCGGCCTCCGCCGTAGTAGGCAGTATGGCTAAGCCTAGCCGGGTTGAAGAAGGAAAACGTGTTTTGAAAGACAACATGGAATACAGGATCATCATGCCAGCTGTGCCTACAGGTACCGTTTCACGCAATACGCTTTTTTTGCACGCGAAACCCGAAGGAAGACCGTACAACGTTAATCATTTTGGCCAAACGCTGCAAGGCTTAGTGAAAAGAGAAGACGTTGCTACATTCGGCGTATTTCAGTACAATCACGTGTGGGCAATCACGTTTCATAGCGTTGCTGAGAAAGAAAAACTGCTTGCTCGAAAAGAACTGACTGTAAAGGGACAACGATGTGTTATCATAGACCCTAACCGGAAAAAAAATTGACGTGAAAATACATTGGCTTCCTGGTAACGTGCCAGACGAGGAAGTGCATAAAGCCTTCGAGACATATGGAAAGGTTACCGATATACGACGAGAGAAGTGGAAAGCTTCGTTTTTTGAAGGCGTTGATTCAACTACGCGGCAAGCAACTATCTGCCTAAAAGATGATTCATCAGCCGATAACCTACCGTATCAAATGTACATCGCAGGGTGCCGGGTCCTCGTAGCTGTACCAGGAAGACCGCCAATGTGCTTGAGGTGTAAGCAAATCGGGCATATCAGAAAACAGTGCCACACTCCATGGTGTAGAACCTGTCGTGCATTTGGACATCAGGAGGAGGAATGTGTCAAAACATATGCGTCGCGGGCAAGGAAAGCGAACGAAGTTGGGGCAGAACTGTATATTGTGGAAGGTGAAGAAGTCAGCGAAACAAATAGAGCAGAAGATCAAAGCCGGGAGGACTGTGAAGTAGAAAAAGAGAGTCAAGTAGAACAACAGCTTGACAGAAACGAGGAAACAGAAAGGGATGAGGAAATGTATGAAGGGGACATAGCATTTAAAAGGAAAGGCGAAAATAAAGAATCGCCTGTAACAGACGCAACGAACACAGAGCGGCAGTGGAAGACGGTGAAAAGGAAAAAAAGAAAATTCCACTGCTAACGACATGTTCAGGCCACTGCCAACACAAGTGGACTCATCGCAACTAGACGATATGGGCTTTCTAGCAACATAGTCAACATAGCGTAAAGTCTCTCAACGGCGCCGTAACAACACCATGGAGAGAGCCATAACTGTCGCAACACTAAATATAAGGGGACTGAACTCACGGAAGAAACAATATCAGTTGAAACGCTATCTTGAAAATTTTCCTGAAATAGACGTACTTGCAGTGCAAGAAACGAAGATCAGCACACAGAAAGAAGCAGATTCTCTCGTATCTAGCTGCTTTATCAAGTCTTACGATGTTGTCGTAAGTCACGCCGAGGGATTATCAGCGGGTTGTCTGCTGATGCTGAGAAAGCTAGACTGTTTGTACCAATATCACATGCGGTGGATGACAAAGGCCGAATTGCAATGCTAGATGTTCTGATTAACAACGAAATTTGGCGATTTATAAACGTCTATGTCCACAATGAACCGCAAGAGAGAACAGCGTTCTTTTTAAGTCTAAGAAGCTACATGAGTGATGTATATAAAACGGTGCTATTGGGAGATTTCAACTGTACGCTAAACAAATGCGACCGAAGTAACCAACAAATAGGCAACGACCTGAGTATTGAAGTATTTAAGGGGATACTCGAAGAATACGGGATGTTTGATGTAGCGGAAGAAATACCTCAAAGACGTGTCCTTTACACACATTTTCAAGGTACTGCACACGCTAGACTGGATAGAATTTACTGTGCAACTACAAGCTCACCAAGAGTCACGCAATATAAGGTACATCCAACGTATTTCAGTGATCATTGTCTGGTTATGGCATCGTTGGGCCAGGCTCGTGCAGAAAAATGGGATCGTACTGGGTGGCAGCTGTGGAAACTTAACACGGCTTTGCTCGACGATCAGGAATTTGACGACTTCGTGAAGAACGGGATCATCGAAATAATCACAGGAAAAGGCAGCTGGATAGTGGCGTGGGAAGAGTTTAAACTGAAATTGCGAGCCTTTGCAATACAGCGGAGCAACATTTTGGCCTTCCAAAGGAACCACCGTCAGAAAGAGCTTGAAAAGGCACTAGTGAATGTAATGCATATGGAAGCAAGACAGCCAGGAGAATTTTCGGAAGACATGGCCAGGATAAAGCTAGAGATGAACCTGATAGCAGATCACATATATGAAGGCGCAAAAATCAGATCAAGGACGCAATATTACTTGCCCGATGAAACGCCTAGTAAGAGGTACGTGTGCAAAGAAAAAGTGTATACCGCCAAGAAACAAATCACTGAAATTGAAGAACAAGGAAGAATAATATACGACCCGGATCAGATACGAGCTGGCTTCGAAACAAACTACAATAACCTGATAGGCCAATCAAGAGGCACAACAAACCCAGCATTGAAGGGAAAATTAGAAAATATCTTATCGAGACTGTCTAAAGAAGAACAGGATAACCTGGAAAAGCCGATAAGCCTTTCTGAGGTAAAAGAAGCAATACGGACACTAAAGAAAAACCGAGCACCTGGACCGGATGGCATTGGTGCCGATCTCTACATAAAGTATGCAGATCACATCGCATGGATACTACTACAAGTGTTTCGTGAAGCTGAAGAAGAAGAGATGCTCCCACCATCCTTTAGAAGATCACATACAGTGCTAATACCAAAGAAAGTGCCGGATGGAACAGTGCCAAAAGTGACCGACTATAGACCAATAACACTCTGTGATGTGGACTACAAGGTGTATTCAAAGGTGTTAGCAGCGAAATTACAGGGCTGTGTGGCAAATCTAATTGGAGATCATCAAACCTGTGCAATTAAAGGGAGAACAATACAAACAAACATCCACGTGCTACGGACTATATTTGACATTAGTCGATTGGAAGGACATCAGGTAGCTGTGGTGCAGGTGGACTTGAAAAAGACCTTCGATAGGGTCTGTCATTTATTTTTGGTTACAGTATTGAAAGCGATGAATTTCGGACCAATTTTTATACAACGCATCAGACTGTGTTACACAAGTGTAGCGACCAGACTCATTGTGAACAATCAGTGCAGCAAACCAGTGCAACTACACTCTTCAGTTCGCCAAGGATGCCCCTTATCCCCGCTATTGTTTGACATTTATTTAGAACCCTTGTGCCGGAGTGTGATATTGAATGATTGTATAACAGGGTACAAACTATCTGATATTGAAGTGAAAGTCTTAGCATACGCTGATGATCTAGTATTCTTAACGGAAGATAAGAGGAGCGTTAGCGCCGTGATGTATGAGATCGACGAATATTGTAAAGTGTCGGGGGCAGAGATAAATAAGTAAAAATCCTTAGGTGTATGGTCTGGAATGTGGGGTACAATGCCAGCTGAATTCGAGGGTATAACATGGCAAAGTACACCGGCCACATACTTAGGTATTCCTCTAGACTGCAGCAAAAACACAAATAGTGTGTGGCAGCAACAGGCAACAAAAGTAAAACGGCATGCGAATATTATGAAGGAGGCAAGAATGTCAATTTTTCACAGGGCGGCTGTGTGCAACACCTTTCTCGACGCAAAACTGATATACATGCTACATGTGCTGCAATGCTCACGCAAGAATATTCAGGTTTTCCATAGAATATTCGCTGTCTTTGTATGGAACTCGACGTTCGAATCTATGCGCAGAGAAAACTTGTTTCGTCGAGTTGAAGATGGAGGATTGAGTTTGCGCCACTTGTTTATTAAGCAACTAGTTATGAGACTTGGGTTCTTTAGAGAGAGCAAACATCCATTTCTAAGAATTGTAATTCAAAGTGTTGGTCATGAATTGTTACCAGAAGTCACGAATTTTGGTAGATATGTGAATGTGGCGACCAGTGCGTTTTATGCTGAGGTTGTTGGAAGCATGAAGTTTCTTTTGGCAAGGTTTTCGAAGGAGTATATATTCACAGTGACAAAAAAACAGTTAGCGGCAGACCTCGTGGATGTGCTGTTCCCTGAGCCAATGTACCGACAAATACCAAAGGCATGGCCGGGCAGAAAAATTCTAAAACGTGTTAAGAAGATGCCAATCAAACCGGAAATCAAAACTTTCTTTTTTAAATTACATACAAGAACCTTGCCGGTGAAGACGTGGTTGCAAGATAAGGGATTTTTTGTGCCTTGGACAGTGAACTGTCGTTTCTGCAGGACCCCAGAGACGATAGAGCACGTCTTTCTTTATTGCACGGAAGCCCAGTTCTTATGGATTGACTTGAGTGACATGCTTAGGAAGGACCTCAATCTGAACCCGCATACCATGAGGTTTTTGCCATTAAGTGGAAAAAGAGGATTTAGATATGATGTCTTGTGTGTTATCGCACTTTTTTGCATATGGAAAGTCCGAATGAAAGACAGAAATGAGGAGCCGTTGCAGCCGCCAATAGTGTTTTTAAGACAGGAATTAAGAGAGCTACGACAGGCAGCTGAGGCGAAGAAAAACGTACCTGACTGGCTAAGGGAATTTTGCGATAAGCTTCACAGAAGACATGTGAGCCTATTTTAACTGCAGAAGTGGCATACTATTAATATCCAACCCCTTTTATTTGTGAATGTCGCTCCGGCGGAAGCGAGAGTGTGATTTTAGAATGTGGCTCGTTGTGTATTGAACAATGATAATAAAGGGAAAAAAAAATCCGCGTGGCCTAATGGAGAAGGCGTCTGACTTCGGATCAGAAGACTGCAGGTTTGAGTCCTGTCGCGGACGACCGCTGCCAGAATCCTTTTTTCTCACGTCTGCCTTATACTGGTATATATCCCTTCAGATGCACATGTGGCCGCTAAAGAACATATGTTATGTATACAGAGGGTAAATATTGGGTCCGTTCAAAGTGACATATCTCCGCGTGGCCTAATGGAGAAGGCGTCTGACTTCGGATCAGAAGACTGCAGGTTTGAGTCCTGTCGCGGACGACTGCTGCCAGAATCCTTTTTCCTCACGTCTGCCTTATACTGGTATATATCCCTTCAGATGCACATCTGAAGATGCAGTGTCGTCTGCTATGCTTCCACTTTAACTCCCGAAATCTGGGCGCTGTGCGCATGCTCAACATAAGACGCAACAGAACTTAAGTCCTGTCAGCAGCTTTTTACTTTTCCTTCCACTACATGTCTGTAGAGTATTCTGCGGGGATGTTACTCGTGTGAGTGCACGGTTATAGTGCTTAAAAACACCGTGGATTAATTCAGATGGCACCCAGATTAAATTGAATAGCATCTGGATTTTTTCAGATGGCGCAGGGATTAAACTGTATGACGCTCGGATTGTTTCGGATGGCGCGAGGACTAATTCAGATGGCACTTGGACTAAAATGGACAGGAACACCTGTAGTTCCATAGAAAGGTTTACCTACTGCTGGCCTTACTGATAAGGACGGTTTCCCGCCGTTTCTCGTGAATTTGAAATTTTCGTTCGATACATGGATGTCCATCGATTAAACCGCGTAGCAGTAGGAAGGCTATTCCACGCCGAATCATCCAGAGGTGTCGCTAGACCCCCTTAGAATTTTGATTACCGAAACCTGCGGTTTCGGTAATAGTTCACGCTCCCCCATGACTGCTTCTTGAGACTCGTGCAGGCGAGCGAATCCTCCAGTGATCAGCGGAGCCGACGTTGCATTCGGTACTGCTCCGCGAAGCAGTCATTCAAGGGGAACTAACCACTCAGAGCGAGCGTTTTCAAGCATCTGCTTCATGAACGAGTAAACGACATAGGTGAAGCAGGCGCTCAAAACGGACGTTTTGGAGCATCTCGTCCATGAATGATCTAGCAGAAGCAGGTCATTCAGCCGGTCACGGCATTCCGTTCGTTCTCCTGCTCGATCTCACACAGAAGCGATCAGGCAGCACGGGGACAACGACGTCCACAGCCCTTTCCTTGTCGGAGCCACAGAAAGCCGCAGCAGCAGAAATTCCCTGCTCTTCTCCCGTATCCGAATTTTTGGTTGCCATGCTGCCTTGTTGCTCTGCAGAGCCCGGGCAGCCGGTCAGGGGCGGATCTAGGATTTTGCCGAGGAGAGGGGGGGGGGGTCCGCTATAGACAAGTGCCAGGTGCATGCTGGGATTGGTCCATTGGACCCCCCCCCCCCTAGATCCGCGCCTGCAGCATGTGTTGTTTTCATTCGACGGTGTTGAGAGCTAGCATGGCGGTGACGGTTGCAGATTTGTGTCTGGTTGTTCTGTGAGTTGATTCTGATGAACTTCGCACGCTTGTGATAGCCAATGGTTTGGAGCAGGCGTTCAATTATCGGTGCCGCATGAAGTGCCTTTTCACTACATAATTCACTTCATTTATGTTACTATCTGCAGCTAATATAGTGTTCGACCAAACCTGCGCGAAACATATGTTGTACAGCAGTTACAGATAGCATGTTCGCTTGTTTTCTAGTAAGTGCTTTATAACCAATGACCTGATAACGTACAAGCAAATTACTTCCACCTCTATTGTGCGTGAAAACCATAGCAACCGCATTTCCTGAGGGGCTCGTCAACTTGAGAGCTAGGTTGTCGCAAATGAAACTGACCCTCGAAAAGGGTTCGTTAGAGACAGACAATGTTGAGACAATAAAAAGTTCGGTAGATATAGAGTGATATAGAGAGACAACGGACTCCTTACCTTGTGAAAACAGACAGAAACTAGTAATGAATAGCGGGTGGCCTTTGTTTTCGTCGAGACCCGTGGACAGCGAAGCCAAGGACATGACGTTAATGGAACGCAGTCGCGGCGACTGCACTGAAGCAGTGACCAGGCTTCCAGTCCTGGAGTGCGTCGCCCACGCAGCACCCACTGTTTCATCCCGTAAGTCGCGCAGACCACAAAGCCCCATGCGTGGTATCAACAGATCTCGCCACGTCGGATGTCACAGCTCCGAAGCTGTTTCGCGACTCCCCGATACGACGCCTCGATTCAGGTCAGGACGGTCGTGTGAGAGTTGCTTGTCGCCGACTGTGACGAGACCAAGAGCAGCATCTACGAAAAAGGAGCCACCTCAGCCGTGGAGATGAAGTGTAGTGGTTGTTGCATAACTTAGAGGAGGACGATGGGCGACCAGGTGCATGGGATTGCGGTGAGCGCGCTGCTCCTGGCTCGAGTTGAGATTCTGGGCACTTGTTGATTAAAGCTTGTTGGGGTTAGTCATCTGGAGCCTCGGTCCGTCTGCCTCATTTACGTAACACATTTTGGTGCCGAAACCCGGGATTCGGACCGCGCTCCGGATGTCAAGCGAAGCACTCGACGGCCTACTGCGTACTCGGGCAGGAACCCGCGACGGGGTCACCCATGCCACCGAACATCTCGCCGTACTTCTGTCTCGACCGGTAAAAGCGAAGGCAGCAATTGAAGCAGACCTCCGATGCCTGATTGCCGGGAAGGCAGCCCTTGCGAAGCTGGATGCCCAGGTCATGGGTTTGATAAGTGATGAGAGATTCGATGACGAAGTGCAAGATATACTGGAGCAGGAATGGCAAGTGGAACTGGCAATTTCGAAAGCGAGAAGCGCACTCCGTCTGGCTCTCTTGCCTACCTTGCCTACCGGGACATTCACTGTGTGGACCAGCGGAACAGTTCATCTCACTACAGCTGGTCAGCTCGGAAGTCAAGTCTCGGTCAGCCAGCCTCCTGCTTCTCTAGCTGGCGCAATTGAAGGTCAATCAAATTCGACAGACAGTGCCACAATTCAAGAACGCTCGATGTCACGCCATCCGCACCAGTCGGACCTCACAGCAAACATTGAGGCATCTTTCGAGGAATGGCGATGGCAGCGTACGGACAGCACGAACACAGAACACCAGGAAACCGCTGAGGGTCAGTGTGATGCAAAAGTATTGCCAGAGGACTGCAACCTCAGTAAGCGACCAGGGAAAGACCGCACTGACTGTAAGGATTCGCTAGTTCAAACCAGGTTGTCGGAAGGCCTACCTCCCGTCTACACGAGCAACATGGCACAAAAATCGTCAAACTCCGAATGTGATTCGCACGACGTTGTGCAAAGGCACCAACGATCTTCGCAGATCTTCGCTGAAAGAGAAATAATCCCTCCAGCTCATTTTGAAGCCAGCTCTAAGATAGGGAGAATGTCGTCGAACGTCGGCAGCAGAATCAACGCTCAACCGCAATCGGCGGAGGACCTTGGCAGCGCTTTAGAAGCCACACCTTTGCCCACAGTCGTCCACGTTTGCACGAGTCAGCAGACACCCGCATCGGTCTCCTTTATGACACTCAGCGACCCAGCGGCAGCTGCCACAGACCACAGACGGTTCGCCAAGGACTACTGTACAGCACACCACACCCTGTGCCGCACCGCGAGGATGTTTCGGATGTTTTGGGGTCTTCACGTCAGACGACGACGCGGACGATTGAAATATTGCAAGTCTTCGTAAACCCAGACCGTGAGGACACCTGCCTCGATCGGCCACGTCCCCACCTGATGTCACTTGGACACTGCACAGATATGATCGCCGCCAACGCGGTCACCCTGTCGGCGCGGGAGTGTGTTGCATAACTTAGAGGAGGACGATGGGCGACCAGGTGCATGGGATTGCGGTGAGCGCGCGGCTCCTGGCTCGAGTTGAGATTCTGGGCACTTGTTGATTAAAGCTTGTTGGGGTTAGTCATCTGGAGCCTCGGTCCGTCTGTCTCATTTACGTAACAGTGGTCAACATGGTACAAGCGTGTCCATTCCAGCGGGACAGTGTCCTGTGCTTTCAGGCGTTCTCTGCCGCTGCATAACTCTTTCTTACTCGTCCCTGCGCGTAACCGCTGCGAGTACGCTGTATAACGTCATTGTTTAACTTGCTTCGAGGGGCAGCTATCCTACTTGACTGTACGCCGGGAAAATGGTTACTTCATATCTGCCAAAGCCACTTGAACGCAAGTGGCCGTGTGTGTGAAACAAAAAGCGGCTTTTCTTTTTCTTTTTCCACAATGAAGCTTCAGTTTTACTTTTAAAAAAATAATGAAATGTTTCCTCGAGAACCGCCTCGCATATACCGAAAGTAACAACATTTTGTCGTCTCAAGTCGTGTTGTTCAAGTAAAGACGAACATTTACTTCGGGTGAATTTGCCAATGCACGGCCGCCGTTATGGGCCACGTTTCAAGTATCGGACACATTTTGGTTTCAGGATACCTACGCTTTTGTACCAGTAGAAGTGGAACTTCAACGTACACTCTTAAAACAAAGCTCCATCACATAGCACACTGAAGGCCAACCACTGTAGAGAGTGATACCTCTATCACTTCTGATTTGTGGAAAGGGCGGTGCGTACGCCTTTTTGCGACAGTTAACATTTCTGCATAAGAGTCACAAAAAGGTGGACGTTTGCGTTCCCATCAAATCATGCGAAAGAACACCCGGACCCGGACCTGATGGCCACTGGACCCCCTTCTGCTACTGGCCCTCTCCCAGGACCAGCAGGCCACTTTCCACCAGTCCAGCAAGTCCCAGGACCACAACAACGGAACGTTGCGGTGCCCGCTATTGCGGCGCCCCTGTTGCCTCCACCTCAAGTTTCCGCCGTCGCTCTCAAGCTGCCGACGTTTTGGGCCGCCGATCCCATCGTATGGTTCAGGCAAGCCGAGGCCCAATTCGCCCTTCGTCTCATCAGTGACCAACTGACGTCAACGACGACAACTACCACGTCGTTGCCGCACTTTCCCCTACTGATGCTTCCGAGGTGCGCGACTTGGTTGCCTCCCCACCGACACAATCACCATATGACGTGCTCAAGACTGAATTAATTCGCCGGACGTCTATGTCGGAGCAAAAGCGATTCCAGCGCCTGCTGACCCAAGAAGAACTCGGAGATCGCGCGCCTTCTCAGCTCTTACGGCGTATGCTCCAACTGCTCGGCGACCGTCCCGCCAACGCCGTAATCGACGATTCCCTGCTCCGCCAACTCTTCCTCCAGCGGTTGCCGGCCAATGTCCGCATGGTTTTAGCCGCTGCTGGCACCATGAGCCTGAACGACCTGGCCAACCTTGCCGACAAGGTCATGGAAATGGCACCACCGCAGATCGCAGCGGTTGCCTCGCACCCCCCTTTTCCGCCTACGGCTACTTGTTCCAGCTCGCCGCAAGCAGTGGACCTTTCTCAGCTCGTGGAACAGATCTCCAACCTGCAGCTGGAGGTTGCAGCCCTCCGCCGCTGCAGTCCTTCTCCGTCTTCACGCCGATCCCGCTTCGCGCATCGACGTTCCCCATCTACAGGTGGAATTTGCTGGTATCATCGCCGTTTCCGCACCAAGGCTCGCAACTGTACACCACCATGCACCTTCCAGGGAAACTCTCGAGCCAGTCACTAGATATGGCGGCTGGTGACTCTGGCACTCGTCCATCCCGCCTCTTCTTTGTTCTTGACAACAATTCCGGACTAAAGTTTCTTGTTGACACCGGCGCTGACGTCAGTGTGCTTCCGTCCTCTCTTTTTCGTTCACCACGCAAGCCAACGTCCCGCACCCTGCAAGCTGTTAATTCCACGCCGATTGCGACGTACGGAGAGCATTCCCTCACTCTCGACTTGGGCCTCCGCCGCTCCTTCGCATGAATTTTCCTTGTGGCTGACTTGCAGTACCCTATTCTGGGAGCAGACTTTCTGAGCCATTCTCCAAGGTCGATTTGGTAAAAGCTTACCATCACATTCCAGTAGAACCCTCCGACGTTTCCAAGACTGCCATCGTTACACCATTCGGCATGTTCGAATATCTCAGGATGCCCTTTGGCCTGCGAAACGCCGCCCAGACCTTCCAACGTTTTATGGATCAAGTGCTGCGCGGCCTTCCCTTTGCGTTTGCCTACATAGATGACATCCTCGTTGCCAGCGGGTCCCCCGAGGAGCACGAAGACCACCTTCGCGCGCTTTTCCAGCGTCTCCAAGAGTTCGGCATTGTTGTGAACGCCGCAAAATGCGACTTCGGCAAGCCATCGCTGGAGTTCCTCGGGCACCTAATCAGCAGCGACGGCATCCGCCCTCTCGACCACAAAGTTCTTGCCATACGCAACTTCCCAACGCCAACGTCACTGCGTAAGCTGCGAGAGTTTTTGGGAATGGTGAACTTTTATCGACGATTTATTCCCGGCTGTGCGAGCATTTTGCGACCTCTGACAGACATGCTGCGCGGCACACCATCTTCAACGCAGTTTTCGTGGACGGAAGAAGCTAACACCGCTTTCCTTGCTGCCAGACAAGCCCTTGCAGACGCTACTGTCCTCGTCTACCCGAAACACGGCGCGCCAACTAACGTCATGGTTGACGCCTCTGACCATGCTGTTGGCGGTGTCTTACAGCAGTTTATCGACGGGCAGTGGAGACCTTTGTCCTTCTTCTCGCAGAAGCTCTCTCCAGGGCAGACCCGCTACAGCGCGTTTGGCCGTGAGCTGCTCGCTGCCTATTTAGCCATCCGCCACTTCCGGTATTTCGTCGAAGGAAGAACGTTCTACATCCTGTCAGATCACAAGCCTTTGACTTACGCGTTCCTGTCCAAGGCTGCCGACAGTTACACTCCCCGTGAAGCCCGGCAGCTGGCCTTCATAAGTGAGTTCACCGTCGACATTCGCCACGTGAACGGAACCGACAACCCTGTAGCGGATGCTCTGTCCAGGATGCACGTCGATGCTGTCACCTTTCCGAAGTTGACGATGGACTATTCCAAGATCGCCGAGGCGCAGCAGTCAGACGAAGAGCTGCGGAAACTGCGAGATTCTGCCACCACTCTTTCTTTCGAAGAGGTGCCTCTGCCCGGATCGCTCCTCAAGTTAACTTGCGACATCTCCACGGGCAGACCCAGGCCGTTCATTCCGCAGGTTTTCCGTCGCCTTGTCCTTGATAGCGTGCATGCCCTAGCCCACCCTGGTATCCGCGCCACGCAGAAGCTGCTCACCACCCGCTTTCTATGGCCATCGATGAACGCCGACGTTCGGGCATGGACCCGCGCTTGCCTCGTCTGCCAACGTGTGAAAGTCAACCGGCACAACAAGGCACCTTTAGCAGCCTTCCCGCTCCCTGACGCCCGGTTTTCGCACGTGCACATCGATCTGGTGGGGCCGCTTCCTCCGTCGCATGGTAATTCATACCTGTTAACATGCGTTGACAGATTTACGAGGTGGCCAGAAGCAATTCCATCGTCGCCGGTCAGGACTCATGTATAGGAACTCCACCTCCTCTACATTTGGTGACCCGAACAACGAACACCGTGTTCGGCGTAATTCGGCCACTCAACATCCTAAATTTTTCGGCAAACCAGCAGCGAACCACCCTCTAGCAGGCAAGGCGCACCGGGACCACTGTTCTACCGGGGACCCGCAGGGAGACCACAGTAAGCTGACTTTCCGGCCTCCACCTGCTTCATGATGGTCCTCCCCGGCACTTCTCTGGCGACAAACAGCATCCACGCTTACGTACCGGTCGCGGTACTGTCGCCCACTCAGCAACCCACTCACCCAGCAAGAATCAGCTCTCAGCAACGCAACTCAACGCATTCACTCAGCAGCAATCACCGCTCAGCAAGTCAACGCACTCAACGGAATCAGCAGCTTCTGCCCGCAATCAGCAATCACTCAGCACTCAACATTCACATCTCATCACTGGAACCCGCCCGGATCGCAGCGCTCTTGTTCCCGCCATCCCGCTGCTGCTGCATCAACAGCCACAAGCACAAGCCGTATGCCCAGACATCCACCATCTACGAGCCGTCATTCATTCTCCTCTTCGTGGTATCGACGCGAATCTCAACCACATGCACCGCTCCCCGTCTGAGGGGGGGAGTGATGTGGCGGCCCGGTGACGACGATGACGACGTGCCTCTGCTGCCACGCGCTACGGCGCTGGCACAGCAGTTCTACCGGCACCGTCCTAGTGTGAGGCCACGTCCATCTGCCCGCTGGGACATTCCATCATCGCCGGTCAGGACTCATGTAGAGGAACTCCACCTCCTCTACAATGTCATTCGGGATGGTGGTTATCTAGGAGCGCTATGGGGTGAAGTTCCTTTTTAAGAGTGTAACTTAGTAGGAAGAGGTAACACAAGATGACGTAGAACAAACAGTAATTCATACCATTTGTGAATATCATATCAACGTGGAGAAAACAAACGTCAACGTAGAAATAGCGCTATAAAATTATGTTGATTTTACGTGTTTTGAGGGCACATTTTCGACGTAATAATCTACATTGCATGCTATTGCAGATTCTACGATGGTATTGTAGACTTGCAATGGTATTTCAACCTTGATTCTATACTTTGTGGTTGACTGGGACGATGCACCGTAGCGCTCATAGATGTTTCCAAAAGTTACCTTAATTTAAAGACAATATTATTTGAGTTTCAGAAAAAGTACCTCTGAGATTTTTTTTGCTGCGTCGTGTTAGGGAGACGGTGCATCGAATGAGAACTCGATCACGCTTCTAACCCGTCACAATCACAACTCCCCCGATTTTTTACTACGCCTTAGAGTGCACCCGCGACACTCGATTTTTTTTAGATTAAAGTACAGCACAGGGACTGTTCGCCAAAAAGTTTTGACGCAAATATTTCAAAACTTTATCGTAAAAAATCGTGAACTTACACAGATTTTGAAAATTTCGTGCATGTCACAAGAGTCGAGCCCGTCGGGTATGTGATGGTGAACATGGCTTAAAATGGTGAAACGAACTTCCTCCTATCGAATAAACATGACATCTAACATGCTGCGTGCCTTACGTGGGCCATAATGTCTGCTCAAAGACGGTGGGAAACCATCCTTTTCAGTTAGACCAGCAATAGGTAAACGTTTCTATAGAACTAGAGGAGAAGCTTCTCCTACGTCATAGAGGGTAAATAAATGCAGCTTTCGAGAGGCCTGTAGACCATTCTGGAAGGTTAGCCATTGTACGAGACCTTCTGGCAGACGCATGCTGGAGAATTATGAGGGAGCCTTAAATCAGAGCAATGCGTTTCAATAGGGACGAACCACATGTGCATCCTTTATTCAACAGATGATGTTTAGAGGCTTTCGTTTTGTATTGCGGAATCAGTTGGTCGTTGCGAGCTTCCTAAGAAAGGACCAGAGTTTCCGCGATGGCTGCGATTTACGGAGATATTCCTACAGTGCCTACGAAGATTCTCCAAATAAGACGAGGACTCCACAACCAGCCGGGCCTCCATAATCTTTTAGATGTAAGTGCACAGTACCCCGTATGTACCTGCCCTGTATGTACCGCATACGAACCACTCGTCGTAGAAGTCATCTGGTATGTCTCGAGTGACGTGGTTCAGTCACCAATCAAGTTTCAGATATTTTCGAAAAACGTACTCTTGTTTTATCGTACTATTGTTTTCCCAATCAAACTTAAACAAGTTTTGTTGCAAGCCATCCAGTGGTAGCAGTGACTGCTCAACATATTTAAATTCGAACATAAATGTTCAATACCAAATTTTTGTGGCGTCTCTAACAGTGCAATCGCTTTTCTGGTCTGTCGGGAGATTAAAGGGACTGTCTCCCGGATGCGTTACATGCAACTACTTCCTTGTTAGGGGAGAGGTATGGACATATCAGGCCAAGAAGATCGCGTTTTTCCCCTTCAGAAAACTGACTTTCAATGTGCAAGAAAACAAAACCTTGACTGTAAAATGAATGGTCGACTTGTAGAAACTGCGTGCTTTTCCGAAATCCTGTAAGTTGGGCGCTTCAGAAACGTAATAGCTCTGCTCTACACTGAGCGTTCCGTTGGCAATACAGTTTCAAATATTGTTGGCGCTAAGCAACTATTTGCGGAGTCTGATACGTCACAAACCAGCGAGGCGCCTCACAGCTCACCTCTGAGAACGCTAGCTGATAGCCCGTCGAGGATGCACCAGAGCATAATCCAGACATCCGCAGAAATCACCTGGCTGCGAGGTTTTGCCCGCAGCGGCCATAGTAAACGACTTTCCTAGGTTTCATCGCCGGTCATACCACAGCGCCGCGACAGTGTGTCACGGCACAGGAGGAGACGACACGCAGAGAGAGAAAGACAGATAGCGGACATCTCACTGATATTTTTACGGGTTGCAATAGTTAAAATCTAAATTTTCAACATGTGGTCTTATTCTTCAAAACGTATTTTATAGTAATAAATAACCTGTCTGACATGTGATTACGTAGTACTTCTACATCATGTGATGCCTGTCCGCCAATCGTGGGCGGGCTCCCACTGTTTCTCCGGACGAACTTATGAAGGCCGCTACCGCTAGATTTGTAGAAGCGTTCAAAATTATTCAATACAAAGACTAGGAGGAACTGAAATAGGAGGTCTTATGTGCGTCTCCTCAAAGTCAAGTTATGCAATCTGGTGCTACTTGCGACATACTTGTCTGGAATCTCCAGCCCGTGACCCACCTGTCCGCTTATCGGTTATGTCAACAACAACTTCATTGCGAGATGATGGATAAGGAGTTCCATCGCAAGGAGTGATACTCAACCCCATTGCTGGCGATGATGCGGGGAATGAAATAATCAGCCATTCACATTAAGTATCAATGAAGATTGAAATCCTATGGTATTCCCTATGGTATGTTATGGACGTCCTATGGTTTCGCCCATTAAGTGCGATGTAGTTAATACAGTCGACTCCACAATGAAGAGTCCCGACAGACAATACAGCGTATACTCACAAAATGAAAAGAAAAATAAAGACGCCCATATCATGAGTACGCAGTGCTCAGTACACTCCCGGAGAATAGCATTTGAATAATAATAACAAAAAACTAGAATCTCAAACGAAAACTTGGTCGCGTCAAACGCACTCAAGACCTCAATCGCTTCAGATCGTTCCAATCGCATCACTGGTTTATCTGCAGCTCGTGACCCACTTGTACCCTATCGGTTGTGTATCGCGCGAGGACCAATACAATTGTCGCCAGCGGGGGGAGGCCGTGTTTCACCCAACCGGGACAGGCCATCTGTGATATCTGGGCGTTGTTTGCCAGTATGGGGGGGGGGGGCATTATTCCAGACGGCGCTACACTCTTAAAAATGAACTTCACCACATAGCACGCTCCTAGCCAACCATCATCCCGAATGACGACGTTCTCGCCCCTGATTTGTTGAAAACGAGAGGCGGAGCCTATTTTGTGCCATTATGTACGGCACAAAATAGGCTCCGCCTCTCGTTTTCAACATTCGGGATGATGGTTGGTTAGGAGCGTGCTAGGTGGTGAAGTTCATTTTTAAGCGTGTAGGGGCTAGAGTATCACATATGATCTCTCCCTATTGGTGGCGTTGGGTGAAACGCTGACTACCCCCGGAAGCGATAACAGAGCAGGTCCTTCGCACGATGAGCGATAGGTGGATCACGAGCTGTAGATTCCAGACAAATGTGTCGCAAGCAGCATATTAAACTCTAGTAGTTATCAGGAGCAAAGGAGCCGGCTTCGCGGGATAGCAGACAACCATGCAAGATAGCCGACTTGACAGATTTGCACGAGGATATGGGAGGAGGAAAAATTCGGGGAGGGACGAGGAGGAGAGATAAGAAAGAGAACTTTTAACGTCATCTGCACGGCAATAACACTGTGGGCACGTGGGGCACGCACGAGAGCTCGTGCTCAGGAAAAAAGAAAAAAACGCAACGCGTGGCTCAGAATTGAAATATGCATCAAGCCTTTTCTGTTGGTTGAATGTCGTTGCGAAATCAAAAATCGCGCAATAGAAGCTCGTGAAGCGAAATGATTGGTCCGTGTGAGAAAGGCACGATCTTAATATTAATAACTGGTGGCGCCGTCTATGATCATGAGCGACGCCACGGCAGATAGATTGGTCTATTTGTGAACAACTTCATGATGCAAAGGCAGCTATGGCCTTAGTGGAAATTAATATATACATGAACGATGTACTCGAGAATATTTTCTATTGCAATTAAAAAAGAGTAGACAGGGACGTCCAGAGATCGCTATTGCAGACCTGCTGTTCGTCAATCAGTACCAATGTAGCTACATTTACGGGATCACTTATTTTTAGTACGTACCCGACGTAACCACTCGCGGCAGTAAGCAAACAAGAAAATGAGCCAGCTGCTGGGAGTCCTTTTTCAATGTGGTCGCTACATATCTAAAAGATTTCTTTTTACTGAGCATAGCAATTAGCATGCGCTCATTAAATAAATAAAAATCCCGTTTTTACTTGACGCTTCCGGAACCTCTATTTTATAAAAAAAAACTATTAAAAAACCGCGTCGACACTTGGTGATTTTCTCCAGTAATTAATTGATTGGATTAATCCAATCAATCAATTGATTGATTAAGATAACCGGTACTACATTTGAGTCTCAAATTATTGTCTGTATGGATCTTACTTTCATCTCGAAGACCCCAATACATCTAGGGTAGAGGCTAGCGCTCCAATAGTCACAACGAAATAAAAGACGACGGTAGTTTCGTTTTCCGAAACACACGGACTCAGGCCGCGCATGAGCGCATGGGCAAGTGCATTTGTTCTATAGCTACGTCGGTGGTATCAATTTTAGTGCAGTCTTGTTGACCACACTTGCTTAAAGCTTTCGCCTTCTCCGCTGAGACCGGGGAGGTTCCGTCACATCACATGCCACACCTCCGGTGACAGCATCCCAGGTTGAAGTGTTTTTTCGACATCACATACCATGAAAGGCGTGTTCTTAAAACGTGCTTCGGATCAGCGCCGTGTGTACCAATGTCCAGCGACAGAGCAATCTACACAACTGCTCTAAAGCATGCGCTAGCTGCTGGGCTGTCGCCGACACACAGGAGCTGCAACTACGCAAGTTAAGCTAGTTAAAGGGATAGTCGCATCCGGAAGCGTGTTCCAGAACTGTTATGGACATGTTCCCTGTCGTTCATAATGTACGCCGGCGAATTTTCTCCGCACAAATCCACTTGGTTGACTCAGAAACGATTTTTAAATGTTCGCGCTTCCGGCGCGCACGGCAATCCCCGCAAGGCGCCGACACTGGATGACGTCACCCGGATAAACCAACCATCAGGTGGCGCTCCTTCCCGCCGGAGTTCTGTGTGTGTCTGAGCGTCGTCTGACCCTTTTTCTTGTTGTCTTGTCGCGTTTGCTTTGAAGTACTTTGCACCACAGCGTGTGCCCTAGGATTTCACGCCGTTGACGTGCGATTTCACAGCCAGGAAACCGGTGCTACGTGCCCGGGTGCACAAAGACTTATAACGCGAATCCCGAGCTTACATTTCACCGACCTCGCAATGGCGAGACGGAACGAAAGTGGGAGGCAGCGATCGCCAGCCACTACTGTGGTGTGGCCCAAGGATTGAATGTTTCACGCGTCTGTTCCTGTCATTTCGCCGACGACGCCTATTTTGATGAAGATGTATTGCAAGTTCGGCTCGGGCTACGGCAGAAACGGAAGCGGCTGAAGATTGACGGCGTGCCTACCATATTCGATCAGGAACAAGGGCAGGAACCAGTAACGGAGGTAAGTGACAATCCTGTGTGGTCACAGCTACGCTGCGATGAAAAATATCAGTTGTCACAGTAAACATCATCGCGAACACCTGGCCTCGCCGCCGATTGTAACGTCACAGTCACACCGCCTACTAATGTACACAAATTATTACAATGATTGCAGCATCCTGACGCAATAGTACGCGTACTCTCGAGAAAAAAGATTGGTGCGTTGTTGCTGTGCTAATTGTCGCCTGTATTATGCAGGAGTAACGTAACACTCCCACATGACAGCGTTATTCTAATGTTATTGCAGCTAGTGGATGTTTCTACAGTTCATAGTGTAAGCGTGATGGCAGCATTCAGGGATGTGGAAACATCGCAATCTGTGTTTGGCTACGTCCGAGACACTTGACGTTGCATCAGTATTCTACTGCAGCCTTGTTGCTAATTTCTGGCTCTATTTCAGGCGGCAGCAAGCACGTCAACGGAATCAGCTGGATTTGGTATGTTTTGTCAAGCCACGAAAATATTGCAATTTTTTTTGCACGGAACGCAAAGGGGAAGATTTATTTGCATAGTCATTTTTATGTTTGTTATTGTACCCGCTAGGCCCTCAACGTATTCTTTTCAGTGTTAACACTCAAGGCCATATTTCAGATGCGGAGGTCATGGCTGCAGCAAGTGCTGGGGACCCACTTCCCACTTCACGGCGCATCTCACTAGGGGGTTGTTATCCCCTGATTCCAGGAAGAGGAAAACAAAGGACACACACTTGCATAGCGTATTAGTACACCAGATATGGATCTGCCAACATGAACCCTCCTAACATCCCTGTGGCAGCATACCTGTAACCACCCAGACTTTACACCACATTAATTTAGAACCACAGCACAACATAATAAAATAGCTTAGGTTTATTTGCCTGCCATACATAATGGGAGGCAAATAAACCTAAGCTATTTTGTTATTGCCACTCCGTCATACTCCACTGTACGATAAATCAATACAATTATACGGTCATTCTTTATTCCTGTCACTACACCGCATTGACAATCTGCACAGAGTTCGAAATATTCCCACCTCAGCACTAACTTAGTGCAGTACAGTCTGGATTTGATGCAAGAGCTAATACTGGCCACGTGTAGTAGTTTTTGCTGTACAGACGGGTAGACAGTCTGTTGACTGCAACTGGAGATACAGAGTGACAAGACAAAACATCCCCCACACTGCAATGACGAAAAGACGAAAATTTTGCTGACATAGGCACACTTCGTGCAAGTGAGCCCTTGATCATCCCCCTTGCCTCCCATCAGAGGTTTTCGAGAACACCACACACCTATAGTATTCTCGAAAACCTCTGATGGGAGGCAAGGGGGACGACCAAGGGCTTACTTGCACGAAGTGTGCCTATATGTCGGCAAAATTTTCATCTTGCCACTACATGTCTCCAGTTCCAGCCATCAGTATGCACCAGCTTGTCTCTCTTGTCAAGACACCCGTGTTTCGATGGTCCTAACGCTGATAGCCTTGATAAGACGTAGACGGGAACCTCCTCCTGATTGCTTGGACAACGCATCCAGGACATCTTGTGAATGACGAGTATGCCGTGAACCTCAGGCAGCTGGAAAATACAACTCCACATGACATTTCTTTTTGTTTAGCATCATATCTTGTGGGCATTTGCACACCTGCCAAATCTTCCGCAGTGTTGGGAAGACAATGGCCAGAACAGAAGAACAGACACTATCCCAACCTTGGAGTTCAAAGCCTGTGATTTCCTTCCTTAGTTCCAGGGTCTACTGCATTTTGAATGTGGAAGGTTTGCAGATGTGCAACATAGTACAACAAAAAAATGTCCGCCTCTTTCAGGATGAGCCCGATTCCAACTGCTAACTCCCTCCCAAACCATCTTCCCTCCAATTTCGGCAAAATTCAATTTCTCCCAAAATACGTTACTCTTACATTCTTCAGTAACATGCTTCCCCCCTTCATTGGCACCTCAAGTGCTTCTGTTTTCAGGCTTGTAAGGCTTTCCTTCAGAGTTTAAAATTCCCACTGGATATCTGCCAATCAATCGGTTTTGTGCTGCCAATCAGGCCATGGCTAACTGGCATAATTGAGAGCATGTCGAGACTAGCTGAGGCGGCTGTGTTGCTTCACTTTTCCTAATGGAATTGTTGGACCAGGATTCTCTGGATTGTTCCAAGGCTGTCGTCCACGCTTACGATTTATGGGGGACAAACTTGTGTAGGCCAAAAGGCTGCTGAAAATAGTCGCCCTTTTGTACACAGCCCTTGTCCACTTTAGGTGCGACAATTTGCATAACCAACAACACCCGACTAGCACCCGAGTTTACCCTTCCGAATCTTGATGGGGGGTCATTTAAACCGAAAAATTCATTACGGTCGTAATCATATAGCAAACGGGAGAGCACTGCAGCATGCTTACCTGTGGTCCTGGGTTTTGAGTCGCCTAAAATGTTGATCATAGCGGCAGAATTGAGGCGCGTACACCACTAGAAGCTCTCTACGGAGTCACATGTCCCTGAGTAATGGGCGTTGTGTTATGCACTGCACGGCGGCACTGTTG
Organism: Ornithodoros turicata; assembly: GCF_037126465.1. Classification (NCBI taxonomy): domain Eukaryota; kingdom Metazoa; phylum Arthropoda; class Arachnida; order Ixodida; family Argasidae; genus Ornithodoros; species Ornithodoros turicata. The sequence continues at coordinate 209,827,776 of NC_088201.1, read as the reverse complement.
CACATTTCTACCACCCTGGCAACAGAATGGCAACACAGGCTCTCGTCAGGCTCCTGTGGGTCGCAGACTCCAGACAGACATCTGCCGATTTCAACATTCTAAACTGTTTCGCACATCCGACGGCAACCATGCAAAGAGATACGTCACCTAAAAATGTCATCCCGCGGGTTAGCCGCAGCCACATCTCGTGGATGGTCGGCGGCTTCCAGAGGCATTGGGTCCGTAGAGTATGGGTCATCACCCAGCATTAAATCGTCGCCGCTACCGCTAACATGTTCGTCAGAATCTCCCCCAGACAGAGAAACATCACTCTCGTTTTCAGACTCCATGTTTGCTCCCTTGGCTTCGCGATCGCCAAACAGGCGCGCGGCTCGCATTTGACCAGGGCGCGCGCTGATTGGCCTTATCCGGGTGACGTTTCCTCCCACTTTTAGAGAGCGAGGGCGCAAGGATTCCGGTTTCTTTTTCATCGGATTGCGCGAAAAGTACGCCGCGGATCGAAATGGTATTTTCGGGCCCACTTCAGTGGTCGGCAAGGAATTAGAATTCGCATTAGTTTCGAAATTGACATCGGAGAATGCGACTGTCCCTTTAACGAAAGAGTCATATTGGTGAGTGTTCTGCCGCTCTGCTTCTACAGGGACAGGCATGAACTAATCCATACTTCCAGGTGTGGACGACACTGTGTGCAACACTCAGTATACTGTGCTATCTTATCGAAACTACTAAATTACGTCGCGCCTAGGGTAGTGATCTGCAGGCAGGTAAAGCCAATTTTATGAGCAAGTGTACCTGAATTCTAAGATTGTGTGTATTTTTTCAAACGAAAGCATGTCCTCTCAGCTCAGCAAAAAAATGCATTGTTGCACTATCGAGTTCTTCATATTTAGGACTGTCACACTTTTTGTTTCTAGCCGTGGTTCACAATGTATTTAAATTGAACCAGAACATAATTGAAGAAGTTGAACCCGCATTAGGCTCAACAGATTATTTCTTATATTCACCTATACAAAGTCCCATCCCATAATGTTGCTCATATATTTTCTTACTGTGCTTTTGTTAAGCTGTGCGACCTTGTACAAATCCCCTGATGTAGCGCTTATAAAGTACATCAGGTATAATAAATGAAATTAAAAATACGATATTGATATGTGTATAAAAAAAACACCACACCAAGGATTGAACCCAAGAACGCAAATCCGCAACGCGCTCACTATACCACGAGACCAGCAACGCAACACAGCGCGAAGAATTTGGTTAGAAATACTCTGAAAGCCATCGTAGGTCTATCGTGTACTTTTTTCGTCGTGGGAAAGAAATTAGGACCTCCTGCAACTGCGCATGAAGTTGCAGAGCGCACAAGACTCTCACAAGACAGTCTTTCATGTCCAATGTGGACACTTTTTGGGGAAGCCCTAGTTTTGACGTAATTAAAGGATTAAGACACGCCAATGTATTCTGCCATGAAGCCAACACGGCGAAAATAAGTCTCTCAGGAAAAAAAGTGTCACGGTCTCAAGCTACCAATCCACTTGTGGACAATCGAGGAACCTTCTGCCGTCACGCCTAGATGTGGACACTTTTTTCAAACCCTCAGTACTAATGGATATTTTATGGAAAGCAGACGGAATGTATAGCTTCAATGGAGGGCATCGAGTTCGCAGGTTAAGCCAACTTTAAGAGTAGGTGTCCCGCAATTCTGGGAATGGGCCCTATTGAAAATAATTCCTGAGGCTACCTCAGACTCTGAGGTCTTGAGGTTGGCTCAGAGCTTGGTGTTCTGAGGTTACATCAGAGCTTGAGGTCCTGGGAATACCTCAGAGCTTGGGCTTCTGGGATTACCTCAGAGTATGAGGCCCTGCGGTTACCTTAGGGCTTCCAAGGTGTGAGGCCCTGTGTTGAATCTCAAGATTTGCTGAGGTAACCAAGGAGCGCTGCGGTCTTGAGACGGAACCTTAAAGGTCACATATGCCGATTTTGAAGTGCCGCAAGAACTGAGCGATACTCGCGCTGTGTGTTCGTTAGCGAAGACTCAATATGTGTGCGACTGTTCGTAGTTTTTTAGAAAACATTTTTTTAGTTCCGAAGCCCGCCCGTCAGACCGTCGGCAAACCCTGCGCACTAGCGCACCAACGTCACTGCTCTCGGTTTATCTGTCTTTGACTTGGCATGAACTCTTGGCTTGGCCGCTTGGCTTCTTTTGTTTGGTCCTCTGTGCATCGTACATGAGCGAACAGCTATTATGCTATTGCTAAGCCGAAAACAAAGCATGTGAATATTTTTTGGTACGGCGTCGTATGGAAAGTGCACTTCCTTGTTCTGACCTTGCCTTTTATGGGCTGGAGCGATATGATACGTGATATGCCTCGGCGAAGTTGTCGAAGATGCGACGGTGCTACGTTGTTAGAACAATTCATCGGAGCATTCAAGTGTTACCTATTATAAGCTGCCAAAAGACCAAGCAGTGCGAAGCTCTTGGCTGACAGTGGTGCCTGATAATTTCCACTGCAAGGATTTTGTCCACGAATGTTATCATAGGTTACGCGCGACTCCAGAGGCAATTTGGAATCTCGGCACGAAATCGCCTGAAGAAAATCTGAGGTGCCCGACGCACAACATTTTGAAGGTGCCACGGAGGATCAAGGCAAAAAACGAGAGCAAAAAGGTAAGTCGAAGTTCAGATATAAAAAATAGCAAGCTTAATGAATCGATTGTGCAGCTGTCCTACTGCGCTTACTCTGATATAACCACGATTAACACGATTAACTTCTGAATTATCACGGGTGCACGCTGAATGCGGAAATGAAGCAGGATCTGGCTTGCATCTGGTGCATGAAGAAATTGCTGACACGTTAGTTGCAGTCTACCTCCACCAACAGGTATGACAATGTGATGTTATAATTTGAGTATTCACCTATGTTCAACTTTTCATGTGCGCTCGCATGCAGACATTTTGACACCACTTTTAAATCTGCCCTCAAAATTACAACCAGTGCTTTCAGGGTGGAAAACAAAGGTCACCATTCCGATTAGCTGCTATCTCCCAGTTCAAGCACTTTTGCTCTCTGGACACTGGTTCCTGTGAATGGGGTGTTACAAGCTTCACTGTCTGACATAGAAGGTACGTTACATTAGTTCAGTTAATTTGTCTTTTGCACATTTTTGTTACTGTTAGCTGGATTACCGTTGGACATACAATCCTTTCTGACACGCAGAAGCTGATGTCACCTCTGATAACGTTTTAGAATTTTCAGTGTCATCAACGTCCATTGAGGAAGGTGCCTTTACTATCTGTGAATCTTTAATTGAAGAAGAGCCCAGAATTCGTGTTAACATTGTCTATTCTTATTAATTCACTGTCTCTGTTCTGAGAGCTAAGAAAAATTGAAACTATTTATTTTTCACAACTTCACACTGGATTTGGTACTGGATTGACATGTAAGCTAAAATACTTGGATTCTACAATAATTGTATTGAACTTGGTGCATTACCGTGGGCAATGCCACATTCATTACATTTTTAGTGGGTCCGGTGCACAAATACTGTGTGCATACTGCATACATACATACTGTTCGATAGGCTAAAATACCTGAGCAGTGCTGTATAGTCTTTTTACCCAAAGTCCACACTCTTACTGCAAAGTCACAGTACGTAGAAAAGCAATGTGCAGGTATGCTGCGATAGAGATTCACAACAGAAAGAACACTGTTGAGAGCATCTAAATTTTAATGAGACGAGACTTTCGTGCACAAGGCTGCTCTTGTTAATGTCTAACATGAAGTTACAAAATCCCAGAATATATAAAACATGTTGCAATGTAGAGAGCGAGGGTTGGTACAGACATAAAAATAATTATACAATCACATATAATAAAATAAAAAGGGGTTACAACTCCCCCCTCAACTCAACAACTCAACTCGACAACTCAATAACTCTACTTGTTCTCTACCTTCAATACCTCTTATATACCTACCTCTTATATATTCTGGAATTTTGTAACTTGATGTTAGACCTCAAGAAGTACAGCCTTCTGTGCGAGAGTCTTCTTTTTGTTGTGCACAATCATTATAAAGTAAATATGACTATCCATTTCTTGTCATTAAATGCTTTTTCTTTTTTTCTTTTTTTGTTCTGCAGTGATGAGCAACCACATGGACACATGCCAGAAAGGGAATCTCTTTGGGATGACAAACCCTCATCACCTCATGAGGATACAATGGCTGACGAATGGTTCATGTTCTCAAGCACATCGAAACTTCAACAAATAATTCATAAAAAAGCCAGTCAGTGCTAGCACCAGGAATCGAACGTGGACCGTCCTGCTACCAGTCAGAGGTTGATACCAGTCAGTGACTTTGTCCCAAGGTGGAGCTCGCCACAGCTCATTTGCCTATCTGTTAATGTTGTGGCGTGTGTTGCGTGTTTTTCTTTGTGTGTTCCAGACTCAGAAGGGTTAATTTGGATCAGGTCAGGTACGTTTCATTTAGACATGGCAACCGTGAAGTGGTGTTTCTTAACAAAACTTAGCAGTGGCCTTCATGCATTACTGCTACGGCCATTAGGCGTGAATGGAAAGCTGCACATTATGCATGATCTAAAACCCCAAGACTAGGGAACACGAAGGGACAGACACAAACACGTCTCTTTGTGTTCCCTAGTCTCGGAGTTTTACATCATGCATCATCTTCACCAGCTCGCTTGCTTCGTAGCCATTTTTTCTGCACATTATGTTCACTCTACTTTTATCGTGTGCTATGTAATCTTCTTCATGTTCTGTCAAACGATCGTGTAATGCTATAAAAAGGTTCAGTACACTCTTTATGTGGGTTGAATGGTAGCGCATGAATGCAGGGAGGAAACTGTCATGTTATGGCAAGTGTTTATGTATTGTACATTTAACTACTAATCTTATTGGTTAGCTTTCGTCGGCGTATCATGTCAAGCCATGTTATATTAATTTGGAACATGTTCTTCTTAGTAGCCAGAGCAGCTGATACACAGTGAGGACATAGCCCGTGTGTGTTTGTCTTTTCCACCGCAGCCCTTGGGTTTCCTCCCTGATGGCTACACATGTCAGGGATAGGTTTTAGCACCGGTAGTTCCGGCCAAGTGTGAATTGCTTTTCAGGGGAACATCACGCTGGCAGATGAAACATATGGTTTAAATTATTTGCGGGACAGCAATTGCGTAGCTTCACTCAAGTACTACTACTACGACGTAAGAGTGGTTTCAAATCTAGCTTTTTTGTGTTCCTGACATTATCGCACAAGATGTAGCATCCACTATGATCCTTTATATGGGGGGGGGGGGGCATGTACAGTACAATCAACAGATGCTATTTACAAATATGTGTTTCCTACTGTGCTGAAATGGTGTAGTTTGTATCTGGGAGCCATAGTGAAACACAGGCAGCCAAGGACAGACTTTCGATGCCCTCGAGAAACATGGCAACACATTGAAGGGACTCTGGATGCTGCCTAAATTTCCAAAACACAGAGCTCAAGGCGGCGGTTAAACATAAAGCGGTTAGAGAAATCCAAGACAGTTGCATGTGTAAGCAGTCCGCTGTTGGATTTGCTTCTGTCCGAGATAAGTTATCTCAAAGGGGACGCACGGGCACACTCAGAATGATACTGGGGCTGCCTGTCAAATAGAATGAGGAGAGGGGGAGACATATAACCCTTTTTTCTTGTCTGTTATTCTATTGGTTAAATTGTCATTTGCGTAGCAGCATATATGTGTATATCCCAGAGTTCAAGGAGAGCATCTGTTCCTTTCGGACACCTGATATCCTAGCTGTTTCCAGAACAAGAATCCGTCCGGTAGATCGTCCGCCAAAAATTCGTCAAGCAACAATACGAGAGTTTCGAATCAGTGTGCGTTACGTTACTGTGGCTCTGTTTCTGCATAAAGTGCGGATTGTGTTCAGATTGATTGAAGTAATGGAACATAATCAGGGTATTTGTACCTTGTGTTCACTACAAAGTGTCCGTTGTGGAGTGTTTTGCTGGACAGTCTAGCGACGCTGATCGCAGCGTCTGTCTGTCTAGTCTGTCCGTCTCTTCAACGCGGTTCAACGGCTCAACACAGTGTGTGACGTCCCTTCTTTGCTTAACCATTTCTCATCCTTTTGTGTTTCACTTCCTCGTCTGCCTCTGATTTGTTACAATCGCGTCGCTTACGTGTCATTCCCAGATATCAGAAAGCAATAGGAACGTTCTCGAAGTACTGATAGGGACTTGCAACCACGTGAGGACTGTAAAGAGTATACTTCGTTGAAACTGAATGTCACTGACTGTATTGTGACGTCCTCGTGCTCCTGCCTCCGGTGTAGTGCCAGTTTTCAAATTATATAATGAATATTTTGCAGTTCCAATTGTTTCTTCCATTTGTAGTGCATGTGAATCTGCGCATGTACTGTTGGGGACACGGCTGTCTAAAATCTCAAGCCCATGCGAAGCAGTCCCCTATCGGCGATGTCGCGCACGAAGGAGCGATACCATTACAGTGCCCGAGGTAAGGCCACGCAGTGCCACCTGTCGGCAGAGAGTACCAGCGCATTCTCAGCGTCGTCTGCCAGGGAGAGCAGTTCAGCGCGGCCACCACTCGGGGAGGGTATTGGTACAGTTCCTTCGAACCCGACATCGCCGATGGGGGATAGTTCCGCCACGGGCTGGAGATTTTAGATAACCGTCTCCCCAACAGTACAGTTATCGCTCGTTCTTCGCCACTGGATACCTCTACATGAATTACGTATGCTATAGCTATATGTTGCAAAAGACAGGTTGTGTTCTTCACTAAATGAGAGCTAATTTTGAATACCATTGGTTATGTAGTGTCTGTGAAGAGGCAGGCGTCCTAGAGGCAGCCATACCTGGTCAAGCTGTAACTTTGACGTAGACCTGTGTTGCGGTTAGTACAGTGACATCTATTTATAGGTGATGTGTGTAACGTTCATAGAGGGTACAGTCCATAGGTTACAGGGTAACGTTTGAAATAGAGGGTAAAAAAATGAAATTCTTATCCTTTACTAGACGGTACTAGGTTTAGAGTGGTGCTAGACGAGGGAGAGACCAGGACAGCTGTTCGCTGGATGCTCGTCAGAGAGCAACTGAACGAGCGCCGATTTATTTCTCTCGCGCCTTGGCAGGCTGCGCGCTGACAATGATAATGGCGCTACAACTGCTCCCCCCCCCCCTAAGGCGATGCAACATTGCGTCGACTGATGACGAGGTGCTTCGCCCAGTAGACTCGACGGTTGGGATTACAGGTAGCGGCCGGGGAAGGGAGAGAAGGAAGGGAGCCGTCGATGAATGAGACAGCCGGGATGGTACTGGCGGGTGGGGTGCTGTCGAGCCATGTTGGTTTTAAACGCTCGATGTTGACGCTGTCCTGCCGTCCGTTGATGAGTACAGTGAAGAATGAGGACGACCGGTGCATTACGGGGTGAGGGCCGGTGTAGGGTTTTTGCAGAGACTTCCGGACGCTGTCACAACGGATTAAAACATGCGTGCACCGGCACAGCTCGGGGTGTTGATAGGCGGGTCTCCGTGCAAGCTGGCGAGTAGAGGCGCGACGCAGAGAAGCCATGGCATCCCGGAGGCGGGATACAAAGTCCGCCGCAGAAAGGGTAATGTTCGGGGCTGGCGCGACAAAGTCACCCTGTCGGCTGAGGTTGCCCCGAAGTCCGGCTTGAAGGCGGTGCGGATGCCAAGGAGGATGACAGGTATTGCCTCTGGCCAAGGGGTCTCTGGGGTGGCCCGCAACGCAACCTTGATTTGACGAAGTAAGCGCTCCACAAGGCCATCGGATGAGGGATGATAAGCTGTGGTGCGGATACGGCGGGTGCCGAGGGTATTCATGAGATTTGTGAACAGCGCCGATTCAAATTGTGTGCCTCGATCCGTGTTGATCAGCGAGGGAACCCCGAATCGGGATACCCATTCGCGGATGAGAGCTGAGGCGACGGTAGGCGCTGTCGCATCAGGTAGAGGGATTGCTTATGGCCAGCGTGTGAATCGATCGATGATGGTGAGTAGGTATCTAAAGCCTTGAGAATGCGGGAGGGGACCAACAAGGTAGATATTGATGTAATCGAAACGCTGGTCAGGTGGTGTGAAAGTCGAAGGCGGAAGACGGGTGTGGCGCTGAACTTTGTTGCGTTGGCAGGGGAGGCAGGACTGGACCCAGTGCTTAATAACCGCATGCATCCGGGGCCAGACGTATCGCGGAGTGATGGCCTTCTGCGTTGCTCGGACGCCTGAGTGGCATAACGAGGGAAAGCTGTCGAAGACGGGTCGACGGAACTGTGCGGGAAGGAAGGGGCGAGGATGGCCTTGGGACGTGTCGCAGGCTACAGTTGAAGAGGCGCCGGGCAGAAGGACATCCTCAATCGACAAGGCGGTAGACTTGCTCGCGCGGAAGGAGGATAGCTCGTTGTCTCCGGCTTGCGCTTTGGTTAAGGCATCCAAGGATAATGGCTGTGGTGTCAGTGGGTCGGCGGTCTGGATGTTGGTGACGGCGCGGCTGAGAGCGTCCGCGACGGGGATGTTAGCTCCGCTCACGTGCTGAATATCCTTAGTGAATTCGGAGATAAAGGAAAGATGTCGAATCTCTCTTGGTGCGTATGAACTTCCAGCAGATGACAATGAGTAGGTGAGCGGTTTGTGGTCGGTGTAGATGGTGAAAGAACGACCCTCAAGAAAATGCCTGAAGTGCTTCACGGTGAGGTAAGCAGCGAGAAGCTCACGACCAAATGTGCTGTATCGTCTTTCTGCGGGTTTCTGCTTACGCGAGAAAAATGCCAAAGGCTGTCACGAAGAAGACACCCGCTGCTGGAGCACCGCGCCGACGGCAGTATCGGAGGCATCCACCATGACGCATGTTGGGGCGTCGTGCCGTGGGTGAATGAGTAGGGATGCTGCAGCGATGTCAAGTCGTATCTTCTTGAATGCGCTTGTGGCTTCAGGTGTCCAGAGTAAGGTCGACGAACGCTGCTTGCGCGATGATAGGAGGTCGTCAAGTGGTTGGAGAGTAGCCGCGATGGAAGGGACGAAACGGCGGTAAAAATTTACCATCCCGAGGAATTGGCGCAGCTTGGTGATGGAGTCAGGTCGGGGGAAACTGCGGATAGCGGCGACTTTGGATGGTAGGGGGAGAATGCCGTCTTTGGTTATCCGGTGTCCAAGGAAGTCGAGTTCGGTAACGCCGAATTCGCTCTTCGCGGCGTTGATCACGATGCCATGCTGTTGGAGTCGCATGAAGAGCGCACGGAGGTGTTGGGCGTGTTCCTCAGGCGAGCGGCTAGCGACCAGCAGATCGTCAATATAGGCGTAGACGAACGGGAGGCCACGGGTTACCGAATCGATAAACCTTTGGAACGTCTGTGCGGCATTTCGCAGCCCGAAAGGTATTCGCAGGCACTCTACAAACCAAACGGGGTGGTGATAGCCGTCTTGGAAATGTCTTCTTGTGCCATGGGGATTTGGTGATAAGCGCGCACGAGGTCTATCTTCGTCTCACCTTGACGTCACCTCTTGAAGTGTAGTGGAAAAGCACGAATCCTGGAATCGTGCGCCGAGGGCAGCCACAGTGGCAGATGTGATCTCCCGCGTGCACCTCCTCGTGTGAATTCGCTGTCAGCGCGTGTTCGGTTCTCGTGACGTTACCAGACCCGCCGTGGATTTATCCCGAACGCGGTCCCTCCAGTGAACTTGCACGAACTGCATTCCAGAAAACGGGTCTTCACTTACGTAGCATAGCTGTTCCCAAGCGTGTAGATCAGTATAGAAATCGTAGCGCCATCGAAGATGTCATGAGGCGCGTGCTGCTCAATGGCATCCACTGGCACCTGTAATCAATACACACAAATGCAAATAAACAAAACTTACATACACTTACAAGCATTGTAATTCCGACGCCCAGTCCACGCCCAGAACACCATTTTTGGCCAATTCCTCGAAAATTGCGAGCCTTTCGGGGACTCAGTGTGATATCGCGTGAAAGGCAAGGCCTGACCAGGCCTGAAAGATTCACGACGATTACATAGGAAACTTCTGCCAAACTTGGTTTACTTGCATACCGCAGTGGCGCTCGGGACAGAATGGTGGCGATTTCGTTGGACGGCAGGAAGTGCAAAACGTTAAAATATATCAAAGAATACTAAATTATGGATTTGTAGCGCACATTTTTAAGAATTCAGTCCTAGCAACAGCTTGAACATATGTGAATGCTCATGTGTGCATACATAATAAAAAAAAACGATGACAACAGTTAGGGTTGTCGTCTGCTATGATAATTTGGATTCGTGTACATTACACCGAAGCCCGAGCATTTAAATTAATTCTATATAGCATTCTGCCTCAAATTTCAGAGGGGCGAAAAGGTGAAAAGGTTCGCCAGCTGTAGAAGTCGAACCCGAATGTGGGTTCGACTCCTACAGCTGGCCAACCTTTTCAGTGACTTTCGTCTTTCATCGTTAATTTCTTAGGCTAATTGAGGCTTTGTATGTATTTGTCCCTTCTATGTTGTTTCAGCCTCAGAACATCAGTTCTCGCATGTTCAACAGTTGCCGCCTGCGTCGATCCCGTCGTATGAATGTGTGTGCGTGAGTGAGCAAAAATGTAAGAGTGAGAGGAGGATGAGTGAGAGAGAGTGGCTGGTATGTCCCTTCAGATGACGCACCCTGGAAGTGGCAGGGAAGGCGTGTTAGCTTAGCTCAATTGGTAGAGCCCTGAACCGGCAATCCCGAAGATGTGGGTTCGACTCCTACAGCTGGCTAACCTTTTCAGTGACTTTCATCTTTCATCGTTAATTTCTTAGGCAAATTGAGGCTTTGTATGTATTTGTCCCTTCTATGTTGTTCCAGCCTCAGAACATCAGTTCTCACACCGAACTGCTGTGTTCTTTTCTTTTGAGCGTCCAGCAAGAAGATACAATACTGAGTTTTTGTGGATCCTTCGCGAAGGCAATAGCGCGCGATATGCTGAAACTGACGAATATATCAGGAACAAGATCGACAACGAATGAACCACAGCCTATTGCAAACGTCACGAACATTTCGAAACTGATTCTTTGGAGACTTCTCCGCAAAGTCCGTGTTAGCCTGTGCAAACATTGTAGGCCGAGAGCAGGAGGTGACCTGGGTTGGAATAGAATTCCGGCGCCGGAAATTTTCCCTGGGTTTTCCTCAGGCACTCTAAGACAAATGTCACCATCACTCTTGTAGCGCCATTATCATCGTAAGCGCGCAGCCTGCCAAGGCGCACGAGAAATAAATCGGCGCTCGTTCAGTTGCTCTCTGACGAGCATCCAGCGAACAGATGTCCTGGTCTCTCCCTCGTCTAGCAACAGCTGGTGACCCGGACGTTCCATTGCACCATCGTCGTCATTATGCATTCCGGCGACGCTCTCATGAATGGGCAGCCCCCAGCGACGACATCTGCGACAACCCCTGTGATGCTTTCCATCTCCGTTAAGCTCCCTCCATATTGGGACCCCACCACTGCCTCCAACCATGTACGTGGTCGGGAAACCCGCCAGCCAACCACTGATGGCGGCGAGTGGACTCATTACTGGCTGCCGCCTATTTTACATCACGGACCGCTCGTCTGGCATGCGTTTTTTGCTTGATACCGGCGCGGAGGTCAGCGTCATACCTGCCCCCAAGTTGTACCGCCGATCACGAGAAGCATGTTTCAAGCTTAAAACAGCCAATGCCTCAACGATCCCCGTCTACTGCCAAAAGTCTTTGACCTTGAACGTTGGCCTTCGACGATCTTTCCAGTGGCTCTTCTTGGTCGCTGACGTTACTCAGGCAATCTTGGGAGCAGACTTTCTCCACCACTTCCACCTGATCGTCGGCGTTGCCAAGAAGCGCCTCGTTGACTCTTTGACCCACTTGTCAGTCCACCGAATTTGCGCCCAACCTGTTCCGCAGCGAATTATGACCCTTATCGAACCGGAATCACCATACGCGTACATCCTCAAAGATTTTCCAGCACTTACTAAGCCACCGGATTGGAATCAGCCTGTACAGCACGATGTTGTGCACCATGTCATCACCAAGGGTCATCCTGTACATTTCCGACCCCGCAGGCTTGCGCCCGAGAACTAGAAGATTGCCAGGGCTGAATTCGACCACATGCTCGAGCACGGCATCATCCGCCCATCCTCGAGCACCTGGGCATCGCCTCTACATATGGTGCCGAAAAAGACTGGGGATTGGCGCCCCTGCGGAGATTATCGCGCGTTAAATCGTGTCACCGTACCGGACAGTTATCCTGTTCCCCACAATTTGGATTTTGCTGCCAACATATCCGGTGCCTCCATCTTCTCGAAGATAGACCTCGTGCGCGCTTATCACCAAATCCCCATGGCACAAGAAGACATTTCCAAGACGGCTATCACCACCCCGTTTGGTTTGTAGAGTGCCTGCGAATACCTTTCGGGCTGCGAAATGCCGCACAGACGTTCCAAAGGTTTATCGATTCGGTAACCCGTGGCCTCCCGTTCGTCTACGCCTATATTGACGATCTGCTGGTCGCTAGCCGCTCGCCTGAGGAACACGCCCAACACCTCCGTGCGCTCTTCATGCGACTCCAACAGCATGGCATCGTGATCAACGCCGCGAAGAGCGAATTCGGCGTTACCGAACTCGACTTCCTTGGACACCGGATAACCAAAGACGGCATTCTCCCCCTACCATCCAAAGTCGCCGCTATCCGCAGTTTCCCCCGACCTGACTCCATCACCAAGCTGCGCCAATTCCTCGGGATGGTAAATTTTTACCGCCGTTTCGTCCCTTCCATCGCGGCTACTCTCCAACCACTTGACGACCTCCTATCATCGCGCAAGCAGCGTTCGTCGACCTTACTCTGGACACCTGAAGCCACAAGCGCATTCAAGAAGATACGACTTGACATCGCTGCAGCATCCCTACTCATTCACCCACGGCACGACGCCCCAACATGCGTCATGGTGGATGCCTCCGATACTGCCGTCGGCGCGGTGCTCCAGCAGCGGGTGTCTTCTTCGTGACAGCCTTTGGCATTTTTCTCGCGTAAGCAGAAACCCGCAGAAAGACGATACAGCACATTTGGTCGTGAGCTTCTCGCTGCTTACCTCACCGTGAAGCACTTCAGGCATTTTCTTGAGGGTCGTTCTTTCACCATCTACACCGACCACAAACCGCTCACCTACTCATTGTCATCTGCTGGAAGTTCATACGCACCAAGAGAGATTCGACATCTTTCCTTTATCTCCGAATTCACTAAGGATATTCAGCACGTGAGCGGAGCTAACATCCCCGTCGCGGACGCTCTCAGCCGCGCCGTCACCAACATCCAGACCGCCGACCCACTGACACCACAGCCATTATCCTTGGATGCCTTAACCAAAGCGCAAGCCGGAGACAACGAGCTATCCTCCTTCCGCGCGAGCAAGTCTACCGCCTTGTCGATTGAGGATGTCCTTCTGCCCGGCGCCTCTTCAACTGTAGCCTGCGACACGTCCCAAGGCCATCCTCGCCCCTTCCTTCCCGCACAGTTCCGTCGACCCGTCTTCGACAGCTTTCCCTCGTTATGCCACTCAGGCGTCCGAGCAACGCAGAAGGCCATCACTCCGCGATACGTCTGGCCCCGGATGCATGCGGTTATTAAGCACTGGGTCCAGTCCTGCCTCCCCTGCCAACGCAACAAAGTTCAGCGCCACACCCGTCTTCCGCCTTCGACTTTCACACCACCTGACCAGCGTTTCGATTACATCAATATCTACCTTGTTGGTCCCCTCCCGCATTCTCAAGGCTTTAGATACCTACTCACCATCATCGATCGATTCACACGCTGGCCATAAGCAATCCCTCTACCTGATGCGACAGCGCCTACCGTCGCCTCAGCTCTCATCCGCGAATGGGTATCCCGATTCGGGGTTCCCTCGCTGATCAACACGGATCGAGGCACACAATTTGAATCGGCGCTGTTCACAAATCTCATGAATACCCTCGGCACCCGCCGTATCCGCACCACAGCTTATCATCCCTCATCCGATGGCCTTGTGGAGCGCTTACTTCGTCAAATCAAGGTTGCGTTGCGGGCCACCCCAGAGACCCCTTGGCCAGAGGCAATACCTGTCATCCTCCTTGGCATCCGCACCGCCTTCAAGCCGGACTTCGGGGCAACCTCAGCCGACAGGGTGACTTTGTCGCGCCAGCCCCGAACATTACCCTTTCTGCGGCGGACTTTGTATCCCGCCTCCGGGATGCCATGGCTTCTCTGCGTCGCGCCTCTACTCGCCAGCTTGCACGGAGACCCGCCTATCAACACCCCGAGCTGTGCCGGTGCACGCATGTTTTAATCCGTTGTGACAGCGTCCGGAAGTCTCTGCAAAAACCCTACACCGGCCCTCACCCCGTAATGCACCGGTCGTCCTCATTCTTCACTGTACTCATCAACGGACGGCAGGACAGCGTCAACATCGAGCGTTTAAAACCAACATGGCTCGACAGCACCCCACCCGCCAGTACCATCCCGGCTGTCTCATTCATCGACGGCTCCCTTCCTTCTCTCCCTTCCCCGGCCGCTACCTGTAATCCCAACCGTCGAGTCTACTGGGCGAAGCACCTCGTCATCAGTCGACGCAATGTTGCATCGCCTTAGGGGGGGGGGAGCAGTTGTAGCGCCATTATCATTGTCAGCGCGCAGCCTGCCAAGGCGCGAGAGAAATAAATCGGCGCTCGTTCAGTTGCTCTCTGACGAGCATCCAGCGAACAGCTGTCCTGGTCTCTCCCTCGTCTAGCACCACTCTAAACCTAGTACCGTCTAGTAAAGGATAAGAATTTCATTTTTTTACCCTCTATTTCAAAAGTTACCCTGTAACCTATGGACTGTACCCTCTATGAACGTTACACACATCACCTATAAATAGATGTCACTGTACTAACCGCAACACAGGTCTACGTCAAAGTTACAGCTTGACCAGGTATGGCTGCCTCTAGGACGCCTGCCTCTTCACAGACACTACATAACCAATGGTATTCAAAATTAGCTCTCATTTAGTGAAGAACACAACCTGTCTTTTGCAACATATAGCTATAGCATACGTAATTCATGTAGAGGTATCCAGTGGCGAAGAACGAGCGATAACTGTACTGTTGGGGAGACGGTTATCTAAAATCTCCAGCCCGTGGCGGAACTATCCCCCATCGGCGATGTCGGGTTCGAAGGAACTGTACCAATACCCTCCCCGAGTGGTGGCCGCGCTGAACTGCTCTCCCTGGCAGACGACGCTGAGAATGCGCTGGTACTCTCTGCCGACAGGTGGCACTGCGTGGCCTTACCTCGGGCACTGTAATGGTATCGATCCTTCGTGCGCGACATCGCCGATAGGGGACTGCTTCGCATGGGCTTGAGATTTTAGACAGCCGTGTCCCCAACAGTACATGCGCAGATTCACATGCACTACAAATGGAAGAAACAATTGGAACTGCAAAATATTTATTATATAATTTGAAAACTGGCACTACACCGGAGGCAGGAGCACGAGGACGTCACAATACAGTCAGTGACATTCAGTTTCAACGAAGTATACTCTTTACAGTCCTCACGTGGTTGCAAGTCCCTATCAGTACTTCGAGAACGTTCCTATTGCTTTCTGATATCTGGGAATGACACGTAAGCGACGCGATTGTAACAAATCAGAGGCAGACGAGGAAGTGAAACACAAAAGGATGAGAAATGGTTAAGCAAAGAAGGGACGTCACACACTGTGTTGAGCCGTTGAACCGCGTTGAAGAGACGGACAGACTAGACAGACAGACGCTGCGATCAGCGTCGCTAGACTGTCCAGCAAAACACTCCACAACGGACACTTTGTAGTGAACACAAGGTACAAATACCCTGATTATGTTCCATTACTTCAATCAATCTGAACACAATCCGCACTTTATGCAGAAACAGAGCCACAGTAACGTAACGCACACTGATTCGAAACTCTCGTATTGTTGCTTGACGAATTTTTGGCGGACGATCTACCGGACGGATTCTTGTTCTGGAAACAGCTAGGATATCAGGTGTCCGAAAGGAACAGATGCTCTCCTTGAACTCTGGGATATACACATATATGCTGCTACGCAAATGACAATTTAACCAATAGAATAACAGACAAGAAAAAAGGGTTATATGTCTCCCCCTCTCCTCATTCTATTTGACAGGCAGCCCCAGTATCATTCTGAGTGTGCCCGTGCGTCCCCTTTGAGATAACTTATCTCGGACAGAAGCAAATCCAACAGCGGACTGCTTACACATGCAACTGTCTTGGATTTCTCTAACCGCTTTATGTTTAACCGCCGCCTTGAGCTCTGTGTTTTGGAAATTTAGGCAGCATCCAGAGTCCCTTCAATGTGTTGCCATGTTTCTCGAGGGCATCGAAAGTCTGTCCTTGGCTGCCTGTGTTTCACTATGGCTCCCAGATACAAACTACACCATTTCAGCACAGTAGGAAACACATATTTGTAAATAGCATCTGTTGATTGTACTGTACATGCCCCCCCCCCCCCATATAAAGGATCATAGTGGATGCTACATCTTGTGCGATAATGTCAGGAACACAAAAAAGCTAGATTTGAAACCACTCTTACGTCGTAGTAGTAGTACTTGAGTGAAGCTACGCAATTGCTGTCCCGCAAATAATTTAAACCATATGTTTCATCTGCCAGCGTGATGATCCCCTGAAAAGCAATTCACACTTGGCCGGAACTACCGGTGCTAAAACCTATCCCTGACATGTGTAGCCATCAGGGAGGAAACCCAAGGGCTGCGGTGGAAAAGACAAACACACACGGGCTATGTCCTCACTGTGTATCAGCTGCTCTGGCTACTAAGAAGAACATGTTCCAAATTAATATAACATGGCTTGACATGATACGCCGACGAAAGCTAACCAATAAGATTAGTAGTTAAATGTACAATACATAAACACTTGCCATAACATGACAGTTTCCTCCCTGCATTCATGCGCTACCATTCAACCCACATAAAGAGTGTACTGAACCTTTTTATAGCATTACACGATCGTTTGACAGAACATGAAGAAGATTACATAGCACACGATAAAAGTAGAGTGAACATAATGTGCAGAAAAAATGGCTAGGAAGCAAGCGAGCTGGTGAAGATGATGCATGATGTAAAACTCCGAGACTAGGGAACACAAAGAGACGTGTTTGTGTCTGTCCCTTCGTGTTCCCTAGTCTTGGGGTTTTAGATCATGCATAATGTGCAGCTTTCCATTCACGCCTAATGGCCGTAGCAGTAATGCATGAAGGCCACTGCTAAGTTTTGTTAAGAAACACCACTTCACGGTTGCCATGTCTAAATGAAACGTACCTGACCTGATCCAAATTAACCCTTCTGAGTCTGGAACACACAAAGAAAAACACGCAACACACGCCACAACATTAACAGATAGGCAAATGAGCTGTGGCGAGCTCCACCTTGGGACAAAGTCACTGACTGGTATCAACCTCTGACTGGTAGCAGGACGGTCCACGTTCGATTCCTGGTGCTAGCACTGACTGGCTTTTTTATGAATTATTTGTTGAAGTTTCGATGTGCTTGAGAACATGAACCATTCGTCAGCCATTGTATCCTCATGAGGTGATGAGGGTTTGTCATCCCAAAGAGATTCCCTTTCTGGCATGTGTCCATGTGGTTGCTCATCACTGCAGAACAAAAAAAGAAAAAAAGAAAAAGCATTTAATGACAAGAAATGGATAGTCATATTTACTTTATAATGATTGTGCATCACAACCACTTTTGAAGAGATTACCCATGGAGATAATTAGTGTGCCCAGCCTCGAACGCTGCGTGCACTTCTATTCCTATCTGCTAAAAAGGTAACTGCGTGTCCGATAAGTACACTATCCAGCATGCTGGGAGAGATTTTCTTTTTATTTGCGTTACCTAAGTCATTAATGGGAGTCACAACCACTTTTGAAGAGATTACCCATGGTGGGAATTAATGTGTCCAACCTCGAACGCTGCCTGAACTTCTGTTCCTCTCTCGTAAAAAGGTAACTGCGTGCCCCACAAGTATACTATCCAGCACGATGGAAATAATTTTCATGTCGTTTCCGCCACCTGAGTCATTAATCGGAATCGCGACGACTTTTCAAGAGATTTCCATTGTGGTAATAAATGTGTCAAGCCTCGAACGCTGCAAGCACTTCTGTTTCTCTCTGGGAAAAAGGTAACTTCTTGTGCCATAGGTACACTATCCAGCATGCTGGGAGAGATTTTCTTTTTATTTGCACCACCTGAGTCATTAATGTGAATCACAAACACTTTTGAAGATATTACCCATGGTGGCAATTAATGTATACGGCCTCGAACGCTACGTGCACTTCTGTTCCTCGCTCACAAAAAGGTAACTGCATGTCCCATAAGTGCACTATCCAGCATGCTGGATAAGTAATTTTCATGTCTTTTGCGCAAGCAGAGGCGTTAATAGCAATCACGGCCACATTTGAAGAGATTATTCAATGTGGTAGTTAATGTGTCACGCTTCAAACGCTGCCAGTACTTCTGTATCTCACCGGGACCAGGCAACTGCGTGTCCCACAAGTGCACTATCCAGCATGCTGAAAGTAATTTTCATGTCTTTTGCAGAATCAGAGGCATTAATCGTAATCACGACCACATTTGAACAGATTATTCAATGTGGTAGTTAATGTGCCACTCTTCAAAGGCTGCCAGCACTTCTGTTCCTCACTGGGACGAGGTAACTGGGTGCCCCAAAAGTGCACTATCCAGCATGCTGGAAGTAATTTTCATGTCTTTTATGCAATCAGAAACACCATGGCCTTAGCGGTCGTTCTTGGGCACAAATAAAAATTGTTATTATTATTAATCATAATCACGACCACATTTGAAGAGATTATTCAATGGGGTAGGTAATGTGCCACTCTTCAAACGCTGCGAGCACTTCTGTTCCTCACCGGGACGAGGTAACTGGGTGTCCCAAAAGTGCACTATCCAGCATGCTGAAAGTAATTTTCATGTCTTTTGCGCAATCAGAGGCATTAATCGTAATCACGACCACGTTTGAAGAGATTATTCAATGTGGTAGTTAATGTGTCACGTTTGAAATGCTGCCAGCACTTCTGTTCCTCACCGGAACGAGGTAACTGCGTGTCCCATAAGTGCACTATCCAGCATGCTGAAAGTAATTCTCATGTCTTTTGCGCAATCAGAGGCATTAATCGTAATCACGACCACGTTTGAAGAGATTATTCAGTGTGGTAGTTGATGTGTCACGCTTCAAACGCTGCCAGCACTTCTGTTCCTCTCCGGAAAGAGGTAAACGCGTGTCCCATTAGTGCAATATCCTGCATGCTGGAAGTAATTTTCATGTCTTTTGCGCAATCAGAGGCATTAATCGTAATCACGACCACGTTTGAAGAGATTATTCAATGTGGTAGTTAATGTGTCCCGCTTCAAACGCTGCCAGCACTTCTGTTCCTCTCCCGAAAGAGGTAAACGCGTGTCCCATTAGTGCAATATCTTGCATGCAGGAAGTAATTTTCATGTCTTTTGCGCAATCAGAGGCATTAATCGTAATCACGACCACGTTTGCAGAGATTATTCAATGTGGTAGTCAATGTGTCACGCTCCAAACGCTGCCAGCACTTCTGTTCCTCTCCGGAAAGAGGTAAACGCGTGTCCCATTAGTGCAATATCCAGCATGCTGGAACTAATTTTCATGTCTTTTGCGCAATCAGAGGCATTAATCGTAATCACAACCACGTTTGAAGAGATTATTCAATGTGGTAGTTGATGTGTCACGCTTCAAACACTGCCAGCACTTCTGTTTCTCACCGGCACGAGGTAATTGCATATCCCAAAAGTGCACTATCCAGCATGCTAGAAGTAATTTTCATGTCATTTCATGTCTCTGATTTTCATGTTTTCTCATTTCATGTCTCTAATTTTCATGTTTTCTCATTTCTCATTAATTTCATGTCTCAAGCTCTTAATTCCCGAAGACGAGGGAACTCCCAGTCTATTTATAGAGGACATCCGACTATGCAAGGAACAGCTGCAAGCTTTGGTGAACAGAGAATATGCTGGAGTTATGATACGTAGCAGAGTAAAAGTGCTCCATACAGAGGGAAGGTTTGGCAGCACTGGCAAGTAAGCAAGTTGCCGATAATGATCCCATCTATAAATACTGGCGATAACGTAATACGTTGGAGGAAAGCGATACAGGTGTCTTGTGGAATGTGCCATGTGGGAAAGCGATGATCGACCCATCAACAACAATGGTGGAAAATATAGCTAAAGTCCCAGTGCATTTAAGGGAGAGGATGCAAAAAGAAATAATTGTAGAAGTGGCTTGGGCCATTAAGAAAGTGCAACGGAGGAAGTCTCTGGGCCCAGATGGTACCGCCTTTTATAAGGTTTTCTCTAAGCGCGTCGCACCCATTCTACAACTTGTCTCTCTCTCTCTGTCTCTCTACAACTCATTCATGAACGGTAGCTCATTCCTCCTTCGATGAGATGAGCACGAATTGTCTTGGTTAGGAAAAAGGCACAGAAGAGCGGCGCCTACGAAAACGGCGATTTCCGACTGATTAGTCTTTTGCGCACCGACTATAAAATCCTAGGAAAGATTTCGGTGAGGAGACGCGTGCCGTGGCCACGGAGTGTCATGCTTTTGGATACCGCTTCGAGTGGGGGGCATTGTGGTAGTGTGGGTGGACTTAGGTTTGCATGAGAAGTGCCTGTTATTTCGGCATTGGTTTTCGTATGCTGCGCCTGGGTCGTTGCCGACTGCACTGTTGTGTAGGATTTGCGCTGCAGCAGTGCCGGGGGGTGAGAGTGCCTGTTACGTTGCCGTTTTTTTCCCCTCCTCGTGGGCCCTCAATTTCAGGCGGGTTTGGTTGCATTGGGGATTTGGTTGCGTGTATTGCGGCCGTTGGGCTTGGGGCGGAGAGGTTGTGCCATTGGTGTGACTCGACGCCTTCGCGTTTTTTTTGTTTGTTTTTTCGGGTAGTGAAGCATGGAGTAGTACCTGTCTGGCCTGACCCTAAAGTTTCTACAGAGAATTATTGGTGACTCCCTCGCATTGGGTCAGTGTCAGAATCCTTTTTGGTAGGGTACAGGCGAGCCCTTCACCGGGGGCACCACCAAAGTCTTTGACAGAGGAGGATTGGCGACTCCCTCGCCCGGTGGCGTCCCATAGCTACTACTCCCCCTCATAGTTTTTTATTCCCCATTCCTTTTTAATATTTCTTTTTTATTATTATTATTTTTGTTTTTATTTTTTATTTTTCCTTTTTTTTGTTGCATTTGCTTCCTTTGGAAGTCCCTGTGCGAGTGTGGGGCAGTCCCCTGGGTGGCATGAAAGGCACTAGGAACTGGAAATACAGCTGTGCGATGCAAGGGTGTGGCTCAGTGCTCGGCCTACCTGTACTCACTATGGGATTGGGGATTTTCCTCCTGACTATGGGGGTTGCCCTCACAGTGCCTTGATGCAGGTGTATGGCGCTGGGTGACGTGACGGGACACTATATTGGTCACGGTGCTGGGCCGTTGCGCTTGGTAAGGATGACAATTCGGATAGTGCTCACTAGAGTGGGGATAGGCGGCAGCAGTTCGTCCGGTATCTTGTCCGCGTGGCAATCGCCCAGGGTAGGGGCCCGGTGCGTGGCTTTGGGTGTCCTTTGTGGCTGCTAAGGTGCTGGAGGTTGAGGGGCTTTTTGCTTTGTTTGGTTGGGGTATGGGGGGACCCTGCGGGGCGGGTGGCTTGCCGGCCCTACGGGTGGTTACGCGTGAGCTGCAGCCCGGGGGGCGGGCGTGTCACTGGCCTCGCTGGGGTGGGGAGCTAATGTTCGGGTTATATGCTTGGTTGTTGGGTATCGGTTGGCGTCGGGTCAGGGGGTCGTTTAATCAGGTTGCTTGTTGTCCTGTTGGTGGTTGTGCACAACAGCTCATCATTGTGGGTTACTGTGGCGTACTTCGGGCTAAGGGTTATGGCTGCCTCGAATATCTACTACTCGCGAGTTGCGGACCGCTGCCCGGTTGGTTTTTCTTTTTTCCTTTTTCTTTTTGTTTTTGTGGAATGGTTTCCGCTTTTCTTTTGATTTTTCTTTTATGGTATAATAGTTTGAACTATTGGCATAGCCGGTGCTTGGACTGGTGATGTGAGGGTTGGGTGACGTGGTACGCTCGCTTCTGTGGCGTACTTTGGTAGGGCTTTTTGGATGTTTGGTGACGTTGTTCACGTGTCTGACTGGTATGTATGTAGGCCTGTCATGTTTGGGGTTGGTTTCTTTTTTCGTTCTCTTTCTGCTTTCACTGGATTGTATATTAACCTAACTTCAAGTTTTTTTTTGTTTTCTCTTGTTTTTTTCTCTTTCTTCGTTCCGTTGGGTTTTTGGGGGGGGGGGTGCGGCTGGTAGTTTACAGAGTTTTTCTTTTAAAACGGGGTGACTGGTGTGTGATATGGGTGTTTGTGTGGAGTTTGTATTGGTTTGGTTTTAGTTATTGTTATAGGTTATCGTGGTGTGGCTTGGGGCTACCACCCGTTCAATAAACTGGTCAAGTCACCGAAGTATGCAGAGGGGAGGTTGAGTTGTCTAGGGTATGTTTGCCATTCTCGGTACATCAGGAGAAGCGGGATCCCTGGAGCAGTCCATCTGGAAAGAAGCGGCAGCGGTTTCTTGTCGGGACGCGTGACCAGTCGTTGTATTTGGTGCTTTTGTTTTTGGTTTGTAATTGTATAACAAATGCTGTTGATTTGCTGGGCCCGCTGTCTATGGCTGTGGTTTCGCTAGGCTTCTATATCTCAATCACCTTTTCTGCTTTCTTTTCTGTTCTTCTAGCTCGGAAGGAGTGTCTGTCTCTCGTTCTTTACCTTTTCTTATCTGTTGTTTATCACTTTCCCTTTCAGCTTCTTTTATTTTAGTTTTCTTCTCCTAGGCTGCCTCCTCTGTGATACCATGTTGCGGAGGGTTAAACTTTCTTGTGTTTTTTATTCTCCTCTTTTCTGATATTTAATGTTGGAACTAAGTGGGGTAGTCATAGTACATCAACATTACTGGTTCAAGGGCCGATCGCTCGTGAACAACCTCAACCTTATGCGTACCGTGTACTGTGTACGAAGTGGCTGCAGGACATGTGGGGTAGCTTCAAATAGGCCTAAGGCGCTCTTTTGACAAGGTTAGACACGACTTCTTGTTTGCACTTCGGCGCTGGTGTGATGTGGGCGAGTACCTGTGTTAGGCTATGCTACCGTGACCTAACAGATACGCTTCTGATTAATGGGAGCTCAACCTATTCCTTGGTGAAACTCAGTAAAGCAAGGCTGTGCACTCTCTCCTATGCTCGTTTGGTTGTATCTGAATCCTCTGTGCAAGAACCTCCTCACGGATGGACGTCTGAAAGATTTCGAAACACATAACCGGAATCGGAGTGTGCTGGCCTACACAGACAATATTGCGATCATCTTATCTGCAATACTGGAAGTGCCTGCCATACTGAAACATGTCGAAATTTTCTGCAGAGAGCCTGGTGCCTGCATTAACTTAGATAAAATGATCAGTCCGTGTTTGGGATGTCACACCAGAGTGGTTTCTGGGCATCAAGTGGGACAAAACGGCGAAGAAATACCTCGTCATTGCCTTCGCGTCACCTAAGCCAGTCACCGAGGACTGGCGTCCTCATGCGGAACATCTGCGAGGCCTGATTTTCAACTGGTCCGGCATGAACATATCTTGCATTTGCAATACTTCGGTGTACCCAATTTTCTTCTATCGTGCACAGGTCACACGATGCCTTGCTTCCAGTGCACCAGGGGTCAAAGTAGCCGATCACCGCCCTTTCTGCTTTCGCCAGAGGAAGCATAACGTCTTGGAATGCGCTCTACAGGCGCGTTGTTCCGCTTTCGCGCCAACCTTCACAGTAACGACAGCGGTGTCAGCGACCAGTGTATAAGAGGGTCCTCATAAGAGTTAAAATCCGGACAGTGTACCGGGACCTTATCTGCGTCTTATTTCCGACGCCCCTATATCGGAGTCTATGCACAGGACGAGAGAATGACAAGGTTCCGAAGGTGATGAAGAAACCGTCTGTTCCTATCGGTAGGCAAAGATTCTTCACGTTATTTCACACGGAGGGAGGCGCTGCCAGTGAAAACCTGGCTCGCAGGTAAAGGCTTCCCGGTACCACGCGACAGTACCTGCGGCACGTGCTTCGCAGAGCAAGAAAACTTGATCCACATCTTCTTCGGATGTAGAAATGCAATACAGTTTTGGGGATTCCTCGAGGCAGTGTTCGCATCGAAGGAGGAACAGCCTGGATCCGGTTGAGGTTCTTGGTCGTCCGCGAGAATGACGGTCTTTCTTTAATTCTCCTGTACATCTGCGAAAGACATGCCTTGTGGCAACACCGAATGGATATTGCCGAGTGCAAGACAGCAGCACGGATTCCCCAAGTTCGACTAACTGCCGAATTGGACTGGTCGGTCAGTGCCCACAAAGAATTTGGTGCGTCAGACGACGAAATGTTGCGAAGGACACTGAATACGCGGGACGCATTGGGAAACGCTTTCCCAAAGGGACTGGAACAGTAGGTACTTTTCCAGTCCATTTGGGAAAGCCAGTCTCGCCTGATCATAGTGCTGCATATGTGCCGCACAACATGCACTCCGCCAGTGCCGTAAGAAAGTATTGGGCCAATATTTTTCGAGAGTGTATGCAACAACCCTTTCTTATGCGGTAATGGTTCAAGAGATAGTCAACTGTGCGGTGTACATTTGGTGCTGACAGTATGAGGAAACCAATGTCCCCATATGTGGTGGACGTCACGCGATGAGTAAAGTCCCGTTGGCTCTGTGTCAAGTTTTGATTGCTTCATCAATTGGTACCTTTTTTCTCACGAGGGCGCACATCATCTATTGGGCGTGGTTGTTTGTTGTGTATACTTGTTCTTCTGCCCTGTTTTAGTCACGAGCGGTGTGACTTTTGTACCCTGAATGCCCTGCTCAACTTGCCGTGCATCCTGTAATACTTCACCAGACATCTAGTATGTTACACCATGCCAGTGACACCTTGCTTTATTACATTTCACATACTCAATTTAAATACATACATTTAAGTAATCCATATTTTAGCTAGAAGAAACGTAGAAATCATGAAAAATGGAAAAGGCGTCTGACTTCGGATCAGAAGACTGTATTGTCGAGTTTTGTCGCGGGTGAGCTGTTCCTCCTCCTCCTTTTTTTCTCATGTCTGCCTTATACAGGTGCATCTCCCTTGAAACACACACGTGACAGCTGAATAACATATGTTATCTTACGCTCACAACGTAAATATTCGGTTCGTTCGAGACGGAAAATGTGCGCGTGCCCTGATAGATACGGCATCTAACTTTATTTTAAAACCTCGCCTAAAAACACGACACCCGGTATAGTACCTGTTTTGTCTTCGCAAGGGAATGCCACTGCCACATACGCCTTAGAAAGTGCGTTTTTAATAGTGGGTGTCCATCCTTTTCGGAGGCAGATAATTTGACGCTTGATCACCCTTTATATCAGAAAGATGTCAATCGGGTCCAAGGATCGGCCCAAAAATCAAAACAAATGTGTTTAGGTGTCTGAGCAGGTAAGTTAAATCTCAAGAACACGTTGATATCCCTCGATCATCCTGAGCGTATCACTGAAGGAAAAAGAGGTCATCCCTCGGAGATCCCTGCAGGAACCTCAATTTGTCCTCCGAGTGTCAAAGCGAGACTCCCAAGTGAATCCGTAGTGTTACTCTGATGTGGCTTCCGAGTACGCTATCTTGGGATAAGTACAGGATAATTTCTGGAGCACGATAGGCTCTTCTTGGGTGATTCATACATGCCAACTGTCTATTTCTTTTCGTACGTGTAACTGCATTCATGAAGAAACACCACAATATTATAAGTGAAGAGACGCTTACAGTAGAAATTTTATTGCATTATTATTGCATTATTATTATTATTATTACATTGAACTCAATGCATGTGGTATCCATTGAGACCATTCAATTTGTATTTGTACTCTTGTATTTTTTCTTTGTACTATTTTTGTAGTTTATAGATGATCACTGTTGGTTCGGTTGAATATGGTTGTGGGAAACAAACCGGGGCACCAATGAATGGGTCCAGGCATTGAAATGCACAACGCAGTTCTCAACAGGATTAAACTAATTTACTTCGCCTATATATGTCCTCCAGTTGACGGCCGTAGGACGTACGCAAATGACCATCACTCAAAGATCCCATGATCACACTTTCTGGATCATCTCCGGGCATCCCATCAAGGAGGAGGACGCAATGACACTTCGAGGACGTCCTGAGGATCGCGACTGTTCTTGTGGAGCAAAGTAATATTTCTCAATGAAAGAATGGCTAAGAAGCAAGCGAGCTGGTGAAGATGATGCATAATGTAAAAACCCCGAGACTAGGGAACACGAAGTGACAGACATTTTTGAGACTTCGTGTTTGTGTCCGTCCCTTCGTGTTCCCTAGTCTCGGGGTTTTTACATTATGCATAATATTTCTGGTTCCGCTAGCTACCCACTGGGACGGGCACAGGACGTACCTGAGTTACTCTTCACGAACACACCGCGAGTATCAGCCGCAAGACATCCTTGGAACACACCTCGAAGGACGAGGATACGAGGACACTGTGGGTACATCCTGAGGACCGTGCCTGTTCTTCGGGGTTTGGTTTAGGCCCGGTTACATATCAACAACAATCAACCAGGATCGACGGCCCTTTAACCTGAATTGGACGCTTAACTGTGCTTCACTGAATGGAGTTACTAACACTCAAGCATTCATCATGTCACCAGCTAACGTTTGTAAAATAAGACGTGAGTGTTAACTTCAAGTTTTTGCAACCCTCGATCTCGGTTCAAGAAAACCAGCCGTGGTGAAACCGGGCCATACTCATGGTGAGCCAGGGATGTCAGTCTTGCCGTTTGCAGCATTTGTCTGCCGTGTTTGGCGACATTGGTATTATCACACACTTTATTCCTTGGCTTGGGCGTTATTTCTGCTATCTAATTTCCAGTTGTATAAAAACATTGGGAACTGTAAGGATTCAGTTTTATATCGATGAGTTCGTGTCACTGTTTGCTTTCATTGAGTTGGCTGTGTGAAGTAGTGTGTGAAGATTTGGGGATACGATAGACTACGAGAGCTCTCCGCTGTGGAAAAAGTTAATTTCGTAGCTAAGTTTAAAAATTTTGCATATTTATGGAAATCTTTACCTATAAAATATTGGAACTGCATGCGGAGACCGGGAGCTTGTCATATTTATGCGTTTTTAATTATTTTGTCTTCCTAGCGGCCTTCCGGATCGTTACTAAACTATGTCCGGCCAATCAATTCATTGTCTGTAGATGAAGGTAAGGACTGCGGAGCACTCACGTCCTCTTTCGAAAAGGTCTGTCCCATTTGCAACAGCTTCATCCTTGCATTGTTAGGTCTTCGAGTACAGCCAGGACACTTGTCAGAACTTTTCCCGAGAGTCGTCAACAAGTCGCATTCCTCGGAGCGCACCTTCACCCACCGGCAATGGAAGATTGGTTTGCATGGGTCAGAACAGGCTATAAATTTTCGCCGCCCGCCGAAAGCGGCTGAGCAGGCGCAGCACGCATCCTCGCCCCCCAACAATGAAGGGGAAGAATGCGCGTAGCTTTATTAATGAAAAAAAAAAAAAACTTTAGCGGGTAACAGCGAACACCCTATAAGACGCCATAAAACACACATCCGCATAATGAAGCCATTTTTGCCTTTCCATTTTGTCTGAAATATCCCCCATCTATTACAGTCAGTTTCCCAACTATTCCGGAACGTTCACCTCAAAACATTTCCCATTGCCCCGCGAGGAGTTGGGACGAGGTCAGTAAGCGTGTAGAGGACGATGGTCTTCCTCTACATGAGTTCCACCGGCGCGGCCATGGAGATAGGCCACCGTCATCGCCTCTCCGTGGCATACCATTACCGCAGGTCGGGAGTCCC
Source organism: Ornithodoros turicata (assembly GCF_037126465.1). Lineage (NCBI taxonomy): Eukaryota > Metazoa > Arthropoda > Arachnida > Ixodida > Argasidae > Ornithodoros > Ornithodoros turicata. The sequence continues at coordinate 209,799,730 of NC_088201.1, read as the reverse complement.
GACCATGGAGCGGCCCCTCCGACAGTTTTCTATCGGGACGAGCGTAGCCGGCCTCGCATTGCATTCTGGGATGCTCCTGTCTACCACGTGACCGTTCACGTGACCCTCCAGACAGCATGGCTCTAGCAAAGCAGACGACGCGAGCTGTAGTTGTGTTGCAGTTCTGATGGCAGTATTACGGTGAACGCGTGCTTGCACTTTATTTCTGTGTGTTACGAATGTTTACTGTTCTATTAGAAGACCAGTCACAGTGTGCAGAACGCAAAAGGAGTACGCGGGACCGGAAACGTTTCCGTGTACCTTACGTGTGGCAACGGTTACTTCCAACGTATGTACTTTTCTTGAGTAAGTGGTTAAGAATGCCGTTCCAGTAATCAGATTTGTACAACAACTGAAGATACGAAATGAATCTGCGGCAGAGTTTGAGGTCCCAAATGAACAAATCAAGATGACTCGAAGACACACGGGCGACTAAAGCAAGTTACCGTGTACTTACGAACAAAACGCGTTCCCGTGACAGAGCTGATTGTTCAACGCGTTCCCGTGACAGAGCTGATTTCAGTTCAACGAGAGCGGCAGCCGGGACAGGAACATATTACCATACGTCGTTCCTACGACGGTGCTCACATTTTCACAATAAATTACTTCCAAGAAGCAAAATCATACGGACAGCAGCGCGAGAAACAAAGCCTTGCAAAACCGAAACTTTAGAGGGGATCACGTGGTGGACAGGAAGCAATGGCGATTTTGACCCGAGCGACCGCTAGAGGATGGCTACGCTAGTCTGGAGGGAAGAGCCGCTCCTTGTGTTTCCTTCCTCCATGGTCCCGACCGACGGTGATGGTATGCCACGGAGAGGCGAGGCTATGCGAGCCGTGGTGAGACACCGAGACGAAGGCTGAAGCTTGCCGTGGCGTCGGCTGCTGCGACTACCGCGACCGGCAGGTGAGCGCAAGGCTCGAGTGTCGCGGCCGGCAGTGAAAAGCGCTGGGTGCGGTGAAGAGTGCCAAGATGCGGCAGGAGTGAAGCGCATCCATCTGTGAAGCGCGTTTGTGCCGGAGGAACGTGCTTTGCAATATGGCATCTGCAGTACACCTGTGGTCTTAGCGAGCAGAGGAAGACTTTGGAAATGGACCAGGTCATGGCGTGTGGATCAGACGGTCCGAAGAAGACGAGTTGCAGTTGAATGGTCGGGTGTTGCCAGAACGCAGGGTGTCGTTGGGCCGGGAAGCATCCAAACTTGATGTTCATCGTCCGGGTCACCAAAAGCGTGTGAAAGTCAATGGCAAGATAGGCCATCCGGCTTGTGTACAGGAAAGCGTTTCCACTCCTACTCCATAGGAATTCATGAAACTGGGATGGTCAGTGAGCAATCGGTGCTCGATCCCCCGAAGCAGGTTGAGGAGCAAATAGAGACTTTGCCAAATGCTTAGCTTCTGCGCTACAAGAACGATCTTGAACACATGTGATTCTTGTTAATAAAACACCTTTTAACTTAGTACAGCTCCGGCCAACCTTAATAATAACACTGGAAACAATTCGGTCTCATTTGCCAGCGCGATAACAGCCACCCTTGGGGCACTGGGGGAATGTTAAGTGAACAAGATGCTTTCGTTAAACTAACAGAATAATTTTGTTCAATGAAGATTTCCTAAAGGTCCGAAGGCTTGCTGTAATCGTGCTCGGGACCACATTTTTTCCAGTGTACATAATTAGCAGGTCCAAACCTTGCGCCCAGAATAAACAAGGGGACGCAACCCAAGCTCCAACAGTCAAAAGTTTACTTGACACAAGTGCGCAGGTACGTACGCGCAAGTGACGTCACCTGAACCCGAATGACAATCACGTGCCACAAAACAAGACAGGGAAATCGAAAAGCGGGGGGAAGGGGGGGGCGAAAGGTGAGTCAGTCTATTGTGGTGACATGCTGCACGTGCAGTAGGGTAGAACTGCTGATGATTTTGACCACCTGGGGTTCTTTCGATGTACTAAGCAAACGTCCGATGCACGGTGCTGGAAGTAATTTTACCTTCCCCACATTGCCACCGTCCTCGGGTGGAGTTGGACGAAGTATGAGGTAGAAATATGGAAGTCGTCGAAAAAGCCGGGCAGCGGCCATATTTCTACTGACTCGTTCTGAGATGGCATGTGTTGTGTTTGTCCGTTTGTGTTCCAAGCTCAGCACAGTTACGGCGAATTTGCTGATCGTCGTACTGTAGAAAAAGTTGCACTGGCTCGAGCTTATACAGCTCGCATCAGGGTTAACTTGAACGCCACTCCGGTCTGCAGACCCTGGTGGCGCTTTGTAGAAATGACGTCGGGGAGTGTTTTGAACCCCATGATAGGTAAATTGGAGGAGCATCCCAGGATAGGAGCCGCTGGCGTATGCAACACTGATTGTATTGTTACATTTTTATAGTAATTGACGGTGAAAGTGACTGAGGGTTTTATGTATTTCATTATTACTAGAGCCTGGATTTCTGGGGAAATGCTTTTTCGTTTTGTGTGTGTGTGTGTGTGTGTGGTCCTAGTAGAGCCTATGCGATACAGGGTGCTGGGGAACATCTTGTATCGATTTGAGAGTGCCCATAAATGTCTATTCCGGCGTTAGGGCCCATTTTGACGTAGATGCTAAAGATTCCGATTAAACATCGTAAAATGCAAATCTAGTTCCCTATAAAGCGTTGGCGACAACACCGTTGTGCGTGCAAAATTGAGCCTCTGTATGCAATAAGGGGATAAGTCGAAAAATCCCAAACCGAGAAAACTGCAAGTGATTATTTGGTAAAGTAACTGCAGATCAGTTTCCACGAATAACGCACATGCAAAATGTGTAACATGTATGCATGTGTCTACTCTACATTTATGTCCCGTTAGCATAGTTTCTGGGTGTGTGACGTTGCAGAAATTGAACAAAACCCAGGAGCATGACATATCCCCTCTTTCTATATAACACCGCACGCACAGGGTTTTCGTGCAGGAAAAAAAAAAAACGGTTTCACAACTCGGACTTCCGTGGTGGCGCCAGGACGAGCGAAGTTACCTTTGTACAGAGGGCAGTCTACATTGTGATGCTGCTAAACAAGCACAATCCTCAAAATAATGTTCTGTATGGTCAGCAACTATATCACTAATTAGCATAATGCACACGTTTACAACCCACTTCCGACTCAATAAAGCCGCTGACACGGTCACCTGAGGTAGGAAGAATACGTATTTCGAGTGGAGGCAGAACTTCAGTTGCTCATAGTAGCAAAATTTAAGCTACGCAATTTGTATGCGCGAGTAGAAAAACGGCCTGATCTGGCTGTCCATCCCATTGACACGCATGCATTTCCCGTTTCTTACGCTCCTACATGAAGTCAATAAATTGCAATATGGTCCAAAGTTTTGTTTGACAGGTACATACCGGTATGTAGATGTCATTTCAACCAAAATACTAAAACGTGGATAATTCGACGTATCTCCTTATTGCATACAGAGGTTCAGTTGTAGGTTGAGAATTGAAAATACATTACTCGGTCCAGAGCTTACACGCTCTTTGTCGCCATTCTAGCATTGTGTTGTCTCGTGGGTTGTTATTAAAAATATACAGGCACGTTTCGAAACGGTTTTGTCGCAGTCTGGTATACATCTAGAAATATATAGAAGAAGTCTGGGACACATCTAGAAGAGGCCCCGAAGCTTTTGGTAATTTCGTCACTCTCTGTAATTTTCTTTTTTTTTAATAACGAATTGGACACGCTGTAAAATGTTACCGATGGATTCGTGACGTACAACCCCTACAGCTTGAAACCTTAGCAAGCTGCCTCCTCGCATAGCTACACAAGCGAGAGTGACACCGCGTCCAGTGTGAAAAGACTTGATCCCCCGTATTTGCTGCTATTGCGATCCTCGTAGTAATGCTGACACGGAAACCTAGAGGGCGAAGACTAAGAAATTTCAGCGTTACACTAAAGCCTCCTATGGTCGATGCCCATCTCGCATATCGATCATAGTCTGCCTCTCGAGATGTGCCGTGACACAGGTGGCAATGGCTAGAAGCCTTGTGACCATAGTAGGATCAACAACAACAACAACTTTGTTGTGCGATGATGAATGAGGGGGGGGGGGGTCATCGCCAGGGGCGATACTCTACCCCTTTGCTGGTGGTGATGCGGGGAATGAAATAATGAGCCCCTTCACAATATGGATCGAAGTACTCTTGTATGCAGAAAGGTGAAGAGAGCTTTGAGGGCAGAGCGTTGATAGGATTAATAAGTTTTGAATTTCGTGCAGCAACAAAAAAAAAAAATACAATAGAGAAATAGTCACAACTCCCATTTACGGTACTGTTCCTGCTTACAAAACTGATTTATTCACTTTCATTTTGTGTTACAGATGAAACAGGTCAACAATTTCTAGTGCCCATGATGCCATTTTCAGTACCTAGATCCGGATTTTTAGCGCCTTTTAAGGGCGCCTAAAACAAGGTTTTTCTGTGCCTAAAAATCCGGGCTGTAATTATTACATTTCATTGTACGTGATTAGCGTAGCTGATCGGATCGGAAACGTTCGCGACCGGAGGCGTTGCTTCCCATTCGTTGCTCCGAAGGTTAATATTCCTGATCATTAGGTCATCGTTGCACTTGCGTTACAACATGTATGTGTTTGCGCATTGTTTGTCCACTCCAGCCTTGGCCACAGCTGGCAGCATGTCCAGATATGCAGGGTGGGTGCAGATAAAGTGGCCCCACATTTTTGCACGTATGGCGTTCCGTGCTTACCGCATGAAGTTCCGGTGGCACGCGATGACGCATTTATCCGGTGCAAACGCACAAAGAATTGTAGTAACCCAACCCCACGTAACAAAAAAGTTATCCTCGTAAACGTTGCTCTCCGTGCATTCCGATTTTCCTATGCAGAAGTCAATATGGCTGTCACGGCACAGTTGCGTCTAGCTACCGCTAGGCGTACCAGATCTCGTTTTGTTTGTGTAGGTGACATCCCCTGCGGTAGGGCGATGGAACTGTGCTACACTGCAATGTCCCATTGGAAACACACGGCGCGAAGTTCACGTTGCTAACGATTTTATTGCGCAGAACTTGGTTACCACGATTTTTTTCTTGATTTGCACCGCATAAATGCACCGTCCTGCACCGTCGGAAGTTCGGACCGGTATGCAGGGACCGCGCTATGTGCGAAAATGTGGGGCTACTTTATTTCCACCCACCCTTTATATGTCTGTATAAATAGACATACGAAATAATGAATTGGAAAATAAATTTTCATATTCGGTATAATCTCATCGCAATCTCATCAGGTCATAGGTTATGTTCGGACCTCAAGGAAGCACCACGCTGAAGTGGACTATCCAATGATAGTTCGCATTACACGATGATCATGAGCAGCGCTGCAGTGGCCGGTCCATCAGTCTGTGGATCAATGTAGCTCACTTGAGTGCTCTTGCGTTGTATTAAACTTCGCCCGCAAAAGACCGCATGTCTAACGAACTAGTGCCCTGTCACCAAGCTGCTTAAAGATGTTCAAAATATCCCTGTTAGTTCAATGAAGGGTACTAGTACTTCGAACGAGGTGAATAATCGCTAGACAATACTTCAACGTCTGCCATCGACGTGCAGATGGTGTATATACATGTAATTATGATGTATTTACGCACAAAATACAATATACATTCAGCGCGAAACGCGGAACAGCGGAGGACACAAGTGTTCTCGCCGCGTTTTGGGCGCCCTGTATATCCATGGATGCATTCCACGAATGTGCCCACAGCAAGACACTTGTCAAGTATCAATACTACACACTTCATTTTTGCAGCGGTAGCTGTTAACGAGAAGATCTCTGGAAAGATCAAGATAATCGTAGTTGAGGCCGCAGTATATACACACACAAAAAGAAAAAAAAAAACTTTGCCATCCGCGGCACGTGATCCATAGGTGCCGCTCGACCTCCGTATAGTTTTGTGTTCATTTTTTTGTGTGTGTGTGAATCCTTATGACTCCGAAAGCAAGAAAACATTGTTTTTTTTTCTAATGCGCTTGAACTTTATATGGTACAGAGCCCCCCAAAGATGCAGTGCTTGACGAAAGCCTACATCGTTTTGAGCAGACATTAGGGCACACGTAAGGCACGGACTATGTTAGGTATCATGTTCATTTGATAGGGGAAACTTCACTGTACCGTATTTAAGCAATGTTCACCTTCGCACTCGATGGACTGGACGATTGTGGCGTGCACGAAAGTTGTAAAGTTTGTGCAAGTTTACCAATTTGTTTTGCACCATAAAATCCTGCATTATTGTGCGTGTCTTTTATTAATTTACTGTTTAGTTTCTAAGCCGGCGAGAGTCCACAGTGGGCTTTCTTCCGAAAAGTTTAAGTCTATTATATCTTCCGAAAGGCTATGTATAGCCGCAATGCTAGATGAAAGCATCTAAATATCATCTGTTGAATAAAGGATGCACATGTGGTTCGTCCCTATTGAAACGCATTGCTCTGATTTACGGCTCCCTCATAATTCTCCAGCATGCGTCTGCCAGAACGCTTCGTACAATGGCTAACCTTCCAGAATGCTCCACAGGCTTCTCGAGAGCTGCATTTATCTCTCCTTCAGGACGTAGGAGAGGCTTCTAGTTCCATACAATGGTTTCCCTACTGCGGAATTTTCATTACCGAATCCTTCAGTACCGGAAATAGATCGCGTTCCCGGGTGACACAAGCGATCAGAGGGCCCGCAGAGCCGTTTATAGGGAGAGTTTGGCCATTAGCAGGAGCCTAACTTGAAGCGCCTTATGCGACGTCACGGCTAAGCCACCTCCCTCGCCGTGCTCTATTGTTTTCCCGTTGTCAGCCGGTCGCCGACGCCATATTGTTGCTGGTCGTTGTTTACGATGCAAGGCGGGAAGACACGTGCGTACATCGTCCTTCGAAAGCCCTTCGTCCTTGAACTCTTTCAGTTTGGCAACAAAGCCCCCCTTTATCACAGGCGGCTGTGGGTCATTGGGACAACAAAGCCGACGGACAGCATCAATATGGCGCGCACCAGATGGCTGATAAGCGGATTCTGCTTGAATTCAGGCTTTATGGGCGGCGCAACGACGACTCTGACATCAAAATAGGCTCCGCCCACGAGGCGGCAAAAGATCAGAGAATGGCCAAACTCTCCCTATAAATGGCTCTGAGGGCCCGGCAGCAGTGGCGTCACTAGGGGGGTGCGGTCCGTACCAGGTTCAGCGACGGAAGGGGTGACGTGCCGCACGTACCATTACTGCCACTTCCTCCCGTTCTCTGTGGCACGATGACGCCAAAAACACCATGAGGGCCTTCTGCGCTTGTGTTTTTTTTGTCTGAGTGTGGTGTAATATGTTTATCGTGAATCGCCTGGTACGGAAAGGTACGTTAATGGGGCACGGGGTGGGGTGGGGGTGACGCAAAGAACTCCAGCACCGGGTGACGAGTACCCTAGCGACGCCACTGCCCGGCAGAGGGCCAACCGTGGCCCTCTGCCGGAGGTTTACTATATCTTGGTGGATACGTAGGCTGATCTGTACCTTCGGACACATTGTGCACTGATGATGGCGGCGAAACGACTGGTGGCACTGGCGGAACTGGTCGGCCAAACGACTACGTTTTTATTTATTTTTTCTCTCTGTTTTGTTCAGCCGGAGACAATACACCTTTTAAAGTATGCCTCTTCCCGGCTTTTGGAATCTATTTTCACGAGGAATCAGGGCAGCACAGGGACAACCCCACACACAACCATTTTCTTGGCGAAGCCGACGCTACCCTTCGAAATCGCTATACGAGAGAGAGATAACCATTCGAATCGAGCAGTCCGTTCAGAGTGAATGGTTTGGAGCATATAGTTCCCTTCCGGGACTGAACTAGAACGGAACCCTTACAGTCGAACTTAAACCCGAACCGAACCGATAAACGTTTCCGTTCGACTCTCTGGTTAAAACTGTATGTAGCGCGGTGATTCCAGATGTAGAATGTTGCAGAATACAGGTAGGATTCTTTACATCTATTTGATTCAGCTGCTGTTTTATACGTTCTTGGGATATCCTGCATTGGGGCTGATGAAAGCAATGGTGGCCTATTCAATGAAGTATGAGCAGCCTGCTAGCAGACAAGCCAGCGACAGTTTCCTATGATATAAAAGTATAACAGTTGCCTTTTCACATCTGACTGCGCTGTTGTCCGGAGTGACCCCGATGACTGCTAATTTTGCTGTTGGGTGAGCTCGTGGCGTTTCCTTCCTTCCTTGGTTTATTAACATATAGCTTCGGTAACAGTTGCGAGAAAGCTTGAACTGCGTGTGTTTTTGTCAGATGGATGCCATGTGATTCTGGATTGATGAAACATGACTGTTTTACGGTATCCACTCACACCCATGGACGTCCTCACCCATGTATAAAGTTCCTGCCGTTTCTACAACAATGAAGGGCAAGGCATAATCCAGAATTGGTCTGCCAGTGATTAGGCTGCTTCCGCATCAAACCGTCTATATTCCGAAAGAAGATGCGGTAAGTCATTGTCAGGCATTTGTTTTTACTTGTTGCGGTGTGTCTGTTCCTTAAGCCTATACTTATGGCAGTGTTTGAGCTGGTATCCCAATAGATGGAATGAACTATATTATTGGTTATCTCTCAGGTTTGCCGTTCCGAAGAGGTGCGGTAATCATGTGGTTATTATTATTATGGCAGTGAGCAGTGTTGAACTTTTTGTACACGTTTCACTAACAGATTCAAGATTTTAATAAACGTGCTGATAAAAGAACATGCCCGTCGTTGTCTTCTTGAATATTCGGCATGACACATAATTTGTATTTGGACACATTTAGGTTTCACGATATCTGCGCTTTTGTGTCAGTAGAAGTAGTTTTAACGTATACTCTTAAAACGAAGATTTCCCATTCAGTACGTTGAAGGCCAACCGTTGTACAGAGTGATACTTCTGCCACTCTTGATTTGGGGAAAGCGCGACGCGGACGCCTTTTTGTGACAGTTAACATTTCTGCATAACAGTCACAAAAACGCGGACAAAACGCGTTCCCGTCAAATCATGCGAAAGAACAATGTCGATTCAGATTGTGGGTAGCTAGGAGCGCTATGCGTTGAAGTTCATTTTCTATGACTGTAACATAGCAGGAAGAGATAGTGCTAGACAACGTAGAATTAACACCGATTCACAACATTTGATGAATGTTATATTGTCACGGATGAAACAGACGAGCGAGACAGCGAATAATCGGCGAACACTTTATTCAGCTGCTTAGCTGGTTAACATCAGAGCGATAGCTCTTAGACAGAACTAAGGTAAAAGAACAATGCTCCGACTGGGAGCTCACAAGCTTTTATGCACAGCGGCGAACATTGTAGAAAGCGCGCGTCGGTGGAGAGGAGGAAATACGGAAGCCCCTCCAAGGTCGTCGGCCCGTCCTTGAGATTGATGTGAGCGAAGGAGCAGATGCTTCTGGAAGGATCGCTTGGTAATCAGCGCAGCGTGTCGTGGATCTCAGCCCGTCGCTCGACGCCTTGTTGGCTGTTGTTCCGTGTGGTTGCTTCAGAGATGATACGTGGCAATATCAATGTAGAAAAAACAAACGTCAATCTAGAAGTAACGTTAATATTCCACGTATTTTTGAGCGGACATTTTCTGGGTAGAATCTACTTTACGTACTACCGGACATTCTACGATGGTATTCACGATTCTACGATGGTATTGTAGATTTACAGTGTTACTTCAACGTTGATTCTACATTTCGTGGTTGACTGGGACGATGCGCCGCACCGCGTATACATATTTCCAAAGTTACCGTGAATTTAACAAAAATATTATTTGAGTTTAACAAAAAGTACCTCTGAGATTTCTAGCTACGTCTTGTTTGGAAGACGGTGTATCGAATGACACCTTGATCACGCTTCTATCACGAGCTCCTCACACCGAATTGTTCCGTCAAAATCACAACTTCCCGATTTTTTACTACGCCTTACCGTGCACCCGCCCCACTGGAGTTTTTTTTAGGTGAAAGTATAAGAGTGCGACTATTCGCGAAAAAATTCATTCAGAAATTCCAGAAGTTTATGTTTAACAAAAATCGCGAACTTGCACAGATTTTGCAACTTTCGTAGCGTCGAGCCAGTCGGGCGTCCGATAGTGAAAATCACTTAAACGTGGTAAAATGAACTCTCTCCTATCAAATAAGATGCTTTATAACATGCTGCATGTCTTACGTGGTCCGGTCCGGCCTGGCGTGTTAGCGAATAGAGCCCGGCCCGGCCTGGCCCGGTGACTCGGCCAGTAGACCCCGCCCTAGTATTTCCAGACGTGACGTACGCGTTTCTGGAGATTATCAAACAAATGTATAAGTAAATTTATAAGGAGAGAAGACAAACATACAAGTGCTGGCGGTTTAACACCGTAACAGCACGAGAGCAAATTAAATCCAGTACGCACAAGGGCATGGGCCTTATCGTTATACCGTCAAGTTTTTGCGGAGGTAGAGGATGCTGTGGACAAACTCCTTCTCCCAGTCCCTACACCTCTCACCAAGCTTTGCCAACGTGATTGTGAAATACGTGAGGAGTGAGGAGCAATGTGAAGTGGCTTTGATAATGTTCTAGACGGTAGTAGTAATAGGCCTTGTCCAGACTACAAGGTGTCCAAACTACGGCACCCCTGCCCTGAGCCCTGCGCGTATTTTTCCCCGCGCGACGCGTCCCTGCGCGTTTTTTTCCCCGTGCGGCGCCAGTGCGGAGGCTTGTCCGCGCGCTGATAACATGCAAAGAAGGGTCATACACAAAAAGTACGAGTGAAAATATATTGATTAATGCCAATCAAGTTGCGATATATTTATTAAAGCCAATTGTGCTGGGAATTGTGCCAATTGTGATGCCAATCAGGTGAAGTAGAAAAACCCAGCCGAAAAACCTTCACAACCTGTAATAGAAGAAACACAACACACATAATAAAGAACATACTTACTCATTACCAATTTCACAGATTCCATATGGATATGACTCAATGGCATTAAAGAGGTATCTCCTATCAAAGTGGGCCAACTTCTTTCGTCATTTTTCAATCTGCGCCGAATTTTTTCGCGACTTTTTCCCGTGCGCGACAGACAGCGCTCGGGTAGAGGGCTGCTGCGGTGGGCGGAGCGTGGCCGGAGGGTTGCGTGCGCGCTTACCCGCTCACATTTTTCAGCCTGGGCCGACTTCTTTCATCATTTCTCAATCTGTGTCGAATTCAATCGCAATTTTTTCCCCGCTACAACAGGTGTGCAGTAGGCAGTTTACATGCAAAGGATAGCCATACACAAAAGTACAAGTGAAAATATATTTATTAAAGTCATTAGTGTCAGGAATTATGTTATGACTCCGTGTGAAGGAGAAAAACTCAGTCAAAAATCTGATGCAATAGCATTGAAGGGGTATTTTATTAGTGATAATCAAGCAAGTTTTCAATTAAGCAGAAGGAGTAGCACATTTTTAATAAAAGAAGATATTTTTAATCAATACGATTACTATCAAATTAAATGTTTTATTATAAAAAGTCTAACATGACAACCATAGCGGAGTTTTAATTACATAGTTCTAATATGTAACTTCATGCGCAACAGCTAATATTCCATTATGATACATTTAATCAAAGAATATATTTTTAATCAATATAATTACAATCAAAATTAAAAGTTTTATTATAAAAAGTCTAACATTATTATACGTGACCACCATACTGGAGCTTTAATTACAAGTGCCAATATGTGCATGTGAACAGCAGAGAACCTGGAAGACCATGAGACACGAACACGAGAGGAAATAAAATCTATAACAATACATTGTCCTCCATTAGTCCTCTCTCTTCACTAATTGAGCACTGTATAGGATTTCTTCCTCATAGTTTCAGTGGTTCATTGCATGTAATGTAATGCAATGTATATAATGTATGTAATGTAATGTAATGTTCTTCACTGGTTCATTGTATGCGCTGTTCTTCGCTGTCTCTTTTTATCTACCACTGTTTATTCATTGTATGTTATTAACTGGTTACTCTGTATATACTGCTGTTATTCACTCTATGTTATCAACTGGTTTCTCTGTATATACCACTGTCATCCGTTGCATGTTATTAACCGGCTTCACTGTATATACCACTGTTATTTACTGCTTGCACTGTACATATCATCAGGTTAATGTAATAAATTTTCTTTATAATAACAATACATTTGTTAATCAAAACAACAGAGGAGAATAATCTATCACTTTAACTGTCATAAAATCATCCTCGTGACTTCCCAATACAATTTTCATTCTAAGAGACACTACAAGCTTTACTTTGTTTTATGAATCCGACACGGAAAAGATATTAAAAAATGAACATCAACACATAGCACGCTCCTAGCCAACAATCAGCTCTAATAATATCTGCTCTGATTTGTTGAAGACGGGAGGCGTACACCTGACAGTTATGAACATTTTCGAGCGCAATAGGGAAGATTATTCCAACATTACACAATTAATCATTTTCTTATTAGGTAAACAGCATAGACATACGAAAATAATGGCAAACAAAACGATCAATAGAGAGCCAAAACCTATCACATAAACAACAGACACATGCAAGAAAATAAATTAAAAAGAATCTATCAAAGCCGTCAACATGCACGGATGAACAGCAGAGAAACACTCTAAAGGGTGCGTCTACCAAAGTGTAAACATCAGACAGGAAAATATTACTGAAACAAGATCAACAGCTAATAGAGAGCCAAAATCCAACACGTAAACAAGAGATACACAAAGGATAAATAGTTGAAGAACAATCTAACAAAACAAGAAACATGTACGAATGAATAGCAGAGAAAGACTCTAAACAGTGCATCTGCCAATGGTAAACAACATGCAGGAAAATAATTGAAAAAAGAATCAATCAAAACGATAAACATGCACGGATGAATAGCAGAGAAAATGTTTTGAACGATGCATCTGCCAACATGTAAACAACACACAGGAAAATAATAGCGAAACAAACTATCAAACATTACAATTTGAAATAATATATCTTTTGAAATATCATAAAATCAACCACCCTAACAATATAGAATTTTCACACTACTCAGGCACTATAAACATTACCTTGGCAGAGGTGTCCAAACACGCACCACAGCTAAGCTTTCCATAGTACAACCGCACTGGAGCCAAGAGGGGTCACTCTCTCCCTCTATGCAGCCCGGTGGGGTCACTCTCTCCATCTATACAGCCCAAAAGCGGGGAACCTGTTGTCAATCTGCGGGGTGGGGAAATCCTCTCTCTTTTTCAAATTCTTTCCTCCGAAAGGAAATATTCTTAGGACCGGTGTACAGAGGCGAAATTTTTTATTGATCGCAAATAGACATTGGAATTATTCGATTCTAAAGAACACAATAAATCTAAGAATAGGCTTTCTATGCAAATGAGAAATATTATCGACGCAAACAATACCAAATGAGAAACGATGAATTTTATTGTATTTCAGATCAGACAAAACTATTAGGCATACATTATTCTCAACTCACAATTATCATTCGATTGAATATCTGAAGCAAAGAGAGAAAGTCAAATTTATTCAATGATAGAAACAATACTCGTTCGAAAACGAGAATCAAATTTAATTACATCGTTTTATGTTAACTTTGCAATACACGCAGAAGTCGCAAACAACTCATCTGAAATGCAAATTATTGTGTTTGCTATAGCGGAAATCAACGCACACAACATTCCCAACTAGTAGAATATTTTTATTAATATCAATCGAGTGATCATCTGAAACAAAGTCAAAAGCAGTAATTAATTTAGGCAAACATTTTTTCATAATCACACAGCGCAAATATACATCACAGAAACATCTCTTTTTTCATTCAGGACCAACTAGTGGAAACGAAGTGAGAGAGGGAAGCTGAGTTCCCGTACACATTCGTTAAGGTTACGCCCGCAGGGAGTAGGGGAATCCAAACAATGGTCTCGGTATTCAAAGCCATAAAATCGCTCCTACAAGTCAAGTTAGGGAAGGAGGGTCTCTAGCGCTGTCTTGTACGTAGAATCATTGAACGCACACATTTTTTCATTACACATCTCATCTTTTTTGGTAAACTGACTTTCATAATTCTATCGTCAGGTGGAACATTCTAAACCTGATAACATAATAAATAAAATTAGCATCGATATGATTTAATTAAATGTCGAGGCACACTACAAAACAGAACAGACAATTGCTATACATTGAAGAGATGGACGGATTTTGTACTCGTTACCATACGTCATGGGAGGACCTGATAAAAAGTTGCTTCGAAAAGGAGGAGACGCGAAACGATTCATTTATCGCTGCATTTCAATACGTCCTAGTCATGGTCGTATTCGGAGATATGGTGCAAATTATGGAATTCAAGATGCGAGAACTTGTATGCCGAATCTACAATAGTTATAAAAATATTTGCACGTCATCGTCGGAAGGACCACTTGGGCTGATGGTGGAGCTTTTGAGGTTCGCTAACGAAGAATTGAAATACACTAGACCAAACGTAATTGTAATCATTGCAATGGGCATTGCATTAATCAAGAAAGCAATCAGATCAAATTATCATATACAAGCAGTCTATATCGCACGATTCATTACGGATTTGTTGAAATTACACCTAACGGTTGAAATTTAAAGTACATAAAAACATCTTATCACGTGGTATATTCCACCCTAGAACCTCTACACATTTATTTTATTCTACCAGTCAACGATGTCGAATGAACAGAAGTTCAATATTGTCGTGCAAGGTCTGATGTATTATCACCTGTTGAAACTCAACAAACATATATCAATTGCGGTGGACCACCAGACGATTTTCATCTAATACTCTCTTGTACGCCATTCAAGAACATTCATACAAAGAAAGGAAGCATCAATAAGAGATTGTGTAAGTTCATCGCGACAAAGTGCAAGTTGTTGAAGCAATACAAACATGGCAACAACATATCACCTGCCTTAATCAACGCTGGATTCAAGCGCCCAATAATCAGAATAAACTACCTGATGTCTTCGGAATTCATCAAGCAAGACAACAAACGCAAACTTCAAAGTTTGGAATAGAATTGTAATTTATCAAAATAAACAAGTGTATAATTGAAATAATAATTGTATTCTTTGTCATCATTGTAATGTATTCTACACAGCGCAACGAAAGCAGCTTTTGATTAGATTGCTAAGGAGACACTACGTACAAGGATCTTCGCATGGAATCAGCGCTGGCAATCAAAGAGATTTTTACACGACCACACTCTATACAACACCGACGCCCGAAGGAAAGAATTGTAGAAGAATCGATAATAGAAATTTAGAGGCATGTTACATCAATATTTGCTTACAAAGAGAATCACTAATATTTTGCGAAAGCTTATTTTACGAATTAAATTGCACAGTGTATATATTTTCTCAAACTATTGGACAGTTGACAATACTATATTGAAAGGAATCTATTATCAAATGACGCGAAGGTGGAGTCCACAATTCTAATCATCATACCATGCGGCACACAATTCCAATAAGATTTTGGGAGAATCGAATCACACAACTGTCATCAGAAATGTTTAATTGCTATACAATGAAGATGAGCACTATGCATAAGATATGTAATTATAATAAGTAAATATTCCTTTGCAAACTTAACCAAAGCAGCACACATAAACGTAGCTTCAATTCACAGAATGTACCCGAGGTTTTTAATTAGCCATACTGAAAAACTACGAGTCTATTCGATATGTCACGGCATATGAGGCACTACAATTGGAAGGACATACATTTATTTTAGAAGATTTTAGCTCATAATGAATCAAAACGCAATCTCCAACACCAAAGGTTCCTGTTTAAATTTTCAAAGTCAAAACTGTACACTCTTTCTTACAATTTTTTTAAAGATGTAGATTAAAAAGTTGTCTATATAGTCACACATTGTATACAAGATATTTGTTTGTACATTAATTGATAAAATTTATCAGATCACATTCCGGAGCAGTGGAGACTATAAGTAAGTGTTTAATTAAAATTTGAACCGCTACAGCAATTTACGAACTGAGTTGTAGAAAGCGTAATTTCACAGCTTTAGCTGGCTCACTTTGATACGCGAAGGTTTTAAGAACTCTTTTGCGATGACAAAGAATTTAATCGAATGTATTGATGTTTTCTATATACTCCATAACGTAATGTGAATTCTCCACGACGTGAATAGTAAAAGTTGCGAATATTTTTCGAACAAAATTTACTTAAAACTCGGAGAAAGGGTCACCCGCGTCGACGAACCCGTTTCCGGATGAAAGCAACACGCTCGCGTGGGATGCCGCGTTAACGCGTTGGGCGCCGAATCGCGTTCGGTTTCGGAAGGGTGTCCTGGAAACGCTGCCCGGCGTGTTGCCGAAACGCATTCGACGACGCGAGTGAACCTTTCTCCAAGTTTTAAGTAAATTTTGTTCGAAAAATATTCGTAACTTTTACTATCCACGTCGTGGAGAATTCACATTACGTTATAGAGTATATAGAAAACAGCAATACATTCGATTAAATTCTTTGTCATCGCAAAAGAGTTCTTAAAACCTTGGCGTATCAAAGTGAGCCAGCTAAAGCTGTGAAATTACGCTTTCTACAACTCAGTTCGTAAATTGCTGTAGCAGTTCAAATTTTAATTAAACACTTACTGATAGTCTCCACTGCTCTGGAATGTGATCTGATAAATTTTATCAATTAATGTACAAACAAATATCTTGTATACAATGTGTGACTATATAGGCAGCTTTTTAATCTACATCTTAAAAAAAAATTGTAAGAAAGAGTGTACAGTTTTGACTTTGAAAATTTAAACACGAACCTTTGGTGTTGGAGATTGCGTTTTGAATCATTATGAGCTAAAATCTTCTAAAATTAATGTATGTCTTTCCAATTGTAGTGCCTCATATGCCGTGACATATCGAATAGACTCGTAGTTTTTCAGTATGGCTAATTAAAAACCTCGGGTACATTCTGTGAATTGAAGCTACGTTTATGTGTGCTGCTTTGGTTAAGTTTGCAAAGGAATATTTAATTATTATAATTACATATCTTATGCATAGTGTTCATCTTCATTGTATTGCAATTAAACATTTCTGATGACAGTTGTGTGATTCAATTCTCCCAAAATCTTATTGGAATTGTGTGCCGCATGTTATGATGATTAGAATTGTAGACTCCACCTTCGCGTCATTTGATAATAGATTCCTTTCAATATAGTATTGTCAACTGTCCAATAGTTTGAGAAAATATATACACTGTGCAATTTAATTCGTAAAATAAGCTTTCGCAAAATATTAGTGATCCTCTTTGTAAGCAAATATTGATGTAACATGCCTCTAAATTTCTATTATCGATTCTTCTACAATTCTTTCCTTCGGGCGTCGGTGTTGTATAGAGTGTGGTCGTGTAAAAATCTCTTTGATTGCCAGCGCTGATTCCATGCGAAGATCCTTGTACGTAGTGTCTCCTTAGCAATCTAATCAAAAGCTGCTTTCGTTGCGCTGTGTAGAATACAATTATTATTTCAATTATACACTTGTTTATTTTGATAAATTACAATTCTATTCCAAACTCTGAAGTTTGCGTTTGTTGTCTTGCTTGATGAATTCCGAAGACATCAGGTAGTTTATTCTGATTATTGGGCGCTTGAATCCAGCGTTGATTAAGGCAGGTGATATGTTGTCGCCGTGTTTGTATTGCTTCAACAACTTGCACTTTGTCGCGATGAACTTACACAATCTCTTATTGATGCTTCCTTTCTTTGTATGAATGTTCTTGAATGGCGTACAAGAGAGTATTAGATGAAAATCGTCTGGTGGTCCACCGCAATTGATATGTTTGTTGAGTTTCAACAGGTGATAATACATCAGACCTTGCACGACAATATTGAACTTCTGTTCATTCGACATCCTTGACTGGTAGAATAAAATAAATGTGTAGAGGTTCTAGGGTGGAATATACCACGTGATAAGATGTTTTTATGTACTTTCCATTTCAACCGTTAGGTGTAATTTCAACAAATCCGTAATGAATCGTGCGATATAGACTGCTTGTATATGATAATTTGATCTGATTGCTTTCTTGATTAATGCAATGCCCATTGCAATGATTACAATTACGTTTGGTCTAGTGTATTTCAATTCTTCGTTAGCGAACCTCAAAAACTCCACCATCAGCCCAAGTGGTCCTTCCGACGATGACGTGCAAATATTTTTATAACTATTGTAGATTCGGCATACAAGTTCTCGCATCTTGAATTCCATAATTTGCACCATATCTCCGAATACGACCATGTCTAGGACGTATTGAAATGCAGCGATAAATGAATCGTTTCGCGTCTCCTCCTTTTCGAAGCAACTTTTTATCAGGTCCTCCCATGACGTATGGTAACGAGTACAAAATCCGTCCATCTCTTCAATGTATAGCAATTGTCTGTTCTGTTTTGTAGTGTGCCTCGACATTTAATTAAATCATGTCGATGCTAATTTTATTTATTATGTTATCAGGTTTAGAACTCCTCCTGACGATAGAATTATGAAAGTCAGTTTACCAAAAAAGATGTGATGTGTAATGAAAAAATGTGTGCGTTCAATGATTCTACGTACAAGACAGCGCTAGAGACCCTCCTTCCCTAACTTGACTTGTAGGAGCGATTTTATGGCTTTGAATACCGAGACCATTGTTTGGATTCCCCTACTCCCTGCGGGCGTAACCTTAACGAATGTGTACGGGAACTCAGCTTCCCTCTCTCACTTCGTTTCCACTAGTTGGTCCTGAATGAAAAAAGAGATGTTTCTGTGATGTATATTTGCGCTGTGTGATTATGAAAAAAATGTTTGCCTAAATTAATTACTGCTTTTGACTTTGTTTCAGATGATCACTCGATTGATATTAATAAAAATATTCTACTAGTTGGGAATGTTGTGTGCGTTGATTTCCGCTATAGCAAACACAATAATTTGCATTTCAGATGAGTTGTTTGCGACTTCTGCGTGTATTGCAAAGTTAACATAAAACGATGTAATTAAATTTGATTCTCGTTTTCGAACGAGTATTGTTTCTATCATTGAATAAATTTGACTTTCTCTCTTTGCTTCAGATATTCAATCGAATGATATTTGTGAGTTGAGAATAATGTATGCCTAATAGTTTTGTCTGATCTGAAGTACAATAAAATTCATCGTTTCTCATTTGGTATTGTTTGCGTCGATAATATTTCTGATTTGCTGAGAAAGTCTATTCTTAGATTTTTTTTATAGAATTTTTATTGTGTTCTTTAGAATCGAATAATTCCAATGTCTATTTGCGATCAATAAAGAAATTCGCCTCTGTACACCGGTAATAAGAATATTTCCTTTCGGAGGAAAGAATTTGAAAAAGAGAGAGGATTTCCCCACCCCGCAGATTGATAACAGGTTCCCCGCTTTTGGGCTGTATAGATGGAGAGAGTGACCCCACCGGGCTGCATAGAGGGAGAGAGTGACCCCTCTTGGCTCCAGTGCGGTTGTACTATGGAAAGCTTAGCTGTGGTGCGTGTTTGGACACCTCTGCCAAGGTAATGTTTATAGTGCCTGAGTAGTGTGAAAATTCTATATTGTTAGGGTGGTTGATTTTATGATATTTCAAAAGATATATTATTTCAAATTGTAATGTTTGATAGTTTGTTTCGCTATTATTTTCCTGTGTGTTGTTTACATGTTGGCAGATGCATCGTTCAAAACGTTTTCTCTGCTATTCATTCGTGCATCTTTATCGTTTTGATTGATTCTTTTTTCAATTATTTTCCTGCATGTTGTTACCATTGGCAGATGCACTGTTTAGAGTCTTTCTCTGCTATTCATTCGTACATGTTTCTTGTTTTGTTAGATTGTTCTTCAACTATTTATCCTTTGTGTATCTCTTGTTTACGTGTTGGATTTTGGCTCTCTATTAGCTGTTGATCTTGTTTCAGTAATATTTTCCTGTCTGATGTTTACACTTTGGTAGATGCACCGTTTAGAGTGTTTCTCTGCTGTTCATCCGTGCATGTTGACGGCTTTGATAGATTCTTTTTAATTTATTTTCTTGCATGTGTCTGTTGTTTATGTGATAGGTTTTGGCTCTCTATTGATCGTTTTGTTTGTCATTATTTTCGTATGTCTATGCTGTTTACTTAATAAGAAAATGATTAATTGTGTAATGTTGGAATAATCTTCCCTATTGCGCTCGAAAATGTTCATAACTGTCAGGTGTACGCCTCCCGTCTTCAACAAATCAGGGCAGATATTATTAGAGCTGATTGTTGGCTAGGAGCGTGCTCTGTGTTGATGTTCATTTTTTAATATCTTTTCCGTGTCGGATTCATAAAACAAAGTAAAGCTTGTAGTGTCTCTTAGAATGAAAATTGTATTGGGAAGTCACGAGGATGATTTTATGACAGTTAAAGTGATAGATTATTCTCCTCTGTTGTTTTGATTAACAAATGTATTGTTATAGATTTTATTTCCTCTCGTGTTCGTGTCTCATGGTCTTCCAGGTTCTCTGCTGTTCACATACATATATTGGCACTTGTAATTAAAGCTCCAGTATGGTGGTCACATATAATAATGTTAGACTTTTTATAATAAAACTTTTAATTTTGATTGTAATTATATTGATTAAAAATATATTCTTTGATTAAATGTATCATAATGGAATATTAGCTGTTGCGCATGAAGTTACATATTAGAACTATGTAATTAAAACTCCGCTATGGTTGTCATGTTAGACTTTTTATAATAAAACTTTTAATTTGATAGTAATCGTATTGATTAAAAATATCTTCTTTTATTAAAAATGTGCTACTCCTTCTGCTTAATTGAAAACTTGCGTGATTATCACTAATAAAATACCCCTTCAATGCTATTGCATCAGATTTTTGACTGAGTTTTTCTCCTTCACACGGAGTCATAACATAATTCCTGACACTAATGACTTTAATAAATATATTTTCACTTGTACTTTTGTGTATGGCTATCATTTGCATGTAAACTGCCTACTGCACACCTGTTGTAGCGGGGAAAAAATTGCGATTGGATTCGACACAGATTGAGAAATGATGAAAGAAGTCGGCCCAGGCTGAAAAATGTGAGCGGGTAAGCGCGCACGCAACCCTCCGGCCACGCTCCGCCCACCGCAGCAGCCCTCTACCCGAGCGCCGTCTGTCGCGCACGGGAAAAAGTCGCGAAAAAATTCGGCGCAGATTGAAAAATGACGAAAGAAGTTGGCCCACTTTGATAAGAGATACCTCTTTAATGCCATTGAGTCATATCCATATGGAATCTGTGAAATTGGTAATGAGTAAGTATGTTCTTTATTATGTGTGTTGTGTTTCTTCTATTACAGGTTGTGAAGGTTTTTCGGCTGGGTTTTTCTCCTTCACCTGATTGGCATCACAATTGGCACAATTCCCAGCACAATTGGCTTTAATAAATATATCGCAACTTGATTGGCATTAATAAATATATTTTCACTCGTACTTTTTGTGTATGACCCTTCTTTGCATGTCTCTGCATGTTATAAGCGCGCGGACAAGCCTCCGCACTGGCGCCGCACGGGGAAAAAAACGCGCAGGGACGCGTCGCGTGGGGAAAAATACGCGCAGGGCTCAGGGCAGGGGTGCCGTAGTTTGGACACCTTGTAGTCTGGACAAGGCCTATTACTACTGACGGTCGAATCATACGCATAACGAAGTGCCCTTTGCTTGTCTTTGCAAATATATGCACAGGAATGACGCAAGCGCGTGATGATATGAAATAATAGTCCTCCATTTTGTGGAATTAGCTGCGTGACCCGGCCGAGCCCGACTCTCGGAAGCATGTTTGTCGGCCCGGGTCCGGCCCGCGGTGGTAGCGTATTTTGACGGCTCGGCACACAGCGACGGCACACAGCCAATAACAAGACCGGCCCGCGGGCCGGGTCGGGGGCCAGGGCACGTGCAAGGCTCTAACATAGGTTTTCGCCAATCACTGCATCTTTCTGAGGCGCTGCATCACATAAAGTTCAATTTTGTTACGAAATGTTATAAATGTTTTGTTTCTTTCCGATGCATAAGGGACCACAAGAAAAAGTAAAAAAAACAGAAAAGTAAAAAAATCACATAAAATTCTACGGGGTCGAGCGGCACCTCTGGGTCAGTTGGAGTGGAATGACCCTCCTACAGCTTCGCGGTTTCATCGGTGGACTTCACTATATCGAACGAGAATTTCAAATTCGCGAGAAACGTCCTTCTCGGTACGGCCAGCAATACGTAAACCTTTCTACGGAACTAGAAACTTCTCGTACGTCATAGAGGGGAAGTAAATGCAGCTTTCGAGAAGCTTGTGGAACGCTCTGGAAGGTTAGCCATTGTACGAGGCCTTCTGGCAGACGCATGCTGGAGAATTATGAGGGAGCCTTAAATCAGAGCAATGCGTTTCAATAGGGACGAACCACATGTGCATCCTCTATTCACCAGATGATATTTAGTTGCTCTCACCTTGCACTGCGGATTCACTTGGTCGTTGCGAGCTCCCCAAGAAAGTACCAGGGTTTCTTCTCACACGATGAGTGCGCTTTTTGAAGGTGTTCCTGCCATGCCTCCGAATATTCTCGAGATAAGAGGAAAACTCCACAACCAGCCGGGCCTCCACACTATTTTCGATGTAAGTGCACAGTACCCCGTATGTACCTGCGCTGTACGTACCGCATACGAACCGGTCATTGCAGAAGTCATCCAGCACGTCTGGAGTGACCTGGTAGAGTCACCAGTCAAGTTCCAGGTAGTTTCGCAAAGCGCACTCTTGTTTTATTTGAATCTGTTTCGCGTCGCTGTGGAGCCCCAACGCGGGGCCCTAACAAGGACACGCCGATCCCAATCAAAGTTAAAGGACAATTGTTTCATACCATATCCTGTGGTAACAGTGAGTGCTCGACATATTTCAATAGGGGGTATGCGATGTTAAAGCCCCACCTCGCGGTCAGCTCGCGAAGCACTGTCTGCCCGTTTAATGGTGGACGGACGGTTGGCCGGCCGGCCGGCTTTCTTTTCGGATCTGTGGGCGATATTTCTGGAGGAGCTTCCTTGAACCCCTTCTTCTGGAGCAGTATGATAAGCCGCAGGAGCGCCAAGCAATGGCTACAGGCTGATCCAGTACGTCCAGCAGGACATTTGCACATGCACCCCGTGATAATGCCAGTTGTCCTAAGTGTTAACATCACAATATATGGTGTGCCTGTTTTCCTCTGACTGCGGTAGCACTTCGCCCTCGCATACAAAATGCCAGTAGGCCTGCGTGAGAAAACTTCCTTCTTTTCGGAAAATTTCTTGTGCGCCAGTGGGATATCCGTGCCCGGCTTTAAAGTATTCTGCCACCTGTTGGATGTTTATAGAAGCTGTTTACTACTCGTCGCGCTGTCGCACACCAGATGGCAACGGGTGAGACGTCGCCGAAGTTTGTGCTGCAACTTTCAGTTCGCCGTGTAACTACGCTTCAGAATATCGTCAGAATAAACTTCAAACAAAAACATTCCTCCCAAACCTCAGAGCATATGCACTACCAGGTCAGTGGGACAGAAATGTCCCACTTCCCTTTGAACGCAAATAAGATGTTGGGAGAAATATGCCCCACTTTTTTCATGAGATGCACTTTGTCGATTTGAACCAAATTTCAGATATTAACCGTTCGGGCGGCTCAAAACATCACCTTTAACATTCAAAGTACCTTTCTTTCGGGCAACCATCTTGCCTCATAAAGGGTTAAATGTGCTGGCTGCGGCTTTTCCCAGAAGACCACCATACACTCGGAGGCGAGAAGCGAAACTGGATCGCACTGACTACCGAAGCCAGGACAAGCGTCAAAACGAGCTGCCCTGTTAATGGCGTCTCCTTCATGGCGATAGCGATGGGTATGGATATTTCGCATACCCCTTATTCGAACGGGAATGTTCTTAACCAAACTTTTGTGACCGACTCCCGAATCCGTTATATGCAAAACTTCCCTCTTAGGGGGGACCTATGGACACTATATCAGCCAAGAAGATTGCGTTCTTCCCCTTCAGAAAACCGACTTTGAATGTGCAACAACGACGACAACAACAAAACTTAACTGTAAAGGGAACGGTGGACCTGTAGAAACTGTGAGCTATTCCAGGTCCTGTACGTTTGGCACTTCAGATACGCAATAGCTCTGGGTAGTAGCTCTGGGAACACTGGGCGTTTCGTTGGCAACACAGTTTCAGATAGTGTTAGCCCTAATCAAATCTTTTCGGAGTCTGATACGTCACAACCCCCGCGACGCGACTCGCGCCTCACCTCTGAGAACGCTAGCAGCTAGTCGTCAGGGACACACCAGACATCACTAATCCAGACATCCGTAGACATCACCTGGCTGCGAGGTTTTGCACAAATTTCACAGATTTCGCAGATTTCATCGCTGGTCGTTCTACTCGCGCCGCGACACAGCGACAACAGCGAAACAATAAAAAAAAAAAAGAGGGGGCACTGCACTGTGCGATTTGGAACGTAATTACTCAATATTATTGATGCGCTATTTTTGCCTTTTCCGTTCCAACTAGTCACGTTGTTTTATTTAAAAACTCGTACAGACAACGGAATAAGGAAGTGGTTCGGCCGGCAGCAGTACTACGACGGCAGCAGACGACAATACCCGACGTGCCTCGCGTCGCCTAGGTGGCGTTCACGAAATTGCGCCAAAATCCCCAAATTTTGCAGATCGCAAGAGGTATGCGTTTTAAACCCATCCAGTCCACTTGTCACCCAAAATGGCGCTGCTCATGCAGTGAGAATAGGCTGATTGATAGCGCCTCATATTTCAAGATGTCATTGGCCAGAAAGCTGGGAAAGTGAGCGGAGCTTCAGGTATAGGCAAGACCCATTAACGGCCAGACGCCCTTTCAATATACGGCTCTGACGTTGGAATAAGCCGGCGCTAAAGTGGTTTTTGTCAAGGTAACGGCATCGTGGTCCCCACCATTTTATTAGATGCAGCAGCAAATTCGAGGGCAGATGAACAATAGAAAAAGAAAAGCGGTAGCCGCGCGGGCCGCCAGCGCCATCGCTGTATTAGACGCTATGGGACGGCCACGTAAGTGCTTACGCCGTCCGGAGATGGGCAGTTGAGATGTCGATGCACGGCTGCAGCACGCGAATGGCGGAGCACGTCGAGTGAGAGAGCTGCCCAGTGCGAATTGGTAGCCCGTAGTCAACACGACGCAACGGTGAGGGAACACAAAGCTGATGAGACGATGAAACGATGAGACGAAGCTGGGAAAATCCGAAAGTTAGGACACTCGAAGCCTAGCGGGAGGACGAAGAAGTATGCGAGCACGAAACGATAGACAATAGACGTAAACGGACCCAGAGGTGTGCGCGTGAAACGAGTGCGTGTCCGTCGGCGTTTGCACTCACGACGTTTGTGGTCGTGGTAGAACTGCTTGCCGTGGTTGGCCACACTGAAGCGGGCAACGTCGCCACTACCGCAGTGGGGGACCGTTGCTTCCTGGGCTAATTTCACAGAGAACTGGCGATATTTGTATTAGAGTGCCCGAGGAAAACCCAGGGAAATCATCCGACGCCCGGATTCGAATCCAGGAGTAGGTACAAACGGAGTAGGTAGGGCTTATTGCGAGCGCAGCGCAAGATCGGCGCCGAACGCGCACCTCGACTCAAGACGCCAGGTGTCGCCTCTCCCAGTAGTGCGAGCGGCTTGCGTGCAGCTTGTAGTCCTTTTTGAGTGCCTTGTGGAACAATACTTGGTGGCCTTTTCTCTCGGTTTATCCGCATCCGATCCGCAGATCACAACAAATGTCCATATTTCCTCCGAACCCGCAAGTTTTCTCCGGACATCCGCTTCCATTCGCGGATCGTGCAG
The DNA here is from genome assembly GCF_037126465.1 of Ornithodoros turicata. Lineage (NCBI taxonomy): Eukaryota > Metazoa > Arthropoda > Arachnida > Ixodida > Argasidae > Ornithodoros > Ornithodoros turicata. The sequence goes on along the minus strand of NC_088201.1, from coordinate 209,773,776 downwards.
GCTTTTAGTGTGCACCATCCATGTATAATTCGTTGTCGCTGTTGCTTCGAATAAACGTCATGTCCTTTGAAATTTGAGGCAGAATGCCAACTAGAATTAATTTAAATGCTAGCGGTCTGGTGAAATGTACAACTCTCGTAAACCTTAATAATAACACTGAACACAATATGGTGTCGTTTCCGAGCGCGATTACATCAAACTTTTAGACCATAAAAATCTGAATTGTATAAAATTATTGTGTTAGTTTAACTTAAGGATTTTGTTCACTTAATATTCCCCCAGTTCCCCCAAGGTGGCTGCTATGGCGCTCGTAAAGGAGAGTGATTTTTTTTTCGCCTATTATATCGTGTATTATATATCGTGGTCATCAGACATGTACAAAATACCGCAAAAAAGTATTCGAAATAAGATACAGAGTACATCAGCGAGAATGTATTTGAAATACAGTACAAACTGCTTACGAATAAAAGTATTTAGAGTAAAATACTAAATACTTGAAAAAGTAATTAAGATACTCACAAGATACTTTCGTACTTGGCATAAAGAACAGACACCACGATAGCCTTTTCTCTGTTTTGGCGATGCATTCGAAATAGGGCCTCAGATAAGGCCAAGGAAGTAAAGGCGCAGACTTCGTGTGGGGCTCCACCCTGGGATGTGATCATGCGCGCAGCCAACAGTGACTGAAAACAACCCTTAGAAAGCGTCTCCTTATAGGGACCGTGCGACACAAGGGGGGCGCGCTGCTCCGTCGCGACAGCGCCGCCAGTGGCGGTCTTGGAAGTATCCGACGTGATACCACCGTATCCACCACCATCTCAAGTGGAACCGTACATAGGAATCGTGGCTTGCGGGGCGACCGCCGTAATTAGAACGGCTAATTTTCGAAGTGCAAATAATGTGGAACCTTTCTCGGGCGCGAACGAAGAGAATGGAGACAAACTGCACAGGAGCAACCACCGTATTTATAATGTATCTGACAGTGCGGAAGGAGAACAGCCACTCGCGTCTGTCTGGTCAAAGCACCTGTAAGTGATACGTCGAGAGGATGGTTATTTGACGTCTCACAAAATCCTGGCTTGCTAGCGAAGGCTATATACGTGTATTTCTCTGACTCCAGCCATTTGTAATATAATGTTTTTGACTCAGTCTTGTATTCCTTTCGTCCTCTTTGCACACACATAGCTTCGTCACTGAAATCTACATCGTGCGTCCATACAAATAAACACGTCAGGTCAGTATACAATATTTATACATAAAAAATATACAAAAAATATTTAAATTAGATTACAAGATACATTTCTTGAAAAGTAATTAGCAAGATACAAAATACTGAAAAAGCATTTAAATTACTGTATTTCAAATACAATACTCAAGGTACGTACATGTCTAGTGGTCATAGCAGACGATGCAAATAGTTCACATCCCGTTCTTTTTATTACATGCGCACATGAACATTCACATATGTTCCAACTATTACGAGGATTGAACTCTTAAAAATGAGCGTTACAAACACTTCCTTCATTATTCTTTGGCATATTTGAACATTTTACACTTCGTGCCGTCCAACGAAATTGCCACCATCCTGAGTCATGTCTCGAGCGCCATTGCGGTAAGGATGTGAACTAACTTTGACAGAAGCCTTCTATGGGGGCATCGTGAATCTTCCAGGCTTGGTCAGGCCTGGTCTTTCACGCAGTGTCACACTGAGTCCTCAAGCGGCTCGCACTATTCGAGGAATTGCCCGAAAAATCGTGTTCTCGACTGGGCGTCGGAATTACAATGTTTGTAAGTGCGTGCACATTCGTATATTTGCGTTGTACGTATTGATTACAGGTGCCAGTGAGGGCCTATGAGCAACACGCGCCTCATGACAGCTTCGATGGCGTTACGATGTCTGTACTGATCTACACGGTTGGGGACCGCTATGCTAGGTAAGTGAGGACCCGCTTTCTGGAATGCAGTTTGTGCGAGTTTACACGAGGATCCGCGTGTGGGATAAATCCACGGCGGGTCTAGTGGCGTCACGAGAACAGAACACGTGCTGACATAGCACTCACACGAGCAGGTGTGCGCGGGACTGCAAATTCGCTGCGGCTGCCCTCCGCTCGCAGCCTTCCAGGTTTCGTGCTTTTTCACTGCAGTTCAAGGGGTGAATGGACATTCAACGAAAGGTTTAAGGTATGAAAGGTATGAATGAATGAAAAGGCAGGCTAATGCACTTCATTTATATCTCGTATATACCCCCGTTTAGACTATGTAGAAGCTCTACATCACTTGGACTATACCTTTCACGGCAGCTGATTCTATAATAAGGTACTTTCATATTGATTTTATACCCCCAACGCTTTGTACACCTTTACATAAGCAACGTGTGGGATAACGTTAATTTTTTAGGGGGGCGATATCATCTCAGTTAAATAGTACGTTGATTAAGAGAACACAGTCGTTAACTCAGTTGCATTCTAGTCAGGTTGGGCAGCGATATCTGGCAGCCTTATATTTGTTCACGAAACAACTAAACATCATTTCCGGGCGAAGGAGCGTCCATACTTTCTCTCTTTTTATTGAATTTAGAACACTTATAAAGACATATATATATATACAATAGGACTGAAAGGGCAAACCTTGTTGAACAGTCCAGGATAACAACAGATATGCACTGAATATAAGCCGCGAATCTCGTGAGGAGTACAAAAAAGAAAAGAAAAGAAAAAGTCTGCTTGACAAAAAAATGACATCTGCTGCTGCTTGTTGGTCCTGCTTCTTAGTTTCCAATTTGATGCTAATATATTTCTCGCTACTCCATTTCTTTCCGCTCCGATTCACATTCATGCTGTGTAAGTTGGATGTGAGTTTGTTTTCGATCGTGTCGATGTTTGTCGTTCGAGTTCGATCTTGGGAGTCTGAATGACATACAAGGTGTTTCACTTAACGGTGACCCCTAATTGTTAAAAGCAAAGTACTTGAGATAAAAATTAGAAACCTTCTGTCTCATACCGGTGAAAGTTTTTGCCGCCGAAACAGGTGGTTTCCATTAGTGCACCTCATTAATTTGTCTAATTAGCTTAATTGAACTAGAAAAGACGTGGCCAAACGCAACCATACACCCTCATTGGTGACCCATGAGATGGATGCCAGAACAGCGTATAGCATGAATTTCCCGGACCGTAGGCTTGCGTTCCAAGAAAATCACATCTGTTGGGGCTATCAACACCGAGGTAACGTGCCTCTCCTGCCCCGCAGCTCTTCCCGCTTGAAGTTAGTAAAACGGGCAGTTGTTGGTCACTGTTTCAGGAATGCTATTGAAAGAATCTTGTCCACATCGGATGTGAGCTAGTTTGAGTCACCAAGCGCACAGGCTGACCAGTTCAAGTTACCCCCATCACCTTTTGACCGCCGGAAGCCTCCTTAGGAAGCTTAGCAATGGGCCTCAGGTGCAACAGACAAAGAAGAAAGACATAGTCTCAGTCATCCCCTATCTGCACTGCGTGCCGCATAACCTCAAGAAAGTGGGTGAACAAGTTCGTGTTTAGTGCGGTCTTCACCGCTCCCTACAAGCTCCTGAGGTTCTGTAAGGTCACTGTACCGGAGTGCAAAACAGTGTGCAAAGGACCACAGTGATGTATCAATTTGTTCAGTGCATTAATAATGTTGTATATCGTTTCCCCCCTTTTTTATGGGAAAAGTTATGTTGGCCAGGCGGGGGGATGTTTGAACGATAGGGTCAGGAAACATAACGCTAGAAACGTGAAGGGCTGATGGCTCACTCTTCACTGTAAATCATGCGGCTGCAAGCCAGCACCTGGACAAAGCAATGTGCTAGCAAGATCTATCAACGAGACCACTCGTGAGATTATCGATGCAGAAAGAATATATAAACCCGGGACATCGATGCATAAACCGGTGCGTAAACCCGGTGCACCAATACCCCGTTGGTAACGCTGTCTGATAAAGAGCTAGATTTTCTTCAATTTCCCGCCTTTTCCCTATAAATGTATATAAGACGTGCCTTCTTCAATAAACCTTGTTGGATGTAGCGCCTTGTTCTGCTATCCTACACCGTAAATATGCTACAGCGCCAAGTATGATACCCCGAACAGCCCAATTTTGACCATTTTATTTGCGCTTTGTTCGTCGCACTCTTTGTCCTTGTCCTTTTAGCGCCTTTAAACCACTATTATTATCCTCAACCAACACGCCCAATGATTCGCACTTCCGAAGTTACGACCTACGGGCCCAGCTGGCGGCGACTTACCAGAACCAGGTACACCCGCCTACGATGTGGTGAGCTAAGAGACGGACCGACGATGGCGGTGCCCAAGTCCCTGGGACCGGACCTCCAAGTGGGGGGGGGGGGGGATTTGAAGATTTAAAGAAGAAGGAAAAAATGAAAGATAGGAAAGTTAGAAGAGGAAGAAAATAATCTCCATCCCTGTTTCACAGTAGTATTACAGGGAAAAGAGTTTAAAACAAAGGAAAGAGTTTAGTATATATACCACCAGCGAACATCACAGCAAGGGGACGAGCAAAGCTATCAGCGGATTTATTTAAGTATCTTGTATCTTACAAGAAATACGGATAAAGGAATATGACATCATTGCTAGTTATATGTGATGTGATGTGATGTGATGTGAGTAAAGAAAAAAATAATTTTAGCTAATTGATACATTTGATTATTTTTTTGTTCTTCTCTTCATAAACCTCTTTATCTTCCTTGTAGTTCCATTTCTTGTTGAATCCTATGATCCCTTTGGTCTTCTGTTCCGTTTTTGCTGTTCTCCCGTCTGTGGCTAGAAGTCTCGCTTGGTATTGACTCGTGTAAAAACTTAATACATTTCTTACATTTTTCCTTTGTTTTGGATGCTCCCGTGTTATGAGGGATAATATTAGTATATTTTTAGAAATTTATTTTTTGGCTTTGTGTGTTGGATACTTGAAGAGGTTCTATGTTTTTCTTCTTTTCTTTTTTTTCCTTTTTATTAGTCTGTACATTCTATGGATTTGTTTAGACATTGTTTTGTTTATAACCATTTTTTTATTTATTTTTATGATGTGTTTGTATTATATATATTGTTGGGGGTTAGGTAAATATAGTATACAGCCTCCCTTGATGTTCTGCTTCAGCTCTTCATCATCATAAATAGGTAGTTCTATCTCCTTCTCTTAAGTTGGCCCATGTCATCATCACTTCTTCATTTATTGTTGTTGTTGTTGTCTTAAGTTGGGCCCGCTTTATCTCACGTGTATTATTGTCGCAGTTTCTATAATCTGTCATGCAAAGTGAATAATACCGTTGCAGTTGAGCTTTCATCAAATCATGTTTTGTTGTGTATAACGAAGTTCGTGGTGTCATTCCCCTGCGGGTGCCCAGGTTGGGTGTATCCACTTTTCTTGATGAATGTTTTGCACCGCCCTATCGAAAACTCCTACAGGAATTCTCACAAGAAACATGTCACACAATCCTAAGAGAAATTCTATGGGATTATTGCCCAAATTCTTACAGATTTTCTCATAGAATTTCTCAGAGGATCTCTATCAGATCTCACAGAGTTTCTCTTAAGGGTTTCTCATAGACATTCTTATAGCTTGTTTCTCACTAGACACAGCCCAAATGTTCTGATAAGATTTGCAGGAGACAGTAAAGAAATGATGTTCTTCACCAAGTGACAATCGGTGTCATCTGTTCACTCTTTATTTAAATTGTTCAAACAACAAGAACAAAAAGAACTCAGCCTTGTAGCCTTCGGTGGACCTGATTGCCTATAATTAAGATATCATTTATATGCATCTGAAAGAAAAAAGAAAAGGAAGTGAGAACGTCATAATGTCAATTGTGACATTACGATGCTACATATGCTGTTGTTTGGAAAAGCAGGCAAAGCATGTGTGTGCGGAAATTGGATGAAGGAGCACATATTTTAGAATACAGGCATATGGTGCAATACAAATCATAATCTAGGCCAGAAAACCACAATTGTGATAGACGCGCTCAGTTCAGTCGGAGTATTAATTTATACTCGCAGGTAATGGTGACTAATGTGCGGGATAAGCTGTTTTAGTTATGATAAACCATATCGCTGTGAAGAGATCATTATTGCGAGTCATATAGAATTTCAATATGAGAATAACGAACGCTGCTTTAATTTTCATGCTCTTTTTGTGGCTCTAACACATTCTCCTTTATGCACCTTCCGGAGTCTGCACCTTCTGTTCCAAACGTAAGACCGTAAACACATCTACATGGTGTTTATACGGTCTTACGTTTGGTACAGAATGTTCAGCATGCAGAAGGTTCCGAAAGCAGAATGTCTAAAGTCCGTAAAAACAGAAAAAAAGTCGTCTACAAATAAAGATGCATAGTAGTCATGCATCCCGAGTAGTCATGACATGACATGACATGACATGAGAGCATAAAACATAATTTGACTTGCAGAGCAAGAGAGTTGTAAAAATGATGCAATACAAATACACAACAGCATGAATTCATAAAAACCACGCACAGCACATAAATTGCAATTGTTGTACTTTCCTCATCTCCCACCCCTACCAAAAAGGGCGTGGAGGATACTACAACTAGTAAACAAATACGACATTTGATGGTGTGCTGGGGGAGATATAATATTCTCTAGCGGGAGATCAACATTATTCTAACTACACAATTTTGGAAGCTTCGTACAGTACTTCCGATATCAGCGTACCCGTTAGTTTATATACCTCAACAGGGCTCTGCATCTCTTCTCACAAAAACCATCCTTGAAATTTCTCTTAAAGGGTCTCTGACCAGAACCTGGTCAATGTCTTTGTTTGTATGGATAACGAACCTACATGGTGCCTCCAAGTTACAACTGAAACGTTTCGTCTCTGCGGAGCCGCGAACTATTCCAAACAAGGAGCCCAAAAGCGGTTTCGATTTCTGCCCTCAACTCGTGCGATCAGCGCAAAACTCTAGCTATTATGCAGTGGTTTTCCCGTGTGTATGACGGCAAACGTCCGCGACGTTTATTGGTGGAAAGCGCACACCGGAAGTTTGGGTGGTTTCCGCTACTTCCGTATTGGTGGTCGCTTTTTCAGTATGGACGAGGAAGCACAGCGGAGTCGACAAGTCAGCTTTTCAGCTACCTTTCAGCAGCTGAGAGGGACCTGCTACGTGCAGCAGAGTTTGGAGGCCTTGCTTTTGAAATGTTGACCCGCGAATCGACTTCAGCATGAAGAGGAAGTTCCAACGACAGACTGTTAGATGAGCTTTCAGCATTCATCATGATGAAGCCCATGAACAGTTTGTGTAAATTTCGTGTTTGACAGCGCCGTGTAAAGGGGCCGGAGTGGTTCATGCATAATAATGCCGAAAGAAATCGAGTGCTTATGTTGCAAGGAGCTGCTCTTAGAGCAGCATATTTAGAACTTCGAGGGCAGCACGAACCTAGCGCTCATATTCACAAGTAAGAAGCGTGTCTCATGCACAATCATGCCGGTTGGTTTCAATACAAAATAGTTATTCTGAACTTTTCGTTATTGTTCGTCACTTATTCAGAAAGAGTGCAGCTGAATTAATACTCGGCGTCCTACTAGCTTTAGCTTTCTTCAAACACACACACCACATACATTGGATGGCGATGGTGTTCAAAGCTTGCGTGTCTCATACAGGAAATAGATACACTACATACCAACAGTTCATGAGATGGGTGTTGCACAAACTTGAAAAAAAAAAAAAAACAAGAGAATCGTTATACCAGTCTGCCCGGTGAACAGGATACGCAAAGCCTTTCCCATACTAACTACTACATGCTTTAAATACACAAGATATTAGGTGGAAGTACCCCCCACAGGGGGTGCCCTTGCATTTTCAGCTGTAGACACATGTCGGTAATGATGTAACTATAATAATGACCCCCCTCCACCCCAACTTTTTTCAACACCCCTCCATGCTTGGGATTCTGGATAAGCCTTTGTGCTGATCCCTGGCAGAGAGCACCATCTCATCAGCCTGCTCCGCCTGGTAAGAATTACATTGGGCTCTCAATTCCACCAGACACAAATCCAATCCTGTTCTGACGCATCCTTTTGTCCACCCATTCAGTCAGTATGTCGTAAGTGTTGTTCGAACTCTTACTGTCTGATAGCACCCAAATAGTATTGTTTAAGCACCTCAAGTATTTTACTGATCGTTATGTGGAAGTAAATCAGACTGTCATGCAGGTTAGCCTGTGTGTGACATCCGGTTCCTGCTCTCAGTCCTCGAGAAGTGCTCACTACACAAGTTAACTATCGAAAACCTCAATCTTCCTTTTGTGTGCAAAGTGCGGAACCCGTTAGAGTAGGATGTAGACCTTGAGGAACCAAGCTTTGTATCTTGGGCTGCTCAAATAGGCATGTTGTAGTCAAAGATGATGTAACATGAAATGCGGTTCATAAATTTTTTGTGGCACTCAGATAAGATCTTCATAATATGTCTGCAGAGATTGTTCCAAAATAGCATATGTGATGCAGCGTCATACGTTACTTGGCTTCTGTGAAAAATCATGATTCACCTGATACAGACGGCAGCCTTTGTAATGGTGTCTGACACATTTTTTGCAGCCACTGTTTTAAAATATGCATTAAAATGCTCCAACTATGAAAGTATCACGAAGTTCTTCATTTCATTTGTTTACTTTAAATACTTTTGTGAAGGGATTTACATAAAGGTTGGAGGTTTGTATCCAAAAACGACAAATACCAAAATGATGTACACAAAAAATACACAAAATTCGTTCACCCACCACAAAGGAATTCATTCGATCTGAAAATGATCATAGCACTTCGAAATAAATGACGATATATTTTGTTCTGATGCAATGTGGGCAGGAAGGTCATTCCAGTTTGACACCATCAGCTGGTGCGGAAAGTAGAGGAATTTTTTTGTTTGTGTAGGTGGAGCAAGTACTTTGTGCGGGTCATCAAGTCTTGGAAGTAACTTGTGAGGGGATTGACAGTAAGTAGGGTGGGGAGGAGGGTGACCGTAATATAACTTATGAAAGAATGCCAGGCCTGATACCTGATCTGGTAATCAAAGGAGTAAGAGAGGGTTGGGCTTTAATGGCTAAGACGCTGGAAAAAGGATGATAATCACAAGCAACAAACCGTGCGGTTCTGTACAAATTCTACTTTGTCGATTAAGAGATGTTGGGATGGGTTCCAGATTGCAGAGGCATATCCCAGTTCTTTTGAACATGGCAGTTGATGTTCTGAGACTGGAACACATAGAAAGGACAAATACATACAAAGCATCAAGTGCGTAAGAAATGAATGATGAAAGAAGGCAGTCACTGGAAAGGTTAGCCAGTAGTAGGACTTGAACTCACATCTTCTGTATTACCGATCCAGGGCTCTTACCAATTGAGCTAAGCCAACACACCTCTCCAGTAAATTCCAAGGGTGCGGATGTACCCTAGGAATCGCTTTATGGGCAGAAGAACATTAGCCACTGTTATTATACAGGCATAGCTCCCTGTCCAGTATGATCACCGCAGAGCACATTTGCAGGAAGTCACAGGCACAAAACTTTCATAATAAATATGTAATAGCTTCAAACAGCTATTATATGTAATAACTAGGTCATGGAACTCCAATAGCAGATGGTCTGGCAGTACAACACAGGTAATCTTGCCGTCACTATATATTTCCCAAAACGCTGAAAATAAATCGATAGATTTACTGCAATGAACTGCTCAATTTTTCACCTCAGATATATTTTTAGCACTCTGTCTTTCATGTTTCAAAACATACATGCATCGAACCTGCAGAAGCTTGTGTGTGTAAGTAGAGTCACACATCTCATGTGCAACAGGCAGGTCTAAGTTGTATTGAGATATGTCAAGTCCTTACGCGTGCTCACCACCTGTAGATTCCTTTAAAGGGGACAAAAAACTTGTTGTTAGTAACAACTTCACGCTATATACCACATTTATAAAAGAAATTGATCCCGTACCTGACGGACAACTGTCATGACAATGACTTCCTCTCCTGTTACTTCCACTTCCATGAAGTCATCACCCTAATATTGTTAAAAAAAAGCCATATAAATTTATTAGGATCTCATTTCATAGAAAATTAAATGAGGCTACCAGGCACGAAAGGAATCAGCCTGATTAGGTGCCTAGCACCAATACAGTGTGCGATAACTGAGGTATGACCACTACGAGCATACAGCAGATCACAACCACATAAATAAAATACACAATTGCACCGAGCTGTGTACATTTTCACACACACACACACAAATACATAACAGAGTGGCCTGTCCCTAACAAGACTTCAACAAGTTTGTGTAACTCTGTTTTGAAACTGGACACAGGAAGACCGTTTCCAATCAGCCGAAAAAATTTGTTCGGAAAAAGAACGGTTTCTGCTGATTTCCGCAGTTGGTCCGTACCAGTGGAACCTTGTAAGATGGTACAGTGATGGATTTCATACCGTAATGGAGAGTGTTTGAGTTGGCGCTAAAAGATCATGAATTTGCAAGGCAATCTTGTATAAATGTCTGATTTGCAAGTGAACACTTTGTCTGCTGTATTTTGCATGTCCTGAAGAAGCTGAGGGGCTGGATGGATGGATTGTAGTGGCACCCCTGGTGGGCCTCTCTGCAACGAGGGTCCAGCACATTGCACCTGTAGACATGGTTGTCGTACACCATTTTATTGTAGCTGCCCTCTGCGGTGTTTCCCCAGATTAGACAACAATAGTACAGCTTGGGGTAAACTAAAGATTTCAACTGCGTTGGTTTAGAATCCAGAGCCCTTTTTTACTGTGTGCAGTATGCTGCATATTATAAGGAAAACAAATAGAAGAAAACTTGTAGCTGATCCCTGCCTTGCATTTCCAACATTTGGTTCCACATCTTGTCCAAGGGCGTCATAAACTACATTGGTGCACACTGCTGTGACAATTAAAATGTTACACCTACATGCGGAATACACATCTTCATTTCACGTACTGTAGATGATGCTTACTGGCAATGCATGGCGGGCATGCAATGGCATGGCTGCATTCTGAACAACACTCGGAATTGTACAGTATATCTTTTGATTTAGAGCGTAAACTTCAATTTTCTTTCATCCTTATTTTTCTTTGTTGCGTAAATGGTCTCCTAACATCTGCAAGCCACAACGCAATTCTCACAAGGAGAGTAATCACTATCTAATCACTAATCTGTATAAATTATACAGAAGACACTAACCTCGTCACGTCCAGATGCAACAGTCTTGGAAGATAAATTCGAGGAAAGCACTGCGGACTGCTGTAGGCAGAGGTTCTTTGTACTCAAACCGAGGGGTCCGTCTCATAGTCTGCATTCTTCAAATACGATTGGCAAAATCATCAAATCCGCTGCCAACCATACCTGCCGCTGCGGTTGAACGCGCAGTATCGTACGGAACTGAATGGCCGCCGAGAAATCTCGCTTTGACGACACAACTGAGGCATGTCAAATAAAGTCTGTGTACCTCGATATATTGGTCGTTGTTCCAAAAGATATAAATAAAGAAAACCTGGAAATACACACACTACACTAACGCGGTGAAACAGCGCGCTGGTAGACTCTAGCGCTGGATCCCGAAAGTCGTCGTAGCTCGTAGCCTCGTAGCTAGTTCCTCTTTCCACGGAAGTCGCTAATTATCGCTGTTATAAAACATTGTATTGTATAAACAGCGCATTGTGACAACAGTTTATCGGTGTAAAACATGTTGGTTCTTGCTGAAAGTTGCTGTTGTAGTGCTCGATCACGTGACGGCATTCTGCGCGCTGATTGCATGAGCGATTGATGTCATCCCAGTGGGATGACCACATGAGTTTTCTATATATGCGTACGTTTTCTTGGTTTGACGCTAGGTGTGCCAGCGTCGGCGTGAACCGCGATGTTCAAAATTCGAGTTTACGAAAACAACGAGGTGGTGAAAGATGCATTTGTGTATGTGAAGTTGCTTTTGTATATTCTATCGGTAGCCACTGAGGAAAAGTCTCTCCAGCTTCTGGTCAGAGACCCTTTAAGATGCACCATCAGAAGTTCATTTAAATGATTTTGTGTGAGAAAATGTGTTCTCTGTAAGAATGTCTGTTGGAATCCACATCCTCTGTGAGAATTCATAAAAGAAAGCTCTAATCTTATAAGAAAGTTTGTAGGATTTTTCAATAGGGCGTCCCCTTCAGCCGGAAGGGACATCACACTACGAAAAGTATTTTCATCCTTTCGCGCCTTCTGTTACTGCACTGTTAGTGCACTGTACAGTTACTCTATGTGACTGTATAGCAGTGGCCTCTCCCATGCTTTTATTCCCACAACACCTACAGTAGGATTTCCGGTTGTTTCCTCTCTTTTTCGCAGATTCCGCATTGCATTCGGGCACGTATTCCAAGTTGGGCACCAGACTGCCTTCTTTGAAATCGGTACTTTCGCGGACGATAACAAAATCAAGTGTGGCCATGATAATACCGGCCCCACCAAAACCGACACTTCGCGTACGGCAGCCGTGAAAACCTTCTACTGGATCCAGTTTGTGAGAGATGCGAGCAGCTTCAGTGTAAGTATGCTTGCGAATGCTGTGCGAATGATGGAGCGTACGAGTGTCCATGCGTAAAAAAAAGAGAAAAAGAAGGATCATACCTCGTTTACACCGCAAATTCTCTTCGTTGGGGGCTCGGTACGGATCGACTGCGCACGCGGTTGCCGTACGGCACACTGTACAGGCGCATGCGTTCTTGATGCGGAAAAATGTCTCACAGTCACTGTCCAGTCCACCATATGGCTTCACTCTCCAGTGCTCCTTCGCTCCTTGGAAAGCTGCGCAGCCGGAGGTGTTCCGTGCAAGGCAAAGAGAGAGAAAGAATGACCTGCTACACAGAAGGGCAGGATGAGCATGATAGTTTATTGAAGCGCGCGGTGAAGCCACCGGCTTGACGATGGTGAGGCGAAAGGACGCTACACTGCCACGCCCCCCCTCCCCCTCCTGGTGGAAGAGGTGAGGCGATGAAGCAGCACGACTGAAGACTGGTCGAAGCCCAAGAGAGCTTCTTGGGTTTAGGCTTTCGAAAAGACTCGGAAACGTGGGATTAACACAGGTCGGTGTCATCTAAAGGGAAACTGGTGGACAGGGATGCAATGAACGCTGGCTTCAAGCGGTCGATAGACACTGTCTGATGGCGGCCGTAGATGTCGACGAGGAAGGTTTTGTCCGACCGGGATATGACGCGGTAAGGACGAGCGTATGGAGGCTGTAGGGATCTGCGAGGTGTAGGTAGTCACCACTGGGTCGCCAGTCCCCGGTTTTTTCGGGACCATATGGAGGGGTGACGACCAGCTGCTGGATGATGGTCTGGCAACTCCAATGTCGATCATGTGTTGGAACTCCTGCTTGGCGATTGCCAGCTTCTCAGGTGCAAGCCGACGATATCGTGAAGTGACTGGAGGGCATTTGGTGATGATGTGGTGCACAACGTCGTGTTTGACGGGCTTCGACCAGTCGCATCGTTGAGTAAGGCAAGGATGGTCTCAGAGGATGTCAACGAACTGAGTAACGCCGTGATAGGCACAGTTCCAGTTCGTAATGCTCTAGAAGTGCCCACAGGCATTCCGTGTACGGTAAGGGATGTCATAGAGTCGAGTAGCCTGCGACGGGCAATGTCAACCAAAAGGTCGAAGTGTTCGAGAAAATCGCCAACGAGTATTGGCTGATTCACTGCAGCGACGGTGAAGAGCAATTTCTTTTTATGAAAGGAATAGCAAGTCGGTTTATGCCTGACTAATCATTCCTCGTTTTTTTCTTCAATAAGCATATCCCCCCCCCCCCCATTGAAATTGGCTACGAAGGCCGAGGTCCAAGGTGAGAGACTTTTGTCCAAACACAGCAATTCCGGTATTGTTGACCGCCGTGAGATACCAAATAGGATTCTGGCGGCGCTGGGAGTGAGTGGGAGTGAGGAAGAACGCTTACAGCGACTCCAGTATCTTACATGAAAGAACTGATGTTCTGAGGCTGGAACAACATAGAAGGGACAAATACATACAAAGCCTCAATTTGCCTAAGAAATTAACGATGAAAGAAAGTCACTGAAAAGGTTAGCCAGCTGTAGGACTCGAACCCACATCTTCTGGATTGCCGGTCCAGGGCTCTACCAATTCAGCTAAGAGAGTGGCTGGTTTGTCCCTTCAGATGACGCACCCTGCAAGTCGCTGAGAAGGCGTGTTAGCTTAGCTCAATTGGTAGAGCCCTGGCCCGGTAATCCAGAAGATGTGGGTTCGAGTCCTACAGCTGGCTAACCTTTTCAGTGACTTTCATCTTTCATCTTTCATCCAGTACCTTATCCCAGTCTTCCGGTCCGTAAGGTAGAAAAGACGACTAAGTGCAGAAGTCGAGGCGCCGGGTGTCGTCGTTATCGGCTCCCTAAACCATTTCGCGGCCATTGACATGGTGCACTGCATCTCCGGGCTGATGCACCAAAGTTGAAATGATACCAGCAGTATGGTAGAGGGCTATCTTGCAACCGTTCCGGCTGGGAAGAGTCTGGTGTGGGAGAACGAGCAGAACGGCGCCGGAAACGGTCTCGGGAGGCACGCCGTGCGGAAGAACGAGCATGGGAGGGTAACGCATTGCAGGAAGTGTGCTGTTGTACCATGCTTTTCAATTCTAGAACTTCCTGTCGGAGAAGAGATACAGGGGCGGGTTCCGAATGAGCGCCGGCTTGGCCTGAAACATTGCTGTTGAGCGACACCAGCCCACCGACCCATCATATCAGGGTGGGCCGCGTAGAATGGAGCAAGCTTCATGTCCATGCGTCCGATGGTGGTCTGCTGTTGCGAAGTGTTGTCGCCGACAGACATATCAGATGTCCGGGTCAACAATTGTGGCGCAAGTCCAACAAACAGAAAAAATGACAGAGCTCGGCCCAGGCCAACCCTGTGCGTGTGCATTTCGGTTCGCCGTACTTGGGTGCCATTTGAACCGTGCCGTGTGCCACATCCGTAACGCGTGACGATTCAACGGTGTGAATCATGCATCCCTATTGGAAAAACGTCTTGAGGTTACCCCAGAAATCCTGAGGTTACCTCAGAACTGCCTGTGGTTCTTCTGAGGTTACCTCAAGTAACCCTGAGGCTCTACCTCAGGACCTCAGACCCGGCTGTGGTCCTTCTAAGGTTACCTCAAGAAATTCTGAGGTTTTGCCTCAGGACCTCAGACCTCACTTTCGCTCTTTTGAGGTAACCTCAAGAAAGTCTGAGGGTACACCTCAGAACCCCAGATCTTGCTGTGGTTTATTTAAGGTTCCGTCTCGAGACCTCAGACCAGGCCGTAGCTCTCGTGCGGTTACCTCAGCGAATCTTGAGATTCAGCATAGGGCCTCACACTGTCCTCACTTGGTACAGCTTACTGCCTTTGGAATTTCTGTGGGAATTTCTCAGGGAACCTTTTCCTTGGAGAGGTTCGCAAGGTTTTTTGGAGTAGAATTTAGTTTTGGTGACTTGTAATTTCATTATGGTACCTTCATTAAATTGGCAACGTGAATTAAGCCTACACAAAACCGTAACGCCAAAACGTGAAATTTCATAAGTGTCATCCACATAAACCATCAGGAAGGCATAACGTCAATTATATTCGATTAAAAATTAAAGCTCTGCTAGCACAAAGTGTCCACACCTTGTACACCAATACGAACGTTACACAAAAATCACAATAAAAGAATTGCAAAAAAGCAAGCGCGCTGGAGATTATAATTAATTTTAAAAGCATAATTCACGAGGTACAGGGATTGCTAGTTTTCCAAAACCTATACCACTCCATAGGGCGCTGAGTTAGGTACAGATTCTGCTATAGCAACCTATTCTAATGTGATACCGAGAGTCATAGAAGAACTATATTTGTCGAAACACGCTAAAACTTAACGCGGTCAGGAAAGGGTTAATATGAAGTAGACAGAATATTGGATGTGCCCAAACGCGACTCATTGGATGTACGTCTGTTGGCATGTTCCATTAGCACGCAGAGGAGTAATTTTATCATCCACTGCTATATGATTTTATTTCTCAAAATTTTCCCTAAAATGTTTCCACCCTGTACTTAATTGACGATCTAGACACATCCCATATTTCTCGTTTGTCGTCCTATTCCTAATTTGCTATCGACACATTAACTTTCTTAAATACTGCTATTTGGACGATTGCTCCTGTTTAACTCGTCAGTGTTGTTGTGAACTGAATGCCTCAAATAAAATGTGTTTTTTTTTCGCAGTAGTGCTGCGTTCAGTGTGCTTTAACGATTCTGCAGGGCCGAAGCAAGGTGAGGGGACACGAGAAAGGGCAGGTGAGGAGGGTAGAATTCTGATGAAGGAACAGCGGCTAAAATAGACGCCACACAAAACACTCCTGCATGACTTCCACCGAACCATGCCAGTGCATCATGCGTCATGTTACATCATGCGTGTCGTCTAACGTACTAATGGCACTTGGCGCTTGTCTTCTAACGACGCACTAGAAGACGGATTTACCAGAGTGACCGCGTCACTAAATGAGCTTCGCGTCAGTGCGACAACATTGAGTTCCACAGCCGAGCAGGGAAGACTTTTTGTTTCTGCTCCGTGCCATGGCCATCTCCAGTTGGGGAACAGAGACAACTAACATAACAATCCTCGCCGTGCACAGCATGGGCTAGGGAATGGTATTTGATTGTCGTGGGGCATTCATTATCAATGCATTGTCGATAAGACTGTTCAGAGGAGGTGAACGCCATCAGGGCATCAACCGTGGTCAGCTGATTGAAGCAGGAACATTTCTCAACCACCTCAATGGAATGACATCCCACGCACCGCCAGGTGGCGCTGGTGCGACGAAAAAACAAAATGGCATCTACGTGCCTCTCCTGCTCGCGTTGCAGAGGTCAGTCTCTGAAGCGAAGTTTATTAGTGGCTCGCAGTGTGAGGAGCTATGAATAAAGGACGAATACAAACTGGCGTTTCCGTTTATCCGTTCCTCGTAGCTCCCCAGGGGCGTGGGAAATGTGTTACCAATTATCGTACACCAGGGCGATTCCACGCGAAATGATCCAGCGGACCTGCTCGTCCCTCACAAAACTATCGCGAATTTTTACGAATTTTTTTTTAGCAGTCCCTAATAGTGCAAAACGACACAACACGAAACATTTCTTCCCAAATCTCAATGTGGCGCGTGCTACACACGAGAAAAGTTCGCAGCGCTGGCGAAAACCGTGCCTGGCGTGTACGGCAGCTGCGGCTCATAGAAAGCACCTACAACTGCGCGGTTTTCTTTTGCGTATAGAGGAAACCATGCTTTACACAGCGTTCAAATCCCGGTTGTCGTGCTGTAATCGGTGCTGGTAAACAAAGGCCGGAAGTTTCGCAATTTTCCACCTACTTCACAATTTTTTTGTGGAAAATCAAACCATTAAATTTTAATGAATATTTTTCCCTGAGAAGGCCTCGTGGAATACTTCAACAGGAAAAATCGCAAGACACGTAATTCTTGTAGTCATTGCAGGAAAAAGAGAGGAAGTATGCGATTTTTCCAAAATTCGCAACAATCGAGCGTAAAACACGCAATGAAGAGGTCGGGAGAGACGCCTGAAACCAACGCAGTTTTATAGAACGAGCCTTCCTCTACAACATATTAAAACATCTCGAGGGTATTTTTTCGTATACGGGAGAAAATAATTTTTTGTTGTTGTAGAGGGTATTACGGCCACACGGACTCACGTTGCATGTATCCGGTGGGGTGCTATATTTGTTTCTTGGGCTCCCGTTTTAATTCTGCGTATTTCCGATTTTTTTTCTTGTTGGTTTTCAATATGACAGCCACCCGGACCAAAGGAACATGGCTCCAGTTGCGCTCTGTAGAGTTCCAATTCACCAGTATGAATATTATAGGCGCGTGGATGCAGGTTCAGCTGAAGAAACTTTCCTTTAACTGTCACATTTAAACGCTGAACAATTCAGCAAAAATATTAACCACGAAAAGTCTAACAAATTATAACGCTAGAGGAAAAGACGAACGTGCAAAAAAGTCATTTACATGGCAGTACTGGAAACGACGGAATCTCGTGGTGGTGGTTCATCGTCCATGCTGTCCTAGGTTCCAATAAGGCTCACAGCTATATAGAGCCTTGCACCACGTATGGAAGCGTATACCCGCGGATATCCGCAAGAAACTTCTGGGTTCGGATGAAATATGGACGCTTGTTGTGATCTACGGATCGGACGTGGATGGCGCCAGATCAGGAGCGGGTCAGACTCGGATAAACCGCGAGATTGCGCCATCAGTTTACTTCACACTATAGGTACAGAAGATAGAGTACAAAGTGTACGAAAGCCACTCGCGCATCTGAGAGAGATCTCTGGCTCTGGCGTCTCGAGTCGAGGTGCGCGTGCAGCGCCGATCTTGCGTTTCACTTGTAATAAACTCTACTTATCCCGTTTGGTGCAAAATGTGTTGCTGTGCTTGGTGCCGTATAGTCTTTCGTGGAAGCTAAATCTGTACTTGCTGTCGTGTATCCTTTGGTATCATCATGGACGCTCAGGACTCGCTACAAAAGCTATGCCGCTCCGTGGTTTTCACTGTCGGAACGAGAGAGAGGAAGTCGCTCGTGTGGATGAAGTTTGGTGACAGCTTTTTTTTATATTTTTTTTGCTGTTTTGTGCTGACGGGAAATAACGTTTATTTCCTGGAAAATTGGCCTGATATATCGAGCATAGAAACTGAACTATTGCTGCGTGCCGTGGGAGACGCGGATTTTTTCGGATAGGATGCGGATGTGAAAAAGCTCACCCGCGCAGGGCTTTAGCTCACACGATAAAAAGTATTACTTAGACCTGTCCATCACCGCTAATCCCCAATCTCCGTTGCCGGCACCGTAAACACCGGAAACAATGCCATAAACTTAACCACCCAGGATTGCAATAGGCGTGATATGCTACAGAAGCAAAGGCTATGGTAACCCTGAGAAGTCTGTGCCACAGCATATTGCTTGCTCATTAAAACCCACCCCAGACCAGAGAAAAATTGAAAATCAAAAGAATTAAAACAGGAGCCCAAGAAACAAATATAGCACCCCACTGGACACTGCAACGTGGGTCACTGTGGTTGTAATACCCTCTACTACAAAAAAAAATATTTTCTCCTGTATACAAAAAAACACCCTCGAGATTTTTTTATATGTTGTAGAGGAAGGCTTGTTCTATAAAACTGCCTTGGTTTCAGGCGTCTCTTCCGACCTCTTCATTGCGTGTATTACGCTGGATTGTAGCGAATTTTGGAAAAATTGCATACTTCCTCTTTTTTTCCTGCAATGACTATGAAAGTTACGTGTCTGGCGATTTTTCCTGTTGAAGTATTCCTTGGGGCCTTGGCAAGAAAAAATATTCATTAAAATTTAACGGTTTCATTTTGCCCCAAAAAATAGCAAAGTAGGAGGAAAATTGCGAAACTTCCGGCCTTTCTATACTTGCACCTATTACAGCACGACAACCGGGATTTGAACGCTGTGTAGAGCATAGCTACCTCTATACGCAAAGGAAAACCGCACAGTTCTAGGTGCTTTCTATGAGCCGCAGTTGCCGTTCACGCCAGGCACGGTTTTCGCCAGCGCTGCGAACTTTGCTCGAGTGTAGCACCCGCCAAATTGAGATTTGGGAAGAAATGTTTCGTGGTGTGTCGTTTTGCATTATTAGAGACTGCTAAAAAAAATTCGTAAAAATTTGGGATGGTTTTGTGGGGGCCGAGCAGGTCCGCTGGATCATTTCGCGTGGAATCGCCCACCAGCAACGCTCGAATATGTTTTCTTCTTTTTTCTTTTTTTTCTGTTTTGTAGCAAAGGTGTTCCGGAACGTATAAAAATATCGTTTGAAATTTTCCAAGTCACCACGTGTTCGACCTCCCTAAACGATGTTCATTTCCCGTATCTTGCCATCTGCTCATGCCTGGTTTTCCAGATACTCTTCAATGGTGACTCGTACCACAAGGAGGCGTTACCTGGAAGTCCTCCTGTGTACGACGGCATGGCAGCGTGGGTAGACCTCGCGGAGAATCAGGACATCTTATGCTTCGAGTGCCACTTTACATGCGACAAAAGCAATGTGTCAACTCTCCTGCCAATGGTAAGCCGGCGTGTACTGCGGCACACAGGCAACTGGTATTGCCATTCCATAGGATGACTTACGCTACTAGGCGCTTTACTTACTTATACTTACTTACCTATACTTACTTCACTTTATTCGAGATTGCCTCTTCGTGTACAAGCTCCTTAATTATTGAATGTACCTTATCTGTATAATTATCTCCTACGGCTTGTCTCTTTCCGGGTGCCACCGTTCTCATCTCTTTTAAGTACATTCTCACTGCTAGCTTTGTCCCCTTGGAATATCCTCGGATATTCCCGCAGACTCGGGGATTTCGTCATATACATTCGGGTTATTTCTGGCGAGGGAGATCACCTGTGACTTCAATACTACGCGGAGTGCGCAAAAGGTCTGAGCGGAGTCGAATGTTATCACCATATTATATCGAATATTATTACATTACCATATCACTCCTTGTCAGAAGAATTACATTCCCGCCAGGTAACACAATATGTCCTTTCACTTTCCACCCGTATTTTGCGTGCCAAGGCTACCTGCGACGCAGTGATCGCTTTCCCACTTTCAGTGAGAGAAAGTTCAATGCTCGTGCACTAACATTTGCAAAGTAATATCAGCAAATTTGCTTACAATGAACCCCTTCGAACCTGTATCTTTTCTGCTCTACCCATGAAACTCGGCCAAGCCGATAAGCATGAAATGGAACCCCCGAAAGTTAAGCCAAGCGATTTCCGATGTCGCAATGTAGGTTAACACCGACCAATGCAGCGCCTTCCACCACCTTTATCACGGGTAACTTTGGTCGGGGAGGAGCAGCCACTGTGAAGGTATCCCCTGCCCCCCCCCCCCCCGTTCATAGCCACAGTTCCTTCGGGGCGGACAAGAGAGTAAAAAAAAAGAAGGTACTGTAGAGAAAGAGAGCTGCATTCTCAGAATATTATACATATATCTATCCGATAGCTTGAGCCCTCAGTAATTTCTGTCACATTTTGGTCACAATTGGGTTTATATTTTGTAGAAAACACAAATTTTAAATTACGCGCAACACTACGTCAAAGACGGCATTAATAGCGCATTCCTTGTCAAGCCCGGCAAAGCCGCATTACATGCGCCTAATACTGTGTCTTAAAGAAAAGAAGTCGACTACGTGTCGGCTACGTAGCCATGATAAGCAGCAAGCCAGCCGGGAGCATAGATCACTGTTGCCTGACAAATTTCAGACTATTTCCTTCCAGACTTCGCCCCAGACCCGTTGCATTCAGTGTCGTGTATTAAAAGGGAGTATGGCCATTAATGATGTGCATATGTCTGAGGCTCCACACACTTTCTGACATACATTGAGAAGTTACCCGTCAAAAAGAACTCGTTACAAGTTACCGCGTGAAAAATAGAACTAAGTTAATAACGAGGTTCTCCAGCCTGAAGCGTAATTCGCAGTTACTCAGTTACTTAAAAAAAAAAAGAACGAGTTACTTCCAAGTTAATCCGGACACAAAATAGCATTACGCAGGTGCAGCGCGCATGAGCAGTTGTGTTAGACCTTGAGTTGCCTGGCATAGAAATCTTGCGGAGAGAGGCTAGAAGGAAAGGCGGGGAGGAGGATCGGAGGAGAGCAAAGAACTGAAACGGGGCTCTTCCCTCTCCCAATGTATGCGCTCGGAGGCAGCCATATTGAATCAGCCAAGGAAACGTCGCGTATTTCTAGCCCGTGTGAGTAACCACAGTTCTGAAAACTGTTGCAACACTTGCTCGGTTGCTCCTCTGCTTCCGTTGGCTACGTGTTTCGTCAGTGTCCGCCCCTCTCCAGGCTTGTAGTCAAGGCTGGTTGGTCTGGTTGACGCAGCGGCGGAGACGGCGTCCCCATGTTGCGTCCGTGTCGTGTTTTTGTTTCTTCGTGTGTGTTTTCATATATCTCACGGTTTCATGATTTCGGGCTGTGTGTTACTGTTCCAAAACAATTTTTGGCGTTATGTTTGCTGTATGCTTACTTTTTTTGCATGCGCCACGGCAACAGCAGCTGATTCAATATGGCGCTCCCGTCGCCCGTACGTTCCAGTTTCGTAGGTTTCCTTCTAGCATACTCCTTAAGATTTCTACGTTGCTTGCAGAGGAGTGCAACACGCTTAGATCGTTTTCGTGTGTGTCCAACAATAGACCTCTCCCTGTTTGTAAACAAATGACGTCATAATTTTTGACAGCGCCACAAATTTGGTAGAAGTTAACTACGCTCGAAGCTAGAGGTGAACAAGGTCGCGCCCGAAAGCCACGGTCTTGAGGGGATTACGATATGGTCCCTTATTGGGGGCCATGGTTCCCTTATGGTTCCTTACAGGGACGCGATCCTTGGTCCTGATTTTCGTTCAGTGGGAGGCAGAGAACAACGCTCGTTCGTGGAACCCAGCCTTCTCCTTCCGATTTGTTTCGGTTTCAGTCTGTCTACCAATGTCATGATGACGTTTCTCTGGTAGAAGTCGATTCGAACGCTTTGCATCTTACTCCCCTGTGGGTGCACAATATTTTAGTTTCATTTCAATGGCAGCGGTTCTTACTTCCTGTCTGTCTACTGTCCTATAATCTGTCATGACTGAATATCACGTTTCATGGCAAAAAATGCCATGAAGGAACCAGACAGAAAGCAAGAAAATATGTGGACACGAGTGAAAAGCGAGTTAAAAGCAACTTGGAACATAACTTAAGTTACTTTGGCAAAGTTACCTGAAAACTGAACGAGTTCCTCTGAAAGTTACCATGGCGCAAAAGTACCGTGTTAAATTACAAGTTACCCCAAAAGGAACTTGGTTACAGTAACGCGTTACCTCGAACTCTGCTTTTTGAGATATCTAGCCAATCACAGATTGAAATACAGTTCTCTATTAGTGCAGGCCATCAAGAAATTAGCTCATTACTGGGTGCTACTGTTTTGGAGGCACTGCATTGATTGGATTGAAACCGATATCCCTGGTGTCAGACCAAAATGATGGGTTTCGTCTCGCTTTTTTCAACACCATCTGCATAGAGAGAAGCAGGTTGTGATAATTTAGAACTGCATAATTGATTTCTCTCAGAAGTGATAGGCCAGGAGGGCGGTAGAACCGCTAGATGGATGTCGTATGAACTTTTAAAGCACGTATCGTAAGTAGGTTGAATCAAAAGCTGTGTCGGTCCGGCTGCCTTGTCAGGCTTCTGCCTCTATAGCAGGTGGTCCACATTTCTGTAAGATCGGAAATGGAATAGTAATTAAAAAAATCGCAAAGCTGCACGTATAAAGGTTTCATAAAGGGGGGGGGGGGGTTAAAAGCAATAAACTATTAATCTGCGCTACCAAAATAACCTGATCGTCCACTGCTTCACGGTGCCTAAGGATCGGTACTTGGATTTGCGCCAGCCGACTTGGTCATAAAGCTTAAAGTTATTTTTATTTCCTTTGTTCGCGTAAGAGCAACCCACTAGATGCAAAGTAAAAGTGCAGGAAAATTGGACACACCACCAAAGGAACGTTGCAGCTCTTTCGTTTATTCGTTAAGGTATTCAAGCAAGGACCAGTGCGCTACGAATGTTTTAAATAGTACATGCTATACCACAGTCATTATTTTCACTGTGTGCCCTGCCAGAACCACTGGTTAATCTCGGATGAAGTGAACCAAAGCCGATCTTTCCAACAAAGCGCCAACTTCAAGCTGGGAGGTTCCATGACCATTTTCGGAAAGTACAAGAAGACAGGGCAAGGCGACGACAAGTGAGTGTCTCTGAAGAACTTTTGGTTTTAGCTATTGACATGTGCACATACCTGTAAAGCCAAGTCTATGGGGTTTCCCAGATGCTGTCACCGCGGTGCTCTAGAAGATCTAGAGCACATTCTTCTTCATTCTCTACACTAAGCATCGCAAACTGCGCTCTCCGGGTCTCTTAAAGGAAGGCTCCCGAACCAAATGAATTTGTAGCTTGCAGTATTTCCGCAATCATTTACGTGGACTGACACACAGTTGTGAAATACCTCATTTGAAAACGAAGGTGAAATCATATACACAAGTTTCGAAGTTAGAAAAAGTCAGGCTCCCACCGAACGTTGATGGATGTACTTCTCGTTCCTTTCTCTGCTCGGCCGACGTCACCGTGCATTAGTCATGCCATTCTTGCGCCGTTTTCTGAACTCAGGGGAGCAGATGATTACTCTGTACTTTACTTGAAGTACATTTGCGATGTGGATCTTTGTACTATGATAGTAACGAAAATCTCCAACCAAGGTACAGGACAGGGATACCCGACGTTTCGGAGCCAGTTCTGCTGCTTCCTCAGGGGTGACTGCAGTGGCCGTTGGCAGCAGCGTTCTTGCCATGGTTCGAATTTCGTGATTCGTCGGATTGTTTTTCAGTCACGTGACCGAGGCCGCTGACGTATACGCTGGGTAACGCTTCAACAGATCGGTTAAGGTTTCCAGGTGTGGATTGTATATGCCAGGACTCTGCAAACATTCTTTTGATCTGATTCGGAGATAGTCCTGGCATATGTCAGAGAGTCCTGGCATATGCCATCCACACCTGGAAACCTTAATCGATCTGTTGGAGCGTTACCCAGCGTATAGGTCAGCGGCCTCCGTCACGTGATTGAAAAACAATCCGACGAATCGCGAAATTCGAACCACGGCAAGAACGCTGCTGCCAACGGCCACTACAGTCACCCCTAAGGAAGCAGCCGAACTGGCTCCGAATCGTCGGGTATCCCCGTCCTCTACCTTGGTTGGAGATTTTCGTTACTATCATATAGTTCTCACCCAACCAGACCCACTTGTGTCGAATATGTTCACTTTCAAGATCTTTGTACTGCACTTAAGGTACTACTTGTGCCGGGTACTTGGCAGTTTAAGCAGAATTTTCACGTGCTTTGCTAGCAGCTGTGGTAATGATGAATGGTGGTAGTGGTAGATTAGGCGTGGTATTAGTGGTATTAGGCATTGCATTAGTGGTATTAGGCGACCAATGGTCTATGGGTAGATTAGGCGTACCTTGACATCGCACTCCTGAAAATAAAATTTGAAATTAATTTTGTGAAACTTGCGTACCATATAGAGCGACAATATTTTGGAACACTTGGACAGTGTCGGACACGCAGATTAGATGTTGGTGCGACAGAAGCGTTCGTCACGAACACTAAAATTACGAAAATTGCGGAAAGTTTTGAGGTTTTCATCACTGGATGTACCATGGAAGAGCGGTGACTATGCATTTGCTCCAACAGGATAAAGCTCGGTATCATGAAAGATTCCGAAGTTACGATCGATCCCCCATCAGACCGCAGTGCAGATACAATGCTCCATCTGACCATCGAGAAAGGCGAATTGGTCCTCATATACCAGGATAATCACAAGACGCTCTTGACGGGTGTGGACGGAACGCACACCGTCCCAGTGAAGATCATTGAAAACTTCGACGTGATATCGGTTTGCATGGTGAGTGCGGCGACTCTGTTTCCACGGGAGGGCAATGGGGACGGGGGGGGGGCAAACATGGGTTCTTCACTAAACAACGGTAGGCTCAACAAAAGCCGAGAGAAAACAAGAAAAACAGAGATGTCAATTCGACAGCCCTCTAGTGCATCACGTCATCGAATATGGCATGGGTTGGCACGAAGAGCTATCACACGAACAACTTGACGGTCATTGTCATTGTTACACTATGGGAAGCACCCCTGGACGTGAGCCGCCAGTATTTCGAACACACCCTGTTCCGGAATTGATCTCTGCTCGAAACGCCGGCGGTTACCGTCCTGAGTTTAGTGCCTCCACGTCACCTCTAAAAACGAAATTTACAAGAAACACCTGTTGTCCTGATGAGTACGGTAGGTCTGGGAGGTGTACCCAATCTTATATTTCTTTACTTTTCGCTGAGTCGTTCTCTGCAACGAATTGAATGAACGAAAGAGCGACGAGTGCAGCGCACCTACGGAGCGCTCTCTCGTGAGATGTCAACTCTGCACAATAAAAAAAAAAAGATCCGCTCGTACAAAAAGCGCATCCAAAAACAATTTTACGGACATAAACTGGTTCAGAGGCACGTGAATTGCGACACAGCTGAAGTAAGTACAGGCGAGCCGAGAAGATGGAAACAATATAAAAAAAAATGGAGGCACGGGGTCCTCCCTACGTCACGCGAAGATCGAGTCGTCCTGGGTGCTTTTCCTGAGTGCTGTTCTAAAATGGATTGCGTAGCTATCCGTTCCGGCTATCCACCGCAGAATGAAAATACTTTCCACGGCGACTCCTGATGGACAGCTTGACAAATGTGACAATGTTTCGAGCCATGCTAAACGTCAGCTCATTGATCCCTTAACGCTACAGGAACCTGATAATGTAATAATAGTAATTATAATAATAATGAATATTATTAATATTCTTATTCTTACCATTATCAGGCTAATCGCCATAGCAGAAGCTTGGTAGCACACATTTAAAGGAGGTGAGAACTCGTATCTGCAGTTATTGAGCTACGGGCGCCATATTGTTGTTTTATCCTTCGGATTATATATACAGGTCCATGTACAATATTTCTTCGTAACTGGTGCGCCATTAATACAAAAGCAGACTTTTATCGGATACGGGCGTCTATAAGTACTGCCACACAGTTGCCTCTATGAGTAGTTACGTCATTTGTCGAACTGTAGCATCCAATCAGACGCCAACGGGGAGGTACACATTGCGTCCTCTGCTCTTGGTCGGTGAGCAGTCTAAAAACAACGAGAAAAGATGAAGAACTTACGCGATTTGGTAGAATATGGCCTAAAATGTTGGGCAGAAAATGTGCGAGAAATATGTTTCTTCTCGTCGTTCGTTTCACAGGCTTTGCTTACTACGATGTTGTGTTTGGTGCTTGCTCTAGGTGTCAGTGCAAATCATTTTCTTTCTAACTCCGACGACGACAAGGATCACACACAGTGCGCATTTAGTTCACAAAGTACGCTTTCTGCGATCTGCCTAAAATGCGAAACTTATTCTTTGTTCTCACCCCCCCCCCCCAAAAAAAAAAAAAACGATGACAAGAAGAAATGCGCACTGAAAAACTTTGGCGGACCGATCGGCTGCGGAACAGATCAGTACCTGAGGTAACCGTGATGGCATTGGTTGGATGCAGACCTATGGGATTCATCTATACAAAAGGTGTCACAGCCAACACGTTATAATCGCCTCTTCGTGTCGACACAGTCGCCGGGCTAAGTGGAAGAGTTCATAGACCCTTTAAGATGAGATTGTCACGTCTCTGACTAGGAAAATGTCGCAGTGTTCTCGAAAGGCGGACGCCCGGTGGCAGCTTTGCCCTGCGTCTGTGTCGAAATTCGTTACCTCCTTCTTCAAACACCTCCTAGATAAAGTAAGAAAGCCTGCTTAGTGGTCGACGTGACGTAACAATTAAGTGTCAGCCAATCAGGATCATGTTTTCAACGGCGGCAGCCAATCACGGACGTGCCTTCAGCGGTTGTGAGCATCGAGAACCACCATCTTCTGCGAGCTGTGATTGAATGTCCCCACGTAGTAAATGAAAAAAAGAAAAGAAAAAGAGTTGAAATAGAGCGCGAAACGGTCTCAACGTTTCTCAAAAGTGATGTTCTGGAAAGCGTCTTGCACTTTTTGTCTAGATATTTAGGTCTGCGGGTTCCAGGTGAGCTGCAATCGTTTGCGGGTACTCGGAGTCGCAGAACGGTGAATCGCAGAAGCAGACGAATTCTGACTATATATGTCTACGTAGCGAAAGAGGGAGAGGAGGCAATGCGCAGGTTTTCTCTATCTAGGTGGTGTTGCCTCTTCATGCCCTTGTTACTGGTGGACGACATTTGAGCATAACAACGTCATGGTAATACCGGTAAAGCACCTACCTAGAAAACAGCAGGCCTCCGCATTACCAAAATACATCTGCGCTGTTTCCGAGCGAAGGACACCGCCAATTCCTCGCGAAACAAAAAAGAAAAGAAAATAAAAGAGCAAGATGAGAGCTTGTTGGAAACGCAGCTGGGGTGCGCCGTGTTCGTCATAGAATCGCGCAGGCAAGGGCACGAAAGAATATGGGCATTTGAGAAATTGACCAGCTCCATTAAAGAGACCATCACATCCGAAACCATACGAATAATACCGATAACGTTCTTCGCCGCTTCACGGTCAACTTGGCCAAGTTTCTCTTCCGAAAAACAGTTACTTATGAAATAAACGGGTTTTAAAGATTCGCACGTGCTCTGTAGCTCAGGAAGTCTCAGCCACAGGTACATAATGCTCACGTCAGCCAGCCACTCGAATGGAAGCACAGCGCATGCGATTTTCTCCGACGTCGTCCGCTTCGCGTTCGTGCAGCAATATACTGAGTGAAAAGTCATGGGTAAATACGCCGACTTTCGCTTGCCAGTGCGAGACCTGAGGTGACCATGTTGCGTGGAACACAGTGTTACGCTCCTGGCTGTACGAACAGGTCCGGCACTTATGATAAACAACATTTCACAAGCCGTCCACATCCTCTTCGCGACCAGCAGACGCTGCCGCTCCAGACCACCGCCCGGTCGTGTATGTTCCATAATTGTACTTGTCCGCGACAAAGGACGCTTGGGGCCGTATTCCCAAGCAACCCTGAGGGCTCCCTATGTAAGCGCTAGCCCAGAGGGAGGAGAATTACGTTTCCCAAAGCACCCGTATCTGCAATGGAAGCCCCAAGGGCACGCGCCAGCCAAGTGAGCTCGCAAGCTCCCTGTACGCTCCCTGAGGGACGCTCGCCTCGAAACAAACAGGGAGGACATGTGCATTTGTGGATCGCGTCTTGCGATTCAAGCGTTACTCCCACGGCGTTATTGCCGTAGTGACGGTGCGACGAATTCGGGACTGGGAAAACCACCATGAGCGGTACGACGAATATGAATTCAAATGAAGATACTGCTTATCCAAATTGTGTGTGCATGAACACTACCGACTATACTGAACATCAGGAGGGGCACGGACAATCCTGACTTCCCTTGTCCGCCCATCCAGTGATTGTTACAATCTGGCCGTTTTAGTACAACACGCATGCACAAGAGACAATGATGAGATGGGTACAAATCATATCCGCCGTACCCAACAGTTGTACAACCTCGGAACGCAATATTGACATGAAGTTAGGAAGCCAAACGCAAGCAGAACTGGAGATACCAAACTAGCAGACGATAGCCGTCGGAAGCGGAAATGAAGCGCGGTCCTGCGCATGCGCTTCTGCCTCGTTCTACGAGGAATCTGGCCGAATCCCGTTCGACCCTCCCGACAGCCCAGCCCTTCGCTGAGGGCGTGCACGTTTACGTTCGAGAAACGCATGCTGCCCTGAGGGGATGTTCGCCCTCAGAACGAAGCAGCCATGAAGATAACCATTGTCAGGTGGACGGGCACTTAGGCTTTTTCGGAGCCTTTTGAAAGGAGAGATATAACCTTTCACGGACCTCACGCCGTAATCTGGACGGGAGGTCCAACGTCTGTCTGACACTTCCCACAGGTCAACAGGTCCCCGCCAGCCCTGCCAAACGACAACGGGTAGGGAGCCCTTCCTCTGGTGATTCCGACAATACACAGGCCGTGAATGTTCTCGATAACACCATGGATACTTTGGCACCGGCAGCTCCTCAGCAGACAGAAGAGATGAACGGTGGCAGCCTTGCCAGTTCTTTTCATGACCCGTTCACCTCTGTCACCTACAGGAAGAACCGAGCCGGTGGTATTCCCATAGTGTTTCGACAAGGAACGAGTGGCTACTCCTTCGGGAAGGTGAATCCCAATGCGGTCGCTAGGGAGATACGCCTGCTAGCCCAACAACAGGTTATGCACCATCGTTTCCACCGAGATGGTTCTCTCTTCGTCTGCGTACGGTCCGAAGCAGCTGCCCGCAACGTTTTGTCAGCTAAGTGCTTAGCTGGGATTCCGGTGGTACCATCAATACCCCAATCGTATGCCAGATATATGGGCAAGATATGTGATGTTCCCAGAGAGTATTCGAACGACGACCTCGTGCTCTACCTCAAAGACGCAGGGGTTTTATCTGCACGGCGACAGGTTCGGCATTCCATGGCAGAAGATGGCAGTGATACGTTTACCCCGTTACGGAGCGTTATCCTGACTTTTGAACCTACAATCAGTCTTCCCCACCGAATTGCCATCGGATTTCAGACCTTCACAGTTCAAGAGTGCATGGAAGGCCCCATGCAGTGTTATAACTGCCAACGATTTGGCCATATTGCACGAAATTGCCAAGGTTCTGCACGGTGCGGCATATGCGCCGGGCCTCACCAGAGATCAGACTGCAACAATTAAAGAGAGCCAAAGTATGTCAATTGCAAATCCAGCGATCCCGCATCATTTTTTTAATGTCCTATGAAGACCGCCGCCACCAAAAGGCATCGAGACCGGACACTAGGACTTCCGTCTGGCGCTTCTAGGGGTCGTAGTGCCACACCCCCGTCTGGTACAAACACACAAGAATTTCCTGCACTACCCCCTCGATCTGCACGAGGTGAACGAGGATCGCTGAACACAATCGCGGCTAAGCCCATCACAAGCAGTCACCCACCGCCTCCTCGTCCATCAAGGCAGACTACACACACTTATGGCAGTGTGACGGAACCAGCAGGCACGAGGAGACAGTTACCCTCATCAGCCCCTGAAGATGTGCCCTCTCTGGGACTCTTCTCAGCGGTACTCGCTGCCCTTAAGGCAATTGTCTCTGTTTTCCGCAACTGCCCGAGGTCCAAGCGCTTCTGGCACTGGAGGCATTATCTTTGCATCAGCATGACGGCATTGTATAGAAAGACTATGGCGATGCAGTGGAATCCTCGAAGCCTGCGTAACAAGCTCCCGGATTTTAAATTACATCTACAACAGTACAAGATCCCTTTCATAGCTGTATGCGAACACGGCATGGATTCTATACATCGCGTTAATGGATGCACAATCTATCGATCTCATCAATCCTCTGAGAGCAGAACAGCGCTATACGTTCGTAATGACCTCGTTGCTGCGCCCATAGGGTCAGTTTGTCATTGCTCTTATGATTATGTCACCTGCAGGATCCGCCTTGGCCCCATGGTCGTCAGTATCTATATACGTCCCGCGGTACAGGTCCCGTGGAGTGACCTCGAACGCTTACTTGGTTCTCTGGAAACCCGGTGCTCGTGCTGGGTGACTTCAATGCCCATCACTCGGCCTGGGGAAGCCGAAGGACGGACGGTAGAGGAAGGAGGTTGTTGGAGGCAATAGAGAACAATAACACTGCTGAACGATCGAGAGCCAACTTACATGCGATCCCCAACGTCACTTGATGTATTGGACCTCTCGTGGTGCTCAACCGACATCATCGCCACTTGTCGTGGGCTACAGACGTCGACACTAGAGGTAGCGATCATTTTCCTCTGTATATTTCGCACGACAGACTGCCCCACTCACCAACTACTGGACTGATTTCTTTCACAAACTGGAGACTTTTACGCGAGGCTCTCAGAACATCTGTGCACGCGGGTATGTCCCCAGAGGCTCTCTCGCAAGCAATTAGCCGTGGTATTCAGCACGCGGTGCTCATGTCTAAAAGGGTAACCGGACATGTCTGTCATTCTCCAGCAATTAACCACTTTAGGGCATTACGTCACCGGGCAGAAAGAACGGCTCGTCGGACAGGGCAACTTACGGACATTGTTGATTACTTCCGGACGAAAGCTAAAGTAACACGAGAACTTAAGAAAGCGTTGGCGTAAGTTTTGTCACCATCTTTCACCCTTTAACCCGGCCACGAAGATCTGGCGGACAATCCGTTCTCTGAAGGAGGCGCCCCTCAAAAGAATCCTCTCGCGGCCTTGGCTATCGTTCAGGGTGTAGATGAAAACACGCTAGCGACCGACTTGTGTGTGGTACTAACGACACCGGCGGCTGCCTCGACGACACCGCTACACCGCAGTTTTGTGCAAAGTTTGACGGCTGAACTTCACCAAGACTGACCCCGTCCACCGGAAGTTATGGACCGCGACTTCACACTAATCGAGCGAAAGGCAGCGTTGAAGCTTGTGAACGCAGCCTCGTCCCCGGGACCCGATAAAATCACCTATTGCGCACTGCGAAACCTTGCAGGCCGAGCAGGCCGACAGCGCCGCAGAAACAGCACTCTCGTATCGGACACGGACCAGTATTACTCTGTTGCGAGGAGACCGCCGTTCCATTCTGTGACGCCTCGTGACACCCCTGGCTTCCCGCCAATGGACCACCGACATTCTCCCCCCATCTATGTTGAGCAGAGTTGATCCAACGCTCGCTTTCCGCATACCACGAAACACCTCTCGTCAAGATGCTGCATTAATCCATCGAATGCGCCTCGATGTGGCCATTACAGCTCAGTGGCGTTACCGCTTGAGACAAGTTGATCCTACCACCTGCTGCCACTGTGGTGCCCTTGAGGATCTGGAGCGCATTCTTCTTCATTGCCCCCACTACAAACCTTCCGGAGCCGCACTCTCCGAGTTTCTTAGTCAGGACTCTCTGGACTCTCCAGTCTGGACTCTCGCCCCTTCTCCCTATCGAAATTGCTTGGTCCCTGGCCCAATCCAGCCCAGCAACGACGCTCAAAGCTCTTTTGACATTTCTGGACACCATCGGACTCCGATCGTTATTGTGAAGGGGCTCGTTATTTTATTCCCCGCGTTCCCACCAGCAATGGGGTAGAGTATCGCCTCTGGCGATGAACCTCCCCACTCTTCCTCTTTCAAATAAAGTTGTTGTTGTTCGCTCTCAAGGGACCCTGCGCCACGGGCGCACTGAGGGCGAAGTTGCGGGTGGTTTGGGAATAGGGCCCTTACTCATTGGCTTTGTACTTGTGACGTGTTCCCTGATTTTCACAGAGTGCGCTCCGGAATATCCTCAACGTTCGTCGTCTGCTTTGCCATGCGTCACATCAATCTCCGTAAAACGCATGGTATTTTCGGCGTTATGGTCAGTAATGGACACGCAAAGAAACAGCACTACGGCTGTAGAGTGGACCTCAATAAGTGCGACGGTCCCTTTAAAGGGACCGAAAAGTGAATATAAACCTATCGAAACTTTATGTTCAGCGAAAAGCTTGAACCTTCAAAAGTTCAAATATCAAAGAACTCCGCTGAAATCGCTGTAGTTTTTCTGTGATCGAATTTTCCATGATTACATGTTCAGGGACCTAGTAGGAAACCGAGCAGTCTGTCAACAATTACATGACCCCGCGCCATCTGTCGAGGACGCATGTAATACGCGCACTTCCGGGCGCTAATCCGGCGAAAACGAAAATGGCAGTGGGCATTTGTGACCACTTTCTACGTCGAAAATGTCGAGCCTCTTGAACATGAGTGCGCTGGAATTCCACATTCGATAACTGTCGCTCACACAGAACTGCTGTTCGTGCGTTGGCGTGCTGGAAAGTGTGTTCTTCGCAGCAGAAGATTCCTCGTCCAGAAATTAATCGGAGTCACATTCGTCCTCAGCAGTAGCTCACCGTGCCGTGAACATGGACTGCTTTGTGAAATTTCCATGTATCAGGGAGAAGCACTTGTGTAAGCCGAAACAAGCGTTGTTTTTTCGTCGTGCAGGTGTTCATGTGTGAAATGCAAACCGACGGATACTACGGATGGATACTACGGTTTTTGCCGCCGGGACGTAGAGAATGCGTGTGAAAAGCAGACAGACAACTGCATCAGAACTAACCAATATTTCGAAATACTGTGCCTTGACACCGAAGTACTGCAAGTGTCTTTTAGATACATCCGAGAAACCGAAGAGCATGGCAACATACACGGCAGCGCCGTGTGGTCTTTACGCGCTACTTGAACGGCAAACTGGACGTAAAACCCTTATTTCTGCAGGAAATTTCGTTATACCACCTGTCGGCCATTCACAAAAAGGATATGGGGTGCTCCGAGAAAATACAATAGAAAGTACTCCACTGGATCTCGATCTGCGTCGTGCATGCTATTAGGGATGCTTTCCCCTCAGTGCGCAGACTTGTAGAAATGTTGATGTCAGCATATTTTCATTTCTTGCTTGCTGCAAGTTTTTCTCATTGCTTTTTCTTTGCTGTCACAGCATATTATAATTACTAGTTTGTTCCTTGAGTGTTGAGTAACCTGTGGGCATAGATGTATTTGTAGGTTATACTCATGTCTCAATTGTATATATGAGGAGTAAGTAAGATAATTTTAATCAGTGTCATTCAGCTGAACTGTGTTCAGAACCTTTTAGTATACTTCTTAGTGACCACGTTTTCAAATGTCAATTAATATTTGAACCAAGATTGGGATTTACACTTAATTAACTCTGTGTTGCTAAACGGAGTACTTGTAACTGATTCATTATCTCGTCACCAACTAACATTTGTAAAGGAGGACTTGAGGGCTGACTTCAGGTATTATTAACCCTTGATCTGGGTTCAAAGTAAACCATGCACCATTGGTGTTCATAATACTCCAAAATGGCTAAATAATTTATTGCATAAGTTCTCTGTTACTGTAATTGAGATGTACTTTTGTAAAGTACTTTTAACAGCCCCGTAAACTGCAACTGGCTTCAGTGTGCATGACAAATGCATCGTAACATTTAATTGAAATATAATATAAGAGCAGAAGCAACATTTTGTCACAACTCAAACTATATCTTTCTTTTTTATTGTCCAGAGATTTAGGAAACAGAGTAGGGCTTCCTGCCCTCTAATGTTTCGACGTACTTGATAGAGCTGTAAAACCTGCAACCAAATAAACAAGAGAAGTATAAACAGTTTCTTCTTTCGCTTTTGAATTTAACAAGCTAGTTATATTTTACCATTTGTTCACTGTTGTATTCTCTCTTGGTGAAAAGATTACAGGAACAATAATGCTGCAGATCAAACAATGACCTGTCATCTTGATGAAGATGAGAACATTTCTTCAGGCATGCTAAGTGAGACAAAAGAAATGTACAATGAAGGTTGTTCAAAAACAGCATCTATCTTTCACAGCAAATCTCCGTCGACTAAAACTTTATATATGTGGATGTTACCACATCGTGTAGTTTCCATCCAAAAGTAGGACTAGGCAAGGTTGTTTGGTTGTTGTTGGTAGGTTGTTGGCATGTTGATGTGCTATACCGTTATAGCACATCAATATAGATGAGGGGCAAACACAGTAGCCAGCGTGATGGCTGCAAACTCAAGTGAAGATTTATTCAACAGAACAAGAAACCGAAAGCATGAGTAGAAAAAGGCAGTGCCCATGCAGTGTATGGTGAACCACATTAACCTCTGAGAAGGTGGGATCGGAAGAGCAATAAAGAGAAATGACAGTTGCGTCCGTGATAGGGGAACTCTGCAAATTTAGGACCAATATGACGTGGTAACCTTGCATGGCTCACTGCAGCTCTGACACACATTGAACAATTCCAGCAGTGGGGCTTCAAAGACAATGAACTTTTGCTGTTTCCTTGGGCATTCAAGTGTAGAGGATGCATCTCTAGAAAATTAATTAGCGTTCCTTAGACATAACTACATCTCAACAGGAAGTATTCTTGTACCCTTCAAACAAGCTAGTAGCTCTCATCGGTTTCTTCTCCTATTGTTGACGTCATACTAATGTTCTGCACCTGTCCAAAGACTCCAAAAAATGTCACAAAGTCTGCAACACGCAACAAATCTAGTGCTTCCATCTGTAGACTTTGCATACCTGCTTTCAGCTATTTCTGTCATGTCAACTTGAGTGCCTGGATCACACACACACGAAGCAGTCTTGCGCCATTTCAACACTGGAATGCCCCTAAAATTAAATTTGTTGATGTTGACAATGTTGAGTACGGGACAAGTAGGATAACATAAGTTAAATGGAATACGTCATCGCTATATTATAATTTATACATGTGTGGCGCCTGTACATACCTAAGACGTTGTGTTGAACTCGTCACCTCGGTGAAGCAAAATCACTAGTTACTGAACATCAGTGTGCTTCGGACGTCTTCGCAATTCGCCTTCTACGGCATCTTCGTAGTCATCGGCAGCAAAATGAGCTCAGCACACACGACACGACTGCTACATCTAATAGCCGAGTGTTTCGAACCACATTCGTTTTCGCGCACTCTCCTGTAGAACCTTGTGGTAGAAAACGCCCGCCGCCGATGGTGAACGAACATGATTTTTGCATCCCCGAACACCAAAACTACACCGGGCATATGTAGGTCTCTCGAATAATCGACACAACAGCCACGAACATGTCATTCACTTATACTTTGTGGTTTCTGCTTCGCGCAACCAACATGACCACCCACGACGTAAACAATAAACGCGATAACACAGATGCACAGATGGCATTGCAGATGGCGCGGCGGATCGTAGCTCGTAGCGGCGAAGTAGCTGAATGCTTTATTAACGTAAAAGCTATGGAAGTGAGCGTCATTTTTAAAATGGCGTTTATCTGTAAGATAATGTGCGTCAACTTGTTCTCTACAAAATTAACTCTCACGTGGTAAGGGTTGACCAATCCCTGGGAGCCCTGGACCCGAAACCCAAGTTGCTCTTTTTCGCCGTTCGCTGGCAGCACCGTCCATGTTCCGGCAATCTTCAAAATATTTATACGTAAAAAATATGCCGAATTGAGAAGTAATGCTTTCTGTGTCTTATCAAACAACGATGTTGTGCACGACAGTGGGCAAAAATATGGGGGTTATTTTTCACTTTTTGGTCCCTTTAAGAATTTTTTTGTTTTATTAGTGGATTAGAAGGTGCATCACGGCTGGAAGTCGTGCATCCCGAGTGTTCCTCCTGAACACTGAAAGGCAGCTCCGCGTAACCTAAGTGTAATTGCACGTTGTAGCTGTACGTTTCCCGCCATTGTAACTAAAGTAAACCATGTAAATGAACAATACTTTGAGTACGAGGGGAACCAGGAAACATTTCCTTGGGTGGTGAGGAAAATAAGAGACACAGAGGGACCAACTTGAACCAGCATCGAGGTAAACTAGCACTGCAAACGAGCACAGACAGGGGAGGAGACAAGCTCTGTGCTAGTGAAACCAGGAGATGCTGATCGGAGTTCGTTCTTTCATGTCTCTTGCTGTCATGCAACATCTTCATGCTCAAGAAAATATCATTTACGTCTTCATTACAGCAGCTTGCTTGTGTCTTACTTCTTCGCTGAACGTTAAAGAATATTTGTGTGAACGAATCTGCAGAACATGCTAGGTCCCCGTATCTTCAGATTTCATAGGCAAAAACACATGGTAAACTCCACCATGAAGAAATAGCCTAAACGGGCGAAGACACAACAAACAGACAGGACACTGCGTCCGTTGTGTCTTCGTCCAGAGCACGGGCTTTCTTCATCATGAGGTTGATCCACGAGCTTGTCTGCATCTCTGCCATATTATGACAGAATGTAAAACTTTCGTTGCTGCACTAGGAGAATGACACGCTCATGTAAATATACGACAGTTGTTCACCTAGGTTCTGAATAACGCTAAACTCCTTTCATTGTATGCTGACTGTTTTTAGCCCAATCAAGTATACTGATAAGAAGCTGAAAAGCTGAAACGTTTTGTCCTCTTCTTGCAGACGTCAGGAATGGTCAACCCAGAGGTCTAATAGCTTGGCGACGTGTGATGATGGAGACGGTGTCCGTGTGTGTGTGCGTTCCTTTTGAAGTAATAAATAAGTAAAAACATTGAAAATGTAACTTCCCGTCTTGTGTGTTCAGCCGCTGAACGAGGAGTGTAAGCCCCGCCTTACGCCTGCTCTTAATGGTTGCGATAGCAAACCGAATCAATCTAGGTCGCGAAAAAGTAGGAAACGTCGAACATCGAAACTGCAGGAATCCTATGGTTGCACCTTGTACCACTGTAGTAGAATGTCTCCGGCGGTGTAATGGTGTTAGGTTCACAAGAGGTGAGGTGTAAGGTAATTGGTACACGGTCACACCAAATAAAGGCACCCAAAACGAACACATAGAGATAGATGGACTACACATGTGCTAATTCGCAACTGACAGAGATTTATCCTGAAACGGTGTGAACCTAAACAAAGAAACGAAGACAGAAAGAAAGCGAACAACACAAGTGGTATCACACTAATACAGAGAACCACACTTTGCTGCTTGCTGTACAGTGAACCCGACCAACCATACGCAACTAAACGCATCTTCGGTCAGCCTGAAAGACAGACAACTAACATTACCATCCCTGGTGTAAATCAGAAAAGGTCTATGAAATTATTGTTTGTAGCAAGCAGTGACGTACTGTACACAATGACTTCACACTTGTCTTTCACCGTGGTCAGATACTGTGAAACACACAACACACAACAGCGGAACTGCAGTTCCGCTTTTGTGTGTTTCTACCGTTGTGGCTCCGTCCTCTCTTTGGCTGCAAGATTTTACTCATGGAGCGCTTGAAGTCTTGCGGAAGACTTCCCCTCCTTCTGGTCAATGAACAACCGTCCACATGTGAAGCAACTGCCTCACGGCACACCACATATGGAGTATCATGCTCACATTGGTACCCAGCGTGAGATGCTGTACTGTTCATCTTTCTGCATAAACTACACAGCTTATTGGGTGTGATACGACAACAGGCGCATCCTTGATATCTTCCAGCTTTTCAAGTTGAGTCTGTCATGATCGCCCTTCCGTGCAATCTGTTGTTGGTGTTCTTCTAAGGCTTCCTCTAGTTCGGTCATTAAAAATACAACGACACCCACCGGGAACACATTAGATGTGGTGGTTTATAGATCTGCACACTCAGGGATTTTTAAATAGGATGGACACGTAAACATTGCAGTGCTGCATTTAGTCCCAGTTTCACCAACGCTGGCTAACTCTGAACCGACACCAAGCGTCTTTTTTTCCAAACGTTAGTTGGTGACGCGAGGAATGTTTGAGAAACAAAAACTCCCTTTAGTGAAGCACATTTAAGCGTTCAATTGAAGTTAAGGGACCATTGATCTATGTTCAAATGTTAATCGCCGTTGGTGAAACAGAGCTTAGGTCTCGCTTTCTTGAAGCCCCTTCTAACTATTTTGGTATTAGCCGACTCGACCGGCAACGAGCCCTTATTAGATCTAGGATAGTAGCACCAGCACCTGTGGAAATCAAGTGCTTAATCGTGGATGTCAACACAATGTAAACATTCGCCTTTGCAAGCTCTATCGTAAACAGCAACCCTTTAGACTGAGCCCTGTACACTTCTAACCAGATGTGCCGCCCCGTGGGGTGTACGCCTGGGCGAAATGAGAGCAGAAGATCGCCCACGTACGCACCTTAAAACAGCATAAAAACGACTTGGAACGCTTTTTTTTCTTTTGCGTCACCATGTGAGCTTATTACCTTCAGGAACCGTCACGCAAAATGACAACGACAACTTTATTTTAAGATGATGACTGGGCAGTTTCATCGCCAGAAGCGATACCCGATATGCGGTACTAATCAGCCCAAAATATTTCCTTTGGGAAGTGCGAATAAACAGAGAAAATTGCTTTGCAAGAGAGAGCGCAGCGTTGATGACATCACTCAGCGGTTCCTCGAGTCTCGTGACGTGAGGCTGGCCACAAAGGCTGGCCTTCATTGACCACCAAGAATCATCTTCAAGCGAGAGCCACCCGGCGAGACGTGCGTCATGTCATTTGCGCCATTTGAACCATTAATGAGAATCTCGACAACTTCAAAGAGATTATACATGGTGGTAATTAGCGTGTCCCACCAGCTCCCGTGGCATTGTGGTTAGGATGACCGCTTTCCACGCAGAAACTGGGAGGTGACACGTGTTCGAATCCTGTCACCGGCTGTGCTGTCTGAGGTATTCCCTGGGTTTTCCCAAGACTTTCCAGGCGAATGTAAGTATAGTTCCCCCTGAAGTCGGCCCCGGACGCATACTAACCCCCCTGTCTCCCGCTCCTTGCTGCTGCCCTCGCTCCATCTCTCCACGTCTGTACGCCGCTCATAGCCGCAGTTACTTCGCGGCGCTAACACGGAATATTAAAAAAAAAATAGTGTGTCCCGCTTCGAACGCTGCCAGCATTTGTGTTCCCCTCCGGAAAGAGGTAAGTGCGTATATTGTAAGCGCCCAACAGCAGCATGTTGGAAGTAATTTTCATGCCGTTTTCGACAGTTGAGCCATTAATCGCATTCTCGTCCGCAGTTTGAAGATCCCTCGTAGTGTACCACTTCCAACGCTGCGGGCATGTATGTTCCCCTCGAGAAGGATGGCACTGTGTCTCCCATAAGTGCGGTACGCAGCATGCTGGAAGTAATTCTCATATCATTTGTGCCATTTGAGAAATTATTCGGAATCTCGATAACTTTTCAAGGGACTATCCATGGCTGTAATTAGTGTGCTGCGCTTCGAAAGCTGCTAGCACTTCTGTTCCTCCCAGGAAAGCGGTCTCCGTGTCCTCTAAGTACAATGCACAGCATGCTGGAAGTAATTTCCGTGTAATTCCGCTATTTGAAAAAGTAATC
Organism: Ornithodoros turicata; assembly: GCF_037126465.1. NCBI lineage: Eukaryota > Metazoa > Arthropoda > Arachnida > Ixodida > Argasidae > Ornithodoros > Ornithodoros turicata. The sequence goes on along the minus strand of NC_088201.1, from coordinate 209,733,204 downwards.
AGAATTTCAAGTCTACTTCACATTTCAAGAGGAAAATCAACTGAATTAAAATCAATTGAAATTTCAAATCACCTTTTTAAGAGGCTATCAGTAGTATGGACAAGACACAGACTGCCGCCAACTCACAACTTCGTCTAAACACGATTTAATTAGCAATTAGAGCTAATTGGGACCCCCACATTAATCAGGACCCTCCAGGGAGTCATTACACTAATTGGGGAGCATCTAACTCGTGTCGAGACCAAGCTGTGAGTTGGCAGCAACCTGTGTCCATAAAAAATAAAAAATAGGTAGAAAATAAAATGAAAAGATAGAATTAGAGTAGAGAGAAACAATTTATTCGAAAATCAACGATGCCGCGACGAAGAAACCGCTCCGCAACACCCGAGTGACCAGCGCCCGCCATGTTGGTAGTTGGCACCCAGCAGTTGCAGAGATCGACGACAGGTGGCCAAGTAGTTGCAAGGCATCACACCAGATGGCGCCACCATCATAGCTCTATGCGACAAAGAAAACAACAAGATACTAGCGGCAGGTAAAAATGGCAGCACTGCTAAACAAGTCTAGGCATGCGAGAGAAAAGGTTTAACACACAGTACACACAGAAATCGGGGAAAAGGCAATCGACTAGGCCTAACCACAGCGTCACAACACTATGCAGCTAACACAAGGCGGGAACCGCTAAACGTGCGTCAACACGGAGAAAAACGCTTGCTCTCCGCCGAATAAGTCTAAACATGCGAAAAAAGGTTTAACACGAGCGCGGTCAAACATCGACAAAGTAGTAATGGAACAACCCAAGATTTACACAGAAAATCCACGGCAAGTATTGCACATTTTACTTTAAATTATTTTAAAATTACTTTAAATTTTTTTTTTAAATTTTAAAAATTTTTTAAAAATTTAAATTTTTAAAATTTTGAAATTTGGCAAAATCTGACTCAGTGCAATACTTGTCGTGGATTTTCTATGTAAAACTCGGGTTGTAGGAAATAAAAAACTAGATAGAAAGGAAGCAGACAGTAGGAAAGGTTTTATTTGAAAATCAACGACGCCATCTTGAAGAAATCACGCCGGGGCGACTGGAGCACGACGGTTGCAGAGGCAGGTGGCACGCTAGTTCCAAGGCATCACACCAGATGGCGCCAGCATCGTAGCTCTATACGAGAAACACAGAGAACAAGAAAGTACTAGCGACACGTAAAAATGGCAACACTGCTCGACAAGTCTAAGCATGCCAGAGCGCGGGGAAAAGGCCTAACCGCTACTGCTAAACAGCACGGAGAAAACACTACACATTGGGGGAAAAGGCTTAAGGCAATCGACTAGGCCTAACCACAGCGTCACAACACTTCGCGGCTAACACAAGGCGGGAACCACACGATGGTAAACGTGCGTCAACAGGCTTGGACACCGCTAAACAAGTCTAAACATGCGAGAAAAGGCTTAACACGAGCACGGTAAAACAACGCGCAAACATCGGTAAATCACTCACCTTTTTCCCCGCTGCGACGGAGCGTCCGCTCTCGTCGACAGCCAGGGATCAAGTGACGACGGAGCGAACGACCGCACGTCTTCTCCCAACGAGAGCCAGAGGTGGACTGACGTAAACGCCACTCTACGGGTGCTACGCATGCGCGCGCTCGTAGCGCCCTCTGCGCGCTCCTACCGCCACCTGCGAGAGGCTAAGAGAGAAGAGCATTCCTGCGCCCCCTGCTGGCCGTTCTCATTGGTCCAGACATCATCCTATTGTCTCAGGGCTACACTGTTTTTTTTTCACTAATGCTCCTCTAGACAAGGTCAATCTGCAGTGAAGCCACGGTATGACGTCCTCATGCACCTGCGTGGCTCAAGGACGCGTGCGCTCTAGACAGGGGACCTATTATTTATTGAATCACTATCCCAAGGTTATTTCCTTTATTCTTCTATAACGATTGCATAGGAAACTATTGCAGAAGAGCACCATGCATGAAAGCTGATCGTAGGAATTCCAAAGTCTTACTAAATGAGACTTGCAAAAGAACAAAATATCCCAACATGTAACCCCATCAACGGCTAATAAGAGGACTAGGCACTCAACAAATCAACGCGCGCAGAACTCAGGGCAGCACTATCGTCAAGACGACAATGTTCCTTGTCAAAAAAGACAAAATACAAAGCGTTAACAAAGGAAACCATGCATATCGGGGCATGTCAGGACACGTCAGGACAAATTCGCACGACTGTTGGGCAACAGAGGAAAACGAACACTTGAACAGAGTGAAAAGACGCTCACTATCATCGGACACGTACACTACATTCCCTCATTGTAAATCCGCTCGTCACAAAATCCACCTGCATCGTCGAACACCATTCACCAGTGACGAACCACACATCCGCACCCCATCAGAGGCAGACAGAACCCCACCTAAGCTACGCTCTTCTACTGACGATCAACGCAATTGCCAGGATCATAATTACCGTGTCTACATCCGCCAGTGTCCAAGAGAGAAGTGAATCCTTGCGTCCCCTGCAGGCCAGTCTCATTGGTCCAGACATCATCCTATTGTCTCAGGGCTACACAGTTTTTTTCCACTAATGCTCCTCTAGACAAGGTCAACCTGAAACAATAGTCTCTCGGTATGCGGTCATCATGCAGGTGCGTGGCTCAAGGACGCGTACGCTCTAGACAGGGCACCTGTTATTTATTGAATCACTATCCCTAGATTATTTCCTTTATTCTACTATAATGATTGCGTAGGGAACTATTGCAGAAAAACACCATAGACAAGAGGAGATTGTAGCATTTCATTCCCAAAGTCTTACTGTACAGGAAAAAAAAAAAGGTTCAGCAAGACATAAAGTCACACACCTGTCCCCCTCGCGGTTACTCTCTGAACTAAATGAATCGCAAAATTATTAAGAATTGCTCTACTCCCATTCAAGGCAGCACTATCGTCAAGAATATGCCTTGTACAAAAGGAAAAAAACTACATGCAGAAGGAAAGCATGTCAGAACAAGCCCAGGCATGTCAGCACATGTTTGTCAGACAAGGGGGGAAAAAGCGAAAAGAAACAAAGAAGGAAACCAGCATCAAACTATTTCTTCTTATTCAAAAACAGTGCTCATCATAAATCTGCCCAGGACAATACACACTATTTTTCTATTGCCACACTTTTTTCCAGTAACGGTCAATGCATTGCTACAGACTGCGTGACGTCATCACATCCTGTCTGAAGAAGAAGACACCGGCAAAGACTCCTATTATTTATTGAATCGCAAGATTATTTCCTTTGTCCTACTCTTAATGACATTGATTCTCTCATTAAAATTCAACAAAAAGCACCCCGCATATTAACGATTTTCACCCCAAAGGCTCATCATGGTCATTAGAATTACAGTAAACTGCCACTGCTCTTTTAGAATAATAAGTGAGACCACTCAACATCACCTCCAGGCTTATGTAATACATGACCCTTTCTATGCTCATACATTCGTTGTCTGAGGCTACACCTGCGAGCAAAAAAGGCGCGGAAGCCGGGTGGGCAAAGTTCCATTCGCGCATTGCGAGCAAAAACGCGCGAAAGCACAAGACAGAACGCCTTTACGGGAACACGATGGCATTCCTATACTATATTAATGATTATTGCATTGCAGTTTAGAAAAACTACAACTAAACTATAATTTTAGGAGCCCAACTTTCTATGGAAACTATAATTGCCCTATTACTTGGATCGCTACTAATGAAGCGCTCCAATTTTTTCTCTCTTCCCATTTCAGCCTTGTCATGCAGGGAAGCAGACTCATATCCAAAATAATTAATTTACACTGAGGGTGCCGTGCTTCAGGAATTCCTATCCTGCGCTCAGATGCAAGCATTTCTTCACGGATACCTTTAACAGCTGACTTCCTCAACATATCGAACACCCAACAAAATCAAACAAACAATCAGAGAAACCCTCTTCTCAGCTGCACCATGCGACTTTCTTCTGCGTAAAATCTGTGATTTGAAGAAGAGAGCAGCGAAAAATTGCGCGCGCTTGTGCTCGACCTGAAGCATATGCCAATAAACCAAGAAAAAGGCACTCATGTCTGGTATCTGATAGTGCCACATACACAGACGCATTGTCGCAAAGAAAGCACAGGACACGGATACACAAATTTCCTTAGGTGAGCAGGGAAAAGGCTTAAGACCACAGGTCACGACACATCGCCACGCGGCTAGCACAACATGACACCAACAAGATACTAGCAGCGGGAAGAACTGCTACACTGCTAAACAAGTCCAGACATGCCACGATGGCGTCACAAATCAGGAAGAAAAAAAAGCAAAACGAAAAAAAGCACACGCACGCACGCACGCACGCACGCACGCACAGAGGACAACGCATTAAACACACGGAGCGCTCAGGAATAATCGTAGCGTCACCGCACATCGCTACGAAGCTAAACGTCTAACACAAGACGACACCAACAAGATATTAGCGAAGGGTAAAAATTGCAACACTACCGAACAAGTCCAGACATGCGACATCGCATACAAAACACTGCTCATCGGGGAAAAGGCCTAAGCCTGCGGCGGATCATCATAGAGCGTACACAACTTCATTTTTTCTATTTTGCGTAAACTAAACGCGGTCTGCTTGGAAAACGACGTACAAATTTTCTTAAGGAGCAGAGAAATATTTCTACTCCGTGCTCAGATACCAGCATTTCTGCTCAAAAACCTGCAAAATTAAACACTGCTTACTTCGTCAAGATATCGAACAAAATCAAACAAACAACTCCACTTCCACTGGTAGAACACTATTCAGCTTTTACGCAGGAGGCTTTCTTCTACATAAAAAGTAGAGAAAATAAGAAAAGAGCAGCGAAATATTACACGCACATTTGCTTGACTTAAAAAACCTGAAGCATATGCCAATAAACCAAGAAAAAGACACTCATGTCTGGTATCTGATAGTGCCACATACACAGACGCATTGCCCTTGCGTAAAGAAAGCACAGGACAGGGATACACAAATTTCCTTAGGTGAGCAGGGAAAAGGCTGAAGACCTCAGGTCACCACACATCGCCACGCGGCTAGCACAACATGACAGCAACAACATACTAGCAGCGGGAAGAACTGCAACACTGCTAAACAAGTCCAGACATGCCACGATGACGTCACAAATCAGGAGAAAAAAAAAGCACACGCATGCACGCACAGAGGACAACGCATTAAACACACGGAGCGCTCAGGAATAATCGTAGCGTTACCGCACATCGCTACGAAGCTCAACGTCTAACACAAGACGACGACAACAACAAGATATTAGCGAAGGGTAAAAATTGCAACACTACTGAACAAGTCTAGACATGCGGCATCGAATGCGAAAACACTGGTGATCGGGGAAAAGGCCTAAGCCTGCGGCGGATCATCATAGAGCATACACAACTTCATTTTTCTATTTTGCGTAAACTAAACGCGGTCTGCTTGGAAAACGACGTACAAATTTTCTTAGGGAGCAGAGAAATATAGAAATTTGTACTCCGTGCTCAGATACCAGCATTTCTGCTCAAAAACCTGCAAAATTAAGCTCTGCTTACTTCGTTAAGATATCGAACAAAATCAAACAAACAACCCCACTTCCACTGGTAGAACACTATTCAGCTTTTACGTAGGAGGCTTTCTTCTACATAAAAAGTAGAGAAAATAAGAAAAGAGCAGCGAAATATTACACGCACTTTTGCTCGCATAGCTATAAGAGAAAAAAATAAATAAAATAACGACGCACACGCTAATAAACTGTGACAAAGACACCCATTTCTGCTATCAGATAATTATTGCATAATGCTAAATACTCATTTGCATTGGCCCTGCGTGAAGAAACCACAGGACAGGGATACACAATCTATCTTAAGCGAGCACGGAAAGTCACTTCTACTCGAACAGCTTAATACCATAAAGTCTGAATTTTTGCAAAGAAAATAAAGCCTGAACAGCGCTACGAAGGTGACAGACACATACTAACAAACAAACAAACACTTCTTCGAGTCTGTATTATCTTTTAAAAAATAACGAAAGCACACATAAAAAAAAAATCAAATCGGCTAGGTAGCCTTCCAGACGTTGTGCCTTAAAGTTGGCTGCACGCAATGTGCGGAAGCATGCTGTAAAGCCAACTTGCGGTTTTGCTGGATGCACATGAAGTCCGATTCCAATTGGAAATCGCGCTAAGGACGTGCCAAACGTGGAATTTTCGCAAGATTAGTCCCAATACCTGGAATTCTATTCATTTTAGCGGGAATGCTGGCGCTTGTGCTCCATTATTCGAAATTTTCGAATATTCGAATTTCTCGATTATCAAATTTTCGAATACGAATAGGGTTCGAATATCAACAATATTCGAACAATATTCGAAAGTTCGAATATTCGCACACCTCTAGTGAATACTGACACTCAACGATATATAACAAAAAACAAACAAATTCCATTCTCATGAACTCTCCTCTGCCGAGCGGCTTTCTCCTGCTCTACCTGGATGCTGACTTTTTCCCCCCTCACCTACATTCTGAGTAAAAACAGTGACAGAAGAAAAGAACCGCGAAACATTACACGCATTTGTGTCACAGGACAGGGATACACAAATTTCCTTAAGTGAGCAGGGAAAAGGCTTAAGTCGGTACCGCTCAGGAATAATCGGAGAATCACCGCGTATCGCTACGCGGCTAGCGCTTGAACAGCGCTACGAACGTGACAGATACATACTAACAAACAAACAAACAACAGCAGGACCGGCGTCGGGCACTCATAAAATACCCTGGCCAAAACAAAGACTTCGCCAGGTTCACGAGGCAATTCCATTAAAAACGCTCGTCCTATCCTACAGATAGCAATGCAAACGCGACTGCCCTTATTTTTTAAACCACTATTTAACGCAATAGTACATAAGTGTATCACTCGTGCCACACGAAAAGGCAAACACTTACTTGTCAAGTGGGGTCCCAGCGCGTGCGCGCGCGCACACACACAGGCACGCACACACATACTAACATTTTCACACTCACCAACACAAAGTCTATTTTCACAACCACATAAATCCATATTATTCCTCAGGTCAATAATTATCCTGCCATCGTCAAAAGACGGCACAGACATGTATGCTTACGCAAGACAATCGGTCCTCGTTCCGGATGTAATAGGATATCGTCACTCGGCCGGCGCGAACCAATAAAGAAAGAAAGGAATGCATGTTCGCTATACGAAGAAAACGGTGCCGTGCTTCTACGCAACGATCATTATACAGACGCGTAAATGTGAACATCATTCGCTACACACTGTAGCTCTCATCATTTTTAAACCAAACCGTGTTCATAGGTCTTCACTAAATAGGTGAGCCGATAATGACTCCAAATCAAATCAAATAAAATAATCATTCCAGCATCGCTGGCTGCAAGCTTGGGTACCCAACAGAGCAGCGCGCTCCTATCAACACGCCTTGGGCTGACCTTACACACCCGAAGCCTTTTCTGAATGCATTCTGCCGGCGCTGGAATAAAAGATTTATCGCGAGGGTACTACGATGTCAGCTCTGTTGCTGTTTAAGTGATAAAACAGTGCGCCCGAACCGCGAAGCGCGCGCGCGTGCCCGGTCTCGCGGTTTGGACTCGCGACGCGTGCGATTCCCCGCGGCGCGAGCGCAACGCGGACCCGTTCTCGCGGTTTGGACGCGCGCGATTGCCCGAGTAAGCGCACTGTTTTATCACTTAAACAGCAACAGAGCTGACATCGTAGTACCCTCGCGATAAATCTTTTATTCCAGCGCCGGCAGAATGCATTCAGAAAAGGCTTCGGGTGTGTAAGGTCAGCCCAAGGCGTGTTGATAGGAGCGCGCTGCTCTGTTGGGTACCCAAGCTTGCAGCCAGCGATGCTGGAATGATTATTTTATTTGATTTGATTTGGAGTCATTATCGGCTCACCTATTTAGTGAAGACCTATGAACACGGTTTGGTTTAAAAATGATGAGAGCTACAGTGTGTAGCGAATGATGTTCACATTTACGCGTCTGTATAATGATCGTTGCGTAGAAGCACGGCACCGTTTTCTTCGTATAGCGAACATGCATTCCTTTCTTTCTTTATTGGTTCGCGCCGGCCGAGTGACGATATCCTATTACATCCGGAACGAGGACCGATTGTCTTGCGTAAGCATACATGTCTGTGCCGTCTTTTGACGATGGCAGGATAATTATTGACCTGAGGAATAATATGGATTTATGTGGTTGTGAAAATAGACTTTGTGTTGGTGAGTGTGAAAATGTTAGTATGTGTGTGCGTGCCTGTGTGTGTGCGCGCGCGCACGCGCTGGGACCCCACTTGACAAGTAAGTGTTTGCCTTTTCGTGTGGCACGAGTGATACACTTATGTACTATTGCGTTAAATAGTGGTTTAAAAAATAAGGGCAGTCGCGTTTGCATTGCTATCTGTAGGATAGGACGAGCGTTTTTAATGGAATTGCCTCGTGAACCTGGCGAAGTCTTTGTTTTGGCCAGGGTATTTTATGAGTGCCCGACGCCGGTCCTGCTGTTGTTTGTTTGTTTGTTAGTATGTATCTGTCACGTTCGTAGCGCTGTTCAAGCGCTAGCCGCGTAGCGATACGCGGTGATTCTCCGATTATTCCTGAGCGGTACCGACTTAAGCCTTTTCCCTGCTCACTTAAGGAAATTTGTGTATCCCTGTCCTGTGACACAAATGCGTGTAATGTTTCGCGGTTCTTTTCTTCTGTCACTGTTTTTACTCAGAATGTAGGTGAGGGGGGAAAAAGTCAGCATCCAGGTAGAGCAGGAGAAAGCCGCTCGGCAGAGGAGAGTTCATGAGAATGGAATTTGTTTGTTTTTTGTTATATATCGTTGAGTGTCAGTATTCACTAGAGGTGTGCGAATATTCGAACTTTCGAATATTGTTCGAATATTGTTGATATTCGAACCCTATTCGTATTCGAAAATTTGATAATCGAGAAATTCGAATATTCGAAAATTTCGAATAATGGAGCACAAGCGCCAGCATTCCCGCTAAAATGAATAGAATTCCAGGTATTGGGACTAATCTTGCGAAAATTCCACGTTTGGCACGTCCTTAGCGCGATTTCCAATTGGAATCGGACTTCATGTGCATCCAGCAAAACCGCAAGTTGGCTTTACAGCATGCTTCCGCACATTGCGTGCAGCCAACTTTAAGGCACAACGTCTGGAAGGCTACCTAGCCGATTTGATTTTTTTTTTATGTGTGCTTTCGTTATTTTTTAAAAGATAATACAGACTCGAAGAAGTGTTTGTTTGTTTGTTAGTATGTGTCTGTCACCTTCGTAGCGCTGTTCAGGCTTTATTTTCTTTGCAAAAATTCAGACTTTATGGTATTAAGCTGTTCGAGTAGAAGTGACTTTCCGTGCTCGCTTAAGATAGATTGTGTATCCCTGTCCTGTGGTTTCTTCACGCAGGGCCAATGCAAATGAGTATTTAGCATTATGCAATAATTATCTGATAGCAGAAATGGGTGTCTTTGTCACAGTTTATTAGCGTGTGCGTCGTTATTTTATTTATTTTTTTCTCTTATAGCTATGCGAGCAAAAGTGCGTGTAATATTTCGCTGCTCTTTTCTTATTTTCTCTACTTTTTATGTAGAAGAAAGCCTCCTACGTAAAAGCTGAATAGTGTTCTACCAGTGGAAGTGGGGTTGTTTGTTTGATTTTGTTCGATATCTTAACGAAGTAAGCAGAGCTTAATTTTGCAGGTTTTTGAGCAGAAATGCTGGTATCTGAGCACGGAGTACAAATTTCTATATTTCTCTGCTCCCTAAGAAAATTTGTACGTCGTTTTCCAAGCAGACCGCGTTTAGTTTACGCAAAATAGAAAAATGAAGTTGTGTATGCTCTATGATGATCCGCCGCAGGCTTAGGCCTTTTCCCCGATCACCAGTGTTTTCGCATTCGATGCCGCATGTCTAGACTTGTTCAGTAGTGTTGCAATTTTTACCCTTCGCTAATATCTTGTTGTTGTCGTCGTCTTGTGTTAGACGTTGAGCTTCGTAGCGATGTGCGGTAACGCTACGATTATTCCTGAGCGCTCCGTGTGTTTAATGCGTTGTCCTCTGTGCGTGCATGCGTGTGCTTTTTTTTTCTCCTGATTTGTGACGTCATCGTGGCATGTCTGGACTTGTTTAGCAGTGTTGCAGTTCTTCCCGCTGCTAGTATGTTGTTGCTGTCATGTTGTGCTAGCCGCGTGGCGATGTGTGGTGACCTGAGGTCTTCAGCCTTTTCCCTGCTCACCTAAGGAAATTTGTGTATCCCTGTCCTGTGCTTTCTTTACGCAAGGGCAATGCGTCTGTGTATGTGGCACTATCAGATACCAGACATGAGTGTCTTTTTCTTGGTTTATTGGCATATGCTTCAGGTTTTTTAAGTCAAGCAAATGTGCGTGTAATATTTCGCTGCTCTTTTCTTATTTTCTCTACTTTTTATGTAGAAGAAAGCCTCCTGCGTAAAAGCTGAATAGTGTTCTACCAGTGGAAGTGGAGTTGTTTGTTTGATTTTGTTCGATATCTTGACGAAGTAAGCAGTGTTTAATTTTGCAGGTTTTTGAGCAGAAATGCTGGTATCTGAGCACGGAGTAGAAATATTTCTCTGCTCCTTAAGAAAATTTGTACGTCGTTTTCCAAGCAGACCGCGTTTAGTTTACGCAAAATAGAAAAAATGAAGTTGTGTACGCTCTATGATGATCCGCCGCAGGCTTAGGCCTTTTCCCCGATGAGCAGTGTTTTGTATGCGATGTCGCATGTCTGGACTTGTTCGGTAGTGTTGCAATTTTTACCCTTCGCTAATATCTTGTTGGTGTCGTCTTGTGTTAGACGTTTAGCTTCGTAGCGATGTGCGGTGACGCTACGATTATTCCTGAGCGCTCCGTGTGTTTAATGCGTTGTCCTCTGTGCGTGCGTGCGTGCGTGCGTGCGTGTGCTTTTTTTCGTTTTGCTTTTTTTTTCTTCCTGATTTGTGACGCCATCGTGGCATGTCTGGACTTGTTTAGCAGTGTAGCAGTTCTTCCCGCTGCTAGTATCTTGTTGGTGTCATGTTGTGCTAGCCGCGTGGCGATGTGTCGTGACCTGTGGTCTTAAGCCTTTTCCCTGCTCACCTAAGGAAATTTGTGTATCCGTGTCCTGTGCTTTCTTTGCGACAATGCGTCTGTGTATGTGGCACTATCAGATACCAGACATGAGTGCCTTTTTCTTGGTTTATTGGCATATGCTTCAGGTCGAGCACAAGCGCGCGCAATTTTTCGCTGCTCTCTTCTTCAAATCACAGATTTTACGCAGAAGAAAGTCGCATGGTGCAGCTGAGAAGAGGGTTTCTCTGATTGTTTGTTTGATTTTGTTGGGTGTTCGATATGTTGAGGAAGTCAGCTGTTAAAGGTATCCGTGAAGAAATGCTTGCATCTGAGCGCAGGATAGGAATTCCTGAAGCACGGCACCCTCAGTGTAAATTAATTATTTTGGATATGAGTCTGCTTCCCTGCATGACAAGGCTGAAATGGGAAGAGAGAAAAAATTGGAGCGCTTCATTAGTAGCGATCCAAGTAATAGGGCAATTATAGTTTCCATAGAAAGTTGGGCTCCTAAAATTATAGTTTAGTTGTAGTTTTTCTAAACTGCAATGCAATAATCATTAATATAGTATAGGAATGCCATCGTGTTCCCGTAAAGGCGTTCTGTCTTGTGCTTTCGCGCGTTTTTGCTCGCAATGCGCGAATGGAACTTTGCCCACCCGGCTTCCGCGCCTTTTTTGCTCGCAGGTGTAGCCTCAGACAACGAATGTATGAGCATAGAAAGGGTCATGTATTACATAAGCCTGGAGGTGATGTTGAGTGGTCTCACTTATTATTCTAAAAGAGCAGTGGCAGTTTACTGTAATTCTAATGACCATGATGAGCCTTTGGGGTGAAAATCGTTAATATGCGGGGTGCTTTTTGTTGAATTTTAATGAGAGAATCAATGTCATTAAGAGTAGGACAAAGGAAATAATCTTGCGATTCAATAAATAATAGGAGTCTTTGCCGGTGTCTTCTTCTTCAGACAGGATGTGATGACGTCACGCAGTCTGTAGCAATGCATTGACCGTTACTGGAAAAAAGTGTGGCAATAGAAAAATAGTGTGTATTGTCCTGGGCAGATTTATGATGAGCACTGTTTTTGAATAAGAAGAAATAGTTTGATGCTGGTTTCCTTCTTTGTTTCTTTTCGCTTTTTCCCCCCTTGTCTGACAAACATGTGCTGACATGCCTGGGCTTGTTCTGACATGCTTTCCTTCTGCATGTAGTTTTTTTCCTTTTGTACAAGGCATATTCTTGACGATAGTGCTGCCTTGAATGGGAGTAGAGCAATTCTTAATAATTTTGCGATTCATTTAGTTCAGAGAGTAACCGCGAGGGGGACAGGTGTGTGACTTTATGTCTTGCTGAACCTTTTTTTTTTTCCCTGTACAGTAAGACTTTGGGAATGAAATGCTACAATCTCCTCTTGTCTATGGTGTTTTTCTGCAATAGTTCCCTACGCAATCATTATAGTAGAATAAAGGAAATAATCTAGGGATAGTGATTCAATAAATAACAGGTGCCCTGTCTAGAGCGTACGCGTCCTTGAGCCACGCACCTGCATGATGACCGCATACCGAGAGACTATTGTTTCAGGTTGACCTTGTCTAGAGGAGCATTAGTGGAAAAAAACTGTGTAGCCCTGAGACAATAGGATGATGTCTGGACCAATGAGACTGGCCTGCAGGGGACGCAAGGATTCACTTCTCTCTTGGACACTGGCGGATGTAGACACGGTAATTATGATCCTGGCAATTGCGTTGATCGTCAGTAGAAGAGCGTAGCTTAGGTGGGGTTCTGTCTGCCTCTGATGGGGTGCGGATGTGTGGTTCGTCACTGGTGAATGGTGTTCGACGATGCAGGTGGATTTTGTGACGAGCGGATTTACAATGAGGGAATGTAGTGTACGTGTCCGATGATAGTGAGCGTCTTTTCACTCTGTTCAAGTGTTCGTTTTCCTCTGTTGCCCAACAGTCGTGCGAATTTGTCCTGACGTGTCCTGACATGCCCCGATATGCATGGTTTCCTTTGTTAACGCTTTGTATTTTGTCTTTTTTGACAAGGAACATTGTCGTCTTGACGATAGTGCTGCCCTGAGTTCTGCGCGCGTTGATTTGTTGAGTGCCTAGTCCTCTTATTAGCCGTTGATGGGGTTACATGTTGGGATATTTTGTTCTTTTGCAAGTCTCATTTAGTAAGACTTTGGAATTCCTACGATCAGCTTTCATGCATGGTGCTCTTCTGCAATAGTTTCCTATGCAATCGTTATAGAAGAATAAAGGAAATAACCTTGGGATAGTGATTCAATAAATAATAGGTCCCCTGTCTAGAGCGCACGCGTCCTTGAGCCACGCAGGTGCATGAGGACGTCATACCGTGGCTTCACTGCAGATTGACCTTGTCTAGAGGAGCATTAGTGAAAAAAAAACAGTGTAGCCCTGAGACAATAGGATGATGTCTGGACCAATGAGAACGGCCAGCAGGGGGCGCAGGAATGCTCTTCTCTCTTAGCCTCTCGCAGGTGGCGGTAGGAGCGCGCAGAGGGCGCTACGAGCGCGCGCATGCGTAGCACCCGTAGAGTGGCGTTTACGTCAGTCCACCTCTGGCTCTCGTTGGGAGAAGACGTGCGGTCGTTCGCTCCGTCGTCACTTGATCCCTGGCTGTCGACGAGAGCGGACGCTCCGTCGCAGCGGGGAAAAAGGTGAGTGATTTACCGATGTTTGCGCGTTGTTTTACCGTGCTCGTGTTAAGCCTTTTCTCGCATGTTTAGACTTGTTTAGCGGTGTCCAAGCCTGTTGACGCACGTTTACCATCGTGTGGTTCCCGCCTTGTGTTAGCCGCGAAGTGTTGTGACGCTGTGGTTAGGCCTAGTCGATTGCCTTAAGCCTTTTCCCCCAATGTGTAGTGTTTTCTCCGTGCTGTTTAGCAGTAGCGGTTAGGCCTTTTCCCCGCGCTCTGGCATGCTTAGACTTGTCGAGCAGTGTTGCCATTTTTACGTGTCGCTAGTACTTTCTTGTTCTCTGTGTTTCTCGTATAGAGCTACGATGCTGGCGCCATCTGGTGTGATGCCTTGGAACTAGCGTGCCACCTGCCTCTGCAACCGTCGTGCTCCAGTCGCCCCGGCGTGATTTCTTCAAGATGGCGTCGTTGATTTTCAAATAAAACCTTTCCTACTGTCTGCTTCCTTTCTATCTAGTTTTTTATTTCCTACAACCCGAGTTTTACATAGAAAATCCACGACAAGTATTGCACTGAGTCAGATTTTGCCAAATTTCAAAATTTTAAAAATTTAAATTTTTTAAAAAATTTTTAAAATTTTAAAAAAAAATTTAAAGTAATTTTAAAATAATTTAAAGTAAAATGTGCAATACTTGCCGTGGATTTTCTGTGTAAATCTTGGGTTGTTCCATTACTACTCGACAAATCACTCGTTGGTCATCGCTAAACATGGGGGGGGGCACGGCAAACATGCGAGAAAAGGAGCGCGGCAAATCACTCACTTTTCCCCCGCGGCGACTGCTCATCAGCCAGGCAGAAACTAAGCAGGCACGGGAACTGCGGAGCAACCGAGCACACGTCTGCTCTTCACGACAGCCAGCGAGCAACTGACTGACTGAGGTGGCGCGGTGCGGCAGCTACGCATACGCGCGCGCGCGCTCCTAGCGCCCTCTGCGCGCTCCAACCGCCACCTGCGGCGACCACCTGCGAGAGGCTAAGACAGAAGAGCATTCCTGCGCCCTCTTCTTGCGTTGCTCATTGGTTGTGACGTCATCCCATTGTCTCAGGGCTACCCTGCTTTTTTTTCACACAGTTGACACAACTGGACAAGGTCAATCTGCAATGAAGCCATGGCATGACGTCATCATGCACCTGTGTGGCTCAAGGATGCGTGCGCTCTAGACAGGGGACCTATTATTTATTGAATCACTATCCCAAGATTATTTCCTTTATTTTTCTATAACGATTGAATAGGAAACTATTGCAGAAGAGCACCATGCATGAAAGCTGATCGTAGGAATTCCAAAGCCTTACTAAATGAGACTTGCAAAAGAACAAAATATACACACACCTGTCCCCCTCGCGGTTACTCTCTGAACTAAAAGAATCGCAAAATTATTAAGAATAGCTCTACTCCCATTCAAGGCAGCACTATCGTCATCGTCAAGAATATTTCTTGTACAAAAAGAAAAAAACTACATGAAGAAGGAAAGCATGTCAGAACACGACAGAGCATTTCAGCGCATGTTTGTCAGACAACAAGGGGGAAAAAAGCAAAAAGAAACAAAGAAGAAAACCAGCATCAAACTATTTCAAAGCACACGCACTCCTCTTATTCAAAAACAGTGCTCATCATAAATTCGTCCAGGACAATACGCACCATTTTTCTATTGCTACACTTTTTTCCAGTAACGGTCAATGCATTGCTACAGACTGCGTGACGTCATCACATCCTGTCTAAAGAAGACAGCGGCAAAGACAAAGACTCCTATTATTTATTGAATCGCAAGATTATTTCCTTTGTCCTACTCTTCATGACATTCATTCTCTCATTAAAATTCAACAAAACAGCACTGCGCATATTAACGATTTTCGCCCCAAAGGCTCATTAGAATTACAGTAAACTACCACTGCTCTTTAAAATAATAAGTGAGTCCACTCAACATCACCTCCAGGCTTATGTAATATATGACCCTTTCTATGCTCATACATTCGTTGTCTGAGGCTACAGCTGCGAGCAAAAAGGCGCGAAAGCCGGGGGCAAAGTTCCATTCGCGCATTGCGAGCAAAAAGGCGCGAAAGCCGGGGAGCAAAGTTCCATTCGCGCATGCCAAAGCACAAGACAGAACGCCTTTACGGGAACATGATGGCATTCCCACCATATTAATGATTTTCTACCTTGCATTGCAGTTTAGAAAAACTACTACAACACTGTAATTTTAGGAGTCCATTAAAATTCTATTTTCTATGGAAACTATAATTGCCCTATTACTTGGATCGCTATTAATGAAGCACTCCAATTTTTTCTCTCTTCCAATTTCAGCCTTGTCATGCAGTGAAGCAGACTCACATCCAAAATAATTAATTTACACTGAGGGTGCCGTGCTTCAGGAATTCCTATCCTGCGCTCAGATGCAAGCATTTTTTCACGAATACCCTTAACAGCTGACTTCCTCAACATACCGAGCTCCTAACAACATCTAATAAACAATCAGAGAAACCCTCTTCTCAGCTGTACCATGCGACTTTCTTCTGCGTAAAATTGGTGATTTGAGGAAGAGAGCAGCGACAAAAATTGCGTGCACTTGTGCTTGACTTAAAAAACCTGAAGCATACGCTAATAAACTAAGAAAAAGACACTCATGTCTGTCTGGTATCTGATAGTGCCACATACACAGATGCATTGCCCTTGCGTAAAGAAAGCACAGGACAGGGATACACAATTTGCCTTAGCTGAGCAGGGAAAAGGCTTAAGACCTCAGGTCACCACACATCGCCACGCGGGTAGCACAACATGACACCAACAAGATACTAGCAGCGGGGAGAACTGCAACACTGCTAAACAAGTCCAGACATGCCATGATGACGTCACAAATCAGGAAAAAAGCACGCATGCACGCACACAGGCATAATAATGCATAGAGGCATAATAACGCATTAAACACACGGAGCGCTCAGGAATAATCATAGCATTACCGCACATCGCTACGAAGCTCAACGTCTAACACAAGATGACAGCAACAAGATATTAGCGAAGGGTAAAAATTGCAACGCTACTGAATAAGTCCAGACATGCGACATCGCATACAAAACACTGCTCATCGGGGAAAAGGCCTAAGCCTGCGGCGGATCATCTAGAGCATACACAACTTCATTTTTCTATTTCACGTATAGTAAACGCGGTCTGCTTGGAAAACGACGTACCAGTTTCCTTAGGGAGCAGAGAAATATAGAAATTTCTACTCAGTGCTCAGATACCAGCATTTCTGCTCAAAAACCTGCAAAATTAAGCACTGCATACTTCGTCAAGATATCGAACACCCAACAAAATCAAACAAACAACCCTACTTCCATTGATAGAACACTATTCAGCTTTTACGCAGGAGGCTTTCTTCTACATAAAAGTAGAGAAAATAAGAAAAGACCAGCAAAAAATTCCACGCACTTTTGCTCGCATAGCTATAAGAGAAAAAAAAATAACGACACACTCGCTAATAAACTGTGACAAAGACACCCATTTCTGTTATCAGATAATTATTTCATAATGGTAAATACTCATTTCCATTGTCCCTGCATGAAGAAAGCACAGGACAGGGATACACAATTTATCTTAAGTGAGCAGGGAAAGTCACTTCTACTCGAACAGCTTAATACCATAAAGTCTGAATTTTTGCACAGAAAATAAAGCTTGAACAGCGCTACGAACGGGACAGACACATACTAACAAACAAACAAACACTTCTATTCGTTTCTATTTATAAAGGCGTAAACCACACTGCAAGAACAAAGCACACTGCTTCAGGAAAGCGTATCAAATGCAACGCAACAGGACCGGCTCTCATAAAATAGCCTGCCCAAAACAAAGACTTCAACAGGTTCGCGATGCAATTCCATTAAGAACGCTCTCGGTCTATCCTACAGATAGCAATGCAAGCGCTGCTACCCTTATTTTTTAAACCACTATTCTACGCAATAGTACATAAATGTATCACTCGTGTCACATGAAAAGGCACACACAAAGAACTTAGTTGTCAAATGGGATCCCTGGTTCAGAAAAGCGCGCGCGCCCGCGCACACACACAGACACACACTCACATTTTCACACTCACAAATACAGTCTATTCTCACAATCACATAAATCCATATTATTCCTCAGGTCAATAATTATCGTACCATCGTCAAAAGATGGCTCACTGTTGTATGCGATCGCAAAGCGATAGCTTCCTCGTTCCGGATGTAATAGTATATCGCCACTCGACCGACGCGAACCAAAAAAGAAAGAAAGGAATGCACGTTCGCTATACCTCCACGAAGAAAACGGTGCCGTGCTTCTATGCAGCGATCATCATACAGGAGTGAATTCTCTTCTTCGTTTTCCTTTTATTTTCTTGCACCCATATATTTTGTAAGAATACTATAGAGACCCAACAGAGCAGTGCGCTCCCATCACCACGCCTTGGGATGACCTTACACACCCGAAGCCTTTTCTGAATACATTCTGCTGGCGCTGGAATAAAAAGTGCGTGTAATTTTTCGCTGCTCTTTTCTTATTTTCTCTACTTTTATGTAGAAGAAAGCTTCCTGCGTAAGAGCTGAATAGTGTTCTATCAGTGGAAGTGGGGTTGTTTGTTTGATTTTATTGGGTGTTCGATATCTCGACGAAGTAAGCAGTGCTTAATTTTGCAGGTTTTTGAGCAGAAATGCTGGTATCTGAGCACGGGGTAGAAATTTCAATATTTCTCTGCTTCCTAAGAAAATTTGTACGCCGTTTTCCAAGCAAACTGCGTTTAGTTTACGCGAAATAGAAAAATGACGTTGTGCATGCTCTATGATGATCCGCGGCAGGCTTAGGCCTTTTCCCCGATGAGCAGTGTTTTGTATGCGATGTCGCATGTCTGGACTTGTTCAGTAGTGTTGCAATTTTACCCTTCGCTAATATCTTGTTGTTGTCGTCTCGTGTTAGACGTTGAGCTTCGTAGCGATGTGCGGTAACGCTACGATTATTCCTGAGCGCTCTGTGTGTTTAATGCGTTGTCCTCTGTGCGTGCATGCGTGTGCTTTTTCCTGATTTGTGACGTCACCATAGCATGTCTGGACTTGTTTAGCAGTGTTGCAGTTCTTTCCGCTGCTAGTATCTTGTTGGTGTCATGTTGTGCTAGCCGCGTGGCGATGTGTGATGACCTGAGGTCTTAAGCCTTTTCCCTGCTCACCTAAGGAAATTTGTGTATCTCTGTCCTGTGCTTTCTTTACACAAGGGCAATGCATCTGTGCATGTGGCACTATCAGATACCAGACATGAGTGTCTTTTTCTTAGTTTATTAGCATATGCTTCAGGTTTTTTAAGTCAAGCACAAGTGCACGCAATTTTTCACTGCTCTCTTCCTCAAATCACCGATTTTACGCAGAAGAAAGTCGCATGGTACAGCTGAGAAGAGGGTTTCTCTGATTGTTTGTTAGATGTTGTTAGGAGCTCGGTATGTTGAGGAAGTCAGCTGTTAAAGGTATCCGTGAAGAAATGCTTGCATCTGAGCGCAGGATAGGAATTCCTGAAGCACGGCACGCTCAGTGTAAATTAATTATTTTGGATGTGAGTCTGCTTCACTGCATGACAAGGCTGAAATGGGAAGCGAGAAAAAATTGGAGCGCTTCATTAATAGCGATCCAAGTAATAGGGCAATTATAGTTTCCATAGAAAGTTGGATTTTAATGGGCTCCTAAAACTGCAACGCAAGGTAGAAAATTATTAATATGGTGGGAATGCCATCATGTTCCCGTAAAGGCGTTCTGTCTTGTGCTTTGGCGTGCGCAAATGGAACTTTGCACCCGGCTTTCGCGCCTTTTTGCTCGCAGGTGTAGCCTCAGACAACGAATGTATGAGCATAGAAAGGGTCATGTATTACATAAGCCTGGAGGTGATGTTGAATGGACTCACTTATTATTTTAAACAGCAGTGGTAGTTTACTGTAATTCTAATGACCATGATGAGCCTTTGGGGTGAAAATCGTTAATATGCACGGTGCTTTTTTGTTGAATTTTAATGAGAGAATGAATGTCATTAAGAGTAGGACAAAGGAAATAATCTTGCAATTCAATAAATAATCGGAGTCTTTGTCTTTGCCGCTGTCTTTTTCAGACAGGTTGTGATGACGTCACGCAGTCTGTAGCAATGCATTGACCGTTACTGGAAAAAAGTGTAGCAATAGAAAAATGGTGTGTATTGTCCTGGACGGATTTATGATGAGCACTGTTTTTGAATAAGAGGAGTGTGTGTGCTTAGAAATAGTTTGATGCTGGTTTTCTTCTTTGTTTCTTTTCGCTTTTTTCCCCCCTTGTTGTCTGACAAACATGTGCTGACATGCTCTGACCTGTTCTGACATGCTTTCCTTCTACATGTAGTTTTTCTTTTTGTACAAGGAATATTCTTGACGATGACGATAGTGCTGCCTTGAATGAGAGTAGAGCTACTCTTAATAATTTTGCGATTCATTTAGTTCAGAGAGTAACCACAAGGTGGACAGGTGTGTGACTTTATTCAGGAGGAACAAAGCGTCATTATTCAGTTAGCTCCATGGCTCTCGGCTCGGATGGACATGTCTTGCTGAATCATTATTTTGTTTTTTCCTGTACAGTAAGACTTCAGGAATGAAATGCTACAATCTCCTCTTATCTATGGTGTTTTTCTGCAATAGTTCCCTACGCAATCATTATAGTAGAATAAAGGAAATAATCTAGGGATAGTGATTCAATAAATAACAGGTCCCCTGTCTAGAGCGTAAGCATCCTTGAGCCACGAACCTGCATGATGACGTCATACCGCAACACTATTGTTTCAGGTTGACCTTGTCTAGAGGAGCATTAGTGGAAAAAAAAACAGTGCAGCCGTGAGGTAATAGGGCAACGTCACGACCAAAGAGAACGGCCTGCAGGGGGCGCAAGGATTCACTTCTCTCTTGGACACTGGTGGGTCTGGACACGCTAATTCTGCTTCTAGCAATTGTGTTGGCCGTCAGTGGAAGATCTTAGTTTCGCTGGGGTTCTGTCTGCCTCTGATGGGGTGCGGATGTGTGGTTCGTCACTGGTGAATGGTGTTCGACGATGCAGGTGGATTTTGTAACGAGCTGATTTACAATGAGGGAATGTAGTGTACGTGTCCGATGATAGTGAGTGTCTTTTCACTCTGTTCAAGTGTTTGTTTTCCTCTGCTGCCCAGCAGTCGTGCAATTTGTGCTGGCGTGTTCTGACATGCCCCGATATGCATGCTTTCTTTTGTTGACGCTTTGTATTTTTTCTTTTTTGACAAGGAACATTGTTGTCTTGATAATAGTGCTGCCCTGAATGGGAATAGTGCTATTCTTAATAATTTCGCGATTAAATTAGTTCAGAAATCAACCGCAAGAGGGACAGATGCATGACTTTATAGAGGAGAAAAAGCATTATGACTCAGTTCCGTGCCTGGCTGTCAGATAGAGTAGACGCATCGTTCTGCACTCCTTGTTACCCGTACTCTGTGTTGATTTGTTGAGTGCCTAGTCCTCTTATTAGCCGTTGATGGAGTTACGTGTTAGGATATTTTGTTCTTTTGCAAGTCTCATTTAGTAAGACTTTGGAATTCCTATGATCAGCTTTCATGCATGGTGCTTTTCTGCAATAGTTTCCTGTTTAATCGTTATAGAAGAATAAAGGAAATAATCTTGGGATAGTGATTCATTAAATAATAGTCCCCTGTCTAGAGCGCACGCGTCCTTGAGCTACGCAGATGCATGATGACATCATGCCATGGCTTCATTGCAGATTGACCTTGGCCAGTTGTGTTCTGACTGTGTGAAAAAAAAAAAGCAGGGTAGCCCTGAGACAATGGGATGACGTCACGATCAATGAGCAACGCAAGAAGAGGGTGCAGGAATCCTCTTCTCTCTTAGCCTCTCGCAGGTGGTCGCCGCAGGTGGCGGTAGGAGCAGAGGGCGCTAGGAGCGCGCGCGCGCGCATGTGCGTAGCTGCCGCAGCACGTCGCCTCAGTCGGTTGCTCGCTGGCTGTCGTGGAGAGCAGACGTGTGCTCGGTTGCTCCGCAGACCCCGCGCTCGCTCACTTTCTGGCTGACTGTCGCGAAGAGCAGACGTCGCCTCAGTCAGTTGCTCGCTGGCTGTTGTGGAGAGCAGCCGTGTGCTCGGTTGCTCCGCAGACCCTGCGCTCGCTCACTTTCTGGCTGGCTGTCGCGGAGAGCAGACGTGTGCTCGGTTGCTTCGCAGTCGCCGCGCCCGCTCAGTTTCTGCCTGGCTGATGAGCAGTCGCCGCGTGGGAAAAGGTGGATGATTTGCCGCGCTCCTTTTCTCGCATGTTCGCCGTGCCCCCAGGGTTTAGCGCTGACCAACGAGTGATTTGTCGATGTTTGACCGCGCTCGTGTTAAGCCTTTTCTTGCATGTTTAGACTTGTTTAGCGGAGAGCAAGCCTTTTTCTCTGTGTTGACGCACGTTTAGCGGTTCCCCCCTTGTGTTAGCTGCATAGTGTTGTGACGCTGTGGTTAGGCCTAGTCGATTGCCTTTTCCCCGATTTCTGTGTGTACTGTGTGTTAAACCTTTTCTCTCGCATGCCTGTCGTTTAGCAGTGCTGCCATTTTTACCTGCCGCTAGTATCTTGTTGTTCTCTTTCTCGCATAGAGCTATGATGGTGGCGCCATCTGGTGTGATGCCTTGCAACTACTTGGCCACCTGTCGTCGATCTCTGCAACTGCTGGGTGCCAACAACCAACATGGCGGGCGCTGGTCACTCGGGGGTTGCGGAGCGGCTTCTTCGTCGCAGCATCGTTGATTTTCAAATAAATTGTTTCTCTCCACTCTAATTCCGTCTTTTTATTTTATTTTCTACCTATTTTTTATTTTTTATGGACACAGGTTGCCGCCAACTCACAGCTTGGTCTGGACACGAGTTAGATGCTCCCCAATTAGTGTAATGACTCCCTGGAGGGTCCTGAATAATGTGGGGGGTCCCAATTAGCTCTAATTGCTAATTAAATCGTGTTTAGACGAAGTTGTGAGTTGGCGGCAGTCTGTGTCCAGTCCATACTACTGCTATTCATGCCTGCAATTATTGTGCTGCGCTTCGAAGGCTGCGAACACTGTTGTTCCTTTCAGGAAAGAGGTAACTCCATGTCCCATATTGTACGCTACACAGCATGCTGGAGTTAATTTCCATGCAGTTTACGTCAGTTGACCCATTATTCAGAATCTCGACAGCTTTTTAAGGTGGCTATCCAAGGCTCTAATTAGTGTTGTGTTATTAGTATAGACGTGGACAGATGGAGAAAGGACATTAGGAAGGAGTGGGGCACAGGGGTGACGGTGACAGATGGCAACCTTAAAAAGTGCATCAATTACTCTGTGCACATACATATTTGTTGCATGGACATGCATTCTTAAGTCACTTCAGTTGCAGTAAAGTTGCAGAGTATTCAAATTAAAGTCGACGAGTTTTGCAAAAATTTTCCTCTTGCAGTGAGTAATTGTTGGGCAAGGCATACCAACACTGAGTACACTTTTATTTGTCGCCTCCACCAGGTAAAAGTATGACTTGCTGTGTTCACCGATGAGGAGCTTGTCCAAGGAAACAAGAATGTTCCTTGTAACAAAACTTGAAATGTTACAAAGTTGAACAATCTTGGTGCACTCAAAAATTAAGCGTTCACATTTGGTTGAGCGCTCTTGCGATGTCTGTCTTCCTTTCGGCAGTCATTTTCTTGTTGAGGCCACCCACAATACCTTAGACTTTCTGTGGAGGCAAGATAAGGACAGTAAGAGAAAGTGATTTCAGAACTGAATGTTTACTAACATTTGTTTTATGCAAAAGGGATCAATAGCAGCTCGCTTCAAAACTGTCTGGTATTGCACTGACTTATGTGCACTTCAAGATAATGATCATGACTACATCATCTGGAACATTCCAGGTTATTATATTACAGAATGGAATGGACTTATTGGTACATGGTGTTATCGATGTAAACCAGCGGTGAAAAGACATGGACGAGGAATGAGGGGCGACACACACGCTGGACTACGAACAGTTTTATCACGAAAATGGAAGATAAAAAGGCAGGTTACACTCCTGGGTGCAACCGTGACTCATCTGTCTTTGTTACGCGAAATTCGAGATGGACAGACGCACACAAAGCCCACGCGCTGCCATCACGGAAAATGCGCGATAGGACTCGTTGATACAGATGAAAACTGCACTGAAAGTGCACTATATTAGACAAAGCAATAACTGTGACTGGTGAAAGTCATAGGCAAGGGTACCACTAAACCGACAGGTAGAGCAAAATCTTTTTATTGGTGACCCAAAGTGACGGCTCGCTGACGGAGCTGTTAATTTATTTATTTAAGGGATACTGCTGACATCACCAAGATGTCATTTCCAGGAGTGTGAAAATAAAAGAAAATGTACAGGTCATGAGCATATTGCACAGCAAAAGTAAATCTACCGTCTTGGAATTAGAACAAAATTAACAAGACTTAAATGGCGATTAAACAATAATTGAACAAACAACTGAACACGCATTTAAACAGGAGTAGGCATCAACAGCAAAACGACACTTTGCTACCAGAAATGTACCGAAACACCATCAAAAATAAAATACAGTCTGTTTACATTTTTGAAAGTAATCATCAATTCCACGAATAAATGAGGCAAGAGAGTTGAAGTTAACAAGATCGCTAGGCAGTGCATTCCAGTCCTTAATTACAATAGGGAAGAAGGAATTTTTAAGGGCTTCAACCTTACTATACGGGGGCTTAATGTAAAGATTATGGGTAGTTATGGTGGCACCTCTCTGAATGAATGTAAAGTATTCATCATATGGAACTTTTAAAAATCCTGTCAGAATCTGCCAAAAGGTTTTCAATCGTTGTATCCTTACTCGTGTTTTAATGTAGGAAGGCCTGCCCGTACCAGCAGAGTAGAAGGAGAGTCTAAAGGGTTATATTTACTGTATACGAAGCGCAGTGATTTTCTCTGAACCATTTCAAGCTGTGACACTATCGTCTTAGCTTGTGGAAACCAGACTGTAGAGGCGTATTCAATTAAGGGGCGAATACAAGTGGTATATGCCACTAATTTAGTGGAAGGTGTAGCTAATCTTAGGGCATGACGCAGGGAAAAAAGCCGACCATACGCTTTGGAGCAAACATCTGTGATGTGGGGTTGCCACGAAAGTTTATTATTAATCGTTAAGCTCAAATGTTTGTGCTTAGTTGCAAGTTTAATTGGCTCACTGGCTAACGTATAGGGAAACAAAAGGCAATTTTTCTTCAGGGTCACTGTCATGCACAGCGTATTTTCGTAGTTTAGCGTCATCTGCCACTTCTGGCACCATTCCGACACTCTGTCGATGTCCCTCTGTAACTCCCACTGGTCATCAACAGTGGTGATCTGCCTATACAGAACGCAGTCATCTGCATACATTTTAATTTTAGAGGTAATATGTGTTGGGAGATCGTTCATGAACATAATAAAGAGAAGGGGCTCCAAAACTGACCCCTGGGGAACACCAGAAGTCACGGATGTAAGTGCAGAGTTTCTATTATTATAGGTAACGAATTGAGAACGGTCTCGAAGATAGCCCTCTAACCATTTGCCGACCTTCTGATTTTTCAAATACTGATTAATTTTGTGCAACAATTTAGTGTGATACATAGTAGGTAATTTTTCACTTCCTTCCGGTTGCCCCTCTTGTGAACTGGAATAACCGTAGCTATTCTCCAATCTGACGGTACCTCACCGCTGTGATACGATCTATGAAATATAGTCGCCAGGTACTCCGCTACCCATTCAGCATAAGTTCGGAGAAAAATATTAGGAATGCCATCAGAGCCTGGGGTCTTTTTGGAATCTAGTTTAAGAAGGGATGATATACTACCGGGCAATGAGATGTCAATGTCAGACATAGGGGGCACACTTGAAGCGAAGGAGTCATTTGGAATGATACCGTTATCAGTCGAGAACGCAGATTCAAAGAAGTTACTAAATTTATCAGCAACATCTTCGCCATCCATCAACGGGGACTCTTTGTCTGGTGAAGTTAAGGAAGTAGATATGTACCGCCAGAACTTTTGTGGTGATGACTGGAGAAAATTATGTAGAGTAGTATCATAATACCTCGATCTGGCAGAGGTGATCTTTTCTTTCAACGCTATGCACAGGTCTTTTCTATTACTGCAGGGTTTCTTTCTATGTCTTCTAACCTTACAACTCAGCTGCAGTATTTCCCGGGTTATCCATGGATTATTTCTGTGCACCACCTTGCGCTTAAGAGGGACAAAATTGTTTATGCAGTACTGAACAGTGTTTTTGAAAAAGTCCCACAAGTGACAAACAGAAATATCTTTATCATTGGACAATGACCGGAACTGACATAGTGATATCGCTAAGTTATCGATAATACTTTCATGACTAGCATGATTGTAATCTCTTATTTTAATCATATTTGACCTCCTTCTGACTGCATGCGCGAGAGTAACAGTAACCTGAACCATATTATGGTCCGATATGCCTGATAGTACCTCACAGGAGAAAGGCGCCAGAAATAAGTCGCTTCCTAGCAATACAACATCGAGAATAGTAGAGGAGGAAGCAGTAACCCTAGTGGGGGCGTGAACTACCTGTCTCAGCTGATAGCGTAATAATAAGTCTAATAACGCTCCGGTTTTACTTGAGGTTGAAACCATACAGCTCCAGTTAACGTGGGGCATATTTAAATCGCCCATCAGAATGATTTTACTCCTTGAAGGAACTTCTTTACTAATGTACTCATTTAAAAGATAGAGAAAATCGTAGGAAGATAAAGGAGGCTTATAGAAGCAACCCACCACTATGTTACCGCCTCCCCTCTTTAATTGACACCATACACACTCCATAGTGGTAGGAACAGACATCACAGAAAAGTCTAAATCACTAGCGACATCGGATATACCGTACACAACCAGATTAGATCGCCTGGATTGATTCTTCATATCAACAAAATTCTTTTGCAAGGAAACAATATCAACGCGGAGAGATCCTGACATGTCTACAATGTTTCCAACCTCTGTACAGATATCAGTAAGTTCTTTAATTTTCTCCTCAACATTCTCAACTTTATTTGACAAGTCCAATATAGCTTTTTCTGTGTTTAGCTGCTTCTCCCTAAGTGTATTCAGGTCAGCCAATATAGCACCCTGCCCGGCTTTAAGTTCTAATAGAAGTTCAAGTACAGCAGCGTCATTATCCGTAGAAGGACCAGGGTTTGTGTCAACGTCAACAGCAAGTAGTAAGAGTGAGGTGAGAAAGACGTCAACAACATCACCCAACACTTTTTCAGCAGAACCTAAAAAAAGTAAGGGACAAGCATTTCGTGGCCATCTCAGCAACAGCAAAAATACGTCATTGGATTTGAACCCATATCTATCATGTGTGCTATAGTAACTAACCTGTGTTAGGAACAACAGATGACGATAAGCAACACCGTTCATGCTGTTGCCGGCATGACCACTGAAGATGCAGAGGCGGGGATGGTCTTTTAAGCCCTGCGGCAACGTAGAGGTAGCTGCAGTAGATGTCCAATCAGACCTAGTGAAGTGTTGATGCGCAGCACACGAGGGATGCAGATAATCGTTCCGAAGCTTTCCGAAGTCTATCGGAGCATGATAACCGTCAGATGTTGATGGTACCAACAGGGACACCTGTGTTAGGAACAACAGATGACGACAAGTAACACCGTTCATGCTGTTGCCGGCATGACCACTCAATACTTAATAAAAACTCTCAAAACACTCAAACTTAATAAAAGCTGTACCCTTTTATTTTCCTTTTCTGCACTAAACTGTTCATATGGTTAAGCGGTTCACCTCTGGTTCACGCAGAGGTTCACATCTGGTTTACATCGTTTATATCACTCTGGGTGGACTTGCGATTCTCGTCGTAACAGCCACCTTCTACTCAGTTTCAAAACCTTGAATGCAATGAAAGTTATCACGTTCGTTACATCCGAGAGAGGCACGCAGAAACTCAATCGTAATAATTTTTTTCCTCTAAAATCAGACACCTGTCACTTTTATGGTTAGTTTCTGAACTCATTGAATCGCAAAATTATTGAGAATCGTTCTAGCACTACTCCTGTTTAGATCAACGGTGCTGGAGCACTAGCGTCATCGACAAGACAAGAGTGATCAACAAGTAGCTTCTCGTCCAAAAAAGAAAAAATAGAGAGGTAGATGCATCAACAAAGGAAAGCATGCATCATAAGACAGAACAGGTCAAAGCATGTCAGGACATTGCTCAACGGGCACTGTCTAACGAGGCAAAATCACACGACTGCTGGGCAACAAAGGAAAGCAAGCACAGAGAGACACTTGAACACAGTGAAAAAAACACTCATCAGCATCGAAGTATTTCCACGTACACAGCACTCCCTCATTGTAAATCTGCTCGGCAAAAAAAAAAAAAAACATCAGAGACGTCGCATACCACCCGCCTGTGAGGAGCCACACATTCGTACCCTGTGAGAGGCAGACTGAATCCTACTGAGGCTACGCTTTTCCAGTAACGGCCAACACTACTTGAAAAATTAAAATAAATGCGCGCCTTCCTTCAGTAAGACATCCATACCTGCGAGAGGCCAAGAGAGAAGGGAATCCTTGCGCCCTCGGCGGCCCTTGCTCATTGGTCATAACGTCATCCTATTGTCTCAAGGCTAAACTGTTTTTTTTTTCAGTAATGCCCAACGCAACTGCGAGGGCGGTGTGCTTGTGAACATTTGTAAACTGGTTTGGTTTAAAAATGATGGGAGGTACAGCGTGTAGCCAATGATGTTCTCATTTACCCGTTCCACTCAATAGTAGGGTAAGCGAATCAAAGTCAAATGAAATGATTCCCCTTCTGTATTATAAATGCTGCACCAAAGCATGGCAGCTGTTTTCTTGGATGTATAGTCAACATCCATTCCTGAGCCGCTTTATTTTTTTCGTTCGCGACGGTCGACTGGCGATATCCTACTGCATCCTATTCTTTCATCGGCGCACACGTATGTGGTACATGTAGGCCGTGGTTTCACGCGTGGACAATCACTGACTTATAGAAATAATACGGTTTTATGTGGTCGTGATGATACTTTTTGGTTTTCGCTCGTGGTGTGTGCATGTGAAAAATGCCAGCGTGAATGTGCCAATGTGTCAGTGAAACTGGCCTCCCACTTGACAACTAAGTTCTTTGTATTTGCCTTTTTCTGTGACAAGATTGACTAATTCACAAGATTGAGTTTATTTACTATTGCATGAAATCCTGGTTTAAAAAATAAGGGTTATCGCCTTTGTGTTGCAATTTGTAGGATGGGCCGAGTATTTTTCATAGAATTGCCTAGCGAACCTGATGAAGTCCTTGTTCTGGATATTTTATGAGTGCTCGACGCGAGTCCTGTTCCGCACCATTTGATATGCTTTCCCTGAGCAGTGTGCTTTGTCTTAACGAGTGGTTCACGCCTTTAACTCCAATATTCTATCAGTAGAAGTGAATATCAGTGTTTGCTTGTTAGTATGTGTCTGTTATGCTCTTAGCGGTTTTCCAGCGTAGTTTGTGGAACTGTAGACTTTAGCTATCGTATTATGCTTTCCCAGTAGAAGTGATTTTATTTGCTCGCTTGAGAGAACGTGTGTGCCTTGTTCTGTGCTTTCTTTACAAAGGGATAATGCAGTTGTGTGTATGTGTGTGTTGCATTATGCAATAATTATCTGATTGCAGAAATGGGTGTGTTTCTCTGAGTTATTGCTTCTTTCTCAGCATCTGCTTGGGTTTTTGCAGTTATAGGTTTCCGAGCAAAAGTGCGTGTAATTTTTCGCTGCTCTTTCCTTCTTTCACTGCGTTTACGTGAAAGAAAGCCGGTTTGTAAAGCTGAATAGTGTTCTATCATGAGAAGTGGGTTTGTTTATTCGTTTATTTGTTTCTTACATGATGTTGGGTGCTCGGTATGTTGATGAAGTAAGCTGTTTGCAGTTATAGGTGTTTGTGCAGAAATGCTTGTATCTGAGTGCATAGTAGAAATTCCTATGAAGCACACCATCCTCAGTCGTATGGTACATTAATTATTTTGGACGTGAGTCTGCTTCACTGCATGACAGGGCCCACGAGGCTGAAATGTGAAGAGAGAAAAACAGAGAGTGCTTGATTTATAGAAATCTAAGTAACAGCACAATTATAGAACAATTTCCATAATGAGTAGAATTTTAAGGCTCCTAAAATTATAGTTGACCTTATTATGGGTAATACAGGCTTTTTGTGATAGATTTTGTAAACTGCAACGCATGGGTGAAAATTATTAATATGGTAGGAATGCAATCACATCATATATCTGTTGCCGTAACGGCGTTCTGGGTACTCCTAGTTGCGTGGCTTTATTCTGGAGGAAGAAAGTGTCATTATTCAGTTATCTGCCTCGGATGGATCGGAGATCCCTCACTGAGCTCCTCATATTAACCATTGATGCTGTTACTTGTTAGGATATTTTGTTCTTTCCTGATTTTTGTAACACTATCTAGTCATATAGGAAGTATTTGGGTTAAAATGCTTAATTGCTACGATCAGCTTTCATGCATGGTGTTTTGTGCTTTTCTGCAATAGTTTTTTTATTTTTCTTGTGCAATCATTATAGCGCAATAAAGGAAATAATCTTGGGATAGTTATTCAATAAATTACAAGTGCCCTGTCTAGAGTACAGCCGCACGCCTCCTTGAACCATTCAGCTGCATGCCTGGGTGATGACGTCATGCCGCGGCTGTATTGTTTCAGGTGGACCTTGTCCATAGCAGTTGCTTTGGGCATTAGTGAAAACAAAACAGTGCAGCCTTGAGACAATAGGATGATGTCGTCACCAATGAACAAGGCCTGCAGAGAGTGCAAAGATTCACTTCTCTCTTGGCATCTCGCAGGTATGGATGCCTTACTGGTGGACGGCGAGCATTAATTCGTTCTGTTCCTACCAGTTGCATTGGCCATTAGTGGAAAGGTACAGCCTCAGTAGGATTCAGTTTGCCTCTCACAGGGTACGGATATGTGGCTCATCACTGGTGGGTGGTGTGCGACTAATCTGGTGAATTTTTTGTCGAGCAGACTTACAATGAGGGATTGCTATTTTTTTGGAAATACTTAGTTGCTCGTGAGTGTCTTTTTCACTCTGTTCAAGTGTCTCTCTGTGCTTGCTTTCCTTCGTTGACCAGCAGTCATGAGATTTTGCATCTTGTGACAGTGCCGACTGAGCACTGTTCTGACATGCCCTGACCTGTTCTGCCTTATGATGCATGCTTTTCTTTGTTGATGCTCCTCTGTATTTTTTCTTTTTTTGGACAAGGAAGATTCCTGTTGATCATTCTTGTCATGACGATAGCGCTAGTGCTGCCGCACCCTTGATCTGGGCAGGAGTAGTGCTTGAACAATTCTTAATAATTTTGTGATTCAATTAGTTCAGAAAGTAACTGCAACAGGGACAGATGTGTGGGTTTTAGAGGAGGAAAAAGCATTACAATTCGGTTCTCTGCATGCCTCTCGGATGGAACGGGCGTGATAACTTATTCCCCGCATTGTTTGCGATTAGCAGTGACGTGCCAGGGCATGTCGTGTGCTGATTGTTGTTCCTGTTCCTGCATCACTGCCATTCTCTGTCTTCCGCAAAAGCTCCCATGGCCTCGGGAACGAGGGTAGCGCTGCATGATTCTTAATAATTTTGTCATGAAATTACTTCATAAAGTAAGCGCTTGGGGGTGCAGATGCATGACTTTAAACAAAGCAATACAATTCAGTTCTGTGCCTGGCTGTGGGATGGAGCGAATGCATAGTTCTGCCCTCCTCGTGACTGCTGTTGTGGTCAGTTGATGTGTTGTGTGCCTAGTCCTTTTTGTTGTTGGTTATCGATGGTGTCCTTTGCTAGAACATTCACTCTTGCTTTCACAGCAGTTTGCATTCCTCTGTCTTGGTCATAGGTGTTTTTCTCCTTGCTTGTCTAGAGGTGCCCTATCGTGTCCAGACATCCCATGATGATGTCTCACTTATGTCCCAGGATGTCCAGAACTCGTGGTCACAACAAGGACGGTGGCGCAACCTGCTGTGATACCTTGCAATTAGATAGTCACCTGCCTCTGTGTTCGATCGCCCCATGTTTAGTCAGTGGCTCTTTTGAACCGCTTTCTTCAAGATGGCTTCGTTAATCCTCAACTAAGCTGCTTCTGTCCGTTCTATTTCTATCTATTTTTGATATTTTATGACCGCTAGTTGCCCACAACACACAGGGTGATCTAGATATGAGTTAGATGCTCCCCAATTAGTGTAATGACCACTGAATTATCCTAATTTCCGTGAGGGTCCGAATTGCTAAGTAATGGCTAATTAATGGCGTCCAGACCCCCTGTGTGTTTTGGGCAGCTAGCGGTCAGTGCTTACTACACACGTAGTATGCTGGCAGTAATTTCCATGTAATGTGTGCCATTTCAGCCATTAATCGGAATCTCAACAACTTTCAACAGGCTATTCATGGCTATAATTAGTGTGCTGCGCTTCGAACGCTGCGAACAATTGTGTTCCTCTCAGGAAAGAGGTAACTTCGTGTGCTATAGGTGCGTTACACAGCATGCTCGAAGGAATCGCAATGTACATTGCGCCATTTCAGCGATTAACCGAAATCTCGACCACATTTCAAGAGGCTATCCTTTGCTGTAATAAGTGTGCTGCGCTTCGAGCGCTCCGAGCACTCCTGTTTTTCTCTTCAAAGACGTAACCCCCGTCTCCTATAAGCACACTAATTTCCATGGAATTTGCACCACTTCAGCCATTAATCGGAGTCTCTACCAGTCAAAAGGCTATCAATGACTGTGAGTAGTGTGCTGCGCTTGGAACGCTGCGAACACTTCTGTTCCTCTCAGGAAAGAGGTATCTTGCATAAATATGCCATGTTTGTTGAGCCATTTGAGTCATTAATCGGAATCTGGACAGCTTTTCAAGAGGCAATCCAATGCTGTAAATAGTGTACTGCGCTTCGAACTCTACGAGCACGTCGGTTCTGTTCTGTTGTTCTTAGTTGGTTCACTTTTTGTTGTGATAGCTTTTTTCTATCGATCTTTGCTTTGTGATGAATCCAAGAAACAGTCTTCGACTCTTGCAGGAAACTTTCTATTGTGGTTCCTGCTGCTTGTTGCTGGTTGTCCTTACCCTGGTCACTTTTTGTTATGGTTGCTTTTTTCTATCCATCTTTGCTTTGCGATGAAGCCAACAAACAGGGTTGGACTCGTAGGGGCAATTTTCTATTCTGGTTCCTGCTGCTTGTCCTTACCCTGGTCACTTTTTGTTACGGTTGCTTATTTCTATCCATCTTTGCTTTGCGATGAATCCAACAGAGTTGGACTCGTAGGGGCAACTTTCTATTATGTTTCCTGCTGCTTTTCCATACCGTGGTCACTTTTCGTTACGATAGCTTTTTCCTATCGATCATTGCTTTGCGATGAATCCAGCAAATAGGGTTGACTCTCTGTGGCAAGTTTCTATCATGTTTCCTGCTGCTTTTTCATACCATGGTCACTTTTCGTTACGATAGCTTTTTCCTATCGATCATTGCTTTGCGATGAATCCAGCAAACAGGGTTGGACTCTCAGTGGGAACTTTCTATTATGTTTCCTGCTGCTTTTCCATACCTTGGTCACTTTTCGTTACGATAGCTTTTTCCTATCGATCATTGCTTTGCGATGAATCCAGCAAACAGGGTTGGACTCTCAGTGGGAACTTTCTATTATGTTTCCTGCTGCTTTTCCATACCGTGGTCACTTTTCGTTACGGTAGCTTTTTCCTATCGATCATTGCTTTGCGATGAATCCAGCAAATAGGGTTGACTCTCTGTGGCAAGTTTCTATCATGTTTCCTGCTGCTTTTCCATACCATGGTCACTTTTCGTTACGATAGCTTTTTCCTATCAGTCATTGCTTTGCGATGAATCCAGCAAACAGGGTTGGACTTTCAGTGGGAACTTCCCATTATGTTTCCTGCTGCTTTTCCATACCGTGGTCACTTTTCGTTACGGTAGCTTTTTCCTATCGATCATAGCTTTGCGATGAATCCAACAAACAGGGTTGACTCTCTGTGGCAAGTTTCTATCATGTTTCCTGCTGCTTTTCCATACCGTGGTCACTTTTCGTTACGGTAGCTTTTTCCTATCGATCATTGCTTTGCGATGAATCCAGCAAATAGGGTTGACTCTCTGTGGCAAGTTTCTATCATGTTTCCTGCTGCTTTTCCATACCATGGTCACTTTTCGTTACGATAGCTTTTTCCTATCGATCATTGCTTTGCGATGAATCCAGCAAACAGGGTTGGACTCTCAGTGGGAACTTTCTATTATGTTTCCTGCTGCTTTTCCATACCGTGGTCACTTTTCGTTACGGTAGCTTTTTCCTATCGATCATAGCTTTGCGATGATTCCAACAAACAGGGTTGACTCTCTGTGGCAAGTTTCTATCATGTTTCCTGCTGCTTTTCCATACCATGGTCACTTTTCGTTACGATAGCTTTTTCCTATCAGTCATTGCTTTGCGATGAATCCAGCAAACAGGGTTGGACTCTCAGTGGCAACTTTCTATTATGTTTCCTGCTGCTTTTCCATACCATGGTCACTTTTCGTTACGATAGCTTTTTCCTATCGATCATTGCTTTGCGATGAATCCAGCAAACAGGGTTGGACTCTCAGTGGGAACTTTCTATTATGTTTCCTGCTGCTTTTCCATACCTTGGTCACTTTTCGTTACGATAGCTTTTTCCTATCGATCATTGCTTTGCGATGAATCCAGCAAACAGGGTTGGACTCTCAGTGGGAACTTTCTATTATGTTTCCTGCTGCTTTTCCATACCGTGGTCACTTTTCGTTACGGTAGCTTTTTCCTATCGATCATTGCTTTGCGATGAATCCAGCAAATAGGGTTGGACTCTCAGTGGCAACTTCCTATTATGTTTCCTGCTGCTTTTCGATGCCATGGTCACTTTTCGTTACGATAGCTTTTTTCTATCGATCATTGCTTTGCGATGAATCCAGCAAACATGGTTGGACTCTCAGTGGCAACTTTCTATTATGTTTCCTGCTGCTTTTCCATACCATGGTCACTATTCGTTACGATAGCTTTTTCCTATCGATGATTGCTTTGCGATGAATCCAGCAAACAGGGGTGGACTCTCAGTGGCAACTTTCTATTATGTTTCCTGCTGCTTTTCCATACCATGGTCACTTTTCGTTACGATAGCTTTTTCCTAACGATCATTGCTTTGCGATGAATCCAGCAAACAGGGTTAGACTCTCAGTGGCAACTTTCTAATATGTTTCCTGCTGCTTTTCCATACCATGGTCACTTTTCGTTACGATAGCTTTTTCCTATCGATCATTGTTTTGCGATGAATCCAGCAAACAGGGTTGGACTCTCAGTGGCAACTTTCTATTATCCCAAGCAACAAACAAAGGTTGGGCCAAGCTAGGCTATAGTTAGGCTGGCCTACCTGGCCTTGCTTGGTACATCATCGGCCAACAAGCTTGTTTCTTGATACGGATCTGTACCTGGGCCAACGATTTGCCAAGCATTGGCTAGCCTACGTTGTGCCAAGCTTGTGCCAAGATACAGACCAAAGCATTGCAGCGGCGTCCCTCATTTTCAGACTCAATTGTCTCGCGGCGTAAGGTAACGATATACCATTATTTGTTTGTTTGTTTCTCGTATTTCCCACAACGTTTCCGGAGGAAAAACAGATACTATACATAACTTGTCTCGCGAGCTTCCGCAAATTCGAGAGACCTGCTCGCGTGTGAGTCAAAATGAAGGGTGAGGCGTGTCTAAGTCTAATTTGGCGCGTACACAAACGACACTGATGATGAATTGCTTGTCGTATTAACTTGCCATGAAGGTATTGCTTCTGTTTCTTACTGCCTTAGCTTTGAGAAATTTCCTTGGTCCATCGAAAG
Organism: Ornithodoros turicata; assembly: GCF_037126465.1. NCBI lineage: Eukaryota > Metazoa > Arthropoda > Arachnida > Ixodida > Argasidae > Ornithodoros > Ornithodoros turicata. The sequence goes on along the minus strand of NC_088201.1, from coordinate 209,697,389 downwards.
TCGAACTTATGCAGCGCTAGACCATTCTACGTTTCCCTCTCGCCCAGGCGAGATTAATCAAAGCTTTGGCAAGTGCTTGGCCAACGAGCTCGTTTCTTGATACGGATCTGTACCCTGGCCGACGGCTTTCCAAAACTCGCTCTGCCTCTCACTATGCAACGCTGCGCCAACGTTGGATGGCCAAAAGAGTCGTTGGCCAACTGCCATCCGACCTTTTGCCAACCGTCGGCCATCGGCCATTGCTTGCTTGGGATGTTTCCTGGTGATTTTCCATACCATGGTCACTTTTCGTTACGATAGCTTTTTCCTATCGATGATTGCTTTGCGATGAATCCAGCAAACAGGGGTGGACTCTCAGTGGCAACTTTCTATTATGTTTCCTGCTGCTTTTCCATACCATGGTCACTATTCGTTACGGTAGCTTTTTCCTATCGATCATTGCTTTGCGATGAATCCAGCAAACAGGGTTGGACTCTCAGTGGCAACTTTCTATTATGTTTCCTGCTGCTTTTCCATACCATGGTCACTTTTCGTTACGATAGCTTTTTCCTATCGATCATTGCTTTGCGATGAATCCAGCAAACAGGGTTGGACTCTCAGTGGCAACTTTCTATTATGTTTCCTGCTGCTTTTCTATGCCACGGTCACTTTTCGTCACGATATCTTTTTCCTATCGATCATTGCTTTGCGATGAATCCAGCAAACAGGGTTGGACTCTCACTGGCAACTTTCTATTATGTTTCCTGCTGCTTTTCCATGCCACGGTCACTTTTCGTTACGATAGCTTTTTCCTATCGATCATTGCTTTGCGATGAATCCAGCAAACGGGGTTGGACTCTCAGTGGCAACTTTCTATTATGTTTCCTGCTGCTTTTCCATGCCATGGTCACTTTTCGTTACGATAGCTTTTTCCTATCGATCATTGCTTTGTGATGAATCCAGCAAACAGGGTTGGACTCTCAGAGGCAAATTTCTATTATGGTTCCTGCACCTTTTCCACACCCTGGTCACTTCTCGTTACAGTAGCTTTTTTCTATCGATCATCGCTTTGTGATGAATCCAGCAAACAGGGTTGTACTCTTAGAGGCAAATTTCTATTATGGTTCCTGCTCCTTTTCTACACCCTGGTCACTTCTCGTTAGGGTAGCTTTTTTCTATCGATCATCGCTTTTTGATGAATCCAGCAAACAGGGTTGGACTCTCAGAGGCAAATTTCTATTATGGTTCCTGCACCTTTTCCACACCCTGGTCACTTCTCGTTACGGTAGCTTTTTTCTATCGATCATTGCTTTTTGATGAATCCAGCAAACAGGGTTGGACTCTCAGAGGCAAATTTCTATTATGGTTCCTGCACCTTTTCCACACCCTGGACACTTCTCGTTACGGTAGCTTTTTTCTATCACCACCGCTTTGTGATGAATCCAGCAAACAGGGTTGGACTCTCAGAGGCAAATTTCTATTATGGTTCCTGCTCCTTTTCCACACCCTGGTCACTTCTCGTTACGGTAGCTTTTTTCTATCGATCATCGCTTTGTGATGAATCCAGCAAACAGGGTTGGACTCTCAGAAGCAAATTTCTATTATGGTTCCTGCACCTTTTCCACACGCTGGTCACTTCTCGTTACGGTAGCTTTTTCTATTGATCATTGCTTTGTGATGAATCCAGCAAACAAGGTTGGACTCTCAGTGGGAACTTTCTATTGTGTTTCCTGATGCTTTTCCATATCATGGTCACTTTTCGTTACGATAGCTTTTTCCTATCGATCATTGCTTTGCGATGAATCCAGCAAACAGGGTTGGACTCTCAGTGGCAACTTTCTATTATGTTTCCTGCTGCTTTTCCATACCATGGTCACTTTTCGTTACGATAGCTTTTTCTTATCGATCATTGCGTTGCGATGAATCCAGCAAACAGGGTTGGACTCTCAGTGGCAACTTTCGATTATGTTTCCTGCTGCTTTTCCATACCATGGTCACTATTCGTTACGGTAGCTTTTTCCTATCGATCATTGCTTTGCGATGAATCCAGCAAACAGGGTTGGACTCTCAGTGGGAACTTTCTATTATGTTTCCTGCTGCTTTTCCATACCATGGTCACTTTTCGTTACGATAGCTTTTTCCTATCGATCATTGCTTTGCGATGAATCCAGAAAACAGGGTTGGACTCTCAGTGGCAACTTTCTATTATGTTTCCTGCTGCTTTTCCATACCATGGTCACTTTTCGTTACGATAGCTTTTTCCTATCGATCATTGCTTTGCGATGAATCCAGCAAACAGGGTTGGACTCTCAGTGGCAACTTTCTATTATGTTTCCTGCTGCTTTTCCATACCATGGTCACTTTTCGTTACGATAGCTTTTTCCTATCGATCATTGCTTTGCGATGAATCCAGCAAACAGGGATGGACTCTCAGTGGCAACTTTCGATTATGTTTCCTGCTGCTTTTCCATACCATGGTCACTATTCGTTACGGTAGCTTTTTCCTATCGATCATTGCTGTGCGATGGATCCAGCAAACAGGGTTGGACTCTCAGTGGGAACTTTCTATTATGTTTCCTGCTGCTTTTCCATACCATGGTCACTTTTCGTTACGATAGCTTTTTCCTATCGATCATTGCTTTGCGATGAATCCAGCAAACAGGGTTGGACTCTCAGTGGCAACTTTCTATTATGTTTCCTGCTGCTTTTCGATGCCATGGTCACTTTTCGTTACGATAGCTTTTTCCTATCGATCATTTCTTTGCGATGAATCCAGCAAACAGGGTTGGACTCTCAGTGGCAACTTTCTATTATGTTTCCTGCTGCTTTTCCATACCATGGTCACTTTTCGTTACGATAGCTTTTTCCTATCGATCATTGCTTTGCGAGGAATCCAGCAAACAGGGTCGGACTCTCGGTGGCAACTTTCTATTATGTTTCCTGCTGCTTTTCCATACCATGGTCACTTTTCGTTACGATAGCTTTTTCCTATCGATCATTGCTTTGCGATGAATCCAGCAAACAGGGTTGGACTCTCAGTGGCATCTTTCGATTATGTTTCCTGCTGCTTTTCCATACCATGGTCACTATTCGTTACGGTAGCTTTTTCCTATCTGTCATTGCTTTGCGATGAATCCAGCAAACAGGGTTGGACTCTCAGTGGCAACTTTCTATTATGTTTCCTGCTGCATTTCCATACCATGGTCACTTTTCGTTACGGTAGCTTTTTTCCATCGATCATTGCTTTGCGATCAATCCAGCAAACAGGGTTGAACTCTCAGTGGCTACTTTCTATTATGTTTCCTGCTGCTTTTCCATGCCATGGTCACTTTTCGTTACGATAGCTTCTTCCTATCGATCATTGCTTTGCGATGAATCCAGCAAACAGGGTTGGACTCTCAGTGACAACTTTCTATTATGTTTCCTGCTGCTTTTCCATGCCATGGTCACTTTTCGTTACGATAGCTTTTTCCTATCGATCATTGCTTTGCGATGAATCCAGCAAACAGGGTTGGACTCTCAGTGGCAACTTTCTATTATGTTTCCTGCTGCTTTTCTATGCCACGGTCACTTTTCGTCACGATATCTTTTTCCTATCGATCATTGCTTTGCGATGAATCCAGCAAACAGGGTTGGACTCTCACTGACAACTTTCTATTATGTTTCCTGCTGCTTTTCCATGCCATGGTCACTTTTCGTTACGATAGCTTTTTCCTATCGATCATTGCTTTGCGATGAATCCAGCAAACGGGGTTGGACTCTCAGTGGCAACTTTCTATTATGTTTCCAGCTGCTTTTCCATGCCATGGTCACTTTTCGTTACGATAGCTTTTTCCTATCGATCATTGCTTTGTGATGAATCCAGCAAACAGGGTTGGACTCTCAGAGGCAAATTTCTATTATGGTTCCTGCACCTTTTCCATACCATGGTCACTATTCGTTACGGTAGCTTTTTCCTATCTGTCATTGCTTTGCGATGAATCCAGCAAACAGGGTTGGACTCTCAGTGGCAACTTTCTATTATGTTTCCTGCTGCATTTCCATACCATGGTCACTTTTCGTTACGGTAGCTTTTTTCCATCGATCATTGCTTTGCGATGAATCCAGCAAACAGGGTTGAACTCTCAGTGGCTACTTTCTATTATGTTTCCTGCTGCTTTTCCACACCCTGGTCACTTCTCGTTACGGTAGCTTTTTTCTATCGATCATTGCTTTTTGATGAATCCAGCAAACAGGGTTGGACTCTCAGAGGCAAATTTCTATTATGGTTCCTGCACCTTTTCCACACCCTGGACACTTCTCGTTACGGTAGCTTTTTTCTATCAACCATCGCTTTGTGATGAATCCAGCAAACAGGGTTGGACTCTCAGAGGCAAATTTCTATTATGGTTCCTGCTCCTTTTCCACACCCTGGTCACTTCTCGTTACGGTAGCTTTTTTCTATCGATCATTGGTTTGCGATGAATCCAACAAACAGGGTTCAACTCTCAGTGGGAACTTTCTATTATGGTTCCCTCTGCTTCTTCTTACCCTGGCCACTTTTCGTTACGGTAGCTTTTTTCTATCGATCATTGGTTTGCGATGAATCCAACAAACAGGGTTCAACTCTCAGTGGAAGTTTCTATTATGGTTCCCTCTGCTTCTTCTTACCCTGGCCACTTTTCGTTACGGTAGCTTTTTTCTATCGATCATTGGTTTGCGATGAATCCAACAAACAGGGTTCAACTCTCAGTGGGAACTTTCTATTATGGTTCCCTCTGCTTCTTCTTACCCTGGCCACTTTTCGTTACGGTAGCTTTTTTCTATCGATCATTGGCTTTGCGATGAATCCAACAAACAGGGTTCACTCTCAGTGGGAACTTTCTAATATGGTTCCCTCTGCTTCTTCTTACCCTGGCCACTTTTCGTTACGGTAGCTTTTTCCTATCGATCATTGCTTTGCGATGAATCCAGCAAACAGGGTTGGACTCTCAGTGGCAACTTTCGATTATGTTTCCTGCTGCTTTTCCATACCATGGTCACTATTCGTTACGGTAGCTTTTTCCTAGCGATCATTGCTTTGCGATGAATCCAGCAAACAGGGTTGGACTCTCAGTGGGAACTTTCTATTATGTTTCCTGCTGCTTTTCCATACCATGGTCACTTTTCGTTACGATAGCTTTTTCCTATCGATCATTGCTTTGCGATGAATCCAGCAAACAGGGTTGGACTCTCAGTGGCAACTTTCTATTATGTTTCCTGCTGCTTTTCGATGCCATGGTCACTTTTCGTTACGATAGCTTTTTCCTATCGATCATTTCTTTGCGATGAATCCAGCAAACAGGGTTGGACTCTCAGTGGCAACTTTCTATTATGTTTCCTGCTGCTTTTCCATACCATGGTCACTTTTCGTTACGATAGCTTTTTCCTATCGATCATTGCTTTGCGATGAATCCAGCAAACAGGGTCGGACTCTCGGTGGCAACTTTCTATTATGTTTCCTGCTGCTTTTCCATACCATGGTCACTTTTCGTTACGATAGCTTTTTCCTATCGATCATTGCTTTGCGATGAATCCAGCAAACAGGGTTGGACTCTCAGTGGCAACTTTCGATTATGTTTCCTGCTGCTTTTCCATACCATGGTCACTATTCGTTACGGTAGCTTTTTCCTATCTGTCATTGCTTTGCGATGAATCCAGCAAACAGGGTTGGACTCTCAGTGGCAACTTTCTATTATGTTTCCTGCTGCATTTCCATACCATGGTCACTTTTCGTTACGGTAGCTTTTTTCCATCGATCATTGCTTTGCGATGAATCCAGCAAACAGGGTTGAACTCTCAGTGGCTACTTTCTATTATGTTTCCTGCTGCTTTTCCATGCCATGGTCACTTTTCGTTACGATAGCTTCTTCCTATCGATCATTGCTTTGCGATGAATCCAGCAAACAGGGTTGGACTCTCAGTGGCAACTTTCTATTATGTTTCCTGCTGCTTTTCTATGCCACGGTCACTTTTCGTCACGATATCTTTTTCCTATCGATCATTGCTTTGCGATGAATCCAGCAAACAGGGTTGGACTCTCACTGACAACTTTCTATTATGTTTCCTGCTGCTTTTCCATGCCATGGTCACTTTTCGTTACGATAGCTTTTTCCTATCGATCATTGCTTTGCGATGAATCCAGCAAACGGGGTTGGACTCTCAGTGGCAACTTTCTATTATGTTTCCAGCTGCTTTTCCATGCCATGGTCACTTTTCGTTACGATAGCTTTTTCCTATCGATCATTGCTTTGTGATGAATCCAGCAAACAGGGTTGGACTCTCAGAGGCAAATTTCTATTATGGTTCCTGCACCTTTTCCACACCCTGGTCACTTCTCGTTACAGTAGCTTTTTTCTATCGATCATCGTTCTGTGATGAATCCAGCAAACAGGGTTGTACTCTTAGA